>NC_092047.1:759086-3159086 GCF_003086295.3 Arachis hypogaea
ATGTCAAAATTCCCCATCATTACAAGTCTCAGAGATTTCATTTCCTTCTCCCAATCCCTCCAATGAGTTGCCTTTGCACACTGCCACATTCTATTCTTCAGCTCTAAACTAAGAAATTTCTTTCTGAAATTGCTATAGAGATGCCTCATGCAGAGTCTGTTGTCACCCCTGGTATGACCTCTTCAAATGCTGGTAACAAACCTTATGAAATGAAGGTGAGCATGCATTTGGTTAGTCCAGAAATCATTGTATCTAATTTGAAACAATCATTATTTGTTAAAGCATAACAATAATGTAAACTGTATCATTACCTTCTGTTGATCAGACATGAAGGTGCATTTTCCAATTTTCTCCAACTCCAAATCCTCAACAAGATGGCGTAGAAACCAAATCAAGGAGTCATATGTCTCAGCTTCAACCACTACATAAGCAATTGGAAGCATCTGATCGTTCGGGTCTCTTCCAATTGCAGTCAGCAGTTGTCCACCTTGAGGAGTCTTTAAGAAGCATCCGTCCAAACTAACAAACGGTCTACAGTGTTGGAAGATTTTCTTGCATGCATCAAAGGATACATACAGTCTCTGGAATACACAATAATTCATCAAGATTGGGTTCTGGATCTCCTGAGCAAAATCCAGGGACTGAATCATTTTCAGGTAAACGGATGATCCTGGATTTGCTCTTAGAAGTTCAAACAATAATCGTTAATCCTCTTATACTGCTCTCTAAATGCCCTGAATCTGGCTCAATGCCTTTTGCTTGGTTTTTACTGCCATTGATTTAGTCATAGTCAGATTCCACTTTTTGTATGCCTTTGCCACCAACTCCTTTATTTTGATTCTTGGATTAGACTCCACCTTCTTCTTAAACTGGTTGTCTAGCCATTTGGAGTTCATTATGCCAATCCTGTGTGTTTGCATGCAAGTATGTTGCAAATTTAAGCTTCTTAATTGCCATGTTGACTCCTCCCCGCCAACCCTGTGTGCATAAAGCCAAAAGAGGCACTCTTTGTGACAAACAGCCCTCTTCCAATATGTCCTCCACCTCCTAATAACTCTCCTGAAACACCCTCATTATGTTCCCCACTTTCCGCATTCTGAAATTCTATTTTGACCTCATCATCAATTGCTTCAGTCACAGGGTCATCATCCTTTACTATCACACTCCTTTCTTGCTCTCCTTCAAATACCAACTATCTCAAGACCAGCACCATTAAGTTTCTCACTTTCAACGCCCCAATAACTCCCCCTACGTCAATATAACCAATTTTCGGAAATCCATCCGCATCCCCAACATCATAGACCACAAACAAATCACCAAACCCCACATCTCAGCTATTTTGCACATCTCAATTTCATCTGAGTCACCTTTTAACATCTTCAAGTTATTTTCAGAATCTTCCGTAGTTGGATCTTTATACCATAATGCTGCAATGTTGGACTCCAAGTATCCAAACCGTCTTAACTCTTCACAGGCCTCAACACAGAGCACCGATCGCCATCAATTTTTTCGATAATTGTAGTTTTCCCCTTCAAATACTTAAATACCCCGTTCTCATATCCGAATGCACCCCATGATGCACCCTCATGTAAAGTACACCGTCTTCTACTCAAACAACCCTATTATTATTCAACATAATACATTACTGAAACAAACAAGAAAGAAAAGAAATAGATCATCACAAACCTAGCTTTATCCACCGTCAATGCAGTCTACATTAAACCCTAAACAATTCAGATGCAGCAACATTGTTGTAAAGCTTAAACCACCCAAATGTAAGAAATATTTGAGGTGAAGCGACATTGCATGGAAAGCAAGCTTACCTCAACAACGGCTATCTGCAGCGATGAAGATGAGTGACGAATGCGACATCACACCACACCCTCAGTCAAACTCCCAACAAACAAAATGTCTTCAAACACTTTTGTAGGGTTTCACGCAAATGTTTCAAAAACCAAGTGTGTTCTCAAATATTGTGAGTTATTTGAGGAAGACGAAATGATTTCACGAGAATGACATGAAGGAAAAGAAACCATAAAGAGCAAAATCGTCTTTAAAAAGTATTTTTTAGCCCGAAGGACGATTTAAAACCAACTCGAACCTTAGGGACGATTTTGTATGCAAAAAAAGATTAAAGACAAAAAAAAATTTCGGCCTACACATTAAGGACCAAAATTGCACTTAACCCTACTATTTATTTAGTTAAATTATCTATTTTTATTATGAATTAAGTTAATTACTTTATGATAGTAATTTATTTTATTTTTGAAATTTATAAAAATTAATTGCTAACTTTATAAAAAATAAATAAAATTATAAATTCAATAAAGCATAATTTTATATTCTAAAATTAATATTAAAAACATATTTTATAAATAGACTAATCCCTCCTTGCCTGCATTCCACCTGCGGCACTTCTCGTCGGGCAACGCTGCTCGAGCGAGGGCGGCGGCGGCGGACAAGGAGCCATGGTGGAAGGAGTCCATGGAGCGGTTACGCAGCATCGGGATCTCTGCTCACATCGACTCCGGCAAGACAACTTCGACGGAGCAAGTGCTTTTCTACACTGGTCGTATCCACGAGATCCACGAGGTTCGGGGCAGAGACGGCGTCGGCGCCAAGATGGATTCCATGGACTTGGAGAGGGAGAAAGGTATCACTATCCAGTCTGCTGCTACTTACTGCTCTTGGAAAGACTATAAGGTAATATCTCTTTCTCTGCTATTGATAAACTGTTCCCCTTCTCCAAATGGTTTTGTTGTTTTGCTATTCCTCAAATGATAAAACAATATAAAAGTAGTTATTTACTCCAATTTTAGTCTAATTTTTCAAAAAGTAATTATTTCTTTACGTTTTCCGTAAAGAAAATGTGTATTGAAGTACCTGTCAATCTACTAGTGACTATGATGAATCAGTCAGTTTCATTTCAGTGTTGAAGTTATGATTGGAGTTGAGATTCAGTTGGATGAATTTTATGTGGTTATGAGTTGACTGAGCTCAGACTGAATTTAAGTATTAAATCAATTTTGAAGAGCTAATGAGCTTTTAATGTATAGTGAGATTTGAGTGCTGTTGTTACTGCAATCCCTAACATACTAATTATTGTTATGGATTAGTTATTAGTTATGATGGAGAATGGAGAAAAGGTTGAAAAGGTTTCTATGTGTAATCATTCTTAAGTGGAATTGAGAAAATAAAAAAGTTAGTCTGCTAAGCAAAAGTAAATTGTCTCGATGACAGTCAGAAATGTTGAAACATTGGAATATTGGAATAAGAATTCTATATTATACTTGCAGTACTGATGACTTCCTTCTTTCATCTCTTTGACTTGCTAATTATTTATACTTTCTAATTTTTGGGTAAAAATATAATTGTATTTGTATTTCTTTTGGGAAATTTGTCATTGCAGATTAACATAATTGACACACCTGGTCACGTTGATTTCACCATTGAAGTTGAGAGGGCTTTGCGTGTCCTTGATGGTGCTATTCTTGTACTTTGTAGTGTTGGTGGTGTGCAAAGTCAGTCCATCACGGTAGATTGACAAATGAGAAGATACGAGGTTCCAAGACTTGCATTTATTAACAAGCTTGATCGAATGGGAGCAGATCCATGGAAAGTTTTAAATCAGGTTCATTGGAGATTAATGAAGACCGTATAGATGATATGTTTTATAGTTTTATTGCCATTCATACGATTTTATGGAAGAGAATTTCGCAGATTCGGTTCCTCAATCCCTTAGTTGCTGATCTTTGAGAAATTAAGGAATTTGAAAAAGTTGAATCTCTTCTAAAGCTGATTTTTCATGATAAAACCTTCTGTAACCTGTTTACTAAAAATCTTCTATGACTTCACCTTAATTTTTATATGTATATAGCATCACATTAATTAAGATTTTGCAGCAATATATAAGCTATCAAATTTTAGTTTGGTAGTTTAGTAAGTATTATTTGTTATTACCTTTGTGCATTCTGGAAATCCTTTTAGTTTCCTTTTGATTCATTATATCATTGTCACCATACTTTCTTTTTTATTGTATTTATATTGATAAAAGAAGAATATCATTAATACGGATAGAAGGAGAAGGAGGATAAGAGATCATATATACAATAGCAAAATATAGCCAAAAGTGCTTACATCATCATTATAGTTGTATAACTTTTTTCTCATTTGAGGACTATACTTTTACAGGTACGATCTAAACTTCGGCATCATAGTGCTGCAATGCAAGTTCCGATAGGCTTGGAGGATGATTTTGAGGGACTTGTTGATCTTGTGCAGTTAAAAGCATACTATTTTCGGGGTTCTAATGGGTTTGTTTCAAAATTATTGCTGTTTATTACTAAAATTAATTCTCCTTATGGCTTACTTTTAGCATGCTCTATTGTTGCTTATTTCAGTGAAAAAGTTGTCACTGAAGAGGTGCCTGCAGATATGGAAGCCTTGGAAGTAGAAAAAAGGCGTGAGCTCTTAGAAGCTGTGTCAGAAGTTGATGATCAACTTGCTGATGCTTTTCTTGGTGATGAGCCCATATCACCTGCTGACCTTCAGGTCTGTGGGTTTTCTTTTTTCATTTTTCGGTTTTTTTTTTTTTTTCCTTTCCCTCATCCCTATTGAAGTTTGGTATTAACTGAAACTGAGTAGAGAGAGAAGATATTTTCTGAATCTGTTGTATTTATCCTAATCTAGCTGGTAGAGTCAGTTTCTTAAGTCCCTACTCTTCTAATCAAGTTAGAGTTTTCTAGCTTTCTCTATTAGGTATGTTCATTATTTGATTTATAGGATATGCATCGAATTTGGTTTACCTCTGACAATTATTTTGTTGGGATGTTTTATTGTTGATTACATAGAAGTCTTGAGCATTCTAGATGTGTATCAGAAATAGTAAAGGCATAGGTGTGTCAATGGGAAGTGGTCTTGTATGATTATCAGTGAAAAAAATTGCTTATATTGTAATATGTATGGTTTCTGCTAATAAAAGTTGTAAGCATGGTTCTTTGGTTCTTCGTTGATGCTTAGTTCTTGCATTTTTCACTCACTTCGGCCTATGGTTTTTCACCAATAGATTATCATGAAGTCGATGTACTGCATTCTCCTTTAGCTTTAGACGTAGTTTAGAATATTTAATTATTTTATTAAATATTGAGTTTTATTATTGTGATGTCATTTTTCTTTGAGCAGGAAGCAATTCGTAGGGCCACCATAGCACGGAAGTTTGTACCAGTGTTCATGGGTAGTGTTTTTAAAAATAAGGCAACCATTGAATTACCTTTAGTTATTATGTGTATTCTATGCTATATAGTCATTGCTTTCAGTATTCCTCCTCTTTACATTATTAATATGTTGTATCCTTATTTTCCATATGTACACAATGCACCTAATTTGGATATTTGTTTTTTTTTCCTTTTCTTTTTTTGAGAACTTAAATCCTCTTGGCATAGTTGCCTCGATATTCTGTAATACACAACTGCTATAATGGTTGAGTATGCATATCATATGGGATCATAAATGGCATGCATCATGTTAGCAGGTATTTAATATTTGTCAGGATGGTGCAAAATATTAGGAGTGTAAAATATTCAAATATTGCAAGAGGTAGCTTAAGTTGCCCAACCTACTAGATCCTTTACGTTTGTTTTGATTGGATCATAGATGTCTGGGATTTTTGATCCCATCATATGCCCAAATGAAATCAAATACAGGTCAATTTATGACCATACACAATAAATATAAAGGAATAAAATATTTTGTCCTGATAAATTTTTATTAGAATGCTGCTGTGTTTATAACTATCTATTACTGACTACTCGTCTCCTATTTGTGTTCGATCTCCTATCTTGCTTGTGATATTCTGGATTGCTCTGTTAATGTGGCGTGTAATGTTTTGTAATTTGTATCATTTATTAAGTTACCTTTTGATCGGATTTGTGTAATTGATGAATCTTTTTATCATCAATTCGTCTCGGGTTGGTATCCTTGCTCTCAAGTTCAAACTCCCAAACCCCCAAGAGGTTCTCTTGTACATGCATATGCTTGCAGGCATCCCTATTTTTACCTTCTGCCTCTTATGCTTTTCATTGTCTTCTGTTACTGATACAGGGAGTACAGCCACTTCTGGATGGTGTACTTAATTATTTGCCATGTCCAATTGAAGTTAGTAGTTATGCCCTTGACCAAACAAAGAATGAGGAAAAGGTACCTGATTTGTAAGATGTTTATCTTTGTTTTGCTTTGATATTATGATCTATTTGTCATAAATTGTCAATTGGCCTCTGAATTTGCACGCTATTTTTTAATGATGATTTATAAGTTTCTTTATATTTATAGATTAGATATATATTTGAGTGGGAGTGAAAGAAGAATATTTGGTTTGAAGAATCATACAAGAAAATATATGGAAAATAGAGTAAAACCTAGAAAAAGGGGAAAAACATCAATTAAGAACTTGGTTAATTATTCGAATAATTAAATTTTCATGGATTTTTTAAAATGTAATTACTAGTTAAACATAATCTTTAAAAAAGTTAAAAATTCTCATGTGGACATTTTCTTGCATCTATAGTAGCATTTGTAAGACTCCAAGCAGAAAAAGTAAATACAAAATGAAAAATAACATAACTTAGATAAGTTTTCAAAATATAAATCACAACTTAGTCAAGGGAAGGATAAATTATTTTGATAGAAAAAGAAATTTTATTAGGAGAGAGAAGAATGTACACAAGAGGATGGAATATCCTCACATGGATACAAAATGCTATCACCCAACAAACAGGACCATGTACTAAAGCATGCCAATCCCTTTGAATGTTAGCTAGAGGAAGTGAGGAACACCCTTAGACAGACCATGTACTAAGCACCAAAGCGAGGCCGAAAGGGTAATCGTATCTCAATTAAATGAGTAGTCGAAAAGGAGCTGTTAAAAGGCATGGACTTCCTTTACAAGTTTCAACCGAATGCGCCAAAACACTGAAAAGTTACCAGTTGTATTTGCTTCTTGGTATGATCCAAAACTCTGAATGTGGTAATTAGAAACTGATGCAAATCCATCGGGAAAAACCCAAGGATTTTAAATGATACCAAAAGGCCTCAAGAGTTCTTGCTGTGGCAATGAGAGGCCTGCAAATGATTTTGCAAGCCGATTTTGCATTTGTGCTCTTGTTTCTTTTTTTATTGAATAATTTATCTATGCACTTTCAGGTTGAGTTGACTGGAAGTCTTGATGGGCCACTTGTAGCGTTGGCATTTAAGTTGGAGGAAGGGCGGTTTGGCCAGTTGACATATTTAAGGTAATATAACTTCAAACTCTTTTTCAACATATATATGGCTGTATCAAGTGAGAGAAGTTGGCTGTTATGAGAGTGAGAGCAATTCTTGGCTGCATCATCGTACATGAATGGTTGACGTACTTTAGAGCTCACATTATTACATAAAGAAGTCACATCTCGTATGACTGTATGTAACAACTGGTACCAATTGTAGGTAGAAAAGAGATCAAACAGTACAGAAACTGAAGGAAATGGGTAAAATCCAATGTGGCTTTACCCTTCCCCAGGTCATATGTGTTCTTTACTGAGAAAGGAAAAAACAATGTGTGACAAATGGCAGGCTTTTGAGAGACCTGACCCTCTCCTAGTCTGATTCTAATCCCAACAATCTGAATGCCCTCCTCAGCATTTTGTCACCTCCCAATATACTCCCCAACTCTCTTTTCTAACAAAATCATTTCACTACCCCTCCCCACCAGTCTTGCCACCCAGAGTTACCAGTCCCTCGGGCCCATATTGCGCTCCCCTCCTCCCCGTCCTGAGCATTTTGTTTTCCCACAACCGAGATTTACTCATTTCATTCTCACCATTAACCATTTTATCACTTTCCCTGCGTGTGTTTGTCTGCATATATTTTGTTTTGAATGTGTTAACTTTGTAAATTACACAAAATTATTGGATTGTTTTCTCAATTTCCCTTCCCCCCGGCTTTGGGTGTTGAAGAATTTACGAGGGTGTGATCCGCAAGGGCGAGTTTATTATTAATGTAAACACCGGCAAGAAGATCAAGGTAAAATCTAAGGCTTTTTGTGATTGTGTTATTCATGTGCATATGTGCAATTGAATCCTGGAATTTTTTTTGGCTAATGCTATGCTATAAATCATAGGTGTAACTCTCAAGATTTTTCCAAACACAACTTTGCAGTAGTGTTTTGTTGAAATCTTCAGCTTTTTATTATTTCCTTTAGATTTCATCTTGGGAAGAGTAATAAATTACATGACATAAGATTATAGCAATTATTCAATTTTAATCTACCCTGGGTTCATGAATTTCTTTAAAACTATGCACCAAAATTTTGTTGCTGTGCTACCAGTGATGTAATATTTTCACTAGTTAGATCATTAGGTCTGTGCTTTCATGTATTGCATTTCAAAATTAGAATGAATTTTTGGCTAAATGTTTTTCTTAATGGATGCAGGTTCCTCGCATAGTTAGGATGCATTCTGATGAGATGGAGGTTAGGTTTTGGATTTACAGTATTACTGGCGGATTTTCATGTTATTGGTATTTTTTTCTCATTATTTTTTTATGGTAAAGAGGAACTCTTATCCCCTTGTCCTACCCAGTTTGTTTAGTTTTCTCTTCATATTAAAAAAAAGTCTTCTTTTATCAAGAAAAAACAAAAAAGAAAAGAAAAGAAAAGAAAAAGAAACTTTTGTTGGGTAGGTTATAGGCTATTGTTTTTGCTATAGAGTAACTTGGTAGGGGTACCTTTCCCTGCTTGATTTGTTACGAAGACTGTTTAATATATTTCAATAATTAAATATATTTAATATTCAATTAGGATTTTATCCAAATTGCAGGACATTCAAGAGGCTCATGCAGGGCAAATATTGATTTCTGGAATCCTATATTGTACCTTTATTTATTCAAGATTTAATTAAGGGTCTTGTTAACAAGTGTTAAGGCACTTACTAAGAATACTATAAGAACAAGTCAATGTTATTTTTTTTTTAATTTTTCTGTGCACTTAATGCAAACCAAAACTTTTCTATTTTCTCTCTTAACCAATGCCCATAGGAAACTCTCAAGTTAAATCTTTTAAATTAATTTGTAAGGCTCTAATTGTATAGTTTAATCAATTTTTTAGGCTTAATTACTGTCAATCCTTCTCAACAGCTGTTAAACATTCTGAATTTCTGATAATTGAGTCTTTTGTTGTTAGCAGTCTCTGCCTATTGATGTAGAGAATGAATTGCACTCAATTTTGAACTTAATCTTGTAGTAATATGTTGCCTAAGTTAGTTTTATATTGGCCTTAATACATGATTACTTGTCTAACTTTTTTCCATCCATTGGTTATTAGGAGATACTTTTACCGATGGATCAGTTAAATACACAATGACTTCCATGAATGTTCCTGAACCTGTAATGTCATTAGCTGTACAGCCAGTTTCAAAAGATTCTGGAGGGCAAGTAAGTAGTTTCTTTATGTAATACACTGACCACCCTGTCCCAGCTTATCATGTATTTGATTTTCTTGGTATATCACTTGTAGTTTTCAAAAGCTTTGAATCGCTTCTAGAAAGAGGATCCTACATTCCGTGTTGGTTTAGACCCAGAGAGTGGGCAGGTAATGTTCTATTCTATTTTTCTAGATCATAAAAGTGGCAAATTTGTTGTACTTGCAATGACATAGTTTACCTTTGTTGTTAGACTATCATTTCTGGAATGGGAGAACTACATTTAGATATTTATGTTGAACGTAGTCGGAGAGAGTATAAGGTACCTATTCCTTTCCCATGCATTAATGTTTTTAATCCTTGCTGATACTGGTTTTATATTTCCTGCTTCTGGAGTTTCATTATTATGTTCCTACTTGTTAAGGTTGATGCAACTGTTGGAAAGCCCCATGTAAACTTCAGAGAAACTGTTACACAACGTGCTGATTTTGATTATTTACACAAGAAGCAATCTGGAGGGCAAGGTCAATATGGACGGGTAATCGGGTATGTATCGGTAATTTTTATATTAGTTACCATACATAAGATTTTTTTTTTTATTAAAATCAGATTAGACATGTGGATTGCCCGAGAGTGGCACTTTGCACTATGATCGTCATATGCTCTAATTATTATTATTATTTGTATCCCACTAATTTACATCTCACATTTACAATATCAATAATCAAGATTTGGATTTGTTTCTCATGAAAGTGTTAGATATAAAATCTGTTTCGCTGACCAACAATTTAAGTTCATGGGAAAGATGGTTCATATCATGGTATATTACTGTACCAGAACCTATTCTATGGTTGTTTTTGGGTCACCCCAAAATGTCTAGTCAACCAAATAGCAAGTCTTTGTCCAGTCTTGAGCATGAGAAGGTATATTATAGTTCCACATGTCCTAAGGATAAGGTGTGGTAGAAGCCTTTACAAGTCTAGGGCAACCCTCTCCCTTGAGCTATTTTTTAAAGTTTAATTAGAGTGACTGAGTTTCAATAATGGTGTAAGAGCTTCTATGACTAGACAGAGGGTTCAATCCTTGTTGTCTCTCAATTATTCTTAATAAAAGCTGCATCCCAAGATAGGATGGACCTGTGCATTGTCCATTCTTCAAACTCAAAAAGAATAAGCGACATTCGTGTGAAGGGGCCTGTTCGATATTAAACCATTCTTTTGAGTTTTACCTTTATCCAATTACAATAATTACAACTTTAGGAGAGATACTTACTGACAAACTGTTAGCATCAAAGATATAACTCCAAATAAAGTTTAATTGCAATTACAATTACAATTTTCAATACCCTATGGTTGGAGCATAGAAATCATGTGAACCAACCTTGCAAGAAATATAATGACTGTGACTTAGTCTTGATTAACTTTCTCTCAAACAACCGCATGTCTAAATATGCATAGACCTTGCATGCAAGGCAAGATTAGGGAGTAAGCACTGTTTGAAGAACTGTTTGATCATTAAAAGATTCTTTAATTATTTTTCCCCAAGTTTTAACTTACTGAATATTACAAGATAAATATGCCATTGTAGTGTGTAAGTTATATATTTTTTGTATTAGGCTCAATAAGTACTTTCTAAAGGATAAAAAAAAGTAACTTATATTAATCTTACAGCAAATTGTTTATTCAGAAATTACTTTTTGAGAAGTTCCTTTTAATATAAGCGCTTGACAAAAGAGGCATTTTTGTCCATGTTAGTTTTTAAACAAATTTGTCTTAATTTATATTCTTTTCTGTGTGGTTAGAAATAAAATTAAGTTGATGCGTTATTAAAAAAATTTAAAGTTAGTCAAAAAAGTTTTGTTAAATAAAAGGTGTTGTGAATTAATAAATGAAGAAAGTATACATCGTGATTTTCAAACAATGTCATCCAAACTAAATGCATGTCTCTTAGGAACAGAAAATTGCTGGTATTCAAGGGCAATCAAGTTTTAGATAGGGATTTTCATTTACTTCCAGACTTCTCCATGTGTATAAATATCCTTTTTCTTTTCTCAATAAAAGTGTAATAATCCTTAGATTTAAAACAAATTGGATAAAGCCTTCTTCTCTTTGCTGTGGTTCTAGTTCTGGGCTAATGGCTTCCGTATAAAGTATATCTTACTTTATGATAGCAGCTGATTGTGAATTTGTGATGTTCCAACTTATCCCTAATCACCTTTTGTTTCTTGATGCTTAGTGAATTCACTATGTTCTATGTTTGCAGGTATATTGAACCACTTCGGGCAGGATCACCAACTAAATTCGAATTTGAAAACCTCCTTGTTGGGCAAGCTATTCCATCAGGTTTTATCCCTGCAATTGAAAAAGGTTTTAAGGAAGCCGCCAACTCGTGAGTGAAATTTTCATCATTGCTTATTTGTGATTTCTACTTTAAGTCTAATTGTCGATCAACATATATTATCTTATTCCCCATGAATGTAATAAAGACCACCGAAAAATGTAATGATGGAATAAGTGAGCATTCAAAAGTAATTTATGGGGACTAAGAATGTAATATTGAGGAAGCCAAAGTTCATTCATTGGCATATTTACGAAACATCAATTTTATTATGCGATTCAGCCATGATAGTATTACAATACTCATTTTATGGTAACGTAATGTTGCTTTCATACGGGGGGCTTTAATTGGACATCCTGTCGAAAATCTTAGAGTTGTCTTGACAGATGGTGCTGCTGATGCCGTTGATTCTAGTGAACTTGCATTTAAGTTGGCTTCTATCTATGCTTTCAGACAGGTTCTTTACAATTCTGCATCCATATTCATAACATTGCACATATCATCCTGATAATATTGTCCATAGTTTTGTTCTCATAGTAATGACCATATTCTTTGATATTTGTATCAGTGCTATACAGCTTCCAGGCCATTTATATTAGAACCTGTTATGCTTGTTGAGCTGAAAGTACCAACAGAATTCCAAGGAGCTGTTGCTGGTGACATTAACAAGTGGGGTTCTTATTTTATTCTATCCTTGTTTCTCTTTTCAAATGGTTTATTTATGATATTGGTCTATTTATGATATTTTTATCTATGGTATTGGTTTATGACATTGGTTTATTTTATTCTATCTTTGATATTGGTTTATTTATGATATTTTTATCTATGGTATACGATGTCAGATTTTTTTTTATTAAATTTTAATTTATAAGAGTTTTTAAGTCATCTTAATTAGTGGCTAGAAAAACTGACAGAATGCTTTTTGAAAAAACTGACAAAACCTATGCTTTGCCTCTGATACCACTTTTAGACGGTGATTATAATGTGAAAAAGGTTAATGAACTCCTCAATTTTTAGATTTATATACACTAATTAATTATTACTCATAATTATAATATATAATAAAGAAGAACATGATGAGTCCTAATTGATCTTAATTAATTCTAGTATATCCTAATCGATACATAAACACACTAATATAATATTAATCATAGTTATCAGAACCAAATGACCAGGTGACCCGATTACTGGATCAACCGGTGGGTAACTGGTTTACCCGGTTGATTCGGTCATAATTTAAAAAATATAAATTATATAAATAAAATTAAAGTTACATACTAAGACTTAAAATGTAAGTCTTTACAAATATAATAATAATCAAATGTTAATTTTTAGACAATTAATGATGCAAAAAAAGATAATAAATTAGTTTTTAATATAAAATACTTTCTCTATTTAAATAAACAAGAGTAAGCAAAAGATAACATAATTGATAATCAAGTCCAAGTGATCTTAAAATCGAAATTTATATCTTCATAGGACAAATTTAGAGCTTGATCAACATTTTTCTCATTTTAATTTGCATCTATATCTTTCATAAGAAACACTGCATTATGATGTTATGCAGAACATAAGAATAAGAGAAAGAAGAGTTTGAAGAGAGAGATACAAGAAACTAGTTACATTGTATGATAACTATGATAACTTTCAGGGAGCAACAAAAATATAAACTATGATAACTTTCAGGGAGCAACAAAAATAATAAGAAAATTGAAACAGAAAGAACAGGGGGAATTCATTAACAAATTCAAGGTTCATGATAATTAGTAACAAATTTCAGCAACACATTCGGTTTTCAACAACAAAATTAAAACAGAAAGAACAGGCGGAACTCACCAAATCGGGTTGCACGAAGGAATCTGACGGCGAAGGAGAAGCTGATGGCGAGGGAGAAGCTAACGGCAAGGCTCGAAGCAAGAAGATGACAACGAAGACCAGTCCACCGGACCTGTTACCTCTATTACCGGGGACGAAGAGCGCAGGGAAGGGAGAGATCGAGACCAGGTGCAAGACAGAGACCATGAGAAGCAAGAAGATGACCACCACCACTACCCGAGGGACCAGATGCGGTTCCGTCTGCATCTGTCGCCAACGAAGTGAACACCGGGGCACGAGACCGCGATGACGACCAAGGTGAGTGGACGAGGTGAGAGACTGAGAGAGCGACGAGGTGAGGCCGTGAGAGACTGAGAGTGACGACTGTCGAGGTGAGGGGAGAGACGAGAAAGGGACTACTGAGTATTGAGTTCCGACTGCCGAGCTAGAGATGGAGAGAGCACAGAGACTGGTTGGGTTAGGGGGTTTTACTTAGACTCTTAGAGTCAAGAGTCTCAGATTTGGCATTTGGGCATAGGGTTTCATCTAAAGGGAAAGGTTAGGAGGGGGGTTATGAAAGGACCCCGTTTCAAGTATTAGGAAGAAAAAAAATAAAAACGACCCGGATCGGGTTAAATTAACCGGCCGGGTCATTGGATTTCACGAAAACCCGTTTGGTCGAACCGGATTTGACCGGGTTTGTTGCACAACCAGTTCAACGAGTGGCTTGGCCCGACCAAGTAACCGGGTGACCGAGTTTTTGGTCGAACCAGCCAGGTCAAGCCGGATTTGATAACTATGTCTACAATAGACCACAAATAAAGATACAAATATCCTACATAATATAATTTGCAACATCCATGTACAGGTCTCCAACATTCATTAAAAGTTTTCAACTATCGTCATTTTAATCTACATTATTACTTAATAGACCAAAGCTTAAAGCAGGTGGATAGCTTTTTGTCATCTCCCAAAGCAATCACTCGATATTTCCTCACAACATCCTTCATTATTTTTCCTCCATCTTATGTTATATGTCCATTCCCTTTGTAGCATTTAACAACATGATACATATATAGAGATATCTTTTAGTCATCACAATATGTTTTTAGATGCCCTTTATATCAATGCATATCTCAACTTTTCTTTCTTCCTTCTTTCTTTCTCTTTTTATTTCTTTCTCTCTTTTTGCTTAACTCATTTTCTTCCTTGACATCTTTTGATTGTAAATTATTAATTTTTTTTTAATCTAAAATGGGGCGAAAGTGATCCCAGAGATTGTGTTTCTTGAACTTCTCAACTTTTTCAATGAATAATAAAATTCTGTGTGATCTGATATATTTCAATTAACAAATTAACATAGACAATAATAAAAGACAGAAATATGGTTGGTCTAACAAGCAGTCATCAATCGCATAACTATAAAGGAGTCGCATTACGTGAATAAAGGATAAATTGAGAATCGCAAACAATCATATGCAAGACACTTATTAAATTGTATTTAATGAAGATCGATAAGTGAACCTAAATGGTAAGCAAAACCGAAGCAAACTAAGGCCTTCATTCTTCCATTTGTCTTTAATTAAATTCAAATGACAAGCAAATTAAGTCCCTAAAATGTTAACTAGTTCATTCTTTTATAAAGCTGCAAGGTTTAATCATACACAAGCAAATTAAGCCTCTATTTGGGAAGAACACATCACAAATATTAAAAAGCTCTAACTAAATTGAATAAAGTTTAATCACACTGTATTTTCATCTCATAAAGAGGCAACCCAGAACTAACCTAATAAAAAAGATAGATGAACAAAGAAATTTAAAAATTGAACTAATCCATATTCTTAACTAATCAAGTAATCAATATTCAATAATCAATTAATCAAAAATCAAGAGATGCACAGAAAAATAGAAAAAAAAATACGTCATCAATGTCCATTTTATTAAGCAAATTCTAGTGCCAAAGCTCTATCATTAGAGAAAATGACACAAAACAATCATACAAAATACCATAGTTTAAAAATAAATAAATTCAATTCACAGTGGAAGAGGAAAAAAATATTTAGATAAAATCAAACAAGAGACACAAATTTAAGTTCCAAATTGAGAAATGACAACAAATAGAAGATAAAAGAAGGAGAACGCATACCTAATTTTCTGAAGGAAGGAGACGTTCGTTGCAGTGCTGGCAGCAGAGTTTGCAGGTGGCGGCGGAGGCTGCTAGTGGATAGAATAGCGGCGGTGTGCGTAGAGAAAGCAAAAGATTGGAGAGGGACTACAAAGTAGAGAGCACAGTAGCAGCTAAGGGAGGAGAAGTGAGCAGATCGGCATCGAGCTCAAAGGTTGCAGCCTCAACAGTAATAATAACAGTGTACAATGAAGAAATCAGAGGGATGCTGGAGAAAGAAGTGGCTGTCGTTCTGGTCTATGACAGGGTGGGAGACTGAGGGGCTGTGGAAGAAGAATATTGGAGATTTGAAAGTAGTGAGTATTGTTGGGTAAGCAAAGAGAAAATGGGATGTCATAGTCGTTGGGGTATTTTTTGGAGGGTTTGTCACTCATGTATTAATTTGAAATCTTTAGATTTTTTATTTTTGTTAATAGTTTATTAGTTTAACAATATTTCTTTATATTTAAAGATCAAATTAAAATTATGATTAAAAATCAAATATTTCAAATTTAAACAATAAAATTTAAGAGGCTAAATTGGAATAAATTAAAATAGTTTGAATACCTTACGAATAAACTATGTCAAAATATGACAAATTAGAGGATTGGAAATTGAGTGTGACTAACTTACATCCTATATATGTATATATTATAAAAATATGTTATAGGTGGGTATTAAACTAAGGATCTCTCACTTAGTGCAAAACCCTAAAAAATCCTAAAAAATCATAGAAAACTCTTAAAAACCCCTAAAAACCCTAAAGAATCCTGGAAAACCCTAGAAAACCCTAGAAAACTCTAGATAACCCTAGAAAACCCTAAAAAAACCTAAGTACCCTAACAAACCCTAGAAAACCCTAGAAAATCCAAGAAAAACCCTAAAAAATCCTAGAAAATCCTACAAAACCCTAGAAAATCCTAAAAATCCTAAAAAACACTAGAAAAATCCTAGAAAACCCTACAAAATCCTAGAAATTCCTATATAACCCTAGAAAACTTTAGAAAAATCCTTGAAAACCCTAGAAAATAATAGAAAAATCCTAGAAAACCTTAGAAAAATCTAGAAAATCCTAGAAAAATCCTAAAAATCCTAAAAACCATAAAAAATCTAAAAAACACTAAAAATCTTAGAAAATTTTAGAAAAAAACCTAGAAAACTTTAGAAAACCCTAGAAAACCCTAGAAAAATCCTAGAAAACCCTAAATAACACTAGAAAATTCTCGAAAATCCTAGAAAGCTCTAGATAACCCTAAAAATCATAAAAAACCCTAGAAAAACCATAAAAAAAATCCTAGAAAACCCTAAAAACCATAAAAAAAAACCCTAGAAAATCCTAGAAAAAACTTAGAAAACCTTAGAAGATCCTAGAAAACTCTAGAAAACCCAAGAAAACCCTAGATAACCCTAAAAAATCCTAGAAAACCTAAAAAAATTCTAGAAAAACCATAGAAAACCATAGGAAAACCTAGAAGATCATAGAAAACTGTAGAAAAATCCTAGAAAACCCTAGAAGATCCTAAAAAATCCTAGAAAACAGTAGAAATCCCTAGAAATCCCTAAATAACACTAGAAAATCTTTGATAACCCTAGAAAATCCTAAAAAAAATCTTAGAAAACAATAAAAATCCTAAAAACCCTAGAAAACTCTAATAAATCTTAGAAAACACTAAAAAGTCCTAGAAAACCTAAGAAAACTCTAGAAAAACCTAGAGAATCCAAGAAAACAATAGAAAAATCTTAGAAAACTCTAGAAAAATCTATAAAACCCTAGAAAAATCCTAAAAAATCCTAAAAATCATCAAAACACCCTTGAAAGTCCTATAAACCCTAGAAAATCCTGAAAAATCCTAGAAAAAATCTAAAAAACACTTGAAAACTCAAAAAAAAAAAAAACGTTAGAAGATTCTAAAAAATCCTAGATAACCCTAGAAAACCCTAGAAAAAAATATAAAAAACCCTAGAAAATCCTAGATAACCCAAGAAAAACCTTAGAAAACACTAAATTACCATAGAAAACCTTAGAAAATACAAAAAACCTAAAAACCCTAAAAAAGTCATAGAAAATCCTAAAAAAATCCCTAGGAAACCCTAGAAAATATAAAAAAAACCTAGAAAATCCTAGAAAACCCTAGATAACCCAAGAAAACCCTAGAAAAACCCTAGAAAATCCTAAAAATGCTAAAGACCTTAGAAAAATCCTAGAAAACCTAAGAAAAAATCTAGAAAACCCTAGAAAACCCTAAAAAACCTTAAAAAATCCTAGAAAAAACAAAAAAAAAATCCTAAAAAATCCTAAAAAAATCCTAGAAAACCCTAAAAATCGTAAAAACCCTAGATAGACCTAGACAAAACCTAGAAAATCCTTGAAACCCCTCAAAAACCTAAGAAAATCCTAAAAAACCTAGAAAACACTAGAAAAACCCTAAAAAACCCTAAAAACCATGACAAAAGGTCTAGAAAATCCTAAAACCCCTAGAAAATCCTAGAAAACCCTAGAAAAAATCTAGAAAACCCTAGATAACCATAAAAAACTCTAGAAAACTCTAGTAAAACCCTAAAAAAACCCTAGATAATACTAGAGAACCCTAGAAAACCTTAGATAACCCTAGAAAATCCTAGAAAAATCCTTAAAAACCATAGAAAAACCTAGAAAACTCTAAAAAATCCTACATAATATCATTTGCAACATCCATATACAGGTCTCCAACATTCATGAAAAGTTTTCACCTATCGTATTTTAATCTACATTATTACTTAATAGACCAAAAATTATAGCAGGTGGATAGCTTTTTGTCATCTTCCGAAGCAATCACTCAATATTTCCTCACAACATCCTTCATTATTTTCCTTCCATCTTTTGTTATATGTCCATTCCCTTTGTAGCATTTAGCAACATGATACATATATAGAGATATCTTTTAATTTAGTCATCACAATGTGTTTTTAGATTCCCTTTATATAAATGAATATCTCAACTTTTCTCTCTTCCTTCTTTCTTTCTCTTTTTATTTCTTTCTCTTTTTTTTGCTTAACTCATTTTCTTCCTTGACATCTTTTTTTTTGAAACTATTAATTTTGTTTTAATCCAAAATGGGACGAAAGTGATCCTAGAGATAGTGTTTCTTCAACTTCTCAACTTTTTTCAATGAATAATAATATTCTGTGTGATCTGATATATTTCAATTAACAAATTAACATAGACAATAATAAAAGACAGGAATATAGTTGGTCTAACAAGCAGTCATCAATTGCATAGCTATAAAAGAGTCTCATTACGTGAATAAAAGATAAATTGAGAATTGAAAATAATCACATGCAAGACACTTATTACATTGTATTTAATGAAGATGGATTAGTGAACCAAAATGGTAAGCAAAATCTAAGCAAACTAAGGCCTTCATTCTTCCATTTGTCTTTAATAAAATTCAAATCACAAGCAAATTAAGGCCCCAGAATGTTAGCTAGTTCATTCTTTTATAAAGCAGCAAGGTTTAATCATACACAAGCAAATTAAGCCTCTATTTGGAAAGAACACATCACATATATTAAAAAGCTCTCACTAAATTGAATAAAGTTTAATCACACTGCATTTTTATCTCATATAGAGGCAACCCAGAACTATCCTAATAAAAAAGATAGATAAACGGCGAAATTTAAAAATTAAACTAATCCATATTCTTAACTGATCAAGTCATCAATATTCAATAATCAATTAATCAAAAATCAAGAGATGCACAGAAAAGTAGAAGAAAAAATACGTCATCAATGTCCATTTCATTAAGCAAATTCTAGTGCCAAAGCTCTATCATTAGAGAAAATGACACAAAACAATCATACAAAATACCATAGTTTAAAAATAAATAAATTCAATTCACAGAGGAAGAGGAAAAAAATATTTAGATAAAATCAAACAAGAGACACAAATTTAGGTTCCAAATTGAGAAATGACAACAAATAGAAGATAAAGAAGGAGAACGCATACCTAATTTTCTGAAGGAAGGAGACGTTCATTGCAGTGCTGGCAGCAGAGTTTGCAGGCGGCGGCGGAGGCTGCTTGTGGATAGAATAGCGGCGGTGTGCGTAGAGAAAGCAAAAGGTTGGATAGGGAGTACAGAGTAGAGAGCACAGTAGCAGCGAATAGATGAGAAGTTAACAGATCGGCATCGAGCTCAAAGGTTGCAGCCTCAACAGCAATAGTAACGGTGTACAATGAAGAGATCAGAGGGATGCTGGAGAAAGAAGTGGCTACCGTTCTGGTTTATGACAGGGTGGGACACTGAGGGGCTGTGGAAAAAGAATATTGGAGATTTGAAAGTAGTGGGTATTGTTGGGTAAGCAAAGAAAAAATGGGATGTAATAGTCATTGTGGTATTTTTTGGGGGGTTTGTCACTCATGTATTAATTTGAAATCTTTAGATTTTTTATTTTTGTTAATAGTTCATTAGTTTAATAATATTTCTTTATATTTAAATATCAAATTAAAATTATGATTAAAAATCAAATATTTCAAATTTAAACAATAAAATTTAAGAGGCTAAATTGGAATAAAAATTAAAATAGTTTGAATACCTTACGAATAAACTATGTCAAAATATGACAAATTAGAGGATTGAAAATTGAGTGTGACTAACTTACATCCTATATATGTATATGTTATAAAAATATGTTATAGGTGGGTATTAAACCAAGGATCTCTCACTTAGTGCAAAACCTTAAAAAATCCTAAAAAATCCAAAAGAATCCTGGAAAACCCTAGAAAACCCTAAAAAACCCTAGAAAACTCTAGATAACCCTAGAAAACTTTAGAAAAACCCTAAAAAACCCTAAAAAAATCCTAAGTACCCTAACCAACCCTAGAAAATCCTATAAAATCCAAGAAAAATCCTAAAAAATCCTAGAAAACCCTAGAAAATCCTAAAAATTTTAAAAAACACTAGAAAACCCTAGAAAACAATAAAAAAAATCTTAAAAAACCCTAAAAATTTTAGAAAATTTTAGAAAACCCTAGAAAAAAACCTAGAAAACCTTAGAAAACCCTTGAAAACCCTAGAAAACCCTAGAAAAATCTTAGAAAACCCTAAATAACCCTATAAAATCCTCGAAAATCCTAGAAAACCCTAGATAACCCTAAAAACCATAAAAAAACCCTAGATAAAATCATAAAAAACCCTAGAAAATCCAAGAAAAATCCTAAAAAATCCTAGAAAACCCTAGAAAATCCTAGAAAACCCTACAAAATCTTAAAAATCCTTAAAAACACTAGAAAAACCCTAGAAAAACCCTACAAAACCCTAGAAATTCCTAGATAACCCTAGAAAATTTTAGAAAAACCCTTGAAAACCCTAGAAAACAATAGGAAAATCCTAAAAAACCTTAGAAAAATCTAGAAAATCCTAGAAAAATCCTAAAAATCCTAAAAACCATAAAAAATCCTAAAAAACCCTAAAAATCTAAGAAAATTTTAGAAAATCCTAGAAAAAACCTAGAAAATCTTAGAAAACCCATGAAAACCCTAGAAAAATCCTAGAAAACCCTAAATAACCCTAGAAAATTCTCGAAAATCCTAGAAAACCCTAGATAACCCTTAAAACCATAAAAAAAATATAGAAAAAACTATAAAAAAAAACCCTAGAAAAATCATAAAAAAACCATAGAAAACCCTAAAAACCATAGAAAACCCTTGAAAATCGTAGAAAAAACTTAGAAAATTCTAGAAGATCCTAGAAAATCCTAGAAAAACCATAAAAACCCTAGAAAATCCTAGATAACCCTAAAAAATCTTAGAAAATCCTAAAAAGTTTTAGAAAAACCATAGAAAACCATAGAAAAACCTAGAAGATCATAGAAAACTGTAGAAAAACCATAGAAAACACTAGAAGATTCTAAAAAATCCTAGAAAACCGTAGAAATCCCTAAATAACACTAGAAAATCTTTGATAACCCTAGAAAACCCTAAAAAAATCTTAGAAAACAATAGAAACCTTAAAAACCCTAGAAAACCCTAGTAAATCTTAAAAAAACCCTAAAAAGTCCTAGAAAACCCAAGAAAATCCTAGAAAATCCAAGAAAACAATAGAAAAATCTTAGAAAAATGTAGAAAAATCTATAAAACCCTAGAAAAACCCTGAAAAATTCTAAAAACCATAAAAAACACCCTTGAAAGTCCTAAAAACCCTAGAAAATCCTAGAAAAAAACCTAAAAAACACATGAAAACTCTAAAAAACCTGAAAAAATATTAGAAGATTCTAAAAAACCCTAGATAACCCTAGAAAACCCTAGAAAAACATAAAAAAATCCTAGAAAACCCTAGATAACCCAAGAAAAATCTTAGAAAACACTAGATAACCATAGAAAATCTTAGAAAATACAAAAAACCTAAAAAAACCCCTAAAAAAACCGTAGAAAATCCTAAAAGAATTTCTAGGAAACCCTAGAAAATACAAAAAAATCCTAGAAAATCCTAGAAAAGTTTAGATAACCCAAGAAAATCCTAGAAAAACCCTAGAAAATCCTAAAAGTGCTAAACACCCTAGAAAACCTAAGAAAAAAATCTAGAAAACCCTAGAAAACCCTAAAAATCCTAGAAAAAACAAAAAAACCCTAAAAAAATCCTAGAAAACCCTAAAAATCCTAAAAACCCTAGATAGACCTAGACAAAACCTAGAAAATTCTTGAAACCCCTCAAAAACCTAAGAAATCCTAGAAAACCTAGAAAACACAAGAAAAACCCTAAAAACTCTAAAAACCATGAAAAAAAAAGTCTAGAAAATCCTAAAAACGCTAGAAAACCCTAAAAAACCTAGAAAACCCTAGATAACCATAAAAAACCCTTGAAAACTCTAGTAAAATCCTAAAAAAACCCTAGATAATACTAGAGAACCCTAGAAAACCTTAGATAACCCTAGAAAATCCTAGAAAAATCCTTAAAAACCATAGAAAAACCTAGAAAACTCTAAAAAATCCTACATAATATCATTTGCAACATCCATATACAGGTCTCCAACATTCATGAAAAGTTTTCACCTATCGTATTTTAATCTACATTATTACTTAATAGACCAAAAATTATAGCAGGTGGATAGCTTTTTGTCATCTTCCGAAGCAATCACTCAATATTTCCTCACAACATCCTTCATTATTTTCCTTCCATCTTTTGTTATATGTCCATTCCCTTTGTAGCATTTAGCAACATGATACATATATAGAGATATCTTTTAATTTAGTCATCACAATGTGTTTTTAGATTCCCTTTATATAAATGAATATCTCAACTTTTCTCTCTTCCTTCTTTCTTTCTCTTTTTATTTCTTTCTCTTTTTTTTTGCTTAACTCATTTTCTTCCTTGACATCTTTTTTTTTGAAACTATTAATTTTGTTTTAATCCAAAATGGGACGAAAGTGATCCTAGAGATAGTGTTTCTTCAACTTCTCAACTTTTTTCAATGAATAATAATATTCTGTGTGATCTGATATATTTCAATTAACAAATTAACATAGACAATAATAAAAGACAGGAATATAGTTGGTCTAACAAGCAGTCATCAATTGCATAGCTATAAAAGAGTCTCATTACGTGAATAAAAGATAAATTGAGAATTGAAAACAATCACATGAAAGACACTTATTACATTGTATTTAATGAAGATGGATTAGTGAACCAAAATGGTAAGCAAAATCTAAGCAAACTAAGGCCTTCATTCTTCCATTTGTCTTTAATTAAATTCAAATCACAAGCAAATTAAGGCCCCAGAATGTTAGCTAGTTCATTCTTTTATAAAGCAGCAAGGTTTAATCATACACAAGCAAATTAAGTCTCTATTTGGAAAGAACACATCACACATATTAAAAAGCTCTCCCTAAATTGAATAAAGTTTAATCACACTGCATTTTTATCTCATATAGAGGCAACCCAGAACTATCCTAATAAAAAAGATAGATAAACAGCGAAATTTAAAAATTAAACTAATCCATATTCTTAACTGATCAAGTCATCAATATTCAATAATCAATTAATCAAAAATCAAGAGATGCACAGAAAAGTAGAAGAAAAAATACGTTATCAATGTCCATTTCATTAAGCAAATTCTAGTGCCAAAGCTCTATCATTAGAGAAAATGACGCAAAAAAATCATACACAATACCATAGTTTAAAAATAAATAAATTCAATTCACAGAGGAAGAGGAAAAAAATATTTAGATAAAATCAAACAAGAGACACAAATTTAGGTTCCAGATTGAGAAATGACAACAAATAGAAGATAAAGAAGGAGAACGCATACCTAATTTTCTGAAGGAAGGAGACGTTCGTTGCAGTGCTGGCAGCAGAGTTTGCAGGCGGCGACGTAGGCTGCTAGTGGATAGAATAGTGGCGGTGTGCGTAGAGAAAGCAAAAGGTTGGAGAGAGAGTACAGAGTAGAGAGCACAGCAGCAGCGAAGAGAGGAGTAGAGAGCAGATCAGCATCGAGCTCAAAGGTTGCAGCCTCAACAGCAATAGTAATGGTGTACAATGAAGAGATCAGAGGGATGCTGGAGAAAGAAGTGGCTGCCGTTCTGGTCTAGGACAGGGTGGGAGACTGAGGGGCTGTGGAAGAAGAATATTGGAGATTTGAAAATAGTGGGTATTGTTGGGTAAGTAAAGAAAAAATGGGATGTCATAGTCGTTGGGGTATTTTTTGGGGGGTTTGTCACTCATGTATTAATTTGAAATCTTTAGATTTTTCATTTTTGTTAATAGTTTATTAGTTTAACAATATTTTTTTATATTTAAAGATCAAATTAAAATTATGATTAAAAATCAAATATTTCAAATTTAAACAATAAAATTTAAGAGGCTAAATTGGAATAAATTAAAATAGTTTGAATACCTTACGAATAAACTATGTCAAAATATGACAAATTAGAGGATTGGAAATTGAGTATGACTAACTTACATCCTATATATGTATATGTTATAAAAATATATTATAGGTGGGTATTAAACCAAGGATCTCTCACTTAGAGTAAAACCCTAAAAAATACCCTAGAAAATCCTAAAAAATCCTAGAAAACTCCTAGAAAACCCTAAAAAACCCTAAAAAATCCTGGAAAACCCTAGAAAACTTTAAAAAACCCTAGAAAACTTTATAAAAATCCTAGAAAATCCTAAAATAACCTAAGTACCTAACAAACCCTAGAAAACCCTAGAAAATTCAAGAAAACCCCTAAAAAATCCTAGAAAACCCTAGATAATCCTAGAAAACCTTAGAAAATCCTAAAAATCCTAAAAAACACTAGAAAAACCCTAGAAAACCCTTCAAAACCATAGAAAACCTTAGATAACCCTAGAAAACTTTAGAAAAACACTTAAAAACCCTAGAAAACAATAGAAAAATCCTAGAAAACCTTAGAAAAATCTAGAAAATCTTAGAAAAACCCTAAAAATCCCTCTAGTCGATGAAAAATGCGAGGAAGGAAGAGAAGCAAACATCTTGCTGGCACTAGACTCTGTTTTCGAAGAAGGGGAGCTTCTAAAGCGTAGAAGAAAAGGTATCCTTAAAATATTTATAGCAATTGAAGTAAATTAAAACAAATGGCAAATGCACATAGAAGTTTATATTTATAACACAAAGTATCCCTTTCTTTCTGAATGTCAAATGCAGGAGATCTTCACTGGAAGCAAGTATCTTTCAATATGAATTCAAATTTACAGGTAATTGCTAGAAGACCCTCAAAAATCCATCAAAAAATAATAGGCATAGGAGATAATCATAACCACTGATTTTGTTGATATCTCCAATTAAATAATTACATGGAATGTTCTAACAAAATTACAACAGGTTATAGCAAAAATGAAGAGCAAGCACATGGTAGGAACATTCACCAAAAAGAAGAAATGTAAGCTCAAAGTTTCATTCATAACTATTCTTTCCCACAATCTGAAAACCAATGCTTTAAGGTATGGCCTATAAAATCGCAGGTATAGTCACCGGAGTCTACAGTGATGTCCAAGCTTGGCCGGGAAGAGAGAAAGAAGACTTAATAGAAAAGAGGGCATATTTCGGAATTAAAACTGCAGAAAGGATAATAGAGTTTGAATGTGAGAGTAAAAGAGACAAACAGTTCTGGCTTGATGGGATTCAGTATATGTTGAATTGCCGTGCCAAAGCGGCATAAATATAAATAGAAAATAAGAAAAAATAAAATGGCTGATATGGGGTTGCTTTTTCTACTTCTCTTTTACTTTTACTTTGTGAGATGCTTATAAAGATGTACATTTGATAGAATAACTGTAAAATTTCACCAAGGACATTGATAGAGTACAATGATTTCAATGAAGAGGCATATGATCTAGAACCGTTACATTGTCACTCTAATTCCTTCAGGAAATCAGCATTATCAACAAAAGCCTGCATAAGTAATACACAAGTCAAACTTTAAAATACAATAAGATGGTATCATTCTATGCCAAAGTCTCGGGTATAAATGAAAGGGGAACTCAGATGATAGGTATAGAGAAAAAGCAGTAGTGGTAAATAGTATTTTGAGTTATGTTAGGTGTACATATCTTGCATCGCAAGTCATCCGACTCACCCCGTTCAACCGTGGATAGTGTGAGTCGGCATGGTGTTTAAAACAAAATATATTTTCCTAGTATTTCTAACGTTATTTCACATATGATTCATTCCTCTCTAATTACATATCATACACAAACCACCCATGAATTCATCATGATAGTTGACCTGGTTGAAGTCTTAGAAGAAGCACATAATAAATCCCATACAATCAAATAGATGGAAAGGTTATGCATACCAATTTCCAACCATCAGGGTCCGGGGTCCAAGCAAACTGCTATCTTGGTGTTGATAACTGGCAGCGGCCCAGGTTCACGAATAATCTTGCCTCCACACAATTTGATTGCTTCTGCACTCTTATACACATCATTTGTGCCTATTGCAATATGTGCAAACACATAAATGAGTTACATTCTAACAGTAAGATATAGAAAATAGACACGGAGAACAACACAAAAATCAATAAAACCACTTTCGAAAATGGAAAATAAATAGTATCTACCTGTCCATAGCCATTTCCTTTGTCATAATTAGTGATTCCGTAGATATATGTAAGTTCTAGAACAGTGTTCTTATCTTCAGGACCATACCCCATTGTGGCAACTGTATTCTGTAAACCAATCAGAATCAATGACAATTGATAGCTAAAAATCAATAAAATCATGTTTTTTGTTTTTACTTTTTTTCTTCACAAAATCTAATAAGCAAAGGTTACTGAAAATGAAAACAGAAACCAAACAAGCCAACTTGCGCATGATATTAATAATTGCCACCAGCATAAGTTTACCTTGTGCTCAGGATTGTCTTTCCTATGCAGAAGTTTCATGCCAATAGCCTTTTGAAATCCATAAAAAAAAGGAAAAATATTAATACATGAAAGAAAGATGGAATTCACTTCATGAAAGAACCTTTCACATTTTCATCCTAATAGGAGTAGAAAACACTCACTTTCTGATAGAAGACTATGGCATGGTCAAGATCACCTACACGAAGTGACACTTAGCATAGGGGTTCGGAAGTAAGTCCTCTTTCCAAGAGTTCAAATTCATAACCATCAGGATCTTGGATGAAAGAAGTTACTGTGCTGCCACCTTTGACAGGCCCTGGTTCCTTGATAACCTTTCCACCTTTTGCTTTTATCAGATCAACTACCTTGGCAGCCTAGAAATTGGAGTAAGGATAATAATCATCATAATTTAAGTCAGAAATTTGACAGAGACATGCAGCATACATGAAAATTGAGCATCAATAAAAGTAAATGTACCAAAAATCACTCTTAAAAAGACCATTTAGTTTTTAACTTCCTGTGAGAATTTTATAGTTTGAAGATAATAACACACATTGATTAATTGGCTGGTGATGTTAGATAAGCTGGTAACTAATGTTCATGAAAAATATAAATTGGTTCTTAATGCACCAATGTGTTCAATTGGAGACTCTATTTGAGTTTTAAGTTGTTGTTGCATAATTCTACAATATCAACAATCATGCTTTGTTTTCTAATTGTTCTATAATAGGAGCTTACATCTTCAACTACAACACCCAAATGACCAAACTCATTTCCAATGTCATACTTGTCCACTCCATAATCTGCAATGATCAAGAAATACAAACAAGAAACAAGAGAAGCACAAACTATTTTATGCTAAACAAAAGTTTGTATCTTGCACATCTAAACTCACTGTAGGTAAGCTCAACTGTAAAATTGGAATCTTCAGGGCCATATCCAAGAAAAGAATTTGTGTATCTTTCTTCAGGTATATCACGTTTTCTCAACAGCTTCATGCCAAGGCACTTAGTGTAAAACCTAAATATATATACACATTCCAAAAATGTAATCAAGATTCAAGAATATAGTATAATAATTGCATTAATTTAGGGCAATTGAAGCATCATAGGTAGCATACTTTATAGTCTTATCCAAGTCCCCAACACGGTACACAACATGTAAGAATCTTCTATTGTCATTTTTGACCCATTCAAACAAGTTTTGCTCTGGTTGAATTAGATTCTCTGCTGCATTAGCCTCTGCTACTCTAAACAATTCTAAACCTTTTACACCAAATAACAGAGATTGGGAATGTGGAATAGCTGAACAAATTGCCATAACAATTCTGTTAATATAAACAGAGTGATAATATAATTAATTAACTCTAAGTATCAAATGGATAATAATAAAGCTGATGTGAATGGAGGTTAATTACCAAAAGGACCCGAAAGAAGGTGAAAGAGAGCTAGTCTTCTAGAAGGGTTAGGGTTGTAAGAGGAAATGCATATAGTGATAGAAGGAAACTGAAAGAACAAGTTGTTGATAACATTAAGGATGAGGTCATGGCCATTTCCATTGCCATTTGGCAATGTTGTAAATTGCTAATGATGCTAGTTGCCTTGTTCTCTTCTTCCTGACTACCTAAACCAAACAGCTCTATCCACCATGCATCATGCATGGACAGTAATTATTGTTAACGGGATTTTATTAGATTGGGCTTTAGCCCATTGTAACTACAGCGTTTTGTAGAGTTTGGGCTTTTATTTACATCATTGAGTCTGCTCGTTTTAATTTCTTTCATCAATTCATTTGGCAAAACCTTTGTATAAAAATTCAGTCTTAAATTTCCAAATTGCGCATATTTATTATTTACCATCGTGATTTTGTTAGTATACAATATGTGTTGAATCTCAAGAAAGAAGAAAAACATATTGACAAATTAAATTACTAGTTTTGTTAGTATTCGATGATTATTTTAACTTTTAGAAAAAAAAAAGGGTATCGTTGGCATGAATTTTGAGTTGTAAAATGCATGCTCCTACAATCTATGTACAAAACAAAACCACATGGTAAAATACAATGATGTGGTTCTTTTTAGAATAACAAAAGAAGTTTATGCAAGAATTGGCCTAGTTTATTACCATTGCAACTTGGGGGTAGATGGGGGAAGAAGGTTGAAGATACAGACTAAAAACAAAGATTGAAGATGTATAATTTTTAAGGTAAAGTATATTTTTTGTTCTTGAAATTTGTTAAAAATTTTAAAAATATTCTTAAGTTTTAATTTGTTTCAATTTTATCTTTAATTTTTTCGATTTGCATCAATTTTATCCTTATTCTCAAATTTTCTGATCAAACTATGGTCAACACTATTTTTTTTTCAATTTTACCCTTCAAAATCTATTTACTTTCATCATTTCCAAAATATTATTTTGTCTCTCTTCCAAATACCCCATCACCAAACCCCTTACCACTACCGCCACTATTATCATCATATCTTCCCCTTAATCTTATTTCTAAACAGAATAAAGAAAAGAAATCGAAAAATCTCAATAAACTGATTCAAAAAAATAAAAATGGCAGAAGATTATAACCTTCATAATCAAGAACAAGAACAACAACAACAACCCACCAAGTTGCTCTAATTCAAAGACTCACTTCAACCCGAGTTAATGCAGTTCTTTGTACTTTGCAGCTCGAAAACTCTCGTGAGAAAATTAAAGACAAGCTTAAAATTTGAATGGACAAAGAATCGCACAACAACGAAGTGAGGACCGAACCTAAAAAGTTATTTGTTGAAAGGGACAGAACCTGAAGTCTCGGCATCGTCCCTATTTGTTGAAGGGAATAACCCTCCGATGGAATTCTTCTCGGCGTTGACGTGAACGTGGTTGATGGTGATCGGAATCCAAGGATTTTCTAGAGTTTTCTAGGGTTTTTCTAGGGTTATCTAGGGTTTGCTAGGTTTTTTCTAGGGTTTTCTAGGGTTTTTTAGGATTTTTTGGGTTTCTAGGGTTTTTTTATAGTTTTTAGGATTTTTAGGGTTTTTCTAGGATTTTCTAGATTTTTCTAGGCTTTTCTAGGGTTTCTCTATTATTTTCTAGCGTTTTTTAGGATTTTTCTAGTGTTTTCTAGGATTTTTTAGGGTTTTTCTAAAGTTTTCTAGGGTTATCTAGGGTTTTCTAGGATTTTTTTAGGGTTTTCTAGGGATATCTAAGATTTTCTAAGGTTTTTTTAGAGTTTTCTAGGATTTTCTATATTTATCTAGGGTTATCTAGGATTTTCTAAGGGTTTTAGGGTTTTCTAGGATTTTTAGGATTTTTTATGGTTTTTTAGGGTATATTAGGGTTTTCTAGAGTTTTTTAGGGTTTTCTAGGGTTTTATAGGTTTTTCTATGATTTTCAAGGATTTTCTAGGTTTCTAGTGTTATCTATGGTTTTCTAGGATTTTCTAAGATTTTTTTAGGATTTTCTAAGGCTTTTTTAGGATTTTCTAAGGTTTTTTTAGGGTTTTCTAGGATTTTCTAGGTTTTTTCTAAGATTTTCTAGGATTATCTAGGGTTTTTTAGGATTTTCTAGGGTTTTCTAGGGTTATCTAGGGTTTTCTAGGATTTTCTAGGATTTTTTAGTATTTTCTAGGGTTTTCTAGGATTTTTTAGGATTATCTATGGTTTTTTTTACAGATTTTTAGGATTTTCTAAGATTTTCTAGGGTTTTCTAGGGTTTTTTAGTATTTTCTAGTTTTTCTTGGGTTTTCTAGGGTTATCTAGGGTTTTCTAGGCTTTTCTAGGTTTATCAAGGATTTTCTAGGGTTTTCTAGAATTTTTTAGGGTTTTCTAGGATTTTTCTAGAGTTTTCTAGGGTTTTCTAGGTTATTTAGGGTTTTCTAGGATTTTCTAAGATTTTCTAGGACTTTCTAGGTTTTTTCTAAGGTTTTCAAGGTTTTTCTAGGGTTTTCTAGGGTTTTTAAGATTTTCTAGGGTTTTCTAGTTTTTTCTACGATTTTTTAGGATTTTTCTAATCTTTTTCAAGATTTTTTTAGGGTTTTCTAGGGTTTTTCTAGGTTTTTTTTAGGGTTTTCTAGGACTTTTAGGGTTTATTAGGATTTCCTAAGATTTTTCTAGGATTTTTAGGGTTTTCTAGGATTTTTAGGATTTTCTAGGTTATCTAAAGTTTTCTAGGGTTATTTAGGTTTTTCTAGGGTTTCCTAGAGTTATCTATGATTTTTTAGAGTTTTTTAGGATTTTCTAGGGTTTTTAGGATTTTCTAGGGTTATCTAGTGTTTTCTATGATTTTCTAGGGTTATCTAGGGTTTTTTAGAGTTTTTTTAGGATTTCCTAGGGTTTTTTAGGGTTCTCTAGGTTTTTTCTAGGGTTTTCTAGGGGTTTTAGGGTTTTCTAGGATTTCTAGGGTTTTTCTAGTATTTTCTAGCATTTTTTAGGGTTTTTCTAAAGTTTTCTAGGGTTATCTAGGGTTTTCTACGGTGTTTTAGGATTTTCTAGGGTTTTTAGGAAATTTTAGGGGCTTTTAGGATTTTCTAAGGTTTTTTAGGATTTTCAGGATTTTCTTAGGTTTTTCTAGGGTTATCTAAGGTTTTCTAGGATTTTTTAGGGTTTTCTAGGATTTTTTAGGGTTTAGTAGTTTTTTCTAGAGTTTTCTAGGGTTATCTAAGATTTTCTATAAGTTTTAGAGTTTTCTAGGATTTTTTAGGGTTTTATTGGTTTTTCTAGGGCTTTTCTCGAGTTTTCTAGGGTTATCTACGATTTTCTAGGGTTTTTTAGAGTTTTTTAGGGTTTTAGGGTTTTCTTAGGTTTTTTAGTGTTTTTTAGGATTTTCTAGAGTTTCCTAGGGTTTCCTAGGGTTTTTCTAGGATTTTCTAGGATCTTCTAGCGTTTTCTAGGATCTTCTAGAGTTTTCTAGGGTTTTTAGGATTTTCTAGGTTTTTTTAGAATTTTCTAGGGTTTTTCTAGGGTTTTCTAGTGTTATCTAGGGTTTTCTAAGATTTTTTAGGGTTTTTCTTAGATTTTCTAGGGTTATCTAGGATTTTCTAGGGTGTTTTGGAGTTTTCTGGTATTTTCTCGGGTTTGTTTGGGTGCTTAGGTTTTTTTAGAGTTTTCTAGTGTTTTTAGGATTTTCTAAGATTTTTAGGATTTTCTAGGGTTTTTTGTATTTTCTATGACTTTTTAGGGTTTTCTAGTGTTCTTTAGTGTATTTTAGGATTTTCTATGGTTTTTCTAGGATTTTTTAGTGTTATCTAGGGTTTTCAAGGATTTTTTTTGGTTATCCAGGATTTTTTAGGGTTTTTCTAGGATTTTCTAAGGTTTTCAAGGTTTTTCTGGGGTTTTTCATGGTTTTCTAGGTATTTTTAGGAGTTTTTTTTATGGTTTTTAGGATTTTTTTTTTAGAGTTTTTCGAGGGTTTTCTAGATTTTTCTAGGGTTTTCTAGGGTTTTTCTATTGTTGTCTAGGGTTTTTCTAGAGTTTTCTAGGGTTTGCTAGGATTTTTGTAAAGTTTTCTAGGGTTATCTAGAGTTTTCTAGGGTTTTGTAGGATTTTTCCATGATTTTTTAGGGTTTTCTAGGATTTTCTAGGGTTTTTCTAGAGTTTTCTAGGATTATCTAGGGTTTTCTAGGGTTTTAGGATTTTTCTTGGATTTTCTAGGGTTATTTAGGATTTTCTAGGGTTTTCTAAGGTTTTGTAGGGTTTGTTAGGGTACTTAGAATTTTTTAGGATTTTCTAGGATTTTCTAGGATTTTTAGAATTTTCTATGGGTTTTTAGGATTTTCTTAGGGTTTTCTAGGGTTCTTTAGTGTTTTTTAGGATTCTCTAAGGTTTTCTAGGTTTTTCTTGGTTTATCTAGGGTTTTTTGGTGTTTTCTAAAGTTTTCTAGGGTTTTCTAGGATTTTAGGATTTTCTAGGGTTTTTTATGGTTTTTAGAAATTTTTAGGGGTTTTCTAGGATTTTTTAGATTTTTCTAGGATTTTTCTATTATTTTCTAGGGTTTTTCTAGGATTTTCTAGTATTTTTCTAAAGTTTTCTAGGGTTATGTAGGGTTTTCTAGGATTTTTCATTATTTTTTAGGGTTTTTTAGGGTTTTCTAGGATTTTTTTAGGATTTTTTAGGATTTTCTAGAGTTTTGCACTAAGTGAGAGGTCCTTGGTTTAATACCCACCTATAACATATTTTTATAAAGTATACATATATAGGATGTAAGTTAGTCACACTCAATTTCTCCTCCTCTAATTTGTTATATTTTGACATAGTTTATTATTAAAATATTTAAACTATTTTAAATTATTCCAATTTAGTCTCTTAAATTTTATTGTTTAAATTTTAAATATTTGATTTTTAATCATAATTTTAGTTTTATCTTTAAATATAAAGAAATATTGTTAAACTAATAAACTATTAACAAAAATAAAAAATCTAAAGATTTCAAATTAATACATGAGTGACAAACCCCCCAAAAAATACCCCAACAACTAGACATCCCATTTTCTCTTTGCTTATCCAACAATATCCACTACTTTCAAATCCCCAATCTTCTTCTTCCAGTCCCTGAGTTTCTCGCTCTGTCATAAACCAGAACGGCAGCCACTTCTTTCTCCAGCATCCCTCCAATTTTTTCATTGCACACCGTTGTTGTTACTGTTGACGCTGCAACCTTTGAGCTCGATGCCGATCTGCTCTCCTCTCCTCTCTCCGCTGCTGTTGCGCTCTCTACTCTGTACTCTCTCCAACCTTTTGCTTTCTCTACGCACACCGCCGCTGTTTTATCCATTAGCAGCCTCCGCCGCCGCCTGCAAACTATGCTGCCAGCACTACAACGAACGTCTCCTTCCTTCAAAAAATTAGGTATGTGTTCTCCTTCTTCATCTTCTATTTTTTGTCATTTCTCATTTTGGAACCTAAATTTATGTCTCTTGTTTTATTTTATCTAAATATTTTTTCTCTTCCTCTGTGAATTGAATTTATTTATTTTTAAACTATTTTATTTTGTATGATTGGTTTGTGTTATTTTCTGGAATGATAGAACTTTGGCACTAGAATTTGCTTAATGGAATGGACATTGATGGCGTGTTTCTTCTTCTACTTTTCTGTGCATCTCTTGATTTTTGATTAATTGATTATTGAATATTGATGACTTGATCAGTTAAGAATATGGATTAGTTCAATTTTTAAATTTCTTTGTTCATTTATCTTTTTTATTAGACTAGTTCTGGGTTGCCTCGTTATGAGATGAAAATACAGTGCGATTAAACTTTATTCAATTCAGTGAGAGCTTTTTAATATTTGTGATGTGTTCTTCCCAAATAGAGGCTTAATTTGCTTGTGTATGATTAAACCTTGCTGCTTTATAAAAGAATGAATTAGTTAACATTCTGGGGCCTTAATTTGCTTGTCATTTAATGAGACTCTTTTATGGCTATGCAATTGATGACTGCTTGTTAAACCAACCATATTCTTGTCTTTTATTATTGTCTATGTTAATTTGTTAATAGAAATATATCAGATCACACAGAATATTATTATTCATTGAAAAAGTTGAGAAGTTGAAGAAACACAGTCTCTGGGATCACTTTCATCCCATTTTGGATTAAAAAAATTAATAGTTTACAATCAAAAGATGTCAATGAAGAAAATAAGTTAAGCAAAAAAAGAGAAAGAAATAAAAAGAGAAAGAAAGAAGGAAGAAAGAAAGTTGAGATATACATTGATATAAAGGACATCTAAAAATATATTGTGATGACTAAAAGATATCTCTATATATGTATCATGTTACTAAATGCTACAAAGGGAATGGACATATAACAAAAGATGGAGAAAAAATAATAAAGAATGTTGTGAGAAAATATTGAGTGATTGCTTTGGGAGATGACAAAAAGCTATCCATCTGCTGTAATTTTTTGTCTATTAAATAATAATGTAGATTAAAATGACGATAGGTGAAAACTTTTAATGAATGTTGGAGACCTGTATATGAATGTTGCAAATTATATTATGTAGGATATTTGTGTCTTTATTTATAGTCTATTGTAGACATAGTTATCAAACCCGGCTCGACTCGCCGATTCGACTGAAAACCCGATCACTCGGTCACCTGACTAGATCGAGCCACTCATTCAATTGATTGTGCAACAGACCTGGTTCGACCCGACGGGTTTTCGTGAAACCCGATGACCCAGCTGATTAATTTAACCCGGTCCAGGTCGTTTTTATTTTTTTTTCTTTTTAATACCTGAAACAGCGTCGTTTCATAACCCCTTCCTCCCCTTCACCTTTCAATGAAACTCTATGCCCAAATGCCAAATCTAAGACTCTTGAATTTCTGTGCTCTCTCCGTCTCTAGCTCGGCAGTCAGAACTCAGTACTCAATAGTCCCTCTCTCGTCTCTCCCCTCACCTTGACACTCTCAGTCTCTCACGGCCTCACCTCGTCGCTCTCTCAGTCTCTCACCTCGTCCACTCACCTTGGTCGTCGTCACGGTCCCATGCCCCTGCGCTCGCTTCGCTGGCGGCAGAAGCAAATGGAACCGCATCTGGTCCCTCGGGTGGTGGTGGTGGTCATCTTCTTGCTTCTCACGGTCTCTATCTCACACCTAGTCTCGATCTCTCACTTCCCTACGCTCTTCATCACCGGTAACAGAGGCAACAGATCCCGGTGAACTGGTTTTCGTTGTCGTCTTCTTGCTTTGAGCCTTGCCGTCAGCTTCTTCCTCGCCATCAGCTTCTCCTTCGCTCTCAGATTCCTTCGTGCAACCCGATTTGGTGAGTTTTCCCTGTTCTTTCTGTTTCAATTTTGTTGTTGCATCACTGCACTTTGATTTTGTTGCCAAAATAATTTGTTGCTGAATGTGTTGCTGAAATTTGTTATATCATAGTTTATGTTTTTGTTGCTGCGTGAAAGTTATCATAGTTATCAAAGCTGAATTTGTTGCTAGAACTCTAGAAGTAGAATTTGTTGTTAAGTTGAATTTGATGTTGAACCTATCATAAATGTGGTTGTTACTAGAAGTAGAATTTGTTACTGGATAACTGACTTGAGTTGAATTTGTTACTGAACCTTCTTGTTGTGTTGCTTAAAAAATGCTAAATCTTTTGTTGCTCTATGTTAAGGGATAAGAGATAAGAGAGTTAGTCAATAACAAAATCAGTTTGGTACAGTTAGTTAGGGTTTGTTATTCTGATGTCTGATCTTTTTCTCTTTTTCAACTCTGTTATAACTAAAGCTCTTGCATCCCTCTAAGAGGTGTGTAGAATTGATTCATTGATGGAAGAATAAGATGAAGTTAATTCAGTTCACTAGTTTCTTGTACCTCTCTCTTCAAACTCTTCTTTCTCTGTTTCAGATGTTCTGCATAACATCATAATGCAGTGTTTCTTATGGAAGATATAGATGCAAATCAAAGTGAGGAAAATGTTGATCAAGCTCCAAATTTGTCCTATGAAAATATAGATGTCGATTTTAAGATCACTTGGACTTGATTATCGATTATGTTATCTTTTGCTTACTCTTGTTTATTTAAATAAAGAAATTATTTTGTACTAGAAACTAGTTTATTATCTATTTTTGCATCATTAGTTGTCTAAAAATTAACATTTGATTATTATTATTATTATTATGTTTGTAAAGACTTGCATTTTAAGTTTTAATATGTAATTTTAATTTCATTTATATAATTTTATATTTTTTAAATTATGACCGGGTCAACCGAGTGAATCAGTGATCCATCGGTTTAACTAGTGACCCGGTCATATGACCGGGTGGATTGCCGATTCAGTTCTGATAACTATAATTGTAGATTTGTAGCCCTTTTTTCTTACTATATAAGTTTTAGTATATTAAAGGCAAAATTTCCAAGGCGTAGAGCGAAGAAAATGGTCAAACAATCAACTCAATTGAAGGAACTTAAAACCCAAATGCAGCAACCTCAATTCAAAGAGCTTGAAATCGAAGGTACAGCAAAATCAAATAACAAATTTCTTGATCAGCATAAAGTTTTCACTATTTATTTATTTTTATTAAACCTCTACCTGTGTGTTTGTGGCAGTGGAGCGTCAAATCAGTGCAATTAAGGTGGTTCGTAATGTTGAGATTGAGCGATTGTTGATGGAACTTCGTTTGGTTCGGTCGTGTTTCAGTGAGGAACAGCTCCGGAAGCCAATGCTGCAGGTCTTCGAAGAAACCTTACCGAATCCCTCAATTGTGAAAGATGAAGGGAATGGAAAATTTGATGTGAAGTAGAAAGAGAGAGGGAGCAGAATGTCCATGACTTGTGGTGGTGTAGGAAGAGATTTGCACGCTTCTCTATTCTAGAGGCTTTCGATTGCTTTTCCTTCGGAATGTCCTTTTTCGGTTCCTCAGTTTGGTGATTTTGAATACTCTAGCAATACTGGTAGTGTTTTCTCTTTCGATTTAACTCATTTTATATCTGAATTAAAGTTTCCTAAATTGAATTTAAAAAAATGGAAATGTATGTTACGAAACATACTATTGTTCTGCCCCTTAAAATGTTTGAGTTCCTTCAATTTTGAACGATTTTACTATAGATATTATAGTTCTTATACATTTTGGCATAGATTGTAGTTGATACTTGTTAGTTTACTTCTTTGTTGGTAGGGAGAACAAGATTTCTTGGTGATGAAAATCTTCATTGTAAGGACTTTGTATGTTCTCTATCTTTTCTGTGCACTTTGATTAATTGTATTTTGTAACATCCTTAGCTGGCTTGTTTGGGTCACTTACATTGGACTTGATGCGACATAAAATTAGGGTAGCTGTGTAGGAGCAACATTAATATAGCACTTCCATTCTCATTTCCATGATGTGCTGAAGCATCCACGAATTGATTTGAATGAGAAATGTTGCTATTCATTTAGGATCCTTTCATGTGCAGATGGAAGAGAACTTGTCTCTATTACTAGTTTCATTGCATACACTGCTAAATCTATTATGAATAACTTAAACAGCTTGCAAATAAAAACTAATTAGTGATTGCAATGTATTGTGATAATATGAATTGATTGAATGTCTGTTACATAGGTTTTTAAGGAGCCATGTGAAGCTCAGACTCTCACAAGTCAAGAAGGTCTTCAGACTCCCAATGTCCGAATTTTCTCCCTTTATTTTTTACTTTCTGTTTTTTATGGATGACTTTATGAACTCTAGTATTCATTGCTGAGGCTATTTTTTAAACAGTTGTGATTGATTTGGATTTGTTGCCTTTTGCAGGTGAGTAGTCAGCGCTTGTCTGTTGGGATGACACCCAAAACCCTTAGGCTGCTGAAACCTAGCGAGATGCTTCTCTCTGTCCATGGATCACCTTTTGGTGTTTACAAGGAAAATAACATGGAAGCTATATATGGTATGAAGCAAATGATCTATTTGAAACTATTGCTATATCTTGTTCATTTAGTTTCCTTGTTTCATGAAGAGATACTTTTCTAAAAATAAACTAACAAGAATGGTACTCGAAAGTTTATGCCGCTAATAAAAATAACCTAGAAAGATAACAAATAAGCTCCAAAAGATTTAAAAAGTAAGAAAACTAACTGGATATTAGTTATATTTTTTCATAAAATACTTTAGATATTAGATTTCGATGCGATTTTTTGCAAGTATTATTAGAAAAATGAGACTTTGTCATAGTTAAAATTTGGTGATTTGTCAAGGAATTTTTCAATGTTTTTTGTGAATGATTGAATTTAAAATAAAACGCACAAGTTGTTTGCTAAATACAAAATTCCTTTATCATTTATGTAAAAAAACATATGATATTTTTGTTAATTTTGTCACGTTTTTAAATCTTTTGAGACTTCTTTGTCATTCATAGAAATCTTATTTGGTTATTTTTCATAGCGATATGAGTTTTTTGGTGCAATTTCGATAGTTTAACTTGTTCCTAATAGCATGTGAGCTATTTTTAGCTCAATTTGTTAGTTACTTTATAAGCTAAGCTCTTAAGCCGGTGAGCTATTGAGCTTGAGCTAAAAATTTGAGCTCATTTATTAAATGAGTCAAACTTAACTTTGCTATATTCCATGAGCAGGATTTGGTGGAGTTGATGGAAGGTATACCGGTTCGGAATTCCACAAAATACTTCCGTTGTTAGTATAGCCCAACCGATAATCAATCCTCAATCCCAAATTAAGAAAGGGTGGTTGTCACAAGTGCTAACCACAAATAAGAATGTAACCAGAGTATTTAGACTCCGGGTCGTCTCACGAAGAATGGGCAAGCATGTGCATTAGCATTGATCAGAAATACAGGGTTGAGAATCATGGTGATGAAAATTAACTACCAAGCATGTCATGCAAGAAATCTTAAAATGCAAGAAACTCTAAATTTAAGCAATTAACTAAATCAAGAACTAGCAACTAAGAATTTTGGTTTTTCAAATATGAATCAAAGGTACTCTTGACTAAGCATGGGAATTGGGGTCTCTATCCTTGTCTTCAACTATAATTAGCCAATTGTGACGAACCAAACTCACTAAGTCTACCTCAAAGAACCTTAAGTACGTAACATTTACTCCTAGGGTTGAGGTACGTCAAGTGGTTTGACCAATTTCAACCCATAAGTCCCAACCAATCTACTAATTAGTAGTGGGTTGGTGTTAATGGGTGTCAATTTGGTCACTAAGGGTTCTCCAATCAACAATCCAATGAGACCCAATGACTCAAGGTCACCCAATTCTCATAACTTAGACCAAGAGTAATAGAAACTACTCCATAATTAAAGCAAACATTTCATCAAATACATATAATACACTAAATAGAGACATGTTCAAATTACAATTAAATTGAGAATTACGAGGACCCACTAATAATCATCTATAGAAACTACACAATTAACACTAGCAATCACAAGAAGCATCAACATATTCATAGAAATCAACACCCACAATGTTCATGAATTGGGGTAGAAAATTTATAAGCAACAAGACAACATAATCAAGATAAGATCTAAACAAAATAACACTAGAGGATTCAAATTGAGTAAACAAGAGTATCAAACAACAAGATCCAATCCAGTAATTTCACAATGGGAGATCAAAATCAAGCTAGATCTAGGGAGGAAGAAGAGTTTCCTCTCTAGATGAACAAAAACTACCCAAAAACTCAAAATGTGTCTAAGTGTCTAATGTGTGATCCCCCCCTTGCTCCTACAATCCCTGGGTCATTTCCATGCAGAGCTAGCCTTCAATTAGGCCCCTCCAGGCCTCAGAAATCGCCAGCCACAATTTCATTAATGAGGTCACGTGCTGGTCACGACGCATGTGCGCCAGGTGCGCGCGCGCGCCGATGAGCTCCTGAATCCACGCGTACGCGCACGGTACGCGTGCGCGCCGATGACGATTCTTCCAATGTACACGGGAACGTCAGATATATGCGAGTGGCCACAATAGTACGCATCCACGCGTGCGTGCCAGGTGCACGTGCGCGTCGATGACTGAACTCCAAGGCTCCAAAGCTCCATTTTTCTTCACTGGTGCATGCTTCCTTCTCCTCTTCTAGACCAATCTTGCTCTGAAACTCTAAAATCACTGAACAAACACGTCACGGCATCGAGTGGTAATAGAAGAGATCAAAATATAGCAATTCCGGCTCAAATAAGCTTGTTTTCAATCACAAGGTCAAACACGGATGGAGATACAAAACCATGCAATTCAAGTGGATAAGTGCGGAATATATTGACAAAATCCCCTCAAATCAGCACAAGATAAACCACAAAATTAGGGTTTATCAAACCTCCCCACACTTAAACCATGCATGTCTTCATGCTAAAGATAAGAAGACCAAAGGATATAGGGAAAAGAGAGTTGTGGAATGCAACTAATGCAAATGCATCTACCTACTTGGTCAAGGGTGAATCTATCCTCCAAGAATATATGGGAATACATAGGGTTAAGGTGACATGATAGTCCAAGAATCCTACCAATTAAAAGCATCACAATGCGGTGAACATAACTTGCAAGATGTACGCTTGTGAAAGCCGGGAACAAGAAGTTGAGTATCGAACCCTCACCGGAAGTGTATCCGCTCTATTCGCTCAAGTGTATAGGGTTCGCCACTCAATTCCCTTCCAATCATGCTCTCCAAGATTTGTCCTTCATCTAACAATCAACAATTATTTTAATGCATGCATACAGTTATCATGAGGTCTTATTTTCGGTTGTAATGGGGCTAGGGTGAGGGTAAGGATGCATGTATGGCCAAGTGAGCTTAAGATTTGTATCTTTGATTAGCTTAGATCCTCACCTAACACATACAATAACCTATGCAATTCTAATACATAACCTAGCTACCCAATTATCCACTTTTCCTCATGCTCATGTATTTCTCTTTAGTTCTTCATCTGCATGCATTGGTGATCATTGGCTTTGCCTTGGGGTAATTTGTCCCCTTTTCATTGTTTCTTTTTCTATGTTTTTGTCTCTTTTGTTTTTCTCTTTTTTTTTTCTATTCTTTTTTTTTTTACATTCTTCCTTTTCTTTCTTTTTGTTTCTCTTTGCTTGTCCCCTTCTTTTTGGGGATTTTATGTACAAGAGTGCTAATGCATGCGGTCCAATCATTCAATACATAAGTATGTTCTTACCTCCCAAAATTTTTTTCATTACAATTACAAAAACCTACCTTTACATCTACCCAAGTTCCCAGGAATTCCCTCCCAATTGAATAACACACACCCTCACTCACCTAAGCTAATCAAGGATCCAATTCCAGGGACATTCATTGTTTTCCGCTTAGGGGTGTTGACGTGCTAAAATTAAGAACAAAAGGGATTATTATGGGCTCAAAGTTGGTTAGCAACGGTAGATAAGGGTTAAGGCTATTTTGGGGAAGTGACTATTGAAATGATGGCCTCAATCATGTAAATGCATTCATTCACCAAATAAAGGACATATAGAGTCAGACAAATCAAGGATTACACTCATGGAAAGAGAACGTTCGCACACAAGAAGAAAAATAAGTAGTCATAAGATGTGACCACGCCATTAGGCTCAAGTCCCACAAGCTTGTGTTCTTAACTCAACAATCATGTTCCAAAGTACATTCTTCTAGCAAGTTTATCACAAAAATTTTTTTTTTTCAATTAATTGGTAGGGTGCCCTAAAAACACATTTTCTCATAAAAGGAAGTTATTACTTTGACCAAGTGTAAACTAACTATCATGCAAGGAGTATTCACAAGCAAAAGTTAACTAACATGCAATCTACTGACTAATCAAGAAAATCCATGGGTGAGGAAGAGATGGTTACCCATGGAGATCGGTCGAACGACCTCCCCACACTTAGAATATAGCACGGTCCTCCGTGCTACTAGCAATGCGCAAAGGAAGGTCGGGACCGGAACTAGCACTATCCTCTTCATCGGAGCTCCCGTCAGTTGGGTTCAAAGTGGATGTGAATATTTCGGATTCCTTCAGTTTGGGGGTAACACAACACAGAAGCTTCTTGATGTAAGTATAGCGGCATTGGTTGCGCCGCTCATATCTATCAATCTTCTGGTGGAGATCTTCAATTCGTTGATGGGTGGATCTTTGTGGTAGTAGTGATGATGATGTGGAAGGAAAAATAGGCTGCGGGGTAATGTCAAGACTTGGGGTAGTCAAGGGAAGCTGTAAGTATCTCCCACTCGGGACTACATCGCCCTTGGCCAGAATTATAGCCTTCGTGTCCGTGGTCTCCCAAGGAACACCCGCTGCAGTGACTAAAGAAGATAGCAATGCTGGAAATAGCAAATTACCCTGACCATGGACTTGACTCATTGCTTGTTGGACAAGAAGTGGAATGTTCACCGGTCTCTTTGTGAGAACACACCAAACAAGCAAGGCAAGATCCGCCATGAAGGACAACTTGTGGGTGCTAGGTAGCACATAGTGGGAGAGGATCTGGGCCCAAGCTCTAGCTTCTACAGTAAGGTAACGTGCATCGATGCACTTGGGCTGCATCCAAAGTCGTCCTTGGGTCCAAAATGTCTCTGGCTCAGCGATGACTCGAAGAATTGAGTCCCAATCAAACCTAAATGCACTCCGCTGACGTAAGACCTCTTGGTATCCATCCATTTCCCTTGGTACCGGTAGGACATTAAGCACTTGCTGAATAGCCTCTTCTAAAATCGGGACTTGCTTTCGGTGCACATATACTGACTGAAGAGATGAGAGGTGGTAGTTGGTATAAAACTCTACCACCCACGAGAGATTGACCTCTTGTGGTTTTCTCAGAAGAAAATCCCATCCTCGCTGCTCGATGCGGGGTAGGATACAATGGGCAATCTTGTTCGGAGGGGTGAGTAGATGCTCAGCATGATAGTTCCGATCAACCATGGCGGAGAACACAAGTTCACAGAAACGGTTGGGGAACCTTGAAAAGTCCCTTTCCGGATTGTTCTTCTCTTTTTCATCAATAGGAGCGGATGCCTTCACTTTCTTAGAAAGAGGTTTGGCTCCTAGTGTAGGATGCGCCTTGGAGGATGACTTTTGGGGCGCCCTTTTTGTGGCCGGTTTCCTTGGTTCCTTCCCCTTGCCTTTTTTGGTGGCCATTCTGAAAAAGGAAAGAGAACGGAAAACATTAAACCCAAATAATCATCTCATGGAAAACATCATGCAAGTGAGAAGTAGTGCCCAGAGTAAATTGTGGATCTTGAAGACGCGACAGCTGCACATGTGATCAAGAACAACTAAAGAAGCATGGGTCACAACACTTAGCATGGGATGCAAGAGTGAATAATGCATGCAATGTGGCATAAGAAGAGTGCACTCAAGTATCCAAAAGAAAGAACAAGTCATGTGAAGTGAGCATTCAATTGGTGAGCATAAAGTAGAATGGCTCAATATGCTTGAAAGATGGCAAGTGAATGAGGAAGAAGCACTAAACTGCGGGTACAAGACCAAAACAAACAAAAATGGCATGTGTGCATTTCCTCGAACACTTGGCGTGCAATTAACAAGTAATGAGCAAATATAAGAAACTCGCTCAATTAAAGCCTCAAAATGAAACATCAATCATCAACACAAGATCACTTACTTACAAAGTCATCAAATGACAACAACAAGATCTACTCAAGCAAATTAAAGTTCAAGTTCATCATCCATGGAGAAATAAGAAAGGAAAAATCAAATGAACAAGCAACAAGCAAATAAAAGTAAGAGAGAAATAAGAAGGTACTAAAAGAAGCATGCAACTAAAAGAAGAAAATGTGAAAAGAAAGTAAGAGATGAGAGTAGAAGAAGTAAAACCTTGAGAGGGAGAGAGAGGAAAGATGGGGTTCTTGCAAAAGGAGAAGAGGGGAAGAGAAATGTAGGGCCACCGGAGGCGGTGGTGGTTGCCGGTGGGTGAGCGGAGACAATGTAAGTGAAGTATGGAAGAAGAGGAAAGAGTAAGTAGTGGAAGAAGAGAGAATTAGAAAAGAGATGAGAGGAGGGACGAAGCAGGGGCGCGCAGTTTAAAGCTGGGCTGCGCGGCCGGCGCATGCGCGGATAGCGCGCTAGCGCGCCGATAAGGGTTGTACCAGAGAGTAAGGCCTACTCTGGGCCTACCCCGTGCCAATCTTTGCGCGCCCAGAGTAGGCCTAACTCTCTGGATGTTGTACCAGAGTTGGCGTGCGGCATAAGCGACGTGGACGCGCACAGTGCGCGTTCGCGCGTATGAAGAGGGTGGCGACCGACGCGGACGCGCCAGGTGCACTTGCGCGTCAGGTCGCGGGCATAGAGCAGGCACGACTTTGGCACAACTCTCTTGTTTTTGTACCAGATAGCTCAGAATACACACACGACGTACGCGCACGGTACGCTTGCGCGTCGATAGCGAGACAGCAGGGTTGCGCGCAGGCGCCACGTATGCTTGCGCGTGGGCCGCCTAACACGAAGTGGGCACAAAAGAGGCACAACTCTCTGGTTTTTTATACCAGAGTATAAATGCACCACCGGCGCGCGCGCGCACGGCGCGCTAGCGCGCGGATGCCCATTTTCCCCCCTTCTTTTTTTTTTGTTTTTTTTTTTTAACAACACAGGAAAAAAAAATGTAATTCAACATACTCTTGGCATACAATCAACTAGATAGGTTGAGAAAACACTCACAAAATCATACAACACTCAAGATGAAATATTTCAACAACACAACCAATACAACAAAGATTGCCAAGGTTGACAAAATCCTAATGAGTATCACAACATTCAAACAAATTCAACTATACATATCATATCAACATATATCAAAACAAGCTCAACAATCATCAAAAATCATGGAATTCACAAGTATCTAAGCTAGAAACAAGAAAGTATATACAAGAATGATCATACCGCGATGGGGTGTCTCCCACCCAGCACTCTTCTTTTACGTCCTTAAGTTGGTCGATCCTGTGCTCAAGCTTCCTCTTCTTTTGGGGCATCCTCCAGGAGGAGCACTTCCACTTCCTTGGGTGATTTGTAGCCATGGTACTTCTTTACTCTATGGCCATTCACCTTGAAGGTTGTCTTACTTTGAGGATCAAACAGCTCCACTACACCATAGGGTTTAACTTCCTTCACCTTAAAGGGACCTTCCCATCTTGAATGGAGCTTTCCAGGCATAAATCTAAGCCTCGAGTTGTAGAGGAGAACTTCGTCACCTTCTTGAAAATCTTTCTTCCGAATGTGGTGGTCATGGAATGCCTTAGTCTTTTCCTTGTAAATCCGGGCATTTTCATATGCCTCTATTCTAAGATATTCAAGCTCCTCTAACTGCAATTTTCGGGCTACACCCGCCTTGGTGATGTCCATATTACACTGCTTCACTGTCCAATAGGCTTTGTGTTCAACTTTCACTGGGAGGTGGCATGCCTTACCATAGACGACCCGAAAGGGGCTCATCCTTAACGGTGTCTTGTAGGCCGTCCTGTATGCTCACAATGCATCTCCCAACCGAGTGCTCCAGTCCTTCCTTTGTGGGTTTACCACTTTCTCCAGGATTCGCTTAATCTCTCAGTTGGACACTTCTGCTTGCCCATTTGTTTGGGGGTGATATGCAGTTGAAACCTTATGTGCTATCCCAGAGCGCTTGAGTAGTGCTTCTACTTTCCTGTTACAAAAATGGAAACCTTGGTCGCTCACGATTGCTCGTGGCGACCTATAACGGCACACAATATTATTTCTAATGAAAGAAATCACAGCATTGGCGTCATCAAGGTGAGTATGTATCGCTTCTACCCACTTTGAGACGTAGTCAACCGCTAACAGGATATACAAGTACCCACTTGAGTTGGGAAATGATCCCATAAAGTCTATGCCCCATACATCAAAGATTTCGCAAAATAGCATGGGTTGTTGAGGCATTTCATCCCTTTGAGATGCATTCCCCGACTTTTGACATTGGTGACACGACATACAGAATTGGTTAGCATCCTTGAACAGCGTGGGCCACCAGAATCCACAATCCAAAACTTTTTTCGCCGTCCGTTGTGGGCCAAAGTGGCCACCAAACTCGGACGAGTGACAAGATTCAAGAATTGGTTAGATTTCAGATTCTGGAACACATCTGCGAATTACTTTGTATACTCCTCTCCTCCATAAGTGGGGGTCATCCCAAATATAATATTTGGAATCACTCCTCAACTTATCTCTTTGGTGTTTGGAAAAGTTGGCAGGGTAAATCTTAGCAACCAAGTAGTTCGCCATGGGGGCAAACCAAGGAAAACTATCCGAAACAGCATGCAAACCTTCTAAAGGGAATGATTCATTGATCGGAAATGGATCATACTTAAGATTTTCCAAGCGGCTTAAATGATCCGCAACTAAATTTTGTGATCCACTCCGGTCCCTAATCTCAATGTCGAATTCTTGCAAAAGCAAGATCCAACGTATGAGCCTAGGTTTTGACTCATTCTTTGTCAATAAATATTTCAAGTAAGCGTTATCCGTGTATACCACTATCTTAGAGCCTAGCAAGTAAGATCGAAACTTATCTAAAGCATAAACAACGACTAAAAGCTCTTTCTCGGTAGTGGTATAGTTGGATTGTGCCGCATCCAACGTCTTTGAGGAGTAAGCGATGATATAGGGGAGCTTACCATCGCAGCAGAGTTTGCAGGCGGCGGCGGAGGCTGCTAGTGGATAGAATAGCGGCGGTGTGCGTAGAGAAAGCAAAAGGTTGGAGAGGGAGTACAGAGTAGAGAGCACAGCAGCAGCAAAGAGATGAGAAGTGAGCAGATCGGCATTGAGCTCAAAGGTTGCAGCCTCAACAGCAATAGTAACAGTATACAATGAAGAAATCAGAGGGATGCTGGAGAAAGAAGTGGCTGTCATTCTGGTCTATGACATGGTGGGAGACTGAGGGGCTATGGAAGAAGAATATTGGAGATTTGAAAATAGTGGGTATTATTGGGTAAGCAAAGAGAAAATGGGATGTCATAGTCGTTGGGGTATTTTTTGGAGGGTTTGTCACTCATGTATTAATTTGAAATCTTTAGATTTTTTATTTTTGTTAATAGTTTATTAGTTTAACAATATTTCTTTATATTTAAAGATCAAATTAAAATTATGATTAAAAATCAAATATTTCAAATTTAAACAATAAAATTTAAGAGGCTAAATTGGAATAAATTAAAATAGTTTGAATACCTTACGAATAAACTATGTCAAAATATGACAAATTAGAGGATTGGAAATTGAGTGTGACTAACTTACATCCTATATATGTATATATTATAAAAATATGTTATAGGTGGTATTAAACCAAGGATCTCTCACTTAGTGCAAAACCCTAAAAAATCCTAGAAAACTCTTAAAAACCCCTAAAAAACCCTAAATAATCCTGGAAAATCTTAGAAAACCCTAAAAAACCCTAGAAAACTCTAGATAACCCTAGAAAACTTTAGATAAACCCTAGAAAACCCTAAAAAAAACCTAAGTACCCTAACAAACCCTAGAAAACCCTAGAAAATCCAAGAAAAACCCTAAAAAATCCTAGAAAATCCTAGAAAATCCTACAAAACCCTAGAAAATCCTAAAAATCCTAAAAAACACTAGAAAAACCCTAGAAAATCCTACAAAACCCTAGAAATTCCTAGATAACCCTAGAAAACTTTAGAAAAACCCTTGAAAACCCTAGAAAATAATAGAAAAATCCTAGAAAACCTCAGAAAATCTAGAAAATCCTAGAAAAATCCTAAAAATCCTAAAAACCATAAAAAAAATCTAAAAAAACACTAAAAATCTTAGAAAATTTTAGAAAATCCTAGAAAAAACCTAGAAAACTTTAGTAAACCCTAGAAAACCCTAGAAAAATCCTAGAAAACCCAAAATAACACTAGAAAATCCTCGAAAACTCTAGAAAACCCTAGATAACCCTAAAAATCATAAAAATATCCTAGAAAAAACCATAAAAAACCCTAGAAAAACCATAAAAAAACCCTAGAAAATCCTAAAAACCATAAAAAATCCTAGAAAATCTTAGAAAAAACTTAGAAAACTCTAGAAGATCCTAGAAAACTCTAGAAAACTCATAAAAACCCTAGAAAACCCTAGATAACTCTAAAAAAATCCTAGAAAACCCTAAAAAAATTCTAGAAAAATCATAGAAAACCAGAGAAAAACCTAGAAGATCATAGAAAACTGTAGAAAAACCCTAGAAAACTCTAGAAGATCCTAAAAAATCCTAGAAAATAGTAAAAATCTCTAGAAATCCCTTAATAACACTAGAAAATCTTTGATAACCCTAGAAAATCCTAAAAAAAATCTTAGAATACAATAAAAACCCTAAAAACCCTAGAAAACCCTAGTAAATCTTAAAAAACCCTAAAAAATCCTAGAAAACCCAAGAAAATTCTAGAAAAACCTAGAAAATCCAAGAAAATAATAGAAAAATCTATAAAATCCTAGAAAAATCCTGAAAAATCCTAAAAATCATAAAAACACCCTTGAAAGTCCTAAAAACCCTAGAAAATTCTGAAAAACCCTAGAAAAAACCTAAAAAACACTTGAAAACTCTAAAAAAACGTTAGAAGATTCTAAAAAACCCTAGAAAACCCTAGAAAAACATAAAAAAAACCCTAGAAAATCGTAGATAACCCAAGAAAAACCTTAGAAAACACTAAATTACTATAGAAAACCTTAGAAAATACAAAAAAACCTAAAAATCCTAAAAAATCATAGAAAATCCTAAAAAAATCCCTAGGAAATCCTAGAAAATACAAAAAAACCTAGAAATCCTAGATAACCCAAGAAAATCCTAGAAAAATCCTAGAAAATCCTAAAAATGATAAAGACCTTAGAAAAATCCTAGAAAAATCCTAGAAAACTTAAGAAAAAATCTAGAAAACCCTAGAAAACGCTAAAAAACCTAAAAAAATCCTAGAAAAAAAATCCTAAAAAACTCTAAAAAAATCATAGAAAACCTTAAAAATCGTAAAAATCCTAGATAGACTAGACAAAACCTAGAAAATCATTGAAACCCCTCAAAAACCTAAGAGAATCCTAAAAAACCTAGAAAATACTAGAAAAACCCTAAAAACCCTTAAAAACCATGAAAAAAATTCTAGAAAATCCTAAAAACCCTAGAAAAAACCTAGAAACCCTAGATAACCATAAAAAACCCTAGAAAACTCTAGTAAAACCCTAAAAAAACCCTAGATACTAGAGAACCCTAGAAAACCTTAGATAACGCTAGAAAATCCTAGAAAAATCCGAAAAAACCATAGAAAAACCTAGAAAACTCTAAAAAATCCTACATAATATCATTTGCAACATCCATGTACAGGTCACCAACATTCATTAAAAGTTTTCACCTATCGTATTTTAATCTACATTATTACTTAATAGACCAAAAATTACAGCAGGTGGATAGCTTTTTGTCATCTTCCGAAGCAATCACTCAATATTTCCTCACAACATCCTTCATTATTTTCCTTCCATCTTTTGTTATATGTCCATTCTCTTTGTAGAATTTAGCAACATGATACATATATAGAGATATCTTTTAATTTAGTCATCACAATGTGTTTTTAGATTCCCTTTATATAAATGAATATCTCAATTTTTCTTTCTTCCTTCTTTCTTTCTCTTTTTTTGCTTAACTCATTTTCTTCCTGGACATCTTTTTTTTGAAACTATTAATTTTGTTTTAATCCAAAATGGGACGAAAGTGATCCTAGAGATAGTGTTTCTTCAACTTCTCAACTTTTTTCAATGAATAATAATATTCTGTATGATCTGATATATTTCAATTAACAAATTAACATAGACAATAATAAAAGACAGGAATATAGTTGGTCTAACAAGCAGTCATCAATTGCATAGCTATAAAGGAGTCTCATTACTTGAATAAAATATAAATTGAGAATTGAAAACAATCACATGCAAGACACTTATTACATTGTATTTAATGAAGATGGATTAGTAAACCAAAATGGTAAGCAAAATCTAAGCAAACTAAGGCCTTCATTCTTCCGTTTGTCTTTAATTAAATTCAAATCACAAGCAAATTAAGGCCCCAGAATGTTAGCTAGTTCATTCTTTTATAAAGCAGCAAGGTTTAATCATACACAAGCAAATTAAGCCTCTATTTGGAAAGAACACATCACACATATTAAAAAGCTCTCACTAAATTGAATAAAGTTTAATCACACTGTATTTTTATCTCATATAGAGGCAACCCAGAACTATCCCAATAAAAAAGATAGATAAACAACGAAATTTAAAAATTAAATTAATCCATATTCTTAACTGATCAAGTCATCAATATTCAATAATCAATTAATCAAAAATCAAGAGATGCACAGAAAAGTAGAAGAAAAAATACGTCATTAATGTCCATTTCATTAAGCAAATTCTAGTGCCAAAACTCTATCATTCGAGAAAATGACACAAAACAATCATACAAAATACCATAGTTTAAAAATAAATAAATTCAATTAACAGAGGAAGAGGAAAAAAATATTTAGATAAAATCAAACAAGAGACACAAATTTAGGTTCCAAATTGAGAAATGACAATAAATAGAAGATAAAGAAGGAGAACGCATACCTAATTTTCTGAAGGAAGGAGACGTTCGTTGCAGTGCTGGCAGCAAAGTTTGCAGGCGGCGGCGGATGCTGCTTGTGGATAGAATAACAGCGGTGTGCATAGAGAAAGCAAAAGGTTGGAAAGGGAGTACAGAGTAGAGAGCACAGCAGCAGCGAAGAGAGGAGAAGTTAACAGATCGGCATCGAGCTCAAAGGTTGCAGCCTCAACAGCAATAGTAACGGTGTACAATGAAGAGATCAGAGGGATGCTGGAGAAAGAAGTGGCTGCTGTTCTGGTCTATGACAGGGTGGGAGACTGAGGGGCTGTGGAAGAAAAATATTAGAGATTTGAAAGTAGTGGGTATTGTTGGGTAAGCAAAGAGAAAATGGGATGTAATAGTCGTTGGGGTATTTTTTGGGGGGTTTGTCACTCATGTATTAATTTGAAATCTTTAGATTTTTTATTTTTGTTAATAGTTTATTAGTTTAATAATATTTCTTTATATTTAAATATCAAATTAAAATTATGATTAAAAATCAAATATTTCAAATTTAAACAATAAAATTTAAGAGGCTAAATTGGAATAAATTAAAATAGTTTGAATACCTTACGAATAAACTATGTCAAAATATGACAAATTAGAGGATTGGAAATTGAGTGTGACTAACTTACATCCTATATATGTATATGTTTTAAAAATATGTTATAGGTGGGTATTAAACCAATGATCTCTCACTTAGTGCAAAACCCTAAAAAATACCCTAAAAATCCTAGAAAACTCCTAAAAAATCCTAAAAAATCCTGGAAAACCCTAGAAAACCCTAGAAAACTCTAGATAACCCTAGAAAACTTTAGAAAAATCCTAGAAAACCTTAAAAAAAAACCTAAGTACCCTAACCAACCCTAGAAAACCCTAGAAAATCCAAGAAAAACTCTAAAAAATCCTAGAAAACCTTAGAAAATCCTAAAAATTTTAAAAAACACTAGAAAAATCCTAGAAAATCCTAGAAAATCCTAGATAACCCTAGAAAACTTTAGAAAAACCCTTGAAAATCCTAGAAAAGAATAGAAAAATCCTAGAAAACCTTAGAAAAATCTAGAAAATCCTAGAAAAAACCCTAAAAATCCTAAAAACCATAAAAAAAGTTCTTAAAAAACCGTAAAAATTTTAGAAAATTTTAGAAAATCCTAGAAAAAATCTAGAAAACCTTAGAAAATCCTTGAAAACCCTAGAAAATCCTAGAAAAATCCTAGAAAACCCTAAATAACCCTATAAAATCCTCGAAAACCCTAGAAAACCCTATATAACCCTAAAAACCATTTAAAAAACCCTAGATAAAATCATAAAGAACCCTAGAAACCCCCCAAAAAACCCTAAAAAAAGATAAGTACCCTAACAAACCCTAAAAAACCCTAGAAAATCCAAGAAAAATCATAAAAAATTCTAGAAAACCCTAGAAAATCCTAGAAAACCCTAGAAAATCCTAAAAATCCTTAAAAACACTAGAAAAACCCTAAAAATCCTACAAAACACTAGAAATTCCTAGATAACCCTAGAAAACTTTAGAAAAACCCTTGAAAACCCTAGAAAACAATTGAAAAATCCTAGAAAACCTTAGAAAAATCTAGAAAATCGTAGAAAAATCCTAAGAATCCTAAAAACCATAAAAAATCCTAAAAAACCCTAAAAATTTTAGAAAATTTTAGAAAACCCTAGAAAAAACCTAGAAAATCTTAGAAAACCCTTGAAAATCCTAGAAAACCCTAGAAAAATCCTAGAAAACCTTAAATAATCCTAGAAAATCTTCGAAAACCCTAGAAAATCCTAGATAACCCTAAAAACCATAAAAAAACCCTAGAAAAAACTATAAAAAACCCTAGAAAAATCATAAAAAACCCTAGAAAACCCTAAAAACCATAGAAAACCCTTGAAAATCCTTGAAAAAACTTCGAAAACCCTAGAAGATCCTAGAAAATCCTAAAAAAACCATAAAAACCCTAGAAAACCCTAGATAACCCTAAAAAATCCTAGAAAATTCTAAAAAATTTTAGAAAAATCATAGAAAACCATAGAAAAACCTAGAAGATCATAGAAAACTGTTGAAAAACCATAGAAAACACTAGAAGATCCTAAAAAATCCTAGAAAATCGTAGAAATCCCTAGAAATCCCTAAATAAAACTAGAAAATCTTTGATAACCCTAGAAAACTCTAAAAAAATCTTAGAAAACAATAGAAACCTTAAAAACCCTAGAAAACCCTAGTAAATCTTAAAAAACCCTAAAAAATCCTAGAAAACCCAAGAAAACCCTAGAAAAACCTAGAAAATCCAAGAAAACAATAGAAAAATCTTAGAAAATTGTAGAAAAATCTATAAAACCCTAGAAAAACCCTGAAAAATTCTAAAAACCATAAAAACACCCTTGAAAGTCCTAAAAACCCTAGAAAATCCTAGAAAAAATCTAAAAAACACATGAAAACTCTAAAAAACCCGAAAAAATATTAGAAGATTCTAAAAAACCTTAGATAACCCTAGAAAACCCTAGAAAAACATAAAAAAATCCTAGAAAATCCTAGATAACCCAAGAAAAATCTTAGGAAACACTAGATAACCATAGAAAACCTTAAAAAATACAAAAAACCTAAAAGACCCCTAAAAAAAAACCATAGAAAATCCTAAAAAATTTCTAGGAAACCCTAGAAAATACAAAAAAATCCTAAAAAATCCTAGAAAACCTTAGATAACCCAAGAAAATCCTAGAAAAACCCTAGAAAATCCTAAAAATGCTAAACACCCTAGAAAAACCTCAGAAAACCTAAGAAAAAATCTAGAAAACCCTAGAAAACCCTAAAAAACCTTAAAAAATCCTAGAAAAACCAAAATAAACCCTAAAAAATCCTAGAAAACCCTAAAAATCCTAAAAACCCTAGATAGACCTAGACAAAACCTAGAAAATTCTTGAAACCCCTCAAAAACCTAAGAAATCCTAGAAAACCTAGAAAACACAAGAAAAACCCTAAAAAACCCTAAAAACCATGAAAAAAAAGTCTAGAAAATCCTAAAAACCCTAGAAAACCCTAAAAAAGCCCTAGATAATACTATAGAACCCTAGAAAACCTTAGATAACCCTAGAAAATCCTAGAAAAATTCTAAAAAACCTAGAAAACTCTAAAAAAAACCCTACATAATATTATTTGCAACATCCATGTACAGGTCTCCAACATTGATTAAAATTTTTCACCTATCGTATTTTAATCTACATTATTACTAAATAGACCAAAAATTACAGCAGGTGGATAGCTTTTTGTCATCTTCCGAAGCAATCACTCAATATTTCCTCACAACATCCTTCATTATTTTCCTTCCATCTTTTGTTATATGTCCATTCCCTTTGTAGCATTTAGCAACATGATACATATATAGAGATATCTTTTAATTTAGTCATCACAATGTATTTTTAGATTTCCTTTATATAAAATGAATATCTCAACTTTTCTTTCTTCCTTCTTTCTTTCTCTTTTTGTTTCTTTCTCTTTTTTTGCTTAACTCATTTTCTTCCTTGACATCTTTTGATTGAAATTATAAATTTTGTTTAAAACTAAAATGGGACGAAAGTGATCCTAGAGATAGTGTTTCTTCAACTTCTCAACTTTTTTCAATGGATAATAATATTCTGTGTGATCTGATATATTTCAATTAACAAATTAACATAGACAATAATAAAAGACAGGAATATAGTTGGTCTAACAAGCAGTCATCAATTGCATAGCTATAAAAGAGTCTCATTACGTGAATAAAAGATAAATTGAGATTGAAAACAATCATATGCAAGACACTTATTACATTGTATTTAATGAAGATGGATTAGAGAACCAAAATGGTAAGCAAAATCGAAGCAAACTAAGGCCTTCATTCTTCCATTTGTCTTTAATTAAATTCAAATAACAAGCAAATTAAAGCCCCAGAATGTTAGCTAGTTCATTCTTTTATAAAGTAGCAAGGTTTAATCATACACAAGCAAATTAAGCCTCTATTTGGAAAGAACACATCACACATATTAAAAAGCTCTCACTAAATTGAATAAAGTTTAATCACACTGTATTTTTATCTCATATAGAGGCAACCCAGAACTATCCTAATAAAAAAGATAGATAAACAAAGAAATTTAAAAATTGAACTAATCAATATTCTTAACTGATCAAGTCATCAATATTCAATAATCAATTAATCAAAAATCAAGAGATGCACAGAAAAATGAAGAAAAAATACGTCATCAATGTCCATTTTATTAAGCAAATTCTAGTGCCAAAGCTCTATCATTCGAGAAAATAACACAAAACAATCATACACAATACCATAGTTTAAAAATAAATAAATTCAATTCACAGAGGAAGAGGAAAAAATATTTAGATAAAATCAAACAAGAGACACAAATTTAGGTTCCAGATTGAGAAATGACAACAAATAGAAGATAAAGAAGGAGAACGCATACCTAATTTTCTGAAGGAATGAGATGTTCGTTGCAGTGCTGGCAGCAGAGTTTGCAGGCGGCGGCGGAGGCTGCTAGTGGATAGAATAGCGGCGGTGTGCGTAGAGAAAGCAAAAGGTTGGAGAGAGTGTACAGAGTAGAGAGCACAGCAGCAGCGAAGAGAGGAGTAGAGAGCAGATCGGCATCGAGCTCAAAGGTTGCAGCCTCAACAGCAATAGTAATGGTGTACAATGAAGAGATCAGAGGGACGCTGGAGAAAGAAGTGGCTGCCGTTCTGGTCTATGACAAGGTGGGAGACTGAGGGGTTGTGGAAGAAGAATATTGGAGATTTGAAAGTAGTGGGTATTGTTGGGTAAGCAAAGAGAAAATGGGATGTCATAGTCGTTGAGGTATTTTTTGGGGGGTTTGCCACTCATATATTAATTTGAAATCTTTAGATTTTTCATTTTTGTTAATAGTTTATTAGTTTAACAATATTTCTTTATATTTAAAGATCAAATTAAAATTATGATTAAAAATCAAATATTTCAAATTTAAACAATAAAATTTAAGAGGCTAAATTGGAATAAATTAAAATAGTTTAAATACCTTACGAATAAACTATGTCAAAATATGACAAATTAGAGGATTGGAAATTGAGTATGACTAACTTAAATCTTATATATGTATATGATATAAAAATATGTTATAGGTGGGTATTAAACCAAGGATCTCTCACTTAGAGCAAAACCCTAAAAAATACCCTAGAAAATCCTAAAAAATCCTAGAAAACTCCTAGAAAACCCTAAAAAATCCTAAAAAATCCTGGAAAACCCTAGAAAACTTTAAAAAACCCTAGAAAACCCTAGAAAACTTTAGAAAAACCCTAGAAAACTGTAAAAAAACCTAAGTACCTAACAAACCCTAGAAAACCCTAGAAAATCCAAGAATACCCCTAAAAAATCCTAGAAAATCTTAGATAATCCTAGAAAACCCTAGAAAATCCTAAAAATCCTAAAAAACACTAGAAAAACCCTAGAAAATCCTACAAAACCCTAGAAAACCTTAGATAACTCTAGAAAACTTTAGAAAACACTTGAAAACCCTAGAAAACAATAGAAAAATCCTAGAAAACCTTAGAAAAATCTAGAAAATCCTAGAAAAATCTTAAAAATCCCTCTAGTCGATGAAAAATGCGAGGAAGGAAGAGAAGCAAACATCTTGCTGGCACTAGACTCTGTTTTCGAAGGAAGGGAGCTTCTAAAGCATACAAGAAAAGGTATCCTTAAAATATTTATAGCAATTGAAGTAAATTATAACAAATGGCAAATGCACATAGAAGTTTATATTTATAACACAAAGTATCCCTTTCTTTCTGAATGTCAAATGCAGGAGATCTTCACTGGAAGCAAGTATCTTTCAATATGAATTCAAATTTACAGGTAATTGCTAGAAGACCCTCAAAAATCCATCAAAAAATAATAGGCATAGGAGATAATCATAACCACTGATTTTGTTGATATCTCCAATTAAATAGTTACATGGAATGTTCTAACAAAATTATAACAGGTTATAGCAAAAATGAAGAGCAAGCACATGGCAGGAACATTCACCAAAAAGAAGAAATGTAAGCTCAAAGTTTCATTCATAACTATTCTTTTCCACAATCTGAAAACCAATGCTTTAAGGTATGGCCTATAAAATCGCAGGTATAGTCACCGGAGTCTGCAGTGATGTCCAAGCTTGGCCGGGAAGAGAGAAAGAAGACTTAATAGAAAAGAGGGCATATTTCGGAATTAAAACTGCAGAAAGGATAATAGAGTTTGAATGTGAGAGTAAAAGAGACAAACAGTTCTGGCTTGATGGGATTCAATATATGTTTAATTGCCGTGCCAAAGCGGCATAAATATAAATAGAAAATAAGAAAAAATAAAATGGCTGATATGGGGTTGCTTTTTCTACTTCTCTTTTACTTTTACTTTGTGAGATGCTTATAAAGATGTACATTTAATAGAATAACCGTAGGATTTCACCAAAAATATTGATAGAGTACAATGATTTCAATGAAGAGGCATATGATCTAGAACCGTTACATTGTCACTCTAATTCCTTCAGGAAATCAGCATTATCAACAAAAGCCTGCATAAGTAATACACATGTCAAACTTTAAAATACAATAAGATGGTATCATTCTATGCCAAAGTCTCGGGTATAAATGAAAGGAGAACTCAGATGATAGGTATAGAGAAAAAGCAGTAGTGGTAAATAGTATTTTGAGTTATGTTAGGTGTACATATCTTGCATCGCAAGTCATCCGACTCACCCCGTTCAACCGTGGATAGTGTGAGTCGGCATGGTGTTTAAAACAAAATATATTTTCCTAGTATTTCTCACGTTATTTCACATATGATTCATTCCTCTCTAATTACATATCATACACAAACCACTCATGAATTCATCAACATAGTTGACCTGGTTGAAGTCTTAGAAGAAGTACATAATAAATCCCATACAATCAAATAGATGGAAAGGTTATGCATACCAATTTCCAACCATCAGGGTCTAGGGTCCAAGCAAACTGCTATCTTGGTGTTGATACCTGGCAGCGGCCCAGGTTCACGGATAATCTTGCCTCCACACAGTTTGATTGCTTCTGCACTCTTATACACATCATTTGTGCCTATTGCAATCTGTACAAACACATAAATGAGTTGCATTCTAACAGTAAGATATAGAAAATAGACACGGAGAACAACACAAAAATCAATAAAACCACTTTTGAAAATGGAAAATAAATAGTATATACCTGTCCATAGCCATTTCCTTTTTCATAATTAGTGATTCCGTAGATATATGTAAGTTCTAGAACAATGTTCTTATCTTCAGGACCATACCCATTGTGGCAACTGTATTCTGTAAACCAATCAGAATCAATGACAATTGATAGCTAAAAATCGATAAAATCATGTTTTTTGTTTTTACTTTTTTTCTTCACAAAATCTAATAAGCAAAGGTTACTGAAAATGAAAACAGAAACCAAACAAGCCAACTTGCGCATGATATTAATAATTGCCACCAGCATAAGTTTACCTTGTGCTCAGGATTGTCTTTCCTATGCAGAAGTTGCATGCCAATAGCCTTTTGAAATCCATAAAAACAAGGAAAAATATTAATACATGAAAGAAAGATGGAATTCACTTCATGAAAGAACCTTTCACATTTTCATCCTAACAGGAGTAGAAAACTCTCACTTTCTGATAGAAGACTATGGCATGGTCAAGATCACCTACACGAAGTGACACTTAGCATAGGGGTTTGGAAGTAAGTCCTCTTTCCAAGAGCTCAAATTCATAACCATCAGGATATTGGATGAAAGAAGTTACTGTGCTGCCACCTTTGACAGGCCCTGGTTCCTTGATAGCCTTTCCACCTTTTGCTTTTATCAGATCAACTGCCTTGGTAGCCTAGAAATTGGAGTAAGGACAATAATCATCATAATTTAAGCCAGAAATTTGACAGAGACATGCAGCATACATGAAAATTGAGCATCAATAAAAGGAAATGTACCAAAAACCACTCTTAAAAAGACCATTTAGTTTTTAACTTCCTGTGAGAATTTCATAGTTTGAAGATAACAACACACATTGATTAATTGGCTGGTGATGTTAGATAAGCTGGTAACTAATGTTCATGAAAAATATAAATTGGTTCTTAATGCACCAATGTGTTCAATTGGAGACTCTATTTGAATTTTAAGTTGCTGTTGCTTAGTTCTACAATATCAACAATCATGCTTTGTTTTCTAATTGTTCTATAATAGGAGCTTACATCTTCAACTACAACACCCAAATGACCAAACCCATTTCCAATGTCATACTTGTCCACTCCATAATCTGCAATGATCAAGAAATACAAACAAGAAACAAGAGAAGCACAAACTATTTTATGCTAAACAAAAGTTTGTATCTTGCACATCTAAACTCACTGTAGGTAAGCTCAACTGTAAAATTTGAATCTTCAAGGCCATATCCAACAAAAGAATTTGTGTATCTTTCTTCAGGTATATCACGTTTTCTCAACAGCTTCATGCCAAGGCACTTAGTTTAAAACCTAAATATATATACACATTCCAAAAATGTAATCAAGATTCAAGAATATAGTATAATAATTGCATTAATTTAGGCAATTGAAGCATCATAGGTAGCATACTTTATAGTCTTATCCAAGTCCCCAACACGGTACACAACATGTAAGAATCTTCTATTGTCATTTTTAACCCATTCAAACAAGTTTTTCTCTGGTTGAATTAGATTCTCTGCTGCATTAGCCTCTACTACTCTAAACAATTCTGAACCTTTTACACCAAATAACAGAGATTGGGACTGTGGAATAGCTGAACAAATTGCCATAACAATTCTGTTAATATAAACAGAGTGATAATATAATTAATTAACTCTAAGTATCAAATGGATAATAATAAAGCTGATGTGAATGGAGGTTAATTACCAAAAGGACCAGAAAGAAGGTGAAAGAGAGCTAGTCTTCTAGAAGGGTTAGGGTTGTAAGAGGAAATGCATATAGTGATAGAAGGGAAACTGAAAGAACAAGTTGTTGATAACATTAAGGATGACGTCATGGCCTTTGCCATTGCCATTTGGCAATGTTGCAAATTGCTAATGATGCTAGTTGCCTTGTTCTCTTCTTCCCGACTACCAAAACCAAACAGCTCTATCCACCATGCATCATGCATGGACAGTAATTATTGTTAACGGGATTTTATTAGATTGGGCTTTAGCCCATTGTAACTACAGCGTTTCGTAGAGTTTGGGCTTTTATTTACATCATTGAGTCTGCTCGTTTTAATTTTCTTTCATCAATTCATTCGGCAAAACCTTTGTATAAAAATTCAGTCTTAAATTTTTAAATTGCGCATATTTATTATTTACCATCGTGATTTTGTTAGTATACAATACGTGTTGAATCTCAAGAAGGAAGAAAAACATATTGACAAATTGAACCACTAGTTTTGTTAGTATTCGATGATTATTTTAACTTTTAGAAAAAAAAAAAAGGGTATCGTTGGCATGAATTTTGAGTTGTAAAATGCATGCTCCTACAATCTATGTACAAAACAAAACCACATGGTAAAATACAATGATGTGGTTCTTTTTAGAATAACAAAAGAAGTTTATGCAAGAATTGGCCTAGTTTATTACCATTGCAACTTGGGGGTAGATGGGGGAAGAAGGTTGAAGATACAGACTAAAAACAAGGATTAAAGATGTATAATTTTTAAGGTAAAGTATATTTTTTGTTCTTGAAATTTGTTAAAAATTTTAAAAATATTCTTAAGTTTTAATTTGTTTCAATTTTATCTTTAATTTTTTCGATTTGCATCAATTTTATCCTTATTCTCAAATTTTCTGATCAAACTATGGTCAACACTATTTTTTTTTCAATTTTACCCTTCAAAATCTATTCACTTTCATCATTTCCAAAATATTATTTTCTCTCTCTTCCAAATACCCTATCACCAAACCCCTTACCACTACCGCCACTATTATCATTATATCTTCCCCTTAATTTTATTTCTAAACAGAATAAAGAAAAGAAATCGAAAAATCTCAATAAACTGATTCAAAAAAAATAAAAATGGCAGAAGATTATAACCTTCATAATCAAGAACAAGAACAACAACAACAACCCACCAAGTTGCTCCAATTCAGAGACTCACTTCAACCCGAGTTAATGCAGTTCTTTGTACTTTGCAGCTCGAAAACTCCCGTGAAAAAATTAAAGACAAGCTTAACAATTTGAATGGACAAAGAATCGCACAACAACGAAGTGGGGACCGAACCTAAAAAGTTATTTGTTGAAAGGGACAGAACCTGAAGTCTCGGCATCGTCCCTATTTTTTGAAGGGAATAACCCTCCGATGGAATTCTTCTCGGCGTTGACGTGAACGTGGTTGATGGTGACCGGAAACCAAGGGTTTTCCAGGGTTATCTAGGGTTTTCTAGGATTTTCCTAGGGTTATCTAGGGTTTGTTAGGTTTTTTCTAGAGTTTTCTAGGGTTTTTAGGATTTTTTGGGTTTCTAGGGTTTATTTTATAGTTTTTAGGATTTTTAGGGTTTTTCTAGGATTTTCTAAATTTTTTTAGGATTTTCTAGGGTTTCTCTATTATTTTCTAGCGTTTTTTAGAATTTTTCTAGTGTTTTCTAGGATTTTCTAAGGTTTTTCTAAAGTTTTCTAGGGTTATCTAGGGTTTTCTAGGATTTTTTTAGTGTTTTCTAGGGTTTTTAAGGATTTTTTAGAATTTTCTAGGATTTTTTTGGGTTTTCTAGGGATATCTAAGATTTTCTAAGGTTTTTTAGAGTTTTCTAGGATTTTCTATGTTTTTCTAGGGTTATCTAGGATTTTCTAGGGGTTTTAGGATTTTTTAGGATTTTTAGGATTTTCTATGGTTTTTAGGGTATATTAGGATTTTCTAGAGTTTTTTAGGGTTTTCTAGGGTTTTATAGGTTTTTCTAGGATTTTCAAGGATTTTCTAGGGTTTTCTAGTGTTATATAGGGTTTTCTAGGATTTTCTAAGATTTATTTAGGATTTTCTAAGGCTTTTTTACGATTTTCTAAGGTTTTTCCAGGGTTTTCTAGGATTATCTAGGATTTTCTAGGATTTTTTAGGATTTTCTAGGAGTTTTTCAAGGGTTTTTTAGGATTTTCTTGGGTTTTCTAGGGTTATCTAGGGTTTTCTAGGGTTTTCTAGAATTTTTTAGTGTTTTCTAGGATTTTCTAAGATTTTTTAGGCTTTTTTAGGATTATCTATGGTTTTTTACGGATTTTTAGGGTTTTCTAAGATTTTCTAGGGTTTTCTAGGGTTTTTTAGGATTTTTTAGTTTTTCTAGGGTTATCTAGGATTTTCTAAGGTTTTTCTAGGCTTTTCTAGGTTTATTAAGGATTTTCTAGGGTTTTTTTAGAATTTTTTAGGGTTTTCTAGGATTTTTCTAGAGTTTTCTAGGGTTTTCTAGGTTATATAAGGTTTTCTAGGGTTTTCTAAGATTTTCGAGGGCTTTCTAGGTTTTTTCTAAGGTTTTCAAGGTTTTCTAGGATTTTCTAGGGTTTTTAAGATTTTCTAGGGTTTTCTAGTTTTTTCTAGGATTTTTTAAGATTTTTCTAATCTTTTTCAAGATTTTTTTAGGGTTTTCTAGGGTTTTTCTAGGTTTTTTTAGGGTTTTCTAGGACTTTTAGGGTTTATTAGGATTTCCTAGGATTTTTTTAGGATTTTTAGAGTTTTCTAGGATTTTTAGGATTTTCTAGGTTATCTAAGGTTTTCTAGGGTTATTTAGGTTTTTCTAGGTTTTTCTAGGGTTTCCTAGGGTTATCTATGATTTTTTAGAGTTTTTTAGGATTTTCTAGGGTTTTTAGGGTTTTCTAAGGTTATCTAGGGTTTTCTATGATTTTCTAGGGTTATCTAGGGTTTTTTAGGGTTTTTTAGGATTTTCTAGGATTTTTTAGAGTTCTCTAGGTTTTTTCTAGGGTTTTCTAGGGGTTTTAGGGTTTTCTAGGAATTTTTATTGTTTTTAGGGTTTTTCAATTTTTTTCTAGGATTTTCTAGGATTTTCTAGGGTTTTTCTAGTATTTTCTAGCATTTTTTAGGGTTTTTCTAAAGTTTTCTAGGGTTATCTAAGGTTTTCTACGGTTTTTTAGGATTTTCTAGGGTTTTTAGGAAATTTTAGGGGCTTTTAGGATTTTCTAGGGTTTTTTAGGGTTTTCTTAGGTTTTTCTAGGGTTATCTAAGGTTTTCTAGGATTTTTTAGGGCTTTCTAGGATTTTTTAGGGTTTAGTAGTTTTTTCTAGAGTTTTCTAGGGTTATCTAAGATTTTCTAGAAGTTTTAGAGTTTTCTAGGGTTTTTTAGGGTTTTATTGGTTTTTCTAGGGTTTTCTAGGGCTTTTCTCAGGTTTTCTAGGGTTATCTACGATTTTCTATGTTTTTTTTATAGTTTTTTAGGGTTTTAGGGTTTTCTTAGGTTTTTCAGTATTTTTTAGGATTTCCTAGAGTTTCCTAGGGTTTTCTAGGGTTTTTCTAAGATTTTCTAGGATCTTCTAGCGTTTTCTAGGATCTTCTAAAGTTTTCTAGGGTTTTTAGGATTTTCTAGGGTGTTTTGGAGTTTTCTGGTATTTTCTCGGGTTTGTTTGGGTACTTAAGTTTTTTTAGGGTTTTCTAGTGTTTTTAGGATTTTCTAAGATTTTTAGAATTTTCTAGGGTTTTTAGTATTTTCTATGACTTTTTAGGGTTTTCTACTGTTCTTTAGTGTATTTTAGGATTTTCTATGGTTTTTCTAGGGTTATCTATGATTTTTTAGGGTTTTTCTAGGATTTTCTAAGGTTTTCAAGATTTTTCTGGGGTTTTCCATGGTTTTCTAGGATTTTTTAGGAGTTTTTTTTATGATTTTTAGGATTTTTTTTAGAGTTTTTCAAGGGTTTTCTAGATTTTTCTAGGGTTTTCTAGGGTTTTTCTATTGTTGTCTAGGGTTTTTCTAGAGTTTTCTAGGGTTTGCTAGGATTTTTCTAAAGTTTTCTAGGGTTATCCAGAGTTTTCTAGGGTTTTGTAGGATTTTTTAGGGTTTTCTAGGATTTTCTAGGGTTTTTCTAGAGTTTTCTAGGATTATCTAGGGGTTTCTAGGGTTTTAGGATTTTTCTTGGATTTTCTAGGATTATCCAGGATTTTCTAAGATTTTCTAAGGTTTTGTAGGGTTTGTTAGGGTACTTAAAATTTTTTTAGGGTTTTCTAGGATTTTTAGGATTTTCTTAGGGTTTTCTAGGCTTCTTTAGTGTTTTTTAGGATTTTCTAAGGTTTTCTAAGGTTTTCTTGGTTTATCTAGGGTTTTTTGGAGTTTTCTAAAGTTTTCTAGGGTTTTCTAGGATTTTAGGATTTTCTAGGATTTTTTTTATGATTTTTAGAAATTTTTAGGGGTTTTCTAGGATTTTCTAGATTTTTCTAGGATTTTTCTATTGTTTTCTAGGGTTTTTCTAGGATTTTCTAGTATTTTTCTAAAGTTTTCTAGGGTTATGTAGGGTTTTCTAGGATTATTCATTATTTTTTAGGGTTTTTTAGGGTTTTCTAGGATTTTTTAAGGATTTTTTAGGATTTTCTAGAGTTTTGCACTAAGTGAGAGGTCCTTGGTTTAATACCCACCTATAACATATTTTTATAAAATATACATATATAGGATGTAAGTTAGTCACACTCAACTTCTCCTCCTCTAATTTGTTATATTTTGACATAGTTTATTATTAAAATATTTAAACTATTTTAAATTATTCCAATTTAGTCTCTTAAATTTTATTGTTTAAATTTTAAATATTTGATTTTTAATCATAATTTTAGTTTTATATTTAAATATAAAGAAATATTGTTAAACTAATAAACTATTAACAAAAATAAAAAATCTAAAAATTTTAAATTAATACATGAGTGACAAACCCCCCAAAAAATACCCCAACAACTAGACATCCCATTTTCCCTTTGCTTATCCAACAATATCCACTACTTTCAAATCCCCAATCTTCTTCTTCCACAGTCCCTGAGTTTCTCGCTCTGTCATAAACCAGAACGGCAGCCACTTCTTTCTCCAGCATCCCTCCAATTTCTTCATTGTACACCGTTGTTGTTACTGTTGACGCTGCAACCTTTGAGCTCGATGCCGATCTGCTCTCCTCTCCTCTCTCCGCTGCTGTTGCGCTCTCTACTCTGTACTCTTTCTCCAACCTTTTGCTTTCTCTACGCACACCGCCGCTGTTTTATCCATTAGCAGCCTCCGCCGCCGCCTGCAAACTATGCTGCCAGCACTACAACGAAGTCTCCTTCCTTAAAAAAAAATTAGGTATGTGTTCTCCTTCTTCATCTTCTATTTTTTGTCATTTCTCTTTTTGGAACCTAAATTTATGTCTCTTGTTTTATTTTATCTAAATATTTTTTTCTCTTCCTCTATGAATTGAATTTATTTATTTTTAAACTATTGTATTTTGTATGATTGTTTTGTGTCATTTTCTGGAATGATAGAACTTTGGCACTAGAATTTGCTTAATGGAATGGACATTGATGGCGTGTTTCTTCTTCTACTTTTCTGTGCATCTCTTGATTTTTGATTAATTGATTATTGAATATTGATGACTTGATCAGTTAAGAATATGGATTAGTTCAATTTTAAAATTTCTTTGTTCATCTATCTTTTTTATTAGACTAGTTTTGGGTTGCCTCGTTATGAGATGAAAATACAGTGCGATTAAACTTTATTCAATTCAGTGAGAGCTTTTTAATATTTGTGATGTGTTCTTCCCAAATAGAGGCTTAATTTGCTTGTGTATGATTAAACCTTGCTGCTTTATAAAAGAATAAACTAGTTAACATTCTGGGGCCTTAATTTGCTTGTCATTTGAATTTAATTAAAGACAAATGGAAGAATGAAGGCCTTAGTTTGCTTCGGTTTTGCTTACCATTTAGGTTCACTAATCCATCTTCATTAAATACAATGTAATAAGTGTCTTGCATATGATTGTTTACAATTCTCAATTTGTCTTTTATTCATGTAATGAGACTCTTTTATGGCTATGCAATTGATGACTGCTTGTTAAACCAACCATATTCTTGTCTTTTATTATTGTCTATGTTAATTTGTTAATAGAAATATATCAGATCACACAGAATATTATTATTCATTGAAAAAGTTGAGAAGTTGAAGAAACACAGTCTCTGGGATCACTTTCATAGTTTCATCCCATTTTGGATTAAAAAAAATTAATAGTTTACAATCAAAAGATGTCAATGAAGAAAATAAGTTAAGCAAAAAAAGAGAAAGAAATAAAAAGAGAAAGAAAGAAGGAAGAAAGAAAGTTGAGATATAAATTGATATAAAGGACATCTAAAAATATATTGTGATGACTGAAAGATATCTCTATATATGTATCATGTTACTAAATGCTATAAAGGGAATGGACATATAACAAAAGATGGAGAAAAAATAATAAAGAATGTTGTGAGAAAATATTGAGTGATTGCTTTGGGAGATGACAAAAAGCTATCCATCTACTGTAATTTTTTGTCTATTAAATAATAATGAAGATTAAAATGACGATAGGTGAAAACTTTTAATGAATGTTGGAGACCTGTATATGAATGTTGCAAATTATATTATGTAGGATATTTGTGTCTTTATTTATAGTCTATTATAGACATAGTTATCAAACTCGGCTCGACTCGGCCGATTCGACCGAAAACCCGATCACCCGGTCACCTGACTAGATCGAGCCACTCATTGAACCGATTGTGCAACAGACCTGGTTTGACCCGACGGGTTTACGTGAAACCCGATGACCCAGCTGATTAATTTAACCCGGTCCAGGTCATTTTTTTTTCTTCTTAATACCTAAAACGGCGTTGTTTCATAACCCCTTCCTCCCCTTCACCCTTCAATGAAACTCTATGCCCAAATGCCAAATCTAAGACTCTTGAATTTCTGTGCTCTCTCCGTCTCTAGCTCGGCAGTCAGAACTCAGTAATCAATAGTCCCTCTCTCGTCTCTCCCCTCACCTCGACAGTCATCACTCTCAGTCTCTCACGGCCTCACCTCGTCGCTCTCTCAGTCTCTCACCTCGTCCACTCACCTTGGTCGTCGTCACGGTCCCATGCCCCTGTGCTCGCTTCGCTGGCGGTAAAAGCAAATGGAACCACATCTGGTCCCTCGGGTGGTGGTGGTGGTCATCTTCTTGCTTCTCACAGTCTCTATCTCACACCTGGTCTCGATCTCTCACTTTCCTACGCTCTTCATCACCGGTAACAGAGGCAACAGATCCCGGTGAGCTGGTTTTCGTTGTCGTTGGTGCACGAAATTGTGATCTCCAGGCTCGAACAATCCCTGGTAATGGCGCCAAAAACTTGGTGCTCTGATCTCAATTCATAATTGTCACAACTTTGATACAACTAACCAGCAAGTGCACTGGGTCGTCCAAGTAATAAACCTTACGTGAGTAAGGGTCGATCCCACGGAGATTGTTGGTATGAAGCAAGCTATGGTCATCTTGTAAATCTCAGTCGGGCGGATATAAAACAGTTATGGAGTTTTCGAAAATAAATAATAGAATAAGGATAGAGATACTTATGTAATTCATTGGTGAGAATTTCAGATAAGCGTATAGAGATGCATTCGTTCCTCTGAACTTCTTCTTTCCTGCTGTCTTCATCCAATCAGTCCTACTCCTTTCTATGGCTGACTTTATGTAAGGAAATCACCGGTGTCAATGGCTACTTTTAATCCTCTCGGGAAAATGGTCCAAATGCTCTGTCACAGCACGGCTAATCGTCTGGAGGCATCACCCTTGTCGATGGTAGCATCCTCTTCCTCACTGTGAAAATGGTCCGATGCGCTGTCACTGCATGGCTAATCATCTGGAGGTTCTCGATCATGCCGGAATAGGATTTACTATCCTTTTGCGTCTGTCACTACGCCCAGCACTCGCGAGTTTGAAGTTCGTCATAGTCATTCAATCATTGAATCCTACTCGGAATACCACAGACAGGGTTTAGACTTTTCGGATTCTCTTGAATGCCGCCATCATTCTAGCTTACACCACGAAGATTCTGATTAAGAGATCTAAGAGACACTCATTCAATCGAAGGTAGAACGGAAGTGGTTGTCAGGCACGCGTTCATGGGGAATGATGATGATTGTCACGTTCATCACATTCATGTTGAGGCGCGAATGAATATCTTAGAAGCGGAAGAAGATGAATTGAATAGAAAAACAGTAGTACTTTGCATTAATCTTTGAGGAACAGCAGAGCTCCACACCTTAATCTATGGAGTGTAGAAACTCTACCGTTGAAAATACATAAGTGAAAGGTCCAGGCATGGCCGAGATGGCCAGCCCCCAAAACGTGATCTAGGATAGCATAAAACTGATCAAAGACGTCTAATACAATAGTAAAAGGTCCTATTTATACTAGACTAGCTACTAGGGTTTACATAAGTAAGTAATTGATGCATAAATCCACTTCCGGGGCCCACTTGGTATGTGCTTGGGCTGAGCTTGAATGTTACACGTGTAGAGGTTATTCCTGGAGTTGAACGCCAGTTTTGGTGCCAGTTTGGGCGTTGAACTCCACTTTGCAGCTTGTTTCTGGCGCTGGACGCCAGAATTGGGCGGAGAGCTGGCGTTGAACGCCAGTTTACGTCATCTATCCTCGAGCAAAGTATAAACTATTATATATTGCTGGAAAGCCCTGGATGTCTACTTTCCAACGCAATTGGAGGCGCGCCATTTTGTGTTCTGTAGCTCCAGAAAATCCACTTTGAGTGCAGGGAGGTCAGAATCCAACAGCATCAGTAGTCCTTCTTCAACCTCTGAATCTGATTTCTGCTCAAGTCCCTCAATTTCAGCCAGAAAATACCTGAAATCACAGAAAAACACAAAAACTCATAGTAAAGTCCAGAAATGTGAATTTAACATAAAAACTAATGAAAACATCCCTAGAAGTAACTAAATTCTACTAAAAACAATGCCAAAAAGCGTATAAATTATCCGCTCATCACAACACCAAACTTAAATTGTTGCTTGTCCCCAAGCAACTGAAAATCAAATAGGATAAAAAGAAGAGAATATACTATAAATTCCAAACTATCAACGAAATATAGCTCCAATTAGATGAGCAGGACTTGTAGCTTTTTGCCTCTTGAATAGTTTCGGCATCTCACTTTATCCATTGAAGTTCAGAATGATTGGCGTCTATAGGAACTCAGATTTCAGATAGTGTTATTGATTCTCCTAGTTCAGTATGATGATTCTTGAAAACAGCTTCTTTATGAGTCTTGGCCGTGGCCCTAAGCACTTTGTTTTCCAGTATTACCACCGGATACATAAATGCCACAGACACATAACTGGGTGAACCTTTTCAAATTATGACTCAGCTTTGCTAAAGTCCCCAATTAGAGGTGTCCAGGGTTCTTAAGCACACTCTTTTTTTGCTTTGGACCTTGACTTTAACCGTTCAGTCTCAAGTTTTCACTTGACACCTACACGCCACAAGCACATGGTTAGGGACAGCTTGGTTTAGCCGCTTAGGCCAGGATTTGATTCCTTTAGGCCCTCCTATCCACTGATGCTCAAAGCCTTGGGATCCTTTTTATTACCCTTGCCTTTTGGTTTTAAGGGCTATTGGCTTTTTTCTCTTGCCTCTTGGTTTTAAGAGCTTTGGCTTTTTCTGCTTGCTTTTTTTCTTTTTCTTTCTATTCTCTTTTTTTTTCGCTATTTTTTTCTGCAAGCTTTGTTCTTTGCTGCTTTTTCTTGCTTCAAGAATCATTTTTATGATTTTTCAGATTATCAAATAACATGTCTCCTTGTCATCATTCTTTCAAGAGCCAACATATTTAACATTCATAAACAACAACTTCAAAAGACATATGCACTGTTCAAGCATTCATTCAGAAAACAAGAAGCATTGTCACCACATCAATATAATTAAACTAAGTTCAAGGATAAATTCGAAACTCATGTACTTCTTGTTCTTTTGAATTAAAACATTTTTCATTTAAGAGAGGTGATGGATTCATAGGACATTCATAACTTTAAGACATAGTTACTAACTACTAATGATCATGTAATAAAGACACAAACATAGATAAGCACATAACATGAAAAAAACGAAAAACAGAAGAGATAAGAACAAGGAATGAGTCCACCTTAGTGATGGTGGCGTTTCCTTCTTGAGGAACCAATGATGTCCTTGAGCTCTTCTATGTCTCTTCCTTGTCTTTGTTGCTCCTCCCTCATTGCTTTTTGATATTCTCTTATTTCATGAAGGAATATGGAGTGCTCTTGATGCTCCACCCTTAGTTGTCCCATGTTGGAACTTAATTCTTCTAGGGAGGTGTTGATGTTCTCCCAAAAGTTGTTTGGAGGAAAATGCATTTGAGGCATCTCCGAGATCTCATGGTGATGAGCTTCATACGCCTCTTGAGCTCCATGAATGGGCTCTCTTGCTTGCTCCATCCTTTTCTTAGTGATGGGCTTCTCTTCCTCAATGGAAGTGTCTCCTTCTATGAAAGCTCCAGCTGAGTAACATAGATGACAAATAAGATGAGGAAAAGCTAGCCTTGACCCAGGAGAGGGCTTTTCGGCTATTTTGTAGAGTTCATTGGAGATGACTTCATGAACTTCTACTTCCTCTCCAAACATGATGCTATGAATCATGATGGCCCGATCCACAGTAACTTCAGATCGGTTGCTAGTGGGGATGATGGAGCATTGGATGAATTCCAACCATCCTCTAGCTATAGGCTTGAGGTCCAGTCTTCTTAATTAAACCGGCTTGCCTTTGGAGTCAATTTTCCATTGAGCTCCTTCTACACATATGTCCATAAGGACTTGATCCAACCTTTGATCAAAGTTGACTCTCCTTGTGTAGGGGCATGCGTTCTCTTCCATGTTTGGCAAGTTCAACGCCAACCTCACATTCTCCGAACTAAAATCTAAGTATTTCCCCCGAACCATTGTAACATAGTTCTTTGGATCCGGGTTCTTACTTTGATCATGGTTCTTGGTGATCCATGCATTGGCATAGAACTCTTGAACCATTAGGATGCCGACTTGTTGGATGGGATTTGTTAGAACTTCCCAACCTCTTCTTTGGATTTCATGTCGGATCTCCGGATGCTCATTTCTTTTGAGCTTGAAAGGGACTTCGGGGATCACCTTCTTCTTGGCCACAATATCATAGAAGTGGTCTTGATGGGCTTTGGAGATGAATCTTTCCATCTCCCATGACTCGGAGGTGGAAGCTTTTGTCTTCCCTTTTCCTTTTCTAGAGGATTCTCCGGTCTTAGGTGCCATCAATGGTAATGGAAAAACAAAAAGCTTATGCTTTTACCACACCAAACTTAGAATATTGCTCGCCCTCGAGCAATAAAAGAAAGAATAGATGAAGAAGAAGAAGAAATATGGAGAGGGAGAAGGAGATGTGGTTCGGCCAAGATGGTGAAGAGAGTGTTGAGTTGTGTGAAAATGAGGAGGAATGGAGGGCTTTATATAGGGAAGGAAGGGGGGTAAGGTTTCGGCCATATGGGTGGGTTTGGGTGGGAAATGGGTTTTGAATTTTGAAAGTAGGTGGAATTTATGAGGTAGGTTTATGGGGAAGAGTGGGTGGAGGTGATATGTGAGGGTTTTGGGGAAGAGTGTTTATTGGGAAGAGAGGATGATTGAGAAGAGAGAAGAGAGTGAGTGGAGGTAGGTGGGGATCCTGTGGGGTCTACAGATCCTGAGATGATCCTGTGGGGTCCACAGATCCTGAGGTGTTCAAGGATTTACACCCTTGCACCAAATTAGGCATGCAAAATGCCCTTGCACGCAACTCTGGGCGTTCAGCGCCAGATTGGTGCCCATTTTGGGCGTCCAACACCCATTTGTTGGCCATTTCTGGCGTTGAACGCCAGAACCATGCTTGTTCTGGGCGTTCAGCGCCAGCTTTTCTCCAGGGTGCAATTCTGGCGTTCAGCGCCCAGATGCTGCCCATTTTGGGCGTTCAGCGCCCAGCTACTGCCCATTTTGGGCGTTCAGCGCCAGAACCATGCTCTGTTCTGGCGTTGAACGCCAGACAGATGCTTCCTCCAAGGTGTGATTTTTCTTCTGCTGTTTTTGATTCCGTTTTTAATTTTTTTTGTTTATTTTGTGACTCTACATGATCATGAACCTAAGAAAACATGAAAAACAAAAATAATAGAATTAGATAAACATTGGGTTGCCTCCCAACAAGCGCTTCTTTAATGTCAATAGCTTGACAGTGGGCTCTCATGGAGCCTCACAGATGTTCAGAGCTTTGTTGAGACTCCCCAACACCAAACATAGAGTTTGGATATGGGAGTTCAACACCAAACTTAGAGTTTGGTTGTGGCCTCCCAACACCAAACTTAGAGTTTGACTATGGGGGCTCTGGTTGACTCTGTAGTGAGAGAAGCTTTTCATACTTCCTCTCCATGGTTGCAGAGAGAGATCCTTGAGTTGTAAACATAAGGTTATCCTCATTTAGTTGGAGGATTAATTCTCCTCTGTCCACATCAATCACAGCTCTTGCTGTGGCTAGGAAGGGTCTTCCAAGGATGATGGATTCATCCTCATCCTTTCCAGTATCTAGGATTATGAAATCAGCAGGGATGTAAAGGCCTTCAACCTTTACTAACATGTCCTCTACTTGTCCATAAGCCTCTTTTCTTGAGTTGTCTGCCATCTCTAATGAGATTCTAGCAGCTTGCACCTCAAATATTCTAAGTTTCTCCATTACAGAGAGTGGCATGAGGTTTATACCTGACCCAAGGTCACACAGAGCCTTCTCAAAGGTCATAGTGCCTATGGTACAAGGTATGAGGAACTTTCCTGGATCCTTTTTCTTCTGAGGTAATCTCAGTAATTCCAATGCATTTAGTTCATTGGTGAACAGGGGAGGTTCATCTCCCCAAGTCATTTTACCAAATAAGTTGGCATTCAGCTTCATGAGTGCACCAAGGAACTTGATAACTTGCTCTTTAGTGACATCCTCATTCTCTTCAGAAGAGGAATACTCATCAGAGCTTATGAAGGGCATAAGGAGGTTCAATGGAATCTCTGTGGTCTCTAGATGAGCCTCAGATTCCTTTGGTTCCTCAAAGGGAAACTCCTTATTGATCACTGGACGTCCCAGGAGGTCTTCCTCCTTGGGATTCACGTCCTCTCCTTCCTCTCTAGGTTCGGCCGTGTTGACTATGTCAATGGCCTTGCATTCTCCTTTTGGGTTTTCTTCTGTATTGCTTGGGAGAGTACTAGGAGGGATTTCAGTGATCCTTTTACTCAGCTGGCCCACTTGTGCTTCCAAATTTCTAATGGAAGACCTTGTTTCATTCATGAAACTCAGAGTGGCCTTGGAAAAATCAGAGACTAAGTTTGCTAAATTAGAATTGTTTTGTTCAGAGTTCTCTGTTTGTTGCTGAGTGGATGGAAAAGGTTTATTATTATTAAACATGTTTCTTCCACCATTATTAAAGCCTTGTTGAGGCTTTTGTTGATCCTTCCATGAGAAATTTGGATGATTTCTCCATGATGAGTTATAGGTGTTTCCATAAGGTTCACCTAAATAATTTACCTCTGCGATTGCAGGGTTTTCAGGATCATAGGCCTCTTCTTCAGAAGGCGCCTCTTGAGTACTGTTGGATGCAGCTTGCATTCCATTCAGACTCTGAGAAATCATATTGACTTGCTGAGTCAATATTTTGTTCTGAGCCAATATGGCATTCAGAGTATCAATTTCAAGAACTCCCTTCCTTTGAGGCGTCCCATTATTCACAGGATTTCTCTCAGAAGTGTACATGAACTGGTTGTTAGCAACTATGTCAATGAGTTCTTGAGCTTCTGTAGGCGTTTTCTTTAGGTGAATGGATCCACCTGCAGAAGTATCCAATGACATTTTAGCTAAGTCAGACAGACCATCATAGAAGATATCCAGGATAGTCCATTCTGAAAGCATGTCAGTAGGACACTTTTTGATCAGTCCTTTGTATCTCTCCCAAGCTTCATAGACGGATTCACCTTCTTTCTGTCTGAAGGTCTGAATGTCCACTCTAATCTTACTAAGCTTTTGAGGAGGAAAGAACTTGGCTAAGAAAGCCTTGACCAGCTTATCCCATGAGTTCAGGCTATCCTTAGGTTGAGAGTCCAACCAGAGTCTAGCTCTGTCTCTTACAGCAAAAGGGAAAAGCATGAGCCTGTAAACTTCAGGATTTACTCCATTAGTCTTTACAGTATCACATATCTGCAAGAATTCAGTTAAGAACTGAAAAGGATCTTCAGATGGAAGTCCATGAAACTTGCAGTTTTGTTGCATCAGAGAAACTAGCTGAGGTTTCAGCTCAAAATTGTTTGCTCCAATGGTAGGGATAGAGATGCTTCTTCCATGTAAATTGGAATTAGGTGCAGTAAAGTCACCAAGCATTCTCCTTGCATTATCATTATTTTCGGCTGCCATCTCCTCTTCTTGTTCGAAAATTTCTGAAAGGTGCTTGCTAGATTGTTGTAATTTAGCTTCTCTTAATTTTCTCTTCAGAGTCCTTTCAGGTTCTGGATCTGCTTCAACAAGAATATTCTTGTCCTTGCTCCTGCTCATATGACAAAGAAGAGGGTACAGAAAAATAATAATAATAGAGATCCTTTTTACCACAGTATAAAGGTTCCCTGTGTGAGTAGAAGAAAGGAAGAAGAGAAAATCTGAACTCAGAAAGAGATAGGGGGTTCGGATTTTTTTAGTGGGTGAGGGCGAGATGTTAGTAGATGAATAAATAAAAAGAAGGAGATGAGAGAGAAAGAGGATTTTCGAAAACAATTTTTTTGAAAAAGAGTTAGTGATTTTCGAAAATAATTTTTGAAAAAGGTTAGTAATTTTTTGAAAATTAAAATCAAAAATTGAAATAATTAATTAAAAAGAAATTTTTGAAAAAGAGGGAGATATTTTCGAAAATTAGAGAGAGAGAGAGAGTTAGTTAGGTAGTTTTGAAAAAGATAAGAAACAAACAAAAAGTTAGTTAGTTAGTTGAAACAAATTTTGAAAATCAATTTTGAAAAGATAAGAAGATAAGAAGTTAGAAAAGATATTTTGAAATCATATTTTGAAAAAGATAAGATAAAAAGATATTTTTGAAAAGATATGATTGAAATTAATTTTGAAAAAGAATTGATTTTTTTAAAATCACAATTAATGACTTGATTCACAAGAAATCACAAGATATGATTCTAGAACTTAAAGTTTGAATCTTAACAAGTAACAAACTTCAAATTTTTGAATCAAAACATTAATTGTTATTGTTATTTTCGAAAATTATGTGATAAAGATAAGAAAAAGATTTTTGAAAAATATTTTTATAATTTTCGAAAATAAAATAAAAAAATGAAAAAGGTTTGATTTTTGAAAAAGATTTTGAAAAAGATGAGATTTTTAAATTGAAAATTTGATTTGACTCATAAAAACAACTAGATTTTAAAAATTTTTGAAAAAGTCAATTCAAATTTTCGAATTTGATGAGAAGAAAAAAGGAAAGATAATTTTTTGATTTTTGAAATTTTTTTTTGAATTTTTTTTTTTGAAAAACATAAAAATGATGCAATGCATGAAAATTTTAGATCAAAACAATGAATGCATGCAAGAATGCTATAAATGTCAAGATGAACACCAAGAACACTTTGAAGATCATGATGAACATCAAGAACACATTTTTGAAAAATTTTTGATGCAAAGAAAACATGTAAGACACCAAACTTAGAAATCTTTCATGTTTAGACTCTAACAAACGAAAAATGCATATGAAAAACAACAAAAGATGCAAAACAAGAAAACATCAAGATCAAACAAGAAGACTTACCAAGAACAACTTGAAGATCATGAAGAACACTATGAATGCATGAATTTTCGAAAAATGCAAGATGCATATGCAATTGACACCAAACTTAAAATATGACTCAAGACTCAAACAAGAAACACAAAAATATTTTTGATTTTTATGATTTTCTAATTTTTTTGGATTTTTTTTGAAGATTTATTTGAAAAAGGAAAATAAGGATTCCAAAATTTTTAATATGAATTCCAGGAATCTTGCATTCTTAGTCTAAAGCTTCAGTCCAGGAATTAGACATGGCTCACTAGCCAGCCAAGCTTTCAATGAAAGCTCCGGTCCAAAACACCAGACATGGCCAATGGCCAGCCAAGCTTCAGCATGTAACATCAGAGAATATACTGCTCATTACTTATCAAAGTAACTTGCCTCTATGCTGATGGTTTGGAAGCCTCAGTCCAAAAGAATTTAGACATGGCTTTACAGCCAGCCAGGCTTCACATGCTTCATGAAACACTAGAATTCATTCTTAAAAATTTTGAATAATTTTTTTCGAAAACAGGTGAGAAAATTTTGAAATATTTTTGAAAAATTTTTGAAAAGAAAAACGAAAAGAAAGTTACCCAATCTGAGCAACAAGATGAGCCGTCAGTTGTCCAAACTCGAACAATCCCCGGCAACGACGCCAAAAACTTGGTGCACAAAATTGTGATCTCCAGGCTCGAACAATCCCTGGTAATGGTGCCAAAAACTTGGTGCTCTGATCTCAATTCATAATTGTCACAACTTCGATACAACTAACCAGCAAGTGCACTGGGTCGTCCAAGTAATAAACCTTACGTGAGTAAGGGTCGATCCCACGGAGATTGTTGGTATGAAGCAAGCTATGGTCATCTTGTAAATCTCAGTCGGGCAGATATAAAACAGTTATGGAGTTTTCGAAAATAAATAATAGAATAAGGATAGAGATACTTATGTAATTCATTGGTGAGAATTTCAGATAAGCGTATAGAGATGCATTCGTTCCTCTGAACTTCTGCTTTCCTGCTGTCTTCATCCAATCAGTCCTACTCCTTTCCATGGCTGGCTTTATGTAAGGAAATCACCGATGTCAATGGCTACTTTTAATCCTCTCGGGAAAATGGTCCAAATGCTCTGTCACAGCACGGCTAATCGTCTGGAGGCATCACCCTTGTCGATGGTAGCATCCTCTTCCTCACTGTGAAAATGGTCCGATGCGCTGTCACTGCAGGGCTAATCATCTGGAGGTTCTCGATCATGCCGGAATAGGATTTACTATCCTTTTGCGTCTGTCACTACGCCCAGCACTCGCGAGTTTGAAGTTCGTCACAGTCATTCAATCATTGAATCCTACTCGGAATACCACAGACAAGGTTTAGACTTTTCGGATTCTCTTGAATGCCGCCATCATTCTAGCTTACACCACGAAGATTCTGATTAAGAGATCTAAGAGACACTCATTCAATCGAAGGTAGAACGGAAGTGGTTGTCAGACACGCGTTCATGGGGAATGATGATGATTGTCACGTTCATCACATTCATGTTGAGGCGCGAATGAATATCTTAGAAGCGGAAGAAGATGAATTGAATAGAAAAATAGTAGTACTTTGCATTAATCTTTGAGGAACAGCAGAGCTCCACACCTTAATCTATGGAGTGTAGAAACTCTACCGTTGAAAATACATAAGTGAAAGGTCCAGGCATGGCCGAGATGGCCAGCCCCCAAAACGTGATCTAGGATAGCATAAAACTGATCAAAGATGTCTAATACAATAGTAAAAGGTCCTATTTATACTAGACTAGCTACTAGGGTTTACATAAGTAAGTAATTGATGCATAAATCCACTTTCGGGGTCCCACTTGGTGTGTGCTTGGGCTGAGCTTGAATGTTACACGTGCAGAGGTTATTCCTGGAGTTGAACTCCAGTTTTGGTGCCAGTTTGGGCGTTGAACTCCACTTTGCAGCTTGTTTCTGGCGCTGGACGCCAGAATTGGGCGGAGAGCTAGCGTTGAATGCCAGTTTACGTCATCTATCCTCGAGCAAAGTATGGACTATTATATATTGCTGGAAAGCCCTGGATGTCTACTTTCCAACGCAATTGGAGGCGCGCCATTTTGAGTTCTGTAGCTCTCGAAAATCCACTTTGAGTGCAGGGAGGTCAGAATCCAACAGCATCAGCAGTCCTTCTTCAACCTCTGAATCTGATTTCTGCTCAAGTCCCTCAATTTCAGCCAGAAAATACCTGAAATCACAGAAAAACACACAAACTCATAGTAAAGTCCAGAAATGTGAATTTAACATAAAAACTAATGAAAACATCCCTAGAAGTAACTAAATTCTGCTAAAAACATACTAAAAACAATGCCAAAAAGCGTATAAATTATCCGCTCATCAGTCGTCTTCTTGCTTTGAGCCTTGCCATCAGCTTCTTCCTCGCCATCAGCTTCTCCTTCGCTCTCAGATTCCTTTGTGCAACCCGATTTGGTGAGTTCCCCCTGTTCTTTCTGTTTCAACTTTGTTGCTGCATCACTGCACTTTGATTTTGTTGCCAAAATAATTTGTTGCTGAAAGTTGAATGTGTTGCTGAAATTTGTTATAGCATAGTTTATGTTTTTGTTGCTGCCTGAAAGTTATCATAGTTATCATAGCTGAATTTGTTGCTAGAACTCTAGAAGTAGAATTTGTTGTTAAGTTGAATTTGATGTTGAACCTATCATAAATGTGGTTGTTGCTAGAAGTAGAATTTGTTACTGGATAACTGACTTGAGTTGAATTTGTTACTGAACCTTCTTGTTGTGTTGCTTAAAAAATGCTAAATCTTTTGTTGTTGTATGTTAAGGGATAAGAGATAAGAGAGTTAGTCAATAACAAAATCAGTTTGGTACAGTTAGTTAGGGTTTGTTATTCTGATGTCTGATCTTTTTCTCTTTTTCAACTCTGTTATAAATAAAGCTCTTGCATCCCTCTAATAGGTGTGTAGAATTGATTCATTGATGGAAGAATAAGATGAAGTTAATTCAGTTCACTAGTTTCTTGTACCTCTCTCTTCAAACTCTTCTTTCTCTGTTTCAGATGTTCTGCATAACATCATAATGCAGTGTTTCTTATGGAAGATATAGATGCAAATCAAAGTGAGAAAAATGTTGATCAAGCTCCAAATTTGTCCTATGAAGATATAGATGTCGATTTTAAGATCACTTGGACTTGATTATCGATTATGTTATCTTTTGCTTACTCTTGTTTATTTAAATAAAGAAAGTATTTTGTACTAGAAACTAGTTTATTATCTCTTTTTGCATCATTAGTTGTCTAAAAATTAACATTTGATTATTATTATTATTATTATTATTATTATTATTATTATTATTATTATTATTATTATGTTTGTAAAGACTTGCATTTTAAGTTTTAATATGTAATTTTAATTTCATTTATATAATTTTATATTTTTTAAATTATGACCGGGTCAACCGAGTGAATCAGTGATCCATCGGTTTAACTAGTGACCCGGTCATATGACCGGGTGGATTGCCGATTCAGTTCTGATAACTATAATTGTAGATTTGTAGCCCTTTTTTCTTACTATATAAGTTTTAGTATATTAAAGGCAAAATTTCCAAGGCGTAGAGCGAAGAAAATGGTCAAACAATCAACTCAATTGAAGGAACTTAAAACCCAAATGCAGCAACCTCAATTCAAAGAGCTTGAAATCGAAGGTACAGCAAAATCAAATAACAAATTTCTTGATCAGCATAAAGTTTTCACTATTTATTTATTTTTATTAAACCTCTACCTGTGTGTTTGTGGCAGTGGAGCGTCAAATCAGTGCAATTAAGGTGGTTCGTAATGTTGAGATTGAGCGATTGTTGATGGAACTTCGTTTGGTTCGGTCGTGTTTCAGTGAGGAACAGCTCCGGAAGCCAATGCTGCAGGTCTTCGAAGAAACCTTACCGAATCCCTCAATTGTGAAAGATGAAGGGAATGGAAAATTTGATGTGAAGTGGAAAGAGAGAGGGAGCAGAATGTCCACGACTTGTGGTGGTGTAGGAAGAGATTTGCACGCTTCTCTGTTCTAGAGGCTTTCGATTGCTTTTCCTTCGGAATGTCCTTTTTTGGTTCCTCAGTTTGGTGGTTTTGAATACTCTAGCAATACTGGTAGTGTTTAGTTTTCTCTTTCGATTTAACTCATTTCATATCTGAATTAAAGTTTCCTAAATTGAATTTAAAAAAATGGAAATGTATGTTACGAAACAAACTATTGTTCTGTGCCCCTTTAAATGTTTGAGTTCCTTCAATTTTGAACGATTTTACTATAGATATTATAGTTCTTATACATTTTGGCATAGATTGTAGTTGATACCTGTTAGTTTACTTCTTTGTTGGTAGGGAGAACAGGATTTCTTGGTGATGAAAATCTTTATTTTAAGGACTTTGTATGTTCTCTATCTTATCTGTGCACTTTGATTAATTATATTTTGTAACATCCTTAGCTGGCTTGTTTGGGTCACTTACATAGGACTTGATGCGACATAAAATTGGGGTAGCTGTGTAGGAGCAGCATTAATATAGCACTTCCATTCTCATTTCCATGATGTGCTGAAGCATCCACGAATTGATTTGAATGAGAAATGTTGCTATTCATTTAGGATCCTTTCATGTGCAGATGGAAGAGAACTTGTCTCTATTACTAGTTTCATTGCATACGCTGCTAAATCTATTATGACTAACTTAAACAGCTTGCAAATAAAAACTAATTAGTGATTGCATTGTATTGTGATAATATGAATTGATTGAATGTCTGTTACATAGGTTTTTAAGGAGCCATGTGAAGCTCAGACTCTCACAAGTCAAGAAGGTCTTCAGACTCCCAATGTCTGAATTTTCTCCCTTTATTTTTTACCTTTTGTTTTTTATGGATGACTTTATGAACTCTAGTATTCATTGCTGAAGCTATTTTTTAAACAGTTGTGATTGATTTGGATTTGTTGCCTTTTGCAGGTGAGTAGTCAGCACTTGTCTGTTGGGATGACACCCAAAACCCTTAGGCTTCCGAAACCTAGCGAGATGCTTCTCTCTGTCCATGGATCACCTTTTGGTGTTTACAAGGAAAGTAACATGGAAGCTATATATGGTATGAAGCAAATTTTCTATTTGAAACTATTGCTATATCTTGTTCATTTAGTTTCCTTGTTGCATGAAGAGATACTTTTCTAAAAATAAACTACCAAGAATGGTACTCGAAAGTTTATGCCGCTAATAAAAATAACCTAGAAAGATAACAAATAAGCTCCAAAAAATTTAAAAAGTGAGAAAACTAACCGGATATTAGTTATATTTTTTCATAAAATACTTTAGATATTAGATTTCGATGCGATTTTTTGTAAGTATTATTAGAAAAATGAGACTTTGTCATAGTTAAAATTTGGTGATTTGTCAAGGAATTTTTTCAATGTTTTTTGTGAATGATTGAATTTAAAATAAAATACATAAGTTGTTTGCTAAATACAAAATTCCTTTATCATTTATGTAAAAAAAAATATGATATTTTTGTTAATTTTGTCACGTTTTTAAATCTTTTGAGACTTCTTTGTCATTCATAGAAATCTTATTTGGTTATTTTTCATAGCGATATGAGTTTTTTGGTGCAATTTCAATAGTTTACCATGTTCCTAATAGCATGTGAGCTATTTTTAGCTCAATTTGTTAGTTACTTTATAAGCTAAGCTCTTAAGCCGCTGAGCTACTGAGCTTGAGCTAAAAATTTGAGCTCATTTATTAAATGAGTCAAACTTAACTTTGCTATATTCCATGAGCAGGATTTGGTAGAGTTGATGGAAGGTATCCTGGTTCGAAATTTCACAAAATACTTCCGTTGTTAGTATAGCCCAACCGATAATCAATCCTCAATCCTAAATTAAGAAAGGGTGGTTGTCACAAGTGCTAACCGCAAATAAGAATGTAACCGGAGTATTTAGACTCCGGGTCGTCTCACGAAGAATGGGCAAGCATGTGCTTTAGCATTGATCAGAAATACAGGGTTGAGACTCATGGTGATGAAAATTAACTACCAAGCTTGTCATGCAAGAAATCTTAAAATGCAAGAAACTCTAAATTTAAGCAATTAACTAAATCAAGAACTAGCAACTAAGAATTTTGGTTTTTCAAATATGAATCAAAGGTACTCTTGACTAAGTATGGGAATTGGGGTCTCTATCCTTGTCTTCAACTATAATTAGCCAATTGTGACGAACCAAACTCACTAAGTCTACCTCAAAGAACCTTAAGTACGTAACATTTACTCCTAGGGTTGAGGTACGTCAAGTGGTTTGACCAATTTCAACCCATAAGTCCCAACCAATCTACTAATTAGTAGTGGGTTGGTGTTAATGGGTGTCAATTTGGTCACTAAGGGTTCTCCAATCAATAATCCAATGAGACCCAATGACTCAAGGTCACCCAATTCTCATAACTTAGACCAAGAGTAAAAGAAACTACTCCATAATTAAAGCAAATATTTCATCAAACACATAGAATGCACTAAATAGAGACATGTTCAAATTACAATTAAATTGAGAATTATGAGGACCCACTAACAATCATCTATAAAAACTATACAATTAACACTAGCAATCACAAGAAGCATCAACATATTCATAGAAATCAACACCCACAATGTTCATGAATTGGGGTAGAAAATTGAAAAGCAACAAGACAACACAATCAAGATAAGATCTAAACAAAATAACACTAGAGGATTCAAATTGAGTGAACAAGAGTATCAAACAACAAGATCCAATCCAGTAATTTCACAATGGGAGATCAAAATCAAGCTAGATCTAGGGAGGAAGAAGGGTTCCCTCTCTAGATGAACAAAAACTACCCAAAAACTCAAAATGTGTCTAAGTGTCTAATGTGTGATCCCCCCTTGGTCCTACAATCCCTGGGTCATTTCCATGCAGAGCTAGCCTTCAATTGGGCCCCTCTAGGCCTCAGAAATCGCCAGCCACAATTTCATTAATGAGGTCACGTGCTGGTCGCGACGCATGTGCGGCAGGTGCGCGCGCGCGCGCCGATGAGCTCCTGAATCCACGCGTACGCGCACGGTATGCGTGCGCGCCGATGACAATTCTTCCAATGTGCGCGGGAGCGTCAGCTATACGCGGTGGCCACAATAGTACGCATCCACGCGTAGCATCCACGCGTGCGCGCCAGGTGCACGTGCGCATCGATGACTGAACTTCAAGGCTCCAAAGCTCCATGTTTCTTCACTGGTGCATGCTTCTTTCTCCTCTTCTAGACCAATCCTGCTCTGAAACTCTAAAATCACTGAACAAACACATCATGGCATCGAGTGGTAATAGAAGAGATCAAAATATAGCAATTCCGGCTCAAATAAGCTTGTTTTCAATCACAAGGTCAAACACGGATGGAGATACAAAACCATGCAATTCAAGTGGATAAGTGCGGAAAATATTGACAAAATCCCCTCAAATCAGCACAAGATAAACCAGAAAATTTGGATTTATCAAACCTCCCCACACTTAAACCATGCATGTCCTCATGCTAAAGATAAGAAGACCAAAGGATATAGGGAAAAGAGAGTTGTGGAATGCAACTAATGCAAATGCATCTACCTACTTGGTCAAGGGTGAATCTATCCTCCAAGAATTTATGGGAATACATAGGGTTAAGGTGACATGATAGTCCAAGAATCCTACCAATTAAAAGCATCACAATGCAATGAACATAACTTGCAAGATGTACGCTTGTGAAAGCCGGGAACAAGAAGTTGAGCATCGAACCCTCACCGGAAGTGTATCCGCTCTATTCGCTCAAGTGTATAGGGTTCGCCACTCAATTCCCTTCCAATCATGCTCTCCAAGATTTGTCCTTCATCTAACAATCAACAATTATTTTAATGCATGCATACAGTTATCATGAGGTCTTATTTTCGGTTGTAATGGGGCTAGGGTGAGGGTAAGGATGCATGTATGGCCAAGTGAGCTTAAGATTTGTATCTTTGATTAGCTTAGATCCTCACCTAACACATACAATAACCTATGCAATTCTAATACATAACCTAGCTACCCAATTATCCACTTTTCCTCATGCTCATGTATTTCTCTTTAGTTCTTCATCTGCATGCATTGGTGATCATTGGCTTTGCCTTGGGGTAATTTGTCCCCTTTTCATTGTTTCTTTTTCTATGTTTTTGTCTCTTTTGTTTTTTCTTTTTTTTTTCTATTCTTTTTTTTTTACATTCTTCCTTTTCTTTCTTTTTGTTTCTCTTTGCTTGTCCCCTTCTTTTTGGGGATTTTATGTACAAGAGTGCTAATGCATGCGGTCCAATCATTCAATACATAAGTATGTTCTTACCTCCCAAAATTTTTTTCATTACAATTACAAAAACCTACCTTTACATCTACCCAAGTTCCCAGGTATTCCCTCCCAATTGAATAACACACACCCTCACTCACCTAAGCTAATCAAGGATCCAATTCCAGGGACATTCATTGTTTTCTGCTTAGGGGTGTTGACGTGCTAAAATTAAGAACAAAAGGGATTATTATAGGCTCAAAGTTGGTTAGCAACGGTAGATAAGGGTTCAGGCTATTTTGGGGAAGTGAATATTGAAATGATGGCCTTAATCATGTAAATGCATTCATTCACCAAATAAAGGACATATAGAGTCAGACAAAGCAAGGATTACACTCATGGAAAGAGAACGTTCACACACAAGAAGGAAAATAAGTAGTCATAAGATGTGACCACGCCATTAGGCTCAAGTCCCACAAGCTTGTGTTCTTAACTCAACAATCATGTTCCAAAGTACATTCTTCTAGCAAGTTTGTCACAAAAATTTTTTTTTTCAATTAATTGGTAGGGTGCCCTAAAAACACATTTTCTCAGAAAAGGAAGTTATTACTTTGACCAAGTGTAAACTAACTATCATGCAAGGAGTATTCACAAGCAAAAGTTAACTAACATGCAATCTACTGACTAATCAAGAACATCCATGGGTGAGGAAGATATGGTTACCCATGGAGATCGGTCGAACGACCTCCCCACACTTAGAATATAGCACGGTCCTCCGTGCTACTAGCAATGCGCAAAGGACGGTCGGGACCAGAACTAGCACTATCCTCTTCATCGGAGCTCCCGTCAGTTGGGTTCAAAGTGGATGTGAATATTTCAGGTTCCTTCAGTTTGGGGGTAACACAACACAGAAGCTTCTTGATGTAAGTATAGCGGCGTTGGTTGCGCCGCTCATATCTATCAATCTTCCGGTGGAGATCTTCAATTCATTGATGGGTGGATCTTTGTGGTGGTAGTGATGATGATGTGGAAGGAAAAATAGGCTGCGGGGTAATGTCAAGGCTTGGGGTAGTCAAGGGAAGCTGTAAGTATCTCCCACTCGGGACTACATCGCCCTTGGCCAGAATTATAGCCTTCGTGTCCGTGGTCTCCCAAGGAACACCCGCTGCAGCGACTAAAGTAGATACCAATGCTGGAAATGGCAAATTACCTCGAGCATGGACTTGACTCATTGCTTGTTGGACAAGAAGTGGAATGTTCACCGGTCTCTCTGTGAGAACACACCAAACAAGCAAGGCAAGATCCGCCATGAAGGACGACTTGTGGGTGCTAGGTAGCACATAGTGGGAGAGGATCTGGGCCCAAGCTCTAGCTTCCACAGTAAGGTAACGTGCATCGATGCACTTGGGCCGCATCCGGAGTCGTCCTTGGGTCCAAAATGTCTCTGGCTCAGCGATGACTCGAAGAATTGAGTCCCAATCAAACCCAAACGCACTCTGCTGACGTAAGACCTCTTGGTATCCATCTATTTCCCTTGGTACCGGTAGGACATTAAGCACTTGTTGAATAGCCTCTTCTAAAACCGGGACTTGCTTTCGGCGCACATATACTGACTGAAGAGATAGGAGGTGGTAGTTGGTATAAAACTCTACCACCCACGAGAGATTGACCTCTTGTGGTTTTCTCAGAAGAAAATTACATCCTCGCCGCTCGATGCGGGGTAGGATACAATGGGCAATCTTGTCCGGAGGGGTGAGTAGATGCTCAGCATGATAGTTCCAATCAACCATGGCGGCGAACACAAGTTCACAGAAGCGGTTGGGGAACCTTGAAGAGTCCCTTTCCGGATTGCTCTTCTCTTTTTCATCAATAGGAGCGGATGCCTTCGCTTTCTTAGAAAGAGGTTTGGCTCCTAGTGTAGGATGCGCCTTGGAAGATGACTTTTGGGCGCCCTTTTTGTGGCCGATTTCCTTGGTTCCTTCCCCTTGCCTTTTTTGGTTGCCATTCTGAAAAAGGAAAGAGAACAAAAAACATTAAACCCAAATAATCATCTCATGGAAAACATCATGCAAGTGAGAAGTAGTGCCCAGAGTAAATTGTGGATCTTGAAGACGCGACAACTGCACATGTGATCAAGAACAACTAAAGAAGCATGGGTCACAACACTTAGCATGGGATGCAAGAGCGAATAATGCATGCAATGTGGCATGAGAAGAGTGCACTCAAGTATCCAAAAGAAAGAACAAGTCATGTGAAGCAGGGGCGAAGTTTAAAGCTGGGCTGAGCGGCTGGCGCACGCGCGCATAGCGCGCTAGCGCGCCGATAAGGGTTGGGTAAGGGACGCGTGCGCGTCCCTTGCGCGTACGCGCGAAGATTGGCACGGGGTAGGCCCAGAGTAGACTTAACTCTCTGGTTGTTGTACCAGAGTTGGCGTGCGGCATAAGCGACGCGGACGTGCACAGTGCGTGTTCGCGCGTATGAAGAGGGTGGCGACCGACGCCGACGCGCCAGGTGCACTTGCGCGTCAGGTCGCGGGAACAGAGCAGGCACGACTTTGGCACAACTCTCTGGTTTTTGTACCAGAAAGCTCAGAATACACACACGACGTGCGCGCACGGTACGCTTGCGCGTCGATAGCGAGACAGCAGGGTTGCGCGCAGGCGCCACGTATGCTTGCGCGTGGGCCGCCTGACACGAAGTGGGCACAAAAGAGGCACAACTCTCTGATTTTTTATACCAGAGTATAAATGCACCACCGGCGCGCGCGCGCGCACGGCGCGCTGGCGCGCGGATGCCCAATTTCCCCCTTCTTTTTTTTGTTTTTTTTAACAACACAGGAAAAAGAAAATGTAATTCAACATACTCTTGGTATACAATCAACTAGATAGGTTGAAAAAACACTCACAAAATCATACAACACTCAAGATGAAATATTTCAACAACACAACCAATACAACAAAGATTGCCAAGGTTGACAAAATCCTAATGAGTATCACAACATTCAAACAAATTCAACTATACCTATCATATCAACATATATCAAAACAAGCTCAACAATCATCAAAAATCATGGAATTCACAAGTATCTAAGCTAGAAACAAGAAAGTATATACAAGAACGATCATACCGCGATGGGGTGTCTCCCACCCAGCACTTTTCTTTTACGTCCTTAAGTTGGACGATCCTGTGCTCAAGCTTCCTCTTCTTTTGGTGCATCCTCTAGGAGGAGCACTTCCACTTCCTTGGGTGATTTGTAGCCATGGTACTTCTTTACTCTATGGCCATTCACCTTGAAGGTTGTCTTACTTTGAGGATCAAACAGCTCCACTACACCATAGGGTTTAACTTCCTTCACCTTAAAGGGACCTTTCCATCTTGAACGGAGCTTTCCAGGCATGAATCTGAGCCTCGAGTTATAGAGGAGAACTTTGTCACCTTCATGAAAATCTTTCTTCTGAATGTGGTGGTCATGGAATGCCTTAGTCTTTTCCTTGTAGATCCGGGCATTTTCATATGCCTCTATTCTAAGATATTCAAGCTCCTCTAACTGCAATTTTCGGGCTACACCCGCCTTGGTGATGTCCATATTACACTACTTCACTGTCCAATAGGCTTTGTGTTCAACTTCCACCGGGAGGTGGCATGCCTTACCATAGACGACTCGAAAGGGGCTCATCCTTAACGATGTCTTGTAGACCGTCCTGTATGCTCACAATGCATCTCCCAACCGAGTGCTCCAGTCCTTCCTTTGTGGGTTTACCACTTTCTCCAGGATTCGCTTAATCTCTCGGTTTGACACTTCTGCTTGCCCATTTGTTTAGGGGTGATATGCAGTTGAAACCTTATGTGCTATCCCATAGCGCTTGAGTAGTGCTTCTACTTTTCTGTTACAAAAATGGGAACCTTGATCGCTCACGATTGCTCGTGGCGACCCATAACGGCACACAATATTATTTCTAATGAAAGAAATCACAGCATTGGTGTCATCAAGGTGAGTATGTATCGCTTCTACCCACTTTGAGACGTAGTCAACCGCTAACAGGATATACAAGTACCCACTTGAGTTGGGAAATGGTCCCATAAAGTCTATGCCCCATACATCAAAGATTTTGCAAAATAGCATGGGTTGTTGAGGCATTTCATCCCTTTGAGATGCATTCCCTGACTTTTGACATTGGTGACATGACACACAGAATTGGTTAGCATCTTTGAACAGCGTGGGCCACCAGAATCTACAATCCAAAACTTTTTTCGCCGTCCGTTGTGGGCCAAAGTGGCCACCAAACTCGGACGAGTGACAAGATTCAAGAATTGGTTGGATTTCAGATTCTGGAACACATCTGCGAATTACTTGGTCTACTCCTCTCCTCCATAAGTAGGGGTCATCCCAAATATAATATTTGGAATCACTCCTTAACTTATCTCTTTGGTGTTTGGAAAAGATGGCAGGGTAAATCTTAGCAACCAAGTAGTTCGCCATGGGGGCAAACCAAGGAAAACTATCCGAAATAGCATGCAAACCTTCTAAAGGGAATGATTCATTGATCGGAAATGGATCATACTTAAGATTTTCCAAGCGGCTTAAATGATCCGCAACTAAATTTTGTGATCCACTCCGGTCCCTAATCTCAATGTCGAATTCTTGCAAAAGCAAGATCCAACGTATGAGCCTAGGTTTTGACTCATTCTTTGTCAATAAATATTTCAAGGCAGCATGATCCGTGTATACCACTATCTTAGAGCCTAGCAAGTAAGATCGAAACTTATCCACTACACTGGGCGCGTAGTCCAACCGACGCTTAGCTTGCTGAGTATGCAATAAAGTCCTTTCAATTTCTAAGTCAAGCTCCGCTAAGCTAGCATTTAGTTGGGACTGAGTCATCAAACTTGAGAGTCATAGCTCATGTACACAAGAAATCTATACTAAGAGCAAAATAGAGAAAACAAGTAAACTATCCACACTATCAACATATTCACATAACCAATGCTAAGGCATATGTTGCACTCATTCTCCGGCAACGGCGCCATTAATTTGGTAGAGTTTATGGAAGGTATACCGGTTCGGAATTCCACAAAATACTTCCGTTGTTAGTATAGCCCAACCGATAATCAATCCTCAATCCCAAATTAAGAAAGGGTGGTTGTCACAAGTGCTAACCCCAAATAAGAATGTAACCGGAGTATTTAGACTCTGGGTCATCTCACGAAGAATGGGCAAGCATGTGCTTTAGCATTGATCAGAAATACGGGGTTGAGAATCATGGTGATGAAAATTAACTACCAAGCTTGTCATGCAAGAAATCTTAAAATGCAAGAAACTCTAAATTTAAGCAATTAACTAAATCAAGAACTAGCAACTAAGAATTTTGGTTTTTCAAATATGAATCAAAGGTACTCTTGACTAAGTATGGGAATTGGGGTCTCTATCCTTGTCTTCAACTATAATTAGCCAATTGTGACGAACCAAACTCACTAAGTCTACCTCAAAGAACCTTAAGTACGTAACATTTACTCCTAGGGTTGAGGTACGTCAAGTGGTTTGACCAATTTCAACCCATAAGTCCCAACCAATCTACTAATTAGTAGTGGGTTGGTGTTAATGGGTGTTAATTTGGTCACTAAGGGTTCTCCAATCAACAATCCAATGAGACCCAATGACTCAAGGTCACCCAATTCTCATAACTTAGACCAAGAGTAAAAAAAACTACTCCATAATTAAAGCAAACATTTTATCAAACACATAGAATGCACTAACTAGAGACATGTTCAAATTACAATTAAATTGAGAATTATGAGGACCCACTAACAATCATCTATAGAAACTACACAATTAACACTAGCAATCACAAGAAGCACCAACATATTCATAGAAATCAACACCCACAATGTTCATGAATTGGGGTAGAAAATTGAAAAGCAACAAGACAACACAATCAAGATAAAATCTAAACAAAATAACACTAGAGGATTCAAATTGAGTAAACAAGAGTATCAAACAACAAGATCCAATCCAGCAATTTCACAATGGGAGATCAAAATCAAGCTAGATCTAGGGAGGAAGAAGGGTTCCCTCTCTAGATGAACAAAAACTACCCAAAAACTCAAAATGTGTCTAAGTGTCTAATGTGTGATCCCCCTTGCTCCTACAATCCCTGGGTCATGTCCATGCAGAGCTAGCCTTCAATTGGGCCCCTCCAGGCCTCAGAAATCGCCAGCCACGATTTCATTAATGAGGTCACGTGCTGGTCGCGACGCGTGCGCGCCAGGTGCGCGCGCGCGCCGATGAGCTCCTGAATCCACGCGTGCGCGCCGATGACGATTCTTCCAATGTGCGCAGGAGCGTCAGCTATATGCGAGTGGCCACAATAGTACGCATCCACGTGTATGCGCCAGGTGCGCGTGCGCATTGATGACTGAACTCCAAGGCTCCAAGGCTCTATGTTTCTTCACTTGTGCATGCTTCCTTTTCCTCTTCTAGACCAATCCTGCCCTGGAAACTCTAAAATCACTGAACAAACACGTCACGGCATCGAGTGGTAATAGAAGAGATCAAAATATAGCAATTCTGGCTCAAATAAGCATGTTTTCAATCACAAGGTCAAACACGGATGGAGATACAAAACCATGCAATTCAAGTGGATAAGTGCGGAAAATATTGACAAAATTCCCTCAAATCAGCACAAGATAAACCACAAAATTAGGGTTTATCAAACCTCCCCACACTTAAACCATGCATGTCCTCATGCTAAAGATAAGAAGACCAAAGGATATAGGGAAAAGAGAGTTGTGGAATGCAACTAATGCAAATGCATCTACCTACTTGGTCAAGGGTGAATCTATCCTCCAAGAATATATGGGAATATATAGGGTTAAGGTGACATGATAGTCCAAGAATCCTACCAATTCAAAGCATCACAATGCGGTGAACATAACTTGCAAGATGTACGCTTGTAAAGGAGAATAACATGGAAGCTATATATGGTATAAAGCAAATGTTCTATTTGAAACTAATGCTATATCTTATTCATTTAGTTTCCTTGTTGCATTAAGAGAAGGCGACAACTCCTTTTGTTTAACATCTGCATACTTTTCCAAAAATAAACTTCCAAGATGGTACTCGAAAGTTTATGCCGCTAATAAAAATAACCTGGAAAGATAACAAATAAGATCCAAAAGATTTAAAAAGTGAAAAAACTAACCGGATATTAGTCATATTTTTTCATAAAATACTTTAGATATTAGATTTCGATGCGATTTTTTGTAAGTATTATTAGAAAAATGAGACTTTGTCATAGTTAAAATTTGGTGATTTGTCAAGGAATTTTTTCAATGTTTTTTTGTGAATGATTGAATTTAAAATAAAATGCACAAGTTGTTTGCTAAATACAAAATTCCTTTATCATTTATGTAAAAAAAATATGATATTTTTGTTAATTTTGTCACGTTTTTAAATCTTTTGAGACTTCTTTGTCATTCATAGAAATCTTATTTGATTATTTTTCATAGCAATATGAGTTTTTTGGTGCAATTTCGGTAGTTTACCTTATTCCTAATAGCATGTGAGCTATTTTTAGCTCAATTTGTTTGTTACCTTATAAGCTAAGCTCTTGAGCCGGTGAGCTACTGAGCTTGAGCTAAAAATTTGAGCTCATCTATTAAATGAGTCAAACTTAACTTTGCTATGTTCCATGAGCAGGGTTGTATATTCATTTATCGGTTCACATAGATATGTAGATGCCTGAGACCTTGGCATAATATCACCTATATCATTATATATTATCAATAATAATATATAATATCTCAATTATTTGCATAATGTGTCTTGTAGATTAAATATGTTGAAAATAAGTATGTACTTATAGCCAAAAGCTTAATTAATATCTAAGGGTTAATGTTTAAAATGGTCTTTGAAATTTTACTCGTGCATCAAGATTCCATAATAAGATTAAGCTCAATAATAAATCAGTCAAACCATGAGTTGAGCTAAATATTATCAAGCTGAGTTTGAGCATTGTCAATTTTGGGGTTGACTTTGCATAATTTCAACCCTTGATTTTGTTTTTGTTCTTTCACACTGAATGAAAATCTTGGAATCTTCCAGAATACTCTAGTTATGATATCTATTATTATCTGCAGAGTCAGAAGAAGGTTAAATGCCTGCTAAAGCTATTATGCGCACTAACAGTACCATCCTCTTCATCTCCTTAGAGGATGGCCATGTAAATTTGGTGGCGCCTAGTTCATCATTTTTCATTTAATGTTCTACAGTTTTAGATTAATGCCATTGACTAATTAGATCGAAGAAATGCAAGTATTGGTTTTCAGTTGCTAGACCATTCTACAAAGTTGCTTATACCATATAGTTTCAAATTCAGTGTTGGTTTATACTTGGGGAAGCATAATTATTAGATTATTACATAGTTACATTGAGGTTCAGTTATTTAGTCAGTAATGAGAATTATTCTCCTAAATATGTATGTTAGGATTGGTTTCATTCTGTTAAGAGTAGTACAAACTACTTAAAATGAGTATGTAAGTGATAGCTATGATTGATTGTATCGGTCAACCTCATTTTAAATTTATGCTTAGATTTTTCTCCCATCCTACTCAATTTGTCTGAGCCTCCGTGCATTCCATTGGCTATTGACATTTGTTAACCCTTCATGTTATAAATTTTAATAATTTGAATTGTGTATTCTCTTTGCTAATAGATGTTTTATATTGTTATGAAAACCATCATGTAGTATTTAATCTGAAAGTAATAGCAGAAGCAATAGAATAATAGCAAGCGGCATACAATCCCATAAAAAAAGAAAAGAAAAAGGTAGACGTAAGTTGATTGTGCAATAAATCTTTCTCCTTTTTCACCCTATCGACGTTTGCAATGTAGCATTAAGATTAAGTCCAAAGTAGTTTTTGAGATTGTTCGTTTGCACCGGAAAAGTTTTTGAGATTTTAAATATATTATGAATATCTTTAAGATTAAAAAAATTGTATTATTATCATTTCAACAAATATTTATCGTCAAAACTAAAGTAACGTCTTTTTGTCTAAGTCAAGTTACTCAAGATATGATGTGTAACTCGACAGAGAGGGGATAGGAACCATGTGGTGCAATTTTTTTAATCTTGGAGATTTGTATAGTGCAATTAAAATTTCGGTGATTTTTTTTGTGCAAGCTGCCAATTTTAATGACCACTTTAGAGTTTAACAGAGTTTACATCGTAATATTTTCTCTTATGTTGCAAATAGTTGGTATTTTTTTTTCTTGAAGTAGTTGGTGTTTAATCCATGGTCTGACTATTGGCACACTCTTCGCTCAAAGATAAAGTCTCTGTATTATATTTAGTGGAAAGTCTATAAGAATGAGTTATATGTTAGTATCCTGTTTAGTTGAAGATAAATATAGAAATTGAAATAAACAAAATTACTAAAATATCCTTATTAATAAAAAATTAAAATTAGAATAAAATTCCTATTCGGTCATCCCACACATTGAAAACGAAAGAAATAAAGAAAGAGAGAGCAGAGACTGAATGAAAAGATAGGGAAGAAGAGGAAGGAAAGAGAGAAGAGGGGAGGGAGAGACGACGTCGATGGTATGGGTGTTCGTGCAGTTTGGATCGGTTTTGAGTCAAACACTCATTTGATTCGAATACTAATTTTACTTGAGGTGCGGTTTGGATGGAATCGGATTTGTGGTTTTGTAAATTACAAAATTAAACATACATAACAAGTTTCAACATCAAATTTTAAATAACAAACAACAGCATAACGAATCTCAATAGTATATTTAAAAATCAACAATAACATAATAGAAATAAAATTTATAAGTTGGTAAAAATAAATAAATAATTTTTTTAATTCATAAAATATTCATTAAATAATAATAATAATAATATAGGATTTTCATGTTATTGGTATTTTTTTCTCATTATTTTTTTATGGTAAAGAGGAACTCTTATCCCCTTGTCCTACCCAGTTTGTTTAGTTTTCTCTTCATATTAAAAAAAGTCTTCTTTTATCAAGAAAAAACAAAAAAGAAAAGAAAAGAAAAGAAAAAGAAACTTTTGTTGGGTAGGTTATAGGCTATTGTTTTTGCTATAGAGTAACTTGGTAGGGGTACCTTTCCCTGCTTGATTTGTTACGAAGACTATTTAATATATTTCAATAATTAAATATATTTAATATTCAATTAGGATTTTATCCAAATTGCAGGACATTCAAGAGGCTCATGCAGGGCAAATATTGATTTCTGGAATCCTATATTGTACCTTTATTTATTCAAGATTTAATTAAGGGTCTTGTTAACAAGTGTTAAGGCGCTTACTAAGAATACTATAAGAACAAGTAAATGTTAATTTTTTTTTAATTTTTCTGTGCACTTAATGCAAACCAAAACTTTTCTATTTTCTCTCTTAACCAATGCCCATAGGAAACTCTCAAGTTAAATCTTTTAAATTAATTTGTAAGGCTCTAATTGTATAGTTTAATCAATTTTTTAGGCTTAATTACTGTCAATCCTTCTCAACAGCTGTTAAACATTCTGAATTTCTGATAATTGAGTCTTTTGTTGTTAGCAGTCTCTGCCTATTGATGTAGAGAATGAATTGCACTCAATTTTGAACTTAATCTTGTAGTAGTATGTTGCCTAAGTTAGTTTTATATTGGCCTTAATACATGATTACTTGTCTAACTTTTTTCCATCCATTGGTTATTAGGAGATACTTTTACCGATGGATCAGTTAAATACACAATGACTTCCATGAATGTTCCTGAACCTGTAATGTCATTAGCTGTACAGCCAGTTTCAAAAGATTCTGGAGGGCAAGTAAGTAGTTTCTTTATGTAACACACTGACCACCCTGTCCCAGCTTATCATGTATTTGATTTTCTTGGTATATCACTTGTAGTTTTCAAAAGCTTTGAATCACTTCTAGAAAGAGGATCCTACATTCCGTGTTGGTTTAGACCCAGAGAGTGGGCAGGTAATGTTCTATTCTATTTTTCTAGATCATAAAAGTGGCAAATTTGTTGTACTTGCAATGACATAGTTTACCTTTGTTGTTAGACTATCATTTCTGGAATGGGAGAACTACATTTAGATATTTATGTTGAACGTAGTCGAAGAGAGTATAAGGTACCTATTCCTTTCCCATGCATTAATGTTGTTAATCCTTGCTGATACTGGTTTTATATTTCCTGCTTCTAGAGTTTCATTATTATGTTCCTACTTGTTAAGGTTGATGCAACTATTGGAAAGCCCCATGTAAACTTCAGACTGTTACACAACGTGCTGATTTTGATTATTTACACAAGAAGCAATCTGGAGGGCAAGGTCAATATGGACGGGTAATCGGGTATGTATCGGTAATTTTTATATTAGTTACCATACATAAGATTTTTTTTTATTAAAATCATATTAGACATGTGGATTGCCCGAGAGTGGCACTTTGCACTATGATCGTCATATGCTCTAATTATAATTATTATTTGTATCCCACTAATTTACATCTCACATTTACAAAATCAATAATCAAGATTTGGATTTGTTTCTCATGAAAGTGTTAGATATAAAATCGTGTCACTGACCAACAATTTAAGTTCATGGGAAAGATGGTTCATATCATGGTATATTACTGTACCAGAACCTATTCTATGGTTGTTTTTGGGTCACCCCAAAATGTCTAGTCAACCAAATAGCAAGTCTTTGTCCAGTCTTGAGCATGAGAAGGTATATTATAGTTCCACATGTCCTAAGGATAAGGTGTGGTAGAAGCCTTTACAAGTCTAGGGCAACCCTCTCCCTTGAGCTATTTTTTAAAGTTTAATTAGAGTGACTGAGTTTCAATAATGGTGTAAGAGCTTCTATGACTAGACAGAGGGTTCAATCCTTGTTGTCTCTCAATTATTCTTAATAAAAGCTGCATCCCAAGATAGGATGGACCTGTGCATTGTCCATTCTTCAAACTCAAAAAGAATAAGCGACATTCGTGTGAAGGGGCCTGTTCGATATTAAACCATTCTTTTGAGTTTTACCTTTATCCAATTACAATAATTACAACTTTAGGAGAGATACTTACTGACAAACTGTTAGCATCAAAGATATAACTCCAAATAAAGTTTAATTGCAATTACAATTACAATTTTCAATACCCTATGGTTGGAGCATAGAACATGTGAACCAACCTTGCAAGAAATATAATGACTGTGACTTAGTCTTGATTAACTTTCTCTCAAACAACTGCATGTCTAAATATGCATAGACCTTGCATGCAAGGCAAGATTAGGGAGTAGGCACTGTTTGAAGAACTGTTTGATCATTACAAGATTCTTTAATTATTTTTCCCCAAGTTTTAACTTACTGAATATTACAAGATAAATATGCCGTTGTAGTGTTTAAATTATATATTTTTTGTATTAGGCTCAATAAGTACTTTCTAAAAGATAAAAAAAAGTAACTTATATTAATCTTACAGCAAATTGTTTATTCAGAAATTACTTTTTGAGAAGTTCCTTTTAATATAAGCGCTTGACAAAAGAGGCATTTTTGTCCATGTTAGTTTTTAAACAAATTTGTCTCAATTTATATTCTTTTCTGTGTGGTTAGAAATAAAATTAAGTTGATGCGTTATTAAAAAAAATTAAAGTTAGTCAAAAAAGTTTTTTTAAATAAAAGGTGTTGTGAATTAATAAATGAAGAAAGTATACATCGTGATTTTCAAACAATGTCATCCAAACTAAATGCATGTCTCTTAGGAACAGAAAATTGCTGGTATTCAAGGGCAATCAAATTTTAGATAGGGATTTTCATTTACTTCCAGACTTCTCCATGTGTATAAATATCCTTTTTCTTTTCTCAATAAAAGTGTAATAATCCTTAGATTTAAAACAAATTGGATAAAGCCTTCTTCTCTTTGCTATGGTTCTGGTTCTGGGCTAATGGCTTCCGTATAAAGTATATCTTACTTTATGATAGCAGCTGATTGTGAATTTGTGATGTTCCAACTTATCCCTAATCACCTTTTGTTTCTTGATGCTTAGTGAATTCACTATGTTCTATGTTTGCAGGTATATTAAACCACTTCGAGCAGGATCACCAACTAAATTCGAATTTGAAAACCTCCTTGTTGGGCAAGCTATTCCATCAGGTTTTATCCCTGCAATTGAAAAAGGTTTTAAGGAAGCCGCCAACTCGTGAGTGAAATTTTCATCATTGCTTATTTGTGATTTCTACTTTTAGTCTAATTGTTGTTCAACATATATTATCTTATTCCCCATGAATGTAATAAAGACCACCGAAAAATGTAATGATGGAATAAGTGAGCATTCAAAAGTAATTTATGGGGACTAAGAATGTAATATTAAGGAAGCCAAAGTTCATTCATTGGCATATTTACGAAACATCAATTTTATTATGCGATTCAGCCATGATAGTATTACAATACTCATTTTATGGTAACGTAATGTTGCTTTCATACAGGGGGCTTTAATTGGACATCCTGTCGAAAATCTTAGAGTTGTCTTGATAGATGGTGCTGCTCATGCCATTGATTCTAGTGAACTTGCATTTAAGTTGGCTTCTATCTATGCTTTCAGACAGGTTCTTTACAATTCTGCATCCATATTCATAACATTGCACATATCATCCTGATAATATTGTCCATAGTTTTTTTCTCATAGTAATGACCATATTCTTTGATATTTGTATCAGTGCTATACAGCTTCCAGGCCATTTATATTAGAACCTGTTATGCTTGTTGAGCTGAAAGTACCAACAGAATTCCAAGGAGCTGTTGCTGGTGACATTAACAAGTGGGGTTCTTATTTTATTCTATCCTTGTTTCTCTTTTCAAATGGTTTATTTATGATATTAGTTTATTTATGATAATTTTATCTATGGTATTGGTTTATGATATTGGTTTATTTTATTCTATCTTTGATATTGGTTTATTTATGATATTTTTATCTATGGTATACGATGTCAGATTTTTTTTTTTATTAAATTTTAATTTAGGTTAAGAGTTTTTAAGTCATCTTAATTAGTGGCTAGAAAAACTGACAGAATGCTTTTTGAAAAAACTGACAAAACCTATGCTTTGCCTCTGATACCACTTTTTGACGGTGATTATAATGTGAAAAAGGTTAATGAACTCCTCAATTTTTAGATTTATATACACTAATAAATTATTACTCATAATTATAATATAATAAAGAAGAACATGATGAGTCCTAATTGATCTTAATTAATTCTAGTATATCCTAATCGATACATAAACACACTTTAATATAATATTAATCATAGTTATCAGAACCAAATGACCAGGTGACCCGATTACTGGATCAACCGGTGGGTCACTGGTTTACCCGGTTGATCCGGTCATAATTTAAAAAATATAAATTATATAAATAAAATTAAAATTACATACTAAGACTTAAAATGTAAGTCTTTACAAATATAATAATAATCAAATGTTAATTTTTAGACAACTAATGATGTAAAAAAAAGATAATAAATTAGTTTTTAATACAAAATACTTTCTCTATTTAAATAAACAAGAGCAAGCAAAAGATAACATAATTGATAATCAAGTCCAAGTGATCTTAAAATTGAAATTTATATCTTCATATGACAAATTTGGAGCTTGATCAACATTTTTCTTATTTTGATTTGCATCTATATCTTTCATAAGAAACACTGCATTATGATGTTATGCAGAACATCAGAATAAGAGAAAAAAGAGTTTGAAGAGAGAGATACAAGAAACTAGTTACGTTGTATGATAACTATGATAACTTTCAGGGAGCAACAAAAATATAAACTATGATAACTTTCAGGAAACAACAAAAAAAAACAAGAAAATTGAAATAGAAAGATCAGGGGGAACTCATTAACAAATTCAAGGTTCATGATAATCAGTAACAAATTTCAGCAACACATTCGGTTTTCAGCAACAAAATTAAAACAGAAAGATCAGGGGGAACTCACCAAATCGGGTTGCACGAAGGAATCTGACGGCGAAGGAGAAGCTGATGGCGAGGGAGAAGCTAACGGCAAGGCTCGAAGCAAGAAGACGACAATGAAGACCAGTCCACCGGGACCTGTTGCCTCTATTACCGGCGACGAAGAGCGCAGGGAAGGGAGAGATCGAGACCAGGTGTGAGACAGAGACCGTGAGAAGCAAGAAGATGACCACCACCACTACCCGAGGGACCAGATGCGGTTCCGTCTGCTTCTGCCGCCAACGAAGCGAACACTGGGGCACGAGACGCGACGACGACCAAGGTGAGTGGACGAGGTGAGAGACTGAGAAAGGGACGAGGTGAGGCCATGAAAGATTGAGAGTGACGACTGTCAAGGTGAGGGGAGAGACGAGAAAGGGACTACTGAGTATTGAGTTCCGACTGCCGAGCTAGAGATGGAGAGAGCGCAGAGACTGGCTGGGTTAGGGGGTTTTACTTAGACTCTCAGAGTCAAGAGTCTTAGATTTGGCATTTGGGCATAGGGTTTCATCTAAAGGGAAAGGTTAGGAAGGGGGTTATTAAAGGACGCCGTTTCAAGTAATAGGAAGAAAAATAAAAATAAAAATGACCAGGATCGGGTTAAATTAACCAGCCGGATCATTGGATTTCATGAAAACCCGTTTGGTCGAACCGGGTCTGTTGCACAACCAGTTCAATGAGTGGCTTGGCCCGACCAAGTAACCGGGTGACCGAGTTTTCGGTCGAATCGGCCAGGTCAAGCCGGATTTGATAACTATGTCTACAATAGACCACAAATAAAGGTACAAATATCCTACATAATATAATTTGCAACATCCATGTACAGGTCTCCAATATTCATTAAAAGTTTTCAACTATCGTCATTTTGATCTACATTATTACTTAATAGACCAAAAATTACAACAGGTGGATAGCTTTTTGTCATCTCCCAAAGCAATCACTCGATATTTCCTCACAACATCCTTCATTATTTTTCCTCCATCTTATGTTATATGTCCATTCCCTTTGTAGCATTTAGCAACATGATACATATATAGAGATATCTTTTAGTCATCACAATATGTTTTTAGATGCCCTTTATATCAATGCATATCTCAACTTTGCTTTCTTCCTTCTTTCTTTCTCTTTTTATTTCTTTCTCTCTTTTTGCTTAACTCATTTTCTTCCTTGACATCTTTTGATTGTAAATTATTAATTTTTTTTAATCCAAAATGGGACGAAAGTGATCCCAGAGATTGTGTTTCTTGAACTTCTCAACTTTTTCATTGAATAATAATATTCTGTGTGATCTGATATATTTCAATTAACAAATTAACATAGACAATAATAAAAGACAGAAATATGGTTGGTCTAACAAGCAGTCATCAGTTGCATAACCATAAAGGAGTCGCATTACGTGAATAAAGGATAAATTGAGAATCGCAAACAATCATATGCAAGACACTTATTAAATTGTATTTAATGAAGATCGATAAGTGAACCTAAATGGTAAGCAGAACAAAAGCAAACTAAGGCCTTCATTCTTCCATTTGTCTTTAATTAAATTCAAATGACAAGCAAATTAAGTCCCTAAAATGTTAACTAGTTCATTCTTTTATAAAGCAGCAAGGTTTAATCATACACAAGCAAATTAAGCCTCTATTTGGGAAGAACACATCACAAATATTAAAAAGCTCTAACTAAATTGAATAAAGTTTAATCACACTGTATTTTCATCTCATAAAGAGGCAACCCAGAACTAACCTAATAAAAAAGATAGATGAACAAAGAATTTTAAAATTGAACTAATCCATATTCTTAACTAATCAAGTCATCAATATTCAATAATCAATTAATCAAAAATCAAGAGATGCACAGAAAAGTAGAAGAAAAAATACGTCATCAATATCCATTTTATTAAGCAATTTCTAGTGCCAAAGCTCTATTATTCGAGAAAATGACACAAAACAATCATACAAAATACCATAGTATAAAAAAAATAAATTCAATTCACAAAGGAAGAGGAAAAAAATATTTAGATAAAATCAAACAAGAGACACAAATTTAGGTTCCAAATTGAGAAATGATAACAAATAGAAGATAAAGAAGGAGAACGCATACCTAATTTTCTGAAGGAAGGAGACGTTTGTTGCAATGCTGGCAGCAGAGTTTGCAGGCGGCGGCGGAGGCTGCTAGTGGATAGAATAGCGGCGGTGTGCGTAGAGAAAGCAAAAGGTTGGAGAGGGAGTACAGAGTAGAGAGCACAGCAGCAGCGAAGAGAGGAGAAGTGAGCAGATCGGCATCGAGCTCAAAGGTTGCAGCCTCAACAACAATAGTAACGGTGTACAATGAAGAGATCAGAGGGATGCTGGAGAAAGAAGTGGCTGCCATTCTGGTCTATGACAGGGTGGAAGACTGAGGGGCTGTGGAAGAAGAATATTGGAAATTTGAAAGTAGTGGGTATTGTTGGGTAAGCAAAGAGAAAATGGGATGTCATAGTCGTTGGGGTATTTTTTGGAGGGTTTGTCACTCATGTATTAATTTGAAATCTTTAGATTTTTTTATTTTTGTTAATAGTTTATTAGTTTAACAATATTTCTTTATATTTAAAGATCAAATTAAAATTATGATTAAAAATCAAATATTTCAAATTTAAACAATAAAATTTAAGAGGCTAAATTGGAATAAATTAAAATAGTTTGAATATCTTACGAATAAACTATGTCAAAATATGACAAATTAGAGGATTGGAAATTGAGTGTGACTAACTTACATCCTATATATGTATATATTATAAAAATATGTTATAGGTGGGTATTAAACCAAGGATCTCTCACTTAGTGCAAAACCCTAAAAAATACCCTAAAAATCCTAAAAGATCATAGAAAACTCCTAAAAAAACCCTAAAAAACCCTAAAGAATCCTGGAAAACCCTAGAAAACCCTAAAAAACTCTAGATAACCCTAGAAAACTTTAGAAAAACCCTAGAAAACCCTAAAAATTACTAGAAAATCCTTGAAAATCCTACAAAATCCTAGATAATCCTAAAAAACACTAGAAAAACCCTAGAAAATCCTACAAAACCCTAGAAATTCATAAATAACCCTAGAAAACTTTAGAAAACCCTAGAAAATAATAGAAAAATCCTAGAAAACCTTAGAAAAATCTAGAAAATCCTAGAAAAACTCTAAAAATCCTAAAAACCATAAAAAAATCCTAAAAACCTAAAAATCTTAGAAAATTTTAGAAAACCCTAGAAAAACCTAGAAAACCTTAGAAAACCCTTGAAAACCCTAGAAAACCCTAGAAAAATCCTAGAAAACCCTAAATAACACTAGAAAATCCTCGAAAACCCTAGAAAACCCTAGAAAACCCTAAAAATCATAAAAACAAATCCTAGAAAAAACCATAAAAACCCTAGAAAAATCATAAAAAACCCTAGAAAACCCTAAAAAACATAGAAAATTCTGAAAAATCCTAGAAAAAACTTAGAAAATCCTAGAAGATTCTAGAAAATCCTAGAAAAACCATAAAAACTGTAGAAAACCCTAGATAACCCTAAAAAATCCTAGAAAATCCTAAAAAATCCTAGAAAAACCATAGAAAACCATAGAAAAACTTAGAAGATCATAGAAAACTGTAGAAAAACCATAGAAAATCCTAGAAGATCCTAAAATATCCTAGAAAATCGTAGAAATCCCTAGAAATCCCTAAATAACACTAGAAAATCTTTGATAACCCTAGAAAACCCTAAAAAATCTTAGAAAATAATAGAAACCCTAAAAACCCTAGAAATCTTAGTAAATATTAAAAAATCCTAAAAAGTCCTAGAAAACCCTAGAAAAACCTAGAAAATCCAAGAAAATAATAGAAAAACCTTAGAAAACTCTAGAAAAATCTATAAAATCCTAGAAAAATACTGAAAAATCCTAAAAACCATAAAAACACCCTTGAAAGTCCTAAAAACCCTAGAAAATCCTGGAAAACCCTAGAAAAAACCTAAAAAACACTTGAAAACTCTAAAAAACAAAAAAAACGTTAGAAGATTCTAAAAAACCTAGATAACCCTAGAAAAACCTAAAAAAACATAAAAAAAAAACCCTAGAAAACCCTATATAACCTTAGAAAACACTAAATAACCATAGAAAACCTTAGAAAATACAAAAAAACCTAAAAACCCCCTAAAAAAACCATAGAAAATCCTAAAAAAATTCCTAGGAAACCCTAGAAAATACAAAAAAAAATCCTAGAAAATCCTAGAAAACCCTAGATAACCCAAGAAAACCCTAGAAAAATCCTAGAAAATCCTAAAAATGCTAAACACCCTAGAAAAATCCTAGAAAAACCCGAGAAAACCTAAGAAAAAATCTAGAAAACCCTAGAAAACCTTAAAAAATCCTAGAAAAAACAAAAAAAAATTTCTAAAAAACCCTAAAAAAATCTTAGAAAACCCTAAAAATCCTAAAAACCCTAGATAGACCTAGACAAAACCTAGAAAATCCTTGAAACTCCTCAAAAACCTAACAAAATCCTAAAAAACCTAGAAAACACTAGAAAACTCTAAAAAAAACCCTAAAAATCATGAAAAAAAATTCTAGAAAATCCCAAAAACTCTAGAAAACCCTAGAAAAAACCTAGAAAACCCTAGATAACCATAAAAAATCCTAGAAAACCCTAATAAAACCCTAAAAAAACCCTAGATAATACTAGAGAACCCTAGAAAACCTTAGATAACCCTAGAAAATTCTAGAAAAATCCTAAAAAACCATAGAAAAACCTAGAAAATTTTAAAAAACCCTACATAATATCTTTTGCAACATCCATGTACAGGTCTCCAACATTCATTAAAAGTTTTCACCTATCGTATTTTAATATACATTATTACTTAATAGACAAAAAATTAAAGCAGGTGGATAGCTTTTTGTCATCTTCAGAAGCAATCACTCAATATTTCCTCACAACATCCTTCATTATTTTCCTTCCATCTTTTGTTATATGTCCATTCCCTTTGTAGCATTTAGCAACATGATACATATATAGAGATATCTTTTAATTTAGTCATCACAATGTGTTTTTAGATTTTTTTTATATAAATGAATATCTCAACTTTTCTTTAGAATAGCGGCGGTGTGAGTAGAGAAAGCAAAAGGTTGGAGAGGGAATACAGAGTAGAGAGCACAACAACAGCGAAGAGATGAGAAGTGAGCAGATCGGCATCGAGCTCAAAGGTTGCATCCTCAACAGCAATAGTAACAGTGTACAATGAAGAGATCAAAGGGATGCTAGAGAAAGAAGTGGTTGCCGTTCTAGTCTATGACAGGGTGGGAGACTGAGGGGCTGTGGAAGAAGAATATTGGAGATTTGAAAGTAGTGGGTATTGTTGGGTAAGCAAAGAGAAAATGGGATGTCATAGTCGTTGGGGTATTTTTTGGGGGGTTTGTCACTCATGTATTAATTTGAAATCTTTAGATTTTTCATTTTTGTTAATAGTTTATTAGTTTAACAATATTTCTTTATATTTAAAGATCAAATTAAAATTATGATTAAAAATCAAATATTTCAAATTTAAACAATAAAATTTAAGAGGCTAAATTGGAATAAATTAAAATAGTTTGAATACCTTACGAATAAACTATGTCAAAATTTGACAAGTTAGAGGATTGGAAATTGAGTGTGACTAACTTACATCCTATATATGTATATGTTATAAAAATATGTTATAGGTGGGTATTAAACCAAGGATCTCTCACTTAGAGCAAAACCCTAAAAAATACCCTATAAAATCCTAAAAAATCCTATAAAACTCCTAGAAAACCCTACAAAACCCTAAAAAATCTTGGAAAACCCTAGAAAACTTTAAAAAACCCTAGAAAACCCTAGAAAACTTTAGAAAAATCCTAGAAAACCCTAAAAAAACCTAAGTACCTAACAAACCCTAGAAAACCCTAGAAAATCCAAGAAAAACCCTAAAAAATCCTAGAAAACCCTAGATAATCCTAGAAAACCCTAGAAAATCCTAAAAATCCTAAAAAACATTAGAAAAATCCTAGAAAACCCTACAAAACCCTATAAAACCTTAGATAATCCTGGAAAACTTTAGAAAAATACTTGAAAACCCTAGAAAATAATAGAAAAATCCTAGAAAACCTTAGAAAAATCTAGAAAATCCTGGAAAAACCCTAAAAATCCCTCTAGTCGATGAAAAATGCGAGAAAGGAAGAGAAGCAAACATCTTGCTGGCATTGGACTCTGTTTTCGAAGGAGGGGAGCTTCTAAAGCGTACAAGAAAAGGTATCCTTAAAATATTTATAGAAATTGAAATAAATTAAAACAAATGGCAAATGCACATAGAAGTTTATATTTATAACACAAAGTATCCCTTTCTTTCTGAATGTCAAATGCAGGAGATCTTCACTTGAAGCAAGTATCTTTCAATATGAATTCAAATTTACAGGTAATTGCTAGAAGAAACTCAAAAATCCATCAACAAATAATAGGCATAGGAGATAATCATAACCACTGATTTTGTTGATATCTCTAATTAAATAGTTACATGGAATGTTCTAACAAAATTACAACAGGTTATAGCAAAAATGAAGAGCAAGCACATGGCAGGAACATTCACCAAAAAGAAGAAATGTAAGCTCAAAGTTTCATTCATAACTATTCTTTCCCACAATCTGAAAACCAATGCTTTAAGGTATGGCCTATAAAATCGCAGGTATAGTCACCGGAGTCTGCAGTGATGTCTAAGCTTGGCCGGGAAGAGAGAAGGAAGACTAAATAGAAAAGAGGGCATATTTCGGAATTAAAACTGCAGAAAGGATAATAGAGTTTGAATGTGAGAGTAAAAGAGACAAACAGTTCTGGCTTGATGGGATTCAGTATATGTTGAATTGCCATGCCAAAGCGGCATAAATATAAACAAAAAATAAGAAAAAATAAAATGGCTGATATGGGGTTGCTTTTTCTACTTCTCTTTTACTTTTACTTTGTGAGATGCTTATAAAGATGTACATTTGATAGAATAACTGTAAGATTTTGCCAAGGACATTGATAGAGTACAATGATTTCAATGAAGAGGCATAGGATCTAGAACTGTTACATTGTCACTCTAATTCCTTCAGGAAATCAGCATTATCAACAAAAGCCTACATAATTAATACACAAGTCAAACTTTAAAATACAATAAGATGGTATCATTCTATGCCAAAGTTTCGGGTATAAATGAAAGGAGAACTCAGATGATAGGTATAGAGAAAAAGCAGTAGTGGTAAATAGTATTTTGAGTTATGTTTGGTGTACATATCTTGCATCGCAAGTCATCCGACTCACCCCGTTCAACCGTGGATAGTGTGAGTCGGCATGGTGTTTAAAATAAAATATATTTGCCTAGTATTTCTCACGTTATTTCACATATGATTCATTCCTCTCTAATTACATATCAAACACAAACCACCCATGAATTCATCAACATAGTTGACCTGGTTGAAGTCTTAGAAGAAGCACATAATAAATCCCATACAATCAAATAGATGGAAAGGTTATGCATACCAATTTCCAACCATCAGGGTCTAAGCAAACTGCTATCTTGGTGTTGATACCTGGCAGCGGCCCAGGTTCACGGATAATCTTGCCTCCACACAGTTTGATTGCTTTGCACTCTTATACACATCATTTGTGCCTATTGCAATATGTGCAAACACATAAATGAGTTACATTCTAACAGTAAGATATAGAAAATAGACACGGAGAACAACACAAAAATCAATAAAACCACTTTCGAAAATGGAAAACAAATAGTATCTACCTGTCCATAGCCATTTCCTTTGTCATAATTAGGGATTCCGTAGATATATGTAAGTTCTAGAACAGTGTTCTTATCTTCAGGACCATACCCATTGTGGCAACTGTATTCTGTAAACCAATCAGAACCAATGACAATTGATAGCTAAAAATCAATAAAATCATGTTTTTTGTTTTTACTTTTTTTTCTTCACAAAATCTAATAAGCAAAAGTTACTGAAAATGAAAACAGAAACCAAACAAGCCAACTTGCGCATGATATTAATAATTGCCACCAGCATAAGTTTACCTTGTGCTCAGGATTGTCTTTCCTACGCAGAAGTTGCATGCCAATAGACTTTTGAAATCCATAAAAACAAGGAAAAATATTAATACATGAAAGAAAGATGGAATTCACTTCATGAAAGAACCTTTCACATTTTCATCCTATCAGGAGTAGAAAACACTCACTTTCTGATAGAAGATTATGGCATGGTCAAGATCGCCTACACGAAGTGATACTTAGCATAGGGGTTCGGAAGTAAGTCCTCTTTCCAAGAGCTCAAATTCATAACCATCAGGATATTGGATGAAAGAAGTTACTGTGCTGCCACCTTTGACAGGCCCTGGTTCCTTGATAACCTTTTCACCTTTTGCTTTTATCAGATCAACTGCCTTGGCAGTCTAGAAATTGGAGTAAGGACAATAATCATCATAATTAAAGTCAGAAATTTGACAGAGACATGCAGCATACATGAAAATTGAGCATCAATAAAAGGAAATGTACCAAAAACCACTCTTAAAAAGACCATTTAGTTTTTAACTTCCTGTGAGAATTTCATAGTTTGAAGATAACAACACACATTGATTAATTGGCTGGTGATGTTAGATAAGCTGGTAACTAATGTTCATGAAAAATATAAATTGGTTCTTAATGCACCAATGTGTTCAATTGGAGACTCTATTTGAGTTTTAAGTTGTTGTTGCTTAATTCTACAATATCAACAATCATGCTTTGTTTTCTAATTGTTCTATAATAGGAGCTTACATCTTCAACTACAACACCCAAATGACCAAACCCATTTCCAATGTCATACTTGTCCACTCCATAATCTGCAATGATCAAGAAATACAAACAAGAAACATGAGAAGCACAAACTATTTTATGCTAAACAAAAGTTTGTATCTTGCACATCTAAACTCACTGTAGGTAAGCTCAACTGTAAAATTGGAATCTTCAGGGCCATATCCAAGAAAAGGATTTGTGTATCTTTCTTCAGGTATATCATGTTTTCTCAACAGCTTCATGCCAAGGCACTCAGTGTAAAACCTAAATATATATACACATTCTGAAAATGTAATCAAGATTTAAGAATATAGTATAATAATTGCATTAATTTAGGGCGATTGAAGCATCATAGGTAGCATACTTTATAGTCTTATCCAAGTCCCCAACACGGTACACAACATGTAAGAATCTTCTATTGTCATTTTTGACCCATTCAAACAAGTTTTGCTCTGGTTGAATTAGATTCTCTGCTGCATTAGCCTTTGCTACTCTAAACAATTCTGAACCTTTTACACCAAATAACAGAGATTGGGACTGTGGAATAGCTAAAAAAATTGCCATAACAATTCTGTTAATGTAAACAGAGTAATAATATAATTAATTAACTCTAAGTATCAAATGGATAATAATAAAGATGATGTGAATGGAGGTTAATTACCAAAAGGACCAGAAAGAAGGTGAAAGAGAACTAGTCTTCTAGAAGGGTTAGGGTTGTAAGAGGAAATGCATATAGTGATAGAAGGGAAATTAAAAGAACAAGTTGTTGATAACATTAAGGATGAGGTCATGGGCATTGCCATTGCCATTTGGCAATGCTGCAAATTGCTAATGATGCTGGTTGCCTTGTTCTCTTCTTCTCGACTACCTAAACCAAACAGCTCTATCCACCATGCATCATGCATGGACAGTAATTATTGTTAACGGGCTTTTATTAGATTGGGCTTTAGCCCATTGTAACTACAGCGTTTCGTAGAGTTTGGGCTTTTATTTACATCATTGAGTCTGCTCGTTTTAATTTTCTTTCATCAATTCATTCGGCAAAACCTTTGTATAAAAATTCAGTCTTAAATTTTCAAATTGCGCATATTTATTATTTACCATCGTGATTTTGTTAGTATACAATACGTGTTGAATCTCAAGAAGGAAGAAAAACATATTGACAAATTGAACCACTAGTTTTGTTAGTATTCGATGATTATTTTAACTTTTAGAAAAAAAAAGGGTATCGTTGGCATGAATTTTGAGTTGTAAAATGCATGCTCCTACAATCTATGTACAAAACAAAACCACATGGTAAAATACAATGATGTGGTTCTTTTTAGAATAACAAAAGAAGTTTATGCAAGAATTGGCCTAGTTTATTACCATTGCAACTTGGGGGTAGATGGGGGAAGAAGGTTGAAGATACAGACTAAAAACAAAGATTGAAGATGTATAATTTTTAAGGTAAAGTATATTTTTTGTTCTTGAAATTTGTTAAAAATTTTAAAAATATTCTTAAGTTTTAATTTGTTTCAATTTTATCTTTAATTTTTTCGATTTGCATCAATTTTATCCTTATTCTCAAATTTTCTGATCAAACTATGGTCAACACTATTTTTTTTTCAATTTTACCCTTCAAAATCTATTTACTTTCATCATTTCCAAAATATTATTTTGTCTCTCTTCCAAATACCCCATCACCAAACCCCTTACCACTACCGCCACTATTATCATCATATCTTCCCCTTAATCTTATTTCTAAACAGAATAAAGAAAAGAAATCGAAAAATCTCAATAAACTGATTCAAAAAAATAAAAATGGCAGAAGATTATAACCTTCATAATCAAGAACAAGAACAACAACAACAACCCACCAAGTTGCTCTAATTCAAAGACTCACTTCAACCCGAGTTAATGCAGTTCTTTGTACTTTGCAGCTCGAAAACTCTCGTGAGAAAATTAAAGACAAGCTTAATAATTTGAATGGACAAAGAATCGCACAACAACGAAGTGAGGACCGAACCTAAAAAGTTATTTGTTGAAAGGGACAGAACCTGAAGTCTCGGCATCGTCCCTATTTGTTGAAGGGAATAACCCTCCGATGGAATTCTTCTCGGCGTTGACGTGAACGTGGTTGATGGTGACCGGAATCCAAGGGTTTTCTAGGGTTATCTTTTCCAGGGTTATCTAGGGTTTGCTAGGTTTTTTCTAGGGTTTTTTAAGATTTTTTGGGTTTCTAGGTTTTTTTATAGTTTTTAGGATTTTTAGGGTTTTTCTAGGGTTTTATAGATTTTTCTAGGGTTTTCTAGGATTTTTCTATTATTTTCTAGCATTTTTTAGTGTTTTTCTAGGATTTTCTAGGGTTTTTCTAAAGTTTTCTAGGATTATCTAGGGTTTTCTAGAATTTTTAGGGTTTTCTAGGATTTTTCAGGATTTTTTAGAATTTTATAGGATTTTTTAGGGTTTTCTAGGGTTATCTAAGATTTTCTAGGGTTTATTAGAGTTTTCTAGGATTTTCTAGATTTTTCTAGGGTTATCTAGGATTTTCTAGAGGTTTTAGGGTTTTATAGGATTTTTTAGGATTTTCTATGGTTTTTTAGGGTATATTATGGTTTTCTAGGGTTTTCTAGGGTTTTCTAGGATTTTCTAAGATTTTTTTAGGATTTTCTAAGGTTTTTCCAGGGTTTTTTAGGATTTTCTAGGTTTTTTCTAGGATTTTCTAAGATTATCTAGGATTTTCTAGGATTTTTTAGGATTTTCTAGGAGTTTTTCTAGGGTTTTTTAGGATTTTCTTGGATTTTCTAGGGTTTTCTAGGATTTTCTAGTGTTTTCTAGAGTTTTCTAAGATTTTTTAGGCTTTTTTAGGATTATCTATGGCTTTTCTACGGATTTTTAGGTTTTTCTAAGATTTTCTAGGGTTTTCTAGGGTTTTTTAGGATTCTCTAGGATTTTCTAGGTTTTTCTTGGATTTTCTAGGGTTATCTAGGGTTTTCTAGGGTTTTTCTAGGCTTTTCTAGGTTTATCAAAGATTTTCTAGGGTTTTCTAGGATTTTTTTAGGGTTTTCTAAGATTTTTCTAGAGTTTTCTAGGGTTTTCTAGGGTTATTTAGGGTTTTCTAGAATTTTCTAAGATTTTCTAGGGCTTTCTAGATTTTTTCTAGGGTTTTCAAGGTTTTTCTAGGGTTTTTTAGGATTTTTAAGATTTTCTAGGATTTTATAGTTTTTTCTAGGATTTTTTAGGATTTTTCTAATCTTTTTCAAGATTTTTTTAGGGTTTTCTTGGGTTTTTCTAGGTTTTTTAGGGTTTTCTAGAACTTTTAGGGTTTATTCAGATTTCCTAGGATTTTTCTAAGATTTTTAGGGTTTTCTAGGATTTTTAGAATTTTCTAGGTTATCTAAGGTTTTCTAGGGTTATTTAGAGTTTTCTAGGTTTTTCTAGGGTTTTCTAGGATTATCTAGGATTTTTTAGAGTTTTTTAGGATTTTCTAGGGTTTTTAAGGTTTTCTAGGGTTATCTAGGATTTTCTATGATTTTCTAGGGTTATCTAGAGTTTTTTAGGGTGTTTTTAGGATTTTCTAGGGTTTTCTAGGGTTCTCTAGGTTTTTTCTAGGGATTTCTAGGAGTTTTAGAGTTTTCTAGGAATTTCTATCATTTTTAGGGTTTTTCTATTTTTTCTAGGGTTTTCTAGGATTTTTTTAGTATTTTCTAGCATTTTTTATGGTTTTTCTAAAGTTATCTAGGATTTTCTATGGTTTTTTAGGATTTTCTAGGGTTTTTAGGAATTTTTAGGGGGCTTTTAGGGTTTTCTAGGATTTTTTAGGGTTTTCTTAGGTTTTTCTAGAGATATCTAAGATTTTCTAGGGTTTTTTAGGGTTTTCTAGGATTTTTTAGGATTTAGTAGTTTTTTCTAGAGTTTTCTAGGTTTATCTAAGATTTTCTAGAAGTTTTAGCGTTTTCTAGGTTTTTTAGGGTTTTATAGGTTTTTCGAGGGTTTTCTAGGGTTTTTCTTGGGTTTTCTAGGGTTATCTACGATTTTCTAGGATTTTCTAGAGTTTTTTAGGATTTTAGGGTTTTCTTAGGGTTTTTAGTATTTTTTAGGATTTTCTAGAGTTTCCTAGGGTTTCCTAGGGTTTTTCTAGAATTTTCTAGGATCTTCTAGCATTTTCTAGGATCTTATAGAGTTTTCTAGGGTTTTAAGGATTTTCTAGGATTTTTTTAGGATTTTCTAGGGTTTTTCTAGGGTTTTTTAGGGTTTTTCTAGAGTTTTCTAGTGTTATCTAGGGTTTTCTAGGATTTTTATTAGATTTTCTAGGGTTATCTAGGATTTTCTGGGGTGTTTTAGAGTTTTCTGGTATTTTCTCGGGTTTGTTTGGGTACTTAGGTTTCTTTAGGATTTTCTAGTGTTTTTAAGGTTTTCTAAGATTTTTAGGATTTTCTAGAGTTTTTAGTATTTTCTATGGCTTTTTAGGGTTTTCTAGTGTTCTTTAGTGTATTTTAGGCTTTTCTATGGTTTTTCTAGGGTTTTTTAGTGTTATCTAGGGTTTTCAAGGATTTTCTTGGGTTATCTAGGATTTTTTAGGGTTTTTCTAGGATTTTCTAAGGTTTTCAAGGTTTTTCTAGGGTTTTCCATAGTTTTCTAGGATTTTTTAGGAGTTTTTTTTATAGTTTTTAGGATTTTTTTTAGAGTTTTTCGAGGGTTTTCTAGATTTTTCTAGGATTTTCTAGAGTTTTTCTATTCTTGTCTAGGGTTTTTCTAGAGTTTTCTAGGGTTTGCTAGGATTTTCTAAAGTTTTCTAGGGTTATCTAGAGTTTTCTAGGGTTTTGTAGGATTTTTCTAGGATTTTTTTAGGGTTTTCTAGGATTTTCTAGGGTTTTTCAAGAGTTTTCTAAGGTTTTCTAGGGTTTTTTAGGATACTTAGAATTTTTTAGGGTTTTCTAGAGTTTTCTACGATTTTTAGAATTTTCTATGGGTTTTTAGGATTTTCTTAGGGTTTTCTAGGGTTTTCTTCGTTTATCTAGGGTTTTTTGGAGTTTTCTAAAGTTTTCTAGGGTTTTCTAGGATTTTAGGATTTTCTAGGATTTTTTTATGGTTTTTAGAATTTTTTTAGGGGTTTTCTAGGATTTTCTAGATTTTTCTAGGATTTTTCTATTGTTTTCTAGGGTTTTTCTAGGGTTTTCTAGTATTTTTCTAAAGTTTTCTAGGGTTATGTAGGGTTTTTTAGGATTTTTCATAATTTTTTTAGGGTTTTTTAGGGTTTTCTAGAATTTTTTAGGATTTTTTAGGATTTTCTAGGGTATTTCTAGAGTTTTGCACTAAGTGAGAGGTCCTTGGTTTAATACCCACCTATAACATATTTTTATAAAATATACATATATAGGATGTAAGTTAGTCACACTCAATCTCTCCTCCTCTAATTTGTCATATTTTGACATAGTTTGTTATTAAAATATTTAAACTATTTTAAATTATTCCAATTTAGTCTCTTAAATTTTATTGTTTAAATTTTAAATATTTGATTTTTAATCATAATTTTAGTTTTATCTTTAAATATAAAGAAATATTGTTAAACTAATAAACTATTAACAAAAATAAAAAATCTAAAAATTTCAAATTAATACATGAGTGACAAACCCCCCAAAAAATACCCCAACAACTAGACATCCCATTTTCTCTTTGCTTATCCAACAATACCCACTACTTTCAAATCCCCAATCTTCTTCTTCCACAGTCCTTGAGTCTCTCACTCTGTCATAAACCAGAACGGCAGCCACTTCTTTCTCCAGCATCCCTCCAATTTCTTCATTGTACACCGTTGTTGTTACTGTTGACGCTGCAATCTTTGAGCTCGATGCCGATCTGCTCTCCTATCCTCTCTCCGCTGCTGTTGTGCTCTCTACTCTGTACTCTCTCTCCAACCTTTTGCTTTCTCTACGCGCACCGCCGCTGTTTTATCCATTAGCAGCCTCCGCCGCTGCCTGCAAACTGTGCTGCCAGCACTACAACGAATGTCTCCTTCCTTCAAAAAATTAGGTATGTGTTCTCCTTCTTCATCTTCTATTTGTTGTCATTTCTCATTTTGGAACCTAAATTTATGTCTCTTGTTTTATTTTATCTAAATATTTTTTTCTCTTCCTCTGTGAATTGAATTTATTTATTTTTAAACTATTGTATTTTGTATGATTGTTTTGTGTCATTTTCTGGATGATAGAACTTTGGCACTCGAATTTGCTTAATGGAATGGACATTGATGGCGTGTTTCTTCTTCTACTTTTCTGTGCATCTCTTGATTTTTGATTAATTGATTATTGAATATTGATGACTTGATCAGTTAAGAATATGGATTAGTTCAATTTTTAAATTTCTTTGTTCATCTATCTTTTTTATTAGATTAGTTCTAGGTTGCCTCGTTATGAGATGAAAATACAGTGCGATTAAACTTTATTAAATTTAGTGAGAGCTTTTTAATATTTGTGATGTTTTCTTCCCAAATAGAGGCATAATTTGCTTGTGTATGATTAAACCTTGCTGCTTTATAAAAGAATGAACTAGTTAACATTCTGGGGCCTTAATTTGCTTGTCATTTGAATTTAATTAAAGACAAATGGAAGAATGAAGGCCTTAGTTTGCTTCGGTTTTGCTTACCATTTAGGTTCACTAATCCATCTTCATTAAATACAATGTAATAAGTGTCTTGCATATGATTATTTACAATTCTCAATTTGTCTTTTATTCATGTAATGAGACTCTTTTATGGCTATGCAATTGATGACTGCTTGTTAAACCAACCATATTCCTGTTTTTTATTATTGTCTATGTTAATTTGTTAATAGAAATATATCAAATCACATAGAATATTATTATTCATTGAAAAAGTTGAGAAGTTAAAGAAACACAATCTCTGGGATCACTTTCATCCCATTTTGGATTAAAAAAAATTAATAGTTTACAATCAAAAGATGTCAAGGAAGAAAATGAGTTAAGCAAAAAAAGAGAAAGAAATAAAAAGAGAAAGAAAGAACGAAGAAAGAAAGTCGAGATATACATTGATATAAAGGACATCTAAAAATATATTGTGATGACTAAAAGATATCTCTATATATGTATCATGTTACTAAATGCTACAAAGGGAATGGACATATAACAAAAGATGGAGAAAAAATAATAAAGAATGTTGTGAGAAAATATTGAGTGATTGCTTTGGGAGATGACAAAAAGCTATCCATCTGCTGTAATTTTTTGTCTATTAAATAATAATGTAGATTAAAATGACGATAGGTGAAAACTTTTAATGAATGTTGGAGACCTGTATATGAATGTTGCAAATTATATTATGTAGGATATTTGTGTCTTTATTTATAGTCTATTGTAGACATAGTTATCAAACTCGGCTCGACTCGGCCGATTCGACCGAAAACCCGATCACCTGGTCACCTGACTAGATCGAGCCAATCATTGAACCGATTGTGCAACAGACCTGGTTCGACCCGACGGGTTATCGTGAAACCCGATGACCCAACTGATTAATTTAACCCGGTCCATGTCGTTTTTTTTTTCTTCTTAATACCTGAAACGGCGTCGTTTCATAACCCCCTCCTCCCCTTCCCCTTTCGATGAAACTCTATGCCCAAATGCCAAATCTAAGACTCTTGAATCTCTGTGCTCTCTCCGTCTCTAGCTCGGCAGTCAGAACTCAGTACTCAATAGTCCCTCTCTCGTCTCTCCCATCACCTTGACAGTCGTCACTCTCAGTCTCTCATGGCCTCACCTCGTCGCTCTCTCAGTCTCTCACCTCGTCCACTCACCTTGATCGTCGTCACGGTCCCATGCCCCTGCGCTCGCTTCGCTGGCGGCAGAAGCAAATGGAACCGCATCTGGTCCCTCGGGTGGTGGTGGTGGTCATCTTCTTGCTTCTCACGGTCTCTATCTCACACCTGGTCTCGATCTCTCCCTTCCCTACGCTCTTCATCAACGGTAACAGAGGAAACAGATCTCGGTGGGCTGGTGAAGAATGAGACTCTCGCGCGGTCTAGAACTTTCACAAAATAAATCCTCGTTGTAAGTACAGCTTCTAGACTTGCAAGAATCCCTTTCTTACAAAAGTTTTGGTTGTCACAAGTCACAAACCCAATTAAATTTATAAACCGAAGTATTCAAACCTCGGGTCGTCTTCTCAAGGAATTGCAGGGAGGTGTTCTTATTATTGGTTATGGAAAACATATATATTTTTGGGTTTTCGAAATAGAGAACAAGTAATTTAAATGGCAAGAAAAATAAATTAATAGTTAAGGAAAATCTCTTGGCAAGGTATGAGAGCTGGAATTCCTATCCTAGTTATCCTTATCAGGTGTGTTGAAATTGGGTTTTAATCCCGCTTAGTTATCCCTAATTAAATAAAGGAAAGTCAAGTGGACTAATTAAATTGATCCTCAAGTCCTAGTCAACTTTTAGAGCGATCTAAATCAATTAGCAATTGCCAATTTCAACCACTGCTTTATTTCAACAACTCAAGCATTACCAATTACTCAACCAAAGCCAAGAAGAGAAAATATAAATTAAAACATCAATTGAGAACAATTAATAAAAGAAGTAATAAGTCTGAAATACCTCAAATTATATTAATTAAGAAAATCCTAACATGAAAAAGTTCATAAGCCAAATTGGCAACATAAATCAAATACACATAAAAGCATTAGAGTAAATAAAAGCATAAAAGGAATTAAAGTAAGGAAACATTGAACCTGATATGACGAAGAAATAAATCCTAAATCCTTTAAGAGGAATCCTAATCCTAAGATCTAAGAGAGAGGAGAGAACCTCTCTCTCTAAAAACTACATCTAATCCTAAAATTATTTATTATTAATGTTGTATATTCTGTATGTGTGAATGAATGGATTCTGCCACTTTATAGTCTCAAATCTGTGTTTTCTGGGCTTGGATTTGGGCCGAAAGTGGTCCAGAAATTGCTGGGGCAACTTCTGTAAATTCTGCAGATCGCGTACGTCACGCGCCCGCGTGGGTCACGCGTCCGCGTCATCTGGAGTTTCGCTCTTCCACGCGTCCGCGTAAGTCACGCGTTCGCGTCAGTTGTGTTTCGCGCGAGGCACGCGTTCGCGTCGTCCACACGTTCGCGTCGATGCCTTTTTGCGCAGAGCGCGCGTTCGCGTCGTCCACGTGTTTGCGTCGCTGCCACTTCTTCAAAAACTCCGTTTTGTGCGTTCCTTCCATTTCTGTATGTTTCCTTTTCATCCTCTAAGCCATTCCTGCCCTATAAAGCCTGCAAGTACTTAACACACAGATCACGGCATCGAATGGTAATAAAGGATAATTAAATTTAATAATTCTAAAGCATAGAAAACATGTTTTCACATTTATCATATCATATGGAAGGAATTGTAAAACCATGCAAATTCATATGAATAAATGGGTGAAGAATTGATAAAATCACTCAATTGAGCACAAGATAAATCACAAAATAGTGGTTTATCAACCTCTACACACTTAATCATTAGCATGTCCTCATGCTAAATCCAAGAAAAGAGAATGGAGGTAGAGTGGTGGAATCTTATGCAATGCAATCTACTCTAAATGTAAACTACTTAAATGAGTCATGCAATTCTAGTTATTATTCACTTATATATAAAGCTTACATGTAGTTAAATTGATTCATATCCTCAAGGAATCATATATGTACAATTAAAGCCAAATCACATTAAAGTACAGTCACCATTGAGTTGAGTTAAGATAGTTCACAAACTTGCAAGACAAATAATAATTAAACATGGATATATGAGAATGAGCTATTGAACCCTCACTGGATTTTTGTATTTACTCTCTAATCACTCAGTGTTTGGGGTTAATCACTCTCTTCTTTTCTAGTCATGCTTTCTAAAACTTTGTTCTTCATCTAACCAATCAACAAATATTGAATATAGACATACAAAAATCATGAGGTCTTTTTCCAGGTTGTAATGGGGCTAAGGTAAGGGTAAGGATGTATATATAAGGCTAAGTGAGCTAACAAAGTGAATCCTTGATTAGTCTAAGATCTCACTTAACATACATACTTTATATAATTTCAAAGTTCTCTTACCTACTTACCCAAATTTTCCCACTTTTGTATTACATCCGAATGGCATAAATGTGGGATTAAAATCACTAATTTAAGCTCAAAATAGCATGTTTTCACAATTAGGCACAATTTAGGGAGAAATCTCAAAAGCATGCTATTTAGATGAATAAATGTGGGTTTATGTGATGGAATCCACTCAAGTCAAACAAAATATATCGTCAAATATGGATTCATCACCTCTCTAAACAAAAGGGAACGATTACCTAGGTATACTTCGAACCCAATCTACTAAAAACCTGCTTAAAACCCTTGCTGGCTTAACCATCAGAGTCCCTTTCATGTACCACCCCTACCTCTTCACAAACAACTCAGATGAATTTATCCTCATTGAAAAAGACATCAGACAGACCATTCAAAAACATTTGGACATCATATATAATATATATATATATATATATATATATATATATATATATATATATATATATATGGAAATACATAATTATTGTTTTAATAACTAATTTTTGGTATAAATATTATTTTTATCATTTATAACATGAACAATGACTTATTTTCTAAAAAAATAAAAAGGGAGGAGATCTATATATTTATTGATTTATTTATTTGTATCATTTGTTGAGTTACTTTGGAAGTAAAATCGTTAGTTATTTATATATTAATGCAGGTATGCTTCATAAATAGTATAGCCAAATAACTAAATAATTACTTTTTTATGTATTTATTTGATCTACACCTTCATGCATTATACCACTTGTATATATTTTTTTTGTCGGCAGTTATTAACATCCGTTGTTATTTTTAGTGAACAAATAAGCTAAAAATAATTTAAACGGGTAGTTTGACTAAAATATAATTTTTTAAATTGTTAGATGTATTTCTCAACAAAAATGTTTAATGTCTAGAACAAATTTGAAAGTGAAATTAAAGGGGAGGCAGAGGTCTCCAAGTAGAAGGCAATAAGGGTGGTTTCACGGTAAAAACACTCATTCAGGTATACTTGAAAAGTGTAGCCAAAAGGGAAAAAAAATGATGTCTTAGGCTACGGCTACACTTTTTGGGGTGATTCCTACGTTGCCTATTCTCAAAGGCTACGCTTTTCTGCACCAAGGACTACGCTTTTGGCGTTTGAGAATAGGCTACGTTTTTCAAGTGATGCTATCCAAGATCAAAGGCTACGCTTTTCAGCTTTCATTTTTCTAGAATAGGCTACGCTTTTCAACGCTACTGCATCACTCATAAAGCGTAGCCACATTGTATACCATAGCTACTTTTTATAAACGTAGCCTTAGGTCCCTCTTTTTTTTTTTGTATACTATAGCTACTGTAAATAAGTGTAGCCTTAGGTCTTGTTTTTTTTTTGCATACTATAACTACTGTATATAAGTGTAGCCTTAGATCTTGTATATATATAATTATCTAATAATTATTAATACAACATAATAGTATAATAGTTAATATGATTACATGTATAATAATTCTGCATTTTTATTTAAATGAGTTGAATATTACAAAATAAAAATAAATATATAATTTCTCTAAATAACAAATTATCTATAAACAATATATATTTACAATGATCATTTTGAATATTCATACATCTCACACTAAATTAAGCATAGCTTTATCAAAATAAGCATGAAATCACTTAGAATTTACTACTAATACTCTACGAAAAACTAAATTAAAATATTATATCCTACATAAATATCTTCTAATAAAAATTATTAGTCAACCATACATATATTCATTCCGAACACTACTCCATCTTAGTCAATAAACCACAATCATAAACAGATTAATCTTCATTATCATCCTCAATATTATCCTGCATAATTATATAGAAAAATAATTAAAAAAACATTTATAATGACATTTGCAATTATAAAAAAAAATTAAAATAATTATTTAACAAGGCAAAAATTCAGATATAAAATATAAATTAATTGTTCAGATATACTTAATTACTTTTCAACATTGAGACTTTCATGGGGTGTTTCGCCTTTAATTTCCCTAAGGACAAATGTAGATACGAGCTTTCCACTAAACACACCTAGAATATATGCTTATCTTCTACCCTTAATTGGCTTAGAAATAAGCCAAATTCAAAATGTTAAAGTCATTCCTAACTTTTTATTATTAGTGCTCAATCCACATGATAGATCATGAGAAAGTAAAATAAATAAATTACTAGTGTTGGTTCTTTTTCATTGAAAAAAACGGGTGGTGTGACTTGCTTCCCTCAGAGACAATGGCCAACACGAGTTACTTACTGTGACAGTGTACTTGCTTCCCTCGGAAGAAGTTTTATTTGTGCTCGCATCTGGTTCTCTTTCTTGCTTGGATCGACTTTGCAGCAAAAGCATATGAACAAAGGAATTGAATGTTGCAATCAACATATCTTACCAACAACAAAAAATAATGATAACTGATAAGCATTCGAAAATAGTGTGCACTATGTCTCATGAAAAGTTAAAAATCAGATTAGATAGAATTGGGCTTAGCTCAATTGTAGTTGTTCCCATTTAAAGATAATCGAAATCAGCACAATATTTTCATAACAATAATGCACATGATTGACAATTGATAAATTTAAGTTCATCTGTTCCTAGAGAAATATAACCTCTAGAATTATAAACATAACAATATCAATAATATTAAGTTATTCTTCTTCCTATCTAATTTACAACAGAACAGAGCATGCACAACACTTTATTCAACTGAACTATACATCTGGCATTGCAGCAGCAACAATTGATGCAACTCATGGTAAAACAAATATATTAAATAAATAAATGCAACTCATGCTTCATAGATAAATCTTTTGTTTGCTTTGCTTTTGTATGGGGGAACCCTTATCCCCAATTTGTATTATCCTACTCTCTTCCTAATGAAATTCTTATTTTTTCAAAAATAAATAAATAAATATATCAAGGATAAGGTGAACAGAAAAGAATGTCAAGTTTATGACAAAGCAGTTTAAAATAAACCACTTGATGCATTTTCAAAGAGAAAAAAAATGCCAATATAAACCAGGATGCCTCTCTCATCAGTAACTGTCCTCTTTACATTACTGCATCATGATTGTTTGAACTTTTAACGAAGTTCCCATTTCGGACATGCAAATGGACTGGCCATCCTACTTTGGAGTATATTTCTATATTTCACTCTCCATATAAATGTTTCTTTATTCTCTTCTCTTCAATTTAAAATAGGAAATAATATCAAAGTTCTAAAACAGGAAAGGAGGAGGAGGGTTGGGTTTAAAACCTTAGGTATCGCTGGTAACTCTGAGACTCTGCAGTTTCAAATACATAAAGATATGACCCCGAAAGCACCAGAAAACATGTTTGCCACGTAGCAATTGAATTCCCAATTCCCTGTAAGATGAGGGCTATTTAGGTTTCTGATTTAACCAAAAAAGTTATTACCTCAAATATAATCGCTAACGGAAACATTTTTAAAAGGTTTGCAGAAGTACCTTCGAAACTAGAATTCTACCATCAAAGATTTGGCACTTTAATGGATATACATGTCGATGGGTAACTTGGATGAGGCACTTTAATCTTCAGAAAACCAGAGGCACAAACAAGATAAGAACAAATTATGCTCAACAAAAATGCGATGCAGATCATTACTGTAGTACAGTTTTGATAAGTACACGACAGACAAACCTGATTAACAAGTACTGCCATTCCACACCTATCAATGACAGAATACACATTATCAGCTTCTTTGGCCCGTGGTGAGCTTATTATTTGACTATCATGAGTTAGTTTAACCAAACTGCAACTCCCAAAATCAGAGCCACAGTCCGTAAAAAAGGCAGCAAAATCACGTCCTGATATGTAAAATCGAGAATAAAGATTATGCCTCTGCTCATCAGACTGGCTTTCCTGTAAAAACACCAAATCATACAAGAGAAGGCCAAACAACGTTGTCAATAAAAAGGCCAAACAACAAAAGTGCAACTCAATTCCCCACAGCTCAAGCAGCATACCGCAGTGTGTAGTGTAAAATGACCAAAGTCCAAAAGAAAATGACTATCACATCTGGCTGAACCACGAGATCTGAGAGGAATTCTAACTTTTGGAGCATCAAGATCAACATCGAATGCAAATCTGAAAGATCAACAAGAAACAGGAATCTGTAAATGAGCCTTCTATGCCTTTCTAAGTTAACCAAAAAATTTAATAAGATATTCGAAGTTTGTTCATCTGTTTAAAACCGGTGGAAAATTTCCCCTTGGGGCACAATAACTGCATTAAACTACACATCTCATGAAATGTGGTTCAAGAAGATCCCTACCTTGGAAATTCTTGTTAGAGGCAATAAAGAATTGGATCGGGACACAGGAGAATATGTCTCTAATACTCCGTGCAATTTTCATATTATGTTTGGGAATAACATACGTACAGAAATTATTGTGCATCTTATCTTTTATCCTAGCTTCATGTTATTTTCTTCTTATTTATGGCTACTCTAATCCAGTACCCAATATATTCAAAGTAACAAAAAGATTAAAGACAGAAAATAAAACATAAATAATAAGAAAATAAAGATAAAAACAAAGAGAGATAACCTGCTTTTCTCCTCTAAAACCATCTGAAATTGCTCCTGTGCTCTACGGAGTCGCTTTCTCAATCTTAAAATTCAGTTTTAAAATCATTACAATTAACCAAAAATTCAGTTTTAACATCATTTTTTAACCAAAAAGGTACCAAAAATTTTCAATCAATCCTACTTGAAAGACACAAGATTCTGCAAAACTACTATTTTTCAAACACAACATAATGATCAGAGAAATTAAAGCTGTATACTTATATTTTTCAGCAAGAGCTTGTTACAGCTTCCACCACCGCCTCCGCCATTGTACCTACCACCGCAGCTGTAGCAAGCACCATCACCACCGCCTCCTCCTCCTCTGTATCCACCACCACGCGCAATAACCACGACCACCACTGCCATAGCTCTTGAATGGCTCTCACAAAAAGCTTTCCCTACAAAAATTTAAATTCAAAATAAGCATGATTACAAGAAAGGCATCAAGCTGATATCCATTTACATAGAATCAGCTTCATAATCCACAATGCATTACAATTTCTAAGAGTTGCATCAAAACCGAAGTTCATATTCTGTCTACAAAAGCACCGCAAACAGAAGTCTTTTATGGAAAATAGCACAACTCAAATTTTATTATTTTTCTTACAACAATTATATTAAATCAAACGTAGTAGAAACATACCAGCCAAGAAGAAACACCAGGCCATTCAGGATACAAATGAATACAAAAGTGCTTTTCCATCCAGGATTGGTGTAAATAGAAACTGCAAAATGAATATGAATTTTAATAACAAAAAGATGAAGTACCAAACCATGTTTTTAATTAATGCATGAAAATCAGTTCAATAGTTCATAGCCCCAGAAGTAAAGATAAGATATCCACATGTTTTCTTTTTCTCTAAATTTGCTTCTTCAAAATTCAAAATGTAGACATTGCTTTTACACACATCAACCTTGATACGAAGACTATTAATCACAATCCCAACAGTTCCGATCAATGGCTTTGCAAGCTTAGCAAACATCAAAATACTCATTTCATTTGTGTCCCAATCTAAACCCAGTTTTAGGACTCGCTGTGAAATACCAAGAAAATGCTCATTTCATTTGTGTCTGAATCAAAACCTGCCGAATTGCATACTAGGCAGAGCCCCAATAAGATGATGGCGATGTGGATTTTAGCCATTTCGTGCAACCACCTGAATACTGCAACAAGTTCAAGAGGATTTCAATTAATTCCAAGTACATAAAAAAATATGTCAATCGTGTGCATATGCCTCAGATTCAACACATTGAATCTCAAACAAGAACAAACCCCTCTCAATGTATAAAAGAATGCACAGCTTCTAGGACTAGTAGAGATGGATCACTTAAAAGATGGTGCAAAAGAAAACTAAAATGGAACATAATGTTGATTACTCATTGAAGCTGGCAAAGTGCAGTTGGAAACTTGAGCAATTCATTCACTTAGAACCATCAAGATTTAGGATAAAAATTCATTCATGTGATTTCACAGGAACAACTTTAGCTCAAACCATGTGGAAAAATAATTCATGATATAGGGATATCATGAATTAAAACCTAATCATGTCAAATATTCTTAATAAAATATCTAAAACTACTATTTTTCAGGTTATAATATTGAAATGTGAAGGAAGTAAAACCTGATCAATGATAGTTGACCAACGCATCCCTTGAAGACCCATACTAGGAGGGCATGAACCCAATGAAAACTCCTGCAGCTCGACACTTTCCTACAGAATGATTTCCCTAGTTTAGCACGCACGTATGAAATTTCCAGCACCTATTGCTTCCGTTTATGCCAAACACAGAAAGAAATCATAACAAATTGAGAATCAGAAGGCGAAACCCCCAAAATTAGAAAACCTAAAATTAGAACCCAAAACCCCCAAAAATTCACAGAACCAATTGAAAATTGATACATACCTTCTGTATCTCAATTAGCCATTATAGTTCATCATCACTATCAAAATCATACACACCTTCGAACTACAAAGTGAGAGCGAGTTAGAGAATGAGCAAGAAAGAGAGGATACCGAATAGAGAATGCTTACCTGGTGACAGAGGATACGACGATGGTGTTGAGCAGTGACAGTGAAGAGATGAGCGGCGACGCAACGGCTTGGAGACGGTGCAGCAGCTCAGCGGCGAGCTCCAATCGACGGCAGCGCCGCGACAGAGCACGAAGGCGGCGATACATCCCTCCTTCCTCCCTTCGAGCTCCTCGGCGGGGGCAAGAAGCCCGACGGTGGCAGAACGGCGACTTAAACAAGCCCTAGCAGTGGTGGTGGAGCTTCAGCGGCGACGGAGCACATCCTTTTTCTCTCCTCCATCGCGTTTCCTCTCATCCTCGAGCTCTCTATCTCATTGGCGCTCGACGACGACGGTGACGGTGGCGGAGCCCTAGACGGCGTCGTCCTCTCTTTCCTTCCTTCCCTTCTCCTCTCTGATTTCTTCTCTCTTTTGTGTTTGTGTATGTTGAGTGAGGATGAGAGTGTGTGCTGCACTGCTGCGTGAGTGAGGGGGAGGGCCAACAAATTTTTTTACTAAGTGTTTATTGAGGATTCTCATATCAGGAGACATTTTAAAAGCGCACCCGAAATAGAATAAATAAGCTACTTTTTAAAAGCGTTCCCTTTGATGAAAAAAGTGTATTTATAGATATTTAGATAAGGCTACGTTTTATAAGTGATTTCTAAAATACCTAAGGCTACACTTTTTAAATGATGCCACAATTGTGTATCCTTTTCTCATATAAAAAGGCAACACGAAGAAAAGCGTAGCCTATTCTATGAATAGGCTACGCTTTTCAAATGTAGCTTAAAAAAAGTGTGGCTGAATGGGTATTTTTCTTGTAATATATCTAAAAAGATCGGATTAATAATGTTCTAATTATAATGGTGATCCCACAGTATTTAAAAAAGGTCTTACCAATAATGTTCTAATTGTAAGTTTTTGATATATTTTTTTTATAAATTTCTGTCTCCTAATACAGTTACCTATTATATTCTGTATGTTCATAAACCGCTACACCCTATAGTAATTTATATTTCGATTCTATTGAGCATAAACCATAATAAAGATGTAGCAGTTTATGCTTAGTATGAGCTTAAACCGTGGCAGGTTGTCGCGGCATACATAGAGTTGAATCAGAAGACGAATGTAACTTGTTTCAAAAAATTGTATTTGTGTAAATTTAATCTCCAAATATTTTATTTATATAAATTACCTTAAATATATGTTGAGTAATTTGGTAGTTGTTTTGTTTATTTTTTTGGTTCGATTTCAACAAACGTTATATCAATGATTTTAATTTAAAAAGCAGATACGATATTTTTTAAAGAAGCGAGCTCCATTTGGAATTTATTAATCTTAGTGTCGAAGATAACTTTACAAATAGTGAAAAAATAAAATTGTAATATTATCAATGAATGGACACATAATTTGCCTATCATTCTGTAACACTTTACCACACAAAGCTTTACGTTTAAGCCGTAAACTAGATGTGGTGTGATATTACGACCTCTAAAACAAAATATATACATAATAGTATCTGAAAGAGAGTAATATACGAGGAGCCTTGGAAAGCAGGTAAAACAAAATCGCAGAATAAAAAGCGCAACGCTCAGGAAACGAGATTATTTGCGTGCTAAGAAACCTAAAGATCATAGGTATAAATAGACAAAGAGAGAGAATAGAGAGTCAAGGATACATAATAACTAGCTCCTAACTTAGCCTGCGAAGCCAATGCTGGGCGGAGAATATTTACATACATATATACATGTCCCAAAATACCCAAAATACAGAGATAAAACCTTAACTCTCCTCAAACCTCTAAGAGGGACAAAATAAACAAATTACTTGGAGAAAAAGCTAAGTATATATATATACATAAACAAAAAACAAAAGAACCCAGGAACTACTCCGCTTCAGAAGTTCAGACGCCTAGCAAGGTGCCTCTTGACCTGCATCTGAAAAACAACAACACAGTATGGGGTGAGAACCGGAGGTTCTCAGCATGGTAATGGTGCCACGCACATAATATATTAGGTCCTGGGAATGCCAAGGGAAATCCTAGAATGCCAACACTCAGTTATAAAACTTAAATTCTAAACAGAAGCCATAAAAAGTGTAGGTGTTCTAAGGAATTCTAAACTTACTTACTTAAACCTAACTTTATCACCAAATCGGTCCACCTTTCCTCTGCTCCTCCATCACCAATGATTTAGCAGAGATAGACAACCAAACAATTTTAAGCACAAGTAGAAAACAGGTAGTGCAAGTAGCCAATATAACAATTAGCATAATATATATTCAGTTAGGCAATCCCAAGTAATGAATAGCAGACAAAACAAACAGAATCCACATGATGTATGCCTGTCCTATGGCTAATGAGGCTCATCTGTCGGTTATCAAGCCAACCCGACAAGTCTGAAACCCTTGGACTGTCCCTCGTCGCACATCCTCATGAGTTTATGCATAGTTTTTCTCATTTCATTCATAATCCATACATTCATTCATTCATATATAACTTACTCAATGGGGGATATCCATTCCAATGAATTTCTACCTGCCGGTCACCCTTACAACGTAGGGTCAATAGAGTATCGAGTTTCAAACTGGAACACGTGGTGGCAAGCCACGGTTCTGTTACCCAGGAAAACTCGTATCTCAGATATCATTAAATTCATAAGCCGCATAATATTCATAACTATTCATATTCATTATATAATCATTCATTATAGCCATGGCATCATAACTTTTTTCAGCCTTCACATCATTCTCTGATAATTCATCATTTTTACCCCTTTTCTTCATCTCCAAGTTACCTCAATTTCCTAGCTTCAACAAACTACTAGGATTAGTATTATATTTTATAACTAAAAGGATGAGAATAGAGGTTTAGAAGTTTGAAATTTGATTTAAAAACACAAAATCCAGTTTTGCAGAAAACAGGGGCCATGCGTACGCATCCCTGATTACGCGTACGCTTTTGTGCCAGGCAGAAGTGCATGGTCACGTATGAGAAACTCGCGTACGCATAAACCACAAGTCACGTGCACGCATCGACCATGTGTACGCGTGGGCGTGCAAATTTAACCCATTACGCGTACGCATAGGCTCGTTCGCACACGCATGCGTAAGAGGCAGAAGCTACCATCTGCGAATGAGGGTTACGTGTATGCAAAAATCTCATGTCACGCGTACGCGTGGGCCATGCGTACGCGTAGACGTGCGTTTTACCAAAAATTTTACTAAGTCTGAAACCTGCAAATTCACCATTTTAAACCCCAAACTTCCGACGCGCATAACTTCTTTGTTAAAAATTATTTTTCTTCTGTTCTTCAAACGACATAAACTTCACGGACCCAATTTTCATATAAAACAAGTTTGAAATCATTTGGAGGTCCGGAAGCCAAGTTATGGCTCGCCGAAATTCGGCCAAAAACCAATTTTTTACCAAATTCAAAACCTCAATTTTCTCAAAGAACAACTTCACTCCAACTTACCATACCCCTAATTCATCAATACAGTTAGGGGTGCCAAAAAAAGTCGAACCCGCCAGGTCAAACCGTCAAAAAAGGTGGGTCGGGGCGAGATTTTGAGCCTGCCAAATTTTAAAAACCCGCCTAAACCACACCGCCAAAACCGTGGGCCAAGGCGGGACAAGGTGGGCTGCCATCTTGTTTTTTTTTAAAGGATATTTTTGTAAATTTACATATAATATAAATAGCTTCTTTAATAGAAGATTAGGTTTTCCTTCCCACAAACAACAGCCGGCCCAAACCCTTTCCTGATCCTGAGACCCTGACCCTCGGCTTCAACCTTCAGCAGCTCATCGTCGTCGGTCTCCCCGTCGCCGGTCCCTGCTCATCTCGATTCTCATCAGTCCTCACCAAATCGAAGTCCCGACGGCGCTGTTTGGTCTTGCCTCTACTCTGCCCTCTGCTCATCTCTCTTCCTTTGCCTCTCGGGCCTCGGCGATTCTGTGTCCGACAGATTCCCGACGTGCTCCTCTCTCCTCCTCTGCTTCTCAGCAGTTGTTATTCAGTAAGTGAAGATTTTTATTTTCTTTTTTTTGTTAAAATAAGGAACTGTGATTGCTATCTTTGTTTTTATTATGGCTCTATCATATATTCATGTGTTTGTAGCTGTGGACATCTATATTAGTTCTGCAAAATTAGTAGAAAAAATTGAAACAAATTAAGTAAATTCTTCAATTACCAATATAATGAAGATTTTAATAAAAGGAATTCATGCTCCAAATAGGTGATTAGAATAGGACAGAGCAGGTGCAGGTGCTTTCCTAATTAAACATAACAGATGAAAGTGAAAATAGGAAAACCAATCGATTCCTCTGGTTTGAGTTCTCTGCATTTTCTCCAGTTTATTTTACTTAAGGAGGAATAATAAATTATCCTAGATGAAATTTTTGAATAATTTAATTTAAAAGTTAACACCAATCATTTTTCCCATTCTTTCAGCATGCGAACGCCTTAATATGCGAACGAGTTTATAGAGATTAAGCATTCTTCTATATCACTGTTTGTTTCAAAACATAGGCAACTTTCTTTTTCTTATTTTTAAAATGCTAACTAATATAGATATAGCTATAGCCTATAGGTTGCTATATTTCAAAAGCTAGCAAGTTGACAAGTGACAACTAACTTCTAATTTATGAATGAAGTCAAACATCGAAACTAGTTTGGTGGCTTGGTAGCTTGATTGAATATACTATTTGACTGTTTATTCTTAACTTCTAATTTATGTTGATATGCATTCTTTGATGGTCCAGTTCTGATGCTTAGCTTCTTTCATACTTTTGAAATTTTGCTGTTTCAATATTTTCTTATTGATTTATTACTTATTTAGATATTGCTATGTATTTGTGTTATTTAGGCTGAGTGGTTGATTTTGCTATGGATAACTCTGTCTCTATGGAATTTGATGGTGGGAATGTAACACAAAATCCTGAAAATATGGAAAGATCTGAAACAACAGAAGATATTAAAAAGAAAAAGACGAAGGCAACAACATCTGATGTGTAGAGATATTTCACAAAGCTTGGACCTGGTGATGATGGTATAGATCGTGCTCAATGTGATGGATGCAAACAGAAGTTTAAAGCTGGTGGTAAACAATATGGGACATCGTCACTTAAGCGTCATTTAGACAGGTGCGTGAAAATAGACTTTGAGGATATTGGTCAAACTTTGATAGAAATGCAAAATAAAATAGGGACTCTCAATATAGATAATCATGTATCGCGTGAGATGTTTGCTGCCTTTGTGATTGATTATGATGTTCCCTTTTCTATTGTTGTTAATAAGAAATTTAGGAATTGGGTAAAATACATCAGTCCAACTCTAGGCCTGATTACTAGAAATACTCTTAAGGAGGATGTGCTGAAAATTTACTCAAGGGAAAAAGAAAAGCTTAAAAGTACTTTGGTAGCCATTCCTAATAGAGTTTGTTTGACTTCTGATTTGTGGACATCCATCACTACAGAGGGTTATTTATGATTAACTGCTCACTTTGTTGATTTAAATTGGAAATTGCAAAGTAAAATTTTGAGTTTTTGTCATATGCTTCCTCCTCACATAGAATTTGATTTGTCTTCCAAGATTTTTGAGCTTTTAAATGAGTGGAGAATTGAAAAGAAGATTATGAATTTTACACTAGATAATGCATCTGCTAATGATACATGCCAAGATAATTTGAAAAGTACATTAAATATGCATGATTGGTTGTTGTGTGATGGGGAGTTCTTTCATATTCGTTGTTTTGCTCATATCTTGAATCTTATTGTGCAAGATGGATTAAAATTACTCATGATGCATTGGATAAGATTAGGATAAGTGTGAAATATATAAGGGGATCGGAAAGTAGAATGATAAGGTTTAAAGAATGTGTTTCTGCGATTCATGGTTTGAATTTTACAAGTGGGTTGCATCTAGATGTTACTACTCAATGAAATTCTACGTACATTATGCTCGAAAGTGCTATCAAGTATCGGAAGGCCTTTGAGTATTTGAAGGCAACCAATCATGCTTATAAATATTGTCCTTCGGTTGATGAATGGGGGAGAGCTGAAAGGATATGTAAATTTTTATACCCCTTTTATGAAACTAATAATTTGATTTCTGGCACATCTTACTCTACTTTGAATTTGTATTTTCTACAAGTCTATCATATTCAATGTGTTTTGATGGGAAGTTTGAGAAGTGAAGATGAGCTTCTAAAGAGTATGGGAGAAAAGATGATGAACAAATTTAAGAAGTATTGGGAAAAGTATAGTGTCATTCTTGCATTTGGTGCTATTCTTGATCCTAGGCTTAAGATTTCTACTTTAGAGCTTATGTATGAGGAGATTGATGCTGAGACTGCAAAAGAGAAGGTGGAACATGTGAAAAAGAAATTATACAAGTTTTTTAAAAAATATGACAAGAATTCTCTTCCAACTGTTGAAGTACAAGGACCTAGTATTCAATCTTCATCTATGGGCCATACCCCTGAAAGTGCAAGCAAGAAGCGACTTGCGATTATTGGCGTAAGTAATGTTCAGCATATTTTAATTCTCTTATATTATTAATTGTCATTATTCTATCCTAACAAGATGTGATTATTTCTATTTTGCTAGAAATTGATGAAATGTAACCATCAAGCTGAGGTCTCTAGTGGAAAGAATCCACTTGATACATACTTGGAGGAGCTACTTTTGTCAAAGGATTGCTTTGAAGATTTAGATGTTTTGGAATGATGGAAATTATATGAGAGTCGTTATCCGAAGTTATCAATCATGGCACGTGACTTATTGAGTATTCCAATTACTACGGTTGCATCGAAATCTGCCTTTAGTATTGGAGCTCATGTCATTAACAAATATAGAAGTCGAATGCTGCCAGAAAATGTTGAGGCTGTGATTTGTACTCGTAATTGGAATAAAGGCTTTGTTGATGGTAATTAGATTGTTAGTTACTAATTTAATATTTATATAATATTTAAGTATTTATATCTTGTTCTAAATTTGGGTATTCTTCTAATTGTAGGTGAACGTGAAGGTGAAGATGTGAATCCTCAAGGTGCTAGGCGAGGCGGTGTTTCAACTTCCGGATCAGATTCAAATTTTATTGATTTGGAAATTGATAATTGATTTATGTGTGTTGATTTAAGGATTTTTTTTTTTTTGGGTGTCTTGTTGATTTATGGATTATGTTATGTGTTTTGTTTTAATTATAGTAAGATTTATGTGTGGATTATGTGTTTGTTTTATTATTGTTATGCACTTATGTTTGAGACTGAGACTTATTATTTGTTATGTTATTTTTATTATTGTTAATTTCAATAAAAATAAGTTATTATGGTTAATTATAAATTTTTTATGGATTAATAATTAATTTAAGATATTACTCTATATATTAAAAAACTAATTCGATAAAATAATTTTATTATAAAATAAAATAATTGTTAGTACTTAGTATGTTAAATTGAATTTTATCATAAAAAAAATTGGTTAAAAAATATTTTAAAAAAAAAAGAGGCGAGCCGACCCGCCAACCTGCCAGTCTGCCTTTTGGCGGGGCGGGATAACAAGTTGAACCCATATTAGTTTTGCGGGGCGGGCCGACCCTCCCCATATTTGGGCGGGCTTTGGCGGGGCGGGGCAGGCCAACCCGCTTTGCCACCCCTAAATACAGTACACCTTCCTCAACACTACAACAACCATCATATCTCATCATACCTTAATTTCATTCAACAATATCATACATCAATCCCTCAAATGCATCAATTAAATCATAGTATACCTATCCTAAGCATATACATTCATGTAGGGGTGGAAAAAGGTTAGGCGGCCTGTCAGGGGCCTGCAGCCTGGCCTGTGTTTGGCCTAGCCTGTTATAAAATAGGCACAGGCTAATGCTCTTTTAAAAGCCTTAAAACGTTAATAAGCCAGGCCCAAACTCACTAATTAGCCTTATTTGGCCTGTCAGGCCTGCCTGGGCCTATTAAAATATAATTAAATATATAAATAATTATTTTTTATTAACAAAATTATGAGATATTTTAAATTTATTATATTTTATTATAAATATTTTTGTATATTTTAAATACGTTAAAATTTTAAATTTTTTTTATAAATATTAAATATATGACATATTATATATAAATATTTTTATTAAAAAATAATTTGTTTAAATAATATTTTTATTTTTTGTAAAAAAAAAAAATATTAGGCCTTTTAACAAGCTTCAAGCTAGGCCAGGCTGAATAACATGTCAAGCCTAGTACTTTATACAGAACCTATAACAGGCTACAAGTCAGGCTCAGACCAATTAACTGTATGACAGGCCAGGCCTGTTAAGAGTAAAGCCTGGCCTGGTCTGGCCTGTTTTCCCCCTACATTCATGCCATCAAACCAATGATAAACCACTATTTTGTGATTTATCTTGTGCTCAATTGAGTGATCTTATCAATTCTTCACCCACTTATTCATATGAATTTGCATGGTTTTACAATTCCTTTCGGATTTTGTGCTATGATTGAAAATATGCTTCTTTGGCTTTTATTTTCTTTTATTTAAAACCTCTCTTATTACCATTTGATGCCTTGATATGTGTGTTAAGTGATTTCAGGGATTACAGGGTAGGAATGGTGATGAGCGGATAATTTATACGCTTTTTGGTGTTGTTTTTATATGGTTTTTAGTATGTTTTAGTTAGTTTTTAGTATATTTTTATTAGTTTTTGTGTAAAAATCACATTTCTGGACTTTACTATGAGTTTGTGTGTTTTTCTGTGATTTTAGGTAAATTCTGGCTGAAATTGAGGGACCGGAGCAAAAATCTGATCAGAGGTTGAAAAAAGACTGCTGATGCTGTTGGATTCTGACCTCCCTGCACTAAAAGTGAATTTTCTGGAGCTACAGAAACCCAAATGGCGCGCTTCCAACTGCGTTGGAAAGTAGACATCCAGGGCTTTCCAGCAATATATAATAGTCCATACTTTGACTGAGTTTAGATGACGTAAACTGGCGCTCAACACCAGCTCCAAGCTACATTCTGGAGTTAAACGCCAGAAACACGTCACAACCCAGAGTTGAACGCCAAAAACACGTTACAACTTGGCTTTCAACTCCAAAAGGAGTCTCTACACGTGAAGGCTTAAATCTCAGCCCAAGCACACACCAAAGTGGGCCCCGGAAGTGGATTTCTGCACTTAGACTATTTCTGTAAACCCTAGTAACAGTTTAGTATAAATAGAACTTTTTACTATTGTGTTTATATCTTTGGATTCCCGGATTAGTCTTTGAGAATTCAGAGATCACTTTGATCACGTTTTGGGGGCTGGCCATTCGGCCATGCCTGGACCTTGTTCTTATGTATTTTCAACGGTGGAGTTTCTACACACCATAGATTAAGGGTGTGGAGCTCTGCTGTACCTCGAGTTTCAATGCAATTACTACTATTTTCCATTCAATTCATCTCATTCTTATTCTAAGATACTCATTCGTTCCTAAGAACATGATGAATGTGATGATTATGTGACGCTCATCATCATTCTCACCTATGAACGCGTGATTGACAACCACTTCCGTTCTACAAGCAACAAGGGCTAGAGTGTGTATCTCTTGGATCCTTAACCAGCATCTTCGTGGTATAAGCTAGAATTGATGGCGGCATTCAAGAGAATCCGGAAAGTCTAAACCTTGTCTGTGGTATTCCGAGTAGGATTCGAGGATTGAATGACTGTGACGAGCTTCAAACTTCTGAAGGTTGGACATTAGTGACAGACGCAAAAGGGTAGTAAATCCTATTCCGACCCGATTGAGAACCGACAGATGATTAGCCGGGCAGGTGACAGCGCACGGACCATTTTCACTGAGAGGACGGGAGGTAGCCATTGACAACGGTGAAACCCAGCTTACAGCTTGCCATGGAAAGGAATAAGAAGGATTGGATAAAAGCAGTAGGAAAGCAGAGATTCGGAAGGAACAAGCACCTCCATACGTTTATCTGAAATTCCCACTACTAATTTACATAAGTACCTCTATCTTTATCTTTTCTGTTTATTTATTTATTTATTCAAAAACCACTATAACTATTTGATTCAGCCTGACTGAGATTTACAAGGTGACCATAGCTTGCTTCATACCAACCATCTCCGTGGGATCGACCCTTACTCACGTAAGGTTTATTACTTGGACGACCCAGTGCACTTGCTGGTTAGTTGTGCGGAGCTGTGAACAAATTATTGAGATTATGTGCACCAAGTTTTTGGCGCCGTTGCCGGGGATTGTTCTCATTACAATTACGTGCAACTACAGTGCCAAGAATTATCTGAGTGTGAAAATAGAGATTGTTTGAGATCCAACACCAAGTTCACAATTCCGTGCACCAAGTTTTTGGCGCCGTTGCCGGGGATGATTGAGTATGGACAACTGAAGGTTCATCTTGTTCCTCAGATCAGGTAATTTTATTTTCGTTTTTAATTTCAAAAATTCTTTTTCAAAAATATTCTCCCTATTTTCGAAAATTATTCAAGAATTTTTTTTACTATGCATGCTAGAGTTTCTTGAAGCATGTTGAAGTCTGGCTGGCTGTAAAGCCATGTCTAAAATTCTTTTGGACTGAGGCTTCCAAATCATCATATCAAGAGCAAGTGAGTTGTTCCTCATCCACCTGCTGCTGTATGGTTGATTTGTCACTTAAAGCTTGGCTGGCCATTGGCCATGTCTAGTGTTTTGGACCGAAGCTTTCGCAGAAAGCTTGGCTGGCTCTTAAGCCATGTCTAATTCCTGGACCGTAGCTTTAAGGTAACATTGCAAAGATTCCTGGAATGCTTGTTAAAAAAATTTTCGAATTTCTTTATCTTCTTCTTCAACTTTATTTTCGAAAAATATAAAGAAAATACCAAAAAAAAAATTAGAAAATCATAAAAATCAAAAATATTTTGTGTTTGTTGTTTGAGTCTTGAGTCAATTTTAAGTTTGGTATCAATTGCATGTTCATCTTTTTCTTGCATAAAATTTTTGAAAAATTCATGCATTCATAGTGTTCTTCATGATCTTTAAGTTGTTCTTGATGAATTTGCTTGTTTGATCCTCATGTTTTCTTGTTTTGTGTTGTATGGTGTTTTTCATGTGCATTCTTGCATTCATAGTGTCTAAACATGAAAGATTTCTAAATTTGGTGTCTTCCATGTTTTCTTTGCATTAAAAATTTTCAAAAATATGTTCTTGATGTTCATCATGATCTTCAAAGTGTTCTTGGTGTTCATCTTGAACATTCATAGTGTTCTTGCATGCATCATGTGTTTTGATCCAAAATTTCCATGCATTGAGTGTTTTCATTGTTTTTCTCTCTCATCATAAAAAAAATCAAAAATAAAAAAAATTATCTTATCTTTTTAAAAATCTTATCTTTTTCAAAATCTTTTTCAAAAATCACATCTTTTCCAATTCTATCATTAATTTTCGAAAATTTGAAATCTTTTTCAAAATTTTTCAAAATCTTTTCTTATCTTTACTCCATATTTTCGAAAATTAATGATGGCAATTAATGTTTTGATTCAAAAATTTCAAGTTTGTTACTTTCTTGTTAAGAAAGATTCAAACTTTAAATTCTAGAATCCTATCTTTTTGGTTTCTTGTGAGTCAAGTCATTAATTGTGATTTTAAAAAATCAAATCCTTTTCAAAACTAACTTCAATCATATCTTTTTTAAAATATATCTTTTTCAAATAATATCTTTTCAAAATATCTTTTCTATCATATCTTTTTCAAAATTTTAAAAATATCTTTTTCTAACCTCTTATCTTTTTAAATTTAATTTCAAAATCTTTTTCAAAATCACCTAACTACTTTTCTCTCTCTAATTTTTGAAAATATCTCTCCCTTTTTCAAAATTATTCTTAATTTAATTAATTGTTTCAATTTTAATTTTTAAATTTATTTCTTATCTTAATTTTCGAAAATCACTAACTCTTTTACAAATTTATTTTCGAAATTTCTCCATCTCTCATCTTATTCTATTTATTTATTCATTCATTAACACTTCTCTTCATCTCACATCACTGCCCCTATCCTCACCTTTGTGTTTGGATTCTCCACTCTTCTTCATTCTTTTCTTCCCCTCTTCTTTTACTAACAATAAGGAACCTCTTTATTGTGACATAGAGGATTCCTTTTCTTCTCTTTTCTTGTTCTCTTCTCTTTTATATGAGCAGGAGCAAGGAAAAAGACATTCTTGTTGAAGCTGATCCAGAACTTGAAAGATCTCTGAAGAGGAAACTAAGAGAAACTAAATTACAACAATCCAGAGACAACCTTGTTGAAATTTTCGAACAAGAAAAAGAGATGGCAGCCGAACACAACAACAATGCAAGAAAGATGCTTGGTGATTATACTACACCTACTTCCAACTTCTATGGAAGAAGCATCTCAATCCCTGCTATTGGAGCAAACAACTTTGAGCTTAAGCCTCAATTAGTTTCTCTGATGCAACAGAATTGCAAGTTCCATGGACTTCCTATGGAAGATCCTCATCAGTTCTTAGCTGAATTCTTGCAAATCTGTGATACAGTCAAGACCAATGGGGTTGACCCTGGGGTTTATAGACTGATGCTTTTCCCTTTTGCTGTAAGAGACAGAGCTAGAACATGGTTGGATTCACAACCTAGAGATAGCCTGAACTCTTGGGAAAAGTTGGTCACGGCTTTCTTAGCCAAATTCTTTCCTCCTCAAAAGCTGAGCAAGCTTAGAGTGGATGTTCAAACCTTCAAACAGAAGGATAGTGAATCTCTCTATGAAGCTTGGGAAAGATACAAACAGTTGACCAAAAAGTGTCCCTCTGACATGCTTTCAGAATGGACCACCCTGGATATATTCTATGATGGTCTATCTGAATTATCTAAAATGTCACTAGACCATTCTGCAAGTGGATCCATCCATCTGAAGAAAACGCCTGCAGAAGCCCAGGAACTCATTGAAATGGTTGCGAATAACCAGTTCATGTACACTTCTGAGAGGAATCCTGTAATTAATGGGACGCCTCAGAAGAAGGGTGTTCTTGAGGTTGATACTCTGAATGCCATATTGGCTCAGAACAAATTATTGACTCAGCAAGTCAATATAATTTCTCAGAATCTGAATGGATTGCAAAATGCATCCAACAGTATTAATGGTGCTTCTTCTGAAGAAGAAGTTTATAACCCTGAGAATCCAGGAATGGAAGAGGTGAATTACATGGGTGAAGCCTATGGAAACACCTATAATCCTTCATGGAGGAATCATCCAAACCTTTCATGGAAGGATCAACAGAAGCCTCAACAAGGTTTCAATAATAATGGTGGAAGAAACCGGTTTAGCAATAGCAAACCTTTTCCATCATCTTCTCTGCAACAGACAGAGAAGTCTGAGCAGAATTCTTCTAACTTAGCAAATTTAATCTCTGATCTATCCAAAGCCACTCTGTGTTTCATGAATGAAACACAGTCCTCCATAAGAAATTTGGAGGCACAGGTGGGCCAGCTGAGTAAGAAAATCACTGAAACCCCTCCTAGTACTCTCCCAGACAATACAGAAGAAAACCCAAAAGGAGAGTGCAAGGCCATTGATGTAATCAATTCGGCCGAACCTACTAAGGAGAGGGAGGACGTGAATTCCAAGGAGGAAGACCTCATGGGACGTCCTCCAGACAAAAAGGAGCTTCCTATTAAGGAAGTAAAGGAATCTGAGGCTCATACAGAGACCATAGAGATCCCATTGAACCTCCTTCTGCCATTCATGAGCTCTGAATACTATTCTTCCTCTGAAGAGGATGAAGATGTAACTGAAGAGCAAGTTGCTCAATATCTGTGGGCAATCATGAAGCTGAATGACAAGTTATTTGGTAATGAGACTTGGGAAGATGACTCTCCCTTACTCATTAATGAACTAAATACATGTGTTCAGCAAACTTTACCTCAAAAGAAACAGGATCCTGGTAAATTCTTAATACCCTGTACCATAGGCACCATGAACTTTGAGAAAGCTCTGTGTGACCTGGGGTCAGGGATAAACCTTATGCCTCTTTCTGTAATGGAGAAGCTGGGGATCTTTGAGGTGCAAGCTGCAGGAATCTCATTAGAGATGGCAGACAAATCCAGAAAACAAGCTTATGGATTAGTAGAGGATGTGTTGGTAAAGGGTGAAGGCCTTTACATCCCTGCTGATTTCATAATCTTAGACACTGGAAAGGAAGAGGATGATTCCATCATTCTTGGAAGACTCTTCCTAGCTACAGCAAAAGTTGTGATTGATGTTGACAGAGGTGAACTAGTCCTTCAATTGAATGGGGACCACCTTGTGTTTAAGGCTCAAGGTTATCTCTCTGCAACAATGGAGAGGAAGCATGAAAAGCTTCTCTCATTACAGAGTCAAAGAAAGCCCCCACATTCAAACTCTAAGTTTGGTGTCGGGAGGCCACAACCAAACTCTAAGTTTGGTGTTGAGAGACCCCCACATTCAAACTCTAAGTTTGGTGTTGGGAGGCCATCATCTTGCTCTGAAAATCTGTGAAGCTCCATGAAAGCTCACTGTCAAGCTATTGACATTAAAGAAGCGCTTGTTGGGAGGCAACCCAATTTTTATTTAATTATATTTTTATCTTTGTTAATTATATGCCTTATTAGGTTTATGATCATGTGAAGTCACAAAAACAACAGCAAAAATTGAAGAAAAATCAAAAACAGCATTGAAAACAGCACACCCTGGAGGAGGAGCTTACTGGCGTTTAAACGCCAGTAAGGAGCATCTGGCTGGCGTTTAACGCCAGAACAGAGCATGTATCTGCCGTTAAACACCAGAAACAAGCAGCAATCTGGCGTTTGAACGCCAGAATTACCCTCTCAGAAAAGCTGGCGTTCAACGCCCAGAACAAGCTTGGAAGTGGCGTTCAACGCCCAGAACAAGCTTCTGTCTGGCGTTGAACGCCCAAAATAAGCAGCAATCTGGCGTTGAACGCCAGGATTGCATATATAGGGCGTTTTACACGCCCAATTGGTGCAGGGATGATAAATCCTTGTCACCTCAAGATCTGTGGACCCCACAGGATCACCTCAGGATCTGTGGACCCCACAGGATCCCCACCTACCTCAACTCACCTTCTCTCTTCTTCACACAATCCAACAAACACTCTTCCCCAGATTCCCTTCACCAATCACTTCCAACACTCTTCCCCAATACCTCTTCACAAATCACATCCACCCACTCTTCCCCATAAACCCCACCTACCTTCAAAATTCAAAAACCTTTCCCTCCCAAACCCACCCTAGATGACCGAACCATACACCCTCTCCCTTCACTATATATACCCCTCCATACTCCTTCTTTTTCACACAACACAACCCTCTCTTCTCCCCCTTGGCCGAAACACCACCCTCCCTCCTTCTCCTCCATTCTTTTTCTTCTTCTCATATTCTTTCTTCTTTTGCTCGAGGGCGAGCAACATTCTAAGTTTGGTGTGGTAAAAGCATAGCTTTTTTTGTTTTTCCATAACCATTGATGGCACCTAAGGCCAGAGAAACCTCAAGAAAGAGAAAAGGGAAGGCAAGTGCTTCCACCTCTGAGTCATGGGAGATGGAGAGATTCATCTCAAAAGCCCATCAAGACCACTTCTATGAAGTTGTGGCCAAGAAAAAGGTGATCCCTGAAGTCCCTTTTAAGCTCAAAAAGAGCGAATATCCGGAAATCCGACATGAGATTAGAAGAAGAGGATGGGAAGTCATCTCCAATCCTATTCAACAAGTTGGGATCTTAATGGTTCAAGAGTTCTATGCAAATGCATGGATCACTAGAAACCATGATCAAAGCATGAACCCAAACCCAAAGAATTGGCTTACAATGGTTCGGGGGAAATGCCTAGATTTCAGTCCGGAGAATGTAAGGCTAGCATTCAACTTGCCCATGATGCAAGAAGATGCACGCCCCTACACAAGAAGGGTCAACTTTGATCAAAGGTTGGACCAAGTCCTAATGGACATATGTGTGGAAGGAGCTCAATGGAAAAGAGACTCAAGAGGCAAGCCGGTTCAACTAAGAAGGCTTGACCTTAAGCCTGTGGCTAGAGGATGGTTGGAGTTTATCCAACGCTCCATAATTCCCACTAGCAACCGATCCGAGGTAACTGTGGATCGGGCCATCATGATCCATAGCATCATGATTGGAGAGGAAGTAGAGGTTCATGAAGTCATCTCCCTAGAACTCTATAAAGTAGCCGAAAAGCCCTCCACCATGGCAAAGCTAGCTTTTCCTCATCTCATTTGTCATCTATGCAACTTAGCTGGAGTTGTCATAGAAGGAGACATCCTCATTGAAGAGGACAAGCCCATCACCAAGAAGAGGATGGAGCAAACAAGAGAGCCCACTCAAGGATCTCAAGAGACGCATGAAGAAGCTACTCACCAAGGAATCCCTAAGATACCTCAAGGGATGCAATTTCCTCCAAGCAACTATTGGGAACAACTCAACACTTCTCTAGAAGGATTGAGTTACAACATGAATCAACTAAGGGTGGAACATCAAGAGCACTCCATCATTCTTAATGAAATTAGAGAAGATCAAAGAGCTATGAGGGAGGAGCAACAAAGGCAAGGAAGAGATATAGAGGAGCTCAAGAACACCATTGGTTCTTCAAGAGGAATGCGTCACCCTCACTAAGGTGGACTCATTCCTTAATCTTCTTGTCTAATTATCTTTCTGTTTTCGGTTTTGTGCTTGTGTTTGTCTATGTTTTGTGTCTCTACTACATGATCATTAGTGTCTAGTCTATGTCTTAAGGCTATAAATAATTCCATGAATCCTTCACCTCTCTTAAATGAAAAATGTTTTAAAACCAAAAGAACAAGAAGTAAATTAATTTCGAATTCATCCTTGAACTTAGTTTAATTATATTGATGTGGTGACAATACTTTTTGTTTTCTGAATGTATGAATGAACAGTGCATATTTTTGATATTGAATTTTATGAATGTTAAATTTGTTGGCTCTTGAAAGAATGATGAACAAGAGAAATGTTATTGATGATCTGAAAAATCATAAAATTGATTCTTGAAGCAAGAAAAAGCAGTGAATAACAAGCTTGCAGAAAAAAATAATATGCGAAAAGAAAAAAAAATAGAAAGAAAAAGGAAGGAAAAGCAAGCAGAAAAAGCCAATAGCTCTTAAAACCAAGAGGCAAGAGCAAAAAGCCAATAGCCCTTAAAACCAAAAGGCAAGGGTAAAAAGGGTCCAAGGCTTTGAGTATCAATGGATAGGAGGACCCAAGGAAATAAATCCAGGTCTAAGCGGCTAAATCAAGCTGTCCCTAACCATGTGCTTGTGGCATGCAGGTCCAAGTGAAAAGCTTGAGACTGAGTGGTTAAAGTCGTGATCCAAAGCAAAAAAAGAGTGTGCTTAAGAACCCTGGACACCTCTAACTGGGGACTCTAGCAAAGCTGAGTCACAATCTGAAAAGGTTCACCCAGTCATGTGTCTGTGACATTTATGTATCCGGTGGTAATACTGGAAAACAAAGTACTTAGGGCCACGACCAAGACTCATAAAAGTAGCTGTGTTCAAGAATCAACATACTTAACTAGGAGAATCAATAACACTATCTGAATTCTGAGTTCTTATAGATGCCAATCATTCTGAAATTCAAAGGATAAAGTGAGATGCCAAAACTGTTCAGAAGCAAAAAGCTACTAGTCCCGCTCATTTAATTACAACTAAGCTTCATTGATGTTTTGGAATTTATAGTATATTCTCTTCTTTTTATCCTATTTGATTCTCAGTTGCTTGGGGACAAGCAACAATTTAAGTTTGGTGTTGTGACGAGCGGATAATTTATACGCTTTTTGGTGTTATTTTTATATAGCTTTTAGTATGTTTTAGTTAGTTTTTAGTATATTTTTATTAGTTTTTGTGTAAAAATTACATTTCTGGACTTTACTATGAGCTTGTGTGTTTTTCTGTGATTTCAGGTAAATTCTGGCTGAAATTGAGGGACTGGAGCAAAAATCTTATCAGAGGTTGAAAAAGGATTGCTGATGCTGTTGGATTCTAACCTCCCTGCACTCAAAATGGATTTTCTGGAGCTACAAGAACCCAAATGGCGCGCTTCCAATTGCGTTGGAAAGTAGACATCCAGAGCTTTCCAGCAATATATAATAGTCCATACTTTGACTGCGTTTAGATGACGTAAACTGGCACTCAACACCAGCTCCAAGCTACATTCTGGAGTTAAACGCCAGAAACACGTCACAACCCAGAGTTAAACACCAAAAACACGTTACAACTTGGCGTTCAACTCCAAAAGGAGTCTCTACACGTGAAGGCTTAAATCTCAGCCCAAACACACACCAAAGTGGGCCCCAGAAGTGGATTTCTGCATTTAGACTATTTCTGTAAACCCTAGTAACTAGTTTAGTATAAATAGAACCTTTTACTATTGTGTTTATATCTTTGGATTCCCGGATTAGTCTTTGAGAATTCGGAGATCACTTTGATCACGTTTTGGGGGCTGGCCATTCGGCCATGCCTGGACCTTGTTCTTATGTATTTTCAACGGTGGAGTTTCTACACACCATAGATTAAGGGTGTGGAGCTCTGCTGTACCTCGAGTTTCAATGCAATTACTACTATTTTCCATTCAATTCATCTCATTCTTATTCTAAGATACTCATTCGTTCCTAAGAACATGATGAATGTGATGATTATGTGACGCTCATCATCATTCTCACCTATGAACGTGTGATTGACAACCACTTCCGTTCTACAAGCAACAAGGGCTAGAGTGTGTATCTCTTGGATCCTTAACCAGCATCTTCGTGGTATAAGCTAGAATTGATGGCGGCATTCAGGAGAATCCGGAAAGTCTAAACCTTGTCTGTGGTATTCCGAGTAGGATTCGAGGATTGAATGACTGTGACGAGCTTCAAACTCCTGAAGGTTGGACATTAGTGACAGACGCAAAAGGATAGTAAATCCTATTCCGACCCGATTGAGAACCGACAGATGATTAGCCGGGCAGGTGACAGCGCACGGACCATTTTCACTGAGAGGACGGGAGGTAGCCATTGACAACGGTGAAACCCAGCTTACAGCTTGCCATGGAAAGGAATAAGAAGGATTGGATAAAAGCAGTAGGAAAGCAGAGATTCGGAAGGAACAAGCACCTCCATACGTTTATCTGAAATTCCCACTACTAATTTACATAAGTACCTCTATCTTTATCTTTTCTGTTTATTTATTTATTTATTCGAAAACCACTATAACTATTTGATTCAGCCTGACTGAGATTTACAAGGTGACCATAGCTTGCTTCATACCAACCATCTCCGTGGGATCGACCCTTACTCACGTAAGGTTTATTACTTGGACGATCCAGTGCACTTGCTGGTTAGTTGTGCGGAGCTGTGAACAAATTATTGAGATTATGTGCACCAAGTTTTGGCGCCGTTGCCGGGGATTGTTCTCATTACAATTACGTGCAACTACAGTGCCAAGAATTATCTGAGTGTGAAAATAGAGATTGTTTGAGATCCAACACCAAGTTCACAATTCCGTGCACCAAATGGCTTAGAGGATGGAAAGGAAGCATGCAAAAGTGGAAGGAATACAAGAAGTTGAAGAAATTGCTAAGCTGTCCAGCCTGACCTCTTTGCATTCAAATGGTCATAACTTGAGCTACAGAGGTCCAAACGATGCGGTTCCAGTTGCGTTGGAAAGATAACGTCCGGGGCTTCGATTTGATATATAATTTGTTATAGTGACCGTATATCTAGGCGATGAAAAGGCGTGCTCCACGCGGATGCGTCACATCTGCAAAAATCAGCGTGGCAGATTTCGCCCCCATCGATTTTTGGGCTATTTTCGGCCCAGTTTCAAGTCCAGAAAACACAGATTAAAGGCTGCAAAGTAGAGGAATGAAGGAGGGACGACTCATAATTCACTTTTGATAATTTAGATGTAGATTTTAGAGAGAGAGGTTCTCTCCTCTCTCTTAGGATTTAGGATTAGGATTCCTCTTAAAGGATTTAGGATTTCTTATTATTTCAACTTCCAATTTCTTTTTCATCACAGGTTCAATGTTCTTTTTATTTGTTTATGAACTCCATGTTATATTTGATATCTTTATTAATTCAATTTGAGGTATTTCAGACTTATTACTTCTTTTATTAATTATTCTCAATTGATGTTTTAATTTATATTTTCTCTTCTTGGCTTTGGTTGAGTAATTGGTAACGCTTGAGTTATTGAAATAAAGCAGTGGTTGAAATTGGCAATTGCTAATTGATTTAGATCGCTCTAAAAGTTGACTAGGACTTGAGGATCAATTTAATTAGTCCACTTGACTTTCCTTTATTTAATGAGGGATAACTAAGCAGGATTAAAACCCAATTTCAACACACCTGATAAGGATAACTAGGATAGGAATTCCAGCTCTCATACCTTGCCAAGAGATTTTTGTAATTATTAATTTATTTTCCTTGTCAATTAAATTACTTGTTCAACCTTTTTGAAAACCCCAAAAATATACCTTTGCATGACCAATAATAAGAACACCTCCCTGCAATTCCTTAAGAAGACAACCCAAGGTTTAAATACTTCGGTTATCAATTTTATCAGGGGTTTGTTACTTGTGACACCCAAACTTTTGTAAGAAAGGGATTCTTGTAGGTCTAGAAGCTGTACTTACAACGAGGATTTATTTTTTTGAAAGTTCTAGACCGCGCGAGAGTTTCGTTCTTCAAAATGGCGTCGTTACCGGGGAATTGCAAACGTGTACCTTATTATTGGTTATTGTAAATATTTTTCTTTTGCTTGTTTATTTGTTTTTATTTTTGTTTTTAATTTTTATTAACTAATATGAATTCTCACCCCTTTGGCTATGAGTTTGGTTACAATCATGTTACAGGAAGAGGAGATTACAATGAAAGCTTGGGCCATGGATGGGACAATCAAAGATGGGAGGAGCCACGATGATTTGATCAACCCTCTTGGTAACAACCACCTCCAAGGCACTATCAACAACCATTCTATGATACACACCAAGACAATGGTTATGGTGGACCTCTTCGTGACAATCATTACCCACCACAAAATACCTATGAACCCCCTCCTCCACTTAATTTTGAACCACCATATTCACAAGCCCCTTATTACCAAACACCATCACATGATTCTAACCTTTATCCACCATATCAACCACCCTATGAGCCATATGAGCCATACATAGATCCACCCCAATTTTAACCCAATTACTCCCAAGAACAACCACCTCCATATTCATCAATCCAAGAGCCTTATGATCCTACTTATGATATCCGAGCAGAACAAGAGTCAAGGGATCGTCTCAAGGAAACAATGGATCGATTTCAAGCAACCCTGCGTCAGTTGGACCGAGCGATAAACCGAACAGCACCCGAAGCTTTCATGGCTAAAGAATCTCAACTTGAGAACACAGAATCAAAGTGTGCTGTTCAACAAGTGGAAAAGATAGAGAGTGATGAACCACCACATTCTTATGATGAACCACCCTCTTATCATGAAACTTTCCTCCTAAATAATGAGCCCTCACATCCACCTCAACCTTCAATGCATGATACTATTGGTGTTCTTCTTCAAGGGCAAGAAGAGATGAAACGGGGAGTACTAGAATTCGCGACTGCCTTTACCGAGGTAGTAAATCGATTAGCTTCCCAACATTTGAACACTCAAAGTACTCCCATGGTTACATGTGGAGAATCAAAAGAAGAGCGTAGCATGAAGGAGACACTAGAAACTCCGGTGGACAATGAGGAATATGGCTTTGTATTGGAACAAGTGGAGGAAGCCATAATAGTTGCAGAGGAAGAAGTGGTTGAAGATTTAGGAGATGCTGAACCTCCATGGGAATCCAGGATTATAGAGTACCCCTCCAATAAGATTGAAATTGATGTCAAGAAGGCCAGTGCACAACCTCCATGGCATATTCCTTATGAAGACTTGGATGGAATAGGTCAAGAAGTAAGTTCCCTTGGTGATGAGAATCATGCATCAGGTCCTCCTAGTAATAAATCTACATCCGCGAATGAACTCCTTGAATATGAAAACTCTTCTCTGATTGAGTCTGAGAATAATGTGGAAGCGGAAATCCTTAGAAAAGGGCGGACGGGAGTTGAGTACGCTTTGTCAAGAATATTGGAGACTTCTCCACCTAGGTTGTCGTCTACTCCTTCACTTGAGTGGGTAAAACTTATCTCTATTCATCTTCCTATCCCACTTGAGTACGGTATTTTTGAAACGGACGGCCAACTCAGGAAGCTTTGTGGCATTAAGCGTAAGAGAAAAATGTTTAGTGGTTGGAGTTGCATATCAAGGCTCATCAAGGTTGATATTTCAAGAGTTAAATATAAGGACTTGACTGGTGATAATTTGGTTAGATCTAAAAGAAGAGTTTGGTACTCCGTAGAGAATTCAGATTGCTTGCCACCCGGTTGGAACAATAATGATCAACAAGAAGACGGGTGTAAAAGCAAAGTTTGGGACCCCGAAATTCATTCTGGCAATCAACACTCTTGGGGCCCTGTCACTTGCTTCAACTTGCTTAAAGACGTTCTGCGCCTGGTTTGGGATCCGGGAGGCCATTGGAATTACAAACATTGGTGGAGATTCCTGGATGAGTTCAAGCACAAGCCGCCATGACAAGGAGCTCACCAAATGTCCAACTTAAGGACTTTAACTAAAAGTGCTAGGTGGGAGACAACCCACCATGGTATGATAGTTCCTTTTTCAATTATCATTTTATTTAGTTTTGTTTGTTTTTGAGTTTTATTTTATTTTATTGAACCTAGAATTATTCATAACATCTGCATCAGCATCTGCATACTGCATTCTGCATCTTGCACATATAAAAAAAGAAAAAAAAGAAAAAAAAGAAAAAGAAAGCACGCGACGCGACAGCGTCGCTGACGCGTCTGCGTCGCAGGTAAATTAGGAAGAAAAGAAAAGTGAACAGAGAGTCATGCGAGAGCGTGGCTGGAAGCGTGCCTCAGGCACAAATACACCCACGCGACTGCGTCGCTGACGCGTTCGCGTCGTTTGCGAAATAGCCTCCCCACGCGTCCGCGTCACCCACGCGAACGCGTGCCCTGTAAAATCGACGTAAATGGGTGCATGGCAGAGAGTTATGCTGGAGTAGGGCTGGATTCGTGCTAGAAGCGCAAGCCCACCACGCGAACGCGTGCCCCACGTGTTCGCGTCGTTTTTCAAAAATGGCCATTCACGCAATCGCGTCACCCACGCGAATGCGTCACCCTAAATTTTGGCAAATTGAGTTTCAAACAGAGAGTTGCACGGTCGCGAAGCTGCACTCGCGCTGAAGCACGAATCACTTCACGCGAATGCGTGGATCACCTCGTCAAAGCGCTATCCATGCGACCGCATGCCCCACGCAATCGCGTCGCATGCGACGCACAACTTATCCAGATCGGCGCCAATTATCTTATCTTTTCTTTTCTAAATCTGATTTCTTCTATCTTTTCTTCTTTCTTCTTTCTTTTCTTACTTTCTTCTTCTTCTTCTTCATCTTTTTAACTTCTCATCCCTCTTCACTTCCATTCTATTTTATTTATCTGCATACTTACATTCATTGAATTTTAATTTTGTGCATATTTTTATTTTCTTTTCTAAATTTATTATTTTTCCATTGGTGTTAAATTTTTTTATTCAACTGTTACATCTTTTCTTGAATTATTCTGGTGCTTCATGACTTGTTTTACTCTGACTGGGTATTATTCTTCATAAGTCAATGCTACTCCTTCATGATACTTATATTATCTTGCATTGACATGAACTTACACTATCTTGCATTACCCACACTCTCTCCCCCATTGTTGCAACTTTTGCACTATTGATATGCCATTTGCTTCCACTATTTTCTCACTTGCATGTTGTAGCTACCATGTAATTGAGACCTTTATTATTTGGCATTAACACCCATATTTTATTTATTTTCTTATCTTTATTTCTGGGTTACTTTCCTTCTTTTCCTCTTCTTTCAGGATGGCCACCGAGGAAGGGAAAGGGAAAGCTTCTAAATGGGGAGACAAACAAGTCCTTCTGCACAATCCTTGAAGAAAAGCGTCAGTTGGAGCAACCCGTCCACTGGCACATCTTAGCATGCACCGAGGACGGTGCAATCTTTAAGTGTGGGGAGGTCGATACCGATCTCCATGGGTTAGTTACTCTTCTATCTCAACACCAATGTTTTATTTTGTTTATTTGTTCATTGTTACATTTGCATGTTTGATTGCATATTTGTTTGATTTTGTGCATATTTTACCACTTGGTTGAAGTAATATTTTCTTTTTCAAGAAACTTTTTATAGCATTTCACTAATTTGAATTAAAAATTTTTATTGAACTTGTTTGAAGAAATTTTATTTTGGAACATGGTTTAGAGCTCGAACACACAAAACCAGTGAGATTTTGAGCCTATTTGATTGGTTGCATCTTATCAACCAATATTTTATTTTTTTGTATGTTGTTCTCTCTAAAATTGTGATATTTGTCTTGCTTAATCCTATATTTCCATTGTTTGATGTATGCATGCACTTATGTGATTGCGGCCTTATTTCACTAAGCTTACATACCGATATGGCCTTACCTTTCATTATCCCTTACAAACCAATTTTGAGCCTATTTTACCCCTTTTGTTCTTTATTTTAGCACATCATTAACTCTAAGCGGAAAACAATAATGTCCTTAATTTGAATCCTTGGTTAGCTTAGACTAGTAAAAGTGCTCATGATTTAAGTGTGGGAAAATTGAGTTTGCCAATATTTGGTTTGAGAATTGGGTGTTGTATATTTTTGTGAAAATGTGCAAAATAATAGTTGAGCACATATTATTGCATTCAATACTTTAATCATATGCATGGAGAAAAACACGAGAAAAGAAAAAAAATAGAAAAAGAAAAAAATAAAAAGAGAAAAAGAAAAGAAAAAGAGCAAGTAATAAAAGGGGACAAAATGCCCCAAAGCAAATGGTGAAAGCAATGCATATGAGTTGTACTAAAACTGGGATGCATGAATATGTGGCAAAACATGGTTAATGGATAGTTAGGTTTTGTATTGTGATTACATGGATTGTCTTAAGTTAGGTGGGAAAAGTTTAGGTTAACTAAGGATTCAGATTTTAGTCCACTTGACCAAATACAATCCTACCTTGACCCTAACCCCATTACAACCCTTAAAAGACCTCTTGATATGTGTATTGATGCATTAAATTTTTGTTGATTGTTAGATGAAAAGCAAGCCTTAGAAAGCAAGATTAGTAGAGAATTGAGAGAATCAAACCTTAAACACTTGAGTGATTAGAGTGATGTATACACTTCCGGTGAGGGTTCGATGCTCGATTCTTTGTTCCCGGCTTTCATGAGCTATTTTCTTCTGCAAATTCACTTGTACTTTATTTTATGATTTGAATTAGTGAAATCCAGTTCATATTTGTTCTTGAAGGATTTGTTTACTTTTAACCAAGTAGGTAGAAGCATTTCACATTTAGTTGCATTCATATAGATAGGTTGCATTGCATACTCTCTATCATTCCTCTTCACTCCTTTATAGCTTCTCTTGATCTTAGCATGAGGACATGCTAATGTTTAAGTGTGGGGAGGTTGATAAACCACTATTTTGTGATTTATCTTGTGCTCAATTGAGTGATTTTATCAATTCTTCACCCACTTATTCATATGAATTTGCATGGTTTTACAATTCCTTCCGGATTTTGTGCTATGATTGAAAACATGCTTCTTTGGATTTTATTTTCTTTTATTTAAATTCTCTCTTATTACCATTTGATGCCTTGATATGTGTGTTAAGTGATTTCAGGGATTACAGGGTAGGAATGGCTTAGAGGATGGAAAGGAAGCATGCAATGTTCCGCTGTGGAAGAAGGTGGTTTGCTCGTGTAATAATTTGAGACCTCATGCAATGTTATCTTCTCAGGCACTACCTGTCAAGGGTGGCCCGTGGAAAGACATCTGTCAGTTGAATGTTAAAGAACAATAGGTGAAGGAAAAAATGGTAAGTGGGCTAGCAATGGAAGTAGGGAACGGGAGAAGAACTCTTTTTTGGGAAGATAATTGGATACAAGGGGGCCCTTTGAAAGCGAGCTTTCCAAGGCTCTTCTCTGTTTCAAACCAACAAGGATCCGTGATAGGGGACTGTGGGTTCTGGGATGGGCTAGAGTGGATTTGGAATTTCCAGTAGAGGAGAGAGTTGTTCCAATGGGAGTTGGAACTTGTTCACTAACTTCATGAGAGATTAAGGCCAGTTAAGTTGTCAGCTGGAAAAGAGGATAATGTTGTTTGGAAATTTGATAATACAGGTGTTTTTTCTACTAACTCGTTTATGCAGGTGTTGCAGTCAGAGACTCTGTCTGAGGATATTACGAGCTATAACTTCACAAGTTCGCTTTGGAGAGGGCTAGTACCTCCGAGAATTGAGCTTTTTGATTGGTTTGTGCTAGTCGGAAGAGTGAATACTAAAGAGAGATTAAGCAGATTAGGAGTTATTCCACAGTGTGATATTATGTGTGTATTATGTAAAAAGGAGTTGGAACTTGTACATCATTTATTTCTTTCATGTGAGTTTACATGGCAGGTGTGGTGCGCTTGGCTGAGATTTTTTGATACAGAGTGGGTTGTCCCAGGAACCATTAAAGAACTGTTTGAAAGTTGGTCTGGCTGGCCTAATAGAAAACAGGAGCGGAAGATGTGGCTGACTGGGTTCTTTGCAGTGATTTGGAATATTTGGTTGGAACGCAACAACAAGATTTTCAACAGTAAAGAAACAGGTGTTGATATCATACAAAGAAAGACGTTTTTGAGCTACAAGGAGTGGACTGGTACTGATCCTCTTGGTTGTTGATGGCAATGCCGGAGATGACAGGGGTTCAATTTTCTATTCTAGTTTGTTTGTTATGCCTGGTTTTGATTGCTCCACTTTAATGTGTTGAGCTTACTTTATTTAAAAAAAAAAAGGAAGCATGCAAAAGTGGAAGGAATACAAGAAGTTGAAGAAATTGCTAAGCTGTCCAAACTGACCTCTTTGCATTCAAATGGTCCTAACTTGAGCTACAGAGATTCAAACGACGCGGTTTCAGTTGCGTTGGAAAGCTAACGTCTGGGGCTTCGATTTGATATATAATTTGCCATAGTGGCCGTACAGCTAGGCGATGCAAACGCGTGCTCCATGCGGATGTGTCGCATCTACAAAAATCAGCGTGGCAGATTTCGCCCCCAGCGATTTCTGGGCTATTTCCGGCCCAGTTTCAAGCCCAGAAAACACAGATTAAAGGCTGCAAAGTAGAGAAATGAAGGGAGGATGACTCATAATTCACTTTTGATAATTTAGATGTAGATTTTAGAGAGAGAGGTTCTCTCCTCTCTCTTAGGATTTAGGATTAGGATTCCTCTTAAAGGATTTAGGATTTCTTATTATTTCAACTTCCAATTTCTTTTTCATCACAGGTTCAATATTCTTTTTATTTGTTTATGAACTCCATGTTATATTTGATATCTTTATTAATTCAATTTGAGGTATTCCAGACTTATTACTTCTTTTATTAATTATTCTCAATTGATGTTTTAATTTATATTTTCTCTTCTTGGCTTTGGTTGAGTAATTGGTAACGCTTGAGTTATTGAAATAAAGCAGTAGTTGAAATTGGCAATTGCTAATTGATTTGGATCGCTCTAAAAGTTGACTAGGACTTGAGGATCAATTTAATTAGTCCACTTGACTTTTCTTTATTTAATGAGGGATAACTAAGCGGGATTAAAACCCAATTTCAACACACCTGATAAGGATAACTAGGATAGGAATTCCACCTCTCATACCTTGCCAAGAGATTTTCGTAATTATTAATTTATTTTTCTTGTCAATTAAATTACTTGTTCAACTCTTTTGAAAACCCCAAAAATATACCTTTGCATGACCAATAATAAGAACACCTCCCTGCAATTCCTTGAGAAGACGACCCGAGGTTTAAATACTTCGGTTATCAATTTTATCAGGGATTTGTTACTTGTGACACCCAAACTTTTTTAAGAAAGGAATTCTTGTAGGTCTAGAAGCTGTACTTACAACGAGGATTTATTTTTTTTGAAAGTTCTAGACCGCGCAAGAGTTTCGTTCTTCAACCAACAATCATAAATTCAACATCCATCCAACAACACCAAATCCATATCACAATTCATTCAACATCCATTCAACAACACCAAATCCATATCACAATTCTATTCAAGGTTACTAAGCATTAAATATACTCATACATTCTAACTTATCCTATGGTCACCTAGGCTAAGTTTTCACAGAACATTATATATTAAATATGTGAAACGTAAACCATACCTTGGCCGATTTTCGCGTATAACCCGAGACACCACCAAGGCACCAAGAACAACCCTCAAACCTCAAAATCTCCAAGGCAAGGCCTCCTAAACTCCACCAACCCTCAAAAGTACTCAATCAACTTCAACATATACAAGCCTAATTCACATATATCACATCCAAATTCAATACCCAAACTCATATAAACTAGAATTTATAGAATTTTGAGAGTCCTTACCTTATATATGTTTTGATTGAGCAAAGGTCCACAAGTTCCTCGAGTTAATTTGAGCTAAACATCAAGACATCGAATTTCAATAACCAAAGCCCCAAAATTTCAAAATTTCAAGAGACTGAGAGGCTGGGATGAGTGGTGTGACTTACTTATGAAATTGATCCGATAGAATCGTAGAGCTCGATGCGCTAGACGCGTAGTCACAAACGGTGCGGCGATCGGAGCTCGGATGAAGAAGTTATGGTGGTTTGTTTGAATGTTAGGGGGTTTGGAAGTTCTCCTCTTCCCCTTCTAACAATGGCAGCGTGATTGAAAAGAGAAGGGGAAAGGAAGCTGTGTCTTCTTTAAAGGATGGGTCTGGTTGGGCCCACGGATCCAATTTGGACCCAGTTTGATCAGTTCGATTTGTTCAGCCTAATTTTAGGCTAAATTCTTTGAAGTTAATGTTAAAATTTTCGTTTTAAAGAGATCTATCCTATTTTTTTTTGGTGACTGAAATAAATTAAACAAAGAAAAACAAAACAAACAAAACAAGGAACTGCTTAAATAGAGGGACAGTCCCATTTAAGACTACTCTTAAACTCCTCCCAAGGTGAAGGAAGCTCCACATGCGAAAGTTGTAACTTCATCGCCATCTTTGCCATAGTATCTGCCACCGTGTTTGCATCTCTCATAATCAAACGAAGGTCAACACGCCAATTCCAATGCATGATATCTCTTATTTTGAGCACCAATGGATCACTAAACCCAAAACCATCTTGAGTAACAAAATTAAATGCTTCCACACAATCCGTCTCACAAATAACATCTCATTGACCCACATCCCAAGCTAAGAGATATCCTCTCCAAATAGCAAACAATTCTCCTTGAAGAATACTATTACTCTCAATCATTCTCAAACACCCCCTTTGCCAGCTCCCATTACAATCTCTAATAACACAAGCAAAACTAACACTATCACCTGAACCAAAATAACTAGCATCACAATTAATCTTAAAAGTACCAATGGATGGGGGATTCCAAAAACCATTTAGAGTAGAGGGAAGGGACATACGTTGTAATTCAAAAATATTCCTAAGCTCCTTTTCTGAAGTTAATGCCAGACAAATCACTTTTTTCGGAGGCCAAGTTTCATGGGGATTAAAGACGTCATTATTCCTTGCTCGCCATATCCACCAAAGTGCCGAAAAGAACTTGAACGGATGCTCTCTGCTATGATACAAGAACCAGTTCTTCAAATCCAAAGGATGACAAGAAAAATCCAACCTATGCCAGACAAGCTGAGCTTTTGGACAATCCCGAATACAATGTAAAACCGATTCCTGGCTAGAAAGACATCTTGGACACCTATCCGATGACGACATCCCTCTTCTAAAGCGAAAACTTGCAGTAGGAAGAGCCTCCTTAAGACACAACCAAGCCAAAAACTTATGCTTTTCCGGAACAAGCTGACGCCAAAGCCAAAGCCAATTCTCCCACTCCTCCCAACCAAACAGCTGCTTACACAACCACAAGTAACCATTGCGTGAGTCATAGACTTTAGCAGCAGACCCACTCCAATACCAACCCACTTCCGGACCTGCTTGCTCATCTGGATTGTAAGAGAGAATATTACCTTTCAGATTTTGAGATAAAGGAGAATAAAGATTATCCAAATGCCACCTACCAACCGACCAAATATCCTGTATCCGGAGATTCGAATCAGAAATGTGAACATAATCCATCTCATTAGATAACCGTCCTTCTCTCCTCCAGCTAGAAAACCAAAAATTCTGGTTCAAATCTCCAATAGACCAAGCAAACCCATCCTTCAACACTTCCCAAGCCTTGCAAAGACACCTCCAAATGGGAGAGTCCTTGTTCTTAGGATAACTAAAACAGTCATATAGAGATGATCGGTATTTGGCATCCAACAATTGGACCCATAGCTTGTTTGGCTGCTGGAAAAAAGTCCAAACTAGCTTCCTAAGAAGAGCAATATTTACACAATAAGGATCTCTAATCCCTAAACCTCCATATTTTTTTGGAGTAACCAGTACCTTCCAACTAACAAGATTCAATCTTCTTCCATCAACTTGTCCTTTCCAAAGAAAATTCCTCATCATAGACTCCAATTTACTAATAATTTCTTTGGGAAAAAGAGAGACCTGCATCTGGTACGTGGGAATAGCGGCGACAACAGAATTAACCAAGCAGAGTCTACCAGCCCGATTGAGTAAACTCCCTTTCCAGCTTGCTAGCCTACTTCGAATCTTATCCAGGACACCATTGAAAGCTGAACGAGTCACCCTAGAATGGCTAAGGTTAACTCCAAGATACTTGCCCAAGTCCTGGACAAATCTGATAGAGGATACCCCAGTGAAAACCTCTTTCCTTATTGCAGAGACATTCTTGGAGCAAAGCGCTTTAGACTTCTCCACATTAATCTTCATCCCAGATGCTTTGCAAAAAGTCTCTAAAACCAACATCACATTTTGCACTTGTCTCTTTGTAGCTTTACAGAATAGAAGCAAGTCATCCGCAAACATTAAGTGGGATATTCTTGGTCCCCCTCTAGAAATAGCAACCGGCTCCCACAAGCCCAAATCAACCTGATGACTAATAAAGCATGCCAATCGCTCCATACACAACACAAAAAGATAGGGTGACATAGGGTCTCCTTGTCTAAGACCTCGGCTAGGAGTAAAGCCATTCAGACGACTCCCATTCCAAAGAATAGATAAGGAAGAAGCAGTGACACAATTCATAATCAAATTAAGTGTAGGAATAGGAAAACCAAAGCTCTTAAGGGTATGAGCTAAAAACCTCCAGTCAACTCTGTCATAAGCTTTCTCCAGATCAATCTTAAAGGCCAGTGTGCCTTTCTTTGATTTAGTCTTCTTCATAAAGTGGAGGACTTCTTGAGCAATAATGATGTTGTCAGGAGTTCCTCGTCCCGGAATAAATCCTCCTTGAAGCGGGCCAACAATCTCCGCAAGATGAGGATGAAGCCTATTAACAAGGACCTTCGTGATGATCTTGTAAACTACATTGCAGAGACTAATCGGCCTGAAATCTTTCATAGATACCGGTGATTCAACCTTTGGAATGAGAACCAGTAAAGTCTCCAACATTCTCGGATCAAGAGTAACACCGGAGAATGCCTGCTTAACCATCTTCCAAACATCATGACCAATGATCTCCCAATATTCTTTGAAGAAGAAAGCTTGAAACCCATCAGGACCCGGAGCTTTAAAAGAGTTCATGTGAAAAATAGCTGTTCTAACTTTCTCCATAGTAACTGGTGCCGTAAGATTATTGCAAGCTTCCTCATTCAGAGAAGGAAGAGGCACATCACCAAGGCAACCCAAATCAACATCATCCAAATGACAGAATAAGCTTTTATAGAAAGACTCTGCTTCTTGACTCAGAACCTCTGGATCAGTTTCCCACACTCCATCCTTGAGAAAAAGGCCATGAATCTTATTGTGCTTCCTTCGCGCAAGAGTTTGAATATGAAAAAATCTTGTATTCCTATCCCCGAACCTTACCCACTGCTCTCTGGACTTTTGGAACCATAGGAGCTCTTCTTGCACTAGAGTATTATTATAATCATCAAGCAACTGTTGCTCTTTCTGACGCAAATAAATACTATCCACCACTTCCAAACGCTTTTGTAAATAATTAATCTGCTGCTCTAATTCACATTTCTTAACAAAAATATTACCAAATACCTTCGAGTTAAACTCTAGTGAATTCTTCTATACTTCCGAAAGCTTGCCATGAATCCCTCTATTACCAGACCACCATGACTGGTTCACAATATTCCTATACCCAGGATGAGTAGCCCAAGCAGCAACAAATCGGAAAGGTCGATTCCCTTTAGGCTGAGGACGACCTTTACAACGCACCAGAATAGGGCAATGATCAGACTGAAGCCTATTTAAAACTTCTGCATAAGCCTCTGGAAAGATAGATAACCAACTACTATTTATACAGACTCGATCAAGCTTTTTTGCCACGTCAACATAATTTTTCACCCTCCTGTACCAAGAAAACCGCCTCCCAATAGTCTTCAGATCAAACAAACCACTATCTCCTAATGAAGTAGCAAACATGTCTGCTCTTTGATGAGAAAATTGACAGCCCTTAGATTCATGAGAAAATTTGACTTCATTAAAATCACCAAGAACAATCCAAGGTCCTTGAAAAACCATGGATTGTGCAACAAGATAATCCCGAAGGAGAACCCTTTTATTAAATTGAGGACTGCCATAAATACCACTACACCTCCAAATTAAATTATCAAAGTGAACCTCAACAGCAACACCTTGATCAAAAGCATCAATGAACTTACAACAAACACCTTTCATAGAGGATAGAAACCAAATACCTCCCTTATGCCCCTCTGCTTCTACTATACCAACAGAGTGATACCCCAACCTTTCCCAAAATAATTTTAAATGCTGAAAAGGGGAGTGAGTTTCAACCACAATAAAGAAAACAAGTCTAAATTTTCTAACAAGTTCCTTACAATGCACCCGGGCTAACTTATTAGAAGCACCCCTAATATTCCAAACAATCATATTTAAACTATCCATAAATAATAGGGACAGAATAAATAAGAACATAAACTCTAAATAGAATCACCAACCTCAATAGGTGGTTTGTCCTGTGGTACTAGCACACTCTGATCCTCAATAATTGCCACCTTCGGACCCCCTGACACTGCACCTGTCATGCTTCCATCTACTAAGGTTTCCTTCGTTGTGCCACCATTTTTATCAACTGGCGAGTTCTGCAAGGAGGAAGGCCGAGGACACTTCCGTAGAGAAATTCCACGACGTGCAGGAGTTCTGCGCGATGGAGATGGCGCAATTTCATGTTTTTCTCGCTTCCCCATCCTAATGCCAATTGATTTGCCTCCATCACCATGCAAATTGGGCCTTGGAACCCTTCTCGAACCAAACTTGTGCTGCTTTCCATCTTGGTCCTTCAAACCTGATGACTGGCCCATTGTGAATTTTCCCTTACGCAGCACTTGTTGCCAGCCCTCTCCATCATCCATGCATGTCTCATTAACATGACCATCAGGCACGTGAGGAGCCAATGATTCCGTAACCACATCCTTCCCTTTAACAACTCCTAATTTCTCACCCAAATTACGAGGATTCTCACCCAAATCATGAGCTTTTGATTCAGCCTCTTTTTGAATCTCATGATTGTTGTGTGGCACTAGTATTGGGGCTTCATTATTTTTTCCATCACCAAAGGAATTTCCGTTTCCTGCCAATGACTCCTTCTCCCTGCACAATGATTTATCATACCCATACCGTGCACAAGTAGCACAAATCAACTGTAAACTCTCGTACTCCACTTCATAAGTCACACCCTCCACTATAATATATTTGATTAAGGCAACTCAAGATTAATTTGAACACAAGCTCGGACATATTTTTCTTTTTCTGCAAGCTTAGTGGCCAAATCTACTTTCACCAGAATCCCTATTGCAGAAGCAATTCGCAGCATTGCTTGTTCCTGGTAGCACCAAATTGGAAGTCCCGAGACTCGAATCCATACAAGCGTTGATCCAAAGGATTTTTCGCATGGCCTAAAATCCACATCCCATGGCTTTACTATAACATAGTGACCGTCTATCAACCACGGGCCACCAAGAATGACTTTCTCATGATCCGTAGCAATATCAAATTTAACCAAAAAATATCCAAACTCCACATCCAACAAATCAAACCCTCCTTTGATGCGCCATACTATCCGAAGCTTATGCATGAGAGCCGTGTAGCCATAATGCTTATCCAGCACCTTGATCATGATGGCTTCCTTATAAGGTTCAGCTAGACAGCTCTTTGCCTCCTTGGTAAAATTGACACTTGGTGGACAAGAATCACCCTGCTTACCTGTCACCGTCGCGATACCATCCCTAGATAAAGACCCTACTAATGCAAAGGCCTTAGACTTTTCTGCACCAATGACTTTATCTCTAAAGGAGACCTTGGATGACTTTTCTAACCCCTCTCGAGAAGAATCCTCCTTAACACCGGATAGACCCCACTCACGCTCTCCCCTTATCTCTTCCGATGGCATGGCCATCTTCCTCACTGTGTTTCGCCCTCAACCGCTAGCCCCTGCTCTCTCCTTCTCTCATTCTTCTTGAGTACGGAGTACGTACTCTTTATCTGCTAGAGTTTTTTTTAGCTCTATCCTATTTTAATATAAGATTTTTATTTCTAATCTTCTTTATTAAAATTTAATTTATCGACTAATTATTTACTAATTTAGTAGGGTTTACACATTCAGATTTTAATAATTTATTAATTAGTTTATACCTATTATATTATTGTATATTATATGTATTTATTGAAAAAATAATATTAATAAATATTGTATAATTATAAAAAAAATAAGTTATAATCAATAAAATATTTTTTGTTTATTTTTTAATTTGTAAAATTTTAATAAAATTTATAGGTAAATAAAAATATAATTAATTTAAGAATGAGTGAATTTTGTAATTAAAATTAAAAAATTATATAGAAATAAATTATTTGATGAAAGACCAACGAATTATAACTCAAATTATATAGTCTCCCTATATTCATCTAAAGGTCGCAAATTCAAGTCTCACTTTTAATTTCAAAAAACAAATTATTTGATGAAAGATTGTTATATATATAATTTGCAAATATGATAACAAAAAGTATGACAATTTAGTGGACTTGCAGCAGGAAGGAATACGGCAATACGCAGTGTCATAGTCCGCATTTACAACTTGAGCGATTTAGTTGGTCCGATTTTTATTGGATTTAACCGGTAGGTTCTGATTCTTTACGTGAAATGGTCTTAGCCAACTGATTTGCCTATATCTGCAACCTAAGCAAGTTGGTTGGTTTGATCTGGTTTTTACAATTATAATATTAGAATAATAACAATTTTTGTTAAATTATACCATTAGTTTTTATATTTTTACTGAAATTAAAAATCCTTATATTTTAAAAGTTTGTAATTAGATTTCTGTTATAATCAAGCTTTTAATAATGTTTACCGTAAAAAAATACACATTTATTATATTGTCTTTTTTTTTCCTTTTCTTCTTCTTTTCCTCTTCAGTTTTTCCTTCTTTTCTTTTATTTTTTCCACATATTAACATAAAAATAGTAGTTTAATTTACCACAATTATATAAAAATAACAACAAATAAACATATTATAATCTAACAACTAAAGAGCTAAAAAAGAAAATTAAAAAACTTTTTTTATAATATTAAAAGCAAAACGCAGGAGGAAGAGAGGGACTCGTGAGCATAGATGCAATGGATCCAGCATGACAATAGTAAACTGAAGAGTGAGACAAATAGTGCTGGAGTGGGATACTCTTTTGAAAAGTGAACCGGACCAACACACCCAAACAAAATCCGACCCAGACAAGACCCATCCCCAACACAACCATCGCAACCTATTGGTTTTTTAGTTGGATTAAATCCTTTGGAGAATTTGATGAACGATAATTGATACAATGACAATGAAGATCTCACCGCTGCCGAAGATGTTGTGAGTAATCGAGAGTTGTTGTATTTAGAGTTGGGACAGAGGGTGGTGGGTGGGTGGAGGATTGAATTCGGTGATAATGTAAAGACAGAATGCAGGATAGTGGACGGTGGGTGGGGTGCTGTTTTGGAAAGTGAAAAAGTGAGAGTGAGAGAGTTGGGGTGGAATGAGGTGGAGTGGATTCAGATAGCTTAGAGAGTTTTTGGTCATTTTTAAATGGTTAAATTATACATTTAGTTCCTATACTTTTACTAAAATTACAAATTAGTTTCTGTTGTCAAACAAGTACAACTCGCATGTTTAAAATAGCGAATATGTTGACGAATATTCTGTTAAATCAAAGGTTGTTTGAATGGTAGGGACTAAATTATAAAATTTAATTTTGTTTAAAGACCAATTACAAACCCTTAAAATATAAGGACCAATTTATAATTTTAATAAAAATATAAGAACCAACTGTGTAATTTAACCCAACAATTTTTGGTTAATCCTATCAAACCGGTAAACCGACTCCCTCGAGCTTGAGCGGTTCGACCCCAAACATTTCTTATAAAAGGCACAAAAAGCCAAACTGTTCGCTTCTTCTCACGTTGTCAGTTCTGTCCTCCCCGCCGTCCAGCCCACTGCTCGCTTGTGGTCTCCATTTGCTAACCGCCCCTTTCTTCTGTGTTCTTCCGTCTCTTCTATTCCTCTCTGTCGCCTATGTCACCTCTGTTCTGAGCTGCCCTTTTGCCGTCGCATCTGCCGTTGTCTCCTCTCTTGCCGCCGGCGCCGACGGTTCTGATTTGCCGTTGAGCTTATCTTCTCTGGTCAAGGAGTGTTTTTTGGAAGCAGAAGCAGCGTAGAAAGCTTGTGAGGAGCCAACTCTTATTATCAATAGTTTTGGGTGTAGATCCAATTTCAGTATGGCTTCATTTGGATTATACCAAACGAGAAAGAAAAGATTGTAATTTTGTGCAACTGAGGGCTTAACAAGAAGATTCCCCCTATTGAGCGCGAACAGAGGCGCTTGTTCACGTCAACCGCAGAACCCCGTTCTTTCCAAAGAGCAGCGAGTTGTGTTGTCTGCAATTGCAGTTTCAACACTTCCAGGAGACGGGTACCTCAGATCCCTCCCATCATTTTTTCACATCATGTGTTAGATTCTTAATTTGAGTTTTTATTTTTCTTTATTTTCTTCAGTTCCATATGCAAACTTCTTTTAAAGATCCAATTGTTCTGTTAGGAGTGTTAGTTTTGATTTTCACCATAATGTAAATAATATCACTAATGAAAACAGTTTTGATTAAATGCTTATTTAAGATCCAATGCCATTTGTTGTTTAAACGGGACAGAGTCTAAAATTCTTACAAGCTATTCAGTTTTACATACAGAACGAGGCTTAAAGAATTTATTTCGACCCTCACGGTGCATAGCATTTATCAAACAATCCATGCATGTTAAATATCCCGCTATGATGCTCTTGTAAAATTTTGGCCAACTAGTTCTCTTCAATGAACGGTGTATATGTGTGTGGCTATGTGTAAATTCTGCTAGTATTACAATTGCAAGCCCAATGCACATGAAATTCCGTTTTTAACAAGTGGCAACTGACTATATGCTCCTTTGAGATGTGTGTGCAGGATCACTGTCGATCCTGTGGGAGAACTTTGTGGAACGAAAATTCATCAAATCAAATGGTATGATACTGGTAGGGAGTGATACACTAGTTTAAGTATTATCCTTGAGGAGCTTCATAGAGCAACACTTTTATATGCAGGCTTTTACATTATTCTTTTCAAAGTCAATTTTGGATCTTCTTCTGTGATCATCCTCCTGGTACAGTCCCCAGTCTCAATCCTCCAGGAAGGAGGATCTGCAATCCAATGCATGGGTACAGTCGCTTGGGTGGAGGAGCACGTTCCAGCAGCTCGCCGCCACTGTCCCCACGTTTCCGCCATGGCCGGAGCAAGGGCAGCAGCTGCAGCAGAGGTTCATCAAAGGAGGACACTAATTGGATGGAGAAATTGGCCTTTCTTCTCATGTCGGCAGTTTTCAGAAGGAGAGGGTTGCTTTTGTTTGCGCCCTTGTTGTATATTTCGGGGATGTTGCTGTACATGGGTTCTTTGAGCTTTGATGTTGTGAGTATAAAAGATGGTGTTGTTGTTGTGCACAAGCGTGCTCCTCCCGGTTCAGTTTATAGAAGTCCTCAGGTCTTTGAAAAGCTATGGCCTTTCATGGTGGATGAGGGTGCTCAAGCCAATGCTAATGCCACTGGAAATGCGGTATCCAATCTTTTCTTCTCATTTCAATTTTTATTCTACCTTTCGTGTTTAGTTCAGTGGACCAATATTACCTCAATTCATGTTTGAAGAAGTGAACCTCGGCAATGGTGAAGAAGGCTTTTATTTTTGGTTCTTCATTTAGTTTACCAATTAAAGATAATTGATATTTGCATGGAGCTGTCTGAATAACTACTTCCAATAATGACATTCTGAATTTTGATGACTTGTACATTCTATTGGATTGCTTGGTAAAGGTTTGAGGAGTGTCAGCAAGATAATATTTCAAGGTTGCACTATATATTGTTACAGCTAACTCGCGGGGGGGGGGGGGGGGGGTGGGGGAACACACAGATACAGTCCATCACTAACTTTGCATAAACAATATTTACACGGAATTCCGCAAATAACTTGCGAGTTAAACGCTAGTTATTGCTGCAACAGATATATGAGTGCTTATATCATTAGATCTACTAATTTAGGATCAATAGGTCTAATACCTGATGTGCAGCTGTGTAGGGTTGACAACAGCGACAAATGGGCCAAGTGGGAGTAAATACCAAGTTGGTGCCACTTGAGCTAACGAATTTTCATAGTATTTTCAGCCATGGAAAACTTGTTATTGAATAAATTTTCATTTTCATAATTCCTAGTATATTGTCCATTTCTTTTAATAATATGCTTTTGGCCATGACTGAATAAAGATGGAAATCATGCAGTTGATGAAATCATGGAATCTAAAGGAGCATAAAGGGTGGAAGCCTTGTGCTAACAAAAGTGTTCCTCAAACAGGTCTTTGCTCCTCTGAATGAGAAGTTGTGTAATCCTGAAATTTTGTTTTGTTTCTTGTTGCATAAAGCATCAATTTATTCACATTTATATCTTCTGTATACTTCCTTTCTTGTTTATTTTGTTCACCATTAACCTTTTAGATCATGAGTCTCCATCATTTCATCTCATGTGTTTGTTATCTTTGTTGAAGCAATTATCTAACTTTTTCTCTCAACCCCCCCCCCCCCCAATTTTTTTTTTTAAATTTTAGAATTGCCAAAGTCAAATGGGTTCCTTATAATTGAAGCAAACGGTGGCTTGAATCAGCAACGCCTTTCGGTATGCCTATTGATGAAATCATTTTTTTTTTTTCAGAACTTTATGTATTGTGAGTTTTACATCATATGTGGTGTGCATGAATGGTGATTCCATTCCGTGTAATAAGGGAAGGCCATTTTTGCTATAGAAAGAAATGGTAAATCCACATTATTCCTTGGTTTACATAGCCATGTATGGAGCATGGAAGCACCTTTCCTCCTACAAAAGGAAGGATTGAAATTTCATGCTGTACGAAATGGGAAACCTTCATTAGTTTTTACGGAATGACAACTATGGCCCTTGTTAAATTTCTATACAATTCAAATTTTTAGCTCTGAGGAGCATCTATGTTTATTTCGATAAACCTTGATTCAGTTCCACTTTGATTCCATATATCAAACTAGATTACAGTTATATTCCATTCTCATTACATTAAATCACTGTTCTGTGTATCAAAGTAATGGATGGGTGCAATGCAACTTTAAATCCTGTGCATAGGAGAGATTGAGAGTGCTATTAATGATCTACAAAAATGATTTGGTTTTGAAAATCTATGCCTAGCGAGTTATGCTCTATGAAGTTGCTGAATGTTGTTCTCTAGGTCATTTTGCTTTGAATGGAAGTATGGTGTACTCTGTTAGGAATATCAGATAAAGAAACTAGACAAACTGACAAAGGACATTAATACTGGGGATTGCTGTTTGCCATGCATCATATTTCCATATTGCCTTTTATCAGAAAATTCAAATTTTTATATTGTCTTGGTACTTACTATACTAACTATCATACAGATATGTGATGCTGTTGCTGTTGCTGGACTACTAAATGCAACTCTTGTTATTCCAATATTTCATTTAAACAGTGTGTGGCGAGACAAAAGGTAAACTTCTTTTGTTCCACTTAATTTCGGAATTGGCAACCTGAATACATTGGTTATTTGATTATTCATGTTAATTGTTGTGAAATACTAGCCACTAAGGTTTTTTTTTTTTTGGGTGGGTGGGGAGGGGATTTAGCCTTCCCAAAGAAAAACTATAAAATTGATATATGACCATATTTGTATCAAGGGTATAAAAGTCCATAGAAATGTGACCAAAAGGTAGCTAATGAGGTCCAACAACTTTATAGTTTATACAGGAGTAAAGATGTTTAGAATCTCTAGTTTGATAATTTTCCATGTTTTCTCATTCTGCTTCCTATATGTCTACCTTTAACTTGCAAATAATACTGGTGACATAGGGTAGATGGAAGATCATCTTGTTCTTTGATTGCCCTTTAAATAAAATCATTGACATGGACTTCAAATTTGAGGATTGAAAAATGTTTGCCTTGGAAGGAACTATCCAAACAAAACCAACCTTTAGTAATGGAAAATCTTTCACATCTGAATCCTTTATGAGACTAAGTATTAGTTAGAGCATCCTTGTATTTTTCTAAAGTAGATTCTTTCTTACTTATGACCTTCGTTCTCTGTATTTCATATCTATCTATAAATTGGTGTACTCTTCCCATATAAAAGTAACTGTGAAAACCATTAAAACACATACTTAAGATGAAATAATTAATTGACCTTGGTCATGTAGAAAATTGTATAAGTAGACAAACTTCTTGTACCGAAATGAGTTGTAGTACCATTCATTCTTAAGGCAATCCATTTTAATATTCTGAACTTTGGACGTTATGTAAACTTATTACAATATTACTACATATGCAAAGCTTCTACACAAATGTTGAATTGAAAGTCTTAACACATTGGTCACCAAGGGATATCCTACAGCATTTAAAGAAACACTTTTTGATTGGATGATTTTACACCTTGTGTCATTATATGTCTACTATCTTCTTGACGATTTGTTTTTCTTACTAAAAAAGAAGAAAAGAGAAAATCAATCCCTCGCTGTGCATAATTAACACATCTAAAGTGCAATACTGCAATCTCAGTTATGTGTCCGCATATCTGGAACACGTTTACGTAGATTTTAATTCTATAAATAATTACATAAAAGTTCTCATAGATATTTTGTTTATCATGTTATGTAATCCAAGTTAATGGCAGTTATTTTCTAGTCCATATGAATACTTCTGAACTTGTTTATGTGTTGATATTTTTCTTTTGATGTCTGGCAGCAACTTTGGTGACATTTTTGATGAAGATTTCTTCATAGAAACACTTGGAAATCGTGTGCATGTGGTAAGAGAGCTCCCAAGTGACATACTTCAGAGGTTCAATAATAACATAAGTAACATTGTCAATCTTAGAGTTAAAGCTTGGTCTAGTCCTGCTCACTATCTTCAGAAGGTCCTTCCTCAACTATTAGAAATGGGGTGCGTTTTTTTCCCCCTCTGTTTCCTCACCATTGGTTGGCCTCCAATTCTTCCCAGTGACAATTTCAAGTTTTCCAAATGCTAAAATGTCAAATAATATTCTAGTAGAAGATAGAACAAATGTAATATATTCCTAATGTTTACATGTAGTCTCTTCACTCATCAATATTTTGATAACTGAATATGTTTAATTTAAGTAGGATTATTTGCAGGGAACAAATTACTAAAACCCACTCAACATAATGAAGTCACAATTAATGGAAGCAATATAAGAAAAATAACCAAATACACAGAAATAAATACCTGATTTTCAGGATCCAAACGAGTACATGTAAATACGAATTCCCCCCCTTGACTTATCTTGAAAAACTTTACGCCTTTACGGTACCTGCCATCTTTTCCAAAAATCTCATAGATGAAAGTATTGTGTAAGCTTGATGACCATACTTGCCTGATTCAACTAATGTGTTGTTTGCAGAGTTATGTTATTGAAATCTCATATTCTTTTAAAAATTTAGGCTGGGCGTTTATTTTGTTGTTTCCTTTATGCTGACAACGGGTAGGCTGCTAGATAAGGTTTTGTTGATTTGGTATATATAAGTTGGCGTAGGCTTTTAAAGGCATGAATGCACATGTATATACAGGAAGTAGAACATGAAAGCAGAAATGATGCATTTATATTATATATAAATGACAGCATGTCTTGGTGCTCCAAATTTAAATTCCTATTTCCTAAAGAGTCACGCAGTTATTATTGCTTCATGGCTTGTGTCATTCCTTTGCTGACCAGGAACAAATGCAGGCTTATTGTTACTTCCTTATACGCATGCTATAAAAGATTCTCTTCATAAGAAAAGTAGTTCTTGTCAATTGCCGTGGTTCTTTATTAGTACTGTTAAAGTGTTAATTTATGCCCTTTGCAGACATGATTTTCTCCATATGTTGTCTAAGGCTTCTAAGAGGGATTTGTTCATACTTGCTACAGAGCTATTCGCATTGCACCTTTCTCCAACAGATTAGCTCAGGATGTACCCTCAAAAATTCAAGAGCTTAGGTGCTTTGCCAATTTTGGAGCTCTCAGATTTTCAGAATCTATAAGAACACTTGCAGAAAGCATGGTTAATCGGATGGTTGAACATAGCTCCCACAGTGGAGGGAAATATGTTTCTGTGCATCTTCGATTTGAGGAGGTGATATTCTAAAATGTTTCGGTTAGCTAGCTATGTTTCTTATGCATAATTTTAAGTATATTTTACTTATGATGATTGATTTTTTATTTTTTAATTTATAATGACTAAGATATTTTTTCTTATTAATTTTTTTGATTGGGATTTTAGCTTATTAATTTTTCTTTTGTTTGGATTTGACTAATTTATTTATTCTAATTTAGCTTTAGTATTTATGTATTTGGAGCAAGTTGATTACATTTATATGGGTAAACTACCAAAATGGTACTGATACTTCATGCCGTTGTCAAAAATAATTTTGAAAGATACGAACGACAAACCAACCCCTGAATAATTTAGAAACATGACAAAAAAAAACCAAAAATATTTATAAGTGACAAACAACTTTTGTATTTAGCAATTGTCCGTTTGATTCAAGCTTTTGTGTAATCATTTAGATAATTATTTAGAAGGTGGATATAAAAAATTGTAGCAAAATTCAATTTCTAGCCTTTTTTTTTCCGTAAAATCTATTAAAGCATTTGAATCATTCACAGAAAAAAAAAAAATCACTTGGTGTAAAATCACCAAATTTTAAGAATAAAAAGTCGATCTTTCTAATAGTGGTTGCAAAAAATTGCATTAAACTCTGATCTCTAAAGCTTTTTTGAAAATATATATTTAATATCTGGTTATTTTTGTCACATTTTTAAATATCATGGGGGTTTATTTGTCATTGGTATCTTTCAGGGTTATTTTTATGGGTGAGATGAACTTTTGAGTATCATTTTGGTAGTTTACCCACATTTATAAATATCATTTTTTTTGTTTTTTTTTTTATATGTTGAGTAATATACTATGTCAAATCTTTATAGAAGTTACTGATGTTTCTTTAGTTAATTCTTTGTACATTAATTATGTATCATAATTAATAGTGGTTATATGTATAAAGGATATGGTTGCATTTTCATGCTGTGAGTATGACGCTGGGGAGGAGGAGAAGCATGAAATGGATATTGCTCGCGAAAGGAGTTGGCGAGGCAAATTCAGGAGAAGACATAGGGTAATAAAGCCTGGTGTAAATCGGGTTGATGGAAGATGCCCATTGACTCCTTTGGAGGTATACAGATTACAAATTCATTTCTTCCTTTAAGTATGCATTGGTGTGCTTTGTTATATTTTTGGCAAAATTGTCATCTTTGCAAATGATCTGAAGTTTTTGCTTCTCGTGTTTCTTCTTTATTTCCCTTAAACCCTCGTATAGAAAATAGCCAAGATACAGGATGCATGCAGAGAACTGTAAACATTCTGAGTGGGCGTGTTAAGTTTTACATTACTTAAGGATATTGTCAAAATTTGGCTTTACGATTTCTTGGCCCTCCTCCCTCAAGCCAGTTCTTTGGATGGAGTTATGCCCAAAATTTACCTTTCATAAACTAGTTATCAAATGAAAAATTCAAATAGAAAACTCAAAGGACGACATGGTATTTTTATTTGAGCAATGATAATTGCATATTACATTTTTATGCACAGGAGAAATCCCCTTGAAGACATGTTGTATGTGACTACTAATATGTTTTTACTGGCTCAATTGCTTGGGTGAATCTTGCTGTAAGAATAGTATGTGTGATCGTTCTGATATTCATTGCTCAATTTTGTTTGATGCTGTAGGTGGGAATGATGCTTAGAGGAATGGGTTATGATAATACAACCTCCGTATATGTTGCAGCAGGAAAGATATATAAAGCACAGAAGTACATGGCACCACTCAGACAGATGTTTCCACGATTACAAACCAAGAATACACTGGCTACTCCAGAAGAGCTTGCTCAATTCATGGTATTTGTGAATCGAACTATGCATAGATCAAGAAAAATCCATATTATATTGTATAGAAATGAAAGATGATTTCATTAAGAAGTAAATATCTGTAACACATTTATGAGGCAGGGCTACTCTTCTAGGTTGGCTGCTCTTGATTATACCGTTTGCCTACACAGTGAAGTCTTTGTTACAACCCAGGGTGGAAATTTTCCACACTTCTTGATGGGTCACAGACGCTATATATATGGAGGACATGCAAAGACAATTAAACCTGACAAGCGAAAATTGGCTCTACTATTCGATAATCCTAACATAAGGTACAACTTTGGCTCTCTTTCTTGGTTTGTATTTGCATTTTCAGTTGATGTGGGCAGCAAGAAATGTGTTTGGTAATACATTCAGTATAATGTGATGAAACAGAGATGGTTGAATAATCATCATTATGGTTAGCATTGGTTTTAGAAGTTTCTTGTTGCTTCTACCAGGGTAGTTGCGTGTGCATACCTTCTTGATGTGAACTATTTCTCCTTGAAGGTATATTTGAATAGAGGAACATAATTGATTAAAAAGAGATCCTACTTGGTGATAGAGGCTCTAAAGTTATGTCTCAAAAATTTAAACTGTTAGATAAAGATACATTCTTTAACTCCAATGTTGGTAGTACTCTTTAAATGTTTATCATTGATTTTATGCAACCTTGCCATGGGTTAGGGTAACGCTTCTGGGTTGTCTTTTATTTTGTATATGTGAAGACATTGGGCAATCTTTGGTTTTCATTCTTGGCTTTTTCCTGCAATGCTTTATAGATAGATAATGTTATGTTTATATTTTTGTTGAGGTTTATTAATATTTATTAAAAATAATTGCTGCATACACATTTGGTTGATTTCATCCTTTTTAGGCAGATTAAAACTCCTTTCTCAAGACAAACTAATGCTTAGCCAGTGGCTATTAACTTATTATGACTAATGGCACAGTTTAGAAGATAATATTTCACCCTTGTTATGATTTGGATGCTTGTCTCAAAACAAATTCGATGTTATTTATCACTTATTTCTATAAATGTTGATGTTACTGTTCTTCCAGGCTGCCAAGCATCCTCAAGTTACTTATCTTTTATTTCAATATTGATAACTTCCATTCTCATAACTCATGTTTTAATTTATGCATAATTATGCAGGTGGGAAGTTTTCAAACAACAAATGAAAGACATGCTTCATCACAGTGATCAAAAGGGCATCGAGTTGAAAAAGCCTGGTGCTTCTCTTTATACGTTTCCCATGCCAGATTGCATGTGTAAACAGGAAGAAGCAAGAAGTAGAAATTGTAGCTCTGGGAAATGTATGATGTTTTGAGTGTAAATATATGGCCTTTAGGAATACGTTCAATACCTGTATTTTTTTTTTTTTTTTATCATTTAGTTCGATTTTCTTTTTTCTTTTAAAATATGGTAGAGTTATTTTAAGTAAAAGCTTATAAAAAGTCCACGAATTAAGTGTTAATTGTTATTTTCATTTAAGTGCAACAAATGGCACTTAAGTGTACATTAAATAATTGTAAACTTGCACAGATGTTAGATTGCATCATGAATTATTCTTGGTTCCCTGCTGACTGCTGAGTTTAGCATGGCAATTTAATAGCGTGAAGGCTATATTGATGGCCTATAATTTTGGTTCTGAATTTACCAATTAGAGATAATTGATATTTGTATGAACTGTCTAAATGACTACTTTCAATAATGGCATTCTAAGTTTTGATATGATACATTGCATTGGATTTCGTGGTAAAAGTTTGTGGAGTGGCAGCATGATGATATTTTCAGGTTGCATTATATATTGTTACAGCTACCATTACAATTATATAGTGCTTATATCAAAATTTTCACAAAAATATTATTTGTACACCAAAATTAATTATTAGTGTATTTGTATATAAATATGTGTGATTTAATTTATTTTTAATATGTATTTGTATTTTAACATGTATACTTTTATTTTTGCCTGCAAATTAAATGAAACTAATAGTTATATGTATTTTTTTAAAAAAATTATAAATATTAAAAATAAAAAAGGATACGTTTTCCAAAAAAATTTGTGACTGTTTCAGTATAATTTTTCTTAATACAATTTGAAGTATTGATTAAGTCAAAACCTACTCTTAATAAAAAAAAAATCAAACATCCACATATTTTGAAGCACACAAATTTAAACAAAAAATTATGCATGAAAATTTCGACTATACTCACGTACTAATCAAAACCTATTCTTAATTATATATTTTTTATAATTAAAATTAATGATTAAAAATGACTGAAATATCAGTTTATTTAAAAGTTTTCTTATATTATATATAAGTATAGTATAGTAAGAAGCAAGTAAAATTTTAACTAATCATATTCGAAGTTTTTTAGTATTATCAGAAAAAAGCAGTCAATCAAAGCGGGTAAAACTAATATATTAAAAATTAGGGTAAAGTATTAAATTGGTCTTTTACGTTTGGGTGTAATTTTGTTTTACTTTTTAAGGTTTAAAATGTCATATTTGAATCTAAAAAAGTTTCATTTAGTTTCAATGTAATTCTACCGTGAGGAAGTTAAATAATTAACGGAATGCCCTACATAACAGTAGTACAAGAACAAGGTCGATAATTTGGAGAACAAGTATAAACTCCAAAGGCACAAAATCAACTGTGGATGTATCAAAATTTATTTATCATTCTCCTTAGTTTTATAGAAAATATTTCATTTAAATTGTAAAAAAAATGATAAATAAATGTATTGATGCAACCATTTATGTCTTAGGAGCTTGTATTTGTTCTTTAAATTATCCACCTTATTCTTGTACTGCAGTCATGTAAGACATTCCGTTAATTATTTAACTTTGACTTCACGGTATGCTACATTCAAGCAAAATAATTTTTTTTTAATTCAAATAGGACACTTTAAATCTTAAAGACAAAAATATAATTACATCCAAATAAAGAAAATCAATTTAATATTTTACCCTAAAAATTAATTAAATATTACTTGTAAGCAAATGAATATTCATTTAACATATTAAATATTTAAAGGAGAAAAAGTTATTTACGAAGGATAAAGTTAAAAACATAAGACATAAAACAATTAAAAATTTAAGATATTCTCCACATCCAAATAATTTTGTCATCTAAGCTCATCCAAGCAATTTTAGGCCATGCGCTTTTTCCATTTTTCTTCTTTTCTCACGCTTCTTCTCTTCTGCACGCTTCACGGAGCGTCTTCTTCTTCGCGTTCCTCCTCCCCATTTTTATTGTATTTTTTTTTGTCTTTTTCTCCTTCTCTCCCTGGTGAAGAAGCAGTAGAAGATAAGGAGAAAGAGTTTTGAATTGTACAAAACAAAAATGAACCAAACATATTATTATGGTGAAACAATTGTATAGTACTAAATGAACGAAACATAATCCATTATTTAAATTCAAATTCGAACAGCTTTCTTCATAATGAACCGAACACGTACTCATGGTGAAATAATTGTATAGTACTGAGTGAACAAAACATAATCCATTATACATAATCCATTATATAAAATCAAATTCGAAACACCTCTGTCTATAATTTAGAGATTATTAATTCAATTCAATTCAGATTCAGAACACCTGCGTCCATTTAATTCAATTCAATTTAGCAATTGCATTCCATTCAATTTAATTGAAAAAATAATTTGTGTTGTTGGTGATGATGATAACGAAAGAGGAGAAGAGGAGGAGGACGACGAGGAGGAGTAAAAGAAGAATCTGCATGCGTGAAGAGGAGGAGGAGAAGGAGGTATATGTAAATTTGAAAGAAGAAAAAGATGACATATGTGTGTACTTGAAAGAAAAAGAAGAAGATGATGAAGAAGCGTAGCAAAGAAGAAAAAGAAAAAGCGCGTGTAATGATAATCTTTTAATAAGAGTGATTTTTGTTGATATTTGACCTACTTAAATAAAACTTAGATAAAAAAAATACTTAAATGTGTAGCATAGCCCTTTAAAACCTTGTTTTCTGTTTATAGTTAGGTAAACTAATCCAGTGATCTATATATATATATATATATATATATATATATACGCAATTGAGTATAGGATAGTAACAAGCAAATAAAATTTTGAGTAAACACCTAACCCGGTCCCTGTCCATTTTAAATTAGGACAACGCGATCCCTCACCAAAAAAGTAACCCATGCCGGTCCCTGTCTATGCATAAAATAACTCATCGCGCCCCCTCCCATGTATTTCCATCTATGGACAGGGACCGGCGTGGGTTACTTTTTTGGTGAGGGATCGCGTTTGTCCTAGTTTGAAATGGACATAGATCGGGTTGAGTGTTTACTCAAAAAATAATATTAAAATGAGTAGTGTCAAAAAATATTGTAAATTTAATATTATAAAAAAATTATATAACGAGTAGTTTGACTATGATATTCTTTCATTTTTAAACTAATTCTTGTTCAATTTATTAAAATTAATATATTAGAAAAAATTCACCTTATAAAAATTAATCAAAGTTAAAAGATTTTAATAATGTCCATAGAACTTATTTTATACAATTATAATACCTTAACACAAAAAATTAATCACCATATAAAAATAAGTTTAATATTCATAAAAAAAATACTTTTTTGTTATGAAAAAATTAATTTTTTATTATTGACAAATTTATTATTCTCTTATATTAAAGTTAGTAGTATCAAAAAATATTGTAAATTTAATATTATAAAAAAAAGTATATAAGGACTAGTTTGAGTATTAATCCTATATATTATTTTTAAATAATCTAAAAAATACATGTTAAAAATAAGTTTGCACACGTTAATACATGATGATATTTAGGTGTATCTAAATATATTTACAGACAATTTTTTTATTTTTTATTAAGATATAATTAGTTAAAAATATGACACTTCTATATGTTAAATATATTTTAAATATGATACTTCTCGATATTCATCTGATACATTAAATAAGTAAAAGTGTTCGCACTTCATAATTGATATAACATGGAAAAAATATGTATTAAAATGTTGAATCATTTGTTATATTGACACATTGCGTAACAAATACAAATAATGCAACATAAATGTTAAAGATATAAAAGATAAGAGAAGATTGAGGGAAAAGAATAACACAAAAGTAAAAAAATTGATAATACACAATAAAATTAGTGAATATTACCTTGGTCATAAGATGTTTCACGTTGGCTATGTGAGAAGATTTTAGTAAAAAAGAATTGGTAAAATATCTATTATACCCTTAATAATGAACTAGTTATATTTGAAATTTTCTATTAACTTCTTTATTTTTTTATTGGCCAGCCCCACAAAACAAAGTTAAGTTCTATACTTTCCAAAGAAAACAAAATCTGATATAAGAGAATAATAAATTTGTCAATAATAAAAAAAATTAATTTTTTCATAACAAAAAAAGAATTTTTTATGAATATTAAACTTATTTTTATATGGTGATTAATTTTGTGTTAAGGTAATATAATTGTATAAAATAAGTTCTATGTACATTATTAAAATCTTTTAACTTTTTGATTTTATTGAAAAATTAATATATTTAGGTGAATTTTTTCTAATATATTAATTTTAATAAATTGAATAAAAATTAATTTAAAAATAAAAGAATATTATGGTCAAACTAGTTCTTATATAATTTTTTTTATAATATTAAATTTATAATATTTTTTTTACACTACTTATTTTAATATTATTTTTTTGAGTAAACATCCAACTCGGTCCCTGTCCATTTTAAACTAGGACAACGCGATTCCTCACCAAAAAAGTAACCCACGTGGGTCTTTATCCATAGACGGAAATACATGGAATGGAGCGCGATGAGTTATTTTATGCATAGACAGAGACCGACGTGGATTACTTTTTTTTGTGAGGAATCGCGTTGTCCTAATTTAAAATGGACAGGAACCGAGTTGGGTGTTTACTCTAAAATTTTAACTAATCATATTCGAAGTCTTTTAGTAACGAAAAAGACAGTCAATCAAAGCGGGTTAAATTACTTTATTAAAAAATAATTAAATATTACTTCTAAGCAAATGAATATTCATTTAAAATATTAAATATTTAAAGGAGGAAAAGTCGTTTACGGTGGATAAGATTAAAACTTAAAAGCCATAAAAGACGAATAAAAATATTAAGTAAAAAATTTATTTTGTAATTAAATTTAATTAAATTTTTTTATGTTTTTTAATTATTAATTAAATTTAATTAATAATTTGATCATGTAGTAACGTAGTATGACCGAAACATAAAACAATTACAAATTTAAAACTTTGTTTTCTGTTTATAGTTGGGTAAACTTTTTTTTTTGGTGTCTAGTTAGGTAAACTAATCCAGTGATGTTTCTGTTTGTTCCTATCTTCTTCACCTTTACCTTTATTAGTACATAGTTATCTAGAAAAGGTGAATAATTGACATTTAAGATAATCTAGAAACAAGGGTGAATAATGAATCATGAATCATGAATGTGTACACAAAAAAGACAATCTAGAAGCGTTAGATTTAATTGTGAATTGTGATGAACGGCAACATCCACATCACTAATAAATGGTCAAAGTAAATGCGATGATACTTGAAGAAGAAAACTGTTCACAACTCAATTGACTATATAATAATTAGATCAATCAATTTTATTTTTATTTTCTTTATTCAATTTTTTAATTTTATATCCTAAACAAAATTCAGTTCTATATTATTTTATAGCCGTCAACGGATTCCATAAATATTACTAACAATTTCTCTCCCTTGTTCAAACAAATCTCATCTATCTATAGTTAAAAGCAAAGCACAGCGCATCCATGGTTTCAGCGGCAGATTCCATACAAAGGTAACAACTTTCACTTTTTTTTTTTAATACCCTTTTGTAAAAAACACAAATTTAGAAGGGCATTTTGGATTTTTTTCCCCCAGGTATGCAGTAGTTACAGGTTCAAACAAAGGGATAGGGTTGGAAACTGTTAAAGGGTTGGCATCGAATGGTGTGAAGGTTGTTCTGACAGCAAGAGATGAGAAAAGGGGATATGAAGCTGTTGAGAAATTGAGGAGAGAGTGTGGTTTCTCTAACGAACTTGTGATCTTTCACCAGCTTGATGTAACTGATTCTTCTAGCATTGCATCATTGGTGAAATTTGTGAAATTCCAATTTGGAAGACTTGATATCTTGGTAAGTTTCAAGATTTTTATGATTAATGCTCTGCATATCAATTAACATGATCTTTTGCTTCATCCTTTTGTATTTTTAATTTTTCTATTTACTCTCTTTTTCTTAAGTGCTTAAAGTTCGAACCTTTGCAGACTGATGCTGAATATTCTAAACGTTGCTTCATCTCTCTATTTTTTTTTTAAATGTTCTACTTTTTTATATTTTTTTTAAGTGTTTAACTTTCCCAGATTAATGCTGAATATTCTGAACTTTTCTATTTTTGTCCCCCCTCCTTTTATTTTTCTTTTTCCTAAGTGACATTTATTATAAAATAACAATGCTTGGAATCTGGCTTATGCATATATGCAAGAATTTTCTTTTTATAAAAACTTGGTCTTAATCAAGCAAATTCTGTGTCTGTTCCAAGAGTAATTCCTCTTATGGCAGATTTTTTTTTTTTTTTTTTAAATTTAGTTTATTGGAATGATTCTGTTAATTCTATTTGCTTATGAATAATGTTTGGTAAAGGCATATGTTAAAATATGGAAAACACACCGACTGAAGAGTACTATTTGCAGTGTTGCATTTTTTTTAATTGATGTGAAAGTCAATACTTTACATTAAATAACAAAATTATTGTCGTGTAGGTGAACAATGCAGGAATCAATGGTTTCGATTCAGCTGATCTTATAGGATCAATAATTAAGTGGAAAGAGCTTAATCAAACTTATGATATGGCTGAAAAATGCTTAACAACAAACTACTATGGTGCTAAAGAAACAACTGAGGCATTTCTTCCTTTGCTTCAGTTATCCACTTCACCTATGATTGTCAATGTTTCTTCCACAGCAGGGTTGTTACAGGTACAAGAAAATGGCCAAAGTTTAAGTATCTTTTTTGGTTTTGTTTTCATTTCCTGTCTTCCTTCTCAATGCTTTCAAGAGTGAAAACATGAAATGGAAGTAGACAAACGAGGTTCAATTGTTTTTAAAGAGTCAAATAAATTTTCGGTCTCTGTAAATTTGTAATTTTCTATTTGGTCCCTGCAAAATTTAAGATGTTTAGTCTTAGCTCTTGCTGTTTGTTTATATTAAATGATGATAAGTCTCTTCTTGCAAGGAACAAACAAAAAGAAACAAAAAATATGGATCTTAAAGAACTACACTTCTTTAACCCTTTCATGGAAATGGAGGACACTTAAAAAGAAACAAAGACTAAGAATAAAAACGAGATTGATCCTTTACTTTCTTTAAATTGACTTTTTTAAAGTGTGAACTTGTCTCTGATACTTTGACAACACTGACAACATTGTCTTATGATGTTTTTTTCAGCACATATCAAATGAATGGGCTAAAGGGGTGCTAGATGACACCGAAAACCTCACAGAAGATCTAATAGACAAGGTACTAAGGGAGTTCATGAAAGATTTCAAAGAAGGTTCATTGAAAACCAAAGGCTGGCCAACCTATCTGTCTGCATATATGCTCTCAAAAGCAGCCATGAATTCTTACACAAGGCTTCTGGCACGGAAGCATCCGAAATTCTGTGTTAATTGTGTCTGTCCAGGTTTTGTAAAAACGGACATTAACCGAAATACCGGAATCTTATCGGTTGAAAATGGTGCTGCTAGTGTTGTTAGATTAGCATTGTTGCCTAGTGGTTCACCTTCTGGCTACTTCTTTGCTATGCAAGAATTGTCAAGCTTTTGATTTTTGAAGTTTGATGAATGATTAATTTTTGTTACATATTATGCAAATTACTAGTGAAAATGAGAATGGTGAAATTCTTTACCGATGTGTAATTTCTTGTGTGATAGTGAAATGTAGGGGAATTTTTACATGCAAGTTGGCCAATTCTATATTTCTAAATTCTGACTATATTGATGCTTCAAAATGGTCAATTTCAATTGAAATAGAATAGTCAACTCTAATTTTGCAAGTGGTGTTTTGAAATTTAATGCTCTAGAATATGATGCTTCCATAACAAAGAAATTTTCAGCATTAATTAGTCCAATACATGGAAAATGGGCTAGTACCTTCTCATGTTATTATTAGTTTCTTTCGAATTGCATTTGTTTTGCGTCTACAAAAAATTGTTAATTATGTGGATTAACAATTATCTTGTGTGATAATGAAATGTGGGCAAGTTTACATGCAAATTGGGTTATTCTGTATTCTTCTGTTGACGTTGCTTCATATTTTGAAATTTCAATTTGAGAAAGAATGGTGAATCTAATAATTCGCAAGGGATATTTGGAACTTTAATGTTCTAGAATACGAACCTTCCATAACAGATTTTCTCAACATTATTTATTCCAATACATTGGAATGGATTAGTACCTTCTCAACTTAGTTTCTGTCACGGTGCCTCTTTTTTCTCCTACAAAATTTGACTAATTATGTGAATGACAAAATACTTTATGTGATGGTGAAATGCGGGGAACTTTTCATACAAGCTAGTTGATTTGATATTTTCTCATGTTGTTGATGCTTCAATAAAAAAAGAATGGTCAATTCTTTTTTTTTTATTAAGTGATAGTTTTGAGCGTTAATGTTCTAGAATATGAACTTTCCATTACAATTTACAAAGAAATTTTCAATGTTTGTCCAATACATTGAAATTAGGCTAGTACCTTCTCTAGTTATTAGAATTTATTTTCTATAAGTGTGTCTTTTTTTTCTATAAAATTTGATTAATTGAATCCCGCTTTATATATATAGCAATTTATTGGTTCAAATTCTTAAAAGACGTTTACATGTATCATGATATTATTGGACATTTTTATTAAATTGGTTAATAATTTATTTTTTAATAAATCAGAACAAAATCGGTTTATTATAGCAACAACAATAAACCCAATTGTTCGCACTATAATTATTAGACCCAATTTGATCTGATTGATTTACACAATTTAAACCGAATCATGTTTAAATTTTTCGATAAAAAGATAAATATATCCCTGATTTTTATTTTAAAAAAAACAAAAAAATGATCCAGTGGATTATGTAAATTGGTCGGTTCGATCGGATCGGATAACAATTGGATTTATTGTTAATTTGTTATTGTTATAAAAAAATCGGTTTTATTCTAGTTTGTTAAGAAACTAAAAAATAACCGGTTCATTAATACGTCCAATAATAATGCGACACATAAGTGTCTTTACAGAAATATGTTTTACAGTCTTTATGGAAGCATCCTCCTAATTTGTTGGGTTGGGAGAAATGAATCCTTTTAATGTTTTTAATAATTGAAAGAGTAAAATATGATCTCTTACTATTAATTTTATAAGTGAGATAAAAAAATATAAAAAAATATTAAAAATTAAAAATTAAATTTTATTTTTTAATTATTAAAAAAACTTGAGAGGATTATTTTTTCAAAGAAATAACATGAGAAACCAAAAAAAGTTTTGATTAATGGTGTGAATTGCCTGTTTTCTTGAAGGCACGTATATAAATGCTAGGGCTACACATGGATCGGATAATATCCGCATATCTGCGGTAATTATCCGCATCCGATCCGAATTTTGTAGATATTATCCGATCCGCAGAGGCATCGGATCGGATCGGATCCAATCCGCACTGTGGTAGGATCGGATTGCGGATTCGGTAGTGATATCTGCGGATCCGATCCGCAAATCCGCATATCCGCACATCATATATAAATAGCATAGTTTAAGAAAGTAAACCCTAATGTGATATGAATTTTAGTGTGTTATTTTATGAATTTTATGATATTTTGTTTTTAATTTTTTATGTTGTACTTCAACTTAGAATAATTAAACTTAAATCTTGTGTTATTATTTTGTTTTTGTTATTCAAGAGAACTATTATTGATAATATTTTAGGAGTAAATAAGCTTAAACAGATAAAAAATGAATTTTTTGGATTTTTTTTGTAAAAACAGCCAAACAGAATCTTAAAATAGTTTTTTTAAATTATACAGGTATACTCGATATCCGATCCGATCCGCATACTTGCGGATCGGATCGGATCGAATCTGACCTAAAAGAATGCGGATATCATGTCCGATCCGATCTGATGAGTGAAGTGCGGATCAGATAGAATTTTAGGCTATATCCAATCCAATCCGATCCGTGTGCAACCCTAATAAATGCCGAATCATGGAATGATCGGCGTTTTCACATTGCAACATGCCACATATTTCATAATGCCATGACCGATAAAGCTAGATTTTAGTTACATTAAAAAGTGAACAAATAATTGGTATGGAGTAATTAGTGCTAATAATTATAACCACCAATAGTCCACTAGGCTTCCATGGACATTGTAGCACTGCATTGGTCTAAAGAAAGACTATAATTACTTCATAAAAGAGATACAACAAGAAGGGGTACGGATTTCATGTGTCGTGTGTGTTTGGCTTACCAATGTGCATAATATTTAGCTTTGGTTGACCGATGCGTCTGTTGATAAAGAAGAGTCATTGGATTATATATGCTTTTTAATCTAACGGTAAAAATTTGTTTGAATCTCATTTCATAAGATTGGCTAGTAATACTCTAATTTACTTTTATGTCAGTGGGGGTAACTTTACAAATATTAGTTTTATGATGTTATTATTGTTAAATTTAAAATGTTTCGTGGTATTATATAAAAAAAAAATAAAAAAATCAAATATTTAAATTAATTCAGTTTGAATTTGGAACCTTAAGGCTCAGTTCTCTCAAGCTCCTCGGCGACGCTCACTTGAACAACGGAACCGTCAGCCTCACGTACGACCTTCCCGTCCCCAGCTCCGGCTCCGGCAAAGCCTTATATTCTCGTCCGGTCAAATTCCGCCAACCGGGAAACCATTCTCTGGCCAGCTTTCGAACCTTCTTCTCATTTTCTGTAACCAATCTCAACCCTTCATCGATTGGCGGCGGCCTCGCATTTGTCCTCTCGCCGGACGACGATTCACAGTGTTGAATGGTGGAGCTTTAGCTCTTTCTTTCCGTCGTCGTCCGCGGGGGCGGCGGCACCACCACCGCTGGCGGTTACTCTGATGAACCCGGGGGCTAATTCAGCTGGTTCTTCGTCGTTGTTGTCGCCACCGCCATCAATTGCACCTTCAGTGGCACAAAAGGAGAGTAAGTCGTCCACAATGGTTTGTGTAAAGAAAATTTGGGTGCGGTTGCCAGTGTTGTTACTGCTGGTGCTTTTGTTCTTGCTTTATTTGCTGGTGCTTTGATTTGGGTTTATTCTAAGAAATTCAAACGTGTTAAAAAATTGGATACACTTGGTTCTGAGATTATTAAGATGCCTAAGTAGTTTAGTTATAAGGAGTTGAAGGCTGCTACTAAGTGTTTCAATGCTAATAGGATTATTGGTCATGGTGCTTTTGGTACTGTGTATAAGGTGTTTCAATGATAATAGGATTATTGGTCATGGTGCTTTTTTGGTTCTACACAAAGAAGCACCGAGATTTACAATGTTGAATGGTGGAGCTTTAGCTCTTTTTTTCTGTCGTTGTTGGCGGTAGAAATAATGGAAGGGGGACGGCAAAAGAAGAGGAGGAAGAGAATCTGAAAGAGGAAACAGCTTTTAACAATTAAGTGAAATATATTTGTTTAAAAAAATTAAAAAAAATTACTCTTATTTTATATGTAATTGTATAAGAAACCCCACAAAAACATGTATTTTGATTTTGATATTTTTTTGGTGCGTCTGTGCACTGAATCTGTGCCCAAGAAGAAGAAAAAAATAAAGAAAGAGTATATCATTTGGCAAATGTTTGGGAAACCGCAATTACACATCTTTTTTATATTTGGAACACCACCTTTTGTATTTAGGGTGCCTAAGACCAGTTCCAATGAAAAAAAAAATTATTCCCACTTTATTTTATGTTAGAAAAAGCATTGACTTTGTTGAAGCACCAAAAAAGCAGTCCCTGCTCAAGGATTAACGAAGGACCGTCTATGTTTATTGGAATTTGGACATACCAATAAAAATTTAACGATTGTTAGAATTTAGCTAAAAAATTTTAATATAAAAAAAAAACGAATTTTTGCTGAAAATAGAATTTTTTAGTGTATATATAAGAGGATGGATGTTGTAGATATAGTAGGTGCAACACGCAGGTCACGTGCTGATTCAACACGCATGGTGCGTGATAGACACGTGGCCCAATCAGCAGCAACACGCACCTTGCGTGCTGTTTACGTGGCGAACATCAAGCCAATATGCACTTTGTGTATTGGACACGTGTCAGGCATGCAAGCAACATGTATTTTGCGTGTTGGACATATGTGGCAAACGCTAGTTGGATAGTTTTGCAACACAAAACCTGCGAGATAAGTCCTTTGCCTATAAAAACTGAAGCTTGTTACTATTTTACTGCATTGCAAGAGAGGTATTTTTTTCACTGGTGTGATGGAAGACACTGCAAATATAGTGGTTTACCACAACGGTGAGGTTATACGAAATACATACGAGGACGTGAGTTTTGCTTGTGAGAGTACATTTTTATTTGTGGTTCCATGCACTGTAACGTTTGCGGAACTATAGTACGGACTCTCACTACTAGAAAACTAGTCATTACAGACGGATATTTTCGACGGATTTTATCCTACGGAAATACAGACGGAATTTTAGAGGAATTTTTTGTCGGAAAACAAAAAAAATGAATTAGCATAAATTACAGACGGAAAAGAGAATCCGTCGATAATTCTATCGAAAAAATTAATTTTTTTTTCGTGGAAAATGATTACAGACGGAAAATCTGTCTGTAATTAAATAGACAAAAATACTAGTTTTATTAAATTATTACAGACAGAAAATCCGTCTATAATTTAAAATTTTCCGTCTATAATTTTTAGTTAAACCTAGCATTTGCTCGAACTCCACTCACAATACACAAATCAAAGAAACTTTAACTTCAAATCGAAGAACTCCCTTAGCTAAACCTAGCTTTCCCCTCTCCGTCAACGGGCTCCTTCTTCTCTCCGCCGCTAACAGAATCAACCCGCGAAGCTGATAGAATGGCCAACCTTGTTAGGTTCAGCTCCTCCGTCCCCTCCTTCGTCGCTAAGGACACCCGCGGTTGGCTCCTCGACCCTATCTCGCTAGCTCGAGCTTCTGGCATTTTAGGTTTTTCTTTTTCCCCTCTAACTTTGGTGTTTCTCATCATTACCTTTTAGTTAGAGATCGGTATGTCAAATTGTATCATGATTAGCATGTTTATAATGTGATTATGCGATGGAGTAGAGTCAAATTGAAGTTGAGAATTTTTGGGTGGAGTAATTTGGGGTCTCGTTCATTTCGAGAATAGTTTGCATTTTAGCTTTGTTTTTTTTAATGAGGATTTTGCATTCTTGTTATGGATCTGTTTCCTAGTGTTTAGTGGATTTGTTGATGTATTTGAGTGGTTTAATGGAGACTTAGATGTACGATGTGATTCTATGTTTTGTGGCCATTGGAATTTGAAAAGGAAATGGTGGTTGGTTCTCTGCAGGTGGAGCTCTCACTTGTGCTTCGGTTCATATAGGAGAGATTCGGCCTGGCAGGTTGAGAGGGAATCATAGGCATCATGATTGCAATGAGACATTTGTCCTTTGGGGTGCCCTAATCAAATTTAGGGTAAGCTTTATGGGATTCTATATTTCTATTATTTTATTAACATATATTTGTACTTCATATGTCTTGAGATATTTCTCACTATTTATTGTTAAGTATAGCAACTCTTGCAGAGAGTAAAGGTGTTTTAACAGCATGATGTAATTAATTATTAGTTGCAATCGCAATTCTAAAAAATTGATGAGGCTGCCATAGTTTCATTGCTCTGGGTTGAAAAGTATTTCATCTGACACAATTTGTTGGATTAGCTGTGAAAATTTAGTATATTGAGTTTAGTTGACATAAGACAGAAGTTAATAGGTCCTTTGTTGGATCCATTATGCATTGTTGCAGTTACACTGATATATAAAGTCTGATTCTTTAAATTGCAGCTCTAAATGCAAGTGGTCTTGACAAATTTATTAAATCAATAGGAAGAAATCCCTCATATGTTGATTTGGAGGTGAGTTAATATTCAGGACATGTCTTGTAGCTTATTTCTCCTCATTAAACCAAATTTTGTTGCTTTATTATAATTATTTGAATGTGTTCTTGTTTGACAGTTGACTGAACAAAAATTGACAAGAAAGGAAGGTATAAGCTTTTCTTGTTTGAGGTTACTTGCTAAGATTAAAGCCTCGCTGTCTTTCACTTAAAATTTCTGAAGGTTTTGATAAATTTTACCACCAATAGAAGTAGGAGGCTAATCTGATTCAATCTGCTCTTATTGTCAATTATCTCTGTTTCCATCTCAATGTGTTCCAACATTGTTCATCTTTTGTTGTTTAGGAAGCATGAGACAAGATTGCAGCTTCTGGTTACTATGTGGTCGTTCCGGACTTTTTTTATGGTGAACCCTATGATCCTCAGAATACTAATAGGCCTTTAGGAGAGTGGCTAAAAGATCATGGAACGGTTAGTTCTTTTTAATGATTCAACATTATTTCTTTGTTCATAATGATTCAACATTATTTCCCCGTGATCCAAACCACAAGCTGCAAATCCACCATATCCTCTCTCATCCTCTCCTCTTTCTCCAATGAAACCACCACAAACAAGAACAAGAGTACATTCAGGGGACTTGGTTGTGCTGCTGCTTCTGCATCATCACAACAAGTCTCAGTTCCTGCTGCGATTCGATCCTCTGCTGATTGGAAGAACACTAGGAAGAACAAGAAGTGCAGAAGGAGGAACACCGAAAAAAGCAGCATAACATGTGACCATAAACATGCTTCTTCTTCTTTTTCTTCTTCTTTTCAGGATGTATGGTGTGGCCCTGGAATTGGATTCGCATCAGATCATGCTTCTGCTTCTGTGAATTGTGTGGTGGCAAGGAAGAATGCTTCTTCAAGAAGGAGCCTTGATGCTGTTGAGAGAGCAACACATAGGGAAAAGGTATTCTTCTTTCTCCATCATCATCTTCTACTTCAATTCTTACTGTTTTCTTATTTATTTATTTAATTGATTCATTTATGTTATTTTCTCTTCAGACACTGCATTTTCATGTTCATATAATTGTTGTGAGTTGAAGCCTCTTCTCTTCCTCAACTCAATGACAGTTCTTGATTGCTTAATTGATCAAATACTTGTATAAAGTATCCAGTCACTGAATTGAATCTGAATCACTTGTTTTTAGACTTGTTCTGGTTTATTGCATTGTGTGCATTACATGTTCCAAATATGCTATTGCTATTTGGCAGCGTCCATGATCTTTAAAAAGAACTAACCCTGAGAAATCTATGGAAGAGTTCCGAGCAGCTAGTCAAAAACTTGGTGATGGCGTGGGTGTAAAGTCTTTAATGCAAAGCACGGGACTTTGAATGATTGCTGGCCAGGCAGTTTCTGCTTTTAATTATGAGTGTTTTTTAATCTAGTGTTAAGTTCTAAGCATTTTTAGGGGCTAATAGTTTCTTCTATTTATGTCCATATAGAACAATTCAATGTATCAAATCTCCAAAGTCAATCTCATTTATAATTGAATTTGGTATAATAAAGCTGATTCACTTCTTCTAACATTATATGATGTCTTAATTTTTTGATAATTTTTTACCTCTCCTCTGGTTAATGCTTATCTTGTTTCTCTATTGAAAATTAAGTATAAAATGCATGGCTAAGTCATTCTGTGTACTTGAAAAGGGTTATCATTCTGTGTACTTAGCCAATAAATGAACCGTTATCATTCTGTGTTGTGTTCTACCTCTTTTAGTACATTAATAAATCAATGTAACTGGAGAGAGTATTAAAATATTTTTGTTTTCTAATCTGTGGATTCTTGTCTTTTTACTATGAAGAATAAATGTTATTCTATTTGGATACGTAATGCAAATATTTTTTACTTTGTGTTATCAACAGTTGTTGTGGCAATTGCAGTTGCAAATCCAACTGATCTTGTGAAAGTTAGACTACAAGCAGAAGGAAAATTGCCAGTTATATTAGAAAAGGTGGCGCTCTTCTGGCCTAACAAAGTTGGTTTTAAACTCAAATTATGTGATATTTAACATATCTGCTTGATTATATTGTCAGTTAAGAGTTGTAGAGGAAAAACGCCAAGAAGTGGAGGCCAGAGCTAGGGAGCTTGATAAACAGGTGAGGGTCCCCCTCCTCTTCTCCTTTTTCCAAACCAAAAAAAAAAAAGATATTAACTGAGCTTTGAAACCTAACAATATTAATGTATATCCGAGTTTGATTTTTCATTTGCTTAATACTTACCAATAGAAATTGCTTTACTCCTTGTGCTGCCTTTGCTGATTTTTCGTGTCCTTGTTCATTTTAATTTTGGCAGGTTGCTTCTCTTAGAGAAGGTGTATCCCTAGAAACCAAACTTCTGAGTAGGTAAGTTATGGTGTCAGTTTGTCTTTGAAGTTTGTCAGGTTATCTGATGACAGACACAATTCAGTTAAGTTCACAAGGTCGAAAACCGACTTTGGAATATCTCCATGAATTTTGTTGCCGCATAAATTTAAGTACAGCAATGAATAAGATGAGATTGCACTTAGATTACATGTGAATTGGTTACTTGAAAGGTCTAAATGTTTCAAAAGCGGCAAAGATAAACACCAAGAAGGAATTATCCCATTTAAATAGCAGTTGAATGGTTTGGGTAAAAGATTGGATTTAATAGAATAAGAGAATACTAATGTGGGCGTAAAATTATTTTTTAAACTGACATCTAATTAGGTGTTTTATATAGTTAAAAGCAACTTCTTTTTGAGATATTTGGTGTGAAAATGAACTGTTTTTCTTTTTCCCTTTTTTAATTTATCTGTAAGATCTGATTAGATGTAATACATGGAAATTAAATTATTATTCCCTAATGTCATCCATTTTCATATCTTTTTGTTTTGTATTAAATTTTTGGATTAATTCTTCCCCCGCCCCCTGTATTAGTCAAGGGACATGTATTTCCTGCAAAAGCTTCTGAATTTGAAAGGAGATGATGGTTTCAGAATGAATAAGTGCTTGTATCACTGTGGTACATAATGGGTTTGTGGCCCTTGGCCTATAGCATGCTGCTACTTCCTACAGGAAGGAGGTATTTCACTCTGAATCTGATATTTCCTAAAAAATTAACATGGTTTGTTAATGTTAATTGCACTCCAATTGCAATGTTAACTCTGTTATTACTTTGCATGCCCTTGCAATGTTGACTATGATGTTCTACAGCTCAAAAAGCAAAGTTCCTGTTTGGCCCTTTTACTTTCATGTTTTGGCGGTGCATATGCGCTTCTTCCTTATTTCATACTTTGGAATCCACCAGCACCTCCGATTGAAGAAACTGAACTTAAATCATGGCCATTGATCTTTCTTGAATCAAAAGTAACTGCAGTGGTAAGCACTCATCTTAGTTTCATCTTGAAAATTGTTGCAGGCAGATACTTGAAATTTAATCAAAAGTAACTGCAGTGGTAACAACTCCTTTTTGGTTCTTTTTTCTAATAATTGCCTTATTTGTTGTCTGAGTGTAGATCGGATATAGTAAGGTAGACATCCTCTGCTCAGAAGGTGGGAAGCAGCGAATAATTTTGATGGACCAAGAATCTCAAGAAGCAAGTATATTGCCATCATCACTAAGAAGCTCAAGAAAGAATGAAGCTATCCATAAATTAGGATATTGAATCTTGATGAGTCCACTAGTAGTTACTTATCATCTAATGTATTCAGATTGTATTATTGTATAGAAATAATTGCTTCTTATTATAAAGAAAGCGCTTTGTACTCACTTGGTGTATTTTTCTATTTATACCTTCAATAAAAATTTGTATTTATTATATTTATATTTATTTTGTATGAAAACAAATTTATTTTGCAATGAAAAAATCTAAAAAAATTCTATCTTATCTTACAGACGGATTTTCTATCTGTAATCAGAGTGTGGGATGATTTTCCGAGGTTCAAATTACAGACGAAAAATCCGTCGAAAAATCCGTCTGTAATTATCGACGGAAAATCCGTCGGAAAGTTTGTCGTCTCAGGGAAATGGATGGAGAATTTACAGAGGAAAAATCCGTCGGTAACTGGTAAAAATCCGTTGGTAATTTTTCGACGGAAAAAAATCTGTCGGTAAATAATTTCTGACAAGGCTTTTATAGAAGGACAAAATCCGTCGGTAACCAAAAATCTGTCAGAGCATAGAGAGTGATATTATAAAGAGAGTGAGCAACATTCTCTATCGTAGTCTGGTTGTCGTATTTGACAGCCTGATATAGTTTGAGGTTATGCCGATCATTGGTGAAACAAGTATTCAGCGGATGTTTCATATTTACCAACAAACTCAGGTGCAATATCCAAGGATATAGTCGTATGTTGAGTTTGAACATATAACTGTGGATGGAGTTCAATATGACCCAGATGTGTAAGATAACAGAACTGAAGCGTACAAAGGAATGAATGATAGTGACGAGGAGTTCAAAACTACGTATGAAGTCGATGACGAGGACAAGGACAAGGACAGCGATGGGGAGGTGAGGCAGTCGCAGAAACTTTAGTAATTCTACCCACAGTTAGTCAACTAATGGACATTCCATATTTTATGCATAGTTTGGATCTTAACGCCACGCCATACATAATGCAGCGCGACACGTGGTCATGTATGAGACGCAAAGGTGTTTCGGAACCAAGCGAAAAATTTCTGCTCTTTTAATACGCAAAGTGCGTGTTATTCCACTGCTCGACACGTGACGAATCTCTGTTGGAAATCCTTGTTAAAGCACCTTGAAATTCTGTACTGAATATGCAACACGTAAGGTGCATATTGTGTCAGTCTCTGCACCTCCACCCTTATGCAAAACACTCCAAATAATAATATACAACAAAAACATAATATATTTATCCATTGAAAAAATAATTTCTGTTAATTTATTCTATAAATATAGTTTATATGCACTTTTATTATTACAGTTTCTTCTGATCTTCTCTAATGCTTTTCTCAAATTTTTTCAACTAATATGTTGCTAATATTATGATTTTGTTTCAAAAATGAATCCAAATAAATTCAATTCGTTTTTCGTTAACTATATATTTCTTTAACGTAAGTAATATTGCTAATTAATTAAAATTCGAATAATATATTTTTTATTATTAATGTTATTTATGAAGTTATTTAATTTTTTTTGTATGTTATTAATTTATATTACTCAATTATTTTTTAATTTAATAAAAAATTAATTTAATGGTTATATTAATTTTTTATTTTAATTAATTAACGCGATAGGACTATAGTAGAAGCCAATGTGAGTCACCCCTATTAAAAAAGAAAGAGACACCTTTAGTTTGTATTTATTATTTATTATGTAAAAATTGATGTAAATTTAATTTTTTTTATGATAAATGAGCCATAAATATGAAAAAGAGAGAGTTCTCCGTTAAAACTTCTCTAAGATATTAGTGACTTTGATAAAATTGCTTAAAAAATGAAAGGAATAAAAATGAATCCCATGCACCCTTTATTTTTGTATTAAATAGTTGTGAAATGAGAAGTTAGTCATTATAAAATTCATCTTTTATATATATATATATATGAAATATAATTATTTATAAAATATACCTCATAATTATTTATATATGAAATATATATAATTATATATATACGAAGTAAAAAATATAATTATTTATACATCCTTATCTTCAAATAATTTTTATTTTCTATTTTTATAATTAGTAAATTGTTGTAATTCACTAATTCTTGTGTTGATCAAGCAAGAATGATGTCATCAATATAGACAATCAAAGAGGTAGTAGTATCATCTCCCTTACGAAGTATACGAAGATTTTTCTCCTAAGTGATCAGAAAAAGGACTTTGTTGATAGCTGGCAAGGGTTCCATGAGAAGGATTTGGCCACAAATTTATGCAAAAGATTCATGTAAACCCATCAAGAAGCAATGTACATACTCAGTTTGGAGAAATTCGTGCATTGCTTGAGCATCACCACAATTGCATTAAACACACATGCCGATGAGTTCAATTCTTCTCGTAGGACTTTTAACATTTGTGAAATATTGAGAAACAGACATGGCACTTTGGGGAAGATTGATCAATTCACGGTTCAGTTCGAAGTCACGAGGAACATTACCATGCTGGAAGCATTTCTTTAAATCATTCCATAATTGTGTGTAGATAAGGGATGTGGCAATATCTTTTGACACTGAATTCAGAATCAAAATGCTCACCACGTCGTTCACACATTGCCAATTCTCAAATTTTTTTGGCTCGGTGATTGGATCAGATTTGGTGGAAGAATTGAGCCATTAATTGATAAAGTCAAGCTTACGTTTGGCGTTCAAGGATTCATGAAGAAAATCCAAATATATTAGTCTTTATCTCAGGTTTAAACTATAATACCAAGCTCCAATTCTTGAAGAAAAAATCATTGAACATAAACATAGACAACAATTATTTAGAATTTAATTATGTAAAATAAAATTATCAAATAATAATTATTTTATGATAAATCTAGTTAAAACATATAAAATAATTATTTTATTTTACATTATTTGATAGCTGAATTATATATATAGAGCAATGCTAGGGGGCAGCAACATTTGTAATTGGTAGCCATCAATTAGCCATCAATGATGATTTGATGGTGTGAGATTGGTGTGAGATTTCATCCAATGGCTCACATTTCTCTGCTGGTTACATGCTGGCCAAAATACAATAAAATTGCTGACCCCCTAGACTTTTCCATATATATATATATATATATATATGGTGAATTCTACTCAACCCAATAACATGTAAGTTACCCTTCATGATGTGTCACACTTTAATTAGTTATTATGTTAACTATAGTTGAGTTATTTTATAATTTATTATTTGAGATGGATAATTGTATAATTTCTTAAAATATTAAAATTCTACCCCTTAACTGTGATCTACTGCCTCTCACGCAATCGTCGTTGAATTCCCATGGCTTGTAACTTTTCCGTTCTTCCCAGTATAGCCAGCGCCGACTTCATTGCTATCTCCTGTCCTTTCACTCAATCTTTTTTTTTTTTTTTTTTTTTTTGCCATGGATCACTCCTTACCAACATAATTAATGGTTAGTTCGGTTATTAAATTTTTTTCATTAAAAATAATATATAGAATATATATTCATATATAAAATATAATATAATAAAATAAATTTATTCAGAGTACTTAAAAGTATAATTAAAATTAGGAATATACAAATATAATAATAAAATTTGTACTCTAAACAAGTAAACATATCTTTTATCATACATAAATTATTTAAAAAATATAAATTGTTAAAATTAATAACACAAATTTAAAATGATAAAATTCAACTTTTTTACAAGTATTTTTTATAGTATTTTATTCTTTTAATTTTTAATTTATTAATATTTTTTATTTAATTAATAATTAAACAAATTATTTTCATGAGAAATCATTTTTTGTATATTCTTAAAGAAGAGATCAATATAACAGTTTAAAAATTAATGTAAAAATGATATTTTAAATAAAAAATAGTTAATATTAAAATTTTTAAATACAAAAGCAAATTGTATAGATATTCAAGATATAAATATGAAATACATGTTTAAAATAAATAAAGAACATGAACACTCCCATTTTATCTGTTTTATTTATTTTATGCATATATTTATATTTATCTTTTAAATATTTATACAAATTATTTTTATATTTAAAAATTTTGATATTAAATCTTTTTTATTTAAAATTTCATTTTTACGTTTTTTTTAAATTATTATATTGATCTCTTCTTTAAGATAATACAAAAAATAATTTTTTATAAAAATAATTTGTTTAATCATTAATTAAATAATAAAGTACTAATAAATTATAAATTAAAAGAATAAAAATATTATAAAAAAATACAGTAAAAAAGTTAGATTTTATTATTTTAAATTTGTATTATTAATTTTAATAATATATTTATTTTTTAAATAATTTATGTACGATTAAAAATATGTTTACTTAGTTAGAGTATAAATTTTATTATTATATTTATATGTTCATGATTTTAATTATACTTTTAAGTATTTTGAATAGATTTATTTTATTATATTATATTTTACATATGAATATATATATTTCATCATGTAATTAAATAAAGATATATTTTTTTAATGAAAAAAATTTAATAACCGAACTAACCATTAATGATATTGATGTTGGTAAGGAGTGATTCATGGCTAAAAAAAATAGGGATTAAGTGAGAGGACAAGAGATAGAAATTAAGTTGGTGCTGGCTATACTGGGAAGAACGGGGAAGTTACGAGCCATGGGAATTCAACGACCCGTTAATGAATGATGCACTGTAGAAAGAGATTGCGTGAGAACGTGCTTCAATTAACGGGGTAGAATTTTAATATTTTAAGAAATTATATAATTACCCATCTCAAATAATAAATTACAAAATAACCCAACTATAGTTAAGATAATGACCAATTAAAATGTGACATATCATGAAGAATAACTTACATGTTATTTTATATTTTTATTATAAAAATTATTATTATGTTATATATATTTTGTCTCTATTGTCAAAATTTTTTAAATTCATCACTAATAGTAGGTCTTAGTTAGGATGCTGTGGTCTTTTGCTGAGCTTTCTTTTTCAAAAACACAAGGGAAGAAAAATTCATCATCAGAACCCAAGGGAATCAGCTTAGTGGAAGAGTCTCGATTGGGTTTTAATTTTGAAAGATTTTCTTGGAGAAAAAATGTACAAAACTCAGATGGTCATGTCTACACTTATATCGTTTTGGTGCATTATGATGTAACCTTATTGTTCTTAGTGGCTAATAAGGTGGCTACAAAGAAGAAATCAATCAAGAATACATGATTAAAGATTTAAAGTTGATCTCTTTTTACTAGCAGATACAGTTTCATTGAGTGATCAACAATTTAGTCATTCTAACCCGACAATTTATATTCATACTAGAATTCACTTTTTTAATAATATCAGAATATTAATAAATACTAAAATTATAAAAATTAGACCAAACCAACTAATTAGACACCCGGTTAATTGAGAACGGGCTACTAGATTGGTTTAGTTTAAAGTTGATGACAATGTTAACTAATTGGCTTTATTATTTTAGCATATTCTGATTTGGCAAGTTATAATAGTTGGTTATATTATTTGTAGTTGTAGCTGAGCTAATAAGCTGACTCTGCATCTAGTTAGATAGTAGTTATTTAGCATAGCTAAGTTAATTAGCTGTTAGTGAGAACTATAAATAGCAATAGCTAGATATATCGTAAATTGATTTTACTCATTTTATTTTTCTGTATTTAATGAGAAGTTCACATTCTCACCTATTCTCTCTAAAGCACGGTTTTTTTATGGTGCAGTGAGCAGAGAGGACTGAGAACATGAAGAGAGGTGAAGAACAGTTGTAGATTAGAGTTGTGATTCTGCTAAAATGGCATACGCCTCCATTTTAGACGTAGAGGTAAATTGCGATCAAAACTAAGATCTCACAACAGTAGAACTTCGAAGCTTAGCAAGACTACTATCAAGACTTTGCGAACTGGAATGGAGAGAGGGTACTTGTCCGGAGGATGAAAAATTAATAATAATTATATATAAACGAATATATTTAATCTTATTATTATATTATCTTTGTTTTTATATTAAATTATAAATTATTTTTTTGAGAATTATGTTAAAAAATATTTTGTTAAATTTAATATATAATTATATATATCGCATTAAATTTAATTTAATATCAAAATTAAAAATAAAAAAATAATAAATAATAATAATGTTCTTTTTAAAATAATCAATTAATTAATTATTGAACTGATGCTTAATTTAAATTATTTTTTAATGTTCAATTTTTTAAATATAAATAAAATTTTTATAATGTTCAATTTTTTAAATATAAATAAAATTTTTATTTTTTAAAAAATTAGTTGAGATAAAAAAATATTATTTATATATTAAATAATAAAAAATGATAAAAAATTGACTTTTAGTTATTTAATATTAATTAGGGTTAAGTACTGTTTTCGTCTCTAAGATCTAGGGTAAAAATCAAATTCGTCTCTGACCTTTTTTCGTTATTAAGATTATCCTGAACGTTATAAAATCATCCTTTTGTCCATAAAGAATATTTTTTGGACAATTTTACCCCTAAACAAAAATTAAAAAAAAAATTCATCTTCATCTTCTCTTAACGCAGATCCGATTCCATAAACAATTTCATCTAAATGCATATCCTTCTTCTCTTCCTTTCTCATTCACAACAACAACCCTTTATCTTCTTCTTCTCATAACAACCCCTCTTTATATCTTCTTTCTTCTTCATCTTTTTCTCCAGTCTCCACGCAAATCTTCAACAACAACAATACCAACTATTTTTTTTTTTAATTTCAAAAAAAAATCAAACAGAATCAACAATAACAATACATCCAGATTCAAAACTCCATCACAACAACACCACTAACTATTTTTTTTAATTCAAAAAAAAATCAAACAAAGCTAACACAAAATCAACAACAACAATATATTCCAATTCAAAAATCCATCAACAACAACATTACATTCAAATTCAAGACAAAAAAATTCAAAAATCCAATCTTTTAAACTCAAGAGAGAACGCAGAAAAGAGAAAAGAGAGAACATGAATCCCAGATATTCTAAATCTGAAGAACAAGTCTTCTCAGAGGTTACAGATCCACATGCCACATGAACCACAAACCCTCTCTATTCCGAGAAACCTTCTTCAAGCAGAGAACATGAACACAACCCTCGATCTCTCTCTGAACAACGATCATGAAGGAAAGCATTCGCTAGTCCTCACCGGAACCTCCACCGTGACGACAGAAAGCTTCCCCTCCCTCCCTTCGCCAGAAGCTCCGCACAGCAGTGATTGGCGCCGATGACTCAACACCGGCTGTTGCTCTGCTTTATTCCCTTCTTTCTTTCTTTCCTTTTCTTTCTTCTTTCTCTCTGTTTCTCTTTTCTTTTGTTCTGCGTCTTTTTTTTCTGTTTTAGGTGGGAGGGTGGGGGTAGGTAGGATTGTTTATTTAATATTTTTTATTTTGTTTAAGGGTAAAATTATCTAAAAAAATGTTATTTATGGATAAAAGGATAATTTTATAACGTTTTATAACATTGGAGATGATTTTAATAACAAAAAAAAGTTGGAGACGAATTTAATTTTTATCCCAGATTTTAGGGATGAAAACAGTACTTAACCTTATTAATTATTTTTTTAATTATAAAAATTCTTAATTTTTTAGATACTTGAAAGTTTAAATTTTAAAATAAATAATATAATTTTAAAAAATTGACTGATATTAATTAAAATTAATTGAAAAAATTAATTTTTTAATTGAATTCTAATTTATATTATTTGTTTTAATTTTTATACATAATTATTATAAATATAAGTAAAATTATTAGTATATATATATATATATATATATATATATATATATAATTTTAATTTCAAATTATAAATATTTTTTTATATTTTTTAAATTATAAATATATTGATGTTTAATAAAATTTATTTTAATATATTTTTGTCCCATTATAAACATTTTTTGGGTCTGTGACTAGAGCCAAATCAAATGCGAATGTTTCGGTAAAAGCTAAAAATTGTTTGATAATAAATTGGTGAAAAAATCAGTTAATTAATCAAATCAATGTAATTTTGTAGTGATTGATTATTTTAAAATAATAAATAAAAATTATATATTTGTATATAAATATATTATTTTATTATATCTAGTTGAAATCTAATTGAATGCTTTGAATATCTAATTAGGGATGGTAATGAGATTTCATGAGGATAGAGACCCTCCTCCCGCGTCCCTGCCCTGTTTAGTAAAATGCTCCGTTTCTATCCTATTTCTGTCACGGTCTTTATTTATTTTTTTCCAATAAAAAAAAAGTATCTATGGATATTAAACTTTAAAAGAATTTGAAAAAATTAATATAATTATAATTAAATTCAATACAATTTAACTAAATATATTAAATTTAAATATAATTCAAATACAAATTTAACATAATCAATATACACACAAAATTTTTAACATATAAAATAAAATAAAATAAATTCTAACAAAATAATATAATAATTTTTGGTAATCGATCATAACTAGTTAATAATACTCCTTTTCTAAAATGACACAAATTTAAAAAGTTATTGCAAATTCACTTTTTTTTATCTAATTCCACCGGTTTGATGATATGTCTATTTTTCAGAATTTTGATAAATATTTTACAAATTTACTTTTTAATAATAATAATAATAATAATAATAATAATAATAATAATAATCCAAGATGTGTAAATATTCTATATTATAAATAAAAGAGCAAAAAAATAATTTTATAAGTGCCATCTGCAATAATTTTTTAAAATTATTAAACATGAATAAAATAATAATTTTTTTTAATTAAACATCGATGTCATAGCATCAGATATATAAAACAAAAACATTATTGGATTTATGTTTAAGACGGTTGTTTGGACCACAATATTTCATAAATAAATAAAAAATGGGACCACGACATACATATCTATCATTACAAATATTTTACACATATTATTCACCAACGGTTTAATTACATTATCTTGAAATATATAATTTTTGGTGAACGAAAATTATATGTATGAGAACGTACCATCGATATGATAGGTATAGAAATAATTCAAATTTGATATCCGTGCAATAAGGTCAGACGGACCACAATATACATCTATCACTACAAACATTTTAAACATATAATTTAATCAATGGTTATTATATGATTTTTTCCCCTCTTTTTAAAACATAACTATAAAAAAAGAACATTGAACTCTACCAAGAATTTTCCTTGGTCTCTTCTAGCACCAATTAAATTGAGAAGTTACACTGATAGAATAAGTAGTGAATATGCAGTTTGTTGAGTGGCTAAAAGATAGTAATAGTTTGTTATAAATGTTCTTATTGGTTTAAATTGGAGAGCTTTATTAGTTAGTGCTCTCTATCACCTACAAAAGCCAATGCACACTCTTGTATATGGCAACTTCAACAATAATACTGTTGTGAGGGTATCTGAAGAAAATTGAGTTTTTTCGGAACGTGAGATCTAAGACTCTTTTTAGACAATGTTTAATTTTTATTGATGTTAAAATATCGTCATTCGTATTTCTTATAAAATAGTAAGAGGTGATATTTGTAAAAGATTCTGACGCTTAAGTTAGTAAAAATTTTAAGTAGATTTTTAGTAGATTAGGCTCTAAATATATCTGAAGTTATCAGTATATAATAGTAGTAATAACTATTCTTTTTAGTGTAATTTTACTTTTGATGGTAGATGGTCATTTTCTTTATTTTAAAAAGATGTTGAGATCTTTCTTCTAAATAAAGGAGAGAGATAGTAAAAAATATCTTAAGAGTTAGTTACTTACTCAAATAAATAGAACCGATCTCTTTTATCGTCGATCCCAATTTTTTTAAAGTCGAGAAGAAACACGTCGTGTTATATTTTTTAATTGAATTTCATTTATTCTGGACCTTGCTAACATTTTTAGGTCAGAGTATAAACAAATACCATTCACAAATATAACACGCTTTTTTATTCTCTTCAATCTCACTCAAATAAAAATATTCTCTTGGTAAAAAGATACCTATTAAATTTCTAAAATAATTTTTTTTTAACTGATGATAAAATAAAAACAAAAAACGACCAATATATTCAACGAATGTAATTTATTTTCAAAAGAAAATTAGTAATTCCATACAAAAATTTAGTAAATATTCTTAAGCGATATTTAGCAAAACTCCACAAAGATAAAAAAAATTATTAAGAAATATTTTTGAAAAGATTTTTTAAAGTATTTATAAAAATTGAAAAAAAATAATTTTTATAATAAAAAATATCTATTACTTCTTTTGGAAAATGAAAATTTTTGTGACTAAAAAATTAAACATAAAATAATTTATAAATTATTATTAGAGTAAAGGATAAATAGGTCCCTAACCTTTTTTTTTCGCGGACATTTTCGTCCTCAAAGAAGAGGAAATACATTCAAGTCCCTCACCCCCGAAAAACGTGGACATTTCAATCCTTTCGTTCAAATCAGGCGGTTGGACTGGACGGAAAAATCTGACTTGGCAGAGGTGGCGCTGACATGGCCGTTACGGAATCTACGTGGCAATGAACTTTTCAAAACAGGACATATAAGTCCTCAGAGACGAAAACGACGCCGTTTCATTACTGACCCCCAATTTTTTAAACTTTTTTGCCCTAATCCCTCATCTGCACAGAATCGACGAAGTGGGTGTTGTGGGGAGTGAATGAAGAAAGGAAATTCTTCCTTCCATGGCATCTGAAGGAGTTTTACAAAAGAAAGCCAAGAAAAAATTCAAACTTGTCACGATATTCACTTACCCAAAAGAGCAAAGAACCAAAAACATTACAAAAAATCAAAACTTGTGTTGAAGGTGTGAGTGAAAAAAAGGAACTAAAATTATGGAAAATGAAAATTACTTGTTGAAAACGACAGCGAGGGAATCGAAGTTGATTGGGTCTTCAAGGTAGGACTTGAGTTGTGCGGCTCTGACGGCGGTGGCGAACCTGACAACAGGTGCCCTGGTCATGCCATCACAGAGGACGACGGAGGAGGCGCCGCCGGAGACATATGGCCTTGCAACCCCTGTTTGTGTTTGCAACCAAACAGCCCTCGATGGTGGCCATTGGCACCGTGTGCTCCACCCCCATCGAGCAATAATGGACCCGCAACACCCACTGGAATCTGAACAAACCCTATCGGCACCTCGCCGGACACCATCTGCTGTACGAGCTCCTCGTCGTCGGAAGAGAGAGGAGGAATCTGAGGCGGAACGTGAAGTGGAAGCTGAGGTTTCTGCGATGGCGGAGCAAGAGAAATAGCGGCGATGACGGAGCAGTCAATTATTCTGGCAGGGCAGGGGCCGGGGTTTCTTGTGTCGTCTTTAATGATTTCTTCTTCTTCTTCATCGGAGGAAGGTTGAGAGGAAGCTGCAATAATGGGTTGGACAAGGCCAATGCCGAAGAATCCAAGGAGGTAGATGAGGGAGAAGAAGTGGAGGTCAGTAACGAAATGGCGTCGTTTTCGTCTCCGGAGACTTATATGTCGTGTTTCGAAAAGCTCACTGCCACGTGGGCTCCGTAACAGCCATGTCAGCGCCACCTCTGCCAGGTCAGATTTTTTCGTCCAGTCCAACTGCCTGAATTGAACGGAAAGATTGAAATGTCCACGTTTTTTGGAGGTGAGGGACTTGAATGTATTTTCCCTTCCTTGAGGACGAAAATGTCTGCAAAAAAAAGTCAGAAATCTATTTGTCCTTTACTCTTATTATTAATATAAATCTTTATGTTTTAATTTTATTTTATAAAAAAATTTAATTAAATTATCTATTCAAACTAACCTTAGACAATATCCATATTTGATTCCCAACGTTGCGTGTATATATATATATATATATACACTTACACAAATACCACTAATAATTAAACGCACGCATAGACATATATGTCCCTATAATGACGTGTAAATATGTTGATATCATACAAATAATGACTCTCTCCTAAAAATATCCAATTATTGTGTACGGTGCATATATATTTTATTTCGTATATATCTATCATAATATAATTTTTAAATAGAGACAAGATAAAAAAGATGAGCAGCTTCGCTATAAAAGGATGCCAACAATTAGCTGATAAAAACAAACCAAAGTTATTTTTCTTAGAATTGCTTCTGTAACAAATTAAAGCTTTTAATACGCTGGGCATCATTAACATGGGAGAAGAAGCAAAAAGGTAGAGAGAAACGATAGTCTCATGAAATTATATATATTTAAAAAGAAAACATTAAATTATGAAATTGTATGTTTTTAATCATTATTATATTGTGGATTTTAATCTTCTTATGCTAGTCTTAAAACTTACTTCTAAAGAAATTTAAAAATCCAAAGGAAAAAGAAATTAGTATATGAAATTTTTTGATACGAATGCTGTGTTTTATGATATCATCATCAGTAGAAATAAATGCTTAATTTGAATTCTATAGATATCAAACAGATTCCTTATATAATAATATGTAATTTAATAATTTTATAAAACTAGTTTATATTTATAGTATTGAATATCCCTCAATTAAAAGTGTGATATAATAAATTGAACCTAAAAATGGGGGGAACTTACCTAGGAAAATACATCGCTTAATTTGCCTGTTAACACTTTATTTTTGTGAACACTTGGGAAAAAAAAGGGAAGAAAAAGAAAAAGAAAAAGAAAAAAGAAAAGAAAAGAAAAGAAACATTTGCTCAAAATCGAAGCTAAACAATGTGTAATCGGGCTCAAATATATATTATAGCTTCTTAATTAGTAGTAAATTCTAAATGTAAGATTGATAAATATAATAATTATCTTGATCCCATAACTATAAATTTCTAATCCAACAGAATGAAAGAATAAAGTCTTTAATTTAATTACCCAGAGACTTCTATATTTTTACGAGACTTTTATCCACTTAGCTTGCAATGGATAAAAAAATCTCAATTAGTAATAACTAACATATGTTTGCTTTATTAGGTATGCGGTAGTGACAGGAGCAAACAAAGGAATTGGGTTTGGGATATGCAAGAAATTGGCATCAACTGGTGGCGTTGTGGTGGTGCTTACAGCAAGAGATGAGAAGAGGGGTTTGGAAGCCATTGAAAGATTGAACAAAGAGTTTGGCCTCTCTCATGACGCTTTGCTTTTTCATCAACTTGATGTCACTGACCCTCTTAGCGTTGCTTCTTTGGCAGCTTTTGTTAAGACAAGATTTGGAAAACTTGATATATTGGTAAGCTGTTTATTTGTACTTAATATTTGTTATTACACATTATTTTATTTGATGTATCGTAGTACTTTTATATTTAACTGAATTTTGACGCACATTTCCTTTAATAAGCACAAAAAGTATAGGAGGATAGTTTCATTTATATTTTATTTTTGACGTTTTACTATTTCATTTTAATTTTTGAGGATATAGAGTATATTTTTTCTAAATAAAAATATGTACTAAAAAGGCACTGATCTGATAAATATTATTTTCAAATAATGTTAATACTTAATATCTGTTACACATTATTATAAATTCAACGCCAATTGAATATAATTTCTAAGGACGAATTAATTAAAGTCATGTATTGGATTGATATTTGATACTGTTTATTACCAAAGAATTATTAGAATATACATGTTCGACACAATAATATTGGTGCAGGTGAATAACGCAGGTGTTCCTGGGGGAGTAGTAAATGGAGAGAACGTCCTTAGAAGGGTAAATTCCCTCATTCTCATTAAAAATAATTAACTAAACTGTCTAATACTATAAAATTATTCAATTATGCACATAAAAAATAATAACTAAATCAATTATTTATATAAAAAATATATGAAATAAGACATAAATATATAATAATTAATTTATTAGTGTAAAATTATTTTGAGCTTTTAAGATAATATCTTATATTATCACTAAATAGATGGCATCATAACCTTAACTAATTTGTTGGTGTAGAAAAGGGGTGAATTAACGGGTTGGACCGATTGGAATATCATAGTTAGACAAAATTATGAGCTAGCTAAGGAATGTGTTGAAACCAACTTCTTTGGAGCTGAAAGAGTAACCGAAGCTCTTCTTACTTTGCTTCAGCTATCCACTTCACCAAGGATTGTCAATGTTTCCTCCGCAATGGGGGTATTGAAGGTAATATATTTAATTTGTATATATGTGTGTATTTTCTACAATTAAAAACTATATCATGCATTTTACAAATGCATTTTTTTTTCTATTTTTTGTTTAGATATTATTTTCATTCAAAAATACTATGTACACGTTAAAAATTAATCATCATATATTTTTTTATAAATACATGTGTTATTTAATATGTATTTTATATTTTAATATATATATTTTATACTATGGGTTTGTTTGGGTGAGCTTTAAAAAAAAAGATCTTTTTTTGAGTTATCTTTTTTTAAAAGATCTTATAGAGAAGTAAAAGTAATTTTATGTTTGGATATCTCATCTAAAAAGGTCTTTTTATCTATCAATTATGTTTGGGTATAACAATATAAAAGTACTTTTTTGTTTATTTATTATATGAAAAACATCTTTTTTTTAAGAAAAAAAGATCTTTTTTTGTAAATTATAGCTTCTCAAAAAAGATCTTTTTTTGATTTTACTAGTGCTTTTACTTTTACTACTAGAAATTTGCCAAACACGTTAAAAAATAAAAAAAGATCTTTTTTCAATGAAAAAAGATCTTTTTTTAACAAAATAATGGCGCCCAAACATGCACTATAACTAATTTGGTGATTAATTTTTTTATATATAATTGATTATATTTTGCTAGGGTTTCAAATTTCTATCCTAGTTTGAGAAAAAATGAAAAATTCTTATATTTTTATATAATCATTTATATTTAATTTTTTAGATAATTAGATTACATGGTGACGAAACTCTTTTCATATATACACTTTTTTATTTTTAATATTGGATTAATAATGGTATTTTTCTAAATTGTGATCTACTGTGATATTTTTTTAAAATGTGGGATGATTTAATTTACGGAGTACAAATCGGACCGTCCGATTTTTAGAACAGGTACTCGAACAGTCCAATTTGTGTACCCAAATTTTTAAAATTGACAGATACCTCCCATAATTTTAAAAAATTCCAAAAATTATCACGTTAAGGTATAACACCATCCTACTTCCATATCCAAATTTTTTAGCGTTTATATATATATATAAACAATTATTTTATTTCAGCATATACCAAATGAATGGGCTAGAGGATTGTTTGAGGACATTGATAACCTCACAAACCAAAAACTTGGCGATGTTCTGAGAGAGTTCCTTAAGGATTACAAACAAGGTTCATTGGAATCCAAGAACTGGCCAATAGTGGTTTCAGGCTACACAATGTCAAAGGCTGCTTTGAATGCATACACGAGAATGCTTGCTAAGAAATTCCCTAATTTTAGAGTAAATTGTGTGTGCCCTGGATTTGTGAAGACCGATTTGAATGAGAATACTGGATTTATGAGCATTGATGAAGGTGCTGAATCTCCTGTAAGGCTTGCATTGTTGCCTGATGATTCTCCTTCTGGTCAATTTTATTCAGTGGATGAAATCATTCCCTTTTGATGCGTGTATAACAGGGTATAAGAGTGATGGTATAGTCTTTTATCTGTGTGCTTCATAAGGATTCTTCTAATTCAAAATTTACTCAATATATAATGGATAGTTGTTTATAGTAATTAAGGACAATACAATATATGTGAGTGAAATTTTAAATTATGAGAATTTCTAGACATAATAAGAAGAAATTATAATTTCTCATATGTAAATATAGCTGCAGGCTTCTTTGTCCCATTTCATCTATGTGCATTCGTTGTTGTCCTATGGTTTTTTTTTTTTTTTATTTAAATAAAAATTTATACTTGTTAATTTAAATAATGCTAGTATAAAAAATTATGATTTTGTGTATTATATATTAATTACATACAGAAGCAGTTCAATTTCGTAAGGTGAGTATATCAAATTAAAGAACAATATCATTTTATAATTAGTGTCAGTAAAATTATAAATGTATTTTTGATATGATAATTTGATATCGTATTCACTATAATATTTTTTGTCTATTGCAACATATATTTAAAATAACACTTTAAAAATGTTGTCTAAAATATATATAGACAAGACTTTATACAAGTGACAAAAAAAATAGAACTTAACAACGTATTTTAATCAACACACTATAAGTGATGCCTTTGAATTAAAAGACACTTATTAAGTGTTGCTCCATCAAATATACAAAAGCAACTATTATAAAGCTAATATCTTACTTTTTATAAGAATTGTCTTTTAATTTATTTTAAACTTTATTTTTTAAGTGTTGTCTAAAATTTTTAATGTCTTTTTTAAAAAATAAATCTTATCTTTAATACACATTTTAACTTTGATTTTCAGTTTCTATCAATTTTAAAATAAAACAAATCCAACTTAATAAAAAAAAACAATAAAACACAAAGTTAAGATTAAAAGAGAAGGACCATAAAAAGAGAATTAGGGTTCTCTATTGCGCGGAAAAAAAAAGAAGAAAGAAGGAAAAAAAAATGCACAGTAAGGGGAGAGAGACAGAGAGTGACGAAGAGAAGAAAAGAAAGGGAAAATTGCTATCAAAGGAGGAAGAAGAGAAAGAAGGAGAAGAAGACGACAGAGAAAGAGGTTGCCACTACCACTTTCTTCACCTCCAGTACCATCTCTGCCTTGCGCTGCTGTTGTTGTTTCTACCTTGTGCTGCCAAATCTGCCACTGCTGTAATCCATCTTCTCTGCTTGTCGTCGTCGTGTTTCTCATTGCTTGAGCTCGCGCCTTGTTTTGCTCTGCTCTGTCGTATTTTTCTGTTCACGCCGTTCTGAAACTTCTGCTCTGTTCCGCATTATAAAACCTTTGATCTGCTCCGCCGTGGTGTCGTGCTCTATCCTCTCAAGCAAATCGACAACTCTCCGCTGTTTACCTCTTTCTCTCAAGCCTCTCGCCTTAGCCTCGGTCCTCAGGCATCTCTTTCCTCCATCGTCGTCGTTGAAGGCTTGTAGATTGATTTTACATACTACTTGATTAATTTAGTTGAATTATTGAATTAACAACAATTAATCACAATTTAGCAATGTGACCCTAAAGAGTATAGCTTTCCCGGTAGCATTTGGTGTGAGAAAAGGGATAGCATAGTTTGGTTGTCCCAATTCCACTCTTAAAAGGTGTTGAGTTAAGAAATTAATTAATTGATGATGACAAACATTTGATTAGTGGGCTAATCACCCAATTAGTTTTGATTATTTTTTATAAGTGATGCAGGCCAAAAACAAGTGGTACAGCAGCCCAACATCAAACAAAGGATATCTAAAAATGGGCTAAATGGTAAGTGAAAATAAAAAACAAGCCCAAATCATTCATCTCAAGCTAAATTCTTCAAAGAAGCAAAGGCAAGGCACCAACGGGCTGAACTTGAGTAGAACCCGATCCAAGCCCGAATTGAATCTCAATTCCCTCTCACTTGCTTTCACCAAATCAACGTTTCTTTCTTCTCTGTCTCAGTCAAATCAGAAACTCAGAAAAGTAAGAAAGAGAGAAAGAGCTTCTTCCCTAAAGCAAGTCACTAAAGAAGCAAGAGAGAGAGAGATTAAGCTTGAAACACAGAAGTCTAATCAGAAAATCCAAACCAAATCAAGCTTAGGTTAAAGGTAACCCATTTCCTCTTGCATGCTTCATATCTTCTTCTCTTCTTCCCAACAATCTGCACGTCCGAAAATGGCATACATGGGAAAGTTGTTTTCTGCCTCAATCTGCTGTATATCCACGGTCTTAAACAAGACTTGGGGACCAAGTTATTTTTCAAGGGCTAAGATTAAGTTGACCATTGGAAGATGTCTATGGTTGTTGTTTTATGGCTTTCGGTCAAGATGAAAAAGTCAGAAGCAAAGTTTCTAATCTAAGGTTTAAGGAGAAAAAGTGAATATGTGGGTTGGTGAAGCTCAAGGCTCAAGATGTTGACCTTGGAAGAAGAACCCAGCAACATGCAAGGAGATAAAAGAGGTTTGCTGTTCATTCAGAAACCAAGAAGAGAAAACCAGTGAATAGATGTTTTGTTCTGAGAGAGCTCTTTGAAGAAGTTTAACTAACTGGACAGTGTAACCTAATCAAAGGTGCATTCTGCTAGTATGAAGAACTGAATCAGAGGCTTGCCAATCTGGTTTTGCACATAGCAAAGAGACTGCTGATGAAGTCAATCTCCTTCATGTTTTACAGATTGTGATGTACTTTTCAATGTTTATCTTTCTGTAATTTCTTGTGAGAAAAGGCATATTGAGAGAGCTCAAGTAAAAGCCATGAGTGAAAAAGGCTGAGTGATACACTTGAGAGAAAAGCCTAGAGTTATTTTCAGATTTCTTTAGGTATGTCTGTGTCTTGTATCTTGTACCTGTGAGGTATCCCTTTCTTAGTTGGGTCAGCACTAAGAGTGAAGAGTTAGGTATTAGCATAGCCAATGTCAAGTTAGGTTAGAACTTGAATGTGAAATTGGTGTATGTAATACTTTTAACTATAGTGGAAATTCCTCCATAGTTATGGAGGAGACTGGACGTAGGTTGCATAGCACAAGGCAACCGAACCAGGATACATGCTGGTGTTAGCTATTCTCTTCTCTGCTATGTTCTGTTTTCTGATATTCATGAGATAAAAATAAATTGTTTCATAAATTTTCGCTGCTCAGATCAAACAGAATCAGAATCTTAAGATTGATTAAAAAGGGTTAACTTCAGTAATTAAAAGGAAGGCATAGATTCAACCCCCATTCTCTAAGCCTACCACAACCTTCAATTGGTATCAAGAGCTGAGGTCTCAAGAATCAAGCTTAACCGCTTGGAGCAAATATCCAATGGCGAACAACCTGGGCACAACCACAGTTGCCTACACCCTTACTGAAAGCCAGTCAAACAACCGGCCACCTTTCTTCAACGGGAAGAACTATTCCTACTGGAAAGAAAGGATAAGGATTTTCATCCAATCCATTGACTACAACCTATGGAAGATTGTTGTGAGCGGTCCCAAGATCCCAACAAAAACAAGTGCTGATGGAGTGGTGACTCCAAAAGAAGAAGCTGAATGGAATGAAGATGATAAGAAGAAGATAGAGCTGAATGCTAAAGCAATCAACCTTCTTCACTGTGCTATCAGTTTTGAAGAGTACGGGAAGGTGTCTAGATGCAAGACAGCCAAAAAAATCTGGGAAAAACTCCAGGTTACACACGAAGGCACTAAACAAGTTAAAGAAACGAGGATTGATATGCTGCGAAAAGAATACGAGATGTTCAACATGAAGGATAGAGATAGCATTGATGAAATGTTTGAGAGATTCTCAATCATAATCAACAACCTTGATGCTCTGGGTACAAACTATGCAGAACAAACCTTGGTGAGAAAACTCCTTAGAAGCCTCACAAATGAGTGGGAAACTACTGCCACTGTCCTAACCGAAAGCAACAACCTAAGCCCAATAACCTATGATGAGCTGAGAGGAAAACTCCTTGCCTATGAAACCACACACACAAACCTAAATTCAAAGAAAAAGGGAATAGCCTTTAAGTCAAAAGTTGAACCCAAAGAGAGTGAGTCCAGCGATGATATTTCAGATGATGAGCTTTTGTTTTTTGCTAGAAGATTTAGAAGGATGATGAAGAACAATGGCAAGTACAAGGGTTCAAGCTCAAAGGAATACAAGATGGACTTGAGCAAAGTGACGTGTCATCATTGCAAGGAGACTGGACACTTCAAACTAAACTGTCCCAAGCTCAAGAAGGATGATAAAGGCAAGAAAGAAAGGAGAAGAGTACTCATGGCAGCCTGGGAAGATCTTGAGAACGACTCAAATGAAGAAGAAGAATCTGAAGGAGAAAATAAAGACTGCTTCATGGCTAGAAACAACAATCTTGATGAGGTAAATTTCTATGACTTAACCATAGATGACTTGCATGCTATTATTGATGATCTCACTGCAAATACATCAAAGTTGCTAGATAAATATAATAAGTGCAGATCTGAAAGAGATGTGTTCAAAGATGAAAATGATTTTTTAAAAGAAAAAGTGAAGGAAACTGAATGTGCTTCGGATATTATTGAAGAAAACAGATTTCTAAAATCTGAACTTGAAAAATTAAAAGGAAAGCACATTATGGATCCTTCCCAAGAGCTAATGGCTGAAAATGAAAAACTAAAAGATAGGATTAAGAGGCTGAACGGTGACTTAGCAAAATTTGCTCAAAGTTCAAGTAACTTAGACAAATTACTTGCAAACCAAAGACCACTTTTTGAAAAATATGGTTTGGGCTACATAGCCAAGGAAGATGCAGTTTTCAATGATTCCTCTATAAAATTTGTGGCTTCTTCATCAAATGCTAAATCCACACCAATCAAATCTGGTATTGGATATGTTCCAACTCTTGAAGAAAAAGTTGATGAAGTATACACAAGTGAAATTGAACTTTCATCAAGAACCGAACCTAGCTCAAACAGGCCAGGTTCGGGATACATTTCGAAAAGTAAGGTTGCTTTCAAAAAACTACCATTTTACAACAAAATCTCCTATTCAAAAGGTACAAAAGTCAATCAAAATTCTGGTGAAAATGTTTTTGCAAAGAGGAACAATTTTAACAAAAAATCAGTTTGTCAAGAGAAACGCATCTCTTCCAAAAACCAGAAAATTTCAGTCATTCAATCATTTCCAGCATGGTAGCACATCAAAATTTCAGCAACATGCATATGAAAATCACTGTTTTAATTGCAAAAAATTTGGCCACTCATATGGACAATGTTTAATTGAAAAGAGAGTTGTGGGAAACCAAATTTATAATGTTGTTTGTGATTTCAATGCACTTGGGCAACCAAGATGGATTAACTTCAAAGGATCCAAATTAGTTTGGATACCTAAGGCTACTTGAAACTCTTCATGCAGATTTACCTAGCATCCAAAAACAAAAAGGACATGTGGTACATGGATAGTGGGTGCTCAAGGCACATGACTGGAAGGTCAACTTACTTCATCAAACTAAACAAGTATGATGAAGGTTTTGTGACTTTTGGAGATGATGGTAAAGGTAAAATCATTGCTGTTGGAAAAGTAGGTAATGAACAATCTACTTTCATTGATGATGTATTTTTGGTATGTGGTCTAAAGCACAATCTTTTGAGTATAAGTCAGTTGTGTGATTTGGGATATTTAATGACTTTTAAAAGACTTGAATGCTGTGTTGTTAATGAGAAAACAAATAAAGTGCTTTTTGTTGCCAAGCGTGTTAATAATGTGTATGGACTTACTCTTGATGAACTAAAGGATCAAAATGTAGCCTGTTTTCATTCTAAAGAATCTGAAAAGTGGTTATGGCACAAAATATTGGGCCATCCAAGTATGTTTCAAATAAACAAACTTGTAAAGAAAGAATTAGTAAGAGGTCTTCCTTTGATAAAGTTTGACAAAGACATCACTTGTGATGCTTGCCAAATGGGAAAACAAACAAAAAGTTCTTTCAAACCAAAAGAAGACATCTCTACTAAAAGACCACTTGAGTTGCTACACATTGATTTATTTGGTCCAACAAGAACTCAAAGCCTAGGTGGTAAACATTATGGTTTAGTGATTGTGGATGACTATACTAGGTTTGGTTGGGTTTTATTTCTTGCACACAAAAATGAAGCCTTTTCGGCATTTGAGCCTTTTTGCAAGAAAATTCAAAATGAAAAGGATTTAAAATCTCTTCTATAAGAAGTGATCATGAAACTGAATTTGAAAACAACCTTTTTGAATCCTTTTGTGAGGAATATGGAATATCTCACAACTTCTCTTGTCCAAGAACACCACAACAAAATGGTGTGGTGGAAAGAAGAAATAGAAGCATACAAGAGATGACAAGAGCTATGCTTTGTGAAAGTAATGTTCCAAAATTCCTTTGGGCTGAAGCGGTTAACACGGCTTGCCACATTTTGAATAGAACAATCATAAGGAAATTTTTGAAGAAAACCCCTTATGAACTTTGGAAAGGTTACCCACCAAACTTGGATTACTTGCACATCTTTGGATGCAAATGTTTTGTTTTAAATAACAAGGACAATTTGGGTAAATTTGATCCAAAGGCGTATGAGTGTTTGTTTGTAGGATATTTCACAACTAGTAAAGCATATAGAGTTTATCATCAAGATGCTAGGATTATTGAGGAGTCCATACATGTTACTTTTTGTGATACTAACTTGGTGCAAAGTATGTTGGAAGACTGTGATGCAGAAAATCAAGCTCAAAAGCACGGTGAAGATGTGCATACTCAAGAAAATGGAAATTCTGGACAAGCTGAACCAGAAACTGTCGTTGCTGAAAATTCAAGAGACAATTCCATTTTGTCTCATGAATCTGAAGGAGATCCTGAAGCATGAAGCTCCCAAAATCCCTTGGTATCTGAATCTGCCTCTAAGTCCATCAGACCTCATGAATGGAGGTTCTTGAAGAATTATCCAGAGGAATTTGTTATTGGGGACGTCTCTCATGGAGTGCAAACTCGGTCTTCCACAAGAAAGGCAAATGAAGGAACAAACATTATCCTTCTCTCTCAAATGGAGCCTCAAAATGTCAAGGAAGCCCTTAGTGACCCCTCTTGGGTAAAAGCAATGGAAGATGAGCTCAAAGAGTTTGAGAAGAACCAAGTATGGACTTTGGTTCCTAGGCCAAGTGGGAAGAAAGTTACCGGTACCAAGTGGATCTTTCGAAACAAGCTAGGTGAAGATGGTAGCATTGCAAGAAACAAGGCAAGGCTAGTGGCACAAGGATATGACCAAGAAGAAGGAATAGACTTTGATGAATCCTTTGCCCCTGTTGCTCGAATGGAAGCCATAAGACTTCTCTTAGCTTATGCTGCGTTTTGTGGTTTTAAATTATACCAAATGGATGTGAAATGTGCATTTTTGAATGGGGTGATAGATAGAGAGGTGTATGTGGAACAGCCACCCGGTTTTGAAAATAAAGAGCATTCAAACCATGTTTTTAAATTATCAAAAGCTCTCTATGGTTTGAGACAAGCTCCTAGAGCTTGGTATGAGAGACTTAGCTCTTTTCTTTTGAAAAATGGTTTTCAAAGAGGCACCACAGACACAACTCTATTTATCAAGAATTCTAATGATTCTTTTATTCTAGTCCAAATATATGTTGATGACATTATTTTTGGATCAGCAAATGAATCCCTTTGTTCTGAATTTGGAAAACTCATGACAAGTGAATTTGACATGAGTATCATGGGTGAACTTAATTTTTCCTTGGGCTGCAAATAAAACAAACTGAAAATGGAATTTTCATTCATCAAGAGAAGTATGCCAAGGAATTAGTTAAGAAATTTGGTATGGAAAATGCCAAACCCATGGGTACTCCCATGCACCCTAATTCTAAATTAGATAAGGGAGAAACTGAGAAAGATGTTGATGAGACTAGGTATAGAGGAATGATTAGTTCCCTAATGTACTTAACTTCCTCTAGACCCGATATTGTGCAAAGCGTTGGATTGTGTTCTAGGTTCCAATCCAAACCGAAAGAGTCACATCTTTCTGCAGTTAAGAGGATCATTAGATATGTTCATGGCACATCCAATTTTGGTCTTTGGTATCCTAGGATTGATGATTTTTCTGTAGTTGGTTATTGCGATGCAGATTTTGCTGGTGATAGAGTTGATAGAAAGAGTACTTCAGGTCTATATTGCTTCCTTGGAAAGTCATTGAATGTTTGGTCAAGTAAAAAGCAACCAACTATGGCCTTATCCACTGCTGAGGCTGAGTACATTGCTGCTTCTTCTTGTTGTTCTCAGCTTTTATGGTTAAAAACACAGCTTGCCGATTACAAATTAAATGCTGAAAATATTTCCTTAATGTGTGATAATATGAGTGCCATTAATATTTCTAAAAATCCTGTATTGCACTCTAGGACTAAGCATATTGAAGTGAAATTTCACTCAATAAGAGAACATGTCCAAAAGGGGGATATTAGTATTCAATTTGTCAAATTAGAGGAGCAATTAGCAGATATTTTTACAAAACCATTAGCTGAGGATAGATTCTGCACACTTAGAACTTCTCTAGGAATTTTGAGTTATGATTCTTTATTTGAAAAATGCTGATATATTTGCTGGAGATTTTTGTCTCATAAACAGGTATGAGACAATTCTGGGCAGGTGATGAACGTTTCCTTCAAATCAGCGTGTTCTGGGCTTGCTTCAAGTGAAAGTCAATCTGGGACAACCTTAAGTCAGATCTGGATAGCCCTATATGTTTCCTTTGTTCAAACCACCTATGGGCCCAACATGAATGTTAAATTTTTGCTTGATATTTTTGCTTGTGTGTTTAAGTTTTCACAAAGGGCTTTCAGTTAAGTTTTGTGGCCCAAAAGGTTTTCAAGTGGATTTTTTTTCAAAAAGGTGTTTTAGTTTAATTTTGTTGTCTTTCAAAATTTAAAATTAATTTCCTGTTTTATTTTGAATCAAATAAAATCTTTCTTATATGAGGTCATGTCTTTTCAAGTCTTTTCAAATGGTGATGCAGTTGCATGGTTTTGGAAATCTTCCTTTTGGGTACGGTTACTGTTCCGAGGGTTACCTGAAACTGGAGGTCGATCTCGGATGAGATCTTCTGTACTGGTCGGACCGACGTGTCCGGCTGGTGTAGCAGCCGGAGCTGACGTGGCCGACTTGTTGGACTGACTGCCCTGCTGATCCTTTGTCACCGGAGGGTGGGGGGTACCTGCAAGAGACTCCGATGCTTAAGTTAGCATGGATATTAAACAGGTTTTATGTAGAATCAGAGTATGAGTTATACTTGGGTGCTCCAGTGTATTTATAATGGTGAGATGTGACCTTCTTTGGATAAGATAAGTTAGTTATCTTATCTTTATCTTATCTTATCTTATCTTCTGTCGAGGTCAGCTTATCTTTCATAGAACCGCCCTTATCTCTATAGGCTTGGGCTGCCTTTGGATCTGGGTCGTGTTCCTTGAGTTGGGCCCTTCTTTGGGCTTTCCTGTCGATTTGGCCGAGTTTTTTGCGAAGAATTCGGTCCGCCTGACCTAAAGAGGTCGGTCGCTTTGCTACTGAACATCCCGGTTCGGACAGTTCGACCCAGGGTATGAACAGTGCCCCTGCTTGAGCTCGGTCTTCTTTTTCGAGGTCGAGTCCTTGACTTTGGTCCTTCTCTAGTGAAGCCGAACTCAAGCATTTTGTCGATTCCTTTCTTTGTAGAAGCTTTTTTTTTGTTTTCATATGAAAGCGCGCGCTTTTATATCGGCACTTTGGGAACGTGTGAGGGTTTAATGCCTTCATTAATTTTAACATTAATTGCCCCGTTTTCCCTTTGACTCTTTATTTTGACTTTGAAAACCCAGAAATTGTTTCTCTCCTTCGCCCTTTTCGTAACTTCCTTGTACTTCTTCCTTCATTCTCTCGCCCCTGCCTTTTCACCCTCATTTCACGTTTTCTTGCGTTGCGGCGTCGCTTGGCGATTTTCTGAAGCTTCTATTTTCGCCTGGAGTTTTGTGGTTTCGCGTTTCTCCCTGCGACATTGCTTTTGTTCGTGCTTTTTCTTTTGCTTGTGAGAGGGTGATTCCAGATTTCGTTTTCCATCTTCAATTTCTTTGAAGCTTGCTGCTTTTTCCAGGTTGGTACTAGCTTTCTTACTTCTTTCGTAGCTCTGTCTTCAGTTTTTTGGTGAAGCTTTGATTTTGCATGTTTGAAAGTTTGAATCTTTTCGTGGTCTTGTGTTTTCTTGTCACTGTAATATGTTTTTCCTGACTTTCTTTTATGCATTCTCTTGGTATTTCCGTCGAGGCTTTCTAGGGTTTTATTGTTACTTCTGGTTGTTTCCTGTCTGATACCGATAGAAAATCTACATCTGTTCCTTGCTTTTGTTTGGAGATTGCTTTTTGTCTGGTTCTGAACAACTTCACACCTTTGGTGATTTCTTCTTGGCGTGCTTTGATTTTTTGGAATGCTTTTTGCTTGGTAGACTGTAATGAAAAATGTTTGCAGTTTGAATTCTTTCTGAGAGATGCTGGGGTGTGAGCTGTAGATTTTTCCTAGAAACCTTGCTTTGTTACTGCCTCCAAAGGATGCCCCAGGACTTTGGTTTGAGTCTTGGGGTTTTCCTTTTCTGTTTCTTCGCTTGCATCGTATTGACCGAGTTGTTTTCTCTCTTGTCCGAGATGTTTTTAGTAACCCCATCTTCTTTTCTTATTTGTAGGATTTAGTTGGCCTCATGTCTTCTCGCAATAACATTGTAGAGATGTCTTCCAGAGTTCCCGAGGGGATGTCCGATTGGCTGGACTCCCTTGTCTTGTTGTGTGTTTCTGTTGTGGATGCTGAATTTTGCACAGAACTGAGGAAGCGCCATAGTATTTGTGGTAACAGTGCCTGGGAGGGGGATTATGAGCTTGTTGCTCCTGATTCTGATGAGAGAGTTTGTTTTCCGACTTCCATCGAAGGGGAGCGTCCCTTCTTCTATGCCTATGAATACTTCTTCAGTCAACTGAACGTTACTTTTCCTTTTACTGCTTTCGAGGCCGACCTGTTGTGGTCGTGTAATATTGCCCCATCCCAGCTTCACCCCAATTCCTGGGGTTTTATAAAAATATTTCAGCTTCTTTGTAGAGAGTTAGATGTAACACCTTCTCAGACTCTTTTCCTGTATTTGTTTGTTTACGCCAAGCCTGGTGGTTCTTCAAAAAAGAAGGCTTCTTGGGTTTCTTTTCGGTCCGCTCAGGGCCATAAAGTTTTCGCTATGTATGACAAGTCCTTTAAGGACTTCAAGAACTACTTCTTTAAAGTTCGTGCTGTCGAGGGGGTTCGCCCCTTTTTTCTTGATGAGAATGATGAGCCTTCTTTCCCTCTAGAGTGGCAGAGGGATGTAAGGGTGTCTCGCTATACTTGGGAGATGCTTGATGATGTTGAGCATGCCTTTGTTGTTGTGCTTGAGGATTTGTGGGGGGCCCCACCCCATCTTGACACAAAAAGATTTTTGAATGACCCATCCTTGGTTCGGACTGTTTTGGGTACTTGTCTGGCTTGTTTCTATACTGTTTCTTCATTTTTGCTTCCTCTTATTGTGATTGTAACTCTCTGCTGTGGCTGGTTTTATTTGCAGAGATGTCAAAGAACAATGACTCTATGAAGGCCTTTAGAAAGGCAAAGAAGGCAACTGCTGCTCTGAACATCTCGGCCAAGGTGGCCGGGGAGGGATCTCTTCAGGTTCCAGTGAAGCCTCCTGTGTCAAGTTCTCCCGGGCCGAAGAAAGCGATTCATGTTCCTCGGGTTCGTCTGGTCGATCCTCCACAGGCCTCTACCGTTGCTTCTGGTGCTCCTCCTAGTAAGAAGCAAAAAACAATTGAGCCTTTCAACCTTGATGCTCCTGACTTTGATGCAATCGAGTTTGTAGATCAACAGATCGCTCCTTATGGTGCCCTCCCTATGAATGATGTGTCGCTTCTTCATCATTATGAGTATATAACTCGAAGTAGTATCAAAATGGCACACATGGGCGCGGCCCTGTATTGAACTGCTCAGAGTCTTCCTCTTCATGCCACTAAGGCTTTTATGGAGGAGGCCAAACAGGAGTTTGATCGGATGAAAGGCTTGAAGGAGGAGCTTGAAGTGAAGGTGGCCAAGTTGGAAAGAGATCTGGAGAATGAGAAAGTGAGTTCCCTCTCTCTGGCTGCCTCTGTAAGGCTGGCTGAGGACACAGCACTGAGGCATAAGGATAGCTATGTCACATCTTATCGGGAGGGAATGCGCCTGAAGGAGGAGTTAGAGAACGCCCGAGCTGATTACTCTGAGCTCCAGGGTCATCTTGTCGAGAGTGTAACTGCTGCCTATGAGAACCTGAAGGAGCAGGTTCGGATTATTGCTCCTGAGGCCAACCTTACTCTCTTCAGCCTGGACAATGTTGTGAGGGATGGTAAGATTGTCCCTGATGACCAGGATGATGATGATGATGCTGAACCTCCCCCAGTGCCTTCTGTCGAAGTGTCGTCCTCCTCGGTTCCTCCCGTTGTGTCTGATCCAGATTGTCAGATTCTGAACCGGGATGATGAAACTGTAGATGCTGTGCCTATTCAGATTCGCCCTCCTTCTCCCCGTACTGATGCTGCCGGGAAGGCTCCTGATCTTTGCTGATCTTCTTTTTAAGTATTTGTGTAAATAGCCCGGTTTGTGGGCTTTTGAACTCTTTATTGTTTTGTTTCACTATAGACGCTTTTTAGTTGCCTGCCTGGCAACTTTTATTTTGAAAAACAAAGGTGGCTTTCTGAGGTCGATTTCGGTGGCCTCTTCAAGCTTTATTATACTCTGTTTTCTTTAACATGATATCTCTTCTTGGTTTTTGAGAGTGTTGTAATTTTTGCTGCTTGACCTCTTTGGATTGCTTTGTACTCATTTGTTTGTATCTTGGATCCTTTGAGGCTGCGACTGTGTGGGTCCGACGTGTTTCTCGGTTTTCACGCTCTTGCTGGTATTTTTAGTGCTCCATAACCGATTTCTTTGCGTTGGTCCCCTTCTAAGTTATTTTGTAATCCTCTTTCTTGGACCTTTGTTAGGTCTCTTTCAGGGATTACTTTTATAACTTGTTTTGTAGGAGACTGACTTCGTTAGGTCGATCTCTTCTAAGTTATTTTTGTAATCCTCTTTCTTGGACCTTTGTTAGATCTCTTTCAGGGATTACTTTATAACTTGTTCTGTAGGAGTCCGACTTCGTTAGGTCGGTCTCTTCTAAGTTATTTTTGTAATCCTCTTTCTTGGACCTTTGTTAGGTCTCTTTCAGGGATTACTTTATAACTTGTTTTGTAAGAGTCCGACTTCGTTATATCGGTCTCTTCTAAGTTATTTTTGTAATCCTCTTTCTTAGACCTTTGTTAGGTCTCTTTCAGGGATTACTTTATAACTTGTTCTGTAGGAGTCCGACTTCGTTAGGTCGGTCTCTTCTAAGTTATTTTTGTAATCCTCTTTCTTGGACCTTTGTTAGGTCTCTTTCAGGGATTACTTTATAACTTGTTCTGTAGGAGTCCGACTTCGTTAGGTCGGTCTCTTCTAAGTTATTTTTGTAATCCTCTTTCTTGGACATTTGTTAGGTCTCTTTCAGGGATTACTTTATAACTTGTTTTGTAAGAGTCTGACTTCGTTATATCGGTCTCTTCTAAGTTATTTTTGTAATCCTCTTTCTTGGACCTTTGTTAGGTCTCTTTCAGGGATTACTTTATAACTTATTTTGTAAGAGTCCGACTTTGTTATATCGGTCTCTTCTAAGTTATTTTTGTAATCCTCTTTCTTGGACCTTTATTAGGTCTCTTTCAGGGATTACTTTATAACTTGTTTTGTAGGAGTCCAACTTCGTTAGGTCGGTCTCTTCTAAGTTATAGCAATTCCTCTTTAATAGGGTTGGCCAGACCTCTTTCCCGGGATTCGCTGATAACTTGGGTTGACTTGATCCAACTTCTTGATGTCGGCCAGTCTTTTTAAGTTATTATATAGCAATCCATAAGACCTCGTCAGGTTCTTTTTTGGGATCACTTTCGATAACTTCTTGCATTATTCTGTGTTCATCATTGCCGATTTGTAGTTAGCGGTTTCTGTCCTAGTTTGATCATCATTTAGGTGAATCGTGCTTTCACCTTTGTCGGATGGTCATTCCTATCGAGATCATACAGTGAATTTGTTCTTCACTTTCTGTCGATCTGTTGCTTTATAATCGGACGATGAATGCTTCAGATTAATACGTCTTGAGAATTTGTAGAAATCTGAAATATATTTTATTCAAAGAAAGTGCAAATATATACATGCGGTGGTTTTTTATACCCTTAAGTCGACTTGAATCTCAGTCTCGATGCCTCATTAAAAAACCTTTTCAGGAAAAAGAGTGCATCTTGTGACGAGATCTTTTATTTTTCCTAGCTATAATACCTTCTTAGGTTACAGGCATGCCATGATCTGGGGAGTTCTCGTCCCTCGAGTTCGGACAGTCTGTAGTAGCCCTTACCCAGTATTTCTTTAACTCGGTAGGGTTCTTTCCAGTTGGCTGCCAGCTTTCCTTCTCCGGCTCGAGTTGTTCCAATATCATTTCGGATTAATATGAGATCATTCTCACTGAAACTTCTTGGCACTACCTTTTGATTATACTTAGAAGCCATTCGTCGCTTCAGTGCTTCTTCTCTAATCCGAGCTCTTTCTTGGGTTTCGGGAAGCAGGTCGAGCTCTTCTCTTTGAATTTGAGAGTTGGTTTGTTCATTGTAATGAACTACTCGGGGGGACCCTTCCTCGACTTCTATTGGAATCATTGCCTCCACTCCGTATGCTAATCAAAATGGTGATTCGTTTGTAGTAGAGTGGGGGGTTGTTCGATACGCCCATAGGACTTGTGGAAGTTCTTCGGCCCAGGCCCCCTTAGCTTCTTGTAGCCTCCGTTTCAGTCCGGCCAATATGACTTTGTTGACCGCTTCGGCTTGTCCATTAGCTTGGGGATGTTGGTGTTTTATATTTAAGTCGGCTACCAGTTTTCTGAAGCCTGCATCTGTAAATTGGGTGCCATTGTCTGTGGTAATGGAGTGTGGGACCCCGAACCTTGTGACAATGTTTCTATATAGGAATTTCTGGCTTCTTTGAGCAGTGGCGTTAGCTAGGGGTTCTGCCTCGATCCATTTTGTGAAATAGTCCACTCCTACTATGAGGAATTTAACTTGTCCCGATCCCTGGGAAAAGGGTCCGAGAAGGTCGAGTCCCGACTTTGCAAAAGGCCAGGGTGATGTCACGCTGATGAGCTTTTCCGGTGGGGCGATGTGGAAGTTGGCATGCTTCTGACATGATGCACATGTCTTTACAAATTCTGTAGCTTCCTTTCGTAGAGTTGGCCAGTAGAATCCCGCCCGGAGTACCTTTTTGGAGAGAGCCTGTGCCCCGAGATGATTGCCGCAAATGCTACTGTGTACTTCTTCCAAGACTTCCTTTGTATGGGAGCTCGGTACGCATTTTAACAATGGTATTGAGATCCCTCTTTTGTACAGGGTGTTGTTTATGATAGTGTAGTACTGTGCCTCCCTTTTTAACCTCTTTGCTTCCTTTTCGTTTGTAGGGAGTGCTTCTGTCTTGAGGTAGTTAATTATGGGGGTCATCCATCCTTGATCCTGACCTGTTAGGATTTTTTCTTCTTCCGATATTGACGGATTCTGTAGAATTTCCTAGATGAGGCTTCTATTGTTGCCCCCTGGTTTGGTGCTGGCTAGCTTTGAGAGTGCGTCAGCTCAGGCATTTTGCTCGCGAGGTATATGGTAGATGTTATATTCCCCGAGTTGTCCGAGCTGTTCCTTGGTTTTATCCAAATATTTTTTTCATGGTAGGATCTTTGGCTTAGTAGCTCCCTATTATTTGTGAGGTGACGACTTGTGAATCGTTGTAGATGTTGAGCTTCTGAGCTCCAACCTCCCTAGCTAGCTTCAAACCAGCTAGTAGAGCTTCGTATTCCGCCTGATTGTTTGAGGTCGGGAATCCGAATTTGAGGGAAAGCTCAAGTTGGGTTCCTTGGTTGCTTTCGATTATCACACCTGCGCCACTTCTGGTTTTATTTGAGGAACCATCCACGTATATGTTCCATTCTACAGGAATCTCCGGGGTGTCTGTGAATTCTGCAATGAAGTCGGCTAGGTATTGTGATTTAATGGCTGTCCGTGGCTCGTATTGGAGGTCGAATTCGGACAACTCGATTGCCCACTGCAGGATTCTTCTTGCTAGATCTGTTTTTTGCAATATCCCCTTTATGGGCTGGTTGGTCCGAACCTTAATGGTATGGGCTTGGAAGTACGGATGAAGTCGTCGGGATGTTAGTATGAGAGCATAGGCAAACTTCTCTATTTTCTGGTAGTTCAGTTCTGATCCCTGCAGTGCTTTACTAATGAAGTAGAAGGGTTGTTTCCCACCCTTGTCTTCTCTAATTAATGCCGAGGCTATTGCCCGGCTTCCTACTGTAAGGTACAGTATGAGTGGTTCTCCTTTCCATGGTCGAGATAGGATAGGTGGCCGTCCCAGGAATTCTTTGAAATCTTGGAAGGCTTGCTCATATTCCGTTGTCCACTCGAAGTTCTTTCCCTTCCTTAAAGTAGCGTAGAAAGGGAGAGATCTTATCGCTGACCCTGATAAGAATCTGGATAAGGCTGCCAATCTCCCATTGAGCTGTTGTACCTCTTTGACGCATGTTGGGCTTTTCATGTTGAGTATTGTTCATACACTGGGTCGAACTGTCCGAGCCGGGATGTTCAGTAGCAAAGCGACCGACCTCTTTAGGTCAGGCGGACCGACTTCTTTACCAAGAACTCGGCCAAATCGACAGGAAAGCCCAAAGAAGGGCCCAACTCAAGGAATATGACCCAGATCCAAAGGCAGCCCAAGTCTATAGAGATAAGGGTGGTTCCATGGAAGATAAGCTGAGCTCGACAGAAGATAAGATAACTAATTTATCTTATCCAAAGAAAGTCAGATCTCACCATTATAAATACACTAGAGCACCCGGGTATAACTCATACTCTGATTCTACTAAAAACCTGTTAAATACCTTGCTAACTTAAGCATCGGAGTATCTTGCAGGTACCCCCCACCCTCCGGTGACGAAAGATTAGCAGGGCAGTCAGTCTAACAAATCGGCCACACCAGCTCCGGCCGCTATACACTAGCTGGACACGTCGGTCCGACCAGTACAGAAGCTCTCATCCGAGATCGACCTCCAGTTTCAGGTAACCCTCGGAACATTGGCGCCGTTGCCGGGGAACCTGGAAGTCATCCCATCACCATGGCGGACAACCATGACAACGACCACGATTCAGATCTAGAAGATAGAACGCCACACAAGAACACGGACGCTACACTCAAAGATACTCCGGAGTCCAACGGGGACAAAAATTCATCAAACCCAGGAATAATAGAGGCGCTTCAAGACCGATTAAAGCAACTCGAAAAAGAAGCCCAACATCAATGGAAAAAGGAAGAGGACCTACATCGGGAAATAAGACGACGTCGAGAATTAGAAGATAAGCTTTTAAAACTCGAAGCCGATCTCAAAACGAAAGCTACTCGATCCACCCCAGAGGATAACTCCCGCCAGGGTCAGGATCCATTCACCAGAGAAATCATGAAGACCAAAATTTCAAAGGATTTCAAACTCCCGGACATGACTTTATACGACGGCACTTCAGATCCCAATCACCACCTCAGCAATTTCAGAAGCAGAATGTACCTTACAGACGCCTCGGATGAAGTCCGCTGCAAAGCTTTTCTAACAACTCTTAACAAAACAGCCATTAGATGGTTCGACAGTTTACCTCCGAAATCCATCTCAAGCTTTGACGACCTGGCCAAAAAGTTCTTGGCCAGATTTTCCATACAAAAAGATAAGGCTAAACACGCCCCCAGCTTACTAAGAATCAAGCAAGGAGATCGGGAGAGTCTTCACAACTACATGGAAAGATTCAATAAAACATGTATGGACATACAGAATCTACCAACAGAAGCGGCTATTATGGGCCTCATAAATGGCCTACAAGAAGGACCTTTTAGCCAATCCATATGAAAGAAGTATCCTGCATCCCTAGACGAAGTACAAGAACGAGCACAGAAGTACATAAACATGGAAGAAAATTCTCGACTAGGGGAAGCCTCGAGGTTCGGTCCCGCCTACCGAGACAAAGAATCCAAGAAAAAAGAAGATCGCTCCGGAGAGAAAATAAAAAAATATCCTAACTACACCCCTCTTAGGGTATCCTTGGTAGATGTTTACAAAGAAGTCTGCCATACAGAGAAAATACCCCCAGCTCGGCCACTCAAAGGCAAAAGGGGAGGAGGAAATCGCCACGAGTACTGCGAGTATCATCGAGTCCGAGGACACTCCACCAACGAAGATGTCGGACGATCTGAGCGATCACCTCGCACACCGGAAAGACACATCCACATGATCCACGGCGGATTTGCGGGGGGAGGAATTTCCAAATCATCCCGCAAACGACACCTCAAAGAAGTATACCACGTCGAAGGAAAGAACGAGGCTCTCGACATCCCAGCAATCACGTTTACCAAAGAAGACGCATCCGGAATCATCTTGGGACACAACAACCCCATGGTCATCACCATCATACTAGCAAACGCCAATCTCCACCGTACATTAATCGACCAAGGAAGCTCCGCCGACATCCTATTTAAAACCGCCTTCGACAAGCTCGGTTTAGAAGAAAAAGAGCTAAGAGCATACCCAAACAGCCTGTTCGGACTCGGAGATACCCCAGTACAACCACTAGGATATGTATCGTTACATACAACCTTCGGAAAAGGGAATCAATCCAGAACGCTCAAGATAGACTACATCGTTGTCAACGTAAGCTCAGCTTACAATGCCTTAATAGGTCGGACAACGCTGAATCAACTCGGCGCAATAGTCTCAACTCCACACCTATGTATGAAATTTCCAACTGCAGAGGGAATAGCTACAATAAAAGCATATCAAAAGATGGCACGCCGCTGTTATAACGAAAGCCTAAACCTCAGAGGCGAAGGAAAATAGTTTCACACAATCGAACTTGGCGGAGCTCAGAAGCGAGAAGAACTCCGTCCACAGCCCGAAGGAGAAATAGAAAAAGTCCAGATCGGAGATACCTCGGACAAGACAACTAATATCGCCATTATCCTAAAAAGAGACGCCAAGAAATCACTCATACAGCTTCTTCGAGACAACGTTGACCTCTTCGCATGGAAAGCCGCCGACATGCCCGGTATAGATCCCGAACTGATGAGTCACAAATTGGCAGTCTATCCGGGATCCCGGCCGATACAACAAAGACGAAGAAAACTCGGGCCAGAGCGATCTCAAGCTGTGGAAGAACAGGTGCAGGCACTGCTAGAAGCTGGATTCATAAGAGAAGTCAAATATCCACTATGGCTAGCAAATGTCGTCTTGGTGAAAAAGTCAAATGGGAAGTGGCGAATGTGCACCGACTACACCGATCTCAACAAAGCCTGCCCAAAAGACCCTTATCCACTCCCAAGCATCGACGCTCTAGTAGATGCCTCATCTGGATATAAGTATCTCTCGTTTATGGACGCATACTCGGGGTACAACTAGATCCCAATGCACCCACCGGATCAAGAAAAAACCTCGTTTCTAACACCCAAGGCAAACTACTGCTACATCGTAATGCCTTTTGGCCTTAAGAATGCGGGAGCAACGTACCAAAGGCTAATGAATAAGGTCTTCTCAGACCACATCGGAAAAATCATGAAGGTCTACGTGGACGACATGTTGATAAAAATACAAAGTGAAGAGACGTTATTAACCGACTTGATCCAAGTGTTCGGCACCATACGGAAGCACGGCATGCGACTTAACCTGGCTAAATGCACTTTCGTAGTAGAAGCAGGTAAGTTCTTGGGCTTTATGCTCACACAAAGAGGAATTGAAACAAATCCAGATAAATGCCAGGCCATACTCAACATGAAAAGCCCAACATGCGTCAAAGAGGTACAACAGCTCAATGGGAGATTGGTAGCCTTATCCAGATTCTTAGCAGGGTCAGCGATAAGATCCCTCCCTTTCTACGCTACTTTAAGGAAGGGAAAGAACTTCGAGTGGACAACGGAATGTGAGCAAGCCTTCCGAGATTTCAAAGAATTCCTGGGACAGCCACCTATCCTATCTCGACCACAAAAAGGAGAACCACTCATACTGTACCTTGCAGTAGGAAGTCGGGCAATAACCTCAGCTTTAATTAGAGAAGACAAGGGCGGGTAGCAACCTGTCTACTTCATCAGTAAAGCACTGCAGGGATCAGAACTGAACTACCAGAAAATAGAGAAGTTTGCCTATGCTCTCATACTAACATCCCGACGACTTCGCCCATACTTCCAAGCCCATACCATTAAGGTTCGGACCAACCATCCCATAAAGGGAATATTGTAAAAAACAGATCTAGCAGGAAGAATCCTGCAGTAGGCAATCGAGTTGTCCGAATTCGACCTCCAATACGAGCCACGGACAGCCATTAAATCACAATACCTAGCCGACATCATTGCAGAATTCACAGACACCCCGGAGATTCCTGTAGAATGGAATATATACGTGGATGGTTTCTCAAATAAAACCGGGAGTGGCGCAGGTGTGATAATCGAAAGCAACCAAGGAACCCAACTTGAGCTTTTCCTCAAATTCGGATTCCCGGCCTCAAACAATCAAGCGGAATACGAAGCTCTACTAGCTGGTTTGAAGCTGGCTAAGGAGGTTGGAGCTCAGAAGCTCAACATCTACAGCAATTTGCAAGTCGTCACCTCACAAATAATAGGGAGCTAGCAAGCCAAAGATCCTACCATGAAAAAGTATTTGGATAAAACCAAGGAACAGCTCGGACAACTCGGGGAATATAAGATCTACCACATACCTCGCGAGCAAAATGCCTGAGCTGACGCACTCTCAAAGCTAGCCAGCACCAAACCAGGAAGCAACAATAGAAGCCTCATCCAGGAAATTCTGCAGAATCCGTCAATATCGGAAGAAGAAAAAATCCTAGCCATAACAGGTCGGGATCAAGGATGGATGACCCCCATAATTAACTACCTCAAGACAGAAGCACTACCTACAAACGAAAAGGAAGCAAAGAGGTTGAAAAGGGAGGCACAGCACTACACTATCATAAACAACACCCTGTACAAAAGAGGGATCTCAACACCATTGTTAAAATGCGTACCGACCTCCCATACAAAGGAAGTCCTGGAAGAAGTACACAGTGGCATTTGTGGCAATAATCTCGGAGCACAGGCTCTCACCAAAAAGGTACTCCGGGCGGGATTCTACTGGCCAACTCTACAAAAAGAAGCTACAGAATTTGTAAAGACATGCGCACCATGTCAGAAGCATGCCAACTTTCACATCGCCCCACCGGAAAAGCTCATCAGCGTGACATCACCCTGGCCATTTGCAAAGTGGGGACTCGATCTTCTCGGACCCTTTCCCCAGGGATCGGGACAAGTTAAATTCCTCATAGTAGGAGTGGACTATTTCACAAAATGGATCGAGACAGAACCCCTCGCCGACGCCACTGCTCAAAGAAGCCAGAAATTCCTATATAGAAACATTGTCACAAGGTTCGGGATCCCATACTCCATTACCACAGACAATGGCACCCAATTTACAGATGCAGGCTTCAGAAAACTCGTAGCTAACTTAAATATAAAACACCAGTTCACCTCCGTCGAACATCCCCAAGCTATTGGACAAGCCGAAGCGGCCAACAAAGTCATATTAGCCGGACTGAAACGGAGGCTACAAGAAGCTAAGGGAGCCTGGGCCGAGGAACTTCCACAAGTCCTATGGGCGTATTGAACAACCCCCCACTCTACTACAAACGAATCACCATTTCGATTAGCATACGAAGTGGAGGCAATAATTCCAATAGAAGTCGAGGAAGGGTCTCCCCGAGTAGTTCATTACAATGAACAAACCAACTCTCAACTTCAAAGAGAAGAGCTCGACCTGCTTCCCGAAATCCAAGAAAGAGCTCGGATTAGAGAAGAAGCACTGAAGCGATGAATGGCTTCTAAGTATAATCAAAAGGTAGTGCCAAGAAGTTTCAGTGAGAATGATCTCATATTAATCTGAAATGATATTGGAACAACTCGACCCGGAGAAGGAAAGCTGGCAGCCAACTGGAAAGGACCCTACCAAGTTGTAGAAATACTTGGTAAGGGCTACTACAGACTGTCCGAACTCGAGGGACAAGAACTCCCCAGATCATGGCACGCCTGTAACCTAAGAAGGTATTATAGCTAGGAAAAATAAAAGATCTCGTCACAAGATGCACTCTTTTTCCTGAAAAGGTTTTTTAATGAGCCATCGAGACTGAGATTCAAGTCGACTTAAGGGTATAAAAAAGCACCGCATGTATATATTTGCACTTTCTATGAATAAAATACATTTCAGATTTCTACAAATTCTCAAGACGCATTAATCTGAAGCATTCATCGTCCGATTATAAAGCAATAGATCGACAGAAAGTGAAGAACAAATTCACTGTACGATCTCGATTGGAATGACCATCCGACAAAGGTGAAAGCGCGATTCACCTAAAGGATGATCAAACCGGGACAGAAACCACTAACTACAAATCGGCAAAGATAAACACAGAATAATGCAAGAAGTTATCGAAAGTGATCCAAAAAAAAGAACCTGACAAGGTCTTATGGATTGCTATATAATAACTTAAAAAGACTGGCCGACATCAAGAAGTCGGATCAAGTCAACCCAAGTTATCAACGAATCCCTGGAAAGAGGTCTGGCCAACCCTATTAAAGAGGAATTGCTATAACTTAGAAGAGATCGATATAACGAAGTCGGACTCTTACAAAACAAGTTATAAAGTAATCCCTGAAAGAGACCTAACAAAGGTCCAAGAAAGAGGATTACAAAAATCACTTAGAAGAGACCGATATAACGAAGTCGGACTCTTACAAAACAAGTTATAAAGTAATCCCTGAAAGAGACCTAACAAAGGTCCAAGAAAGAGGATTACGAAAATAACTTAGAAGAGACCGATATAACGAAGTCAGACTCTTACAAAACAAGTTATAAAGTTATCCCTGAAAGAGACCTAACAAATGTCCAAGAAAGAGGATTACGAAAATAACTTAGAAGAGACCGATATAACGAAGTCGGACTCTTACAAAACAAGTTATAAAGTAATTCCTGAAAGAGACCTAACAAAGGTCCAAGAAAAAGGATTACGAAAATAACTTAGAAGAGACCGATATAACGAAGTCGGTCTCTTACAAAACAAGTTATAAAGTAATCCCTGAAAGAGACCTAACAAAGGTCCAAGAAAGAGGATTACGAAAATAACTTAGAAGAGACCGATAAAACGAAGTCGGACTCTTACAAAACAAGTTATAAAGTAATCCCTGAAAGAGACCTAACAAAGGTCCAAGAAAGATGATTATGAAAATAACTTAGAAGAGACCGACCTAACGAAGTCGGACTCCTACAAAACAAGTTATAAAGCAATCCCTGAAAGTGACCTAACAAAGGTCCAAGAAAGAGGATTACAAAAATAACTTAGAAGGGGACCAACGCAAAGAAATCGGTTATGGAGCGCTAAAAGTACCAGCAAGAGCGAGAAAACCGAGAAACACGTCGGACCCACACAGTTACAGCCTCAAAGGATCCAAAATACAAACAAATGAGTACAAAGCAATCCAAAGAGGTCAAGCAGCAAAAATTACAACACTCTCAGAAACCAAGAAGAGATATCATGTTAAAGAAAGCATAGTATAATAAAGCCTGAAGAGGCCACCGTAATCGACCTCAGAAAGCTGCCTTTGTTTTTTCAAAATAAAAGTTGCCAGGCAGGCAACTAAAAAGCGTCAGTAGTGAAACAAAACAATAAAGAGTTCAAAAGCCCACAAACCGGGCTATTTACACAAATATTTAAAAAAGAAGATCAGCAAAGATCAGGAGCCTTCCCAGCAGCATCAGTACAGGGAGAAGGAGGGCGAATCTGAATAGGCACAGCATCTACAGTTCCATCATCCCGGTTCAGAATCTGGCAATCTGGATCAGACACAACGGGAGGAACCGAGGAGGACGACACTTTGACAGAAGGCATTGGGGGAGGTTCAGCATCATCATCATCCTGGTCATCAGGGACAATCTTACCATCCCTCACAACATTGTCCAGGCTGAAGAGAGTAAGGTCGGCCTCAGGAGCAATAATTCGAACCTGCTCCTTCAGGTTCTCATAGGCAGCAGTCACACTGTCAACAAGATGACCCTGGAGCTCGGAGTAATCAGCTCGGGCGTTCTCCAACTCCTCCTTCAGACGCATTCCCTCCCGATAAGATGTGACATAGCTATCCTTATGCCTCAGTGCCGTGTCCTCAGCCAGCCTTACAGAGGCAGCCAGAGAAAGGGAACTCGCCTTCTCATTCTCCAGATCTCTTTCCAACTTGGCCACCTTCACTTCAAGCTCCTCCTTCAAGCCTTTCATCCGATCAAACTCCTGTTTGGCCTCCTCCATAAAAGCCTTAGTGGCATGAAGAGGAAGACTCTGAGCAGTTCGATACAGGGCCGCGCCCATGTGTGCCATTTTGATACTACTTCGAGTTATATACTCAAAATGATGAAGAAGCGACACATCATTCATAGGGAGGGCACCATAAGGAGCGATCTGTTGATCTACAAACTCGATTGCATCAAAGTCAGGAGCATCAAGGTTGAAAGGCTCAATTGTTTTTTGCTTCTTGCTAGGAGGAGCACCAGAAGCAACGGCAGAGGCCTGTGGAGGATCGACCAGACGAACCCGAGGAACAGGAACCGCTTTCTTCGGCCCGGGAGAACTTGACACAGGAGGCTTCATTGAAACTTGAGAAGATCCCTCCGGCCACCTTGGCCGAGATGTTCAGAGTAGCAGTTGCCTTCTTTGCCTTTCTAAAGGCCTTTCTAAAGGCCACAGCAGAGAGTCACAATCACAATAAAAGGAAGCAAAAATGAAGAAACAAGTATAGAAACAAGCCAGACAAGTACCCAAAATAGTCCGAACCAAGGATGGGTCATTCAAAAACCTTTTTGTGTCAAGATGGGGCGGGGCCCCCACAAATCCTCAAGCACAACAACAAAGGCACGCTCAACATCATCAAGCATCTCCCAAGTATAGCGAGACACCCTTACATCCCTCTGCCACTCTAGAGGGAAAGAAGGCTCATCATTCTCATCAAGAAAAAAGGGGCGAACCCCCTCGACAGCACGAACTTTAAAGAAGTAGTTCTTGAAGTCCTTAAAGGACTCGTCATACATAGCGAAAACTTTATGGCCCTGAGCAGACCGAAAAGAAACCCAAGAAGCTTTCTTTTTTGAAGAACCGCCAGGCTTGGCAGAAACAAACAAATACAGGAAAAGAGTCTGAGAAAGTGTTACATCTAACTCTCTACAAAGAAGCTGAAATATTTTTATAAAACCCCAGGAATTGGGGTGAAGCTGGGATGGGGCAATATTACACGACCATAACAGATCGGTCTCGAAAGCAGTAAAAGGAAAAGTAACGTTCAGTTGACTGAAGAAGTATTCATAGGCATAGAAGAAGGGACGCTCTCCCTCGATGGAAGTCGGAAAACAAACTCTCTCATCAGAATCAGGAGCAACAAGCTCATAATCCCCCTCCCGGGCACTGTTACCACAAATACTATGGCGCTTCCTCAGTTCTGTTCAAAATTTAGCATCCACAACAGAAACACACAACAAGATAAGGGAGTCCAGCCAATCGGACATCCCCTCGGGAACTCTGGAAGACATCTCTACAATGTTATTGCGAGAAGACATGAGGCCAACTAATCCTACAAATAAGAAAAGAAGATGGGGTTACTAAAAACATCTCAGACAAGAGAGAAAACAACTCGGTCAATTCGATGCAAGCGAAGAAATAGAAAAGGAAAACCCCAAGACTCAAACCAAAGTCCTGGGGCATCCTTTGGAGGCAGTAACAAAGCAATGTTTCTAGGAAAAATCTACAGCTCACACCCCAGCATCTCTCAGAAAAAATTCAAACAGCAAACATTTTTCATCAAAGTAAAACACAAAAAGTCATTACAGTCTATCCAGCAAAAAGCATCCCCAAAAAAAAAGTACGCCAAGTAGAAATCACCAAAGGTGCGAACTTGTTCAGAACCAGACAAAAAGCAATCTCCAAACAAAGCGAGTAACAGATGTAGATTTTCTATCAGTATCAGACAGGAAACAACCAGAAGCAACAATAAAACCCTAGAAAGCCTCGACGGAAATACCAAGAAAATGCATAAAAGAAAGTCAGGAAAAACACATTACAGTGACAAGCAAATACAAGACCACGAAAAGATCTAAACTTTCAAACATGCAAAATCAAAGCTTCACCAAAAAACTGAAGGCAAAGCTACGAAAGAAGCAAGAAAGCTAGTACCAACCTGGAAAAAGCAGCAAACTTCAAAGAGATTGAAGATGGAAGACGAAATCTGGAATCACCCTCTCACAAGCAAAAGAAAAAGCACGAACAAAAGCAATGTCGCAGGGAGAAACGCGAAACCGCAAAACTCCAGGCGAAAACAGAACCTTCAGAAAATCACCAAGCAACGCCGCAACCCAAGAAAAGTTGAAATGGGGGTGAAAAGGCAGGGGCGAGAGAACGAAGGAAGAAATACGAAGAAGTTACGAAAAGAGCGAAGGAGAGAAACCGTTTCTGGGTTTTCAAAATCAAAATAAAGAGCCAAAAGGAAAAACGGGGCAATTAATGTTAAAATTAATGAAGGCATTAAACCCTCGCACGTTCCCAAAGCGCGCGCTTTCAGATGAAAACGTTCCACATTCAAAAAGCTTCTACAAAGAAAGGAATCGACAAAATGCTTGAGTTCGGCTTCACTAGAGAAGGACCGAAGTCAAGGACTCGACCTCGAAAAAGAAGACCGAGCTCAAGCAGAGGCACTGTTCATACGCTGGGTCGAACTGTCCGAGCCGGGATGTTCAGTAGCAAAGCGACCGACCTCTTTAGGTCAGGTGGACCGACTTCTTTACCAAGAACTCGGCCAAATCGACAGGAAAGCCCAAAGAAGGGCCCAACTCAAGGAATATGACCCAGATCCAAAGGCAGCCCAAGCCTATAGAGATAAGGGCGGTTCCATGGAAGATAAGCTGACCTCGACAGAAGATAAGATAAGATAAGATAAGATAAGATAAGATAAAGATAAGATAACTAACTTATCTTATCCAAAGAAGGTCAGATCTCACCATTATAAATACACTGGAGCACCCAGGTATAACTCATACTCTGATTCTACTAAAAACCTGTTAAATATCCTTGCTAACTTAAGCATCGGAGTCTTTTGCAGGTACCCCCCACCCTCCAGTGACGAAGGATCAGCAGGGCAGTCAGTCCAACAAATCGGCCACACCAGCTCCGGCCGCTATACACTAGCCGGACACGTCGGTCCGACCAGTACAGAAGATCTCATCCGAGATCGATCTCCAGTTTCAGGTAACCCTCGGAACAAGTATGGCCTGGCATTTATCTGGATTTGCTTCAATTCCTCTTTGCGTGAGCATAAAGCCCAAGAACTTACCTGCTTCTACTGCGAAAGTGCATTTAGCCGGGTTAAGTCGCATGCCGTACTTTTGTATGGTGCCGAACACTTGGATCAAGTCGGTTAATAACGTCTCTTCACTTTGTGTCTTTATCAACATGTCGTCCACGTAGACCTCCATGATTTTTCTGATGTGATCTGAGAAGACTTTATTCATTAGCCTTTGGTACGTTGCTTCCGCATTCTTAAGGCCGAAAGGCATTACGATGTAGCAGTAGTTTGCCTTGGGTGTTAGAAACGAGGTTTTTTCTTGATCTGGTGGGTGCATGGAGATCTGGTTGTACCCCGAGTATGCGTCCATAAACGAGAGATACTTATATCCAGATGAGGCATCTACTAGAGCGTCGATGCTTGGGAGTGGATAAGGGTCTTTTGGGCAGGCTTTGTTGAGATCGGTGTAGTCGGTGCACATTCGCCACTTCCCATTTGACTTTTTCACCAAGACGACGTTTGCTAGCCACAGTGGATATTTGACTTCTCTTATGAATCCTGCTTCTAGTAGTGCCTGCACCTGTTCTTCCACAACTTGAGATCGTTCTGGCCCGAGTTTTCTTCGTCTTTGTTGTATCGGCCGGGATCCCGGATAGACTGCCAATTTGTGGCTCATCAGTTCGGGATCTATACCGGGCATGTCGGCGACTTTCCATGCGAAGAGGTCAACGTTGTCTCGTAGAAGCTATATGAGTGATTCCTTGGCGTCTCCTTTCAGGATAGTGCCGATATTAGTTGTCTTGTCCGAGGTATCTCCAATCTGGACTTTTTCTATTTCTCCTTCGGGCTGTGGACGGAGTTCTTCTCGCTTCTGAGCTCCGCCAAGTTCGATTGTGTGAAACTCTTCTCCTTCGCCTCTGAGGTTTAGGCTTTCGTTATAGCAGCGACGTGCCATCTTTTGATCTGCTTTTATTGTAGCTATTCCCTCTGCAGTTGGGAATTTCATACATAGGTGTGGAGTTAAAACTATCGCGCCGAGTTGATTCAGCGTTGTCCGACCTATTAAGGCATTGTAAGCTGAGCTTACGTCGACAATGATGTAGTCTATCTTGAGCGTTCTGGATTGATTCCCTTTCCGAAGGTTGTATGTAACGATACGTATCCTAGTAGTTGTACTGGGGTATCTCCGAGTCCGAACAGGCTGTTTGGGTATGCTCTTAGCTCTTTTTCTTCTAAACCGAGCTTGTCGAAGGCGGTTTTAAATAGGATGTCGGCGGAGCTTCCTTGGTCGATTAATGTACGGTGGAGATTGGCATTTTCTAGTATGATGGTGATGACCATGAGGTCATCGTGTCCCGAGATGATTCTGGATGCGTCTTCTTTGGTAAACGTGATTGCTGGGATGTCGAGAGCCTCGTTCTTTCCTTCGACGTGGTATACTTCTTTGAGGTGTCATTTGCGGGATGATTTGGAAATTCCTCCCCCCACAAATCCGCCGTGTATCATGTGGATGTGTCTTTCCGTTGTGCGAGGTGATTGCTCAGATTGTCCGACATCTTCATCTCTTCTTCTTGGCTCTTCATCCCGGTTGACCACAAACCGATCTAATTTTCCTTCTCTTACTAATTTTTCTATGACATTTTTCAAGTCGAAGCATTCGTTGGTGGAGTGTCCTCGGACTCGATGATACTCGCAGTACTCGTGGCGATTTCCTCCTCCCCTTTTGCCTTTGAGTGGCCGAGCTAGGGGTATTTTCTATGTATGGCAGACTTCTTTGTAAACATCTACCAAGGATACCCTAAGGGGGGTGTAGTTATGATATTTTTTTATTTTCTCTCCGGAGCGATCTTCTTTTTTCTTGGATTCTTTGTCTCGGTAGGCGGGACCGAACCTCGAGGCTTTCCCTAGTCGAGAATTTTCTTCCATGTTTATGTACTTCTGTGCTCGTTCTTGTACTTCGTCTAGGGATGCAGGATACTTCTTTGATATGGATTGGCTAAAAGGTCCTTCTCGTAGGCCATTTATGAGGCCCATAATGGCCGCTTCTGTTGGTAGATTCTGTATGTCCATACATGTTTTATTGAATCTTTCCATGTAGTTACGAAGACTCTCCCGATCTCCTTGCTTGATTCCTAGTAAGCTGGGGGCGTGTTTAGCCTTATCTTTTTGTATGGAAAATCTGGCCAAGAACTTTTTGGCCAGGTCGTCAAAACTTGAGATGGATTTCGGAGGTAAACTGTCGAACCATCTAATGGCTGTTTTGGTGAGAGTTGTTGGAAAAGCTTTGCAGCGAACTGCATCCGAGGCGTCTGTAAGGTACATTCTGCTTCTGAAATTGCTGAGGTGGTGATTGGGATCTGAAGTGCCGTCGTATAAAGTCATGTCCGGGAGTTTCAAATCCTTCAGAATTTTGGTCTTCATGATTTCTCTGGTGAATGGATCCTGACCCTGGCGGGAATTATCCTCTGGGGTGGATCGAGTAGCTTTGGTTTTGAGATCGGCTTCGAGTTTTAAAATCTTATCTTCTAATTCTCGGCGTCGCCTTATTTCCCGATGTAGGTCCTCTTCCTTTTCCCGTTGATGTTGGGCTTCTTTCTCGAGTTGCTTTAATCGGTCTTGAAGCGCTTCTATTATTCCTGGGTTTGATGAATTTTTGTCCCCGTTGGACTCCGGAGTATCTTTGAGTGTAGCGTCCGTGTTCTTGTGCGGCGTTCTATCTTCTAGATCTGAATCGTGGTCGTTGTCATGGTTGTCCGCCATGGTGATGGGATGACTTCCAGGTTCCCCGGCAACGGCGCCAATGTTCCGAAGGTTACCTGAAACTGGAGGTCGATCTCGGATGAGATCTTCTGTACTGGTCGGACCGACGTGTCCGGCTGGTGTATAGCGGCCGGAGCTGACGTGGCCGACTTGTTGGACTGACTGCCCTGCTGATCCTTCGTCACCGGAGGGTGGAGGGTACCTGCAAGAGACTCCGATGCTTAAGTTAGCATGGGTAATAAATAGGTTTTATGTAGAATCAGAGTATGAGTTATACCTGGGTGCTCCAGTGTATTTATAATGGTGAGATGTGACCTTCTTTGGATAAGATAAGTTAGTTATCTTATCTTTATCTTATCTTATCTTATCTTCTGTCGAGGTCAGCTTATCTTCTATGGAACCGCCCTTATCTCTATAGGCTTGGGCTGCCTTTGGATCTGGGTCGTGTTCCTTGAGTTGGGCCCTTCTTTGAGCTTTCCTGTCGATTTGGCCGAGTTCTTTGCGAAGAAGTCGGTCCACCTGACCTAAAGAGGTCGGTTGCTTTGCTATTGAACATCCCGGTTCGGACAGTTCGACCCAGAGTATGAACAGTTACCAACACTCCCTCTCTTCCCTCCATAACTCCTCCTCGATTCCTTCAGTTTTCACCACTACCCTCATCACTCTTTTTCCTCTTAAAACAAAAACTACCAAATGAGGAAGAAAACCATAGCCCACAAGCCTCCTCGTGAAAAGGTGTATAAACTTCCTTCCAGGCGTTCCACTCGCTCCAAAGACAACACCTTCACACCTTCACCATCTCCTCCTACCTCTCCTCTTCGCACTGCTCCCATGGCGCGAACCAAGACCACACCTAGGTACCCTGCCCCTGCCAAGCCGACACCACCACCAAAAGTCACTCCCTCCAAGCCAGGCTCCTCAAAACCTGGTTCTGCGAAGCCAAGCTCCTCCAAAGGTAAACGTCCGACGGCTGAGAAACCAGTTTCCGAACCAACACAACCCAAATCCAGGTCGGTTCCTGTGCGCTCTCAACGAGGTAACACTCGAGTCCCTCTCCAAAATGTTAAAGAACCCGACATTGGACCTTTTGATCACAAAGCTCATTTTTTGACCTCTCATTCGAACTATAACCCCTATAGATTCAAATCTGCCATGAACCATGATTTTTATGAGGGGGTTATCCAGTATCGTACCTTGTGCCCTTCCTTTCTCGCTGATCTGCCCTCCTTGAAAAGAAAAGGTTTTCCTTTTGTTGATAACTTGATTTTTCTGGACTGGAATCATCTTTTTGATATCAAAAAGCCAGTTTATCCATTGTTGGTCAAAGAATTTTATGCTAACATGACTTATCATGAAGGCACTGCTCATTTATATGTAAAGGGTAGAGACATAGTTTTTAACAATGAGACTATCAGTGATGCTTTGAAATATACTGATGTTGGGCCTTGTGCTTACACGTCAGTTAAGTGGGATGAAGGAGTTGGTGTTTCTTACAATGATACTCTGACTAGTATTTGTGAACATGTCTCCTTGATTGATGGTATCACACCCACACACAAAGCCCTAGGATATGAACGCGCTCAGTTGCACCGTATGGTCAACCACATTATTCTTCCTCAAAGTGGTTCATATCAAAGGGTTTCATACACTGACACTCTTGTTTTATATGCCCTTCTCACCAAAACTAAAATTTCATTTGCATATTTGATGGTTAGATACATGTTTGACTCTGTTAGGAGTGAAAAAGACAAAGCACTTCCTTATGACACGTTTCTAACTTGCATCTTTGAGTATTTTGGTGTTGACTTGACCAATGAGAAATATGAAAATAGACATTCATATCTAAAAGGAGGTGGTGCAGTGAAACAGCAAAAGGGAACTACTCGATCTGAAAGGGTGGTCTTAGATGATGAAGATGATGATTTTGTCCCCGAGGACTCTCCTGCTCCTTCCACCGAGGATACTTCCATGTCTACTGGGAAGAAATCCACTCTGCTGAATGTGGTCAAGGATGTTGTTCAGGAGTTTGTCTCCCAATCAAATCACATGATTGCTATGAGCAAGGAGCAAAGAAAACTAGCTAGCAAACATGAAAATTTCCTCTGTAAATCAAGGGATAGAGTCGCTGTATTTATGAAGTTCATTGATAATATGAATGAGGATGAAGTTCAGGTCACAGAGGATGAGGAAGAAGCTGGATCAGAAGGATATGGTTCTGATGCCTAGAAATTGTCTCATAAAAACTGCTACTGCTGTCTTTTTGTCTCATGAATTCTGTTTCTACTTTTGAACTGTTTTAGTTGGGATGACTGTAATAACTTTAATTACTTACAGGCCTTTGGTAGTTTAGTTCTTACTATGCACTATGGACTGACTCTTTTCTGCAGGATGCAAGACATTTTTTTGTTTTTGATATTTCCTGTTGTCCGCCCTTGATGACAAAAGGGGGAGTAATATGTTGGGCTGATTGTTGTGGTGTTGCTTGTTTAATATCCCTTAGTCAAGATGAATGTGTGTGTAGCTCTTTATGATGTAAAACAGGAACAATGAGGAAAGCACAAATCCAGGGGGAGCTAATCTTGAAAAGGAAAGGGGGAGCAACAGAAAATCAAAGGGAGTTTCTAAACCTTACTCAAATTCATTTCCTTTTGATTATTACTTAAATCATGTTTGTCATCAAGGGGGAGATTGTTGAGTTAAGAAATTAATTAATTGATGATGACAAACATTTGATTAGTGGGCTAATCACCCAATTAGTTTTGATTATTTTTGATAAGTGATGCAGGCCAAAAACAAGTGGTACAGCAGCCCAACATCAAACAAAGGATATCTAAAAATGGGCTAAATGGTAAGTGAAAATAAAAAACAAGCCCAAGTCATTCATCTCAAGCTAAATTCTTCAAAGAAGCAAAGGCAAGGCACCAACGGGCTGAACTTGAGTAGAACCCGATCCAAGCCCGAATTGAATCCCAATTCCCTCTCACTTGCTTTCACCAAATCAACGTTTCTTTCTTCTCTGTCTCAGTCAAATCAGAAACTTAGAAAAGTAAGAAAGAGAGAAAGAGCTTCTTCCCTAAAGCAAGTCACTAAAGAAGCAAGAGAGAGAGAGAGAGATTAAGCTTGAAACACAGAAGTCTAATCAGAAAATCCAAACCAAATCAAGCTTAGGTTAAAGGTAACCCATTTCCTCTTGCATGCTTCATATCTTCTTCTCTTCTTCCTAACAATCTGCACGTCCGAAAATGGCATACATAGGAAAGTTGTTTTCTGCCTCAATCTGCTGTGTATCCACGGTCTTAAACAAGACTTGGGGACCAAGTTATTTTTCAAGGGCTAAGATTAAGTTGACCATTGGAAGATGTCTATGGTTGTTGTTTTATGGCTTTCGGTCAAGATGAAGAAGTCAGAAGCAAAGTTTCTAATCTAAGGTTTAAGGAGAAAAAGTGAATTTGTGGGTTGGTGAAGCTCAAGACTCAAGGTGTTGACCTTGGAAGAAGAACCCAGCAACATGCAAGGAGATAAAAGAGGTTTGCTGTTCATTCAGAAACCAAGGAGAGAAAACCAGTGAATAGAGGTTTTGTTCTGAGAGAGCTCTTTGAAGAAGTTCAACTAACTGGACAGTGTAACCTAATCAAAGGTGCATTCCGCCAGTATGAAGAACTGAATCAGAGGCTTGCCAATCTGGTTTTGCACATAGCAAAGAGGCTGCTGATGAAGTCAATCTCCTTCATGTTTTACAGATTGTGATGTACTTTTCAATGTTTATCTTTCTGTAATTTCTTGTGAGAAAAGGCATATTGAGAGAGCTCAAGTAAAAGCCATGAGTGAAAAAGGCTGAGTGATACACTTGAGAGAAAAGCCTAGAGTTATTTTCAGATTTCTTTAGGTATGTCTATGTCTTGTATCTTGTACCTGTGAGGTATCCCTTTCTTAGTTGGGTCAGCACTAAGAGTAAAGAGTTAGGTATTAGCATAGCCAATGTCAAGTTAGGTTAGAACTTAAATGTGAAATTGGTGTATGTAATACTTTTAACTATAGTGGAAATTCCTCCATAGTTGTGGAGGAGACTGGACGTAGGTTGCATAGCACAAGGCAACCGAACCAGGATACATGTTGGTGTTAGCTATTCTCTTCTCTGCTATGTTCTGTTTTCTGATATTCATGAGATAAAAATAAATTGTCTCATAAATTTCCGCTGCTCAGATCAAACAGAATCAGAATCTTAAGATTGATTAAACAGGGGAGACCAGACACTTGTGAATTCAGAAAACTCCTCTCCTAAATAAGCTGGTAGCCCTTCTATAGGCGCTATGGACACTCACACTGCACCACTCAAGGTCCATGAGTACAAAACCAAGATGTCATATCCTCAGAGACTTCAGCAGGCAGAAAAGGATCAGCAATTCTTCAAGTTTCGAGAAGTTTTCAAGTAGCTGGAGATCAAAATTCCCTTTGCAGAGGCTCTTGAACAAATGCCTTCATATGCTAATTTCATGAAGGAAATACTGAATAACAAGAGGGATTGGAGGAAATCAGAGACAATGGTGCTTACCAAGGAGTGCAGTGGAGTCATTCAGAGGAACCTTCCCAAGAAATTTAAGAGACCTCTCACTTCTCCCAGGAACCTAGTGCCTACCCCAAGAGAAGAGGGCATGACCATCACAATGGATGCTGAATCCATACCAAAGGAGGAAGTGCAAGTTGCTGAAGGGTCAGAGGAGAAAGAAGCTCCAAAAAAGGCTAAAGTTACCCTGTCACATGCTCCCTCTATGAAACCCATTCAAGAGCTTTAAACACCACACCCTCAGAAGTCCCAAAAGGGGACCGAGGATGAGCACCACTCACAGTTCTTGAAGGTCTTTAATCCTCTACTACCCCCTGATAGAGGAGGTACTTGCATGCAGAGTACATTGCTGAGCCTCTTCACATGGTGAAAACTCATACAGTCTCCCCATACATCTAACCTAAGTTCGGTGTTGGGTATGCACTATCAACTAAGGAGGAAGGTCCCAAGAGAAGGATGCCTTAGGGATGGAAAAACAACAATATCTCTACTGAAGGCTTCTCACTAGGGATGAGGGTCGTATTCCCTGCAAGCCCAATCCTGCCTCAGGCATTGAACATGATCCTATCTCTTGAGCATATTAAGCTGATCCATGAGAGCACAGGAAGGAAGCTCCCAGTACGGAGTAAGGATTTATTCCTCTATGACTATCTTCCTCCTTGAAGGAGCTGTCCGTTAAGCTAATGACGGTAAAGAAGCGCTTGTTGGGAGGCAACCCAACCATGAGTAGAGTACTTTTGTTTTTCTTCCTTTTGTTTATTTTCATTTGAGTTCATTTTAGTTTATTTTCATAGTTTTTCTTTTGTTTTTTAACGTTTGTGATCATATGCAGCACTTAGAACAGAGACAGAGACGCTTGGAATGAAAAACAGAACACCCTGGAGAGAGTCCCTTGCTGGCATTGAACGCCAAACAAGGAGGAAGCTGGGCATTCAACGCCCAGTCAGGAGAGCAAGGCTGGCGTTGAACGCCAGAGAAGAAATACCCTAAGCATCCAACACCCATTAGGGAGCATGGAACTGGCGTTGAACGCCAGAGAAGGAGTCCTCTGGGCGTTCAACGCCCACACAAGAGCCAAGAAAAACCATGTTCTGGTCCCTACCTGGCGTTCAACGCCCATTACTGGCGTTGAATGCCCAGGCAGGGCAAGCTCACTCGAGCTTTAAGGCCTCTCAAGCCAGTGGGTTTCACCGAAAATCCCATCCACTTCAAATTCAAATCTTTTTCACCCATTTTTCCCTCCCATATTTTCTTTGCTTGGGGACAAGTAAAGTTTTTAAGTTTGGTGTTGCAGAGCGAGCTCTGAGTTTATATTATCATCAATGGCTCCAAGGGAAGCTGAATCATCTTCAGGAAAGAGCACAGCTTATGGAGCAGCAGCCGCCATCACTAAGGTGGTTGAGTTTCATTGTCCTCTTATCTATGTTATTTCTGATTTTCTTGTACTTTACTTTATCTACCTTCTATTCTAGTGCATGATTACATCTAGTGTTTTGTGTCTTTTTAGTATCATTTTTTACTTTGTTTTGGTTATAAGATATCCAATGTATCTCTCACCATGCTTAAAAGAAAAATTTATTTGAAAAGGAATAGTGAGATACATAAGTACCGAGTTATATCATGAGTTAATTCTAATTATTTTGATGTAGTGACCCTTGCATTTATCTTCTGAATGTATGAATTAACTGTGCATAATTGATAGTGATGTTGAGAATGTTGACTCTTGAAGAACAATGGATTCAGAGAAGTATTATTGGTTCTCTGAAAAATAAAAAATATTGATTTTTGAAGCAAGAAAAAGCAGCAAAATAAAAAAAGAGAGAGAGAGAAAAAGAAAAATAAAGAAAAATCCAAGAGCTCAAAAGAAAAAAAAGACAAGAGCAAGGATCCAAGGTTTTGAGCATCAATGGTTAGGAGGGTCACAAGTTGGCCTAAAAAGTACAAATGAGCTGCTATCCCTAACTAAATGCTTGTGGTGTGAAGGTGTCAAGTAAAAAGCTTGAGATTGAGCAGTTAAAGTTGTGATCCAAAGCAATAAAGAGTATGCTGGTGCATGAATCCCCACACTCCGAATGGTATTATTTGGACTTGTTAGTATTGACTTGATGATTAATGTTGTAAAGAGGGTTGAAGAATTCCATGAAGATGGTAAAATGAGTATGTATAGTAATATGTGGTTTGTGGCTAAACTTGTAAAATTGGGTGGAATATAATGTTATTGAGCTAAGGTTGCTAGAATTGTTGTGCTATGGTTAAGGGCTGTTTATATTGATGGTTGTGGTATTGTAAGTTGAGTGGAGATGAGGTTTGAAAGGAAATTGTGGTTTTGGCAAAAATGAGGTTTGGGTGTAATTTGGTAAAAAGTGGTTTTTGATGAAATTTGGAAGTCTATAACTTTCTCCTCAAATTTTGAATGCAAATGAGGTTTGTTTTAAATTAAAGAGTGTTTAATAAGCTTGAGATTGATATAAAGTTTGTGAAAAACAGAATTCCGTAGAGAAAGTTATGGACAACAAAAGTTTGGTGTGAAAAATGTGTATGCAGGTTGTTAAAACTGGTTTAGCAGCTTTCTGGACAATCTGCTATTTTTTGGAAAAACGTACATCCACGCGTACGCGTGGCGTGACATTTTAAACTACGCATGCGCGAGTAGCCCATGCGTGCGCGTGATGAGCCAACATGCATGACCACGCGTACGCATGGTAAGGGAATGCGCGCGTGTGCTACCTTTTCACACTACCACGCGTACGCGTGGCCCAATACCATGCGCACGCGTGGCCCACGCGCACGCGTGGCCTCTGCTTGCTGCAAGGTTGGAATTTTGTGTTTTAAACCAGATTTTCACTTCTAAACCTCCATTTTCTTCCTTTTAGACCTAAGGTATATTACTAAGTCCAGTAGCTAGTTGCAGCTAGGAGAATATGGTAACTTGGGGATGAAGTAAGAGGTAAAATGGTGAGTTATATGAAGGAGATGAGAATGTTAAATGAAGTATAATGCCATGGCTTTGATAAATGATTATATAATGATTATGAAAATGAAGTGGCTATGAATGATGATATCTGAGATACGAGTTTCCCTGGGTAAGAACCGTGGTTGCCACCACGTGTTCCAGGTTGAAACTCGATACTCTATTGACCCTACGTCGTAAGGGTGACCAGGCACGTATAAATTTTCGGGCATGGATAGCCCCATTGAGTGATTTGAATGATGTATGAATGTGAAATCTATGCATAGACTCATGGGATGCGCGACGGGGGATAGTCTAAGGTTTTCGGACTTGTCGGGTTGGCTGGATAACCGATAGATGAGCCTCATCAGCCATAGGACAGGCATACATCATGTGCATTTGTTTGTTTTGGTTGTTATGCATTACCTGGGATTGCCTAACTGAACATATATATCCTGCTACCTGTTATACTTGCTACTTGCACTATCTGTTTCTTACTTGTGCGTGATCTTGTTTGATTGCTTGTCTCTACTGGATTATGGATGACGGAGGAACGGAGGATGGGTAAAGTGAGTTGGTGTTGATGTTAGGTTTAAAAGTGAGTAAGTCTAGGAATGTTTAGATTACCTACCCTTATTTATGGCTTCTGCTTAGAAACTAAGTTTTATAATTGTATGACGGAGTTCTAGGATTGCCTCTGGCATTCCCAAGACCTTATTTATTATACGCGTGGCACCTTTATCATGCTGAGAACCTCCGGTTCTCACCCCATACTGTGTTGTTGTTTTCAGATGCAGGTCGAGAGGTTCTTCGCTAGGCGCCTGGATCTTTGAAGCGGAGTCGTCCCTGGGTTATTTTGGGTTTTCTGTTTGTATATATATGTACCTATGTACTTAGCTTGCTCTCCAAGAAACTTGATTATTTTGTTCCTCATAGAGGTTACAAGAGAGTTAGGGACTCATTTCTGTATTTTGGGTGTTTGGGACATTTATGTATATATATGTAAATATTCTCTGGCCAGCCTTGGCTTCGCAGGCTGAGTCAGGAGCTAATTCCTCTGTATTATTGGCACTCTTGTGACTCTTTCATTTAATCCTATCCTTAATTTTTAAGTTTCTTAACACGCAAGTAATTCTATTCCTCGAGCGTTGCGCTTTTTATTTTGCAAATTTGTTTTACCCGTTTTTCAAGACTCCTAGTATATTATCTCTTTTCACTATTATATGTATATATTATATGATTAGAGGTCCGTAACACCACACTACTTCTGTTCTATAACTTAAGCGTAAAATTTTATGTAGTAGGATGTTACAATAATTAATAAATTCATTTAATAGTAATAACGATAGGTTGGGTCTACTTTAAAATAAGAAAAATAAATTTTTAATCAATACTAAATTAACAATTAAAATGATTGATAATTAATATAATTATATATTTATTATAGTTATTAATATATTTTATGCCTATGATTATTTTTTTATATATATAAATATATATTCGTAAATAACTAAATTTTAACTTGATGAGTATTTCTTTATACGTTAATAAAACTTAGTACAACTATTAATATTTACAGAATTACTATTGTGTATTAATAATTTTAAATTATATACAAATGAAGCCACTATTTATTATTTGTTCACAATAACTTCACATAATTGATTAAAATTTTCGTCGTATCTTAAATTATTTTGTATAGATATTTTATTACAGCGTCAATAAAATTTTTTAGTGCAACTAATAGTATTTTTTAGGATTTAGTTTTTGTTAAATTAATAATTTAAAAATATAATTTACTACTAGTAATGTTTTTAACTTGATTATTGATTTTTTTTTTTAGTTATACTGAGAGTCAATAAAAATAAATTTATAAACCAAAAAAAATATTAAAAAATTTAAAAATAATATCTCCAAAAATAATAGCCGTAATATATAAATTGAGATAACAATTTAAAATTTTCTAAAACTAATCTAATCAAATGCTAATATTAGAACTAAACTATTTAAATAATATATTAGCTATTCTAGACCTTAGATACAAATAAATTATAATCATTCTCGAAACAATAACCAACTAAGATAATGACATACCTTAAAAATTCAGACTATTCTATTGTTAAATAAGTTTTATTATCCGTTATTTATGTTAGGTGACAAGATATAGAATAGCCATGCCATTGAGGCACCAAGAAGGTAATAGTTTTTGAAAAAAAAAAACACAATATATTATAAAAAAATTTGATTATGAAAAATTAAAAGAAAAACATTTAAACAAAGCACTAATTTTTGAAATTGCATTTTCAAGGATGACATAATTTTTTGAAAAACTAAACCTAAATTGAGAAAACTCAATCTCATTATATGCTCCACTTCAAAGATTTTATGGCTAACGTAGAAAACATAGAGGAGATGAAATTTAAACTTTTTTTTTTTGTCAAGTGGATTGGACAGCCCCCAATCCTAAGCATTACATCCATGTTTCACACACACACAACACACTCACACACACTACCATGGATATCATCATGAGTTCCTTAAACCAAGGACCAGCCTCAGCTGGGACTAGAACCCGGATGCAGCGCTGTATGAGGCAGATAGGTATACCATTTGTGCTGGGCCTCTGCTGCAGATGAAATTTGAACTTGACCTATAAAATTTTTTAGAAGCAATTGGTCAATAAGAAATCGAGCTCCTCCTAAGAAAAAACTAATTTTACCCACATTTTATTGGGTTAGTCATAATATATGAATAGATCCAACCATCCTTCAGTAAAATAGAGTTCATTGTCCCTTTGTTAAACTCTTACATCTATATAATTAGAACTCGGATAAGTGAATACAACTCGTTGTGGTATTTGATGGATATGGTGCATTGTAAACTATTGCAACAAAAGAGAATCGCATTGTAAGGTTAGATGAAAAAAATAAGTATGAGTAAGAACAATAATCAAATTATCAAAAGAATAATAAAATAGGTATATCAATAAAATATCATAAAAAATTATAACTTGTACCTTAAAAGAATAGTTTTCAATAGAAAACAAAGAATACATCCTTATTCTATAAAGTTGTCAATGAAAAATAACATATTAAAAAATTAAATAAAATATTTTGCCTCTAAAACTTAGACTCATGAACCTTATACTAGTGTATGTACCGTGCGATGCACGAAAAATATTTTTAATATATTTAATTTTAAATTAAGCTCCATTTATTTCTTTTTATTCATGTGAATACCAAACAATAATATATATCAAAGAAATTCACAAAATAATTGGATTAATTGAAAAAAAAGGCATAATATGCAATAAATTAATGTCTTAATTTCTATGAAAAATGTGCGTACATATTTTTTGTCTTCAACATTGATCGTTGCACATTTAATTTAAAGTTTGTATCTTTATTCCTGTATCAAATAAAATTTCAATATTATTTATATAAAATTTTCTATCTAACTAAAAAAAAGAAATGAAAAACACAATTAACAACAAAGAGATACCAATTGATTAAACTGTACATGATTATTTTTATTTATCAAAGACTTCTCTATACATAACATTAATCATACAATTCTCAGAGACCCCTCATGATTTTGAATTAAAACCTTTATCCCTTGCTTGTTTTTAACTCTTAAAAGCGTCACATATAATTGTCCGTGCATAAAAATCGATCTTGATAAGTATAGGCCCATGGTTTTCAGCATATGTTGTTGAATGTTGTTGATTATCATACCAAAAGATACTATCAATGAAAATTATTTTCTCTGAAACTTAATTGGAATGTTATCATTATTTGGAACCATAATAATCCTTGGGATTAATGTAATTTCTTCTATTTTGATCTCTGTTAGTATTTCGCATTCAACCAAGTGATTTTCAAGTCTCTTAACTGTAGTCGTGTACCATTATATAAGTCATTTGACTGGTCTATGTTCCTAAGTAACGTCACCAGAACACCAATATAAATTACAAAATAATATATTATTTAGAATTTATAGTTATGTATGTATAGCTAAAAATACTATAGAAAAGAAATAAAAACTTATAGTCAAAACTCTTAAGCTTTCTAAATTTTAATATAACGATATACTGTTCATTTGGGTGATTTTGCATGTACTCAGTGAATTATTTTATGAAATTTTCTCATAATGTGTATCTCAATTAAGTCCACTCTTATTTCACATGAAGACAAAATAGTTAGAAACATAATAACGGTTAGAAATCTAAAAAAACAAACTTAATAAAACTATCACAATTATTTTAGTTTATCCTATCTCATCAAGTTCTAACACAATAAAAGAAAAATGACCTATAAATTTATTAGAAATCTCTAAATGTTAGTATAAATTAATGAAATCTCTATAAAATTCAATTATTAGATCACACATCATACACAAATCACAAAATACTTTATTTATTCTAGTGGTAACTAACTCTATCCACTATCAATTCCATTTTTTTCAAATCAACCTAATTGTTGTATGATTTAGTTACCACTAGACATAGGTCATGTTTTATCATTTTTGTGATTTGTGTATGATGTATGAACTAATCAAATTTAATAGAGATTACATTAGTTTATGCAATAAAAAATATTATACTTAGTAAAAAAAAATGTAGGTGAAATATTGTGTATTTATAAATAAGTGTTTTTGTTGTTGGCCACACAATTAGCCTCTCAAGTAAAAAATTTGATTAAACATAACAAATATGTTTAACAATATCATGTCTCATGTTAAACCATTATAAGACCAGTACAACAATTTAATGTAAATTGTGATAGGATGAAAAGATTTACTAATTTAAATTTAAAACACTTCACAAAATTAACAAATAATAAATAAATAATTTTATAAATATTTTATTTTAATTCAAAATAATACATTCTTATGAATAATTAATTTTTATACCATTTAAAATTCTCGAGAAAATAAACTTCATTTATGATAAAATTATAATAAAATTACTCTCATTTATAGAATAGAATGGTGACTTTTGTATAAAAAAAAAATTTGTCCAAACAAAATAATCACCCTCAATTGTAATGAAAATAATTGACAATGCATCATATGACATATTGATTAGAAAATTCTCGGCACCAATTTTTCCCATCTCCAAATTGAATTACAAATGGCAGAAGTAGAACAAATAATTAGAAATTCACAATTCAAATAAGAATCATTTATATATTTACCTAATGATAAAAATATATAATATTTATAGACCAATAATTAAAAATTCACAATTCAAATAAGAATCATTTATATATTTACCTAATGATCAAAATATATAATATTTATAGACTATGAAGAAGCTCAAAATTTTCAAAGTTGACAATTCGCAGTTAGTAAAACTTGTTGATGTTCAATTTTAGAGTCATTTATTTTATTGAAATAACACAAAACATTGTCAAAACATTGTCAATTGATATTCTGAAAGAAAATTTTGAAGCACTTCCCGTCTAAAACCACCATTCACAAATAGAAAATTATATTAACGGAGCTAAGTTAATGATAGAAGCTAGAACACTAACAAATTCCATAATATCTGTAAACAGTGCTCATCAGATGTCAGTTATGTCTATCATTGTGCTAATACACACTCAGTTATGTCTATCATTGTGCTAATACACACTGCACTATTTTATGAGTATTGAAATTATATAACATCAGAGTTTTCCTTCGTGAAGAAACCATAAACACACAAATAGAACATGAACCTAAACTCAGATTCCACAACTTAGGCCTGAGAAGTACCAGCTTCCTGAAATGTACCAGCTTCCTGAATAAATACATTAAAAGAGAATCTACATTAACTCCAATGCAAATAATCAATGAAAAAAATAGACTACCGCAACCACATGAAATATAAGGAGAAATGTTTAAATACAATACTCAATCAAAACTATGAAATACTTGAAGCGAATTATCAATATATATACAAGGAATATGAAGCTAAAATCAAATGAAATATCTTCATCTTGACAAGAAAAAAATAGATACAATATCATTAATAGTTTTGATGATTTAAAATTTTTTGTTAAATTTGTTTGAAGTTGTATTTGAAACATGGTTTTTGAGCCAAAGAACACACAACCTGTGAGATTTTGAGCTTAATTGTATGGTTACATTATTTAACCATAAATTTATATTCTTGTGTGTTTTCTTCTCTATAATTGCAATCTTTGCTTTGTTCCATTCTATATGTCCACTATTTAGTATATTTATATGCTTGCATATGATTGAGGCCATTGCTTGATTCTAGCTCACTTATCCCAAATTAGCCTACATTTTACATCACCCTCAAAATCAGCACGTTGTGTAACAGTTTCTCTAAAGTTTACATGGGGCTTTCCAACAGTTACATCAACCTTAACAAGTAGGAACATAATAATGAAACTCCAGAAGCAGGAAATATAAAACCAGTATCAGCAAGGATTAACAACATTAATGCATGGGAAAGGAATAGGTACCTTATACTCTCTCCAAATACGTTCAACATAAATATCTAAATGTAATTCTCCCATTCCAGAAATGATAGTCTAACAACAAAGGTAAACTATGTCATTGCAAGTACAACAAATTTGCCACTTTTATGATCTAGATAAATAGAATAGAACATTACCTGCCCACTCTCTGGGTCTAAACCAACACGGAATGTAGGATCCTCTTTCTAGAAGCGATTCAAAGCTTTTGAAAACTACAAGTGATATACCAAGAAAATCAAATACATGATAAGCTGGGACAGGGTGGTCAGTGTATTACATAAAGAAACTACTTACTTGCCCTCCAGAATCTTTTGAAACTGGCTGTACAGCTAATGACATTACAGGTTCAGGAACATTCATGGAAGTCATTGTGTATTTAACTGATCCATCGGTAAAAGTATCTCCTAATAACCAATGGATGGAAAAAAGTTAGACAAGTAATCATGTATTAAGGCCAATATAAAACTAACTTAGGCAACATATTACTACAAGATTAAGTTCAAAATTGAGTGCAATTCATTCTCTACATCAATAGGCAGAGACTGCTAACAACAAAAGACTCAATTATCAGAAATTCAGAATGTTTAACAGCTGTTGAGAAGGATTGACAGTAATTAAGCCTAAAAAATTGATTAAACTATACAATTAGAGCCTTACAAATTAATTTAAAAGATTTAACTTGAGAGTTTCCTATGGGCATTGGTTAAGAGAGAAAATAGAAAAGTTTTGGTTTGCATTAAGTGCACAGAAAAATTAAGAAAAAATAACATTTACTTGTTCTTATAGTATTCTTAGTAAGTGCCTTAACACTTGTTAACAAGACCCTTAATTAAATCTTGAATAAATAAAGGTACAATATAGGATTCCAGAAATCAATATTTGCCCTGCATGAGCCTCTTGAATGTCCTGCAATTTGGATAAAATCCTAATTGAATATTAAATATATTTAATTATTGAAATATATTAAACAGTCTTCGTAACAAATCAAGCAGGGAAAGGTACCCCTACCAAGTTACTCTATAGCAAAAACAATAGCCTATAACCTACCCAACAAAAGTTTCTTTTTATTTTCTTTTCTTTTTTGTTTTTTCTTGATAAAAGAAGACTTTTTTTAATATGAAGAGAAAACTAAACAAACTGGGTAGGACAAGGGGATAAGAGTTCCTCTTTACCATAAAAAAATAATGAGAAAAAAATACCAATAACATGAAAATCCGCCAGTAATACTGTAAATCCAAAACCTAACCTCCATCTCATCAGAATGCATCCTAACTAAGCGAGGAACCTGCATCCATTAAGAAAAACATTTAGCCAAAAATTCATTCTAATTTTGAAATGCAATACATGAAAGCACAGACCTAATGATCTAACTAGTGAAAATATTACATCACTGGTAGCACAGCAACAAAATTTTGGTGCATAGTTTTAAAGAAATTCATGAACCCAGGGTAGATTAAAATTGAATAATTGCTATAATCTTATGTCATGTAATTTATTACTCTTCCCAAGATGAAATCTAAAGGAAATAATAAAAAGCTGAAGATTTCAACAAAACACTACTGCAAAGTTGTGTTTGGAAAAATCTTGAGAGTTACACCTATGATTTATAGCATAGCATTAGCCAAAAAAAATTCCAGGATTCAATTGCACATATGCACATGAATAACACAATCACAAAAAGCCTTAGATTTTACCTTGATCTTCTTGCCGGTGTTTAGATTAATAACAAACTCGCCCTTGCGGATCACACCCTCGTAAATTCTTCAACACCCAAAGCCGGGGGGAAGGAAAATTGAGAAAACAATCCAATAATTTTGTGTAATTTACAAAGTTAACACATTCAAACCAAAATATATGCAGACAAACACACGCAGGGAAAGTGATAAAATGGTTAATGGTGAGAATGAAATGAGTAAATCTCGGTTGTGGGAAAACAAAATGCTTAGGACGGGGAGGAGGGGAGCGCAATATGGGCCCGAGGGACTGGTAACTCTGGGTGGCAAGACTGGTGGGGAGGGGTAGTGAAATGATTTTGTTAGAAAAGAGAGTTGGGGAGTATATTGGGAGGTGACAAAATGCTGAGGAGGGCATTCAGATTGTTGGGATTAGAATCAGACTAGGAGAGGGTCAGGTCTCTCAAAAGCCTGCCATTTGTCACACATTGTTTTTTCCTTTCTCAGTAAAGAACACATATGACCTGGGGACGGGTAAAGCCACATTGGATTTTACCCATTTCCTTCAGTTTCTGTACTGTTTGATCTCTTTTCTACCTACAATTGGTACCAGTTGTTACATACAGTCATACGAGATGTGACTTCTTTATGTAATAATGTGAGCTCTAAAGTACGTCAACCATTCATGTACGATGATGTAGCCAAAAATTGCTCTCACTCTCATAACAGCCAACTTCTCTCACTTGATACTGCCATATATATATTGAAAAAGAGTTTGAAGTTATATTACCTTAAATATGTCAACTGGCCAAACCGCCCTTCCTCCAACTTAAATGCCAACGCTACAAGTGGCCCATCAAGACTTCCAGTCAACTCAACCTGAAAGTGCATAGATAAATTATTCAATAAAAAAAGAAACAAGAGCACAAATGCAAAATCGGCTTGCAAAATCATTTGCAGGCCTATCATTGCCACAACAAGAACTCTTGAGGCCTTTTGGTATCATTTAAAATCCTTGGGTTTTTCCCGATGGATTTGCATCAGTTTCTAATTACCACATTCAGAGTTTTGGATCATACCAAGAAGCAAATACAACTGGTAACTTTTCAGTGTTTTGGCGCATTCGGTTGAAACTTGTAAAGGAAGTCCATGCCTTTTAACAGCTCTTTTTCAACTACTCATTTAATTGAGATACGATTACCTTTTCGGCCTCGCTTTGGTGCTTAGTACATGGTCTGTCTAAGGGTGTTCCTCACTTCCTCTAGCTAACATTCAAAGGGATTGGCATGCTTTAGTACATGGTCCTGTTTGTTGGGTGATACCATTTTGTATCCATGTGAGGATATTCCATCCTCTTGTGTACATTCTTCTCTCTCCTAATAAAATTTCTTTTTCTATCAAAATAATTTAACCATCCCTTGACTAAGTTGTGATTTATATTTTGAAAACTTATGCAATAGTTAGCATCCCGGTTAAATCTAAGTTATGTTATTTTTCATTTTGTATTTACTTTTTCTGCCTGGAGTCTTACAAATGCTACTATAGATGCAAGAAAATGTCCACATGAGAATTTTTAACTTTTTTAAAGATTATGTTTAACTAGTAATTACATTTTAAAAAATCCATGAAAATTTAATTATTCGAATAATTAACCAAGTTCTTAATTGATGTTTTTCCCCTTTTTCTAGGTTTTACTCTATTTTCCATATATTTTCTTGTATGATTCTTCAAACCAAATATTCTTCTTTCACTCCCACTCAAATATATATCTAATCTATATATATAAAGAAACTTATAAATCATCATTAAAAAATAGCCTGCAAATTCAGAGGCCAATTGACAATTTATGACAAATAGATCATAATATCAAAGCAAAACAAAGATAAACATCTTACAAATCAGGTACCTTTTCCTCATTCTTTGTTTGGTCAAGGGCATAACTACTAACTTCAATTGGACATGACAAATAATTAAGTACACCATCCAGAAGTGGCTGTACTCCCTGTATCAGTAACAGAAGACAATGAAAAGCATAGGGATGCCTGCAAGCATATGCATGTACAAGAGAACCTCTTGGGGGTTTGGGAGTTTGAACTTGAGAGCAAGGATACCAACCCGAGACGAATTGATGATAAAAATTAGGCTCCCGTTAATTACTAACAGCCAAAGACTACGTGATCGATAAATTGCTGACTATAATGTTACGTATCGCAGATTAATAGGTTCTTTAAATTAAATTTTTTGGACAAAACACTGCATTTTTACTTAAATTAAAACAACAACATTCATATTCAGTGGCATTCAGATTTATATCAAAATTTTTTTGCATTGGCATTCACATAAGAACTCTTGTGTTTTGTCATTCATTTCAGAATTTAAGTAGAAAAGCAGCATTTTATCCAAAAAAAAAACGACATCGCTTTTGTCCTTTAATTTTGGAGACTTATTAGTCCGACTGGCGACACGTGGCAACGTTATGGCCACGTCAGCAACTTAACGACCACATCTACTCTTATTGTTAGTAGTCAACGATTTTGACTAACTAGATATCTAAAATGTCTCATTTATGCAAAGTTTTGGGACCTTGATTATAATAAAAAATTTTCGAAGACTAAATCGTCTTATACGAAATTTTTTAGGACCTATTTGAATATATACTCAATAAAATAAATTTAATAATTATATATTTGTGTACTTTTTAAAAAAATTAGGCAAATGTTCTTATGAAAATACAAAATATTATATATAAAAAAAATAAGGTATTAAATTAATTATTATGTATTTATATGTATATAGATATATATAGTATTTACTTTATTTTTAATATATTATTATATTTTTATATATTTTTTATATGAATAGTTAATTTTTTAAATACACAAAGCATGATTAGTTAAAATAATTTCTATTTTACTTTTGTATTTTTATTTCTGAAAATAATTTTTATTTTTAACTTTTTATATTTTAAAAACATAATTTGTTTGTGAAAATAATAAAAACATGTTGGATTAGTCTATTTTTAAAATATGTTTTTAATATTAATTTTAGAATATAAAATTATGCTTTATTGAATTTATAATTTTATTTATTTTTTATAAAGTTAACAATTAATTTTTATAAATTTCAAAAATAAAATTAATTACTATCATAAAGTAATTAAATTCATAATAATAATAGATAATTTAACCAAATAAACAATAGGGTTAAGTACAATTTTGGTCTTTAATGTATAGGCCGAAATTTTTTTTATCTCTAATCTTTTTTTGCATACAAAATCGTCCCTAAGGTTCGAGTTGGTTTTAAATCGTCCTTCGGGCTAAAAATTACTTTTTAAAGACGATTTTGCTCATTATGGTTTCTTTTCCTTCATGTCATTTTCGTGAAATCATTTTGTCTTCCTCAAATAACTCACAATATTTGAGAACACACTTAGTCTTTGAAACATTTGCGTGAAACCCTACAAAAGTGTTCCTGCGAAAATGATCTATGCTAGTGGTTGAAGACATTTTGTTGTTGGGAGTTTGACCGAGGGTGTGGCGTGATGTCGCATTTGTCACTCATCTTCATTGCTGCAGATAGCCGTTGTTGAGGTAAGCTTGCTTTCCATGCAATGTCGCTTCACCTCAAATATTTTTTACATTTAGGTGGTTTAAGCTTTACAATAATGTTGCTGCATCTGAATTGTTTAGGGTTTAATGTAGACTGCATTGACGATGGATATAACTAGGTTTGTGATGATCTATTTCTTTTCTTTCTTGTTTGTTTTAGTAATGTATTATGTTGAATAATAATAGGGTTGTTTGAGTAGAAGACGGTGTACTTTACATGAGGGTGCATCATGGGGTGCATTCAGATATGAGAATGGGGTATTTAAGTATTTGAAGAGGCAAACTACAATTATTGAAAAAATTGATGGCGATCGATGCTCTGTGTTGAGGCCTGTGAAGAGTTAAGACGGTTTAGATACTTGGAGTCCAACATTACAGCATTATGGTATAAAGATCCAACTACGGAAGATTCTGAAAATAACTTGAAGATGTTAAAAGGTGACTCAGATGTAATTGAGATGTGCAAAATAGCTGAGATGTGGGGTTTGGTGATTTGTTTGTGGTTTATGATGTTGGGGATGCGGATGGATTTCCGAAAATTGGTTATATTGACGTAGGGGGAGTTATTGGGGCGTTGAAAGTGAGAAACTTAATGGTGCTGGTCTTGAGATAGTTGGTATTTGAAGGAGAGCAAGAAAGGAGTGTGATAGTAAAGGATGATGACCTTGTGACTGAAGTAGTTGATGATGAGGTCGAAATAGAATTTCAGAATGCAGAAAGTGGGAAACATAACGAGGGTGTTTCAGGAGAGTTATTAGGAGGTGGAGGACAGATTGGAAGAGGGTTGTTTGTCACAAAGAGTGCCTCTTTTGGCTTTATGCACACAGGGTTGGCGGGGAGGAGTCAACATGGCAATTAAGAAGCTTAAATTTGCAACATACTTGCATTCAAACACACAGGATTGGCATAATGAACTCCAAATGGCTAGACAACCAGTTTAAGAAGAAGGTGGAGTCTAATCCAAGAATCAAAATAAAGGAGTTGGTGGCAAAGGCATACAAAAAGTGGAATCTGACTGTGACTAAATCAATGGCAGTAAAAACGAAGCAAAAGGCATTGAGCCAGATTCAAGGCATTTAGAGAGCAGTATAAGAGGATTAACGATAATTGTTTGAACTTCTAAGAGCAAATCCAGGATCATCCGTTTACCTGAAAATGATTCGGTCTCTGGATTTTGCTCAGGAGATCCAAAACCCAATCTTGATGAATTATTGTGTATTCTAGAGACTGTATGTATCCTTTGATGCATGCAAGAAAATCTTCCAACACTGTAGACCGTTTGTTAGTTTGGACGGATGCTTCTTAAAGACTTCTTAGAGTGGACAACTGTTGACTGCAATTGGAAGAGACCCGAACGATCAGATGCTTCCAATTGCTTATGTAGTGTTTGAAACTGAGACATATAACTCCTTGATTTGGTTTCTGCGCCATCTTGTTGAGGATTTGGAGTTGGAGAAAATTAGAAAATGCACCTTCATGTCTGATCAGCAGAAGGTAATGATACAGTTTACATTATTGTTATGCTTTAACAAATAATGATTGTTTCAAATTAGATACAATGATTTCTGGACTAACCAAATGCATGCTCACCTTCATTTCATAAGGTTTGTTACCAGCATTTGAAGAGGTCATACCAGGGGTGACAACAGACTCTGCATGAGGCATCTCTATAGCAATTTCAGAAAGAAATTTCCTAGTTTAGAGCTAAAGAACAGAATGTGGCAGTGTGCAAAGGCAACTCATTGGAGGGATTGGGAGAAGGAAATGAAATCTCTGAGACTTGTAATGATGGGGAATTTTGACAGTTAAACGGCATTGCACACAGGTTTTGGTCGCGTTCTAGATTTACATTTCATTCAAAATGTGACACCCTTGTTAATAACATGAGTGAAAGTTTTAATGCTGTCATAGTTAGTGCACGAAATTGTGATGTCCAGGCTCGAACAATCCCTGGTAATGGCTCCAAAGCTTGGTGCTTTGATCTTAATTCATAATTGTCACAACTTCGATACAACTAACCAGCAAGTGCACTGGGTCGTCCAAGTAATACCTTACGTGAGTAAGGGTCGAATCCCACGGAGATTGTTGGTATGAAGCAAGCTATGGTCACCTTGCAAATCTCAGTCAGGCGGATATAAAATAATAGTGTTTTCGAATATTAGATAATAAAATAGGGATAGAGATACTTATGTAATTCATTGGTAGGAATTTCAGATAAGCGAATGGGGATTCTTTTCGTTCCTCTGAACCTCTGCTTTCCTGCTATCTTCATCCAATCTGTCTTACTCCTTTCCATGGCTGGCTGTATGCAAGGGCATCACCGTTGTCAGTGGCTACATCCCCTCCTCTCAGTGAATAATATGCTCACGCACCCTGTCACGGCACGGCTATTCATCTGTCGGTTCTCGATCATGCTGGAATAGGATTCACCCTCCTTTTGCGTCTGTCACTAACGCCCAACACTCGCGAGTTTGAAGCTCGTCACAGTCATTCAATCATTGAATCCTACTCGGAATACCACAGACAAGGTTTAGACTTTCCGGATTCTCTTGAATGCCGCCATCATTCTAGCTTACGCCACGAAGATTCCGGTTAAGAGATCTAAGAGATATTCATTCTAGCTTATTTCATGTAGAACAGAAGTGTTTGTCTGGCACGCGTTCATAAGGGAGATGGTGATGAGCGTCACACATAATCATCACCTTCATCACGTTCTTAGGTGCGAATGGATATCTTAGAAGCGAAATAAGATGAATTGAATAGAAAACAGTAGTACTTGCATTTAATCTTTGAGGAACAGCAGAGCTCCACACCTTAATCTATGGAGTGTAGAAACTCTACCGTATGAAAATACATAAGTGAAGGTCCAGGCATGGCCGAGATGGCCAGCCCCTCTGATCTAAGAACCAGGCGTCCAAAGATGGTTTACAACTGATCCCAGATACCTAATACAATAGTAAAAGGTCCTATTTATAATAAACTAGCTACTAGGGTTTACATGAGTAAGTAATTGATGCATAAATCCACTTCCGGGACCCACTTGGTGTGTGCTTGGGCTGGGCTTTGAGTGTTACACGTGTAGAGGTCCTCCTTGGAGTTGAATGCCAGCTTTAGTGCCAGTTTGGGCGTTCAACTCTGGTTTTGGCTCCTTTTCTGGCGCTGGACGCCAAATTTGGGTAGAAAGCTGGCGTTGAACGCCAGTTTACGTCGTCTATTCTTGGCCAAAGTATGGACTATTATATATTGCTGGAAAGCCCTGGATGTCTACTTTCCAACGCAATTGGAAGCACGCCATTTCGAGTTCTGTAGCTCCAGAAAATCCACTTTGAGTGCAGGGAGGTCAGAATCCAACAGCATCAGCAGTCCTTCTTCAACCTCTGAATCTGATTTCTGCTCAAGTCCCTCAATTTCAGCCAGAAAATACCTGAAATCACAGAAAAACACACAAACTCATAGTAAAGTCCAGAAATGTGAATTTAACATAAAAACTAATGAAAACATCCCTAAAAGTAGCCAGATCCTACTAAAAACATACTAAAAACAATGTCAAAAAGCGTATAAATTATCCGCTCATCACAACACCAAACTTAAATTGTTGCTTGTCCCCAAGCAACTGAAAATCAAATAAGATAAAAAGAAGAGAATATACTATAAATTCCAAACTATCAATGAAACATAGCTGCAATCATATGAGCGGGACTTATAGCTTTTTGCCTCTTGAATAGTTTTGGCATCTCACTTTATCCATTGAGGTTCAGAATGATTGGCATCTATAGGAACTCAGAGTTCAGATAGTGTTATTGATTCTCCTAGTTCAGTATGATGATTCTTGAACACAGCTTCTTTATGAGTCTTGGCCGTGGCCCTAAGCACTTTGTTTTCCAGTATTACCACCGGATACATAAATGCCACAGACACATAATTGGGTGAACCTTTTCAGATTGTGACTCAGCTTTGCTAAAGTCCCCAATTAGAGGTGTCCAGGGTTCTTAAGCACACTCTTTTTTTGCTTTGGACCTTGACTTTAACCGCTCAGTCTCAAGTTTTCACTTGACACCTACACGCCACAAGCACATGGTTAGGGACAGCTTGGTTTAGCCGCTTAGACCGGGATTTTATTCCTTTAGGTCCTCCTATCCACTGATGCTCAAAGCCTTGGGATCCTTTTTATTTGCCCTTGCCTTTTGGTTTTAAGGGTTATTGGCTTTTTGCTCTTGCCTCTTGGTTTTAAGAGCTTTTGGCTTTTTCTGCTTGCTTTTTCTTTCTATATTTTTTTTTTCGCCTATTTTTTTCTTTTTTTTTTTTTCTGCAGGCTTTGTTCTTTGCTACTTTTTTTTGCTTCAAGAATCATTTTTATGATTTTTCAGATTATCAAATAACATGTCTCCTAGTCATCATTCTTTCAAGAGCCAACATATTTAACATTCTTAAACAACAACTTCAAAAGACATATGCACTGTTCAAGCATACATTCAGAAAACAAGAAGCATTGTCACCACATCAATATAATTAAGCTAAGTTCAAGGATAAATTCAAAACTCATGTACTTCTTGTTCTTTTGAATTAAAACAGTTTTTATTTAAGAGAGGTGATGGATTCATAGGACATTCATATCTTTAAGACAAAGTTACTAACTACTAATGATCATGTAATGAAGACACAAACACAGATAAGCACATAACATAGAAAATGAAAAACAGAGAAAGCAAGAACAAGGAATGAATCCACCTTAGTGATGGTGGCGTTTCTTTCTTGAGGAACCAATGATGTCCTTGAGCTCTTCTATGTCTCTTCCTTGTCTTTGTTGCTCCTCCCTCATTGCTTTTTGATCTTCTCTTATTTCATGAAGCATGATGGAGTGCTCTTGATGTTCCACCCTTAGTTGTCCCATATTGGAACTCAATTCTCCTAGGGAGGTGTTGATTTGCTCCCAATAGTTTTGTGGAGGAAAGTGCATTTGAGGCATTTCCGGGATCTCATGGTGATGAGATTCATACGCCTCTTGAGCTCCATGAATGGGCTCTCTTGCTTGCTCCATCTTTTTCTTAGTGATGGGCTTGTCCTCTTTAATGAGGATATCTTCCTCTATGTCAATCCCAGCTGAATTGCATAGGTGGCAGATGAGGTGAGGAAAGGCTAACCTTGCCATAGTGGAGGACTTGTCAGCCACCTTGTAGAGTTCTTGAGGTATAATCTCATGAACTTCCACCTCTTCTCCAATCATGATGCTATGGATCATGATGGCCCGGTCTATAGTAACTTCAGACCGGTTGCTAGTGGGAATGATTGAGCATTGAATAAACTCCAACCATCCTCTAGCTATAGGCTTGAGGTCCAATCTTCTTAGTTGAACCGGCTTGCCTTTGGAGTCAATCTTCCATTGAGCTCCTTCTACACATATGTCCATAAGGACTTGGTCCAACCTTTGATCAAAGTTGACTTTTCTTGTGTAGGGGCGTGCGTTCTCTTCCATATTTGGCAAGTTGAACGCCAACCTCACATTCTCCGGACTGAAATCCAAGTATTTCCCCCGAACCATTGTAACATAGTTCTTTGGATTCGGGTTCTTACTTTCATCATGGTTCTTGGTGATCCATGCATTGGCATAGAACTCTTGAACCATTAGGATGCCGACTTGTTGGATGGGATTTGTTAGAACTTCCCAACCTCTTCTTTGAATTTCACGTCGGATCTTCGGATACTCATTTCTTTTGAGTTTAAAAGGGACCTCAGGGATCACCTTCTTCTTGGCCACAACATCATAGAAGTGGTCTTGATGGGCTTTGGAGATGAACCTTTCCATCTCCCATGACTCGGATGTGGAAGCTTTTATCTTCCCTTTCCCTCTTCTAGAGGATTCTCCGGTCTTGGGTGCCATCAATGGTAATGGAAAAACAAAAAGCTTATGCTTTTACCACACCAAACTTAGAATATTGCTCGCCCTCGAGCAATAAACAAAAGAATAGAAGAAGAAGAAGAAATATGGAGAGGGAGAGAGAGGGAAGTGTTTCGGCCAAGAAGGGTGTAGAGGGGTGTTGTTGTGTGAATTTGATGAAGAATGGAGGGCTTTATATAGGGAAGGGAGGGGGGGTATTGGTTCGGCCATATGGGTGGGTATGGGTGGGAAATTGGTTTTGAATTTTGAAGGTAGGTGGAGTTTATGAGGTAGGTTTATTAGGAAGAGTGGGTGGATGTGAGTGGTGAAGGTTTAATAGGGAAGAGGGATGGAGGTGATAGGTGAAGGGTTTTGGGGAAGAGTGTTTATTGGGAAGAGAGGATGATTGAGAAGAGAGAAGAAAGTGAGTGGAGGTAGGTGGGGATCCTGTGGGGTCCACAGATCCTGAGTGGATTCTGTGGGGTCCACAGATCCTGAGGTGTTCAAGGATTTACATCCCTGCACCCATTAGGCATGTAAAAATGCCTTTGTATACAACTCTGGGCGTTCAGCGCCAGGTTGGTGGCCATTTTGGGCGTTCAACGCCCATTTGCTGCCATTTCTGGCGTTGAACGCCAGAACCATGCTTGTTCTGGGCGTTCAGCGCCAGGATGCTGCCCATTTGGGCGTTCAGCGCCAGAACCATGCTCTGTTCTGGCGTTTGAACGCCAGGCATATGCTCCTCCAGGGTGTGATTTTTCTTCTGCTGTTTTTGATTCCGTTTTCAATTTTTCTCTTTATTTTGTGACTCCACATGATCATGAACCTATAAAGACATATAACTAAGAAAAATATAGTTAGATAAATAAAAATTGGGTTGCCTCCCAACAAGCGCTTCTTTAATGTCAATAGCTTGACAGTGGGCTCTCATGGAGCCTCACAGATGTGCAGAGCTTTGTTGAGACTCTCCAACACCAAACTTAGAGTTTGGATATGGGAGTTCAACACCAAACTTAGAATTTGGTTGTGGCCTCCCAACACCAAACTTAGAGTTTGACTGTGGGGGCTCTGGTTGACTCTGCTTTGAGAGAAGCTTTTTCTGCTTCCTCTCCATGGTTGCAGAGGGAGATCCTTGAGTTTTAAACACAAGGGAGTCCTCTTTCCATTGAAGGACTATTTCTCCTTTGTCAACATCAATCACAGCTCTTGCTGTGGCCAGGAAAGGTCTTCCTAGGATGATGGATTCATCCTCTTCCTTTCCAGTATCCAGGACTATGAAATCAGCAGGGATGTAAAGGCCTTCAACCTTTACTAATACATCTTCTACTTGTCCATAAGCCTGTTTTCTTGAGCTGTCTGCCATCTCTAGTGAGATTTTAGCAGCTTGCACCCCATAGATTCCCAGTTTCTCTATTACAGAGAGGGGCATGAGGTTTATTCCTGAACCAAGGTCACACAGAGCCTTAAAGATCATGGTGCCTATGGTACAGGGTATTATGAACTTTCCAGGATCCTGTCTCTTCTGAGGTAATATCAGTTGATCCAGATCACTTAGTTCATTGATGAACAAGGGAGGTTCAACTTCCCAAGTATCAATACCAAATAATTTGGCATTCAGCTTCATGATTGCACCAAGAAACTTGGCAGTTTGCTCTTCAGTAACATCCTCATTCTCTTCAGAAGAGGAATACTCATCAGAGCTCATGAAGGGCATAAGGAGGTTCAATGGGATCTCTATGGTCTCTAGATGAGCCTCAGAGTCCTTTGGTTCCTCAGAGGGAAGCTCCTTATTGACCACTGGACGTCCCAGGAGGTCTTCCTCCTTGGGCTTCACGTCCTCTCCTCTCCTCACAGGTTCGGCCATGGCGCTTATGTCAATGGCCTTGCACTCTCCCTTTGGATTCTCTTCTGTAGTGCTTGAGAGAGTACTAGGAGGGATTTCAGTGATCCTTTTACTCAGCTGGCCCACTTGTGCTTCCAGATTTCTAATGGAAGACCTTGTTTCATTCATGAAACTTACAGTGGCTTTAGATAGATCAGAGACTAGATTTGCTAAATTAGAAGCATTTTGTTCAGAGTTCTCTGTCTGTTGCTGAGTGGATGATGGAAAAGGTTTGCTATTGCTAAACCTGTTTCTTCCACCATTATTAAAGCCTTGTTGAGGCTTTTGATCCTTCCATGAGAAATTTGGATGATTTCTCCATGTTGAGTTATAGGTGTTTCCATAAGGTTCACCTAAGTAATTCACCTCTGCTATTGCAGGGTTCTCAGGATCATAAGCTTCTTCTTCAGGAGAAGCCTTTTGAGTACTGTTGGATGCAGCTTGCATTCCATGCAGACTCTGAGAGATCATATTGACTTGCTGAGTCAATATTTTATTCTGAGCCAATATGGCATTCAGAGTATCAACTTTAAGAACTCCCTTCTTCATAGGCGTCCCATTACTCACAGGATTCCTTTCAGAAGTGTACATGAACTGGTTATTAGCAACCATGTCAATGAGTTCTTGAGCTTCTGCAGGCGTTTTCTTTAGGTGAATGGATCCACCTGCAAAAGTGTCCAGTGACATCTTTGATAGCTCAGACAAACCATCATAGAATATATCCAGGATGGTCCATTCTGAAAGCATGTCAGAAGGACACTTTTTGGTCAACTGTTTGTATCTTTCCCAAGCTTCATAGAGAGATTCACCTTCTTTCTGTCTGAAGGTTTGAACATCAGCTCTAAGCTTGCTCAGCTTTTGAGGAGGAAAGTACTTGGCTAAGAAAGCCGTGACCAGCTTATCCCAAGAGTTCAGGCTGTCTTTGGGTTGAGAATCCAACCACAATCTAGCTCTGTCTCTTACAGCAAAAGGGAAAAGCATGAGCCTGTAGACTTCAGGATCTACTCCATTAGTCTTAACAGTATCACATATCTGCAAGAATTCAGTTAAGAACTGAAAAGGATCTTTAGATGGAAGTCCATGAAACTTGCAGTTCTGCTGCATCAGAGAAACTAATTGAGGTTTCAGCTCAAAGTTGTTTGCTCCAATGGCAGGAATGGAGATGCTTCTTCCATGTAAATTGGAATTAGGTGCAGTAAAGTCATCAAGCATCTTCCTTACATTATTATTATTTTCGGCTGCCATCTCCTCTTCCTGTTCGAAAATTTCTGAAAGGTTATCTCTGGATTGTTGTAATTTAGCTTCTTTTAATTTTCTCTTCAGAGTCCTTTCAGGTTCTGGATCTGCTTCCACAAGAATGTTCTTATCATTGCTCCTGCTCATATGACAAAGAAGAAGGCACAGAAAAATAATAATAATAATAGAGATCCTTTATACCACAGTATAGGGATCCCTGTGTGAGTAGAAGAAGAGGGGGAGACAAAGAATGTAATATAATGGAAGAAACACAACTGTGAGGAGGCTAGAGATGTGAGATGAGATGTTAGGATATGAATGAATAAATAGAATAGGATGGGGGAGGGATAATTTTCGAAAATTAAGATTTAAAAATTAAATTAATTAATAAATTAAAAAGAAATTTTGAAAAAGGGGGAAGATATTTTCGAAAAATGAGAGAGAGAGAGTTAATTAGGTAGTTTTGAAAAAGTTAAGAAACAAACAAAAAGTTTGTTAGTTAGTTGAAACAAATTTTGAAAGGATAGGAAGTGAGGAAGTTAGAAAAGATATTTTGAAGAGATATTTTTGAAAAGGATAAGATAAGAAGATATTTTTGAAAAGATATGATTGAAATTAGTTTTTGAAAAAGATTTGATTTTTAAAATCTCAATTAATGACTTGATTCACAAGAAACCACAAGATATGATTCTAGAACTTAAAGTTTGAATCTTTCTTAACAAGTAAGTAACAAACTTGAAATTTTTGAATCAAAACATTAATTGATTATGTTATTTTCGAAAATGTGATATAAAAATAAGAAAAAGATTTTTGAAAAATATTTTTAGAATTTTCGAAAATAACTAAGAATTTTGAAAAAGATTTTATTTTTGAAAAAGATTTTGAAAAAGATAAGATTTTCAAATTGAAAATTTGATTTGACTCATGAGAAACAACTTGATTTTAAAAATTTTTGAAAAAGTCAACTCAAATTTTCGAATTTGATGAGAGAAAAAGGGAAAGATATTTTTTTGATTTTTTGAATTTTTATGAAAACATGAAAATTATGCAATGCATGAAATTTTTAGATCAAAACAATGAATGCATGCAAGAATGCTATGAATGTCAAGATGAACACCAAGAACACTATGAAGATCATGATGAACATCAAGAACATATTTTTGAAAAATTTTTAATGCAAAGAAAACATGTAAGACACCAAACTTAGAATTCTTTAATGCTTACGCACTAAGAATTCAAGAATGCATATGAAAAACAACATACAACACAAAACAAAAAATCATCAAGATCAAACAAGAGGACTTACCAAGAACAACTTGAAGATCATGAAGAACACTATGAATGCATGAAATTTTCGAAAAATGCAAGATGCACATGCAAATGACACCAAACTTATAACATGACTCAAGACTCAAACAAGAAACACAAAAAATATTTTTGATTTTTATGATTTTCTAATTTTTTTGGATTTTTTCGAAAATTATATGAAAAAGGAAAATAAGGATTCCAAAATTTTTAATATGAATTCCAGGAATCTTGCATTCTTAGTCTAAAGCTTCAGTCCAGGAATTAGACATGGCTCACTAGCCAGCCAAGCTTTCAATGAAAGCTCCAGTCCAAAACACTAGACATGGCCAATGGCCAGCCAAGCTTCAGCAGGTGATCATGGATCAGCAGCAGGTGGATGAGCAACAGGAGACAAGGATAGCTAATATACAGATGGACGAACAGTTTAAGCAAACAAAGCAGCAGCTATCAAGGCAAATAGCAGAAGAATGCCAAGCAGTTCAATTAAGAAGTGGGAAAACATTAAATACCCCACCTCAAGGGATTAAAAATTCAAGAAATGAGCAATCCACCAAAGATTCACCTGAGGACAGTAAGAGCCCAGGGAAAAATAATTCTGGCACTAAAACGCCAGAAAAGGGGTGGAAGGCTGGCGCTGAACGCCCAGACCAAGCCCAAAACTGGCGTTCAGCGCCAGAAACAAGGCAGGATTGGCGTTCAACGCCAGAAATGGGCAAGAATCTGGCGTTGAACGCCCAAATGGGGCAGAATCCAGCGTTGAACGCCCAAAATGGTCATATTTCTGGCGTTCAGGCGCCAGGAACAGACAGTGAGTTGGCGTCTAACGTCACTTCAGCTTCTGACTCTGGCACTCAATTGCCAGTGAGGGATCAGACACACACAAGTGCTGATAACAACCCTCTAAAAAGGCTTCTTTAACCACTAAGGTTGAGGAATATAAAGCCAAGATACCTTATCCTCAAAAACTCCGGAAAGAGGAGCAGGATAAGCAATTTGCTCGCTTTGCAGATTATCTAAGGACTCTTGAAATAAAGATTCCATTTGCAGAAGCACTTGAGCAAATACCTTCTTATGCCAAGTTCATGAAAGAGATCTTGAGTCATAAAAAGGAGTGGAGAGAAACAGAAAGAGTTCTCCTCACTGAAGAATGCAGTGCAGTCATTCTGAAAAGCTTTCCTGAAAAGCTTAAAGACCCTGGGAGTTTTCTGATACCATGCATATTAGAAGGTGATTGCACCAAGACAGCTTTATGCGATCTTGGGGCAAGCATCAACCTAATACCTGCATCCACTATCAGGAAGCTTGGCTTAACTGAAGAAGTTAAACCAACCCGGATATGTCTCCAACTTGCTGATGGTTCCACTAAATACCCATCAGGCGTGATTGAGGACATGATTGTCAGAGTTGGGCCATTCGCCTTTCCCACTGACTTTGTTGTGCTGGAAATGGAGGAGCACAAGAGTGCTACTCTCATTCTAGGAAGACCCTTCCTAGCAACTGGACGATCCCTCATTGACGTCCAACTGGGGGAAATAACCCTGAGAGTCAACGATGATGAGTTCAAGTTGAACGCTGTCAAAGCCATGCAGCATCCAGACACATCAACAGACTGCATGAAAGTTGATCTTATTGACTCTTTGGTAGAAGAGATCAACATGGCTGAGAGTCTCGAATCAGAGTTGGAAGACATCTTTAAAGATGTTCAGTCTGATTTGGAGGATTCAGGGGACATGAAAGAGCCTCTAAACTTTCTTCTGAAAGAGGAAAAACCTCCTAAACCCGAGCTCAAGCCACTACCACCATCCTTGAAATATGCATTTCTAGGAGAAGGTGACACTTTTCCAGTGATCTCTGCTTTAAATTCACAGGAAGAGGAAGCACTTATTCAAGTGCTAAGGACACACAAGACAGCTCTTGGGTGGTCCATAGGTGACCTTAAGGGCATAAGCCCAGCTAGATGCATGCACAAAATCCTATTGGAGGATAATGCCAAACCAGTGGTTCAACCACAGAGGCGGCTAAATCCAGCCATGAAGGAAGTGGTGCAGAAAGAGGTCACCAAATTACTAGAGGCTGGGATTATTTATCCCATTTCTGATAGCCCCTGGGTGAGCCCTGTTCAAGTCGTCCCAAAAAAGGGAGGCATGACAGTGATTCATAATGAAAAAAATGAACTGGTTCCTACAAGAACAGTTACAGGGTGGCGCATGTGTATTGACTACAGAAGGCTCAATACAGCCACCAGAAAGGATCATTTTCCTTTACCATTCATAGACCAGATGCTAGAGAGACTAGCAGGTCATGATTATTACTGCTTTTTGGATGGCTATTCAGGCTATAACCAGATTGCAGTGGATCCCCAGGATCAAGAGAAAACAGCATTCACATGTCCATCCGGAGTGTTTGCTTATAGAAGGATGCCATTTGGGCTATGTAATGCGCCTGCAACCTTCCAGAGATGCATGCTCTCTATTTTCTCTGACATGGTGGAAAAATTTCTGGAAGTCTTCATGGACGACTTCTCAGTATATGGAGACTCATTCAGCTCCTGTCTTGATCACCTGAAACTTGTTTTGAAAAGATGCCAAGAAACCAACCTAGTTTTAAACTGGGAAAAGTGTCACTTCATGGTGACTGAAGGAACTGTTCTTGGGCATAAAATCTCAAACAAGGGAATAGAGGTGGATCAAGCAAAAATAGAGGTAATTGAAAAATTACCACCACCTGCCAATGTTAAGGCAATCAGAAGCTTCCTGGGGCATGCAGGATTCTATAGGAGGTTTATAAAGGATTTTTCAAAAATCGCAAAACCTCTAAGCAATCTGCTAGCTGCTGACACGCCATTTGTGTTTGACACAGCATGCCTGTAGGCGTTTGAAACACTGAAAGCTAAGCTGGTCACAGCACCAGTCATTTCTGCACCAGACTGGACATTGCCATTTGAGTTAATGTGTGATGCCAGTGATCATGCCATTGGTGCAGTATTGGGACAGAGGCATGACAAGCTTCTGCATGTCATTTATTATGCCAGTCGCGTTCTAAATGATGCCCAGAAAAATTACACAACCACAGAAAAAGAACTACTTGCAGTGGTTTACGCCATTGACAAGTTCAGATCATACTTAGTAGGATCAAAAGTAATTGTGTATACTGACCATGCTGCTCTTAAATATCTACTCACAAAGCAGGATTCAAAACCCAGGCTCATCAGATGGGTATTGCTTCTGCAAGAGTTTGATATAGAAATAAGAGACAGAAAAGGGACAGAGAACCAAGTGGCTGATCATCTGTCCCGGATAGAGCCAGTGGAAGGGACGTCCCTCCCCTTTCTTGAAATCTCTGAGACGTTCCCTGATGAGCATTTATTCGCCATTCAGGAAGCACCATGGTTTGCCGATATTGCAAACTATAAAGCTGCAAGGTTCATACCCAAGGAGTACAATAGGATACAAAAAAAGAAACTAATTACTGATGCAAAGTACTACTTGTGGGATGAACCCTATCTCTTTAAGAGATGTGCAGACGGAATTATCCGTAGGTGTGTCCCCAGAGAGGAAGCACAGAGAATCCTATGGCATTGCCACGGATCTTAATATGGAGGCCATTTCGGAGGTGAGCGAACAGCCACCAAGGTCCTCCAATGTGGCTTCTATTGGCCCACACTCTATAAAGATTCCCGAGAGTTTGTACGTAATTGTGACAGTTGCCAAAGAGCTGGTAACCTGCCTCATGGTTACGCCATGCCTCAACAAGGAATCTTGGAAATTGAGTTGTTTGACGTATGGGGAATTGACTTCATGGGACCCTTCCCACCATCATACTCAAACACTTATATTCTGGTGGCAGTCGACTATGTATCAAAATGGGTTGAGGCTATCGCCACACCCAACAATGATACTAAAACAGTGCTGAAGTTCCTCCAGAAACATATCTTTAGCAGGTTTGGTGTCCCTAGAGTACTAATCAGTGATGGGGGCACTCACTTCTGCAATAAAAAGCTTTACTCTGCCATGGTTCGGTATGGAGTTCGCCACAAGGTGGTCACTCCATATCATCCACAAACCAATGGGCAAGCTGAAGTCTCTAATAGAGAATTAAAGCGAATCCTGGAACGGACAGTAAATACCCGTAGAAAGGATTGGGCACGGAGCTTGGATGATGCTCTGTGGGCTTACAGAACAGCATTCAAGACCCCTATAGGGACCTCTCCATACCAACTGGTGTATGGTAAAGCATGTCACCTGCCCGTGGAACTGGAACATAAGGCCTACTGGGCAACCAGATTCCTAAACTTTGATGCCAAATTAGCAGGAGAAAAACGATTGCTCCAGCTAAATGAGCTAGAGGAATTCAGATTCACAGCTTTCGAAAATGCCAAGCTATATAAAGAAAAATAAAAAAAGTGGCATGACAGAAAGCTGTCATCTAGAATCTTTGAACCAGGACAGAAGGTTCTGTTGTTTAACTCTAGACTCAGGCTATTCCCCGGGAAACTGAAATCCCGGTGGAGGGGACCATACGTGATTACAAGTGTGTCACCATATGGTTATATGGAGCTTCAGGATATTGACTCTGATAAGAAGTTCATTGTCAATGGACAGAGAATCAAGCATTATCTTGAAGGCAACATCGAGCAAGAATGCTCAAGGCTGAAGCTAGATTAAAAGCTCAGCAAGGTCCAGCTAAAGACAATAAAGAAGCGCTTGCTGGGAGGCAACCCAGCCATGGGGCAACAATCCTCTAAGCATTTTGCCCTATTTCTATTGTTATTTTCATTTGTTTATATAGAGTTCAGTGACAACAAGGTAAATAATCATTTACAGAAGACCTCGGCACACAAAACAGAGAAAAAGAGCTCAATGGCAAGAAAACGCCAGTAAAGGGGCATTTTGGGCGTTCAGCGCCCAAAATGGGCATCCACTGGGCGCTGAACGCCAGTGATGGCAGCATTTGGGCGTTCAACGCCAGAAATGGCCACTCACTGGGCGTTGAACGCCAGTAATGGCAGCAACTGGGCGCTGAACGCCCAGGAGATCAGCACTTGGGCGCTGAACGCCCAAAACAAGCAGTGTTTGGGCGTTCAAACGCCAGGAAGACAGGGAGGAGCCAAATCCATTTGTCCCACACGTATTTCCATTTTAATTTCAAATTTTATGCTTCAATGCATGATTTTTTTACATGAACATGTCAAGAACCCTGATTTCTAAAATCCTTAATTTCTAAAAATCCATCTTTCCAAATTCAATCCAACTCTTTTCAAAATCTTTTCTGAAAACAAATCTATCTTTTCACTCAAAAATCTTTTCAACTAATCCATATCTTTTTCAAATATCCATATTATCTTTTTCAAAATTCAGAGTTATCTTTTTCAAAAATCTATCATATCTTCTCAAAATTAAACTCTATCTTCTATCTTATCTTTTTCAACTCAATCTTTTTATCTTATCTCTTCCATTTTTTTCGAAAAGCCACCCCCCACCCCTTTAAAATTGGGTTCGGCCTCCCCCCTCCTCCATCAACAAGTGCACCCCGATCTCCTTCTATCCCTCTCCATTCTTTTCTTTTGCTTGAGGACAAGCAAACCTTTAAGTTTGGTGTGTTTTTCCGAGATCACTAAGATCATGGCTCCCAAAGGAAAACAATCCACTCCAAGAGGCAAGAAAGAGAGCGTTCCAAAACCACTTTGGAATCAAGGGAAGTTCTTATCTAAAGAACATTCAAACCATTATCTTAAAGTAATGGGTCTGAGATCAGTGATCCCGGAAGTTAGATTCGATCTGAAAGAAGACGAATATCCGGAGATCCAGGAGCAAATTCGAATCAGGAACTGGGAAGTCCTAGCTAATCCTGAAACGAAAATAGGAAGGAACATGGTCCAGGAGTTCTATGCTAATATGTGGCAGACTGACAAGCAAAGACTATCTGGAACTGCCTGCTACGAATTTCGGACCATGGTCAGGGGAAAGATTGTTCATACCACCCCTGACAAGATCAGAGAGATATTAAAGCTACCTCAACTAAAGGATGATCCAGACTCCTTCAACAGGAGGATGATGAGAGCAGACATTGGCCTGGATAAGATTCTAGAGGACATATGTATCCCTGGAGCCAGGTGGACCACCAACACAAAGGGCGTCCCAAATCAACTCAAAAGGGAGGATCTCAAACCAGTTGCCAGAGGATGGCTGGACTTCATTGGGCGTTCTCTGTTGCCCACTAGCAACCGCTCTGAAGTCACAATTAAAAGAGCAGTGATGATCCATTGCATCATGATGGGAAAGGAAGTGGAGGTTCATCAGCTGATTTCAACAGAGCTCTATAAGATTGCTAACAAAAATTCAAGAGAGGCCAGGTTGGCTTATCCAAGCGTGATTTCTCTTCTCTGCAAGGACGCTGGAGTAAGAATGGGAATAACCGAATATATCCTAATTGAAAAGTCAATCACCAAAGCATCAATGGAGAGACAACAAGCACAGGAGGATCCCATCAAGAAGAGAGCACAGGAATTCCTCCCAGAAATCCCTCAAGCGGAACATTGGGAATATCTTGAGACGTCCATCACCAAGATACAGGAAGCTATGGAGCAAATAATAAAACAACAGAAGGAACACAGTCAAATGCTAACCCATATGTTTAAAGAACAAGAGGAGCAGGGACGTGACTTAAGGGAACTGAAGCGCCAAAAGTCTTCTGTAATACCAAGCATCCCAAGGATCAGAGGAACACCCATACCCCCAGAATAAAGGTTGTTAATTTCTAATTTCTGCCTTAACTCTGTGACAGTGTCCTTATAAAAGTTTACCTTAGAAGTCATATAGTAGTAATTAGTATCTATTTTGATTTTATCTCCAATTAAGCTATAGTTTATTTTCCTCATCATCATTAAACATGAATAAAGTAGTAGATCTTTTGAATAAGAGGCAATAAAATTTCGAGTTTTAATAAGAGAAATTCTAATTAGTTAAATGTGGTGGCAATGCTTTCTGTCTTCTGAATGAATGCTTGAACAGTGCATATATCTTTTGAATTTGTTGTTTAAGACTGTTAAATATGTTGGCTCTTGAAAGAATGATGAACATGAGACATGTTATTGATAATCTGAAAAATCAAAAAGTTGATTCTTGAAGCAAGAAAAAGCAGCAAAGAACAAAGCTTGCAGAAAAAAAAAAAAAAGCAAGCGGAAAAAGCCAAAAGCTCTTAAAACCAAAAGGCAAGGGCAAATAAAAAGGATCCCAAGGCTTTGAGCATCAGTGGATAGGAGGGCCTAAAGGACTAAAATCCTGGTCTAAGCGGCTAAACCAAGCTGTCCCTAACCATGTGCTTGTGGCGTGCAGGTGTCAAGTGAAAACTTGAGACTGAGCGGTTAAAGTCAAGGTCCAAAGCAAAAGGAAGAGTGTGCTTAAGAACTCTGGACACCTCTAATTGGGGACTTTAGCAAAGCTGAGTCACAATCTGAAAAGGTTCACCCAGTTATGTGTCTGTGGCATTTATGTATCCGGTGGTAATACTGGAAAACAAAGTGCTTAGGGCCACGGCCAAGACTCATAAAGAAGCTGTGTTCAAGAATCATCACACTAAACTAAGAGAATCAATAACACTATCTGAATTCTGAGTTCCTATAGATGTCAATCACTCTGAGCTTCAATGGATAAAGTGAGATGCCAAAACTGTTCAGAAGCAAAAAGCTACTAGTCCCGCTCATCTAATTAGGATCTGAGCTTCAATCAAAAACTCTGAGATATTATTGCTTCTCAACCTATTAGTCTTCTATTTTATTTGTCTAGTTTCTTGAGGACAAGCAACAGTTTAAGTTTGGTGTTGTGATGAGCGGATATTTTATACACTTTTTGGGGATAATTTCATATAGTTTTAAGTATGTTTTAGTTAGTTTTTAGTCTATTTCTATTAGTTTTTAGGAAAAATTCATATTTCTGGACTTTACTATGAGTTGTGTGTTTTTCTGTAATTTCAGGTATTTTTCTGGCTGAAATTGAAGGAGCTGAGCAAAACTCTGATTCTGGCTGAAAAAGGACTGCTGATGCTGTTGGATTCTGACCTCCCTGCACTCAAAGTGGATTTTCTGGAGCTACAGAACTCGAAATGGCGTGCTTCCAATTGCGTTGGAAAGTAGACATCCAGGGCTTTCCAGAAATATATAATAATCCATACTTTGCACAAGAATAGACGACGTAAACTGGCGTTCAACGCCAGTCCTCTGCCCAATTCTGGCGTCCAGCGCCAGAAAAGGATCAAAAGCTGGAGTTGAACGCCCAAACTGGCATAAAAACTGGCGTTCAACTCCACAAATGGCCTCTTGAAAATAAAAAAGAAAAGTACCTAATCTGAGCAACAAGATGAACCGTCAGATGTCCAGGCTCGAACAATCCCTGGTAATGGCTCCAAAGCTTGGTGCTTTGATCTTAATTCATAATTGTCACAACTTCGATACAACTAACCAGCAAGTGCACTGGGTCGTCCAAGTAATACCTTACGTGAGTAAGGGTCGAATCCCACGGAGATTGTTGGTATGAAGCAAGCTATGGTCACCTTGCAAATCTCAGTCAGGCAGATATAAAATAATGGTGTTTTCGAATATTATATAATAAAATAGGGATAGAGATACTTATGTAATTCATTGGTAGGAATTTCAGATAAGCGAATGGGGATGCTTTTCGTTCCTCTGAACCTCTGCTTTCCTGCTATCTTCATCCAATCTGTCTTACTCCTTTCCATGGCTGGCTGTATGCAAGGGCATCACCGTTGTCAGTGGCTACATCCCCTCCTCTCAGTGAATAATATGCTCACGCACCCTGTCACGACACGGCTATTCATCTGTCGGTTCTCGATCATGCTGGAATAGGATTCACCCTCCTTTTGCGTCTGTCACTAACGCCCAGCACTCGCGAGTTTGAAGCTCGTCACAGTCATTCAATCATTGAATCCTACTCAGAATACCACAGACAAGGTTTAGACCTTCCGGATTCTCTTGAATGCCGCCATCATTCTAGCTTACGCCACGAAGATTCTGGTTAGGAGATCTAAGAGATATTCATTCTAGCTTATTTCATGTAGAACAGAAGTGTTTGTCAGGCACGCGTTCATAAGGAAGATGGTGATGAGCGTCACACATAATCATCACCTTCATCACGTTCTTGGGTGCGAATGGATATCTTAGAAGCGAAATAAGAAGAATTGAATAGAAAACAGTAGTACTTTGCATTAATCTTTGAGAAACAGCAGAGCTCCACACCTTAATCTATGGAGTGTAGAAACCCTACCGTTGAAAATACATAAGTGAAGATCCAGGCATGGCCGAGATGGCCAGCCCCTCTGATCTAAGAATCACAGGATTAGAATACAATCCAGGATTGTCAAAAAGACGTCTAATACAATAGTAAAGGGTCCTATTTATAGTAAACTAGCTACTAGGGTTTACATGAGTAAGTAATTGATGCATAAATCCACTTCCGGGGCCCACTTGGTGTGTGTTTGGGCTGAGCTTAAGTGTTCCACATGCAGAGGCCATTTGTGGAGTTGAACGCCACTTTTTATGCCAGTTTGGGCGTTCAACTCTGGTTTTGGATCCTTTTCTGGCGCTGGACGCCAGATTTGGGTAGAAAGCTGGCGTTGAACGCCAGTTTACGTCATCTATTCTTGGCCAAAGTATGGACTATTATATATTTCTAGAAAGCCCTGGATGTCTACTTTCCAACGCAATTGGAAGCGCGCCATTTTGAGTTCTGTAGCTCCAGAAAATCCACTTTGAGTGCAGGGAGGTCAGAATCCAACAGCATCAGCAGTCCTTTTTCAACCTCTGAATCTGATTTCTGCTCAAGTCCCTCAATTTCAGCCAGAAAATACCTGAAATCACAGAAAAACACACAAACTCATAGTAAGGTCCAGAAATGTGAATTTAACATAAAAACTAATGAAAACATCCCTAAAAGTAACTAGATCCTACTAAAAACATACTAAAAACAATGCCAAAAAGCGTATAAATTATCCGCTCATCACAAAATTTTTTTTTATTTTAAAATTCAAATTCTTTTTAGTTATTTTATTTTATTTAAGTATTTAAAAAGATAAATCAGTCCAAGTTATATCCATATATCCATCATGGACATAAGTGGAAATGAACAGTCCAGGAGGACTCTGGGGTCATATTCTAACCCCTCTACTGCTTCATATGGGAGTAGCATATGCATACCCTCCATTGGAGTTAGTAGCTTTGAGTTGAATCCTCAGCTCATTATCATGGTGCAGCAAAGTTGCCAGTATTCCGGTCTTCCACAGGAAGAACCTACAGAGTTTCTGGCACAGTTTCTACAGATTGCTGACACAGTACATGATAAAGAAATAGATCAGGATGTCTACAGACTATTACTGTTTCCATTTGCTGTAAAAGATCAAGCTAAGAGGTGGTTAAATAACCAACCTAAGGCCAGCATAAGAACATGGAAACAGCTGACAGAAAAATTCCTGAATCAGTATTTTCCTCCAAAAAGGATGACACAGCTAAGGCTGGACATCCAAGGCTTCAAGCAAGGAGATAATGAATCTCTTTATGATGCCTGGGAGAGATACAGAGAGATGCTACGAAAATGCCCCTCTGAAATGTTTTCAGAGTGGGTTCAGTTAGACATCTTCTACTATGGGCTTGCAAAAGGAGCTCAGATGTCTCTAGATTACTCAGCTGGTGGATCTATCCACATGAGAAAGACAATTGAAGAGGCTCAGGAGCTCATTGATACAGTTGCCAGGAATCAGCATCTGTATCTAAGCAGCAACCCTTCCATGAATGAAGAGGTTAAAATAGTAACTGCTGAATTCAGTACTGTAAAACAAGCTGCTGAATTCAATCAGCAATTGGATTTTCTAACAAAGCAGCTAGCTGAATTCAAGGACAGGCTACAGGAGAAAAGGATAGCTAATATACAGATGGACGAACAGTTTAAGCAAACAAAGCAGCAGCTATCAAGGCAAATAGCAGAAGAATGCCAAGCAGTTCAATTAAGAAGTGGGAAAACATTAAATACCCCACCTCAAGGGATTAAAAATTCAAGAAATGAGCAATCCACCAAAGATTCACCTGAGGACAGTAAGAGCCCAGGGAAAAATAATTCTGGCACTAAAACGCCAGAAAAGGGGTGGAAGGCTGGCGCTGAACGCCCAGACCAAGCCTAAAACTGGCGTTCAGCGCCAGAAACAAGGCAGGATTGGCGTTCAACGCCAGAAATGGGCAAGAATCTGGCGTTGAACGCCCAAATGGGGCAGAATCCAGCGTTGAACGCCCAAAATGGGCATAATTCTGGCGTTCAGGCGCTAGGAACAGACAGTGAGTTGGCGTCTAACGTCACTTCAGCTTCTGACTCTGGCACTCAATTGCCAGTGAGGGATCAGACACACACAAGTGCTGATAACAACCCCTCTAAAAAGGCTTCTTTAACCACTAAGGTTGAGGAATATAAAGCCAAGATACCTTATCCTCAAAAACTCCGGAAAGAAGAGCAGGATAAGCAATTTGCTCGCTTTGCAGATTATCTAAGGACTCTTGAAATAAAGATTCCATTTGCAGAAGCACTTGAGCAAATACCTTCTTATGCCAAGTTCATGAAAGAGATCTTGAGTCATAAAAAGGAGTGGAGAGAAACAGAAAGAGTTCTCCTCACTGAAGAATGCAGTGCAGTCATTCTGAAAAGCTTTCCTGAAAAGCTTAAAGACCCTGGGAGTTTTCTGATACCATGCATATTAGAAGGTGATTGCACCAAGACAGCTTTATGCGATCTTGGGGCAAGCATCAACCTAATACCTGCATCCACTATCAGGAAGCTTGGCTTAATTGAAGAAGTTAAACCAACCCGGATATGTCTCCAACTTGCTGATGGTTCCACTAAATACCCATCAGGCGTGATTGAGGACATGATTGTCAGAGTTGGGCCATTCGCCTTTCCCACTGACTTTGTTGTGCTGGAAATGGAGGAGCACAAGAGTGCTACTCTCATTCTAGGAAGACCCTTCCTAGCAACTGGACGATCCCTCATTGACATCCAACAGGGGGAAATAACCCTGAGAGTCAACGATGATGAGTTCAAGTTGAACGCTGTCAAAGCCATGCAGCATCCAGACACATCAACAGACTGCATGAAAGTTGATCTTATTGACTCTTTGGTAGAAGAGATCAACATGGCTGAGAGTCTCGAATCAGAGTTGGAAGACATCTTTAAAGATGTTCAGTCTGATTTGGAGGATTCAGGGGACATGAAAGAGCCTCTAAACTTTCTTCTGAAAGAGGAAAAACCTCCTAAACCCGAGCTCAAGCCACTACCACCATCCTTGAAATATGCATTTCTAGGAGAAGGTGACACTTTTCCAGTGATCATAAGCTCTGCTTTAAATTCACAGGAAGAGGAAGCACTTATTCAAGTGCTAAGGACACACAAGACAGCTCTTGGGTGGTCCATAGGTGACCTTAAGGGCATAAGCCCAGCTAGATGCATGCACAAAATCCTATTGGAGGATAATGCCAAACCAGTGGTTCAACCACAGAGGCGGCTAAATCCAGCCATGAAGGAAGTGGTGCAGAAAGAGGTCACCAAATTACTAGAGGCTGGGATTATTTATCCCATTTCTGATAGCCCCTGGGTGAGCCCTGTTCAAGTCGTCCCAAAAAAGGGAGGCATGACAGTGATTCATAATGAAAAAAATGAACTGGTTCCTACAAGAACAGTTACAGGGTGGCGCATGTGTATTGACTACAGAAGGCTCAATACAGCCACCAGAAAGGATCATTTTCCTTTACCATTCATAGACCAGATGCTAGAGAGACTAGCAGGTCATGATTATTACTGCTTTTTGGATGGCTATTCAGGCTATAACCAGATTGCAGTGGATCCCCAGGATCAAGAGAAAACAACATTCACATGTCCATCCGGAGTGTTTGCTTATAGAAGGATGCCATTTGGGCTATGTAATGCGCCTGCAACCTTCCAGAGATGCATGCTCTCTATTTTCTCTGACATGGTGGAAAAATTTCTGGAAGTCTTCATGGATGACTTCTCAGTATATGGAGACTCATTCAGCTCCTGTCTTGATCACCTGAAACTTGTTTTGAAAAGATGCCAAGAAACCAACCTAGTTTTAAACTGGGAAAAGTGTCACTTCATGGTGACTGAAGGAATTGTTCTTGGGCATAAAATCTCAAACAAGGGAATAGAGGTGGATCAGGCAAAAATAGAGGTAATTGAAAAATTACCACCACCTGCCAATGTTAAGGCAATCAGAAGCTTTCTGGGGCATGCAGGATTCTATAGGAGGTTTATAAAGGATTTTTCAAAAATCGCAAAACCTCTAAGCAATCTGCTAGCTGCTGACACGCCATTTGTGTTTGACACAGCATGCCTGCAGGCGTTTGAAACGCTGAAAGCTAAGCTGGTCACAGCACCAGTCATTTCTGCACCAGACTGGACATTGCCATTTGAGTTAATGTGTGATGCCAGTGATCATGCCATTGGTGCAGTATTGGGACAGAGGCATGACAAGCTTCTGCATGTCATTTATTATGCCAGTCGCGTTCTAAATGATGCCCAGAAAAATTACACAACCACAGAAAAAGAACTACTTGCAGTAGTTTACGCCATTGACAAGTTCAGATCATACTTAGTAGGATCAAAAGTGATTGTGTATACTGACCATGCTGCTCTTAAATATCTACTCACAAAGCAGGATTCAAAACCCAGGCTCATCAGATGGGTATTGCTTCTGCAAGAGTTTGATATAGAAATAAGAGACAGAAAAGGGACAGAGAACCAAGTGGCTGATCATCTATCCCGGATAGAGCCAGTGGAAGGGACGTCCCTCCCCTTTCTTGAAATCTCTGAGACGTTCCCTGATGAGCATTTATTCGCCATTCAGGAAGCACCATGGTTTGCCGATATTGCAAACTATAAAGCTGCAAGGTTCATACCCAAGGAGTACAATAGGATACAAAAAAGAAACTAATTACTGATGCAAAGTACTACTTGTGGGATGAACCCTATCTCTTTAAGAGATGTGCAGACGGAATTATCCGTAGGTGTGTCCCCAGAGAGGAAGCACAGAGAATCCTATGGTATTGCCACGGATCTCAATATGGAGGCCATTTCGGAGGTGAGCGAACAGCCACCAAGGTCCTCCAATGTGGCTTCTATTGGCCCACACTCCATAAAGATTCCCGAGAGTTTGTACGTAATTGTGACAGTTGCCAAAGAGCTGGTAATCTGCCTCATGGTTACGCCATGCCTCAACAAGGAATCTTGGAAATTGAGTTGTTTGACGTATGGGGAATTGACTTCATGGGACCTTTTCCACCATCATATTCAAACACTTATATTCTGGTGGCAGTTGACTATGTATCAAAATGGGTTGAGGCCATTGCCACACCCACCAATGATACTAAAACAGTGCTGAAGTTCCTCCAGAAACATATCTTTAGCAGGTTTGGTGTCCCTAGAGTGTTAATCAGTGATGGGGGCACTCACTTCTGCAATAAAAAGCTTTACTCTGCCATGGTTCGGTATGGAATTCGCCACAAGGTGGCCACTCCATATCATCCACAAACCAATGGGCAAGCTGAAGTCTCTAATAGAGAATTAAAGCGAATCCTGGAACGGACAGTAAATACCCGTAGAAAGGATTGGGCACGGAGCTTGGATGATGCTCTGTGGGCTTACAGAACAGCATTCAAGACCCCTATAGGGACCTCTCCATACCAACTGGTGTATGGTAAAGCATGTCACCTGCCCGTGGAACTGGAACATAAGGCCTACTGGGCAACCAGATTCCTAAACTTTGATGCCAAATTAGCAGGAGAAAAACGATTGCTCCAGCTAAATGAGCTAGAGGAATTCAGATTCACAGCTTTCGAAAATGCCAAGCTATATAAAGAAAAATAAAAAAAGTGGCATGACAGAAAGCTGTCATCTAGAATCTTTGAACCAGGACAGAAGGTTCTGTTGTTTAACTCTAGACTCAGGCTATTCCCCGGGAAACTGAAATCCCGGTGGAGGGGACCATACGTGATTACAAGTGTGTCACCATATGGTTATGTGGAGCTTCAGGATATTGACTCTGATAAGAAGTTCATTGTCAATGGACAGAGAATCAAGCATTATCTTGAAGGCAACATCGAGCAAGAATGCTCAAGGCTGAAGCTAGATTAAAAGCTCAGCAAGGTCCAGCTAAAGACAATAAAGAAGCGCTTGCTGGGAGGCAACCCAGCCATGGGGCAACAATCCTCTAAGCATTTTGCCCTATTTCTATTGTTATTTTCATTTGTTTATATAGAGTTCAGTGACAACAAGGTAAATAATCATTTACAGAAGACCTCGGCACACAAAACAGAGAAAAAGAGCTCAATGGCAAGAAAACGCCAGTAAAGGGGCATTTTGGGCGTTCAACGCCCAAAATGGGCATCCACTGGGCGCTGAACGCCAGTGATGGTAGCATTTGGGCGTTCAACGCCAGAAATGGCCACCCACTGGGCGTTGAACGCAAGTAATGGCAGCAACTGGGCGCTGAACGCCCAGGAGATCAGCACTTGGGCGCTGAACGCACAAAACAAGCAGTGTTTGGGCGTTCAAACGCCAGGAAGACAGGGAGGAGCCAAATCCATTTGTCCCACACGTATTTCCATTTTAATTTCAAATTTTATGCTTCAATGCATGATTTTTTACATGAACATGTCAAGAACCCTGATTTCTAAAATCCTTAATTTCTAAAAATCCATCTTTCGAAATTCAATCCAACTCTTTTCAAAATATTTTCTGAAAACAAATCTATCTTTTTCACTCAAAAATCTTTTCAACTAATCCATATCTTTTTCAAATATCCATATTATCTTTTTCAAAATTCAGAGTTATCTTTTTCAAAAATCTATCATATCTTCTCAAAATTAAACTCTATCTTCTATCTTATCTTTTTCAACTCAATCTTTTTATCTTATCTCTTCCATTTTTTTCGAAAAGCCACCCCCCCACCCCTTTAAAATTGGGTTCGGCCTCCCCCCTCCTCCATCAACAAGTGCACCTCGATCTCCTTCTATCCCTCTCCTTTCTTTTCTTTTGCTTGAGGACAAGCAAACCTCTAAGTTTGGTGTGTTTTTCCGAGATCACTAAGATCATGGCTCCCAAAGGAAAACAATCCACTCCAAGAGGCAAGAAAGAGAGCATTCCAAAACCACTTTGGAATCAAGGGAAGTTCTTATCTAAAGAACATTCAGACCATTATCTTAAAGTAATGGGTCTGAGATCAGTGATCCCGGAAGTTAGATTCGATCTGAAAGAAGACGAATATCCGGAGATCCAGGAGCAAATTCGAATCAGGAACTGGGAAGTCCTAGCTAATCCTGAAACGAAAATAGGAAGGAACATGGTCCAGGAGTTCTATGCTAATATGTGGCAGACTGACAAGCAAAGACTATCTGGAACTGCCTGCTACGAATTTCGGACCATGGTCAGGGGAAAGATTGTTCATACCACCCCTGACAAGATCAGAGAGATATTAAAGCTACCTCAGCTAAAGGATGATCCAGACTCCTTCAACAGGAGGATGATGAGAGCAGACATTGGCCTGGATAAGATTCTAGAGGACATATGTGTCCCTGGAGCCAGGTGGACCACCAACACAAAGGGCGTCCCAAATCAACTCAAGAGGGAGGATCTCAAACCAGTTGCCAGAGGATGGCTGGACTTCATTGGGCGTTCTCTGTTGTCCACTAGCAACCGTTCTGAAGTCACAGTTAAAAGAGCAGTGATGATTTATTGCATCATGATGGGAAAGGAAGTGGAGGTTCATCAGCTGATTTCAACTGAGCTCTATAAGATTGCTAACAAAAATTCAAAAGAGGCCAGGTTGGCTTATCCAAGCGTGATTTCTCTGCTCTGCAAGGACGCTGGAGTCAAGATGGGAATAACTGAATATATCCTAATTGAAAAGTCAATCACCAAAGCATCAATGGAGAGACAACAAGCACAGGAGGATCTTATCAAGAAGAGAGCACAGGAATTCCTCCCAGAGATTCCTCAAGCGGAATATTGGGAATATCTTGAGACATCCGTCACCAAGATACAGGAAGCTATGGAGCAAATAATAAAACAACAGAAGGAACACAGTCAAATGCTAACCCATATGTTTAAAGAACAAGAGGAGCAGGGACGTGACTTAAGGGAACTGAAGCGCCAAAAGTCTTCTGTAATACCAAGCATCCCAAGGATCAGAGGAACACCCATACCCCCAGAATAAAGGTTGTTAATTTCCAATTTCTGCCTTAACTCTGTGACAGTGTCCTTATAAAAGTTTACCTTAGAAGTCATATAGTAGTAATTAGTATCTATTTTGATTTTATCTCCAATTAAGCTATAGTTTATTTTTCTCATCATCATTAAACATGAATAAAGTAGTAGATCTTTTGAATAAGAGGCAATAAAATTTCGAGTTTTAATAAGAGAAATTCTAATTAGTTAAATGTGGTGGCAATGCTTTCTGTCTTCTGAATGAATGCTTGAACAGTGCATATATCTTTTGAATTTGTTGTTTAAGACTGTTAAATATGTTGGCTCTTGAAAGAATGATGAACATGAGACATGTTATTGATAATCTGAAAAATCAAAAAAATGATTCTTGAAGCAAGAAAAAGCAGCAAAGAACAAAGCTTGCAGAAAAAAAAAAAAAAGCAAGCAGAAAAAGCCAAAATCTCTTAAAACCAAAAGGCAAGGGCAAATAAAAAGGATCCCAAGGCTTTGAGCATCAGTGGATAGGAGGGCCTAAAGGACTAAAATCCTGGTCTAAGCGGCTAAACCAAGCTGTCCCTAACCATGTGCTTGTGGCGTGCAGGTGTCAAGTGAAAACTTGAGACTGAGCGGTTAAAGTCAAGGTCCAAAGCAAAAGGAAGAGTGTGCTTAAGAACTCTGGACACCTCTAATTGGGGACTTTAGCAAAGCTGAGTCACAATCTGAAAAGGTTCACCCAGTTATGTGTCTGTGGCATTTATGTATCCGGTGGTAATACTGGAAAACAAAGTGCTTAGGGCCACGGCCAAGACTCATAAAGAAGCTGTGTTCAAGAATCATCACACTGAACTAAGAGAATCAATAACACTATCTGAATTCTGAGTTCCTATAGATGTCAATCACTCTGAGCTTCAATGGATAAAGTGAGATGCCAAAACTGTTCAGAAGCAAAAAGCTACTAGTCCCGCTCATCTAATTAGGATCTGAGCTTCAATCAAAAACTCTGAGATATTATTGCTTCTCAACCTATTAGTCTTCTATTTTATTTGTCTAGTTGCTTGAGGACAAGCAACAGTTTAAGTTTGGTGTTGTGATGAGCGGATATTTTATACGCTTTTTGGGGATAATTTCATATAGTTTTAAGTATGTTTTAGTTAGTTTTTAGTCTATTTCTATTAGTTTTTAGGAAAAATTCATATTTCTGGACTTTACTATGAGTTGTGTGTTTTTCTGTAATTTCAGGTATTTTTCTGGCTGAAATTAAAGGAGCTGAGCAAAAATCTGATTCAGGCTGAAAAAGGACTGCTGATGCTGTTGGATTCTGACCTCCCTGCACTCAAAGTGGATTTTCTGGAGCTACAGAACTCGAAATGGCGTGCTTCCAATTGCGTTGGAAAGTAGACATCCAGGGCTTTCCAGAAATATATAATAGTCCATACTTTGCACAAGAATAGACGACGTAAACTGGCGTTCAACGCCAGTCCTCTGCCCAATTCTGGCGTCCAGCGCCAGAAAAGGATCAAAAGCTGGAGTTGAACGCCCAAACTGGCATAAAAACTGGCATTCAACTCCACAAATGGCCTCTGCACGTGAATTGCTTAAGTCTCATCCCCAGCACACACCAAGTGGGCCCCAGCACACACCAAGTGGGCCCCAGAAGTGGATCTCTGCATCATCCATCATAGTTTATCCAATTTTTGTAAACCTAGGCTACTAGTTTAGTATTTAAACAACTTTTAGAGACTTATTTTGCATCTCATGACATTTTAGATCTAAACTTTGTATTCTCTGACGGCATGAGTCTCTAAACCCCATTGTTGGGGGTGAGGAGCTCTGCTGTGTCTCGATGAATTAATGCAAGTATTTCTATTTTCCATTCAAACACGCTTGCTCCTATCTAAGATGTTCATTCGCGCTTAACTGTGATGAAGGTGATGATCCGTGACATTCATCACCTTCCTCAAACCAGGAACGTGTGCCTGACAACCACCTCCGTTCTATATCCGATTGAATGAGTATCTCTTAGATCTCTTAATCAGAATCTTCGTGGTATAAGCTAGAACTGATGGCGGCATTCATGAGAATCCGGAAAGTCTAAACCTTGTCTGTGGTATTCCGAGTAGGATTCAAGGATTGGATGACTGTGACGAGCTTCAAACTCCTGAAGGCTGGGCGTTAGTGACAGACGCAAAAGGATAGTGAATCCTATTCCAACCGGATCGAGAACCAACCGGTGATTAGCCATGCTGTGACAGAGCGCGTGAGCGTAGTTTTCACTGGAAGGATGGAAGGTAGCCATTGACAACGGTGATCCACCAACACACAGCTTGCCATAGGAGGACGTGCGTGCGTGAACAAGAAGACAGAGGAAAGCAGAGATTCAGAAGACAAAGCATCTCCAAAACTCCAACATATTCTCCATTACTACATAACAAGTAACCTTTAATCCATGCTCTATTGTTTGTTTGAAATTCAACTGATAAACATAATTGACTTCCTGACTAAGATTTACAAGATAACCATAGATTGCTTCAAACCAACAATCTCCGTGGGATTCGACCCTTACTCACGTGAGGTATTACTTGGACGACCCAGTGCACTTGCTGGTCAGTGGTACGCAAAAACTTGGTGCACGAAAATGTGATGTCCAGGCTCGAACAATCCCTGGTAATGGCTCCAAAGCTTGGTGCTTTGATCTTAATTCATAATTGTCACAACTTCGATACAACTAACCAGCAAGTGCACTGGGTCGTCCAAGTAATACCTTACGTGAGTAAGGGTCGAATCCCACGGAGATTGTTGGTATGAAGCAAGCTATGGTCACCTTGCAAATCTCAGTCAGGCAGATATAAAATAATGGTGGAGTTTTCGAATATTAATTGATAAAATAGGGATAGAGATACTTATGTAAATCATTGGTAGGAATTTCAGATAAGTGAATGGGGATGCTTTTCGTTCCTCTGAACCTCTGCTTTCCTGCTATCTTTATCCAATCTGTCTTACTCCTTTCCATGGCTGGCTGTATGCAAGGGCATCACCGTTGTCAGTGGCTACATCCCCTCCTCTCAGTGAATAATATGCTCACGCACCCTGTCACGGCACGGCTATTCATCTGTCGGTTCTCGATCATGCTGGAATAGGATTCACCCTCCTTTTGCGTCAGTCACTAACGCCCAGCACTCGCGAGTTTGAAGCTCGTCACAGTCATTCAATCATTGAATCCTACTCGGAATACCACAGACAAGGTTTAGACTTTCCGGATCCTCTTGAATGCCGCCATCATTCTAGCTTACGCCACGAAGATTCTGGTTAGGAGATCTAAGAGATACTCATTTAGTCTAAGGTAGAACGGAAGTGGTTGTCAGGCACGCGTTCATAGGGAATGATGATGATTGTCACGTTCATCACATTCAAGTTGAAGAGCGAATGAATATCTTAGAAGCGAAATAAGATGAATTGAATAGAAAACAGTAGTACTTTGCATTAATCTTTGAGGAACAGCAGAGCTCCACACCTTAATCTATGGAGTGTAGAAACTCTACCGTATGAAAATACATAAGTGAAGGTCCAGGCATGGCCGAGATGGCCAGCCCCTCTGATCTAAGAACCAGGCGTCCAAAGATGGTTTACAACTGATCCCAGATGCCTAATACAATAGTAAAAGGTCCTATTTATAATAAACTAGCTACTAGGGTTTACATGAGTAAGCAATTAATGCATAAATCCACTTCCGGGGCCCACTTGGTGTGTGCTTGGGCTGGGCTTTGAGTGTTACACGTGTAGAGGTCCTCCTTGGAGTTGAACGCCAGCTTTAGTGCCAGTTTGGGCGTTCAACTCTGGTTTTGGCTCCTTTTCTGGCGCTGGACGCCAGTTTTGGGCAGAGAGCTGGCGTTGAACGCCAGTTTACGTCGTCAATTCTTGGCCAAAGTATGGACTATTATATATTTCTGGAAAGCCCTGGATGTCTACTTTCCAGAAAATCCACTTTGAGTGCAGGGAGGTCAGAATCCAACAGCATCAGCAGTCCTTTTTCAACCTCTGAATCTGATTTTTGCTCAAGTCCCTCAATTTCAGCCAGAAAATACCTGAAATCACAGAAAAACACACAAACTCATAGTAAAGTCCAGAAATGTGAATTTAACATAAAAACTAATGAAAACATCCCTAAAAGTAACTAGATCCTACTAAAAACATACTAAAAACAATGCCAAAAAGCGTATAAATTATCCGCTCATCACAACACCAAACTTAAATTATTGCTTGTCCCCAAGCAACTGAAAATCAAGTAGGATAAAAAGAAGAGAATATACTATAAATTCCAAACTATCAATGAAACATAGCTGCAATCATATGAGCGGGACTTATAGCTTTTTGCCTCTTGAATAGTTTTGGCATCTCACTTTATCCATTGAGGTTCAGAATGATTGGCATCTATAGGAACTCAGAGTTCAGATAGTGTTATTGATTCTCCTAGTTCAGTATGATGATTCTTGAACACAGCTTCTTTATGAGTCTTGGCCATGGCCCTAAGCACTTTGTTTTCCAGTATTACCACCGGATACATAAATGCCACAGACACATAATTGGGTGAACCTTTTCAGATTGTGACTTAGCTTTGCTAAAGTCCCCAATTAGAGGTGTCCAGGGTTCTTAAGCACACTCTTTTTTTGCTTTGGACCTTGACTTTAACCGCTCAGTCTCAAGTTTTCACTTGACACCTACACGCCACAAGCACATGGTTAGGGACAGCTTGGTTTAGCCGCTTAGACCGGGATTTTATTCCTTTAGGTCCTCCTATCCACTGATGCTCAAAGCCTTGGGATCCTTTTTATTTGCCCTTGCCTTTTGGTTTTAAGGGTTATTGGCTTTTTGCTCTTGCCTCTTGGTTTTAAGAGCTTTTGGCTTTTTCTGCTTGCTTTTTCTTTCTATATTTTTTTTTTCGCCTATTTTTTTCTTTTTTTTTTTTTTTTTTGCAAGCTTTGTTCTTTGCTGCTTTTTCTTGCTTCAAGAATCATTTTTATGATTTTTCAGATTATCAAATAACATGTCTCCTAGTCATTATTCTTTCAAGAGCCAACATATTTAACATTCTTAAACAACAACTTCAAAAAATATATGCACTGTTCAAGCATACATTCAGAAAACAAGAAGCATTGTCACCACATCAATATAATTAAGCTAAGTTCAAGGATAAATTCGAAACTCATGTACTTCTTGTTCTTTTGAATTAAAACGTTTTTCATTTAAGAGAGGTGATGGATTCATAGGACATTCATAACTTTAAGACAAAGTTACTAACTACTAATGATCATGTAATGAAGACACAAATATGGATAAGCACATAACATAGAAAACAAAAAACACAGAAGAAATAAGAACAAGGAATGAATCCACCTTAGTAATGGTGGCGTTTTCTTCTTGAGGAACCAATGATGTCCTTGAGCTCTTCTATGTCTCTTCCTTGTCTTTGTTGCTCCTCCCTCTTTGCTTTTTGATCTTCTCTTATTTCATGAAGCATGATGGAGTGCTCTTGATGTTCCACCCTTAGTTGTCCCATATTGGAACTCAATTCTTCTAGGGAGGTGTTGATTTGCTCCCAATAGTTTTGTGGAGGAAAGTGCATTTGAGGCATCTCCGGGATCTCATGGTGATGAGCTTCCTGCGCCTCTTGAGCTCCATGAATGGGCTCTCTTGCTTGCTCCATCTTTTTCTTAGTGATGGGCTTCTCTTCCTTAATAGGAATGTCTCCTTCTATGAAAGTTCCAGCTGAGTAACATAGATGGCAAATGAGGTGAGGGAAGGCTAACCTTGCCATAGTGGAGGACTTGTCAGCCACCTTGTAGAGTTCTTGAGGTATAATCTCATGAACTTCCACCTCTTCTCCAATCATGATGCTATGGATCATGATGGCCCGGTCTATAGTAACTTCAGACCGGTTGCTAGTGGGAATGATTGAGCATTGAATGAACTCCAACCATCCTCTAGCTATAGGCTTGAGGTCCAATCTTCTTAGTTGAACCGGCTTGCCTTTGGAGTCAATCTTCCATTGAGCTCCTTCTACACATATGTCCATAAGGACTTGGTCCAACCTTTGATCAAAGTTGACTCTTCTTGTGTAGGGGCGTGCGTTCTCTTCCATGTTTGGCAAGTTGAACGCCAACCTCACATTTTCCGGACTAAAATCTAAGTATTTCCCCCGAACCATTGTAACATAGTTCTTTGGATCCGGGTTCTTACTTTGATCATGGTTCTTGGTGATCCATGCATTAGCATAGAACTCTTGAACCATTAGGATGCCGACTTGTTGGATGGGATTTGTTAGAACTTCCCAACCTCTTCTTTGAATTTTATGTCGGATCTCCGGATACTCATTTCTTTTGAGTTTAAAAGGGACCTCAGGGATCACCTTCTTCTTGGCCACAACATCATAGAAGTGGTTTTGATGGGCTTTGGAGATGAACCTTTCCATCTCCCATGACTCGGATGTGGAAGCTTTTATCTTCCCTTTCCCTCTTCTAGAGGATTCTCCGGTCTTGGGTGCCATCAATGGTAATGGAAAAACAAAAAAAGCTATGCTTTTACCACACCAAACTTAGAATATTGCTCGCCCTCGAGCAATAAACAAAAGAATAGAAGAAGAAGAAGAAGAAATATGGAGAGGGAGAGAGAGGGAAGTGTTTCGGCCAAGAAGGGTGTAGAGGGGTGTTGTTGTGTGAATTTGATGAAGAATGGAGGGCTTTATATAGGGAAGGGAGGGGGGTATTGGTTCGGCCATATAGGTGGGTTTGGGTGGGAAATTGGTTTTGAATTTTGAAGGTAGGTGGAGTTTATGAGGTAGGTTTATTGGGAAGAGTGGGTGGATGTGAGTGGTGAAGGTTTAATAGGGAAGAGGGATGGAGGTGATAGGTGAAGGGTTTTGGGGAAGAGTGTTTATTGGGAAGAGAGGATGATTGAGAAGAGAGAAGAAAGTGAGTGGAGGTAGGTGGGGATCCTGTGGGGTCCACAGATCCTGAGTGGATCCTGTGGGGTCCACCGATCCTGAGTGGATCCTGTGGGGTCCACAGATCCTGAGGTGTTCAAGGATTTACATCCCTGCACCCATTAGGCATGTAAAAATGCCTTTGTATACAACTCTGGGTGTTCAGCGCCAGGTTGGTGGCCATTTTGGGCGTTCAACGCCCATTTGCTGCCATTTCTGGCGTTGAACGCCAGAACCATGCTTGTTCTGGGCGTTCAGCGCCAGAACCATGCTCTGTTCTGGCGTTTGAACGCCAGGCATATGCTCCTCCAGGGTGTGATTTTTCTTCTGCTGTTTTTGATTCCGTTTTCAATTTTTCTCTTTATTTTGTGACTCCACATGATCATGAACCTATAAAGACATATAACTAAGAAAAATATAGTTAGATAAATAAAAATTGGGTTGCCTCCCAACAAGCGCTTCTTTAATGTCAATAGCTTGACAGTGGGCTCTCATGGAGCCTCACAGATGTGCAGAGCTTTGTTGAGACTCTCCAACACCAAACTTAGAGTTTGGATATGGGAGTTCAACACCAAACTTAGAATTTGGTTGTGGCCTCCCAACACCAAACTTAGAGTTTGACTGTGGGGGCTCTGGTTGACTCTGCTTTGAGAGAAGCTTTTTCTGCTTCCTCTCCATGGTTGCAGAGGGAGATCCTTGAGTTTTAAACACAAGGGAGTCCTCATTCCATTGAAGGACTATTTCACCTCTGTCAACATCAATCACAGCTCTTGCTGTGGCCAGGAAAGGTCTTCCTAGGATGATGGATTCATCCTCTTCCTTTCCAGTATCTAGGATTATGAAATCAGCAGGGATGTAAAGGCCTTCAACCTTTACTAACACGTCCTCTACTTGTCCATAAGCCTGTTTTCTAGAGCTGTCTGCCATCTCTAATGAGATTTTAGCAGCTTGCACCCCATAGATTCCCAGTTTCTCTATTACAGAGAGGGGCATGAGGTTTATTCCTGAACCAAGGTCACATAGAGCCTTAAAGATCATGGTGCCTATGGTGCAGGGTATTATGAACTTTCCAGGATCCTGTCTCTTCTGAGGCAATGTCAGTTGATCCAGATCACTTAGTTCATTGATGAACAAGGGAGGTTCAACTTCCCAAGCATCAATACCAAATAATTTGGCATTCAGCTTCATGATTGCACCAAGAAACTTGGCAGTTTGCTCTTCAGTAACATCCTCATTCTCTTCAGAAGAGGAATACTCATCAGAGCTCATGAAGGGCATAAGGAGGTTCAATGGGATCTCTATGGTCTCTAGATGAGCCTCAGAGTCCTTTGGTTCCTCAGAAGGAAGCTCCTTATTGACCACTGGACGTCCCAGGAGGTCTTCCTCCTTGGGATTCACGTCCTCTCCTCTCCTCACAGGTTCGGCCATGGCGCTTATGTCAATGGCCTTGCACTCTCCCTTTGGATTCTCTTCTGTAGTGCTTGGGAGAGTACTAGGAGGGATTTCAGTGATCCTTTTACTCAGCTGGCCCACTTGTGCTTCCAAATTTCTAATGGAAGACCTTGTTTCATTCATGAAACTTACAGTGGCCTTGGACAGATCAGAGACTAAGTTTGCTAAATTAGAAGCATTTTGTTCAGAGTTCTCTGTCTGTTGCTGAGTTGATGATGGGAAAGGCTTGCTATTGCTAAACCTGTTTCTTCCACCATTATTAAAGCCTTGTTGGGGCTTTTGATCCTTCCATGAGAAATTTGGATGATTTCTCCATGTTGAGTTATAGGTGTTTCCATAAGGTTCACCTAAGTAATTCACCTCTGCTATTGCAGGGTTCTCAGGATCATAAGCTTCTTCTTCAGGAGAAGCCTCTTGAGTACTGTTGGATGCAGCTTGCATTCCATGCAGACTCTGAGAGATCATATTGACTTGCTGAGTCAATATTTTATTCTGAGCCAATATGGCATTCAGAGTATCAACTTCAAGAACTCCCTTCTTCATAGGCGTCCCATTGCTCACAGGATTCCTTTCAGAAGTGTACATGAACTGGTTATTAGCAACCATGTTAATGAGTTCTTGAGCTTCTGCAGGCGTTTTCTTTAGGTGAATGGATCCACCTGCAGAAGTGTCCAGTGACATCTTTGATAGCTCAGATAAACCATCATAGAATATATCCAGGATGGTCCATTCTGAAAGCATGTCAGAAGGACACTTTTTGGTCAACTGTTTGTATCTTTCCCAAGCTTCATAGAGGGATTCACCTTCTTTCTGTCTGAAGGTTTGAACATCAGCTCTAAGCTTGCTCAGCTTTTGAGGAGGAAAGTACTTGGCTAAAAAAGCCGTGACCAGCTTATCCCAAGAGTTCAGGCTGTCTTTGGGTTGCGAATCCAACCATAATCTAGCTCTATCTCTTACAGCAAAAGGGAAAAGCATGAGCCTGTAGACTTCAGGATCTACTCCATTAGTCTTAACAGTATCACATATTTGCAAGAATTCAGTTAAGAACTGAAAAGGATCTTCAGATGGAAGTCCATGAAACTTGCAGTTCTGCTGCATCAGAGAAACTAATTGAGGTTTCAGCTCAAAGTTGTTTGCTCCAATGGCAGGAATGGAGATGCTTCTTCCATGTAAATTGGAATTAGGTGCAGTAAAGTCACCAAGCATCTTCCTTACATTATTATTATTTTCGGCTGCCATCTCCTCTGCCTGTTCGAAAATTTCTGAAAGGTTATCTCTGGATTGTTGTATTTTAGCTTCTCTTAAATTTTTTTTTTTCAGAGTCCTTTCAGGTTCTGGATCTGCTTCAACAAGAATGTTCTTGTCCTTGCTCCTGCTCATATGACAAAGAAGAAGGCACAGAAAAATAATAATAATAGGGATCCTTTTTGCCCAAGCACAGAGGTTCCCTTATGTGAGTAGAAGAAGAGGGGAAGACAAAGAATGTAATATAATGGAAGAAACACAACTGTGAGGATGGCAGAGATGTGAGATGAGATGTTAGGATATGAATGAATAAATAGAATAAGATGGGGGAGGGATAATTTTCGAAAATTATTTTGAAAAAGAGTTAGTGATTTTCGAAAATGGTTTTTGAAAATTGTTAGTATTTTTTCGAAATTTTTTGAAATCAAAAATAAAAATAAAAATAATTAGTTAATTAAAAAGAAATTTTTGAAAAAGGGGGAGATATTTTCGAAAATTAGAAAGAGAGAATTAGTTAGGTGGTTTTGAAAAAGTTAAGAAACAAACAAAAAGTTAGTTAGTTAGTTGAAACAAATTTTGAAAACCAATTTTGAAAAGATAAGAAGTTAGGAAGTTAGAAAAGATATTTTGAAAAGATATTTTGAAAAAGATAAGATAAGAAGATATTGTTGAAAAGATATGATAGGAATTAGTTTTTGAAAAAGATTTGATTTTTAAAATCTTTTGGGGATAATTTCATATAGTTTTAAGTATGTTTTAGTTAGTTTTTAGTCTATTTCTATTAGTTTTTAGGAAAAATTCATATTTCTGGACTTTACTATGAGTTGTGTGTTTTTCTGTAATTTCAGGTATTTTTCTGGCTGAAATTGAAGGAGCTGAGCAAAAATCTGATTCAGGCTGAAAAATGACTGCTGATGCTGTTGGATTCTGACCTCCCTGCACTCAAAGTGGATTTTCTGGAGCTACAGAACTCGAAATGGCGTGCTTCCAATTGCGTTGGAAAGTAGACATCCAGGGCTTTCCAGCAATATATAATAGTCCATACTTTTCACAAGAATAGATGACGTAAACTGGCGTTCAACGCCAATCCTCTGCCCAATTCTGGCGTCCAGCGCCAGAAAAGGATCAAAAGCTGGAGTTGAACGCCCAAACTGGCATAAAAACTGGCGTTCAACTCCACAAATGGCCTCTGCACGTGAATTGCTTAAGTCTCGCCCCAGCACACACCAAGTGGGCCCCAGCACACACCAAGTGGGCCCCAGAAGTGGATCTCTGCATCATCCATCATAGTTTATCCAATTTTTGTAAACCTAGGCTACTAGTTTAGTATTTAAACAACTTTTAGAGACTTATTTTGTATCTCATGACATTTTAGATCTAAACTTTGTATTCTCTGACGGCATGAGTCTCTAAACCCCATTGTTGGGGGTGAGGAGCTCTGCTGTGTCTCGATGAGAAACAATTTGATTTTAAAAATTTTTGAAAAAGTCAACTCAAATTTTCGAATTTGATGAGAGAAAAAGGGAAAGATATTTTTTTGATTTTTGAAATTTTTATGAAAAACATGAAAATTATGCAATGCATGAAATTTTTAGATCAAAACATGTGATGCATTCAAGGAATGCTATGAATGTCAAGATGAACACCAAGAACACTATGAAGATCATGATGAACATCAAGAACACATCTTTGAAAAATTTTTAATGCAAAGAAAACATGCAAGACACCAAACTTAGAATTCTTTAATGCTTACGCACTAAGAATTCAAGAATGCATATGAAAAACAACATACAACACAAAACAAAAAATCATCAAGATCAAACAAGAGGACTTACCAAGAACAACTTGAAGATCATGAAGAACACTATGAATGCATGAAATTTTCGAAAAATATGCAAGATGCATATGCAAGTGACACCAAACTTATGATATGACTCAAGACTCAAACAAGAACACAAAAAATATTTTTGATTTTTATGATTTTCTAATTTTTTTGTATTTTTTTTTGAAAATTATATGAAAAAGAGAAAAAAATAAGGATTCCAAAATTTTTAATATGAATTCCAGGAATCTTGCATTCTTAGTCTAAAGCTTCAGTCCAGGAATTAGACATGGCTCTCTAGCCAGCCAAGCTTTCAATGAAAGCTCCGGTCCAAAACACTAGACATGGCCAATGGCCAGCCAAGCTTTAGCATGTAACTCAGACATGACATGCCTGACATACCCATCAGTCATATAACAGCTGATATTTCATCCAGTTTCATATACTGATAAGTGGAAGCCTCAGTCCAAACGAATTTAGACATGGCTTTACAGCCAGCCAGGCTTCACATGCTTCGTGAAACACTAGAATTCATTCTTAAAAATTTTGAAAAATTTTTTTTTCGAAAACAGAGGAGAAAATTTTGAAAATATTTTTGAAAAATTTTTTTTTTTTTTTGAAAAAAAAAACGAAAAGAAAATTACCTAATCTGAGCAACAAGATGAACCGTCAGTTGTCCAAACTCAAACAATCCCCGGCAACGACGCCAAAAACTTGGTGTTGTTGCCGGATCAAAAGGGAATCTGGCACTGATGTTACCGGACCAAAAGCTTGCCGAAAACTCAATCAATCCCCGGCAACGGCGCCAAAAACTTGGTGCACAAAATTGTGATGTCCAGGCTCGAACAATCCCTGGTAATGGCTCCAAAGCTTGGTGCTTTGATCTTAATTCATAATTGTCACAACTTCGATACAACTAACCAGCAAGTGCACTGGGTCGTCCAAGTAATACCTTACGTGAGTAAGGGTCGAATCCCACGGAGATTGTTGGTATGAAGCAAGCTATGGTCACCTTGCAAATCTCAGTCAGGCGGATATAAAATAATCATGGAGTTTTCGAATTTAATATAATAGAATAGGGATAGAGATACTTATGTAAATCATTGGTAGGAATTTCAGATAAGTGAATGGGGATGCTTTTCGTTCCTCTGAACCTCTGCTTTCCTGCTATCTTTATCCAATCTGTCTTACTCCTTTCCATGGCTGGCTGTATGCAAGGGCATCACCGTTGTCAGTGGCTACATCCCCTCCTCTCAGTGAATAATATGCTCACGCACCCTGTCACGGCACGGCTATTCATCTGTCGGTTCTCGATCATGCTGGAATAGGATTCACCCTCCTTTTGCGTCTGTCACTAACGCCCAGCACTCGCGAGTTTGAAGCTCGTCACAGTCATTCAATCATTGAATCCTACTCGGAATACCACAGACAAGGTTTAGACTTTCCGGATCCTCTTGAATGCCGCCATCATTCTAGCTTACGCCACGAAGATTCTGGTTAGGAGATCTAAGAGATACTCATTTAGTCTAAGGTAGAACGGAAGTGGTTGTCAGGCACGCGTTCATAGGGAATGATGATGATTGTCACGTTCATCACATTCAAGTTGAAGAGCGAATGAATATCTTAGAAGCGAAATAAGATGAATTGAATAGAAAACAGTAGTACTTTGCATTAATCTTTGAGGAACAGCAGAGCTCCACACCTTAATCTATGGAGTGTAGAAACTCTACCGTATGAAAATACATAAGTGAAGGTCCAGGCATGGCCGAGATGGCCAGCCCCTCTGATCTAAGAACCAGGCATCCAAAGATGGTTTACAACTGATCCCAGATACCTAATACAATAGTAAAAGGTCCTATTTATAATAAACTAGCTACTAGGGTTTACATGAGTAAGTAATTGATGCATAAATCCACTTCCGGGGCCCACTTGGTGTGTGCTTGGGCTGGGCTTTGAGTGTTACACGTGTAGAGGTCCTCCTTGGAGTTGAACGCCAGCTTTAGTGCCAGTTTGGGCGTTCAACTCTGGTTTTGGCTCCTTTTCTGGCGCTGGACGCCAGATTTGGGTAGAAAGCTGGCGTTGAACGCCAGTTTACGTCATCTATTCTTGGCCAAAGTATGGACTATTATATATTTCTGGAAAGCCCTGGATGTATACTTTCCAACGCCATTGGAAGCGTGCCATTTCGAGTTCTGTAGCTCCAGAAAATCCACTTTGAGTGCAGGGAGGTCAGAATCCAACAGCATCAGCAGTCCTTTTTCAACCTCTGAATCTGATTTCTGCTCAAGTCCCTCAATTTCAGCCAGAAAATACCTGAAATCACAGAAAAACACACAAACTCATAGTAAAGTCCAGAAATGTGAATTTAACATAAAAACTAATGAAAACATCCCTAAAAGTAGCCAGATCCTACTAAAAACATACTAAAAACAATGTCAAAAAGCGTATAAATTATCCGCTCATCACAACACCAAACTTAAATTGTTGCTTGTCCCCAAGAAACTGAAAATCAAATAGGATAAAAAGAAGAGAATATACTATAAATTCCAAACTATCAATGAAACATAGCTGCAATCATATGAGCGGGACTTATAGCTTTTTGCCTCTTGAATAGTTTTGGCATCTCACTTTATCCATTGAGGTTCAGAATGATTGGCATCTATAGGAACTCAGAGTTCAGATAGTGTTATTGATTCTCCTAGTTCAGTATGATGATTCTTGAACACAGCTTCTTTATGAGTCTTGGCCGTGGCCCTAAGCACTTTGTTTTCCAGTATTACCACCGGATACATAAATGCCACAGACACATAATTGGGTGAACCTTTTCAGATTGTGACTCAGCTTTGCTAAAGTCCCCAATTAGAGGTGTCCAGGGTTCTTAAGCACACTCTTTTTTTGCTTTGGACCTTGACTTTAACCGCTCAGTCTCAAGTTTTCACTTGACACCTACACGCCACAAGCACATGGTTAGGGACAGCTTGGTTTAGCCGCTTAGACCGGGATTTTATTCCTTTAGGTCCTCCTATCCACTGATGCTCAAAGCCTTAGGATCCTTTTTATTTGCCCTTGCCTTTTGGTTTTAAGGGTTATTGGCTTTTTGCTCTTGCCTTTTGGTTTTAAGAGCTTTTGGCTTTTTCTGCTTGCTTTTTCTTTCTATATTTTTTTTTCGCCTATTTTTTTCTTTTTTTTTTTCTGCAAGCTTTGTTCTTTGCTGCTTTTTCTTGCTTCAAGAATCATTTTTATGAGTTTTCAGATTATCAAATAACATGTCTCCTAGTCATCATTCTTTCAAGAGCCAACATATTTAACATTCTTAAACAACAACTTCAAAAGACATATGCACTGTTCAAGCATACATTTAGAAAACAAGAAGCATTGTCACCACATCAATATAATTAAGCTAAGCTCAAGGATAAATTCAAAACTCATGTACTTCTTGTTCTTTTGAATTAAAACAGTTTTTATTTAAGAGAGGTGATGGATTCATAGGACATTCATATCTTTAAGACAAAGTTACTAACTACTAATGATCATGTAATGAAGACACAAACACAGATAAGCACATAACATAGAAAACGAAAAACAGAGAAAGCAAGAACAAGGAATGAATCCACCTTAGTGATGGTGGCGTTTCCTTCTTGAGGAACCAATGATGTCCTTGAGCTCTTCTATGTCTCTTCCTTGTCTTTGTTGCTCCTCCCTCATTGCTTTTTGATCTTCTCTTATTTCATGAAGCATGATGGAGTGCTCTTGATGTTTCACCCTTAGTTGTCCCATATTGGAACTCAATTCTCCTAGGGAGGTGTTGATTTGCTCCCAATAGTTTTGTGGAGGAAAGTGCATTTGAGGCATTTCCAGGATCTCATGGTGATGAGATTCATACGCCTCTTGAGCTCCATGAATGGGCTCTCTTGCTTGCTCCATCTTTTTCTTAGTGATGGGCTTGTCCTCTTTAATGAGGATATCTTCCTCTATGTCAATCCCAGCTGAATTGCCTAGGTGGCAGATGAGGTGAGGAAAGGCTAACCTTGCCATAGTGGAGGACTTGTCAGCCACCTTGTAGAGTTCTTGAGGTATAATCTCATGAACTTCCACCTCTTCTCCAATCATGATGCTATGGATCATGATGGCCCGGTCTATAGTAACTTCAGACCGGTTGCTAGTGGGAATGATTGAGCATTGAATAAACTCCAACCATCCTCTAGCTATAGGCTTGAGGTCCAATCTTCTTAGTTTAACCGGCTTGCCTTTGGAGTCAATCTTCCATTGAGATCCTTCTACACATATGTCCATAAGGACTTGGTCCAACCTTTGATCAAAGTTGACTCTTCTTGTGTAGGGGCGTGCGTTCTCTTCCATATTTGGCAAGTTGAACGCCAACCTCACATTCTCCGGACTGAAATCCAAGTATTTCCTCCGAACCATTGTAACATAGTTCTTTGGATCCGGGTTCTTACTTTGATCATGGTTCTTGGTGATCATTGCATTGGCATAGAACTCTTGAACCATTAGGATGCCGACTTGTTGGATGGGATTTGTTAGAACTTCCCAACCTCTTCTTTGAATTTCACGTCGGATCTCCGGATACTCATTTCTTTTGAGTTTAAAAGGGACCTCAGGGATCACCTTCTTCTTGGCCACAACATCATAGAAGTGGTCTTGATGGGCTTTGGAGATGAACCTTTCCATCTCCCATGACTCGGATGTGGAAGCTTTTATCTTCCCTTTCCCTCTTCTAGAGGATTCTCCGGTCTTGGGTGCCATCAATGGTAATGGAAAAACAAAAAGCTTATGCTTTTACCACACCAAACTTAGAATATTACTCGCCCTCGAGCAATAAACAAAAGAATACACTACAAGAAAAACACCCATTCAGGTACACTTGAAAAGTGTAGCCAAAAGTGAAAAAAAATGATGCCTTAGGCTACGGCTACGCTTTTTGGGCTACGGCTACGCTTTTTGGGGTGATTCCTATTCGGCCGTTGCCTATTCTCAAAGGCTACGCTTTTCAGCACCAAGGGCTACGCTTTTGGCGTTTGAGAATAGGCTACGCTTTTCAAGTGATGCTGTCCAGGACCAAAGGCTACGCTTTTCAGCTTCCAATTTTACCAGAATAGGCTACGCTTTTCAACGCTACTGCATCACTTGTAAAACGTAGCCGCATTGTATATTATAGCTACTCTATATAAGTGTAGCCCTAGGTCTTTTTTTTTATTTTCTATATAACCATAGCTACTCTTTATAAGTGTAGCCTTAGGTCCTTCATTGTTTTTTTTTAATTTTCTATATGTATATAATATTCTAATAATTTTTTATACAACATAATATTTAATAATATTATTACATATATAATTTTACATTTTTAATTAAATGAGTTAAATATTATAAAATAAAAGTAAACACATAATGATACTAAATAATTTTTTTAAATAATAAAAATCATCCTTACACAATTCAAAGACATAATCTTAAGGAGAGATAATTTAAGTCACATAAAACTTGTATCACATATCAATTAAAATGCAAAGTTTGCACTCTATATCCGAAAAGAACTTAACAAACAAAAAATCATTAATCTTCTAATCTCGGCATAATGACTAAAAAATATTCTGAAGCACCTTCAAATTATTCTTCTCAAACACATCTTTTTCATGCTGATCTTCATCACCATCAAGAAAACTCTTGGCCTTAACAATTGTAGCAGTGTTCATTCCCTTGTTCATTCCCAACAAGAACTAATTTCCAAGCAATTACTGCCCTACTTACAGCTGCAGATTATCATAATTCAAAAAGAGAAGCATGTAAGGATTTTGCATACTGATTCACCACCATACGCAATCAATACAAGATTATGTTGAAGGAAATGACCGGGCTACTTACAAATATTCTTTTGACCATTCTCGCGACACATGAAGAAAACAAAATAATAGAACCAAATGAATTCTGAAAAGTCTGCCTGGCAAGAGCAACAAATGAAGAACATGTTCTAATTGCAAGTACCAGATTAAAGATTAAAAATACAAGAAAACAAACTTGTTGCTTTTCTATTATTCTCATTGCAAATAAAGGAGAGTAAGCAATGGCTATGGCAAAATGCAATTGCAAATGAAGCTTGGAAGCACAAATGTCATTTATTTTAAATCGAACCTTGCTTTTCTTGGAAGCACAAATGCCATTTAACAAATCCTGTTAGTCACATTGATCACTTCAATTTCATAATTCAACACATACAAATCAAGAATAAGCACTATAACAAATAACAAGTATTGTAGTAGGAAATAGTCAAATGCAACATATTTCAAGTCTTAATTTAGCACTAATTAAAAAGAATGTAATGTTGGATGAGAAACGAACCACGTGTCTGTGTTGCTCGAACCTTTCGTGGAGGTTAGCTGCCTGAAAAAGATGAATAAGAATAAGAAAAATGGTTAAATAATTAAAGTTAGGGACCCAAAGTAAAAAAAAAATTAATCAGAAGGGTGAATGACCCGGTGATATCAATGTATATCAATTTAGCTTAGCTTGTGAAGGTGGGAAGTGTGAGAACTCATCATCAAACAGAAAATTATTGAACAAAAGGAAATGTCAAGAATAATACATAAAAGCATAATTAGTTTTCTGTTTCAAAATTCAAAACAAAACTGAATACAATGCTATAAGGGAATCACAGGTACAGGGGGATTTTACACATGTATCAGCACACTAGATTAGTGATGGTAACATCAGGAACAGAAGCTAGCACCAGTTGGGGTTAAAGTACTGCTCCTGCTTCTCTAGCCTTTCTGCGTTTGCGCCTCATCCTGAAATACTCCCTCTTCCTTGCTCTATAGCTATTGGGATTCTCAGGTTGCACTTCTCGTGGGTAAACACTCACCTGAAGTAGAAGAAATCATAATAATTAAGCTTCAATTTGTACTCTCTATAATTTTTCTAAGTAACATAATCATGGTGTAAAAAGCTTCACTTAACCTTTGTCCTATCAGGCCTAAATTTTTTACAACTCCATCAATCAAGGAGAAGATGGTATAGTCTTTGCCAAGTCCCACATTCTTTCCTGCATGAAACTAAAAGTATTGTCCAAAACAAAATCAAAACTTAGAGGATCCTGTATGGTGTTTTTTTTTCTTTTTCAAAGTGATGGGATGCTACACATTTTATATTACTCCTAAATTTCTAAATGCCAAAAACATGGTAATGGTCAAATTTTTATATATAATCAAGCTTCAAAGTTTAAGGAAGCACGATTTTGCAGTGGTAAGCAAGCTATAGTACTACCTATTCACTTTCACACAAGTTGTTGCCCTTTCAGTTTTTTTTTTCAGATTTTGGGCGCAGAAGAGGCTGAGGATGAGACCAAAAAGTAAACACTAAACCTAAGTTAAATAATATATGTATCTATACACAAATATATAGTAACTAATTTATTAACCAAAGATGGAAGTTCAGAAGAAACAGAATAAAAGGGCTATAAAAAGCTCACCTTATTCAAATTATCAATGTGCACAGAACCAGGAGAACTTGTTTGATTACTTACTTTAATTGAGATAAAAGCTGAATCTGAATTATATATCAGCAGAAAAACCACAAGAGAAGGACAGGTCAAAAAAGTCTATACTTGTTAACAAGAATTTAGAAACAAGTTAATCAGATTTATATTTTGTAACTCATAAACATAGATATATCTAACTGATTTGGATATATATGTGCATTGTGTATTGTATATTGTGTCTCTGTCAGTGCAAATATTCCCTTTACTTAGTAGCAAAATACTAGTTAGTTTTGAACTGACATACTACAAAAACAGCAGCTATTGCATAAACTAGTGCCCCAATGAATGAGGCTGCTACCATGACCTGTAGGTCACAGGATAAGTTAGTTGCTTTTGATCTCTATTAATCTTACCGAATCCTTGATAATACTGTTTAGAATTTGATGCTTAATCTCTCCCTTTTACAAAAGAGGAACATGCAGAGACATCCTTAGATTTCGGCCCAGCATTCTGAAGTAGTAGGACACAGAGAATCTGAAACAATTCTAAATGTAAACTAATATGATATATTTAGCAAATTAGTAGTAATACATCTAGATACCTGCACACCCAATGAATACAGACACACACACACACAAAGCTACCTCCAAAATGGGAGCTGAAGCAGGATACTCGGGCAAAAGAAGCAAGATGCAAAATCAAAAAGCAAATTCAAACGAAGCAAGCAACATAAATGCAAAAAATTAACTTTAACTCCTATCATGTACTATTCATACAGTAAAATAAAAATGTTCACTCAAACAGAATTCAGAGTAGATTCATAAGATAATAAGCCTGCTCATTAAATTAAATAAATAAGATACAATACCACAGTATCTATTTGATTGATCACTTACTTTTTCTCTTCTCAACTTGTTGGTTTTTTATTATTCTCATTAAAGCTGAATGCAAAATTCACAAAATCATGCCAATCAGCTTAATTTCAAGTGCAAAAGGGGAAAACGGCATTGCTTCAAACAGTAAAATGAGAATTATCAAACTAAATTGTAAATTAAAAATGAATTGAGATAGATATATCAATTTTGCACCAATATCACCAATGCAATTGATGGACCAAACATGAATCTCCTGGCTTAATCTATTTTTGGTGAATCAGAACCCAAAAAAAAACCTATAACCCTAAAAACCCCCAAATTAAATTTTTTTTCAAATAAATTTCTAGTCACTTCTAGAGTTAGCTATTTATGATGTTGGTCTATGTCAAATTTCTCTTATGGATTTGATCTAATTTCCTAAATACAAGTGAAATCAGTCCCTCTCATCATCTTAAATATAAATCAACTTCATACTTATGAGTTATGATTTGAAATATAAGTACTTATCTGTATGTAAAACTATAATAATGACTAATTTTACTTAATTTGATAAGTTTTATACCAAAATGATCTGAAATAGGATGATGTAAATACCATGATAAATTCCGTCTCTTCAGGGTCTAGTTCTTCCATGATCAAAGCTGCATATTCTTCAGCCTGCTGCTGTATGTTTGAGAGTTTGTTTGTTGTGGCACTAAGGCAGATGCTCTGAAAACAGAATTGATCATTTGTGATGATCAAGGAAACTCCTATTCTCATGGGAACGAAATGCAAAGCTAGGAAAGGAAAAAAGGTTGCCGATAAAAACTACTTCATTATCTTCATTCTAATTTTTCTGTTGATGAATTTAAAAAGAAAATTCATATAAACCTCTTTAATTTCTTCATTGGTGATTCTTCCATCTGCATCTTTATCAACCCTGCATTATTCCAAATGAAGGTTAACATACTTAATGGTGGGAATTAAAGAAAATACCAACCAATTTCTTTTCCTAGTTCTAAAATTAAGTAAAGAGGTAATGAATTAGTTACATGTCAAAGACGGTTCTGAGCTTGGAATCAAAACTCTGGTCCCAAAAGTCCTTCAATTGAGCCTTGTTAATTGAACCCCCATGAATATCCCTCCTCCTAGCCAAAGAATCAAAAAGTACACCAGCATGCCTCAGATTCCTTGCTCATCCCTACATACAAACAATTCAACAAATTCGAACCATTGTTATCCAAACACTTCCTAAAAGAAAACTACTCAGAACAAGTCCTTATTTCACTCACTCTCACACACACACACAAACAATTTCACAAACACTTAGAAAGTAACAACAAAAGAATAGTACAGATTTGTTATGAACTCTTCAATTTCAATTATTACCTATACATTTTCTAAAGAGAGAACGATGAAGCCATCCATCAGTTGAAGCAGAACATTTTCCAGGTAATTCACACATTATTTAAGGGATCAGACTTTCACAGTCATATTTTATTTTATTTTGAGTTCATCAAAAATCCAACAAATTTAGCTTGAGACCTAATAATAAGAATTGAAACTACACAGTACTTGAAACTATTAATTAGTACAATTGAAAGAAAAAGAAAACTAATAATAAGCAACAAACATAATAAGCAACTCATCTTGGTATTCCTGCGCAGCAACTAATCATGGTCAAACTCACCTGTGTTAATGGAATAAAACCCCTAAATTCACGAGTTCTCCTGCGCTGCAACAATAGCATGCATGTTCATCAATTCACGATGTCACAGATTATTGTACCAAAGCCCCCAAATTGAAACCTAAAATCAGAACCCTAACCTCGCGAATGAAGAAAGCTTTCAGTTGAGCGCAGAGTCTTCGTGATGTGACCGCGCAGCGAAGAGAAGCGACGATGAAGATGAGTGGGGAAGATGAGTGAGCGCAGAGTCTTCCTGGAGTGGTGAGTGGTGACGCCGTGAGTGGTGAGTTATGATGGCAAACGCTTTTCTCTGATTTGGGGGTGATGACAGTGGTGAGGCGGCGCAGCGACGATGGTGAGGGCGGCACAGCGACGGTCAGTAGTGCAGCAATGTGGAGAGTGGTGAGTGGTGCGTGGGGGGCGACGACGGTCAATGGCGAGAGTGAGAGGGTCAGTGGCGAGAGCGAGAGTGAGAGGGTTAATGGCGAGCGAAGAGAGTGAGTGGGGGGCAACGATGGTGAGCAGGGCTTTCAGGAAAAAGTGAGACTGATGGTGAGCAGGGCAACGATGGCGAGGGCTTCTACTTCGCGATGAAGGTGATGAAGGTGATGAGTGAGCTTTCAGGAAAAAGTGAGACTGAGGGTTTACGAAAGGGGACGAAGGTGATTGAGTGACATTTGGAGGGAATTGAATCACAAAAATTTACTAAGTGTGATGAGTTTGCTTTCAGGAAAAAGAGGAAAAAATTTCACTAAGTGTCAAATTTTTTACTCTAGATACATTAGGCATCGCTTTTAAAATGCACCCAAAATTTAACAAATAGGCTACCCTTTAAAAGCGTCCTCTTTGATATGAAAAGTGAACCTATAGATATTAACTTACGGCTACACTTTATAAGTGATTTCTATAATACCCAAGGCTACACTTTTTAAATGATGCTGCAATTGTGTATCCTTTTCTCTTATAAAAAGGCAACACAGAGAAAAGCGTAGCCTATTCATAGAATAGGCTACGCTTTTCAAATGTAGCTTAAAAAAAGTGTGGCTGAATGGGTATTTTTCTTGTAGTGATAGAAGAAGAAGAAGAAATATGGAGAGGGAGAGAGAGGGAAGTGTTTCGGCCAAGAAGGGTGTAGAGGGGTGTTGTTGTGTGAATTTGATGAAGAATGGAGGGCTTTATATAGGGAAGGGAGGGGGGGTATTGGTTCGGCCATATGGGTGGATTTGGGTGGGAAATTGGTTTTGAATTTTGAAGGTAGGTGGAGTTTATGAGGTAGGTTTATTGGGAAGAGTGGGTGGATGTGAGTGGTGAAGGTTTAATAGGGAAGAGGGATGGAGGTGATAGGTGAAGGGTTTTGGGGAAGAGTGTTTATTGGGAAGAGAGGATGATTGAGAGAAGAAAGTGAGTGGAGGTAGGTGGGGATCCTGTGGGGTCCACAGATCCTGAGTGGATCCTGTGGGGTCCACAGATCCTGAGGTGTTCAAGGATTTACATCCCTGCACCCATTAGGCATGTAAAAATGCCTTTGTATACAACTCTGGGCGTTCAGCGCCAGGTTGGTGGCCATTTTGGGCGTTCAACGCCCATTTGCTGCCATTTCTGGCGTTGAACGCCAGAACCATGCTTGTTCTGGGCGTTCAGCACCAGGATGCTGCCCATTTGGGCGTTCAGCGCCAGAACCATGCTCTGTTCTGGCGTTTGAATGCCAGGCATATGCTCCTCCAGGGTGTGATTTTTCTTCTGCTGTTTTTGATTCCGTTTTCAATTTTTCTCTTTATTTTGTGACTCCACATGATCATGAACCTATAAAGACATATAACTAAGAAAAATATAGTTAGATAAATAAAAATTGGGTTGCCTCCCAACAAGCGCTTCTTTAATGTCAATAGCTTGACAGTGGGCTCTCATGGAGCCTCACAGATGTGCAGAGCTTTGTTGAGACTCTCCAACACCAAACTTAGAGTTTGGATATGGGAGTTCAACACCAAACTTAGAATTTGGTTGTGGCCTCCCAACACCAAACTTAGAGTTTGACTGTGGGGGCTCTGGTTGACTCTGCTTTGAGAGAAGCTTTTTCTGCTTCCTCTCCATGGTTGCAGAGGGAGATCTTTGAGTTTTAAACACAAGGGAGTCCTCTTTCCATTGAAGGACTATTTTTCCTTTGTCAACATCAATCACAGCTCTTGCTGTGGCCAGGAAAGGTCTTCCTAGGATGATGGATTCATCCTCTTCCTTTCCAGTATCCAGGACTATGAAATCAGCAGGGATGTAAAGGCCTTCAACCTTTACTAATACATCTTCTACTTGTCCATAAGCCTGTTTTCTTGAGCTGTCTGCCATCTCTAGTGAGATTTTAGCAGCTTGCACCCCATAGATTCCCAGTTTCTCTATTACAGAGAGGGGCATGAGGTTTATTCCTGAACCAAGGTCACACAGAGCCTTAAAGATCATGGTGCCTATGGTACAGGGTATTATGAACTTTCCAAGATCCTGTCTCTTCTGAGGTAATATCAGTTGATCCAGATCACTTAGTTCGTTGATGAACAAGGGAGGTTCAACTTCCCAAGTATCAATACCAAATAATTTGGCATTCAGCTTCATGATTGCACCAAGAAACTTGGCAGTTTGCTCTTCAGTAACATCCTCATTCTCTTCAGAAGAGGAATACTCATCAGAGCTCATGAAGGGCATAAGGAGGTTCAATGGGATCTCTATGGTCTCTAGATGAGCCTCAGAGTCCTTTGGTTCCTCAGAGGGAAGCTCCTTATTGACCACTGGACGTCCCAGGAGGTCTTCCTCCTTGGGCTTCACGTCCTCTCCTCTCCTCACAGGTTCGGCCATGGCGCTTATGTCAATGGCCTTGCACTCTCCCTTTGAATTCTCTTCTGTAGTGCTTGGGAGAGTACTAGGAGGGATTTCAGTGATCCTTTTACTCAGCTGGCCCACTTGTGCTTCCAGATTTCTAATGGAAGACCTTGTTTCATTCATGAAACTTACAGTGGCTTTAGATAGATCAGAGACTAGATTTGCTAAATTAGAAGCATTTTGTTCAGAGTTCTCTGTCTGTTGCTGAGTGGATGATGGAAAATGTTTGCTATTGCTAAACCTGTTTCTTCCACCATTGTTAAAGCCTTGTTGAGGCTTTTGATCCTTCCATGAGAAATTTGGATGATTTCTCCATGTTGAGTTATAGGTGTTTCCATAAGGTTCACCTAAGTAATTTACCTCTGCTATTGCAGGGTTCTCAGGATCATAGGCTTCTTCTTCAGAAGAAGCCTCTTGAGTACTGTTGGATGCAGCTTGCATTCCATGCAGACTCTGAGAGATCATATTGACTTGCTGAGTCAATATTTTATTCTGAGCCAATATGGCATTCAGAGTATCAACTTCAAGAACTCCCTTCTTCATAGGCGTCCCATTATTCACAGGATTCCTTTCAGAAGTGTACATGAACTGGTTATTAGCAACCATGTCAATGAGTTCTTGAGCTTCTGCAGGTGTTTTCTTTAGGTGAATGGATCCACCTGCAGAGGTGTCCAATGACATCTTTGATAGCTCAGATAAACCATCATAGAATATATCTAGGATGGTCCATTCTGAAAGCATGTCAGAAGGACACTTTTTGGTCAACTGTTTGTATCTTTCCCAAGCTTCATAGAGGGATTCACCTTCTTTCTGTCTGAAGGTTTGAACATCAGCTCTAAGCTTGCTCAGCTTTTGAGGAGGAAAGTACTTGGCTAAGAATGCCGTGACCAGCTTATCCCAAGAGTTCAGGCTGTCTTTGGGTTGAGAATCCAACCATAATCTAGCTCTGTCTCTTATAGCAAAAGGGAAAAGCATGAGCCTGTAGACTTCAGGATCTACTCCATTAGTCTTAACAGTATCACATATCTGCAAGAATTCAGTTAAGAACTGAAAAGGATCTTCAGATGGAAGTCCATGAAACTTGCAGTTCTGCTGCATCAGAGAAACTAATTGAGGTTTCAGCTCAAAGTTGTTTGCTCCAATGGCAGGAATGGAGATGCTTCTTCCATGTAAATTGGAATTAGGTGCAGTAAAGTCACCAAGCATCTTCCTTACATTATTATTATTTTCGGCTGCCATCTCCTCTGCCTGTTCAAAAATTTCTGAAAGGTTATCTCTGGATTGTTGTATTTTAACTTCTCTTAATTTTCTCTTCAGAGTTCTTTCAGGTTCTGGATCTGCTTCCACAAGAATGTTCTTATCCTTGCTCCTGCTCATATGACAAAGAAGAAGGCACAGAAAAATAATAATAATAATGGAGATCCTTTATACCACAGTATAGGGATCCCTGTGTGAGTGGAAGAAGAGGGGGAGACAGAGAATGTAATATAATGGAAGAAACACAACTGTGAGGATGGAAGAGAGGTGAAATGAGATGTTAGGATATGAATGAATAAATAGAATAAGATGGGGGAGGGATAATTTTCGAAAATTATTTTGAAAAAGAGTTAGTGATTTTTGAAAATAGTTTTTGAAAAATGTTAGTAATTTTCGAAAATTAAGATTTAAAAATTAAAATAATTAATAAATTAAAAAGAAATTTTGAAAAAGGGGGAAGATATTTTCGAAAAATGAGAGAGAGAGAGTTAGTTAGGTAGTTTTGAAAAAGTTAAGAAACAAACAAAAAGTTTGTTAGTTAGTTGAAACAAATTTTGAAAAGATAAGAAGTTAGGAAGTTAGAAAAGATATTTTGAAAAGATATTTTTGAAAAGGATAAGATAAGAAGATATTTTTGAAAAGACATGATTGAAATTAGTTTTTGTAAAAGATTTGATTTTTAAAATCTCAATTAATGACTTGATTCACAAGAAATCACAAGATATGATTCTAGAACTTAAAATTTGAATCTTTCTTAACAAGTAAGTAACAAACTTGAAATTTTTGAATCAAAACATTAATTGATTATGTTATTTTCGAAAATGTGATATAAAAATAAGAAAAAGATTTTTGAAAAATATTTTTAGAATTTTCGAAAATAACTAAGAATTTTTGAAAAAGATTTGATTTTTGAAAAAGATTTTGAAAAAGATAAGATTTTCAAATTGAAAATTTGATTTGACTTATGAGAAACAACTTGATTTTAAAAATTTTTGAAAAAGTCAACTCAAATTTTTGAATTTGATGAGAGAAAAAGGGAAAGATATTTTTTTGATTTTTGAAATTTTTATGAAAAACATGAAAATTATGCAATGCATGAAATTTTTAGATCAAAACATGTGATGCATGCAAGAATGCTATGAATGTCAAGATGAACACCAAGAACACTATGAAGATCATGATGAACATCAAGAACATATTTTTGAAAAATTTTTAATGCAAAGAAAACATGCAAGACACCAAACTTAGAATTCTTTAATGCTTACGCACTAAGAATTCAAGAATGCATATGAAAAACAAGAAAAGACACAAAACAAAAAATCATCAAGATCAAACAAGAAGACTTACCAAGAACAACTTGAAGATCATGAAGAACACTATGAATGCATGATATTTTCGAAAAATGCAAGATGCATATGCAAGTGACACCAAACTTCTGTTATGACTCAAGACTCAAACAAGAAACAGAAAATATTTTTGGTTTTTATGATTTTCTAATTTTTTTGGATTTTTTTTTTCGAAAATTTATTGAAAAGGGAAAATAAGGATTCCAAAATTTTCAATATGAATTCCAGGAATCTTGCATTCTTAGTCTAAAGCTTCAGTCCAGGAATTAGACATGGCTCACTAGCCAGCCAAGCTTTCAAAGAAAGCTCCAGTCCAAAACACTAGACATGGCCAATGGCCAGCCAAGCTTTAGCATTTAACATCAGAGTATATTGATCTTGATAACAAATTGCTGCTCATCATTTATCAAGTATGTAACTTACCTCTAATGGTTTGGAAGCCTCAGTCCAAAAGAATTTAGACATGGCTTTACAGCCAGCCAGGCTTCACATGCTTCGTGAAACACTAGGATTCATTCTTAAAAATTTTGAAAAATTTTTTTTTTCGAAAACAGAGGAGAAGTTTTTGAAAATATTTTTTTTTTTTTGAAAAAGTTTTGAAAAGAAAACAAAAAGAAAATTACCTAATCTGAGCAACAAGATGAACCGTCAGTTGTCCATACACAAACAATCCCCGGCAACGGCGCCAAAAACTTGGTGCACGAAATTGTGATGTCCAGGCTCGAACAATCCTTGGTAATGGCTCCAAAGCATGGTGCTTTGATCTTAATTCATAATTGTCACAACTTCGATACAACTAACCAGCAAGTGCACTGGGTCGTCCAAGTAATACCTTACGTGAGTAAGGGTCGAATCCCACGGAGATTGTTAGTATGAAGCAAGCTATGGTCACCTTGTAAATCTCAGTCAGGCGGATATAAAATAATGGTGTTTTCGAATATTATATAATAAAATAGGGATAGAGATACTTATGTAATTCATTGGTAGGAATTTCAGATAAGCGAATGGGGATGCTTTTCGTTCCTCTGAACCTCTGCTTTCCTGCTATCTTCATCCAATCTGTCTTACTCCTTTCCATGGCTGGCTGTATGCAAGGGCATCACCGTTGTCAGTGGCTACATCCCCTCCTCTCAGTGAATAATATGCTCACGCACCCTGTCACGGCACGGCTATTCATCTGTCGGTTCTCGATCATGCTGGAATAGGATTCACCCTCCTTTTGCGTCTGTCACTAACGCCCAGCACTCGCGAGTTTGAAGCTCGTCACAGTCATTCAATCATTGAATCCTACTCGGAATACCACAGACAAGGTTTAGACTTTCCGGATTCTCTTGAATGCCGCCATCATTCTAGCTTACGCCACGAAGATTCCGGTTAAGAGATCTAAGAGATATTCATTCTAGCTTATTTCATGTAGAACAGAAGTGTTTGTCAGGCACGCGTTCATAAGGGAGAAGGATGATGAGCGTCACACATAATCATCACCTTCATCACGTTCTTGGGTGCGAATGGATATCTTAGAAGAGAAATAAGAAGAATTGAATAGAAAACAGTAGTACTTTGCATTAATCTTTGAGGAACAGTAGAGCTCCACACCTTAATCTATGGAGTGTAGAAACTCTACCGTATGAAAATACATAAGTGAAGGTCCAGGCATGGCCGAGATGGCCAGCCCCTCTGATCTAAGAACCAGGCGTCCAAAGATGGTTTACAACTGATCCCCAATACCTAATACAATAGTAAAAGGTCCTATTTATAATAAACTAGCTACTAGGGTTTACATGAGTAAGTAATTGATGCATAAATCCACTTCCGGGGCCCACTTGGTGTGTGCTTGGGCTGGGCTTTGAGTGTTACACGTGTAGAGGTCCTCCTTGGAGTTGAACGCCAGCTTTAGTGCCAGTTTGGGCGTTCAACTCTGGTTTTGGCTCCTTTTCTGGCGCTGGACGCCAGATTTGGGTAGAAAGCTGGCGTTGAACGCCAGTTTACGTCGTCTATTCTTGGCCAAAGTATAGACTATTATATATTGCTGGAAAGCCCTGGATGTCTACTTTCCAACGCAATTGGAAGCGCGCCATGTTGAGTTCTGTAGCTCCAGAAAATCCACTTTGAGTGCAGGGAGATCAGAATCCAACAGCATCAGCAGTCCTTCTTCAACCTCTGAATCTGATTTCTGCTCAAGTCCCTCAATTTCAGCCAGAAAATACCTGAAATCACAGAAAAACACACAAACTCATAGTAAAGTCCAGAAATGTGAATTTAACATAAAAACTAATGAAAACATCCCTAAAAGTAGCCAGATCCTACTAAAACCATACTAAAAACAATGTCAAAAAGCGTATAAATTATCCGCTCATCACAACACCAAACTTAAATTGTTGCTTGTCCCCAAGCAACTGAAAATCAAATAGGATAAAAAGAAGAGAATATACTATAAATTCCAAACTATCAATGAAACATAGCTGCAATCATATGAGCGGGACTTATAGCTTTTTGCCTCTTGAATAGTTTTGGCATCTCACTTTATCCATTGAGGTTCAGAATGATTGGCATCTATAGGAACTCAGAGTTCAGATAGTGTTATTGATTCTCCTAGTTCAGTATGATGATTCTTGAACACAGCTTCTTTATGAGTCTTGGCCGTGGCCCTAAGCACTTTGTTTTCCAGTATTACCACCGGATACATAAATGCCACAGACACATAATTGGGTGAACCTTTTCAGATTGTGACTCAGCTTTGCTAAAGTCCCCAATTAGAGGTGTCCAGGGTTCTTAAGCACACTCTTTTTTTGCTTTGGACCTTGACTTTAACCGCTCAGTCTCAAGTTTTCACTTGACACCTACACGCCACAAGCACATGGTTAGGGACAGCTTGGTTTAGCCGCTTAGACCGGGATTTTATTCCTTTAGGTCCTCCTATCCACTGATGCTCAAAGCCTTAGGATCCTTTTTATTTGCCCTTGCCTTTTGGTTTTAAGGGTTATTGGCTTTTTGCTCTTGCCTTTTGGTTTTAAGAGCTTTTGGCTTTTTCTGCTTGCTTTTTCTTTCTATATTTTTTTTTTCGCCTATTTTTTTCTTTTTTTTTTTCTGCAAGCTTTGTTCTTTGCTGCTTTTTCTTGCTTCAAGAATCATTTTTATGAGTTTTCAGATTATCAAATAACATGTCTCCTAGTCATCATTCTTTCAAGAGCCAACATATTTAACATTCTTAAACAACAACTTCAAAAGACATATGCACTGTTCAAGCATACATTTAGAAAACAAGAAGCATTGTCACCACATCAATATAATTAAGCTAAGCTCAAGGATAAATTCAAAACTCATGTACTTCTTGTTCTTTTGAATTAAAACAGTTTTTATTTAAGAGAGGTGATGGATTCATAGGACATTCATATCTTTAAGACAAAGTTACTAACTACTAATGATCATGTAATGAAGACACAAACACAGATAAGCACATAACATAGAAAACGAAAAATAGAGAAAGCAAGAACAAGGAATGAATCCACCTTAGTGATGGTGGCGTTTCCTTCTTGAGGAACCAATGATGTCCTTGAGCTCTTCTATGTCTCTTCCTTGTCTTTGTTGCTCCTCCCTCATTGCTTTTTGATCTTCTCTTATTTCATGAAGCATGATGGAGTGCTCTTGATGTTCCACCCTTAGTTGTCCCATATTGGAACTCAATTCTCCTAGGGAGGTGTTGATTTGCTCCCAATAGTTTTGTGGAGGAAAGTGCATTTGAGGCATTTCCGGGATCTCATGGTGATGAGATTCATACGCCTCTTGAGCTCCATGAATGGGCTCTCTTGCTTGCTCCATCTTTTTCTTAGTGATGGGCTTGTCCTCTTTAATGAGGATATCTTCCTCTATGTCAATCCCGGCTGAATTGCATAGGTGGCAGATGAGGTGAGGAAAGGCTAACCTTGCCATAGTGGAGGACTTGTCAGCCACCTTGTAGAGTTCTTGAGGTATAATCTCATGAACTTCCACCTCTTCTCCAATCATGATGCTATGGATCATGATGGCCCGGTCTATAGTAACTTCAGACCGGTTGCTAGTGGGAATGATTGAGCATTGAATAAACTCCAACCATCTTCTAGCTATAGGCTTGAGGTCCAATCTTCTTAGTTGAACCGGCTTGCCTTTGGAGTCAATCTTCCATTGAGCTCCTTCTACACATATGTCCATAAGGACTTGGTCCAACCTTTGATCAAAGTTGACTCTTCTTGTGTAGGGGCGTGCGTTCTCTTCCATATTTGGCAAGTTGAACGCCAACCTCACATTCTCCGGACTGAAATCCAAGTATTTCCCCCGAACCATTGTAACATAGTTCTTTGGATCCGGGTTCTTACTTTCATCATGGTTCTTGGTGATCCATGCATTGGCATAGAACTCTTGAACCATTAGGATGCCGACTTGTTGGATGGGATTTGTTAGAACTTCCCAACCTCTTCTTTGAATTTCACGTCGGATCTCCGGATACTCATTTCTTTTGAGTTTAAAAGGGACCTCAGGGATCACCTTCTTCTTGGCCACAACATCATAGAAGTGGTCTTGATGGGCTTTGGAGATGAACCTTTCCATCTCCCATGACTCGAATGTGGAAGCTTTTATCTTCCCTTTCCCTCTTCTAGAGGATTCTCCGGTCTTGGGTGCCATCAATGGTAATGGAAAAACAAAAAGCTTATGCTTTTACCACACCAAACTTAGAATATTGCTCGCCCTCGAGCAATAAACAAAAGAATAGAAGAAGAAGAAGAAATATGGAGAGGGAGAGAGAGGGAAGTGTTTCGGCCAAGAAGGGTGTAGAGGGGTGTTGTTGTGTGAATTTGATGAAGAATGGAGGGCTTTATATAGGGAAGGGAGGGGGGGTATTGGTTCGGCCATATGGGTGGGTTTGGGTGGGAAATTGGTTTTGAATTTTGAAGGTAGGTGGAGTTTATGAGGTAGGTTTATTGGGAAGAGTGGGTGGATGTGAGTGGTGAAGGTTTAATAGGGAAGAGGGATGGAGGTGATAGGTGAAGGGTTTTGGGGAAGAGTGTTTATTGGGAAGAGAGGATGATTGAGAGAAGAAAGTGAGTGGAGGTAGGTGGGGATCCTGTGGGGTCCACAGATCCTGAGTGGATCCTGTGGGGTCCACAGATCCTGAGTGGATCCTGTGGGGTCCACAGATCCTGAGGTGTTCAAGGATTTACATCCCTGCACCCATTAGGCATGTAAAAATGCCTTTGTATACAACTCTGGGCGTTCAGCGCCAGGTTGGTGGCCATTTTGGGCGTTCAACGCCCATTTGCTGCCATTTCTGGCGTTGAACGCCAGAACCATGCTTGTTCTGGGCGTTCAGCACCAGGATGCTGCCCATTTGGGCGTTCAGCGCCAGAACCATGCTCTGTTCTGGCGTTTGAACGCCAGGCATATACTCCTCCAGGGTGTGATTTTTCTTCTGCTGTTTTTGATTCCGTTTTCAATTTTTCTCTTTATTTTGTGACTCCACATGATCATGAACCTATAAAGACATATAACTAAGAAAAATATAGTTAGATAAATAAAAATTGGGTTGCCTCCCAACAAGCGCTTCTTTAATGTCAATAGCTTGACAGTGGGCTCTCATGGAGCCTCACAGATGTGCAGAGCTTTGTTGAGACTCTCCAACACCAAACTTAGAGTTTGGATATGGGAGTTCAACACCAAACTTAGAATTTGGTTGTGGCCTCCCAACACCAAACTTAGAGTTTGACTGTGGGGGCTCTGGTTGACTCTGCTTTGAGAGAAGCTTTTTCTGCTTCTTCTCCATGGTTGCAGAGGGAGATCCTTGAGTTTTAAACACAAGGGAGTCCTCTTTCCATTGAAGGACTATTTCTCCTTTGTCAACATCAATCACAGCTCTTGCTGTGGCCAGGAAAGGTCTTCCTAGGATGATGGATTCATCCTCTTCCTTTCCAGTATCCAGGACTATAAAATCAGCAGGGATGTAAAGGCCTTCAACCTTTACTAATACATCTTCTACTTGTCCATAAGCCTGTTTTCTTGAGCTGTCTGCCATCTCTAGTGAGATTTTAGCAGCTTGCACCCCATAGATTCCCAGTTTCTCTATTACAGAGAGGGGCATGAGGTTTATTCCTGAACCAAGGTCACACAGAGCCTTAAAGATCATGGTGCCTATGGTACAGGGTATTATGAACTTTCCAGGATCCTGTCTCTTCTGAGGTAATATCAGTTGATCCAGATCACTTAGTTCATTGATGAACAAGGGATGTTCAACTTCCCAAGTATCAATACCAAATAATTTGGCATTCAGCTTCATGATTGCACCAAGAAACTTGGCAGTTTGCTCTTCAGTAACATCCTCATTCTCTTCAGAAGAGGAATACTCATCAGAGCTCATGAAGGGCATAAGGAGGTTCAATGGGATCTCTATGGTCTCTAGATGAGCCTCAAAGTCCTTTGGTTCCTCAGAGGGAAGCTCCTTATTGACCACTGGACGTCCCAGGAGGTCTTCCTCCTTGGGCTTCACGTCCTCTCCTCTCCTCACAGGTTCGGCCATGGCGCTTATGTCAATGGCCTTGCACTCTCCCTTTGGATTCTCTTCTATAGTGCTTGGGAGAGTACTAGGAGGGATTTCAGTGATCCTTTTACTCAACTGGCCCACTTGTGCTTCCAGATTTCTAATGGAAGACCTTGTTTCATTCATGAAACTTACAGTGGCTTTAGATAGATCAGAGACTAAGTTTGTTAAATTAGAAGCACTTTGTTCAGAGTTCTCTGTCTGTTGCTGAGTTGATGATGGGAAAGGCTTGCTATTGCTAAACCTGTTTCTTCCACCATTATTAAAGCCTTGTTGGGGCTTTTGATCCTTCCATGAGAAATTTGGATGATTTCTCCATGTTGAGTTATAGGTGTTTCCATAAGGTTCACCTAAGTAATTCACCTCTGCTATTGCAGGGTTCTCAGGATCATAAGCTTCTTCTTCAGGAGAAGCCTCTTGAGTATTGTTGGATGCAGCTTGCATTCCATGCAGACTCTGAGAGATCATATTGACTTGCTGAGTCAATATTTTATTCTGAGCCAATATGGCATTCAGAGTATCAACTTCAAGAACTCCCTTCTTCATAGGCGTCCCATTATTCACAGGATTCCTTTCAGAAGTGTACATGAACTGGTTATTTGCAACCATGTCAATGAGTTCTTGAGCTTCTGCAGGCGTTTTCTTTAGGTGAATGGATCCACCTGCAGAAGTGTCCAGTGACATCTTTGATAGCTCAGATAAACCATCATAGAATATATCCAGGATGGTCCATTCTGAAAGCATGTCAGAAGGACACTTTTTGGTCAACTGTTTGTATCTTTCCCAAGCTTCATAGAGGGATTCACCTTCTTTCTGTCTGAAGGTTTGAACATCAGCTCTAAGCTTGCTCAGCTTTTGAGGAAGAAAGTACTTGGCTAAGAAAGCCGTGACCAGCTTATCCCAAGAGTTCAGGCTATCTTTGGGTTGAGAATCCAACCATAATCTAGCTCTGTCTCTTACAGCAAAAGGGAAAAGCATGAGCCTGTAGACTTCAGGATCTACTCCATTAGTCTTAACAGTATCACATATCTGCAAGAATTCAGTTAAGAACTGAAAAGGATCTTCAGATGGAAGTCCATGAAACTTGCAGTTCTGCTGCATCAGAGAAACTAATTGAGGTTTCAGCTCAAAGTTGTTTGCTCCAATGGCAGGAATGGAGATGCTTCTTCCATGTAAATTGGAATTAGGTGCAGTAAAGTCACCAAGCATCTTCCTTACATTATTATTATTTTCGGCTGCCATCTCCTCTGCCTGTTCGAAAATTTCTGAAAGGTTATCTCTGGATTGTTGTAATTTAGCTTCTCTTAATTTTCTCTTCAGAGTCCTTTCAGGTTCTGGATCCGCTTCCACAAGAATGTTCTTATCCTTGCTCCTGCTCATATGACAAAGAAGAAGGCACAAAAAAATAATAATAATAATGGAGATCCTTTATACCACAGTATAGGGATCCCTGTGTGAGTGGAAGAAGAGGGGGAGACAGAGAATGTAATATAATGGAAGAAATACAACTGTGAGGATGGAAGAGAGGTGAAATGAGATGTTAGGATATGAATGAATAAATAGAATGAGATGGGGGAGGGATAATTTTCGAAAATTATTTTGAAAAAGAGTTAGTGATTTTTGAAAATAGTGTTTGAAAAATGTTAGTAATTTTCGAAAATTAAGATTTAAAAATTAAAATAATTAATAAATTAAAAAGAAATTTTGAAAAAGGGGGAAGATATTTTCGAAAAATGAGAGAGAGAGAGAGTTAGTTAGGTAGTTTTGAAAAAGTTAAGAAACAAACAAAAAGTTTGTTAGTTAGTTGAAACAAATTTTGAAAAGATAAGAAGTTAGGAAGTTAGGAAAGATATTTTGAGAAGATATTTTTGAAAAGGATAAGATAAGAAGATATTTTTGAAAAGATATGATTGAAATTAGTTTTTGAAAAAGATTTGATTTTTAAAATCACAATTAATGACTTGATTCACAAGAAATCACAAGATATGATTCTAGAATTCAAAGTTTGAATCTTTCTTAACAAGTAAGTAACAAACTTGAAATTTTTGAATCAAAACATTAATTGTTATTGTTATTTTCGAAAATTTGGTATAAAAATAAGAAAAAGATTTTTGAAAAATATTTTTAGAATTTTCGAAAATAACTAAGAAATTTGAAAAAGATTTGATTTTTGAAAAAGATTTTGAAAAAGATAAGATTTTCAAATTGAAAATTTGATTTGACTCATGAGAAACAATTTGATTTTAAAAATTTTTGAAAAAGTCAAACCAAATTTTCGAATTTGATGAGAGAAAAAGAGAAAGATTTTTTTTGATTTTTTTTGAATTTTTATGAAAACATGAAAATTATGCAATGCATGAAATTTTTAGAGCAAAACATGTGACGGCAACGGCGCCAAAAACTTGGTGCACGAAATTGTGATGTCCATGCTCGAACAATCCCTGGTAATGGCTCCAAAGCTTGGTGCTTTGATCTTAATTCATAATTGTCACAACTTCGATACAACTAACCAGCAAGTGCACTGGGTCGTCCAAGTAATACCTTACGTGAGTAAGGGTCGAATCCCACGGAGATTGTTGGTATGAAGCAAGCTATGGTCACCTTGCAAATCTCAGTCAGGCGGATATAAAATAATAGTGTTTTCGAATATTAGATAATAAAATAGGGATAGAGATACTTATGTAATTCATTGGTAGGAATTTCAGATAAGCGAATGGGGATGCTTTTCGTTCCTCTGAACCTCTGCTTTCCTGCTATCTTCATCCAATCTGTCTTACTCCTTTCCATGGCTGGCTGTATGCAAGGGCATCACCGTTGTCAGTGGCTACATCCCCTCCTCTCAGTGAATAATATGCTCACGCACCCTGTCACGGCACGGCTATTCATCTGTCGGTTCTCGATCATGCTGGAATAGGATTCACCCTCCTTTTGCGTCTGTCACTAACGCCCAACACTCGCGAGTTTGAAGCTCGTCACAGTCATTCAATCATTGAATCCTACTCGGAATACCACAGACAAGGTTTAGACTTTCCGGATTCTCTTGAATGCCGCCATCATTCTAGCTTACGCCACGAAGATTCCGGTTAAGAGATCTAAGAGATATTCATTCTAGCTTATTTCATGTAGAACAGAAGTGTTTGTCAGGCACGCGTTCATAAGGGAGATGGTGATGAGCGTCACACATAATCATCACCTTCATCACGTTCTTAGGTGCGAATGGATATCTTAGAAGCGAAATAAGATGAATTGAATAGAAAACAGTAGTACTTGCATTTAATCTTTGAGGAACAGCAGAGCTCCACACCTTAATCTATGGAGTGTAGAAACTCTACCGTATGAAAATACATAAGTGAAGGTCCAGGCATGGCCGAGATGGCCAGCCCCTCTGATCTAAGAACCAGGCGTCCAAAGATGGTTTACAACTGATCCCAGATACCTAATACAATAGTAAAAGGTCCTATTTATAATAAACTAGCTACTAGGGTTTACATGAGTAAGTAATTGATGCATAAATCCACTTCCGGGGCCCACTTGGTGTGTTCTTGGGCTGGGCTTTGAGTGTTACACGTGTAGAGGTCCTCCTTGGAGTTGAACGCCAGCTTTAGTGCCAGTTTGGGCGTTCAACTCTGGTTTTGGCTCCTTTTCTGGCGCTGGACGCCAGATTTGGGTAGAAAGCTGGCGTTGAACGCCAGTTTACGTCGTCTATTCTTGGTCAAAGTATGGACTATTATATATTTCTGGAAAGCCCTGGATGTCTACTTTCCAACGCAATTGAAAGCGCGCCATTTCGAGTTCTGTAGCTCCAGAAAATCCACTTTGAGTGCAGGGAGGTCAGAATCCAACAGCATCAGCAGTCCTTCTTCAACCTCTGAATCTGATTTCTGCTCAAGTCCCTCAATTTCAGCCAGAAAATACCTGAAATCACAGAAAAACACACAAACTCATAGTAAAGTCCAGAAATGTGAATTTAACATAAAAACTAATGAAAACATCCCTAAAAGTAGCCAGATCCTACTAAAAACATACTAAAAATAATGTCAAAAAGCGTATAAATTATCCGCTCATCAATAGTAGAGGCAAGAGAAAAATCTATTGTAACCATGTTAGATGACATTATGGTGTATCTCATGACTAGATAGGCTGCCAATAGAGATAGGATTCAGCTTTACTAGGAAAATATTATGCCAATAATTAGGAATAAATTGGAGAAAGGGGCAAGGTTAGCTAGGGACTGGAGGCCATACTGGTCAGCTACTAATAAATATGAGGTCATGTGTGGATTAGATAAATTTATTATGGATCTGGCTGCTGTTTAGTGTTCTTGCAGGAAGTGGCAGATGAGTGGAATTTCATGTCCTCATGCCATTAGTTGCATTAACTTCAAAGGACTAGATTTAAAATCCTATGGGGATGATTGCTAAAAGAAAGATGCTTACCAGAAGTGCTGCTACCAGAAAGTGATATACCCTCTGAATGGACCGAATTTATAGGAGAGAACCCAATATGATGATGTCATGCCACCTCCATATAGGAGGCCAAGTCACATACCTGTGAAAAAGAGGAAGCGAGGATCTGGAGATGAGGAGAACAGAAGCCAGAATCACCTATCACAGAGGGGTCAAATTCAAAGATGCTCTAATTATGGTGATGTAGGGCACAAGAAGGAGGCTGCACAAAATCTAATAAGAGTGTATGTGCCATTATGCTCTAGGGTTTACTTGGGTTTATGCTATGTATATATTTTACTTTTTGGTTATGTATTTAATTCTGATTCTTTTTATATAATTGTGATTACCTTCATAGGCCCAAATCTCAACACAAGAAGCTGCCAAAGCTCCTAAGAGAGGGAGGAAGGCTTCATCCTCACAACTCCCTGGTCAAATAGTTCAAAAAGGAAAGTAGAGGAAGACTTCATCCTTACAACCCAACCCTCCAGCAACTCAACCCAAAAAACCAGCTTCTAAACCCAAGAAATCAGCAGCTCAACCCAAGAATGCAACAACTCAGTCCAATAACCAATTCTAGTCCAATCCTAAAACACCTTCAGCCCAACCATTGGCCAAGAACAAAAGTACAGTAGCAATAACCTCCTCCAATAAGAAATAGTCACTGAGTCAACTAACTAAGAGAAAGAGACATTTTTCTGTCATCCAAACTGGTGCACCACATGTTCTTCTACAGAAGTTCAAGCTAATGGCAAAATTACCTTCTAGTAAATGGAAAAGTCTTTAGATATTGCTCGTTATGTTTGTTTTGTTATCAATGTGTTACTTAGTTGGAAACAATGTTTTATGCAACATTCCAGATACTGTTACTTGGTTTCAGGTATTTCAACATACTATCTTGAATTGTGTTTTTTGTTTAAGTGGCATGACATCCACTGTAAACTATGGTTTCAATTTAGACTTGTATAATCCATGGGTTTAATTGTGAAAGTTTTAACTTGTCTTTAATTAAAATTGGCCATTAGGTCATTACTAGATTTACAAATCTCATTCCTACATATTGCTATACTAAGCTTCTGATTTAAGCTTGGCAATATTATTATTATTATTATTATTATTATTATTATTATTATTATTATTATTATTATTATTATTATTATTATTATTATTATTATTATTATTATTATTATTATTTAATGAATATTTTATGAATTAAAAAAATTATTTATTTATTTTTACCAACTTATAAATTTTATTTCTATTATGTTATTGTTGATTTTTCAATATACTATTGAGATTCGTTATGCTATTGTTTGTTATTTAAAATTTGATGTTGAAACTTGTTATATATGTTTAATTTTGTAATTTACAAAACCACAAATCCGATTCCATCCAAACCGCACCTCAAGTAAAATTAGTATTCGAATCAAATAAGTGTTTGACTCAAAAGCGATCCAAACTGCACGAACACCCATACCATCAGCGTCATCTCTCCCTCCCCTCTTCTCTCTTTCCTTCCTCTTCTTCCCTATCTTTTCGTTCAGTCTCTGCTCTCTCTTTCTTTATTTCTTTCATTTTCAATGTGTGGGATGACCGAATAGGAATTTTATTCTAATTTTAATTTTTTTATTAATAAGGATATTTTAGTAATTTTGTTTATTTCAATTTCTATATTTATCTTCAACTAAACAGGATACTAACATATAACTCATTCTTATATACTTTCCACTAAATATAATACAGAGACTTTATCTTTGAGCGAAGAGTGTGCCAATAGTCAGACCATGGATTAAACACCAACTACTTTGAGATAAAAAAACACCAACTATTTGCAACATAAGAGAAAATATTACGATGTAAACTCTGTTAAACTCTAAAGTGGTCATTAAAATTGGCAGCTTGCACAAAAAAAAATCACCGAAATTTTAATTGCACTATACAAATCTCCAAGATTAAAAAAATTGCACCACGTGGTTCCTATCCCCTCTCTGTCGAGTTACACATCATATCTTGAGTAACTTGACTTAGACAAAATGACGTTACTTTAGTTTTGACGATAAATATTTGTTGAAATGATAATAATACAATTTTTTTAATCTTAAAGATATTTATAATGTATTTAAAATCTCAAAAATTTTTCCGGTGCAAACGAACAATCTCAAAAACTACTTTGGACTTAATCCAAATGCTACATTGCAAACGTCGATAGGGTGAAAAAGGAGAAAGATTTATTGCACAATCAACTTATGTCTACCTTTTTCTTTTCTTTTTTATGGGATTGTATGCCGCTTGCTATTATTCTATTGCTTCTGCTATTACTTTCAGATTAAATACTACATGATGGTTTTCATAACAATATAAAACATCTATTAGCAAAGAGAATACACAATTCAAATTATTAAAATTTATAACATGAAGGGTTAACAAATGTCAATAGCCAATGGAATGCACGGAGGCTCAGACAAATTGAGTAGGCTGGGAGAAAAATCTAAGCATAAATTTAAAATGAGGTTGACCGATACAATCAATCATAGCTATCACTTACATACTCATTTTAAGTAGTTTGTACTACTCTTAACAGAATGAAACCAATCCTAACATACATATTTAGGAGAATAATTCTCATTACTGACTAAATAACTGAACCTCAATGTAACTATGTAATAATCTAATAATTATGCTTCCCCAAGTATAAACCAACACTGAATTTGAAACTATATGGTATAAGCAACTTTGTAGAATGGTCTAGCAACTGAAACCAATACTTGCATTTCTTCGATCTAATTAGTCAATGGCATTAATCTAAAACTGTAGAACATTAAATGAAAAATGATGAACTAGGCGCCACCAAATTTACATGGCCATCCTCTAAGAAGATGAAGAGGAGTGTACTGTTAGTGCGCATAATAGCTTTAGCAGGCATTTAACCTTCTTCTGACTCTGCAGATAATAATAGATATCATAACTAGAGTATTCTGGAAGATTCCAAGATTTTCATTCAGTGTGAAAGAACAAAAACAAAATCAAGGGTTGAAATTACGCAAAGTCAACCCCAAAATTGACAATGCTCAAACTCAGCTTGATAATATTTAGCTCAACTCATGGTTTGACTGATTTATTATTGAGCTTAATCTTATTATGGAATCTTGATGCACGAGTAAAATTTCAAAGACCATTTTAAAAATTAACCCTTAGATATTAATTAAGCTTTTGGCTATAAGTACATACTTATTTTTAACATATTTAATCTACAAGACACATTATGCAAATAATTGAGATATTATATATTATTATTGATAATATATAATGATATAGGTGATATTATGCCAAGGTCTCAGGCATCTACATATCTATGTGAACCGATAAATGAATATACAACCCTGCTCATGGAACATAGCAAAGTTAAGTTTGACTCATTTAATAGATGAGCTCAAATTTTTAGCTCAAGCTCAGTAGCTCATCGGCTCAAGAGCTTAGCTTATAAAGTAACTAATAAATTGAGCTAAAAATAGCTCACATGCTATTAGGAACAAGGTAAACTACCGAAATTGCACCAAAAAACTCATATCGCTATGAAAAATAACCAAATAAGATTTCTATGAATGACAAAGAAGTCTCAAAAGATTTAAAAACGTGACAAAATTAACAAAAATATCATATTTTTTTTACATAAATGATAAAGGAATTTTGTATTTAGCAAACAACTTGTGCATTTTATTTTAAATTCAATCATTCACAAAAAACATTGAAAAAGTTCCTTGACAAATCACCAAATTTTAACTATGACAAAGTCTCATTTTTTCTAATAATACTTACAAAAAATCGCATCGAAATCTAATATCTAAAGTATTTTATGAAAAAATATAACTAATATCCGATTAGTTTTCTCACTTTTTAAATCTTTTGGAGCTTATTTGTTATCTTTCCAGGTTATTTTTATTAGCGGCATAAACTTTCGAGTACCATCTTGGAAGTTATTTTTGGAAAAGTATGCAGATGTTAAACAAAAGGAGTTGTCGCCTTCTCTTAATGCAACAAGGAAACTAAATGAACAAGATATAGCATTAGTTTCAAATAGAACATTTGCTTCATACCATATATAGCTTCCATGTTATTCTCCTTTACAAGCGTACATCTTACAAGTTATGTTCACCGCATTGTGATGCTTTGAATTGGTAGGATTCTTGGACTATCATGTCACCTTAACCCTATATATTCCCATATATTCTTGGAGGATAGATTCACCCTTGACCAAGTAGGTAGATGCATTTGCATTAGTTGCATTCCACAACTCTCTTTTCCCTATATCCTTTGGTCTTCTTATCTTTAGCATGAGGACATGCATGGTTTAAGTGTGGGGAGGTTTGATACTTCCAGATTCACATCGCTCATGAGGATCAGGAAAAGACCACATTTACTTGTCCCTTTGGCACCTTTGCCTACAAAAGGATGCCATTCAAGCTATGCAATGCACCCGCCACATTTCAGCGGTGCATGATGAGTGTCTTTTCCGATCTTATGGAGAGTTGTATGGAAGTCTTTATGGACGACTTCAGTGTGCACGGAACTTCATTTGATAGTTGTTTGGAGAACTTGGCCAAGGTCCTAGCTAGGTGTGTTGATACTAACCTTGTCTTGAATTTTAAAAAATATCACTTCATGGTGAGACAAGGTATAGTATTAAGACACGTAGTTTCCGACAAAGGAATTTCTGTAGACCCGGCCAAGGTGAATGTCATTACCGGTTTATCTCACCCCTCATCTGCGAGGGAGGTCCATTTCTTTTTGGGGCATGCATGATTCTATAGGCACTTCATCAAGAATTTTAGCAAAATTGCATTGCCATTGTCGCGCCTACTGAAGAGAGCATTTTTGCGTGGTCTAAGAATCTTTACAATTAAGTATTCGTTGCAGTTATAGCTCCTAGACTGACAAAAATCCTTTCTTGCAAATGTTTTGGTTGTCACAAGTAACAAACCCCTTTAAAATTGATAACCGAGTATTGAGCCTCGGGTCGTCTTCTCAAGGAATTGCAGGGAGGTATGTTTTTATTATTGGTTATGAGTTTGTAAATTGGGGGGTTTGGAGTTTAGGCAGTGGGCACAGGTATATTTTCAAAGCAATAAAAATAAATAAATAAATAACTGTAAAATAAACTCTTGGCAAGGTACGAGAACTGGAAGTCCTATCCTAATTATCCTTATCAATTGTAATGAGAATTGGATTTCCTCCCACTTGGTCAGCCTTTACTAAACAAAGGAAGGTTAAGTGGACTGATTAGCTTGATTCTCAAGTCCTAGTCAACTCTTGTGGAGAGACTAGCTTTAGAGCAATCCTAGTGCAATCAGAATCTGCCAATTTCAATCACTTACTGAGTTTGATAACTCAAGTGTTACCAATCACTTGACCAAAGCCAAAAGGGTAGAAAAATATAAATTATTTATATAAATAAAAGAAACAAATCGTAGATCTGAAAATACCTCAAATTATATTTAAATATAAAAATCATAACATGGATTTCATTTACAAATAAAAGAGAAAATAAATAAATAAGAACATTGAACCTGGGATTGAGAGTCACTCCTGAAACTAAGAGAAGTCCTAAATCCTAATCCTAAGAGAGAGGAGAGAACCTCTCTCTCTAAAAACTACATCTAAAACCTAAAATCTGAATTATGAGAGCATCCTTATGAATGGATGCAATCCCTCTACTTTATAGCCTCTAATCTGAGTTTTCTGGGCCGAAAAATGGGTCGAAAACAGCCCAGAAATCGCTGGAGAAGAAATCTGCCACGCTGGTTTTTCGTCACTGCGACGCGGCCGCATAGAGTACGCGGTCGCGTCGCCTAGCGTCAGGGCAACTATGGCATATTATATATCAAATCGAAGCCCCGGATGTTAGCTTTCCAACGCAACTGGAACCGCGTCATTTGGACATCTGTAGCTAAAGTTATAGCCGTTTGAGTACAAAGAGGTCAGGTTGGACAGCTTAGCAGTTTCTCCAACTTCTTGTATTCCTTCCACTTTTGCGTGCTTCCTTTCCATCCTCTGAGCCATTCCTGCCCTGTAATCTCTGAAAAAACTTAACACACATATCAAGGCATCTAATGGCAATAAGAGAGGATTAATAATAAGCAAATATAAGATCAAAGAAGTATGTTTTCAATCAAAGCACATAATTAGGAAGGCAAATGTAAAACATGCGAATAGTATGAATAAGTGGGTAAAGAGTTGATAAAATCCACTCAATTAAGTACAATATAAACCATAAAATATGGGTTTTTCACCTACTCCAAAAGGACGTGGACTTTGAGTTTGATAGTGCTTGTGTGGACGCATTTGAGGAGTTGAAGAGAGCACTTACCACAGCACCGATTGCAAGGGGCCCTGACTGGACGCAGCCATTCTAGATCATGTGCGATGCGTCAAATCATGCCGTAGGTGCCGCGCTAGCACAGCACGATGGTAAGCTCCCCTATATCATCGCTTACTCCTCAAAGACGTTGGATGCGGTACAATCCAACTATACCACTACCGAGAAAGAGCTTTTAGCCATTGTTTATGCTTTGGATAAGTTTCGATCTTACTTGCTAGGCTCTAAGATAGTGGTATACACAGATCATGCTGCCTTGAAATATTTATTGACAAAGAATGAGTCAAAACCTAGGCTCATACGTTGGATCTTGCTTTTGCAAGAATTCGACATTGAGATTAGAGACCGGAGTGGATCACAAAATTTAGTTGCGGATCATTTAAGCCGCTTGGAAAATCTTAAGTATGATCCATTTCCGATCAATTAATCATTCCCTTTAGAAGGTTTGCATGCTGTTTCGGATAGTTTTCCTTGGTTTGCCCCCATGGCGAACTACTTGGTTGCTAAGATTTACCCTGCCATCTTTTCCAAACACCAAAGAGATAAGTTAAGGAGTGATTCCAAATATTATATTTGGGATGACCCCCACTTATGGAGGAGAGGAGTAGACCAAGTAATTTGCAGATGTGTTCCAGAATCTGAAATCCAACCAATTCTTGAATCTTGTCACTCGTCCGAGTTTGGGGGGCCACTTTGGCCCACAACGGACGGCGAAAAAAGTTTTGGATTGTGGATTCTGGTGGCCCACGCTGTTCAAGGATTCTAACCAATTCTGTGTGTCGTGTCACCAATGTCAAAAGTCGGGGAATGCATCTCAAAGGGATGAAATGCCTCAACAACCCATGCTATTTTGCGAAATCTTTGATGTATGGGGCATAGACTTTATGGGACCATTTCCCAACTCAAGTGGGTACTTGTATATCCTGTTAGCGGTTGACTACGTCTCAAAGTGGGTAGAAGCGATACATACTCACCTTGATGACGCCAATGCTGTGATTTCTTTCATTAGAAATAATATTGTGTGCCGTTATGGGTCGCCACGAGTAATCGTGAGTGACCAAGGTTCCCATTTTTGTAACAGAAAAGTTGAAGCACTACTCAAGCGCTATGGGATAGCACATAAGGTTTCAACTGCATATCATCCCCAAACAAATGGGCAAGCAGAAGTGTCCAACCGAGAGATTAAGTGAATCCTGGAGAAAGTGGTAAACCCACAAAGGAAGGACTGGAGCACTCGGTTGGGAGATGCATTGTGAGCATACAGGACGGCCTACAAGACATTGTTAAGGATGAGCCCCTTTCGGGTCGTCTATGGTAAGGCATGCCACCTCCCGGTGGAAGTTGAACACAAAGCCTATTGGGCAGTGAAGCAGTGTAATATGGACATCACCAAGGCGGGTGTAGCCCGAAAATTGCAGTTAGAGGAGCTTGAATATCTTAGAATAGAGGCATATGAAAATGTCCGGATCTACAAGGAAAATACTAAGGCATTCCATGACCACCACATTCGGAAGAAAGATTTTCATGAAGGTGACGAAGTTCTCCTCTACAACTCGAGGCTCAGATTCATGTCTGGAAAGCTCCGTTCAAGATGGAAAGGTCCCTTTAAGGTGAAGGAAGTTAAACCCTATGGTGTAGTGGAGCTGTTTGATCCTCAAAGTAAGACAACCTTCAAGGTGAATGGCCATAGAGTAAAGAAGTACCATGGCTACAAATCACCCAAGGAAGTGGAAGTGCTCCTCCTAGAGGATGCACCAAAAGAAGAGGAAGCTTGAGCACAGGATCGTCCAACTTAAGGACGTAAAAGAAAAGTGCTGGGTGGGAGACACCCCATCGCGGTATGATCGTTCTTGTATATACTTTCTTGTTTCTAGCTTAGATACTTGTGAATTCCATGATTTTTGATGATTGTTGAGCTTGTTTTGATATATGTTGATATGATAGGTATAGTTGAATTTGTTTGAATGTTGTGATACTCATTAGGATTTTGTCAACCTTGGCAATCTTTGTTGTATTGGTTGTGTTGTTGAAATATTTCATCTTGAGTGTTGTATGATTTTGTGAGTGTTTTCTCAACCTATCTAGTTGATTGTATACCAAGAGTATGTTGAATTATATTTTCTTTTTCCTGTGTTGTTAAAAAAAACAAAAAAAAAAAGAAGGGGGAAATTGGGCATCCGCGCGCCAGCGCGCCGTGCGCGCGTGCGCCGGTGGTGCATTTATACTCTGGTATAAAAAACCAGAGAGTTGTGCCTCTTTTGTGCCCACTTCGTGTCAGGCGGCCCACGCGCAAGCATACGTGGCGCCTGCGTGCAACCCTGCTGTCTCGCTATCGACGCGCAAGCGTACCGTGCGCGCACGTCGTGTTTGTATTCTGAGCTCTCTGGTACAAAAACCAGAGAGTTGTGCCAAAGTCGTGCCTGCTCTGTGCCCGCGACCTGACGCACAAGTGCACCTGGCGCGTCCGCGTCGGTCGCCACCCTCTTCATACGCGCGAACGCGCACTGTGCGTGTCCGCGTCGCTTATGCCGCACGCCAACTCTGGTACAACAACCAGAGAGTTAGGCCTACTCTGGGCCTACCCCGTGCCAATCTTCGCGCGTACGCGCAAGGGACGCGCACGCGTCCCTTGCCCAACCCTTATCGGCGCGCTAGCGCGCTATGCACGCGTGCGCCGGCCGCGCAGCCCAGCTTTAAACTGCGCGCTCCTGCTTCGTCCCTCCTCTCGTCTCTTTTCTAATTCTCTCTTCTTCCACTACTTACTCTTTCCTCTTCTTCCATACTTCACTTACATTGTCTCCGGTCACCCACCGGCAACCACCACCACCTCTGGTGGCCCTACATTTCTCTTCCCTTCTTCTCCTTTTGCAAGAACCCCATCTTTTCTCTCTCTCCCTCTCAAGGTTTTGCTTCTTCTACTCTCATCTCTTACTTTCTTTTCACATTTTCTTCTTTTAGTTGCATGCTTCTTTTAGTACCTTCTTATTTCTCTCTTACTTTTATTTGCTTGTTGCTTGTTCATTTGATTTTTCCTTTCTTATTTCTCCATGGATGATGAACTTGAACTTTAATTTGCTTGAGTAGATCTTGTTGTTGTCATTTGATGACTTTGTAAGTAAGTGATCTTGTGTTGATGATTGATGTTTCATTTTGAGGCTTTAATTGAGTGAGTTTCTTATATTTGCTCATTACTTGTTAGTTGCACGCCAAGTGTTCGAGGAAATGCACACATGCCATTTTTGTTTGTTTTGGTCTTGTACCCGCAGTTTAGTGCTTCTTCCTCATTCACTTGCCATCTTTCAAGCATATTGAGCCATTCTACTTTATGCTCACCAATTGAATGCTCACTTCACATGACTTGTTCTTTCTTTTGGATACTTGAGTGCACTCTTCTCATGCCACATTGCATGCATTATTCACCCTTGCATCCCATGCTAAGTGTTGTGACCCATACTTCTTTAGTTGTTCTTGATCACATGTGCAGTTGTCGCGTCTTCAAGATCCACAATTTACTCTGGGCACTACTTCTCACTTGCATGATGTTTTCCATGAGATGATTATTTGGGTTTAATGTTTTCTGTTCTCTTTCCTTTTTCAGAATGGCCACCAAAAAAGGCAAGGGGAAGGAACCAAGGAAACCAGCCACAAAAAGGGCGCCCAAAAGTCATCCTCCAAGGCGCATCCTACACTAGGAGCCAAACCTCTTTCTAAGAAAGCGAAGGCATCCGCTCCTATTGATGAAAAAGAGAAGAGCAATCCGGAAAGGGACTCTTCAAGGTTCCCAAACCGCTTCTGTGAACTTGTGTTCCCCGCCATGGTTGATCGGAACTATCATGCTGAGCATCTACTCACCCCTCCGGACAAGATTGCCCATTGTATCCTACCCCGCATTGAGTGGTGAGGATGTAATTTTCTTCTGAGAAAACCACAAGAGGTCAATCTCTCGTGGGTGGTAGAGTTTTATACCAACTACCACCTCCCATCTCTTCAGTCAGTATATGTGCGCCGAAAGCAAGTCTCGGTTTTTGAAGAGGCTATTCAGCAAGTGCTTAATATCCTACCAGTACCAAGGGAAATGGATGGATACCAAGAGGTCTTACGTCAGCAGAGTGCGTTTGGGTTTGATTGGGACTCAATTCTTCGAGTCATCACTGAGCTAGAGACATTTTGGACCCAAGGACGACTCCGGATGCGGCCCAAGTGCATCGATGCACGTTACCTTACTGTGGAAGCTAGAGCTTGGGCCCAGATCCTCTCCCACTATGTGCTACCTAGCACCCACAAGTCGTACTTCATGGCGGATCTTGCCTTGCTTGTTTGGTGTGTTCTCACAGAGAGACCGGTGAACATTCCACTTCTTGTCCAACAAGCAATGATTCAAGTCCATGCTCAGGGTAATTTGCCATTTCCAGCATTGGTATCTACTTTAGTCGCTGCAGCGGGTGTTCCTTGGGAGACCACGGACACGAAGGCTATAATTCTGGCCTAGGGTGATGTAGTCCCGAGTGGGAGATACTTACAGCTTCCCTTGACTACCCAAGCCTCGACATTACCCCGCAGCCTATTTTTCCTTCCACATCATCATCACTACCACCACCAAGATCCACCCATCAACGAATTGAAGATCTCCACCGGAAGATTGATAGATATGAGCGGCGCAACCAACGCTGCTATACTTACATTAAGAAGCTTCTGTGTTGTGTTACCCCCAAACTGAAGGAACCCGAAATATTCACATCCACTTTGAACCCAACTGACGGGAGCTCTAATGAAGAGGATAGTGCAAGTTCCGGTCCCGACCGTCCTTTGCGCATTGCTAGTAGCACGGAGGACCGTGCTATATTCTAAGTGTGTGGAGGTCATTCGACCGATCTCCATGGGTAACCATCTCTTCCTCACCCATGGATGTTCTTGATTAGTCAGTAGATTGCATGTTAGTTAACTTTTGCTTGTGAATACTCCTTTCATGATAGTTAGTTTACACTTGGTCAAAGTAATAACTTCATTTTCTGAGAAAATGTGTTTTTAGGGCACCCTACCAATTAATTGAAAAAAAAAATTTTTTTTTGTGACAAACTTGCTAGAAGAATGTACTTTGGAACATGATTGTTGAGTTAAGAACACAAGTTTGTGGGACTTGAGCCTAATGGTGTGGTCACATCTTATGACTACTTATTTTCCTTCTTGTGTGTGAACGTTCTCTTTCCATGAGTGTAATCCTTGCTTTGTCTGACTCTATATGTCCTTTATTTGGTGAATGAATGCATTTACATGATTGAGGCCATCATTTCAATAGTCACTTCCCCAAAATAGCCTTAACCCTTATCTACCGTTGCTAACCAACTTTGAGCCTATAATAATCCTTTTTGTTCTTAATTTTAGAACGTCAACACCCCCAAGCGGAAAACAATGAATGTCCCTGGAATTGGATCCTTGATTAGCTTAGGTGAGTGAGGGTGTGTGTTATTCAATTGGGAGGGAATACCTGGGAACTTGGGTAGATGTAAAGGTAGGTTTTTGTAATTGTAATGAAAAAAATTTTGGGAGGTAAGAACATACTTATGTATTGAATGATTGGACCGCATGCATTGGCACTCTTGTACATAAAATCCCCAAAAAGAAGGGGACAAGCAAAGAGAAACAAAAAGAAAGAAAAGGAAGAATGTAAAAAAAAAAAGAATAGAAAAAAAAGAGACAAAAACATAGAAAAAGAAACAATGAAAAGGAGACAAATTACCCCAAGGCAAAGCCAATGATCACCAATGCATGTAGATGAAGAACTAAAGAGAAATACATGAGCATGAGGAAAAGTGGATAATTGGGTAGCTAGGTTATGTATTAGAATTGCATAGGTTATTGTATGTGTTAGGTAAGGATCTAAGCTAATCAAAGATACAAATCTTAAGCTCACTTGGCCATACATGCATCCTTACCCTCACCCTAGCCCCATTACAACCGAAAATAAGACCTCATGATAACTGTATGCATGCATTAAAATAATTGTTGATTGTTAGATGAAGGACAAATCTTGGAGAGCATGATTGGAAGGGAATTGAGTGGCGAACCCTATACACTTGAGCGAATAGAGCGGATACACTTCCGGTGAGGGTTCGATGCTCAACTTCTTGTTCACGGCTTTCACAAGCGTACATCTTGCAAGTTATGTTCACCGCATTGTGATGCTTTTAATTGGTAGGATTTTTGGACTATCATGTCACCTTAACCCTATGTATTCCCATATATTCTTGGAGGATAGATTCACCCTTGACCAAGTAGGTAGATGCATTTGCATTAGTTGCATTCCACAACTCTCTTTTCCCTATATCCTTTGGTCTTCTTATCTTTAGCATGAGGACATGCATGGTTTAAGTGTGGGGAGGTTTGATAAACCCTAATTTTGTGGTTTATCTTGTGCTGATTTGAGGAAATTTTGTCAATATTTTCCGCATTTATCCACTTGAATTGCATGGTTTTGTATCTCCATCTGTGTTTGACCTTGTGATTGAAAACAAGTTTATTTTAGCCGGAATTGCTATATTTTGATCTCTTCTATCACCACTCGATGCCGTGACGTGTTTGTTCAGTGATTTTAGAGCTTCAGGGCAGGATTGGTCTAGAAGAGGAGAAGGAAGCATGCACTAGTGAAGAAACATGGAGCTTTGGAGCCTTGAAGTTCAGTCATCGACGCGCACGTGCACCTGGCGCGCACGCGTGGATGCGTACTATTGTGGCCACCGCGTATAGCTGACGCTCCCACGCACATTGGAAGAATCGTCATCGGTGCGCACGCATATTGTGCGCGTACGCGTGGATTCAGGAGCTCATCGGCGCGTGCGCGCACCTGGCGCACATGCGTCGCGACCAGCACGTGACCTCATTAATGAAATTGTGGCTGGCGATTTCTGAGGCCTAGAGGGGCTCAATTGAAGGCTAGCTCTGCATGGAAATGACCCAGGGATTGTAGGAGTAAGGGGGGATCACACATTAGAAACTTAGACACATTTTGAGTTTTTGGGTGTTCATCTAGAGAGGGAACCCTTCTTCCTCCCTAGATCTAGCTTGATTTTGATCTCCCATTGTGAAATTACTGGATTGGATCTTGTTGTTTGATACTCTTGTTTACTCAATTTGAATCCTCTAGTGTTATTTTGTTTAGATCTTATCATGATTGTGTTGTCTTGTTGCTTTTCAATTTTCTACCCCAATTCATGAACATTGTGGGTGTTGATTTCTATGAATATGTTGATGCTTCTTGTGATTGCTGGTGTTAATTGTGTAGTTTCTATAGATGATTGTTAGTGGATCCTTATAATTCTCAATTTAATTGTAATTTGAACATGTCTCTATTTAGTGCATTCTATGTGTTTGATGAAATATTTGTTTTAATTATGGAGTAGTTTCTTTTACTCTTGGTCCAAGTTATGAGAATTGGGTGACCTTGAGTCATTGGGTCTCATTGGATTGTTGATTGGAGAACCCTTAGTGACCAAATTGACACCCATTAACACCAACCCACTACTAATTAGTAGATTGGTTGGGACTTATGGGTTGAAATTGGTCAAACCACTTGACGTACCTCAACCTAGGAGTAAATGTTACGTACTTAAGGTTCTTTGAGGTAGACTTAGTGAGTTTGGTTCGTCACAATTGGCTAATTATAGTTGAAGACAAGGATAGAGACCCCAATTCCCATGCTTAGTCAAGAGTACCTTTGATTCATATTTGAAAAACCAAAATTCTTAGTTGCTAGTTCTTGATTTAGTTAATTGCTTAAATTTAGAGTTTCTTGCATTTTAAGATTTCTTGCATGACAAGCTTGGTAGTTAATTTTCATCACCATGATTCTCAACCCTGTATTTCTGATCAATGCTAAAGCACATGCTTGCCCATTCTTCGTGAGACGATCCGGAGTCTAAATACTCCGGTTACATTCTTATTTGCGGTTAGCACTTGTGACAACCACCCTTTCTTAATTTGGGATTGAGGATTGATTATCGGTTGGGCTATACTAACAACGGAAGTATTTTGTGGAATTCCGAACTGGTATACCTTCCATCAACTCTACCAAATCCTGCTCATGGAATATAGCAAAGTTAAGTTTGACTCATTTAATAAATGAGCTCAAATTTTTAGCTCAAGCTCAGTAGCTCACCGGCTTAAGAGCTTAGCTTATAAAGTAACTAACAAATTGAGCTAAAAATAGCTCACATGCTATTAGGAACAAGGTAAACTATCGAAATTACACCAAAAAACTCATATCGATATGAAAAATAACCAAATAAGATTTCTATGAATGATAAAGAAGTCTCAAAAGATTTAAAAACGTGACAAAATTAACAAAAATATCATATTTTTTTTACATAAATGATAAAGGAATTTTGTATTTAGCAAACAACTTGTGCATTTTATTTTAAATTCAATCATTCACAAAAAACATTGAAAAAATTCCTTGACAAATCACCAAATTTTAACTATGACAAAGTCTCATTTTTCTAATAATACTTACAAAAAATCGCATCGAAATCTAATATCTAAAGTATTTTATGAAAAAATATAACTAATATCCGGTTAGTTTTCTCACTTTTTAAATCTTTTGGAGCTTATTTGTTATCTTTCTAGGTTATTTTTATTAGCGGCATAAACTTTCGAGTACCATTCTTGGTAGTTTATTTTTAGAAAAGTATCTCTTCATGCAACAAGGAAACTAAATGAACAAGATATATCAATAGTTTCAAATAAAACATTTGCTTCATACCATATATAGCTTCCATGTTATTTTCCTTGTAAACACCAAAAGGTGATCCATGGACAGAGAGAAGCATCTCGCTAGGTTTCGGCAGCCTAAGGGTTTTGGGTGTCATCCCAACAGACAAGCGCTGACTACTCACCTGCAAAAGGCAACAAATCCAAATCAATCACAACTGTTTAAAAAATAGCCTCAGCAATGAATACTAGAGTTCATAAAGTCATCCATAAAAAACAGAAGGTAAAAAATAAAGGGAGAAAATTCGGACATTGGGAGTCTGAAGACCTTCTTGACTTGTGAGAGTCTGAGCTTCACATGGCTCCTTAAAAACCTATGTAACAAAGATTCAATCAATTCATATTATCACAATACAATGCAATCACTAATTAGTTTTTATTTGCAAGCTGTTTAAGTTAGTCATAATAGATTTAGCAGCGTATGCAATGAAACTAGTAATAGAGACAAGTTCTCTTCCATCTGCACATGAAAGGATCCTAAATGAATAGCAACATTTCTCATTCAAATCAATTCGTGGATGCTTCAGCACATAATGGAAATGAGAATGGAAGTACTATATTAATACTGCTCCTACACAGCTACCCCAATTTTATGTCGCATCAAGTCCTATGTAAGTGACCCAAACAAGCCAGTTAAGGATGTTACAAAATACAATTAATCAAAGTGCACAGAGAAGATAGAGAACATACAAAGTCCTTAAAATGAAGATTTTCATCACCAAGAAATCCTGTTCTCCCTACCAACAAAGAAGTAAACTAACAGGTATCAATTATAATCTATGCCAAAATATATAAGAACTATAATATCTATAGTAAAATCGTTCAAAATTGAAGGAACTCAAACATTTAAAGGGGCAAAGAACAATAGTATGTTTCGTAACATACATTTCTATTTTTTTAAATTCAATTAAGGAAACTTTAATTCAGATATGAAATGAGTTAAATCGAAAGAGAAAACTAAACACTACCAGTATTGCTAGAGTATTCAAAACCGCCAAACTAAGGAACTGAAAAAGGACATTCCGAAGGAAAAGCAATCGAAAGCCTCTAGAACAGAGAAGCGTGCAAATCTCTTCCTACACCACCACAAGTCGTGGACATTCTGCTCCCTCTCTCTTTCCACTTCACATCAAATTTTTCATTCCCTTCATCTTTCACAATTGAGGGATTCGGTAAGGTTTCTTCGAAGACCTGCAGCATTGGCTTCCGAAGCTGTTCCTCACTGAAACACGACCGAACCAAACGAAGTTCCATCAACAATCGCTCAATCTCAACATCACGAACCACCTTAATTGCACTGATTTGACGCTCCACTGCCACAAACACACAGGTAGAGGTTTAATAAAAATAAATAAATAGTGAAAACTTTATGCTGATAAAAAAAATTTGTTATTTGATTTTGCTGTACCTTCGATTTCAAGCTCTTTGAATTGAGGTTGCTATGTTTGGGTTTTAAGTTCCTTCAATTGAGTTGATTGTTTGACCATTTTCTTCGCTCTACGCCTTGGAAATTTTGCCTTTAATATACTAAAACTAATATAGTAAGAAAAAAGGGCTACAAATCTACAATTATAGTTATCAGAACTGAATCGGCAATCCACCCGGTCATATGATCGGGTCACTGGTTCAACCGATGGGTCATTGATTCACTCAGTTGACCCGGTCATAATTTAAAAAATATAAAATTATATAAATGAAATTAAAATTACATATTAAAACTTAAAATGCAAGTCTTTACAAACATAATAATAATAATAATAATAATAATAATAATAATAATAATAATAATAATAATAATAATCAAATGTTAATTTTTAGACAACTAATGATGCAAAAAGAGATAATAATCTAGTTTCTAGTACAAAATACTTTCTTTATTTAAATAAACAAGAGTAAGCAAAAGATAACATAATCGATAATCAAGTCCAAGTGATCTTAAAATCGACATCTATATCTTCATAGGACAAATTTGGAGCTTGATCAACATTTTCCTCACTTTGATTTGCATCTATATCTTCCATAACAAACACAGCATTATGATGTTATGCAGAACATCTGAAACAGAGAAAGAAGAGTTTGAAGAGAGAGGTACAAGAAACTAGTGAACTGAATTAACTTCATCTTATTCTTCCATCAATGAATCAATTCTACACACCTCTTAGAGGGATGCAAGAGCTTTATTTATAACAGAGTTGAAAAAGAGAAAAAGATCAGACATCAGAATAACAAACCCTAACTAACTGTACCAAACTGATTTTGTTATTGACTAACTCTCTTATCTCTTATCCCTTAACATACATCAACAAAAGATTTAGCATTTTTTAAGCAACACAACAAGAAGGTTCAGTAACAAATTCAACTCAAGTCAGTTATCCAGTAACAAATTCTACTTCTAGCAACAACCACATTTATGATAGGTTCAACATCAAATTCAACTTAACAACAAATTCTACTTCTAGAGTTCTAGCAACAAATTCAGCTATGATAATTATGATAACTTTCAGGCAGCAACAAAAACATAAACTATGATATAACAAATTTCAGTAACACATTCAACTTTCAGCAACAAATTATTTTGGCAACAAAATCAAAGTGCAGTGATGCAGCAACAAAATTGAAACAGAAAGAACAGGGGAAACTCACCAAATCGGGTTGCACGAAGGAATCTGAGAGCGAAGGAGAAGCTGATGGCGAGGAAGAAGCTGACGGCAAGGCTCAAAGCAAGAAGACGACAACGAAAACCAGCTCACCGGGATCTGTTGCCTCTGTTACCGGTGATGAAGAGCGTAAGGAAGTGAGAGATCGAGACCAGGTGTGAGATAGAGACTGTGAGAAGCAAGAAGATGACCACCACCACCACCCGAGGGACCAGATGCGGTTCCATTTGCTTCTGCCGCCAGTGAAGCGAGCGTAGGGGCATGGGACCGTGACGACGACCAAGGTGAGTGGACGAGGTGAGAGACTGAAAGAGTGACGAGGTGAGGCCGTGAGAGACTCAGAGTGACGACTGTCGAGGTGAGGGGAGAGACGAGAGAGGGACTATTGAGTACTGAGTTCTGACTGCCGAGCTAGAGACGGAGAGAGCACAGAAATTCAAGAGTCTTAGATTTGGCATTTGGGCATAGAGTTTCATTGAAAGGTGAAGGGGAGGAGGGGGTTATGAAACGACGCCGTTTCAGGTATTAAGAAGAAGAAAAAACGACCTGGACCGGGTTAAATTAATCAGCTGGGTCATCGGGTTTCACGAAAACCCGTCGGGTCGAACCAGGTCTGTTGCACAATCGGTTGAATGAGTGGCTTGATCTAGTCAGGTGATCGGGTTTTCGGTCGAATCGGCCGAGTCGAGCCGGGTTTGATAACTATGTCTATAATAGACTATAAACAAAGACACAAATATCCTACATAATATAATTTGCAACATTCATATACAGGTCTCCAACATTCATTAAAAGTTTTCACTTATCATCATTTTAATCTACATTATTATTTAATAGACAAAAAATTATAGTAGATGGATAGCTTTTTGTCATCTCCCAAAGTAATCACTCAATATTTTCTCACAACATTCTTTATTATTTTTTCTCAATCTTTTGTTATATGTCCATTCCCTTTGTAGCATTTAGTAACATGATACATATATAGAGATATCTTTTAGTCATCACAATATATTTTTAGATGTCCTTTATATCAATTTATATCTCAACTTTCTTTCTTCCTTCTTTCTTTCTCTTTTTATTTCTTTCTCTTTTTTTGCTTAACTTATTTTCTTCATTGACATCTTTTGATTGTAAACTATTAATTTTTTTAATCCAAAATGGGATGAAAGTGATCCCAGAGACTGTGTTTCTTCAACTTCTCAACTTTTTCAATGAATAATAATATTCTGTGTGATCTGATATATTTCTATTAACAAATTAACATAGACAATAATAAAAGACAAGAATATGGTTGGTTTAACAAGAAGTCATCAATTGCATAGTCATAAAAGAGTCTCATTACATGAATAAAAGACAAATTGAGAATTGTAAACAATCATATGCAAGACACTTATTACATTGTATTTAATGAAGATGGATTAGTGAACCTAAATGGTAAGCAAAACCGAAGCAAACTAAGGCCTTCATTCTTCCATTTGTCTTTAATTAAATTCAAATGACAAGTAAATTAAGGCCCCAGAATGTTAACTAGTTCATTCTTTTATAAAGCAGCAAGGTTTAATCATACACAAGCAAATTAAGCCTCTATTTGGGAAGAACACATCACAAATATTAAAAAGCTCTCACTGAATTGAATAAAGTTTAATCGCACTGTATTTTCATCTCATAACGAGGCAACCCAGAACTAGTCTAATAAAAAAGATAGATGAACAAAGAAATTTAAAAATTGAACTAATCCATATTCTTAACTGATCAAGTCATCAATATTCAATAATCAATTAATCAAAAATCAAGAGATGCGCAGAAAAGTAGAAGAAGAAACACACCATCAATGTCCATTCCATTAAGCAAATTCTAGTGCCAAAGTTCTATCATTCCAGAAAATGACACAAAACAATCATACAAAATACAACAGTTTAAAAATAAATAAATTCAATTCATAGAGGAAGAGAAAAAAATATTTAGATAAAATAAAACAAGAGACATAAATTTAGGTTTCAAAATGAGAAATGACAAAAAATAGAAGATGAAAAAGGAGAACACATACCTAATTTTTTTAAGGAAGGAGACGTTTGTTGTAGTGCTGGCAGCATAGTTTGCAGGCGGCGGCGGAGGCTGCTAATGGATAAAACAGCAGCGGTGTGCGTAGAGAAAGTAAAAGATTGGAGAGAGAGTACAGAGTAGAGAGCACAACAGCAGCGGAGAGAGGAGAGGAGAGCAGATCGGCATCGAGCTCAAAGGTTACAGCGTCAACAGTAACAACAACGGTGTACAATGAAAAAATTGGAGGGATGCTGGAGAAAGAAGTGGCTGCCGTTCTGGTTTATGACAGAGCGAGAAACTTAGGGACTGTGGAAGAAGAAGATTGGGATTTGAAAGTAGTGGATATTGTTGGATAAGCAAAGGGAAAATGGGATGTCTAGTTGTTGGGGTATTTTTTGGGGGGGTTTGTCACTCATGTATTAATTTAAAATTTTTAGATTTTTTATTTTTGTTAATAGTTTATTAGTTTAGCAATATTGCTTTATATTTAAAGATAAAACTAAAATTATGATTAAAAATCAAATATTTAAAATTTAAACAATAAAATTTAAGAGACTAAATTGTAATAATTTAAAATAGTTTAAATATTTTAATAATAAACTATGTCAAAATATAACAAATTAGAGGAGGAGAAATTGAGTGTGACTAACTTACATCCTATATATGTATATTTTATAAAAATATGTTATAGGTGGGTATTAAACCAAGGACCTCTCACTTAGTGCAAAACTCTAGAAAATCCTAAAAAATCCTAAAAAAATCCTAAAAAACCCTAAAAAACCCTAAAAAATAATGAATAATCCTAGAAAACCCTACATAACCCTAGAAAACTTTAGAAAAATACTAGAGAATCCTAGAAAAACCCTAGAAAATAATAGAAAAATCCTAGAAAAATCTAGAAAATCCTAGAAAACCCCTAAAAATTTCTAAAAATCATAAAAAAAACCCTAGAAAAACCTAAAATCCTAGAAAACCCTAGAAAACTTTAGAAAACTCCAAAAAACCCTAGATAAACTAAGAAAATCCTAGAAAACCTTAGAAAATCCTAAAAAACACTAAAGAACCCTAGAAAACCCTAAGAAATTCCTAAAATCCCATAGAAAATTCTAAAAATCCTAGAAAACCCTAGAAAACCCTAAAAAATTCTAAGTACCCTAACAAACCCTACAAAACCTTAGAAAACCCTAGAAAATTCTAGATAACCCCTCGAAAATCCAAGAAAAATCCTAAAACCCTAGAAAACCCTAGATAATCCTAGAAAACTCTAGAAAAACCCTAGAAAATCCTAGAAAACCCTAAAAAATCCTAGAAAAATCCTACAAAACCCTAGAAAACTCTAGATAACCCTAGAAAACTTTAGAAAAATCCTAGCAAACCCTAGAAAACTCTAGAAAAACCCTAGACAATAATAGAAAAACCCTAGAAAAATCTAGAAAACCCTTGAAAAACTCTAAAAAAAATCCTAAAAATCATAAAAGAAACTCCTAAAAAATCCTAGAAAACCATGAAAAACCCCAGAAAAATCTTGAAAACCTTAGAAAATCCTAGAAAAACCCTAAAAAATCCTAGATAACCCAAGAAAATCCTTGAAAACCCTAGATAACACTAAAAAACCCTAGAAAAACCATAGAAAATCCTAAAATACACTAAAGAACAGTAGAAAACCCTAAAAAGCCATAGAAAATACTAAAAACCCTAGAAAATTCTAAAAATCTTAGAAAACCCTAAAAACACTAGAAAACCCTAAAAAAACCTAAGTACCCAAACAAACCCGAGAAAATACCAGAAAACTCCAAAACACCCTAGAAAATCCTAGATAACCCTAGAAAATCTAAGAAAAACCCTAAAAAATCATAGAAAACCCTAGATAACACTAGAAAAATCCTAGAAAAATTCTAGAAAATCCTAAAAAAATCCTAGAAAATCCTAAAAATCCTAGAAAACTCTAGAAAATCCTAGAAAATGCTAAAAGATCCTAGAAAATCCTAGAAAAACCCTAGGAAACCCTAGAAAACTCTAGAAAATCCTAAAAAATACTAAAAAACCTAAGAAAACCCTAAAACCCTAAAAACTATAAAAAAAACCCTAGAAAATCGTAGATAACCCTAGAAAACCCGAGAAAAGCCCTAGAAAACCCTAGAAAAACCAATAAAACCCTAAAAAACCCTGGAAAACTCTAAAACTTCTAGAAAATCTTAGATAACGCTAGAAAACTCTAGAAAAAACTACTAAACCCTAAAAAATTCTAGAAAATCCTAAAAAAATCCTAGAAAACCTTAGATAACCCTAGAAAAACCTAAGAAAACCCTAAAAGCCCCTAAAATTTCCTAAAAATCCTAGAAAATCCTAAAAAATCGTAGAAAACTCTAGATAACCCTAGAAAACTTTAGAAAAACCCTAAAAAATGCTAGAAAATACTAGAAAAACCCTAGAAAATCCTAGAAAAACCTAGAAAAAAATTGAAAAACCCTAAAAACAATAAAAATTCCTAGAAAACCCTAAAACCCCTAGAAAACCCTAGAAAAAACCTAGAGAACCTTAAAAAACCCTAGGAAATCCTAAAAAATCCTAAAAAACCCTAGATGACCCTAGAAAATCATAGAAAATCCTAGAAAATCCTAAAAACCCTGAAAAATCCTAAAAAACTCTAAAAAATCATAGATAACCCTAGAAAACCCTAGAAAAACCTAAATAACCCTAGAAAATCTTAGATAACCTAGAAAATCCTAAAAATCCTAGAAAACCCTAAAAATCCTAGAAAAATCCTAGAAAATCCTAATAAACCCTAAAAGTCCTAGAAAACCCTAAAAAAAACCTAGAAAAATCCTAGAAAATCCTAAAAAAATCTTGAAAAAGATTAGAAAAATTCTAAAAAATCCTAGAAAAAATTAGAAACCCCTAGAAAATCTTAAAAACTCTAGAAAATCATAGAAAAACCTTGAAAACCTTAGAAAAAACCTAGAAAGCCCTAGAAAATCTTAGAAAACTCTAGAAAAACTTAAATAACCTAGAAAACCCTAGAAAACTCTAGAAAAATCTTAGAAAATCCTAAAAAATTCTAGAAAACCCTAGAAAATCCTTGATAAACCTAGAAAAGCCTAGAAAAACCCTAGAAAACCCTAGATAACCCTAGAAAACCCAAGAAAAATAAAAAATCCTAAAAAATCCTAGAAAGCCCTAGAAAATCTTAGAAAACCCTAAAAATCCGTAAAAAACCATAGATAATCCTAAAAAAGCCTAAAAAATCCTAGAAAACCCTAGAAAACACTAAAAAATCCTAGAAAACCCTAGAAAACCCTAGAAAACCCTAGATAACCCTAGAAAATCTAAGAAAATCCTAAAAAACCCTTGAAAAACTCCTAGAAAACCCTAAAAAATCCTAGAAAATCCTAGATAATCCTAGAAAATCTTAGAAAAAACTAGAAAATCCTAGAAAACCCTGGAAAAACCTTAGAAAATCCTAAAAAAGCCTTAGAAAATCCTTAAAAAATCTTAAAAAATCCTAGAAAACCCTAGATAACACTAGAAACCCCTAAAAAATCCTTGAAAATCCTAGAAAAACCTATAAAACCCTAGAAAACCCTAAAAAACTCTAGAAAACCCTAACATACCCTAAAAAAACCATAGAAAATCCTAAAAATCCTAGAAAATCCTAAACCCCCTAGAAAATCCTAGATAACCCTAGAAAATCCTAGAAAATCCTAGAAAACTCTAAAAAACCTTAGAAAATCTTAGATATCCCTAGAAAACCCAAAAAAAATCCTAGAAAATTCTAAAAAATCCTGAAAAACCCTAGAAAACACTAAAAAAATCCTAGAAAACCCTAGATAACCCTAGAAAACTTTAGAAAAACCCTAGAAAATCCTAGAAAATACTATAAAAATCCTAAAAAATACTAAAAAATAATAGAGAAACCCTAGAAAACCCTAGAAAAATTTTGAAAATCCTAGAAAAATCCTAAAAATCCTAAAAACTATAAAAAAAACCCTAGAAACCCAAAAAATCCTAAAAAACCTTAGAAAACTCTAGAAAAAACCTAACAAACCCTAGATAACCCTAGAAAAACCCTAGAAAACCCTTGGATTCTGGTCACCATCAACCACGTTCACGTCAACGCCGAGAAGAATTCCATCGGAGGGTTATTCCCTTCAACAAATAGGGACGATGCCGAGACTTCAGGTTCTGTCCCTTTCAACAAATAACTTTTTAGGTTCGGTCCCCACTTCGTTGTTGTGCGATTCTTTGTCCATTCAAATTGTTAAGCTTGTCTTTAATTTTTTCACGGGAGTTTTCGAGCTGCAAAGTACAAAGAACTGCATTAACTCGGGTTGAAGTGAGTCTCTGAATTGGTGGGTTGTTATTGTTGTTCTTGTTCTTGATTATGAAGGTTATAATCTTCTGCCATTTTTATTTTTTTGAATCATTTTATTGAGATTTTTCGATTTCTTTTCTTTATTCTGTTTAAAAATAAGATTAAGGGGAAGATATGATGATAATAGTGACGGTAGTGGTAAGGGATTTAGTGATGGGGTATTTGGAAGAGAGAGAAAATAATATTTTGGAAATGATGAAAGTGAATAGATTTTGAAGGGTAAAATTGAAAAAAAAATAGTGTTGACCATAGTTTGATCAGAAAATTTGAGAATAAGGATAAAATTGATGCAAATCGAAAAAATTAAAGATAAAATTGAAACAAATTAAAACTTAAGAATATTTTTAAAATTTTTAACAAATTTCAAGAACAAAAGATATATTTTACCTTAATAATTATACATCTTTAATCCTTGTTTTTAGTCTGTATCTTCAACCTTCTTCCCCCATCTACCCCCAAGTTGCAATGGTAATAAACTAGGCCAATTCTTGCATAAACTTCTTTTGTTATTCTAAAAAGAACCACATCATTGTATTTTACCCTGTGGTTTTGTTTTGTACATAGATTGTATGAGCATGCATTTTACAACTCAAAATTCATGCCAACGATACCCTTTTTTTTTTTCTAAAAGTTAAAATAATCATCGAATACTAACAAAACTAGTGGTTCAATTTGTCAATATGTTTTTCTTCCTTCTTGAGATTCAACACGTATTGTATACTAACAAAATCACGATGGTAAATAATAAATATGCGCAATTCGGAAATTTAAGACTTAATTTTTATATAAAGGTTTTGCCGAATGAATTGATGAAAGAAAATTAAAACGAGCAGACTCAATGATGTAAATAAAAGCTCAAACTCTACGAAACGTTGTAGTTACAATGGGCTAAAGCCCAATCTAATAAAATCCCGTTAACAATAATTACTGTCCATGCATGATGCATGGTGGATAGAGCTGTTTGGTTTAGGTAGTCGGGAAGAAGAGAACAAGGCAACTAGCATCATTAGCAATTTGCAACATTGCCAAATGGCAATGGCAATGGCCATGGCCTCATCCTTAATGTTATCAACAACTTGTTCTTTCATTTTCCCTTCTATCACTATATGCATTTCCTCTTACAACCCTAACCCTTCTAGAAGACTAGCTCTCTTTCACCTTCTTTTTGGTCCATTTGGTAATTAACCTCCATTCACATCAGCTTTATTATTATCCATTTGATACTTAGAGTTAATTAATTATATTATCACTCTGTTTATATTAACAGAATTATTATGGCAATTTGTTCAGCTATTCCACAGTCCCAATCTCTGTTATTTGGTGTAAAAGGTTCAGAATTGTTTAGAGTAGCAGAGGCTAATGCAGCAGAAAATCTAATTCAACCAGAGCAAAACTTGTTTGAATGGGTCAAAAATGACAATAGAAGATTCTTACATGTTGTGTACCGTGTTGGGGACTTGGATAAGACTATAAAGTATGCTACCTATGATGCTTCAATTGCCCTAAGTTAATGCAATTATTATACTATATTCTTGAATCTTGATTACATTTTTAGAATGTGTATATATATTTAGGTTTTACACTAAGTGCCTTGGCATGAAGCTGTTGAGAAAACGTGATATACCTGAAGAAAGATACACAAATTCTTTTCTTGGATATGGCCCTGAAGATTCCAATTTTACAGTTGAGATTACCTACAGTGAGTTTAGATATGCAAGATACAAACTTTTCTTTAGCATAAAATAGTTTGTGCTTCTCTTGTTTCTTGTTTGTATTTCTTGATCATTGCAGATTATGGAGTGGACAAGTATGACATTGGAAATGGGTTTGGTCATTTGGGTGTTGTAGTTGAAGATGTAAGCTCCTATTATAGAACAATTAGAAAACAAAGCATGATTGTTAATATTGTAGAACTAAGCAACAGCAACTTAAAATTCAAATAGAGTCTCCAATTGAATACATTGGTGCATTAAGAACCAATTTATATTTTTCATGAACATTAGTTACCAGCTTATCTAACATCACCAGCCAATTAATCAATGTGTGTTGTTATCTTCAAACTATGAAATTCTCACAGGAAGTTAAAAACTAAATGGTCTTTTTTAGAGTGGTTTTTGGTACATTTCCTTTTATTGATGCTCAATTTTCATGTATGCTACATGTCTCTGTCAAATTTCTGACTTAAATTATGATGATTATTTTCCTTACTCCAATTTCTAGGCTGCAAAGGCAGTTGATCTGATAAAAGCAAAAGGTGGAAAGGTTATCAAGAAACCAGGGCCTGTCAAAGGTGGCAGCACAGTAACTTCTTTCATCCAAGATCCTGATGGTTATGAATTTGAGCTCTTGGAAAGAGGACTTACTTCCGAGCCCCTATGCTAAGTGTCACTTCGTGTAGGTGATCTTGACCATGCCATAGTCTTCTATCAGAAAGTGAGTGTTTTCTACTCCTGTTAGGATGAAAATGTGAAAGGTTCTTTCATGAAGTGAATTCCATCTTTCTTTCATGTATTAATATTTTTCCTTGTTTTTATGGATTTCAAAAGGCTATTGGCATGCAACTTCTTCATAGGAAAGACAATCCTGAGCACAAGGTAAACTTATGCTAGTGGCAATTATTAACATCATGCGCAAGTTGGCTTGTTTGGTTTCTGTTTTCATTTTCAGTAACCTTTGCTTATTAGATTTTGTGAAGAAAAAAAGTAAAAACAAAAAACATAATTTTATCGATTTTTAGCTATCAATTGTCATTGATTCTGATTGGTTTACAGAATACAGTTGCCATAATAGGGTATGGTCCTGAAGATAAGAACACTGTTCTAGAACTTACATATATCTACGGAATCACTAATTATGACAAAGGAAATGGCTATGGACAGGTAGATACTATTTATTTTCCATTTTCAAAAGTGGTTTTATTGATTTTTGTGTTGTTCTCCTGTCTATTTTCTATATCTTACTGTTAGAATGCAACTCATTTATGTGTTTGCACAGATTGCAATAGGCACAAATGATGTGTATAAGAGTGCAGAAGCAATCAAACTGTGTGGAGGCAAGGTTATCCGTGAACCTGGGCCGCTGCCAGTTATCAACACCAAGATAGCAGTTTGCTTGGACCCTGGACCCTGATGGTTGGAAATTGGTATGCATAACCTTTCCATCTATTTGATTGTATGGGATTTATTATGTGCTTCTTCTAAGACTTCAACCAGGTCAACTATGTTGATGAATTCATGGGTGGTTTGTGTATGATATGTAATTAGAGAGGAATGAATCATATGTGAAATAACGTGAGAAATACTAGGAAAATATATTTTGTTTTAAACACCATGCCGACTCACACTAACCACAGTTGAACGGGGTGAGTCAGATGACTTGCGATGCAATATATGTACACCTAACATAACTCAAAATACTATTTACCACTACTGCTTTTTCTCTATACTTATCATCTGAGTTCTCCTTTCATTTATACCCGAGACTTTGGCATAGAATGATACCATCTTATTGTATTTTAAAGTTTGACTTGTGTATTACTTATGCAGGCTTTTGTTGATAATGCTGATTTCCTGAAGGAATTAGAGTGACAATGTAACGGTTCTAGATCATATGCCTCTTCATTGAAATCATTGTACTATATCAATGTCCTTGGTGAAATCTTACAGTTATTCTATCAAATGTACATCTTTATAAGCATCTCACAAAGTAAAAGTAAAAGAGAAGTAGAAAAAGCAACCCCATATCAGCCATTTTATTTTTTCTTATTTTCTGTTTATATTTATGCCGCTTTGGCACAGCAATTCAACATATACTGAATTCCATCAAGCCAGAATTGTTTGTCTCTTTTACTCTCACATTCAAACTCTATTATCCTTTCTGCAGTTTTAATTCCGAAATATGCCCTCTTTTCTATTAAGTCTTCTTTCTCTCTTCCCGGCCAAGCTTGGACATCACTGCAGACTCCGGTGACTATACCTGCAATTTTATAGGCCATACCTTAAAGCATTGGTTTTCAGATTGTGGGAAAGAATAGTTATGAATGAAACTTTGAGCTTACATTTCTTCTTTTTGGTGAATGTTCCTGCCATGTGCTTGCTCTTCATTTTTGCTATAACCTGTTGTAATTTTGTTAGAACATTCCATGTAACTATTTAATTGGAGATATCAACAAAATCAGTGGTTATGATTATCTCCTATGCCTATTATTTTTTGATGGATTTTTGAGGGTCTTCTAGTAATTACCTGTAAATTTGAATTCATATTGAAAGATACTTGCTTCCAGTGAAGATCTCCTGCATTTGACATTCAGAAAGAAAGGGATACTTTGTGTTATAAATATAAACTTCTATGTGCATTTGCCATTTGTTTTAATTTACTTCAATTGCTATAAATATTTTAAGGATACCTTTTCTTGTACGCTTTAGAAGCTCCCCTCCTTCGAAAACAGAGTCTAGTGCCAGCAAGATGTTTGCTTCTCTTCCTTCCTCGCATTTTTCATCAACTAGAGGGATTTTTAGGGTTTTTCTAGGATTTTCTAGATTTTCTAAGGTTTTCTAAGATTTTTCTATTGTTTTCTAGGGTTTTCAAGTGTTTTCTAAAGTTTTCTAGGATTATCTAAGATTTTCTAGGGTTTTGTAGGGTTTTCTAGGGTTTTTCTAGTGTTTTTTAGGATTTTTAGGATTTTCTAGAGTTTTCTAGAATTATCTAAGTTTTCTAGGATTTTTTAGGGGTTTTCTTTGATTTTCCAGGGTTTTCTAGGGTTTGTTAGGTACTTAGGTTTTTTAAGGTTTTCTAGGGTTTTTCTAAAGTTTTCTAGGGTTTTCTAGGATTTTTTAAAGTTTTCTAGGGTTTTCCATGATTTTTTAAGGTTTTTTAGGGTTTTCTAGGAGTTTTCTAGGATTTTTTAGGATTTTCTAGGGTATTTTTTAGGGTTTTGCTCTAAGTGAGAGATCCTTGGTTTAATACCCACCTATAACATATTTTTATAACATATACATATATAGGATGTAAGTTAGTCATACTCAATTTCCAATCCTCTAATTTGTCATATTTTGACATAGTTTATTCGTAAGGTATTCAAACTATTTTAATTTATTCCAATTTAGCCTCTTAAATTTTATTGTTTAAATTTGAAATATTTGATTTTTAATCATAATTTTAATTTGATCTTTAAATATAAAGAAATATTGTTAAACTAATAAACTATTAACAAAGCATGATTAGTTAATTATATATTTTTTATATATTTTTTATATGAATAGTTAATTTTTTAAATACACAAAGCATGATTAGTTAAAATAATTTCTATTTTACTTTTGTATTTTTATTTCTGAAAATAATTTTTATTTTTAACTTTTTATATTTTAAAAACATAATTTGTTTGTGAAAATAATAAAAACATGTTAGATTAGTCTATTTATAAAATATGTTTTTAATATTAATTTTAGAATATAAAATTATGCTTTATTGAATTTATAATTTTATTTATTTTTTATAAAGTTAACAATTAATTTTTATAAATTTCAAAAATAAAATTAATTACTATCATAAAGTAATTAAATTCATAATAATAATAGATAATTTAACCAAATAAACAATAGGGTTAAGTACAATTTTGGTCTTTAATGTATAGGTCGAAATTTTTTTTGTCTCTAATCTTTTTTTGCATACAAAATCGTCCCTAAGGTTCGAGTTGGTTTTAAATCGTCCTTCGGGCTAAAAAAATACTTTTTAAAGACGATTTTGCTCTTTATGGTTTCTTTTCCTTCATGTCATTCTCGTGAAATCATTTCGTCTTCCTCAAATAACTCACAATATTTGAGAACACACTTGGTCTTTGAAATGTTTGCGTGAAACCCTACAAAAGTGTTCCTGCGATGATGATCTACGCTAGTGGTTGAAGACATTTTGTTGTTGGGAGTTTGACCGAGGGTGTGGCGTGATGTCGCATTTGTTACTTATCTTCATCGCTGCAGATAGCCGTTGTTGAGGTAAGCTTGCTTTCCATGCAATGTTGCTTCACCTCAAATATTTCTTACATTTGGGTGGTTTAAGCTTTACAACAATGTTACTGCATCTGAATTGTTTAGGGTTTAATGTAGACTGCATTGACGATGGATAAAACTAGGTTTGTGATTATCTATTTCTTTTCTTTCTTGTTTGTTTTAGTAATGTATTATGTTGAATAATAATAGGGTTGTTTGAGTAGAAGACGGTGTACTTTACATGAGGGTGCATCATGGGGTGCATTCAGATATGAGAACGGGGTATTTAAGTATTTGAAGGGGCAAACTACAATTATCGAAAAAATTGATGGCGATCGGTGCTCTGTGTTGAGGCCTGTGAAGAGTTAAGACGGTTTGGATACTTGGAGTCCAACATTGCAGCATTATAGTATAAAGATTCAACTACGGAAGATTCTGAAAATAACTTGAAGATGTTAAAAGGTGACTCAGATGTAATTGAGATGTGCAAAATAGCTGAGATGTGGGGTTTGGTGATTTGTTTCTGGTTTATGATGTTGGGGATGCGGATGGATTTCCGAAAATTGGTTATATTGACGTAGGGGGAGTTATTGGGGCGTTGAAAGTGAGAAACTTCATGGTGCTGGTCTTGAGATAGTTGGTATTTGAAGGAGAGCAAGAAAGGAGTGTGATAGTAAAGGATGATGGCCCTGTGACTGAAGCAGTTGATGATGAGGTCGAAATAGAATTTCAGAATGCGGAAAGTGGGGAACATAACGAGGGTGTTTTAGGAGAGTTATTAGGAGGTGGAGGACAGATTGGAAGAGGGCTGTTTGTCACAAAGAGTGCCTCTTTTGGCTTTATGCACACAAGGTTGGCGGGGAGGAGTCAACATGGCAATTAAGAAGCTTAAATTTGCAACATACTTGCATGCAAACACACAGGATTGGCATAATGAACTCCAAATGGCTAGACAACCAGTTTAAGAAGAAGGTGGAGTCTAATCCAAGAATCAAAATAAAGGAGTTGGTGGCAAAGGCATAAAAAAAGTGGAATCTGACTGTGACTAAATCAATGGCAGTAAAAACGAAGCAAAAGGCATTGAGCCAGATTCAGGGCATTTAGAGAGCAGTATAAGAGGATTAACGATTATTGTTTAAACTTCTAAGAGCAAATCCAGGATCATCCGTTTACCTGAAAATGATTCGGTCCATGGATTTTGCTCAGGAGATCCAAAACCCAATCTTGATGAATTATTGTGTATTCCAAAGACTGTATGTATCCTTTGATGCATGCAAGAAAATCTTCTAACATTGTAGACTGTTTGTTAGTTTGGATGGATGCTTCTTAAAGACTTCTCAGGGTGGACAACTGTTGACTGCAATTGGAAGAGACCCGAACGATCAGATGCTTCCAATTGCTTATGTAGTGGTTGAAGCTGAGACATATGACTCCTTGATTTGGTTTCTGTGCCATCTTGTTGAGGATTTGGAGTTGGAGAAAATTGGAAAATGCACCTTCATGTCTGATCAGCAGAAGGTAATGATACAGTTTACATTATTGTTATGCTTTAACAAATAATGATTGTTTCAAATTAGATACAATGATTTCTGGACTAACCAAATGCATGCTCACCTTCATTTCATAAGGTTTGTTACCAGCATTTGAAGAGGTCATACCAGGGGTGACAACAGACTCTGCATGAGGCATCTCTATAGCAATTTCAGAAAGAAATTTCCTAGTTTAGAGCTGAAGAACAGAATGTGGCAGTGTGCAAAGGCAACTCATTGGAGGGATTGGGAGAAGGAAATGAAATCTCTGAGACTTGTAATGATGGGAAATTTTGACATTTAAACGGCATTGCACACAGGTTTTGGTCGCGTTCTAGATTTACATTTCATTCAAAATGTGACACCCTTGTTAATAACATGAGTGAAAGTTTTAATGCTGTCATAGTAGAGGCAAGAGAAAAACCTATTGTAACCATGTTAGATGACATTATGGTGTATCTCATGACTAGATAGGCTGCCAATAGAGATATGATTCAGCTTTACTAGGAAAATATTATGCCAATAATTAGGAATAAATTGGAGAAAGGGGCAAGGTTAGCTAGGGACTGGAGGCCATACTGGTCAGCTACTAATAAATATGAGGTCATGTGTGGATTAGATAAATTTATTATGGATCTGGCTGCTGCTTAGCGTTCTTGCAGGAAGTGGCAGATGAGTGGAATTTCATGTCCTCACGCCATTAGTTGCATTAACTTCAAAGGACTAGATTTAAAATCCTATGGGGATGATTGCTAAAAGAAAGATGCTTACCAGAAGTGCTGCTACCAGAAAGTGATATACCCTCTGAATGGACCGGATTTATAGGAGAGAACCCAATATGATGATGTCATGCCACCTCCATATAGGAGGCCAAGTCACATACCTGTGAAAAAGAGGAAGCGAGGATCTGGAGATGAGGAGAACAGAAGCCAGAATCACCTATCACAGAGGGGTCAAATTCAAAGATGCTCTAATTGTGGTGATGTAGGGCACAAGAAGGGGGCTGTACAAAATCTAATAAGAGTGTATGTGCCATTATGCTCTAGGGTTTACTTGGGTTTATGCTATGTATATATTTTACTTTTTGGTTATGTATTTAATTCTTCTTCTTTTTATATAATTGTGATTACCTTCATAGGCCCAAATCTCAACACAACAAGCTGCCAAAGCTCCTAAGAGAGGGAGGAAGGCTTCATCCTCACAACCCAACCCTCCAGCAACTCAACCCAAAAAACCAGCTTCTAAACCCAAGAAATTAGCAGCTCAACCCAAGAATGCAACAACTCAGTCCAATAACCAATTCTAGTCCAATCCTAAAACACCTTCAGCCCAACCATTGGCCAAGAACAAAAGTACAGTAGCAATAACCTCCTCCAATAAGAAATAGTCACTGAGTTAACTAACTAAGAGAAAGAGACATTTTTCTGTCATCCAAACTGGTGCATCACATGTTCTTCTACAGAAGTTCAAGCTAATGGCAAAATTACCTTCTAGCAAATGGAAAAGTCTTTAGATATTGCTTGTTATGTTTGTTTTGTTATCAATGTGTTACTTAGTTGGAAACAATGTTTTATGCAACATTCCAGATACTGTTACTTGGTTTTAGGTATTTCAACATACTATCTTGAATTGTGTTTTTTGTTTAAGTGGCATGACATCCACTGTAAACTATGGTTTCAATTTAGACTTGTATAATCCATGGGTTAAATTGTGAAAGTTTTAACTTGTCTTTAATTAAAATTGGCCATTAGGTCATTACTAGATTTACAAATCTCATTCCTACATATTGCTATACTAAGCTTCTGATTTAAGCTTGGCAATATTATTATTATTATTATTATTATTATTTATTATTATTATTATTATTATTTATTATTATTATTATTATTATTATTATTATTATTATTATTATTATTATTATTATTATTATTATTATTATTATTATTATTATTATTATTATTATTATTATTATTTTATTATTATTATTATTATTATTATTTATTATTATTATTATTATTATTATTATTATTATTATTATTATTATTATTATTATTATTATTATTATTATTATTATTTAATGAATATTTTATGAATTAAAAAAAATTATTTATTTATTTTTACCAACTTATAAATTTTATTTCTATTATGTTATTATTGATTTTTCAATATACTATTGAGATTCGTTATGATGTCGTTTGTTATTTAAAATTTGATATTGAAACTTGTTATGTATGTTTAATTTTGTAATTTACAAAACCACAAATCCGATTCCATCCAAACCGCACCTCAAGTAAAATTAGTATTCGAATCAAATGAGTGTTTGACTCAAAATCGATCCAAACTGCACGAACACCCATACCATCAGCGTCGTCTCTCCCTCCCCTCTTCTCTCTTTCCTTCCTCTTCTTCCCTATCTTTTCGTTCAGTCTCTGCTCTCTCTTTCTTTGTTTCTTTCGTTTTCAATGTGTGGGATGACTGAATAGGAATTTTATTCTAATTTTAATTTTTTTTATTTATAAGGATATTTTAGTAATTTTGTTTATTTCAATTTCTATATTTATCTTTAACTAAACAGGATACTAACATATAACTCATTCTTATATACTTTCCACTAAATATAATACAGAGACTTTATCTTTGAGCGAAGAGTGTGCCAATAGTCAGACCATGGATTAAACACCAACTACTTCGAGATAAAAAAACACCAACTATTTGCAACATAAGAGAAAATATTACGATGTAAACTCTGTTAAACTCTAAAGTGGTCATTAAAATTGGCAGCTTGCACAAAAAAAAATCACCGAAATTTTAATTGCACTATACAAATCTCCAAGATTAAAAAAATTGCACCACGTGGTTCCTATCCCCTCTCTGTCGAGTTACACATCATATCTTGAGTAACTTAACTTAGACAAAATGACGTTACTTTAGTTTTGACGATAAATATTTGTTGAAATGATAATAATACAATTTTTTTAATCTTAAAGATATTTATAATGTATTTAAAATCTCAAAAATTTTTCCGGTGCAAACGAACAATCTCAAAAACTACTTTGGACTTAATCTAAATGCTACATTGCAAACGTCGATAGGGTGAAAAAGGAGAAAGATTTATTGCACAATCAACTTACGTCTACCTTTTTCTTTTCTTTTTTTATGGGATTGTATGCCACTTGCTATTATTCTATTGCTTCTGCTATTACTTTCAGATTAAATACTACATGATGGTTTTCATAACAATATAAAACATCTATTAGCAAAGAGAATACACAATTCAAATTATTAAAATTTATAACATGAAGGGTTAACAAATGTCAATAGCCAATGAAATGCACGGAGGCTCAGACAAATTGAGTAGGCTGGGAGAAAAATCTAAGCATAAATTTAAAATGAGGTTGACCGATACAATCAATCATAGCTATCACTTACATACTCATTTTAAGTAGTTTGTACTACTCTTAACATAATGAAACCAATCCTAACATACATATTTAGGAGAATAATTCTCATTACTGACTAAATAACTGAACCTTAATGTAACTATGTAATAATCTAATAATTATGCTTCCCCAATTATAAACCAACACTGAATTTGAAACTATATGGTATAAGCAACTTTGTAGAATGGTCTAGCAACTGAAAACCAATACTTGCATTTCTTCGATCTAATTAGTCAATGGCATTAATCTAAAACTGTAGAACATTAAATGTAAAATGATGAACTAGGCGCCACCAAATTTACATGGCCATCCTCTAAGGAGATGAAGAGGATGGTACTGTTAGTGCGCATAATAGCTTTAGCAGGCATTTAACCTTCTTCTGACTCTGCAGATAATAATAGATATCATAACTAGAGTATTCTGGAAGATTCCAAGATTTTCATTCAGTGTGAAAGAACAAAAACAAAAGCAAGGGTTGAAATTACGTAAAGTCAACCCCAAAATTGACAATGCTCAAACTCAGCTTGATAATATTTAGCTCAACTCATGGTTTGACTGATTTATTATTGAGCTTAATATTATTATGGAATCTTGATGCACGAGTAAAATTTCAAAGACCATTTTAAACATTAACCCTTAGATATTAATTAAGCTTTTGGCTATAAGTACATACTTATTTTCAACATATTTAATCAACAAGACACATTATGCAAATAATTGAGATATTATATATTATTATTGATAATATATAATGATATAGGTGATATTATGCCAAGGTCTCAGGCATCTACATATCTATGTGAACCGATAAATGAATATACAACCCTGCTCATGGAACATAGCAAAGTTAAGTTTGACTCATTTAATAAATGAGCTCACATTTTTAGCTCAAGCTCAGTAGCTCACCGGCTCAAGAGCTTAGCTTATAAAGTAACTAACAAATTGAGCTAAAAATAGCTCACATGCTATTAGGAACAAGGTAAACTACCGAAATTGCACCAAAAAACTCATATCGCTATGAAAAATAACCAAATAAGATTTCTATGAATGACAAAGAAGTCTCAAAAGATTTAAAAACGTGACAAAATTAACAAAAATATCATATTTTTTTTACATAAATGATAAAGGAATTTTGTATTTAGCAAACAACTTGTGCATTTTATTTTAAATTTAATCATTCACAAAAAACATTGAAAAAATTCCTTGACAAATCACCAAATTTTAACTATGACAAAGTCTCATTTTTCTAATAATACTTATAAAAAATCGCATCGGAATCTAATATCTAAAGTATTTTATGAAAAAATATAACTAATATCCGGTTAGTTTTCTCACTTTTTAAATCTTTTGGAGCTTATTTGTTATCTTTCCAGGTTATTTTTATTAGCAGCATAAACTTTCGAGTACCATCTTGGAAGTTTATTTTTGGGAAAGTATGCAGATGTTAAACAAAAGGAGTTGTCGCCTTCTCTTAATGCAACAAGGAAACTAAATGAACAAGATATAGCATTAGTTTCAAATAGAACATTTGCTTCATACCATATATAGCTTCCATGTTATTCTCCTTTACAAGCGTACATCTTGCAAGTTATGTTCACCGCATTGTGATGCTTTGAATTGGTAGGATTCTTGGACTATCATGTCACTTTAACCATATATATTCCCATATATTCTCAGAGGATAGATTCACCCTTGACCAAGTAGGTAGATGCATTTGAATTAGTTGCATTCCACAACTCTCTTTTCCCTATATCCTTTGGTCTTTTTATCTTTAGCATGAGGACATGCATGGTTTAAGTGTGGGGAGGTTTGATAAACCCTAATTTTGTAGTTTATCTTGTGCTGATTTGAGGGGATTTTGTCAATATTTTCCGCACTTATCCACTTGAATTGCATGGTTTTGTATCTCCATCCGTGTTTGACCTTGTGATTGAAAACATGCTTATTTGAGCCGGAATTGCTATATTTTGATATCTTCTATTACCACTCGATGCCGTGACATATTTGTTCAGTGATTTTAGAGTTTCCAGGTCAGGATTGGTCTAGAAGAGGAGAAGGAAGCATGCACAAGTGAAGAAACATAGAGCTTTGGAGCCTTGGAGTTCAGTCATCAACGCGCACGCGCACCTGGCGCATACGCGTGGATGCGTACTATTGTGGCCACTCGCATATAGCTGACGCTCCTGCATACATTGGAAGAATCGTCATCGGCGAGCACGCGTATCGTGCGCATACGCGTGGATTCAGGAGCTCATCGGCGCGCGCGCGCACCTAGTGCGCAAGTGCGCGCACGCGTCGCGACCAACACGTGGCCTCATTAATGAAATCATGGCTGGCGATTTCTGAGGCCTGGAGGGGCCCAATTGAAGGCTAGCTCTGCATGGAAATGACCCAGGGATTGTAGGAGCAAGGGGGATCACACATTAGACACTTAGACACATTTTGAGTTTTTGGGTAGTTTTTGTTCATCTAGAGAGGGAACCCTTCTTCCTCCCTAGATCTAGCTTGATTTTGATCTCCAATTGTGAAATTACTAGATTGGATCTTGTTGTTTGATACTCTTGTTTACTCAATTTGAATCCTCTAGTGTTATTTTGTTTAGATTTTATCTTGATTGTGTTGTCTTGTTGCTTTTCAATTTTCTACCCCAATTCATGAACATTGTGGGTGTTGATTTCTATGAATATGTTGATGCTTCTTGTGATTGCTAGTGTTAATTGTGTAGTTTCTATAGATGATTGTTAGTGGGTCCTCATAATTCTCAATTTAATTGTAATTTGAACATGTCTCTAGTTAGTGCATTCTATGTGTTTGATGAAATGTTTGCTTTAATTATGGAGTAGTTTTTTTTACTCTTGGTCTAAGTTATGAGAATTGGGTGACCTTGAGTCATTGGGTCTCATTGGATTGTTGATTGGAGAACCTTTAGTGACCAAATTGACACCCATTAACACCAACCCACTACTAATTAGTAGATTGGTTGGGACTTATGGGTTGAAATTGGTCAAACCACTTGACGTACCTCAACCCTAGGAGTAAATGTTACGTACTTAAGGTTCTTTGAGGTAGACTTAGTGAGTTTAGTTCGTCACAATTGGCAAATTATAGTTGAAGACAAGGATAGAGACCCTAATTCCCATGCTTAGTCAAGAGTACCTTTGATTCATATTTGAAAAACCAAAATTCTTAGTTGCTAGTTCTTGATTTAGTTAATTGCTTAAATTTAGAGTTTCTTGCATTTTAAGATTTCTTGCATGACAAGCTTGGTAGTTAATTTTCATCACCATGATTCTCAACCCCGTATTTCTAATCAATGCTAAAGCACATGCTTGCCCATTCTTCGTGAGACGACCCGGAGTCTAAATACTCCGGTTACATTCTTATTTGGGGTTAGCACTTGTGACAACCACCCTTTCTTAATTTGGGATTGAGGATTGATTATCGGTTGGACTATACTAACAACGGAAGTATTTTGTGGAATTTCGAACCGGTATACCTTCCATAAACTCTACCAAATTAATGGCGCCATTGCCGGGGAATGAGTGCAACGTATGCCTTAGCATTGGTTATGTGAATATGTAGATAGTGTGGATAGTTTACTTGTTTTCTCTATTTTGCTCTTAGTATAGATTTCTTGTGTACATGAGCTATGACTCTCAAGTTTGATGACTCAGTCCCAACCAAACGCTAGCTTAGCTGAGCTTGACTTAGAAATTGAAAGGACTTTATTGCATACTCGGCAAGCTAAGCGTCGGTTGGACTACGCGCCCAGTGTTTCGGCCTCACTTGAGGAACATACCGAACCACTAGACGGTTCCAAGAGCGACTTAGAGTCCATTACTTCTTATTCTTCTGTTGGCACTACTGATACATCTTCACATTCTACAGGTGAACCTCGCATGGCGGAGCCACGTAGGATCACTTTGCATGAACAAGGAGCGCCGGACCTCATTCTGCCACCACTACAAACAAGATTTCCCAACCTTGACCCAAACTTTGAGTTGAAGAGTAGTCTGATCAACTTGTTTCCTAAGTACCATGGGCTTCCCGGTCAAGACCCCATTCGACATCTGAGAGATTTTCAAGTGGCTTGTGCTACGGCCCGGAGGCATGGGGCCAACGAAATTGCCATCATGGTTTACTCCTTCCCTTTTTCTCTTGAAGGGCAAGCGAAGGAATGGTACTACTACCAACTGGATGAGATAGTGACCAATTGGGACTTCTTGAGAAGAGAGTTTCTAGACAAGTTCTTCCCGTCAGAAAAAATCGACTATATCCAGAACGAGATCTCGGGCATAATGCAAAAGCATCAAGAGACTTTGTATGAGTATTGGAGCCGATTCAAGAGATTATTAGAGACTTGCCCCCACCATGGGTTGAGCACTCATCTACTCATAAGTTACTTCACTGGAGGTCTTTGTGTGGAAGATAGAAGACTACTTACCGCATCTAGCGGTGGTTCCCTTTCCAAGAACAAGACGGAGGCGGAAGCATAGAGCTTGATAAATGATGTCGCCGAGGCTACTCAACACGTAAGGGTGAGAAGCAACCCCCTCAAGGGTATAGTGGAACCCTCTCCTTCCGAATCAAGTTTGACCAAGGTGCTTGGTGACATGACTACCATTCTCACCGAGATGCACAAACAGCAAAAGGAGTTCTATTCCATTCAAGCCGTTCAAGCTTCACCCCAAGTTCCCCAAATTGAAGGTCTTCCAAGGATATGTGGCTTGTGTTCTAGCACCGCACATTACACGGATCAATGTCACCAAATTCAAGAGGACTGCACCTTAGCCATCGCTAATGTGAATTACAACAATCGCCCACCCTACCAAAACCAAGGCCACAACAACTACTCTCATGGCAATAACTCCAATCAAGGGTGGAGGGATAATGTACAAGGGAACCATCAAGGTCAAAGATAGAACAACTCTTCTTCGCACCACAACAACAATTACCAATTTTCATCCCAACACCACCACAACAACAACAACCACCAAGCCAACCAAAACCAAAACAACTACCAAAAATATCAAGCACCACATCAAAGACAACAATCCAACCAAGCTTCTTCTGCTTCTACCAACCAAGTTGATGAGCTTAGAGCTATTGTGGAAAAGAATGAAGAAAATAGCAAAGCTCAATTTAATACCGTGAATGCTCAATTAGCTAACCTCATCGAGATGGTCTCAAGATTGGTTTTACCCTCTTCCAACAACACCCACCAACCCTCAAGCTCTTCAAACCTTCCATCCCAACCCCTTCCAAAGCCAAAGGGCACACTCAACGCCATCACACTATGGTCGGAGACTACATTGGAGAAGATACCTCCTAGGGTCTTGGAAGACATTCAGGAGGAGGAAGTGGCTGTTGAAGCTCCACATGAAGAGGAGGAGATGAGCACAAGGCAAGAAGAAGAAGAAATGAGCCTCAAGGAACCTAAGAGGAAAGCTACCACGGATGATCCCATTCTTATCCCATTCCCTTCAATGATAAAGAAAGCAAAGAAAGCTCCGGAATTCGATTTGAACATGCTCCAAGTGTTCAAGAAGGTTGAGGTAACCATCCCACTTCTTGATGCTATACAACGAATTCCAAAGTATGCAAAATTTTTGAAGGACTTGTGTACACATAAAGATAGGATTGGTGAACTAGAAATGTTGTCTTTGTGCAATTCTATTTCTGCATTGATGAAGCCTATTCCTAAAAAGTTTCATGACCCCGGGCCTTGTCTGGTTTCTTGTTGTATTGGTGGAGTTGTTTTTCCTGATTGTATGTGCGATCTAGGAGCTTGTGTGAGTATTATGCCGCTCTCAATTTTTGCAAGGTTGAACTTGGCTCCATTGAAAAGGTCGGCCGCTCGATTTGCCTTAGCCGACAAGAGTATAATTACTGTGATGGGTATAGCCAAAAATGTACTCGTAGCAATCAAGGATTTGGTGTTTCCGGTCGATTTTTACATTCTTGAAATGCCACCAACAGAGGGTAGAAACTCTTCCTCTGTTCTACTTGGTAGACCCTTCCTTAAAACTTCCAAATTCAAGTTAGATGCCTACACCGGCACATATTCTTTTGAGGTTGGGGATAAGATGATTAAGTTCAACTTGGAGAAAGCCATGAAACACCCACCCAAAGAGCATTCCGTTCTCCGATGTGATGTAATTGATGAGGTGGTAGCGGAAGTGCAAAGCGAAAATCATGACGAGCTATGCTACGCTACTGTTGAGAAGAAGGATAATAATGAGGGTGAACAAAGGGAAATGGTTGAAGATGAATCCCATGAGCTTAGTGAAAAAGAACCTCAATCAGAAGCAAAAAGTGAACTGAAACCTCTTCCGTCTCATTTGAAGTATGCGTTCCTTGGGAATAATCAAGAGTTTCCGGTCATTATTGCTAGTGAGCTCTCTAGTCATGAAGAGGAGAAGCTCATAGAAGTCCTGAGGAAACACAAGAGAGCAATCGGTTGGAGCTTAGCCGATATTGTGGGAATTGATCCACAAATGTGCATGCATCGCATTTTTCTATAAGAAGGAGCTCGGCCGGTTAGACAACCGCAAAGACGACTTAACCCAACTATCCTTGACGTGGTGAAGAAGGAAGTCACGAGACTACTTGATGCGGGTATCATATACCCGATTTCTGATAGTGAATGGGTAAGTCCGGTCCAAGTCGTTCCAAAGAAATCTGGCATCACCGCTGTAAAGAATGAAGATGGTGAAGTGGTCACCACAAGAGTACAAAATGCATGGCGAGTGTGCATCGATTATAGGAGGTTGAACGCTACAACTAGGAAGGACTACTATCCTTTGCTGTTCATCGACCAGATACTAGACCGACTTGCGGGTAAATCCCATTATTGCTTTCTTGATGGCTTTACTGGATACTTCCAGATTCACATCGCTCCTGAGGATCAGGAAAAGACCACATTTACTTGTCCCTTTGGCACCTTTGCCTACAAAAGGATGCCATTCGAGCTATGCAATACACCCGCCACATTTTAGTGGTGCATGATGAGTGTCTTTTCCGATCTTATGGAGAGTTGTATGGAAGTCTTTATGGACGACTTCAGTGTGCACGGAACTTCATTTGATAGTTGTTTGGAGAACTTGGCCAAGGTCCTAGCTAGGTGTGTTGATACTTACCTTGTCTTGAATTTTGAAAAATGTCACTTCATGGTGAGACAAGGTATAGTATTAGGACACGTAGTTTCTGACAAAGAAATTTCTGTAGACCCGGCCAAGGTAAATGTCATTACCGGTTTATCTCACCCCTCATCTGTGAGGGAGGTCCGTTCCTTTTTGGGGCATGCAAGATTCTATAGGCGCTTCATCAAGAATTTTAGCAAAATTGCATTGCCATTGTCGCGCCTACTCCAAAAGGACATGTGATGAGCGGATAATTTATACGCTTTTTGGCATTGTTTTTATATAGTTTTTAGTATGTTTTAGTTAGTTCTTAGTATATTTTTATTAGTTTTTGAGTAAAAATCACATTTCTGGACTTTACTATGAGTTTGTGTGTTTTTCTGTGATTTCAGGTAAATTCTGGCTGAAATTGAGGGACCTGAGCAAAAATCTGATCAGAGGCTGAAAAAGGACTGCTGATGCTGTTGGATTCTGACCTCCCTGCACTCAAAGTGGATTTTCTGGAGCTACAAAAACCCAAATGGCGCGCTTCCAATTGCGTTGGAAAGTAGACATCCAGGGCTTTTCAGCAATATAATAGTCCATATTTTGACTGAGTTTAAATGACGCAAACTGGCGTTCAACGCCAGCTCCATGCTGCATTCTGGAGTAAAACGCCAGAAATACGTCACAAACCAGAGTTGAACGCCAAAAACACGTTACAACTTGGCGTTCAACTCCAAAAGGAGTCTCTACACGTAAAAGTGGGCCCCAAAAGTGGATTTATGCACTTAGACTATTTCTGTAAACCCTAGTAAATAGTTTAGTATAAATAGAACTTTTTACTATTGTGTTTTCATCCGCGTTTTAATCCTCGGATCATAGAGATCTTTAGACGTTCAGTTCTTAGACGTTTGGGGGCTGGCCATTCGGCCATGCCTGAACCTTTTGTTCTTATGTATTTTCAACGGTGGAGTTTCTACACACCATAGATTAAGGTGTGGAGCTCTGCTGTACCTCGAGTTTTAATGCAAAATACTACTGTTTCTCTATTCAATTCACGCTTATTCTTCTTCTAAGATGTTCATTCGCACCCAAGAACATGATGAATGTGATGATTATGTGACGCTCATCATCATTCTCACTTATGAACGCGTGCCTGACAACCACTTCCGTTCTACATGCAACAAGCTTGAATGAGTATCTCTTGGATTCCTTGATCAGAATCTTCGTGGTATAAGCTAGAATCCATTGGCAGCATTCTTGAGAATCCGGAAAGTCTAAACCTTGTCTGTGGTATTCCGAGTAGGATTCAGGGATTGAATGACTGTGACGAGCTTCAAACTCCTGAAAGTTGGGCGTAGTGACAGATGCAAAAGGATAGTAAATCCTATTCCAACCAGATTGAGAACCGACAGATGATTAGCCGGGCAGTGACAGCGCACGGACCATTTTCACTGAGAGGACGGGAGGTAGCCATTGACAACGGTGAAACCCAGCATACAGCTTGCCATGGAAAGGAGTAAGATTAGTTGAATGAAGACAGTGAGAAAGCAGAGATTCAGAAGGAACAGCACCTTCATACGCTTATCTGAAATTTCCATCAATGAATTACATAAGTATCTCTATCTTTACTTTCTGTTTTATTTATCTTTATATTCGAAAACCATTATAACCAATTGAATCAGCCTGACTGAGATTTACAAGATGACCATAGCTTGCTTCATACCAACCATCTCCGTGGGATTGACCCTTACTCACGTAAGGTATTACTTGGATGACCCAGTGCACTTGCTGGTTAGTTGTGCGGAATTGCGAAGTTATGTTTGGACCATGGTATTGTGCACCAAGTTTTTTTGGCGCCGTTGCCGGGGATGTGATTTGATTTTTGTTTAATTATGAGTAACAATTTCGTGCACCAAGTTTTTGGCGCCGTTGCCGGGGATTTGTTTGTTCCTGTTTGGCGCCAAGGACTGGCCTCTGAGTTTTCGAGATTCCGGCCGGCAACAACACCAAGTTTTTGGCGCCGTTGCCGGGGATGTTTGAGTATGGACAACTGACGGTTCATCTTGTTGCTCAGATCAGGTAACTTTATTTTCGTTTTTAATTTCAAAAAGTTTTCAAAAAAATTTCCTCTCCCTGTTTTCGAAAATTATTCTAAATTTTTAAGAACGGATTCTAGAGTTTCATGAAACATGCTGAAGCCTGGCTGGCTGTAAAGCCATGTCTAAATTCTTTTGGACTGAGGTTTTGGCCTAAAATTGAATGAATTACACGCATGTTCTTATTAAAGCTTGGCTGGCCATTGGCCATGTCTAGTATTTTGGACCGAAGCTTTCACAAAAGCTTGGCTGGCTATTAAGCCATGTCTAATTCCTGGACTGGAGCTTTAGACTAACATTGCAAAGATTCCTGGAATCCTTATTAAAAATTTTGAATTTCTTATTTTTCTTTTTATTATATGTTTTCGAAAAATATAAATTAAAATACAAAAAAAATTAGAAAATCATAAAAATCAAAAATATTTTGTGTTTGTTGTTTGAGTCTTGTGTCAAGTCATAAGTTTGTTGTCAATTGCATATTCATCTTGTTCATGCATGTTCATCTTTTTCTTGCAAAAAATTTTCGAAAAAATTCATGCATTCATAGTGTTCTTCATGATCTTCAAGTTGTTCTTGATGAATTTGCTTGTTTGATCTTCATATTTTCTTATTTTGTGTTGTATGGTGTTTTTCATATGTATTTTTACATTCATAGTGTCTAAATATGAAAGATTTCTAAGTTTGGTGTCTTGCATGTTTTCTTTTCTTGAAAATTCTTCAAAAATAAGTTCTCGATGCTCATCATGATCTTCAAAGTGTTCTTGGTGTTCATCTTGGACATTCATAGTGTTCTTGCATGCATTCTTTGTTTTGATTCATAATTTTCATGCATTAAGTCATTTTTTTGTTGTTTTTCTCACTCATCATTAAAATTCAAAAATAAAAAAAATATTTTTTCCTTATTTTGCTCATAAATTTCGAAATCTTTGGGTTGACTTAGTCAAAAATTTTAAAAATTGGTTGTTTCTTGTTAGTCAAGTCAAGATTTCAAATTTAAGAAGCTTATCTTTTCAAAACCTTTTTCAAAAATCCTATCTTTTACATTTTTATCATTATTTTCGAAAATTTTAAATCTTTTTCAAAAATTTTCAAAATCTTTTTCTTATCTTTATCTCATATTTTCGAAAATTATGGTAACAATTAATGCTTTGATTCAAAAATTTCAAGTTTGTTACTTTCTTGTTAAGAAAAATTCAAACTTTAAATTCTAGAATCCTATCTTTTTGGTTTCTTGTGAGTCAAGTCATTAATTGTGATTTTAAAAATCAAATCTTTTTCAAAACTAATTTCAATCATATCTTTTTAATCATATCTTTTCAAATATATATTTTTCAAATAAATATCTTTTTGTTATCTTTTCTATCATACCTTTTCAAAATCTTATCTTTTTAAATCTTATCTTTTTAAATGTATCTTTTTCAAATAAATATCTTTTCAAAATATCTTATCTTTTCAAAATCATATCTTTTTCAAAACTTTAATTTCAAAATATCTTTTTCTAACTTCATATCTTTTATTAATTTCAAAATCTTTTTCAAAACCACCTAACTACCTTCCCATTCCTAATTTTCGAAAATTGCTAACTTCTTTCTCAAAATTTATTTTCGAATTTTTCTCTCTCTTATCTCTTTCTATTTATTTTTATTTACTAACACTACTTCTCCATCTACTAAAAATCCGAACCCCCTCTCTCTCTCTCTGAGTTTGGATTTTCTCTTCTTCTCTTCTACTAACACAAAGGAATCTCTCTACTGTGGTAAAGAGGATCCCTATTATTATTTTCTGTCCCCTTCTTTTTCATATGAGCAGGAGCAAAGATAAGAACATTCTTGTTGAAGCTGACCCTGAACCTGAAAGGACTCTGAAGAAAAAATTAAGAGAAGCTAAAATACAACAATCCAGAGAAAACTTTTCAGAAATTTTCGAAAAAGAAGAGGAGATGGCCGAAAATAATAACAATGCAAGGAGGATGCTTGGTGATTATACTACACCCGTGATTATACTACACCTACTTCCAACTTTTATGGAAGAAGCATCTCTATCCCTACCATTGGAGCAAACAACTTTGAGCTTAAGCCTCAATTAGTTTCTCTAATGCAACAGATTTGCAAGTTCCATGGACTTCCCATGGAAGATCCTCATCAGTTCTTAGCTGAATTCTTGCAAATCTGTGACACAGTCAAGACCAATGGGGTTGACCCTGAGGTTTATAGACTGAAGCTTTTCCCTTTTGCTGTAAGAGACAGAGCTAGAACATGGTTGGATTCACAACCTAGAGATAGCCTAAACTCTTGGGAAAAGTTGGTCACGACTTTCTTAGCCAAGTTCTTTCCTCCTCAAAAGCTGAGCAAGCTTAGAGTGGATGTTCAAACCTTCAAACAGAAGGAAGGTGAATCCCTCTATGAAGCTTGGAAAAGATACAAACAGTTGACCAGAAAGTGTCCCTCTGACATGCTTTCAGAATGGACCACCCTGGATATATTCTATGATGGTCTGTCTGAATTATCTAAAATGTCATTGGATCACTCTGCAGGTGGATCCATCCATCTGAAGAAAACGCCTGCAGAAGCCCAGGAACTCATTGAAATGGTTGCAAATAACCAGTTCATGTACACTTCTGAGAGAAATCCTGTGAATAATGGGATGAACCAGAAGAAAGGAGTTCTTGAGGTTGATACTCTGAATGCCATATTGGCTCAGAACAAATTATTGACTCAGCAAGTCAATATAATCTCTCAAAATCTGAATGGATTACAAAATGCATCCAACAGTATTAAAGGTGCTTCTTCTGAAGAAGAAGCTTATAACCCTGAGAATCCTGGAATGGAAGAGGTGAATTACATGGGTGAAGCCTATGGAAACACCTATAATTCTTCATGGAGGAATCATCCAAATCTTTCATGGAAGGATCAATAGAAGCCTTAACAAGGCTTCAATAATAATGGTGGAAGAAACAGGTTTGGCAATAGCAAACCTTTTCCATCTTCTTCTCAGCAACAGACAGAGAATTCTGAGCAGAACTCTTCTGGCTTAGCAAATATAGTCTCTGATCTTTCTAAGGCCACTCTAAGTTTCATGAATGAAACAAGGTCCTCCATAAGACATTTGGAGGCACAGGTGGGCCAGCTGAGTAAGAAAATCACTGAAACCCCTCCTAGTACTCTCCCAAGCAATACAGAAGAAAATCCAAAAGGAGAGTGCAAGGCCATTAATATAATAAAAATGGCCGAAACCATGGAGGAGGGAGAGGACGTGAATCCCAATGAGGAAGACCTCATGGGACGTCCTCCAGACAGAAAGGAGCTTCCTATTGAGGATTTAAAGGAATCTGAGGCTCATATAGAGACCATAGAGATTCCATTGAACCTCCTTCTGCCATTCACGAGCTCTGATAACTATTCTTCCTCTAAAGAGGATGAAGATGTCACTGAAGAGCAAGTTGCTCAATATCTAGGAGCAATCATGAAGCTGAATGCCAAGTTATTTGGTAATGAGACTTGGGAAGATGAACCTCCCTTGCTCATTAATGAACTAAATACATGGGTTCAACAAACTTTACCTCAAAAGAAACAGGATCCTGGTAAATTCCTAATACCTTGTACCATAGGTACCATGAACTTTGAGAAAGCTCTGTGTGACCTGGGGTCAGGGATAAACCTCGTGCCTCTCTCTGTAATGGAGAAGCTAGGGATCTTTGAGGTGCAAGCTGTAGGAATCTCATTAGAGATGGCAGACAAATCCAGGAAACAAGCTTATGGATTGGTAGAGGACGTGTTGGTAAAGGTTAAAGGCCTTTACATCCCTGCTGATTTCATAATCTTAGACACTGGAAAGGAAGAGGATGAATCCATCATACTTGGAAGACCCTTCCTAGCCACAGCAAAAGCTGTGATTGATGTTGACAGAGGAGAACTAGTCCTTCAATTGAATGGGGACTACCTTGTATTTAAGGCTCAAGGTTATCCTCCTGTAGATATAAAGAGGAAGCATGAAAAGCTTCTTTCAATACAGAGTCAAAGAAAGCCCCCACACTCAAACTCTAAGTTTGGTGTTGGAAGGCCACTGCCAAACTCTAAGTTTGGTGTTGTGATGCCCCCACATTCAAACTCTAAGTTTGGTGTTGGGAGGCCATCATTATGCTCTGAAAATCTGTGAAGCTCCATGGGAGCTCACTGTCAAGCTATTGACATTAAAGAAGCGCTTGTTGGGAGGCAACCCAATTTTTATTTAAATTATATTTTTATCTTTGTTAGTTATATGTCTTCTTAGGTTCATGATCATGTGGAGTCACAAAAACAACTGCAAAAATTGAAGAAAAATAAAAAACAGCATTGAAAACAGCACACCCTAGAGGAGGAGCTTACTGGCGTTTAAACGCCAGTAAGGAGCATCTGGCTGGCGTTTAACGCCAGAACAGAGCATGAATCTAGCGTTAAACGCCAGAAACAAGCACCAATCTGGCGTTTAAACGCCAGGATTGCACTCTCAGGAAAGTTGGCGTTCAACGCCAGAAACAAGCTTGGAAGTGGCGTTGAACGCCCAAAACAAGCTTGGAACTGGCGTTTAACGCCAAAAACATGCTACAGTCTGGCGTTAAACTCCAGGATTGCATATAGAGGGCGTTTTGCACGCCTCATTGGTGCAGGGATGAGAAATCCTTGACACCTCAGGATCTGTGGACCCCACAGGATCCCCACCTACCTCAACTCACTTTCTCTCTTCCCCATAAACCCCACCTACCTTCAAAATTCAAAAACCTTTCCCTCCCAAACCCACCCTAAATGGCCGAACCATAACCCCTCTCCCTCCACTATATAAACCCCTCCATACTTCTTCTTTTTCACACAACACAATCCTCTCTTCTCCCCCTTGGCCGAATACACACATCTCTCCCTATCCTCCATTCTTCTTCTTCTTCTTCTTCTATTCTTTCTTTTTGCTCGAGGGCAAGCAACACTCTAAGTTTGGTGTGGTAAAAGCATAGCTTTTTTGTTTTTCCATAACCATTGATGGCACCTAAGGCCAGAGAAACATCAAGAAAGAGGAAAGAGAAGGCAATTGCTTCCACCTCTGAGTCATGGGAGATGGAGAGATTCATCTCAAAAGCCCATCAAGACCACTTCTATAAAGTGGTGGCCAAGAAAAAGGTGATCCCTGAGGTCTCTTTTAAGCTCAAAAAGGGCGAATATTCGGAGATCCGACAAGAGATTAGGAGAAGAGGATGGGAAGTCATCTCTAATCCTATTCAACAAGTTGGCATCTTAATGGTTCAAGAGTTCTATGCAAACGCATGGATCACTAAGAACTATGATCAAAGCATGAACCCAAACCCAAAGACTTGGCTTACAATGGTTCGGGGGAAATGCCTAGATTTCAGTCCGGAGAATGTAAGGCTGGCATTCAACTTGCCTATGATGCAAGAAGATGACGCCCCTACACAAGAAGGGTCAACTTTGATCAAAGGTTGGACCAAGTCCTAATGGACATATGTGTGGAAGGAGCTCAATGGAAAAGAGACTCAAGAGGCAAGCCGGTTCAACTGAGAAGGCTTGACCTTAAGCCTGTGGCTAGAGGATGGTTGGAGTTTATCCAACACTCCATCATTCCCACTAGCAACCGATCCGAGGTAACTGTGGATCGGGCCATCATGATCCATAGCATCATGATTGGAGAGGAAGTAGAAGTTCATGAAGTCATCTCTTTAGAACTCTACAAAGTGGCCGAAAAGCCCTCCACCATAGCAAGGCTAGCTTTTCCTCATCTTATTTGTCATCTATACAACTTAGCTGGAGTTGTCATAGAAGGAGACATCCTCATTGAAGAGGAAAAGCCCATCACCAAGAAGAGGATGGAGCAAACAAGAGAGCCCACTCATGGATCTCAAGAGACGCATGAAGAAGCTACTCACCAAGGAATCCCTGAGATGCCTCAGGGGATGCAATTTCCTACAAACAACTATTGGGAGCAACTCAACACTTCTTTAGAAGGATTGAGTTATAACATGAATCAACTAAGGGTGGAACATCAAGAGCACTCCATCATTCTCAATGAAATTAGAGAAGATCAAAGAGCTATGAGGGAGGAGCAACAAAGGCAAGGAAGAGACATAGAGGAGCTTAAGAACACCATTGGTTCTTCAAGAAGAAGGCACCACCCTCACTAAGGTGGACTCATTCCTTAATCTTCCTTATTCTTATGTTTTCTGTTTTTCGGTTTTTTGTGCTTATGTTTGTCTATGTTTTGTGTCTTTACTACATGATCATAAGTGTCTAGTCTATGTCTTAAGGCTATAAATAATTCCATGAATCCTTCACCTCTCTTAAATGAAAAATGTTCTAAAACCAAAAGAACAAGAAGTACATGAATTTCGAATTTGAAATTAGTTTAATTATATTGATATGGTGATAATACTTTTTGTTTTCTGAATGAATGATTGAACAGTGCATATTTTTTATATTGAATTTTATGAATGTTAAATTTGTTGGCTCTTGAAAGAATGATGAACAAGAGAAATGTTATTGATAATCTAAAAAATCATAAAATTGATTCTTGAAGCAAGAAAAAACAATGAATAAAAAGCTTGCGAAAAAAAAAAGCAAGCAGAAAAAGCCAATAGCCCTTAAAACCAAAAGTTAAGGGTAAAAAGGATCCAAGGCTTTGAGCATCAATGGATAGGAGGGCCCAAGGAAATAAATCCAGGTCTAAGCGGCTAAATCAAGCTGTCCCTAACCATGTGCTTGTGGCATGCAGGTCCAAGTGAAAAGCTTGAGACTGAGTGGTTAAAGTCGTGATCCAAAGCAAAATAAGAGTGTGCTTAAGAACCCTGGACACCTCTAACTGGGGACTCTAGAAAAGCTGAGTCACAATCTGAAAAGGTTCACCCAGTTATGTGTCTGTGGCATTTATGTATCCGGTGGTAATACTGGAAAACAAAGTGTTTAGGGCCACGGCCAAGACTCATGAAAGTAGCTGTGTTCAAGAATCAACATACTTAACTAGGAGAATCAATAACACTATCTGAATTCTAAGTTCCTATAGATGCCAATCATTCTGAAATTCAAAGGATAAAGTGAGATGCCAAAACTGTTCAGAAGCAAAAAGCTACTAGTCCCGCTCATCTGATTATAACTAAGCTTCATTGATATTTTGGAATTTATAGTATATTATCTTCTTTTTATCCTATTTGATTTTCAGTTGCTTGGGGACAAGCAACAATTTAAGTTTGGAGTTGTGATGAGCGGATAATTTATACGCTTTTTGGCATTGTTTTTATATAGTTTTTAGTATGTTTTAGTTAGTTCTTAGTATATTTTTATTAGTTTTTGAGTAAAAATCACATTTCTAGACTTTACTATGAGTTTGTGTGTTTTTCTATGATTTCAGGTAAATTCTAGCTGAAATTGAGGGACCTGAGCAAAAATCTGATCAGAGGCTGAAAAAGGACTGCTGATGTTGTTGGATTCTGACCTCCCTGCACTCAAAGTGGATTTTCTGGAGCAATAGGAACCCAAATGGAGCTCTTCTAATTGCGTTGAAAAGTAGACATCCAAGGCTTTCTAGCAATATATAATAGTCTATATTTTGACCGAGTTTAGACGACGCAAACTGGCATTCAACGCCAGCTCCATGTTGCATTCTGGAGTAAAATGCCAGAAACACGTCACAAACCAGAGTTGAACGCCAAAAACACATTACAACTTGGCGTTCAACTCCAAAAGGAGTCTTTACACGTGAAAGCTCAAGGCTCAGCCCAAGCACACACTAAAGTGGGCTCCGGAAGTGGATTTATGCACTTAGACTATTTCTGTAAACCCTAGTAACTAGTTTAGTATAAATAGAACTTTTTACTATTGTGTTTTCATCCGCGTTTTAATCCTCGGATCATAGAGATCTTTGGACATTCAGTTCTTAGACGTTTGGGGGCTGGCCATTCGGCCATACCTGCCTTTTGTTCTTATATATTTTCAACGGTGGAGTTTCTACACACCATAGATTAAGGTGTGGAGCTCTGCTGTACCTCAAGTTTTAATGCAAAGTACTACTGTTTCTCTATTCAATTCACGCTTATTCTTCTTCTAAGATGTTCATTCGCACCCAAGAACATGATGAATGTGATGATTATGTGACGCTCATCATCATTCTCACTTATGAACGCGTGCCTGACAACCACTTCCGTTCTACATGCAACAAGCTTGAATGAGTATCTCTTGGATTCCTTGATCAGAATCTTCGTGGTATAAGCTAGAATCCATTGGCAGCATTCTTGAGAATCCGAAAAGTCTAAACCTTGTCTGTGGTATTCCGAGTAGGATTCAGGGATTGAATGACTGTGACGAGCTTCAAACTCCTGAAAGTTGGGCGTAGTGACAGACGCAAAAGGATAGTAAATCCTATTCCAACCAAATTGAGAACCGACAGATGATTAGCCGGGCAGTGACAGCGCACGGACCATTTTCACTGAGAGGACGGGAGGTAGCCATTGACAACAGTGAAACCCATCATACAGCTTGCCATGGAAAGGAGTAAGATTAGTTGAATGAAGACAGTGAGAAAGCAGAGATTCAGAAGGAACAGCACCTTCATACGCTTATCTGAAATTCCCATCAATGAATTACATAAGTATATCTATCTTTACTTTCTATTTTATTTATCTTTATATTCGGAAATCATTATAACCAATTGAATCAGCCTGACTGAGATTTACAAGATGACCATAGCTTGCTTCATACCAACCATCTCCGTGGGATCGACCCTTACTCACGTAAGGTATTACTTGGATGACCCAGTGCACTTGCTGGTTAGTTGTGCGAAATTGCGAAGTTATGTTTGGACCATGGTATTGTGCACCAAGTTTTTTTGGGGCCGTTGCCGGGGATGTGATTTGAGTTTTGTTTAATTATGAGCAACAATTTCGTGCACCAACGTGGACTTTGAGTTTGATAGTGCTTGCGTGGACGCATTTGAGGAGTTAAAGAGAGCACTTACCACAGCACCGATTGTGAGGGGCCCTGACTGGACGCAGCCATTCGAGATCATGTGTGATGCGTCAAATCATGCCGTAGGTACCGCGCTAGCCCAGCGCGATGGTAAGCTCCCCTATATCATCGCTTACTCCTCAAAGACGTTGGATGCTGCACAATCCAACTATACCACTACCGAGAAAGAGATTTTAGCCGTTGTTTATGCTTTAGATAAGTTTCGATCTTACTTGCTAGGCTCTAAGATAGTGGTATACACGGATCATGCTGCCTTGAAATATTTATTGACAAAGAATGAGTCAAAACCTAGGCTCATACGTTGGATCTTGCTTTTGCAAGAATTCGACATTGAGATTAGGGACCGGAGTGGATCACAAAATTTAGTTGCGGATCATTTAAGCCGCTTGGAAAATCTTAAGTATGATCCATTTCCGATCAATGAATCATTCCCTTTAGAAGGTTTGCATGCTGTTTCGGATAGTTTTCCTTGGTTTGCCCCCATGGCGAACTACTTGGTTGCTAAGATTTACCCTGCCAACTTTTCCAAACACCAAAGAGATAAGTTGAGGTGTGATTCCAAATATTATATTTGGGATGACCCCCACTTATGGAGGAGAGGAGTAGACCAATTAATTCGCAGATGTGTTCCAGAATCTGAAATCCAACCAATTCTTGAATCTTGTCACTCATCCAAGTTTGGTGGCCACTTTGGCCCACAACGGACGGCGAAAAAAGTTTTGGATTGTGGATTCTGGTGGCCCACGCTGTTCAAGGATGCTAACCAATTATGTGTGTCGTGTCACCAATGTCAAAAGTCGGGGAATGCATCTCAAAGGGATGAAATGCCTCAACAACCCATGCTATTTTGCGAAATCTTTGATATATGGGGCATAGACTTTATGGGACCATTTCCCAACTCAAGTGGGTACTTGTATATCCTGTTAGCGGTTGACTACGTCTCAAAGTGGGTAGAAGCGATACATACTCACCTTGATGACGCCAATGCTGTGATTTCTTTCATTAGAAATAATATTGTGTGCCATTATGGGTCGCCACGAGCAATCGTGAGCGACCAAGGTTCCCATTTTTGTAACAGAAAAGTAGAAGCACTACTCAAGCGCTATGGGATAGCACATAAGGTTTCAACTACATATCACCCCAAACAAATGGGCAAGCAGAAGTGTCCAACCGAGAGATTAAACGAATCCTGGAGAAAGTGGTAAACCCACAAAGGAAAGACTGAAGCACTCGGTTGGGAGATGCATTGTGGGCATACAGGACGGCCTATAAGACACCGTTAAGGATGAGCCCCTTTCGGGTCGTCTATGGTAAGGCTTGCCACCTCCCAGTGGAAGTTGAACACAAAGCCTATTGGGCAGTGAAGCAGTGTAATATGGACATCACCAAGGCGGGTGTAGCCCGAAAATTGCAGTTAGAGGAGCTTGAATATCTTAGAATAGAGGCATATGAAAATGCCCGGATCTACAAGGAAAAGACTAAGGCATTCCATGACCACCACATTCGGAAGAAAGATTTTCAAGAAGGTGACGAAGTTCTCCTCTACAACTCGAGGCTCAGATTCATGCCTGGAAAGCTCCGTTCAAGATGGGAAGGTCCCTTTAAGGTGAAGGAAGTTAAACCCTATGGTGTAGTGGAGCTGTTTGATCCTCAAAGTAAGACAACCTTCAAGGTGAATGGACATAGAGTAAAGAAGTACCATGGCTACAAATCACCCAAGGAAGTGGAAGTGCTCCTCCTGGAGGATGCACCAAAAGAAGAGGAAGCTTGAGCACAGGATCGACCAACTTAAGGACGTAAAAGAAAAGTGCTGGGTGGGAGACACCCCATCGCGGTATGATCGTTCTTGTATATACTTTCTTGTTTCTAGCTTAGATACTTGTGAATTCCATGATTTTTTATGATTGTTGAGCTTGTTTTGATATATGTTGATATGATAGGTATAGTTGAATTTGTTTGAATATTGTGATACTCATTAGGATTTTGTTAACCTTGGCAATCTTTGTTGTATTGGTTGTGTTGTTGAAATATTTCATCTTGAGTGTTGTATGATTTTGTGAGTGTTTTCTCAACCTATCTAGTTGATTGTATGCCAAGAGTATGTTGAATTACATTTTCTTTTTCCTGTGTTGTTAAAAAAAAACAAAAAAAAACAAAAAAAAAAGAAGGGGGGAAATTGGGCATCCGCGCGCCAGCGCGCCGGTGGTGCATTTATACTCTGGTATAAAAAACCAGAGAGTTGTGCCTCTTTTGTGCCCACTTCGTGTCAGGTGGCCCACGCGCAAGCATACGTGGCGCCTGCGCGCAACCCTGCTGTCTCGCTATCGACGCGCAAGCATACCGTGCGCGCACGTCGTGTGTGTATTCTGAGCTCTCTGGTACAAAAACTAGAGAGTTGTGCCAAAGTCGTGCCTGCTCTATGCCCGCGACCTGACGTGCAAGTGCACCTGGCGCGTCCGCGTCGATTGCCACCCTCTTCATATGCGCGAACGCGCACTGTGCGCGTCCACGTCGCTTATGCCGCATGCCAACTCTGGTACAACAACCAGAGAGTTAGGCCTACTCTGGGCTACCCCGTGCCAATCTTTGCGCGTATGCGCAAGGGACGCGCACGCGTCCCTTGCCCAACCCTTATCGGCGCGCTAGCGCGCTATGCGCGCGTGCGCCGGCCGCGCAGCCCAGCTTTAAACTGCGCGCCCCTGCTTCGTCCCTCCTCTCATCTCTTTTCTAATTCTCTCTTCTTCCACTACTTACTCTTTCCTCTTCTTCCATACTTCACTTACATTGTCTCCGCTCACCCACCGGCAACCACCACCGCCTCCGGTGGCCCTACATTTCTCTTCCCCTCTTCTCCTTTTGCAAGAACCCCATCTTTCCTCTCTCTCCCTCTCAAGGTTTTGCTTCTTCTACTCTCATCTCTCACTTTCTTTTCACATTTTCTTCTTTTAGTTGCATGCTTCTTTTAGTACCTTCTTATTTCTCTCTTACTTTTATTTGCTTGTTGCTTGTTCATTTGATTTTTCCTTTCTTATTTCTCCATGGATGATGAACTTGAACTTTAATTTGCTTGAGTAAATCTTGTTGTTGTCATTTGATGACTTTGTAAGTAAGTGATCTTGTGTTGATGATTGATGTTTCATTTTGAGGCTTTAATTGAGTGAGTTTCTTATATTTGCTCATTACTTGTTAATTGCACGCCAAGTGTTCGAGGAAATGCACACATGCCATTTTTGTTTGTTTTGGTCTTGTACCCGCAGTTTAGTGCTTCTTCCTCATTCACTTGCCATCTTTCAAGCATATTGAGCCATTCTACTTTATGCTCACCAATTGAATGCTCACTTCACATGACTTGTTCTTTCTTTTGGATACTTGAGTGCACTCTTCTCATGCCACATTGCATGCATTATTCACTCTTGCATCCCATACTAAGTGTTGTGACCCATGCTTCTTTAGTTGTTCTTGATCACATGTGCAGCTGTCGCGTCTTCAAGATCCACAATTTACTCTGGGCACTACTTCTCACTTGCATGATGTTTTCCATGAGATGATTATTTGGGTTTAATGTTTTCCGTTCTCTTTCCTTTTTCAGAATGGCCACCAAAAAAGGCAAGGGGAAGGAACCAAGGAAACCGGCCACAAAAAGGGCGCCCCAAAAGTCATCCTCCAAGGCGCATCCTACACTAGGAGCCAAACCTCTTTCTAAGAAAGCGAAGGCATCCGCTCCTATTGATGAAAAAGAGAAGAGCAATCCGGAAAGGGACTCTTTAAGGTTCCCCAACCGCTTCTGTGAACTTGTGTTCCCCGCCATGGTTGATCGGAACTATCATGCTGAGCATCTACTCACCCCTCCGGACAAGATTGCCCATTGTATCCTACCCCGCATCGAGTGGAGAGGATGGGATTTTCTTCTGAGAAAACCACAAGAGGTCAATCTCTCGTGGGTGGTAGAGTTTTATACCAACTACCACCTCCCATCTCTTCAATCAGTATATGTGCGCCGAAAGCAAGTCCCGATTTTAGAAGAGGCTATTCAGCAAGTGCTTAATGTCCTACCGGTACCAAGGGAAATGGATGGATACCAAGAGGTCTTACGTCAGCGGAGTGCGTTTGGGTTTGATTGGGACTCAATTCTTCGAGTCATCGCTGAGCCAGAGACATTTTGGACCCAAGGACGACTCCGGATGCAGCCCAAGTGCATCGATGCACATTACCTTACTGTAGAAGCTAGAGCTTGGGCCCAGATCCTCTCCCACTATGTGCTACCTAGCACCCACAAGTTGTCCTTCATGGCGGATCTTGCCTTGCTTGTTTGGTGTGTTCTCACAGAGAGACCGGTGAACATTCCACTTCTTGTCCAACAAGCAATGAGTCAAGTCCATGCTCGGGGTAATTTGCCATTTCCATCATTGGTATCTACTTTAGTCGCTGCAGCGGGTGTTCATTGGGAGACCACGGACACGAAGGCTATAATTCTGGCCAAGGGCGATGTAGTCCCGAGTGGGAGATACTTACAGCTTCCCTTGACTACCCCAAGCCTTGACATTACCCCGCAGCCTATTTTTCCTTCCACATCATCATCACTACTACCACAAAGATCCACCCATCAACGAATTGAAGATCTCCACCGGAAGATTGATAGATATGAGCGGCGCAACCAACGCCGCTATACTTACATCAAGAAGCCTCTGTGTTGTGTTACCCCCAAACTGAAAGAACCCGAAATATTCACATCCACTTTGAACCCAACTGACGGGAGCTCCGATGAAGAGGATAGTGCTAGTTCCGGTCCCGACCGTCCTTTGCGTATTGCTAGTAGCACGGAGGACCGTGCTATATTCTAAGTGTGAGGAGGTCATTCGACCGATCTCCATGGGTAACCAACTCTTCCTCACCCATGGATGTTCTTGATTAGTCAGTAGATTGCATGTTAGTTAACTTTTGCTTGTGAATACTCCTTGCATGATAGTTAGTTTACACTTGGTCAAAGTAATAACTTCCTTTTCTGAGAAAATGTGTTTTTAGGGCACCCTACCAATTAATTGAAAAAAAAAATTTTTGTGACAAACTTGCTAGAAGAATGTACTTTGGAACATGATTGTTGAGTTAAGAACACAAGCTTGTGGGACTTGAGCCTAATGGCGTGGTCACATCTTATGACTACTTATTTTGCTTCTTGTGTGCGAACGTTCTCTTTCCATGAGTGTAATCCTTGATTTGTCTGACTCTATATGTCCTTTATTTGGTGAATGAATGCATTTACATGATTGAGGCCATCATTTCAATAGTCACTTCCCCAAAATAGCCTTAACCCTTATCTACCGTTGCTAACCAACTTTGAGCCCATAATAATCCCTTTTGTTCTTAATTTTAGCACGTCAACACCCCTAAGCGAAAAACAATGAATGTCCCTGGAATTGGATCCTTGATTAGCTTAGGTGAGTGAGGGTGTGTGTTATTCAATTGGGAGGGAATACCTAGGAACTTGGGTAGATGTAAAGGTAGGTTTTTGTAATTGTAATGAAAAAAATTTTGGGAGGTAAGAACATACTTATGTATTGAATGATTGGACCGCATGCATTGGCACTCTTGTACATAAAATCCCCAAAAAGAAGGGGACAAGCAAAGAGAAACAAAAATAAAGAAAAGGAAGAATGTAAAAAAAAAAAATAGACAAAAAAAAGAGAAAAACAAAAGAGACAAAAAATAGAAAAAGAAACAATGAAAAGGGGACAAATTACCCCAAGGCAAAGCCAATGATCACCAATGCATGCAGATGAAGAACTAAAGAGAAATACATGAGCATGAGGAAAAGTGGATAATTTGGTAGCTAGGTTATGTATTAGAATTGCATAGGTTATTGTATGTGTTAGGTGAGGATCTAAGCTAATCAAAGATACAAATCTTAAGCTCACTTGGCCATACATGCATCCTTACCCTCACCCTAGCCCCATTACAATCGAAAATAAGACCTCATGATAACTGTATGCATGCATTAAAATAATTGTTGATTGTTAGATGAAGGACAAATCTTGGAGAGCATGATTGGAAGGGAATTGAGTGGCGAACCCTATACACTTGAGCAAATAGAGCGGATACACTTCCGGTGAGGGTTCGATGCTCAACTTCTTGTTCCTGGCTTTCACAAGCGTACATATTGCAAGTTATGTTCACCGCATTGTGATGCTTTTAATTGGTAGGATTCTTGGACTATCATGTCACTTTAACCCTATGTATTCCCATATATTCTTGGAGGATAGATTCACCCTTGACCAAGTAGGTAGATGCATTTGCATTAGTTGCATTCCACAACTCTCTTTTCCCTATATCCTTTGGTCTTCTTATCTTTAGCATGAGGACATGCATGGTTTACGTGTGGGGAGGTTTGATAAACCCTAATTTTTTTGGTTTATCTTGTGCTGATTTGAGGGGATTTTGTCAATATTTTCCACACTTATCCACTTGAATTGCATGGTTTTGTATCTCCATCCGTGTTTGACCTTGTGATTGAAAATAAGCTTATTTGAGCCAGAATTGCTATATTTTGATCTCTTCTATTACCACTCGATGCTGTGACGTGTTTGTTCAGTGATTTTAGAGTTTCAGAGCAGGATTGGTCTAGAAAAGGAGAAGGAAGCATGCACCAGTGAAGAAACATGGAGCTTTGGAGGCTTGGAGTTCAGTCATCGACGCGCACGTGCACCTGGCGCACACGCGTGGATGCGTACTATTGTGGCCACTCGCATATAGCTGACGCTCTCGCGGACATTGGAAGAATTGTCATCGGCGCGCACGGTGGATTCAGGAGCTCATCGGCGCGCGCGCGCACCTGGCGCACATGCGTCGCGACCAGCACGTGACCTCATTAATGAAATTGTGGCTGGCGATTTCTGAGGCCTGGAGGGGCCCAATTGAAGGCTAGCTCTGCATGGAAATGACCCAGGGATTGTAGGAGCAAGGGGGATCACACATTAGACACTTAGACACATTTTGAGTTTTTGGGTAGTTTTTGTTCATCTAGAGAGGGAACCCTTCTTCCTCCCTAGATCTAGCTTGATTTTGATCTCCCATTGTGAAATTACTGGATTGGATCTTGTTGTTTGATACTCTTGTTTACTCAATTTGAATCCTCTAGTGTTATTTTGTTTAGATCTTATCTTGATTGTGTTGTCTTGTTGCTTTTCAATTTTCTACCCCAATTCATGAACATTGTGGGTGTTGATTTCTATGAATATGTTGATGCTTCTTGTGATTGCTAGTGTTAATTGTGTAGTTTTTATAGATGATTGTTAGTGGGTTATCATAATTCTCAATTTAATTGTAATTTGAACATGTCTCTATTTAGTGTATTCTATGTGTTTGATGAAATGTTTGCTTTAATTATGGAGTAGTTTATTTTACTCTTGGTCTAAGTTATGAGAATTGGGTGGCCTTGAGTCATTGGGTCTCATTGGATTGTTGATTGGAGAACCCTTAGTGACCAAATTGACACCCATTAACACCAACCCACTACTAATTAGTAGATTGGTTGGGACTTATAGGTTGAAATTGGTCAAACCACTTGACGTACCTCAACCCTAGGAGTAAATGTCACGTACTTAAGGTTCTTTGAGGTAGACTTAGTGAGTTTGGTTCGTCACAATTGGCCAATTATAGTTGAAGACAAGGATAGAGACCCCAATTCCCATGCTTAGTCAAGAGTACCTTTGATTCATATTTGAAAAACCAAAATTCTTAGTTGCTAGTTCTTGATTTAGTTAATTGCTTAAATTTAGAGTTTCTTGCATTTTAAGATTTCTTGCATGACAAGCTTGGTAGTTAATTTTTATCACCATGATTCTCAACCCTGTATTTCTGATCAATGCTAAAGCACATGCTTGCCCATTCTTCGTGAGACGACCCGGAGTCTAAATACTCCGGTTACATTCTTATTTGCGGTTAGCACTTGTGACAACCACCCTTTCTTAATTTGGGATTGAGGATTGATTATCGGTTGGGCTATACTAACAACGGAAGTATTTTGTGGAATTCCGAACCGGTATACCTTCCATCAACTCTACCAAATCCTGCTCATGGAATATAGCAAAGTTAAGTTTGACTCATTTAATAAATGAGCTCAAATTTTTAGCTCAAGCTCAATAGCTCACCGGCTTAAGAGCTTAGCTTATAAAGTAACTAACAAATTGAGCTAAAAATAGCTCACATGCTATTAGGAACAAGGTAAACTATCAAAATTGCACCAAAAAACTCATATCGCTATGAAAAATAACCAAATAAGATTTCTATGAATGACAAAGAAGTCTCAAAAGATTTAAAAACGTGACAAAATTAACAAAAATATCATATTTTTTTACATAAATGATAAAGAAATTTTGTATTTAGCAAACAACTTGTGCATTTTATTTTAAATTCAATCATTCACAAAAAACATTGAAAAATTCCTTGACAAATCACCAAATTTTAACTATGACAAAGTCTCATTTTTCTAATAATACTTACAAAAAATCGCATTGAAATCTAATATCTAAAGTATTTTATGAAAAAATATAACTAATATTTGGTTAGTTTTCTCACTTTTTAAATCTTTTGGAGCTTATTTGTTATCTTTCTAGGTTATTTTTATTAGCGGAATAAACTTTCGAGTACCGTTCTTGGTAGTTTATTTTTAGAAAAGTATCTCTTCATGCAACAAGGAAACTAAATGAACAAGATATAGCAATAGTTTCAAATAGAACATTTGCTTCATACCATATATAGCTTCCATGTTATTTTCCTTGTAAACACCAAAAGGTGATCCATGGACAGAGAGAAGCATCTCGCTAGGTTTCGGCAGCCTAAGGGTTTTGGGTGTCATCCCAACAGACAAGCGCTGACTACTCACCTGCAAAAGGCAACAAATCCAAATCAATCACAACTGTTTAAAAAATAGCCTCAGCAATGAATACTAGAGTTCATAAAGTCATCCATAAAAAACAGAAGGTAAAAAATAAAGGGAGAAAATTCGGACATTGGGAGTCTGAAGACCTTCTTGACTTGTGAGAGTCTGAGCTTCACATGGCTCCTTAAAAACCTATGTAACAGAGATTCAATCAATTCATATTATCACAATACAATGCAATCACTAATTAGTTTTTTTTTTGCAAGCTGTTTAAGTTAGTCATAATAGATTTAGCAGCGTATGCAATGAAACTAGTAATAGAGACAAGTTCTCTTCCATCTGCACATGAAAGGATCCTAAATGAATAGCAACATTTCTCATTCAAATCAATTCGTGGATGCTTCAGCACATAATGGAAATGAGAATGGAAGTGCTATATTAATGCTACTCCTACACAGCTACCCCAATTTTATGTCGCATCAAGTCCTATGTAAGTGACCCAAACAAGCCAGCTAAGGATATTACAAAATACAATTAATCAAAGTGCACAGAGAAGATAGAGAACATACAAAGTCCTTAAAATGAAGATTTTCATCACCAAGAAATCCTGTTCTCCCTACCAACAAAGAAGTAAACTAACAGGTATCAACTATAATCTATGCCAAAATATATAAGAACTATAATATCTATAGTAAAATCGTTCAAAATTGAAAGAACTCAAACATTTAAAGGGGCACAGAACAATAGTATGTTTCGTAACATACATTTCCATTTTTTTTAAATTCAATTTAGGAAACTTTAATTCAGATATGAAATGAGTTAAATCGAAAGAGAAAACTAAACACTACCAGTATTGATAGAGTATTCAAAACCACCAAACTGAGGAACTGAAAAAGGACATTCCGAAGGAAAAGCAATCGAAAGCCTCTAGAACAGAGAAGCGTGCAAATCTCTTCCTACACCACCACAAGTCGTGGACATTCTGCTCCTTCTCTCTTTCCACTTCACATCAAATTTTCCATTCCCTTCATCTTTCACAATTGAGGGATTCGGTAAGGTTTCTTCGAAGACCTGCAGCATTGGCTTCCGGAGCTGTTCCTCACTGAAACATGACCGAACCAAACGAAGTTCCATCAACAATCGCTCAATCTCAACATCACAAACCACCTTAATTGCACTGATTTGACGCTCCACTGCCACAAACACACAGGTAGAGGTTTAATAAAAATAAATAAATAGTGAAAACTTTATGCTAATCAAGAGATTTGTTATTTGATTTTGCTGTACCTTCGATTTCAAGCTCTTTGAATTGAGGTTGCTGCGTTTGGGTTTTAAGTTCCTTCAATTAAGTTGATTGTTTGACCATTTTCTTCGCTCTACGCCTTGGAAATTTTGCCTTTAATATACTAAAACTAATATAGTAAGAAAAAAGGGCTACAAATCTACAATTATAGTTATCAGAACTGAATCGGCAATCCACCCAGTCATATGACCGGGTCACTGGTTCAACCGATGGGTCACTGATTCACTCGGTTGACCCGGTCATAATTTAAAAAATATAAAATTATATAAATGAAATTAAAATTACATATTAAAACTTAAAATGCAAGTCTTTACAAGCATAATAATAATAATAATAATAATAATAATAATAATAATAATAATAATAATAATAATAATAATAATAATAATAATAATAATAATAATAATCAAATGTTAATTTTTAGACAACTTGTAAGACCCAGAACCTTTGAAAAGTCTTATTATGATCACGACTCAAATCATATAGTTATTTATAGCCTTAATTTCAGAAATTATTTTATTAAAGATAAGTAAGGCAAGTTTTGATTTATTGGATTTGAGATAAGTTATGATTATTATTCAATTTTATAATTATTGGATTATTTTCTATATTCAAATTATGAAGTTGATAGTTATGAAATAATAGGGATTTTATATGATTTGGACTGAATAATTTATATTTTAAGGTATTAATACTGCTGCTTTGGAAAATAAAGGATTTAATTATATTATTCCTAATTATTTGATTTGGACATTTTATTGAAAGTAATTTGTCAAAATTGATGAACAAATAGTATTTTCTATGTATAATTAGTGTTGGATTTAATTTGGGTTTCAATTACTATATTACCCCTACTTTTATTTGAAATTACAAAATTACCCTTGAACCCAATTTTGCCCTAATCCTAAAACTCAACACACATAACCCTAACCCTAAAAACCCTACCTAGTTCCCCTGACCCGGTACACCCCATGATACCTAATGCAGCAGTAGCAGCTGCAAGCTAATTGAAAGAAAGAGAGAAACAAAGAGAGAAAGGGATCCGTGGAGTGAGAGGCAGGGGCTATGGCGGGAGAGTGGGAAGAGAGGGAGGGGCTGCATTGTGCAGAGCCGCCGCCGAACCTGCTACGCCCGGCCGTCGCCGTCTCCCCGCGGAACAGCCGCCGCACCTACCCGCTCACAGCACCACTGTCGCCCTCACCGCGTCGCGCCGCCGCTGTCCTGTCGAGCTTCCACCGACACCGCAGGAAACAGAGAGAGAGACAGATCGAGAAGAGTGCCGCGGAGAAGGGGGAAAGAGCTGCCGATTGCCGTCGTTGTTGGGTCCTTGTTCCTCGCCGTCGAAGGAGATGCTCCCAGCCACGGTGGTCGACGACGTTTGCGCCGCTGTTGTCGGAAAAACCCGAGGAGAGAGAGAGAGACGACCCGACAGGAGAGAGGGGGGAAGGCCACCCGCGACGCCGCCAGAGCTTCCGTTGCCGTCAGAAACTGCCACCTATCTCCGCCACTGCTAGGGTTCGCCACCAGCGCGCCGTTGAAAGGAAGGCCGTTCAGTCACACCGAGCAGAAGAGATAGAGAGATCTGAAGGTGTGCTGGGAACCCTACCACCACGCCTGGCCGCCGATCGCGTCACCGGCGCCGCCTCGGTCGGAACTGCCGCCGTCAGAAAAGGGTTCTGGTCGCCAGGAGTGGTTCTGCGACTCCCGGGACCACCGCCGGAGCTTCTGGCTACTTCTACCGTCGCCGAAAAAGTTGCCGGTAAGGATTTTATTTGAGGTTTTTGCCTTTTTTGTTTTTGAGATGGTTTTGATGCTGCGCGGTTTTTCTAGTTGATCCACCGGAGTTTCTGGCCACCGTTGGAGCTGTTGCTGCCACCGGTTTGAAATCGCAGCTGCTTCGTGTTGTCATTCCGGTAAGAAATTATGTTTCGAAAAGCCTCACATTAGTACCTTGTTGTGCTTGGTTAATGAATATGAGTTTTGGTAACGTGGAGTCGAATCCTGATTATTGTATGTTGCAATTAGTGTTGCTATGGTTATTTTGAACGTGACTGAGAGCTGAGGTTTTGGTTGCTGTCAGTTCGGGTTGAGGCAGAAAGGACTCTATGAGACGTTTGGGTTATGGAATTTGCGTTTTGAGGTAGGGGCGCTTTCCAAAAACTATGTTTTATGCATTGGAACTATTACATAGGGATACTGATATGAGATATTGTGTATTTGGTGATTGTATCAGCCTTATGTATTATTTGATTGTCTCAAGTGATTATAAATGTTTGTTTGGCTGAATCGTTGTGTAGTTTTATGAAACGAAATGCTTTTGAAGTTGATTCTTTTAAAGCTTTGAGTTCGAGTTTAAATCCGTTGGAAATTGATTTGAGTTGAGTTGATTTTCTTGAGAAGGTGAAAAATAGAATACACTTTTGAATTCATCCTGGTTGCTTTAAATGATCTGGTTTGATAAATGACTGTTGCTGAACCGTTTCCTTAAAGCTTTAAAAATGAGTTTATTCGGCTGATAATGATTTGATTTTGAAACGATTTTCTTGAAATGTGGAATTGAGATGACTGTTGGATTTTGGCTTGCCTTGGACTGATTTTGGATTTTGGGCTGTTGAAAAGGATTGTGAAACGGTTTAGTTGGGACCCGAACCAGGTGGCAAAGTCCAAGTTTTAGGGGAGGTGCTGCCGAAATTTCTATAAAATCCGAGTCTTTATTGAAATGTTGTTTGGGAAAAATGATGAGTTAAAGACTTCTACTATTTTATTTGAATTATCAAGAAAAGAATGATTCATGCTTTTGAAATGAATTACTGAAGAGGAAATTGTGATTTAGTCTTGCTTTTTAAGAAAGGCATTGTATCTCTTTCAGGAGAAAGTTATTTAGATGAAACTTATGTTTTAAAGCTGTTTTAAATGTGACAAGGGCAATGCCTTTGAATTTGACTGGAGGGGTTCAATTAGAGGAGTTTCAATGACTTTGAAAGAACTTGAATGTCTCTTGACATGTTTCATTTTGAAATGTTTTGAGAAAGGTTTTAAGTACTCTTTGAATTCTGAATTCTTGCAAGACTAAAACAATTTTGAACGGTTGAAATGTCCTAGAATTTATCATGGGGGTTGAAGTTGGTTTTGCTTAAGTAAAGGAAACGGCTTTGAAAGAAGTAAATGATTACGTGACTCGGTTTGGCTTAGATCCTATTTTAGTACTCAAATCGGAAAGCCAATGTTTTAATGATTTTAAATGAATTTGGCAAAATGAGTTATGTTATTCTCCCCTAAAGACTTGGGACTCTGCCGAGAAACTTCGTTATAAATCCCATTGTTGTATGGATGATTTTGAATGTTTCAAAATGACTCTTTAACTTTCCATGGTTATGGAAGTTTTGGAAAAAAGATGCCGAGAGTGGCATTGTTTTAAAAGGGGAATTTACCTTGAGTAAAAGTGGCTTGTGAGCCTGAAATGATTTGAGAAATGAGATCTTTAAAGCCAAGGTTGAAAAGAGTTGAAACTTGATTTCAAACTGAAATGAATTGAGAAAAAGTGATTTATGGCTTAAATGCCGATTTTATGAATTTATGATGTTGAATGTGGAAGTGCTGTTTTGTTGTGAGCCGGAATGGCTGTGTATGATTATGAATATTGGTTGGTTCTGGATTGAACCGTGAGCCGTAATGGCCGTGTATGATATGAATATTGGCTGGTTCTGGACTGAACCGTGAGCCGGATGGCTGAGATGGATGTTGATCCATGTATGAAAATGAATGCATGTATATGCTGAATCATTGATAAATGTGAATGTTGCACTTCCACTATCGGAGATAAGAGTTTCCCTGGGAGAGAGCAGTGACTAGCCACCACGTGCTCCAGGTTGAGACTCGAAGCTCTTTTGACCCTATGTCGTAAGGGTGGCCGGGCACTGTGAAAGCCCCGAACGAGCTCGCCCCCGTAAATATTCACCAGTGAGGGTGATGGATATGGATCATGATGATGATCAAGTTTATGATGAGTATAACTCGAGTTGGGGATGCGCGACAGAGGGACAGTCCAATGGTTAGCTACCAGGACTTGTCGAGTTGGCTCTATAACCAACAGATAATATCATTAGCCACTAGGGACAGGCATGCATCATATGCATCTATGTGACATTGTTTGGGTGTGCATATTATACTTGGTTTGCCTATGTGATTAATTGCTAATTGTTCTACTTGCAATAACTGTTTGTTTGTGCTTGCATCTTCCTATTTGTGTTTGCTACTAGGACTCTGTTGGATTGCGGTGATTGGTTGTTGGTTGGATTTGTTTGGGCCTAGGGCCGTGGTTGAAGTGAGATGGACCGATGGTTGATTTCGGTTTTGTGTGTTTCTGGTTTGGAAAAATGTGAAAGGCTATTTTGGTTCAGCATAGATAAACCCTTTGAAAGGCTTTTGATGTTTTTAAGAATTGAACAGTTGCTCTTTCAGAAAAGATTTCCGACTTTACTTTTATTGAAAACCGTTGTTTTAGAAAAGAGGCATAAGACGGTTATTAATCACTGGTATGGTTTATCTTCACGTATCCTATTACAGTAATTCCCAAAAACCCTCTACTGAGAACCCTTTCGAGGATGATGTTCTCACCCCCCTACATTTTTCCCCTTTCAGGATATGGGCGCTGAAGTCACGAAGAGTTTAATTAATTGTCGATGTGATGCTCTGTATTGTTTTAGTCATGGTTTATTGTACCCTCCCCTCTATCTTGATATATTCTGTAAGAGGGATAGGAATTGTATTGGTTAATGCTTGTAAAGCTATATAATATATATATATATATTGTATGTACTCTTTATGAGTTTTTGTAAGTTGTATGGTATCTATGGATGTACGTTATCAAACGAAAGTATTTTTGGGTCGATTTTGCGGTTTAAAGTTTTAAACAGGCTCATATTTTAGTATTAAATAGTATAAGTGTCGTCGTAATGTCCGAGCTATCAGAGTGGCGCAGCCGGAAGCGTGAGCTTTGGTAGTTAGGGTGTTACACAACTAATGATGCAAAAAGAGATAATAAACTAGTTTCTAGTACAAAATACTTTCTTTATTTAAATAAACAAGAGTAAGCAAAAGATAACATAATCGATAATCAAGTCCAAGTGATCTTAAAATCGACATCTATATCTTCATAGGACAAATTTGGAGCTTGATCAACATTTTCCTCACTTTGATTTGCATCTATATCTTCCATAAGAAACACTGCATTATGATGTTATGCAGAACATCTGAAACAGAGAAAGAAGAGTTTGAAGAGAGAGGTACAAGAAACTAGTGAACTGAATTAACTTCATCTTATTCTTCCATCAATGAATCAATTCTACACACCTCTTAGAGGGATGCAAGAGCTTTAATTATAACAGAGTTGAAAAAGAGAAAAAGATCAGACATCAGAATAACAAACCCTAACTAACTGTACCAAACTGATTTTGTTATTGACTAACTCTCTTATCTCTTATCCCTTAACATACATCAACAAAAGATTTAGCATTTTTTAAGCAACACAACAAGAAGGTTCAGTAACAAATTCAACTCAAGTCAGTTATCCAGTAACAAATTCTACTTCTAGCAACAACCACATTTATGATAGGTTCAACATCAAATTCAACTTAACAACAAATTCTACTTCTAGAGTTCTAGCAACAAATTCAGCTATGATAACTATGATAACTTTCAGGCAGTAACAAAAACATAAACTATGATATAACAAATTTCAGCAACACATTCAACTTTCAACAACAAATTATTTTGGCAACAAAATCAAAGTGCAGTGATGCAGCAACAAAATTGAAACAGAAAGAATAGGGAGAACTCACCAAATCGGGTTGCACGAAAGAATCTGACAGTGAAGGAGAAGCTGATGGCGAGGAAGAAGCTGACGGCAAGGCTCAAAGCAAGAAGAGGACAACGAAAACCAGCTCACCGGGATCTGTTGCATCTGTTACCGACGATGAAGAGCGTAGGGAAGTGAGAGATCGAGACCAGGTGTGAGATAGAGACCGTGAGAAGCAAGAAGATGACCACCACCACCACCTGAGGGACCATATGCGGTTCCATTTGCTTCTGCCGCCAACGAAGCGAGCGCAGGGGCATGGGACCGTGACGACGACCAAGGTGAGTGGACGAGGTAAGAGACTGAGAGAGCGACGAGGTGAGGCTGTGAGAGACTGAGAGTGACGACTGTCGAGGTGAGGGGAAAGACGAGAGAGGGACTATTGAGTACTGAGTTCTGACTGCCGAGCTAGAGACGGAGAGAGCACAGAAATTCAAGAGTCTTAGATTTGGCATTTGGGCATAGAGTTTTATTGAAAGGTGAAGGGGAGGAGGGGGTTATGAAATGACGCCGTTTCAGGTATTAAGAAGAAAAAAAATAAAAACGACCTGGACCGGGTTAAATTAATCAGCTAGGTCATCGGGTTTCACGAAAACCCGTCAGTCGAACCAGGTCTGTTGCACAATCGATTCAATGAGGGGCTCGATTTAGTCAGGTGACCGGGTGATCGGGTTTTCGGTCGAATCGGCCGAGTCGAGCCGGGTTTGATAAGTATGTCTACAATAGACTATAAATAAAGACACAAATGTCCTACATAATATAATTTGCAACATTCATATACAGGTCTCCAACATTCATTAAAAGTTTTCACCTATCGTCATTTTAATCTACATTATTATTTAATAGACAAAAAATTACAGTAGATGGATAGCTTTTTGTCATCTCCCAAAGCAATCACTCAATATTTTCTCACAACATTCTTTATTATTTTTTATCCATCTTTTGTTATATGTCCATTCCCTTTGTAGCATTTAGTAACATGATACATATATAGAGATATCTTTTAGTCATCACAATATATTTTTAGATGTCCTTTATATCAATGTATATCTCAACTTTCTTTCTTCCTTTTTTCTTTCTCTTTTTATTTCTTTCTCTTTTTTTGCTTAACTTATTTTCTTCATTGACATCTTTTGATTGTAAACTATTAATTTTTTTAATCCAAAATGGGATGAAAGTGATCCCAGAGACTGTGTTTCTTCAACTTCTCAACTTTTTCAATGAATAATAATATTTTGTGTGATCTGATATATTTCTATTAACAAATTAACATAGACAATAATAAAAGACAAGAATATGGTTGGTTTAACAAGCAGTCATCAATTGCATAGCCATAAAAGAGTCTCATTACATGAATAAAAGACAAATTGAGAATTGTAAACAATCATATGCAAGACACTTATTACATTGTATTTAATGAAGATGGATTAGTGAACCTAAATGGTAAGCAAAACCGAAGCAAACTAAGGCCTTCATTCTTCCATTTGTCTTTAATTAAATTCAAATGATAAGCAAATTAAGGCCCCAGAATGTTAACTAGTTCATTCTTTTATAAAGCAGCAAGGTTTAATCATACACAAGCAAATTAAGCCTCTATTTGGGAAGAACATATCACAAATATTAAAAAGCTCTCACTAAATTGAATAAAGTTTAATCGCACTGTATTTTCATCTCATAACGAGGCAACCCAGAACTAGTCTAATAAAAAAGATAGATGAACAAAGAAATTTAAAAATTGAACTAATCCATATTCTTAACTGATCAAGTCATCAATATTCAATAATCAATTAATCAAAAATCAAGAGATGCACAGAAAAGTAGAAGAAGAAACACGCCATCAATGTCCATTCCATTAAGCAAATTCTAGTGCCAAAGTTCTATCATTTCAGAAAATGACACAAAACAATCATACAAAATACAATAGTTTAAAAATAAATAAATTCAATTCGCAGAGGAAGAGAAAAAAATATTTAGATAAAATAAAACAAGAGACATAAATTTAGGTTCCAAAATGAGAAATGACAAAAAATAAAAGATGAAGAAGGAGAACACATACCTAATTTTTTGAAGGAAGGAGACGTTCGTTGTAGTGCTGGCAGCATAGTTTGCAGGCGGCGGCGGAGACTGCTAATGGATAAAACAGCGGCGATGTGCGTAGAGAAAGCAAAAGGTTGGAGAGAGAGTACAGAGTAGAGAGCACAACAGCAGCGGAGAGAGGAGAGGAGAGCAGATCGGCATCGAGCTCAAAGGTTGCAGCGTCAACAGTAACAACAACGGTGTGCAATGAAGAAATTGGAGGGATGCTGGAGAAAGAGGTGGCTGTCGTTCTGGTTTATGACAGAGCGAGAAACTCAGGGACTGTGGAAGAAGAAGATTGGGGATTTGAAAGTAGTGGATATTGTTGGATAAGTAAAGAGAAAATGGGATGTCTAGTTGTTGGGGTATTTTTGGGAGGGGGGGTTTGTCACTCATGTATTAATTTGAAATTTTTAGATTTTTTATTTTTGTTAATAGTTTATTAGTTTAACAATATTTCTTTATATTTAAAGATAAAACTAAAATTATGATTAAAAATCAAATATTTAAAATTTAAACAATAAAATTTAAGAGGCTAAATTGGAATAATTTAAAATATTTTAAATATTTTAATAATAAACTATGTCAAAATATAACAAATTAGAGGAGGAGAAATTGAGTGTGACTAACTTACATCCTATATATGTATACTTTATAAAAATATGTTATAGGTGGGTATTAAACCAAGGACCTCTCACTTAGTGCAAAATTCTAGAAAATCTTAAACAATCCTAAAAAAATCCTAAAAAATCCTAAAAAACCCTAAAAAATAATGAAAAATCCTAGAAAATCCTAGAAAAACCCTAGAAAGATCTAAAAAATCCTAGAAAACACCTAAAAATTTCTAAAAACCATAAAAAAACCCTAGAAAATCCTAAAATCCTAGAAAACCCTAGAAAACTTTAGAAAACTCCAAAAAACCCTAGATAAACCAAGAAAAACCTAGAAAACCTTAGAAAATCCTAAAAAATACTAAAGAACCCTAGAAAACTCTAAAAACCCATAGAAAATTCTAAAAATCCTAGAAAAACCTAGAAAACCCTAAAAAATTCTAAGTACCCTAAAAAATCCTACAAAACCTTAGAAAACCCTAGAAAATCCTAGATAACCCTAGAGAATCCAAGAAAAATCCTAAAACCCTAGAAAATCCTAGATAATCCTAGAAAACTCTAGAAAACCCTAGAAAATCCTAGAAAACCCTAAAAAATCCTAGAAAAATCCTACAAAACCCTAGAAAACTCTAGATAACCCTAAAAAACTTTAGAAAAATCCTAGCTAACCCTAGAAAACTCTAGAAAAACCCTAGACAACAATAGAAAAATCCTAGAAAACCTAGAAAAATCTAGAAAACACTCGAAAAACTCTAAAAAAATCCTAAAAACCATAAAAAACTTCTAAAAAATCCTAGAAAACCATGGAAAACCCCAGAAAAACCTTGAAAACCTTAGAAAATCCTAGAAAAACTCTAAAAAATCCTAGATAACCCAAGAAAATCCTTGAAAACCCTAGATAACACTAAAAAATCCTAGAAAAATCATAGAAAATCCTAAAATACACTAAAGAACACTAGAAAACCCTAAAAAGCCATAGAAAATACTAAAAACCCTAGAAAATCCTAAAAATCTTAGAAAACCCTAAAAACACTAGAAAACCCTAAAAAACCTAAGTACCCAAACAAACCCGAGAAAATACCAGAAAACTCCAAAACACCCTAGAAAATCCTAGATAACCCTAGAAAATCTAAGAAAAATCCTTAAAAAATCCTAGAAAACCCTAGATAACACTAGAAAACCCTAGAAAAACCCTAGAAAAATCCTAGAAAATCCTAAAAAATCCTAGAAAATCCTAAAAACCCTAGAAAACTCTAAAAGATCCTAGAAAACGCTAGAAGATCCTAGAAAATCCTAGAAAAACTCTAGGAAACTCTAGAAAATCCTAAAAAACACTAAAAAACCTAAGAAAATCCTAAAACCCTAAAAAACTCTAAAAAACCCTAGAAAATCGTAGATAACCCTAGAAAACTCGAAAAAAGCCCTAGAAAACCCTAGAAAAACCAATAAAACCCTAAAAAACTCTAGAAAACTCTAAAACTTCTAGAAAATCTTAGATACCCTAGAAAACTCTAGAAAAAACTACTAAACCCTAAAAAATCCTAGAAAACCCTAAAAAATCCTAGAAAACCTTAGATAACCCTAGAAAAAACAAAGAAAATCCTAAAAAATCCTAGAAAATCCTAAAAGCCCCTAAAATTTCCTAAAAACCCTAGAAAATCCTAAAAAACCGTAGAAAATCCTAGATAACCCTAGAAAACTTTAGAAAAACCCTAAAAAATACTAGAAAATACTAGAAAAACCCTAGAAAATCCTAGAAAACTCTAGAAAAAATTGAAAAACCCTAAAAACAATAAAAATTTCTAGAAAACCCTAAAACCCCTAGAAAACCCTAGAAAAAACCTAGAGAACCCTAGGAAATCCTAAAAAAAACTCTAAAAAACCCTAGATAACCCTAGAAAATCATAGAAAACTCTAGATAACCCTAGAAAATCCTAAAAACTCTAGAAAATCTTAAAAAACTCTAAAAAATCATAGATAACCCTAGGAAACCCTAGAAAAACCTAGAAAAATCTAAATAACCCTAGAAAACCTTAGATAACCTAGAAAATCCTAAAAATCCTAGAAAACCTTAAAAATCCTAGAAAAATCCTAGGAAATCCTAATAAACCCTTAAAGTCCTAGAAAACCCTAAAAAAACCTAGAAAAACCCTAGAAAACCCTAAAAAAATCTTGAAAAAGATTAGAAAAATCCTAAAAAATCCTAGAAAAAACTAGAAAACCCTAGAAAAATCTTGAAAACCTTAGAAAAAACCTAGAAAGCCCTAGAAAATCTTAGAAAATCCTAGAAAACCCTAAATAACCTAGAAAACCCTAGAAAACTCTAGAAAAATCCTAGAAAACCCTAAAAAATTCTAGAAAACCCTAGAAAATCCTTGATAAACCTAGAAAAGCCTAGAAAAATTCTAGAAAACCCTAGATAACTCTAGAAAACCCAAGAAAAACTAGAAAATCCTAAAAAATCCTAAAAAATCTTAGAAAACCCTAAAAATCCGTAAAAAATCATAGATAATCCTAAAAAAGCCTAAAAAATCCTAGAAAACCCTAGAAAATACTAAAAATCCTAGAAAACCCTAGAAAACCCTAGATAACCCTAGAAAACCCAAGAAAATCCTAAAAAACCCTAGAAAAACTCCTAGAAAATCCTAAAAAATCCTAGAAAATCCTAGAAAATCTTAGAAAAAACCTAGAAAATCCTAGAAAACCTTGGAAAAACCTTAGAAAATCCTAAAAAAGCCTTAGAAAATCCTAAAAAGATCTTAGAAAATCTTAGAAAACCCTAGATAACACTAGAAAACCCTAGAAAATCCTTGAAAATCCTAGAAAAACCTATAAAAACTCTAGAAAACCCTAAAAAACTCTAAAAAACTCTAGAAAACCCTAAAACTCTAGAAAATCCTATAAAAACCTATAAAATCCTAGAAAACCCTAAAAAACTCTAGAAAACCCTAATATACCCTAAAAAACCATAGAAAATCCTAAAAATCCTAGAAAACACTAAAACCCCTAGAAAATCCTAGATAACCCTAGAAAAACATAGAAAATCCTAGAAAACTCTAAAAAACCTTAGAAAATCTTAGATATCCCTAGAAAACCCAAAAAAACCCTAGAAAATTTTAAAAAATCCTGAAAAAACCCTAGAAAATCCTAAAAAAATCCTAGAAAACCCTAGATAACCTTAGAAAACTTTAGAAAAAACCCTAGAAAATTCTAGAAAATACTAGAAAAATCCTAAAAAATGCTAGAAAATAATAGAGAAACCCTAGAAAACCCTAGAAAAATCTAGAAAATCCTAGAAAAACCCTAAAAATCCTAAAAACTATAAAAAAAACCCTAGAAACCCAAACAATCCTAAAAAACCCTAGAAAACCCTAGAAAAAACCTAGTAAACCCTAGATAACCCTAGAAAACCCTTGGATTCCGGTCACCATCAACCACGTTCACGTCAACGCCGAGAAGAATTCCATCGGAGGGTTATTCCCTTCAACAAATAGGGACGATGCCAAGACTTCAAGTTCTGTCCCTTTCAACAAATAACTTTTTAGGTTCGGTCCCCACTTCGTTGTTGTGCGATTCTTTGTCCATTCAAATTGTTAAGCTTGTCTTTAATTTTTACACAGGAGTTTTCGAGCTGCAAAGTACAAAGAACTGCATTAACTCGGGTTGAAGTGAGTCTCTGAATTGGAGCAACTTGGTGGGTTATTGTTCTTGTTCTTGTTCTTGATTATGAAGGTTATAATCTTCTGCCATTTTTATTTTTTTGAATCAGTTTATTGAGATTTTTTGATTTCTTTTCTTTATTCTGTTTAGAAATAAGATTAAGGGGAAGATATAATGATAATAGTGGCGGTAGTGGTAAGGGGTTTGGTGATGGGGTATTTGGAAGAGAGAGAAAATAATATTTTGGAAATGATGAAAGTGAATGGATTTTGAAGGGTAAAATTGAAAAAAAAAAAAAAGTGTTGACCATAGTTTGATCAGAAAATTTGAGAATAAGGATAAAATTGATGCAAATCGAAAAAATTAAAGATAAAATTGAAACAAATTAAAACTTAAGAATATTTTTAAAATTTTTAACAAATTTCAAGAACAAAAAATATACTTTACCTTAAAAATTATACATCTTCAATCCTTGTTTTTAGTCTGTATCTTCAACCTTCTTCTCCCATCTACCCCCAAGTTGCAATGGTAATAAACTAGGCCAATTCTTGCATAAACTTCTTTTGTTATTCTAAAAAGAACCACATCATTGTATTTTACAATGTGGTTTTGTTTTGTACATAGATTGTAGGAGCATGCATTTTACAACTCAAAATTCATGCCAACGATACCCTTTTTTTTCTAAAAGTTAAAATAATCATCGAATACTAACAAAACTAGTGGTTCAATTTGTCAATATGTTTTTCTTCCTTCTTGAGATTCAACACGTATTGTATACTAAGAAAATCACGATGGTAAATAATAAATATGCGCAATTTGGAAATTTAAGACTGAATTTTTATACAAAGGTTTTGCCGAATGAATTGATGAAAGAAAATTAAAACGAGCAGACTCAATGATGTAAATAAAAGCCCAAACTCTACGAAACGCTGTAGTTACAATGGGCTAAAGCCCAATCTAATAAAATCCCGTTAACAATAATTACTGTCCATGCATGATGCATGGTGGATAGAGCTGTTTGGTTTAGGTAGTCGGGAAGAAGAGAACAAGGAAACTAGCATCATTAGCAATTTGCAACATTGCCAAATGGCAATGGCAATGGCCATGACCTCATCCTTAATGTTATCAACAACTTGTTCTTTCAGTTTCCCTTCTATCACTATATGCATTTCCTTTTACAACCCTAACCCTTCTAGAAGACTAGCTCTCTTTCACCTTCTTTCGGGTCCTTTTGGTAATTAACCTCCATTCACATCAGCTTTATTATTATCCATTTGATACTTAGAGTTAATTAATTATATTATCACTCTGTTTATATTAACAGAATTGTTATGGCAATTTATTCAGCTATTCCACAGTCCCAATCTCTGTTATTTGGTGTAAAAGGTTCAGAATTATTTAGAGTAGCAGAGGCTAATGCAGCAGAGAATCTAATTCAACCAGAGCAAAACTTGTTTGAATGGGTCAAAAATGACAATAGAAGATTCTTACATGTTGTGTACCGTGTTGGGGACTTGGATAAGACTATAAAGTATGCTACCTATGATGCTTCAATTGCCCTAAATTAATGCAATTATTATACTATATTCTTGAATCTTGATTACATTTTTGGAATGTGTATATATATTTAGGTTTTACACTAAGTGCCTTGGCATGAAGCTGTTGAGAAAACGTGATATACCTGAAGAAAGATACACAAATTCTTTTCTTGGATATGGCCCTGAAGATTCCAATTTTACAGTTGAGCTTACCTACAGTGAGTTTAGATGTGCAAGATACAAACTTTTGTTTAGCATAAAATAGTTTGTGCTTCTCTTGTTTCTTGTTTGTATTTCTTGATCATTGCAGATTATGGAGTGGACAAGTATGACATTGGAAATGGGTTTGGTCATTTGGGTGTTGTAGTTGAAGATGTAAGCTCCTATTATAGAACAATTAGAAAACAAAGTATGATTGTTGATATTGTAGAACTAAGCAACAGCAACTTAAAATTCAAATAGAGTCTCTAATTGAACACATTGGTGCATTAAGAACCAATTTATATTTTTCATGAACATTAGTTACCAGCTTATCTAACATCACCAGCCAATTAATCAATGTGTGTTGTTATCTTCAAACTATGAAATTCTCACAGGAAGTTAAAAACTAAATGGTCTTTTTAAGAGTGGTTTTTGGTACATTTCCTTTTATTGATGCTCAATTTTCATGTATGCTGCATGTCTCTGTCAAATTTCTGACTTAAATTATGATGATTATTGTCCTTACTCCAATTTCTAGGCTGCCAAGGCAGTTGATCTGATAAAAGCAAAAGGTGAAAAGGTTATCAAGGAACCAGGGCCTGTCAAAGGTGGCAGCAATCGGAGAGATAGAACTTGAGAGAGTGTTCTTCCCTCTTGTGCCTCCATTTTCAGCGTGTAAGAGTGTTATGTGAGGAGAGAGAATGCTGAAATGAGTGTTTTTAGGGTTTAGTTATGTTGGACCAAGGGCCCACTTTGGGTCCGGTTGGCTCAGTTTGGCCCGTTCGGTCCAATCTTTGTTCGATTTCTATAAAATTGGTACCGAAATTCTCGTCTCAATCTCCTCTATCACATTTAGCCATAAAAATATCATTTTGGGCTTTCTAGAATAAATTCTCATTTATGGATTAATTAGCCGTTAATTAACCGGGTCTTACAAATCCCATCCAAAAATGCACATATATTTAACTTAATTCATGCTTCCATTACTCTTTTGCCACTCTGTGCTTATATTGATCCTATCCTATTTGCCTACCTATTTTCCTGCTTTACTTCTTCCATTATATCCTGGAATTTCTACTTTTCAGGATGTCTGACCCTAAAGGCAAAGGAAAAGCTAAGGTCACTACCGGCAAAAGAAAGAGATGCGAATCCTCTATGACCATCCTCGATACTTTGCATGATGATTCCTGGCTGGAGAAGAATTTTACTCCGCAGAAAAAGGCTGATCAGTTGGTACCTGCCACTGACCCAAAAAAATTTGTAAACAAATACTGTGAGCTCAAGTATCCAGTTTTTTCCACTTCTAGGAACCTTTACCTGGAAAGAACTCTCAAAATTCCGGCAGAACTACAGCAGTACACTTCTGAACAGATTAAACAAAGAGGCTGGTTCTTCCTGGAAAGAAACTTGACAGAGGTCAATGCTTCCTGGGTTAGAGAATTCTACTGTAACTATTTCAAGACTTCCCTAGATGCAGTGCACCTCAGAGGGAAGCAGATCTTGATTACTGAGGAAGCCATTGAAGACATCCTCCAGCTTCTGCCTAAGGAAAATCAACTTGACGGTTACCAAAGGGCTAAAGAGGATATGAGATTTATGAGATTTGAATGGGACGCAGTCAAGCAGAGAGTGACCCTTGATCCTACTGTCCCATGGGTCATGGGAAAGAATACACTGGCACCCAAGGGAATCAAGCTGCAGTATTTGAATGATGAGGCTCAGCTTTGGCAATAAATTCTGAGTAATTACATTATGCCGAGCACTCATGAGACAGAAGTGCCCGCTGCTATGATCACCCTCCTCTGGTGTGTGATGGAAGGTAAGGACCTATATCTTCCCCGTTTCATCCGGTATTATATGGCTAGGGTCCATGTCAGATGCACTCTCCCTTTCCCTTATCTGATCACCCAGCTTGGCCGCCGAGCTGACGTACCTTGGGAGCTCGCTGATGAGAAGCCCCCTGCTGCGGAGTGCCAGAAGATTATCCCTCACAGCAGGAAGTTCCAGGCCTTGGGTTACAGGCCACATTTCCTCACTGATTCTGCTGAGGCAGCCCCTTCATCAGCTGCCCCTTCCGCCTCTGCTGCCCCTTCAGCATCCACTGCACCTCCACCTGCTCTTGAGCCCATTTATCACCTGGTGCACCGCCTTTTTGACCGCATGGATCAGATGGACCGCCGCCACAGGCGACGTTATGTGAGGTCTGAGCGTCGCCACAAGTGACGCTATGAGCATTTAAAGTTGATGATCCAGTCCGGCAACACTGACATTCCCTCCGAGCCCGACACACCATCAGAGACTTCTGAGGAGGAGGCGAGTGATCATGAGGAGGACGCACACACCCAGGCTGAGCAGGGTGGACCTGAGCAGACTGCACCACACCATGAGGAGCCCCACCAGATACAGACCGCAGATCCAGAGATTCCTCTATAGACAGAGCCTCTGCTTCAGCAGACAGCTCCTCCTACACTCACGGAGACTATAGACCGTCTGCCTACCACCGAGACACCGGTAGCCCATCCTTCCGGAGATGACACTTCTTCCCACCCAGCTTGAGTGAGCATCGAGGACGATGCTATCTTTTAAGTGTGGGGAGGTCACCATCTCTGGCATATTTTTTGGTGAACTACTATAGACTCTTCTATCTTATTTTGTTCATTTTCTGTATTTTATTTTATCTTTTAGTACTTGCACATTTTTCTTTTGTTTTTGCTGTATTTTTGCATCTTGCACTTTGGGCTGTATATATCTTAGATATTTTAGCTTAATTTGCACTTTTAGATTATTAGTTATAGAATAAGTGGATTAGTTAGTATAGTTTACCCTTTTAGCATATAATAGTTTGGATTAATTAAAAATAAAAGGAGTAAACTAGAGACTTTAGTTTAACAGAATCAAAACATCCACGCACTTTATATATATAGCATTACATGTTAGTTAGGTATCAACATTTTTCAAGGAAAAATACTAAGATTTTAAAGGCCGCCTTAAGATTCACATTGTGTTGAATGGAAACTCTTAATTCCTACTTGCATGACATATATAACTGATATATGCTTTTTGAGCTTGAGAACACACAACCTGTGAGTTTTGAGCTTAAATGTATGGTTACATCCAAACCATAAATTTCATTCTTGTGTGTTTCGTACTTCTTTTCTATGCTTGCAATCTTTATTTTGTTTTAATCTATATGTCCAAAATAGAATATAGATACATACCAAGAGATGATTGAGGCCATTATTTATTTTTGCTCACTTATCCCAAATAGCCTACCCTTTCAATCACCCTTGTTAGCCCCCTTGAGCTTTTTGACCCCCTCTTCTGTTTTATAACCACATTACTAGCCTTAAGCAGAAAAACAAATAAAAATTTCAAGTTGAATTCTTGGTTAGCTTAAGATAGATATTGTGTATAATTTAAGTATGGAAAATTTGTGGGAACATGGGATGATAAGGAAAAAGGGAAATTAAATTGAATAAGTTATCTCAAAAATTTGGGAAGCATGCTCATGTGAAATTAAAATAAATTAAATCACCATGTGCATTGAATGAAAAAAAAATTTAGTAATTAAATAAGGGGATACAAAAAAAAATTATTACCCCAATGCAAAATAAAAAGAACCAATGCACATGGGACAAAATTCAAAATTAAATTTGGTGCTTGAGCATGTAAATCGATGCCATGACATGTTTGTTGAGTGATTTTAGGTCCTAGAGGCAAGTTTGGCAAGGCAAAAGTGGAAGGAAGCATGTACAAAGGGAGAAAACATGAAGAAAACAAAGGAGAAGCACACATTAGAGTGTGCGTGTGCACAAATCACTGTGCGTACACACAAGAACCATAAAGCCATGTGTGTGTATGCACAACATTCTGTGTGTACGCACAAGAAGAAAATCAGCAAGTGTGCGTATGCACAAGTCCCAGCGCGTGACTCATTTATTGCAAATCGCTGGGGGCAATTTCTAAGCCTCCAAAGCCCAGTTTTTGGACTTTCTGAAGCTGATTCTTCCTATATCTAAGAGGGCCTCACTCCATGTGAAGGGGGGGAGCACATTAGGGTTAGTTTAGTATCATGTAGGTTCTTTTCTAGAGATAGAAGCTCCCCCTTCTCTCTAGAAATTAGGGTTCTTAGTTTACTTTTCTTGTAATTTTCTTTTTGATTCTTGTTTTACTCTAGTTTCTTCTACCTTTCCTTGTTCTATTGTCTTAATTTCCTTAGTTTATCTTGTCATTTTCTCTATTTTTGCCACTTTTATGTATTTGCACTCTTGTTACTTTAATTTACATTTAATGCAATTTTATGTTTCATGCCTCTTTATTGTTTAATTGAGTTGCTATCGTTATTTTCCTTGCTTAGTAGTTGTAGAATTTATTATTTCTTGTCACTTTATCATGCTTTCTTTTCATTCCCACCAAGTGTTTGATAAAATGCTTGGTTGGGCTCTTGCATAGTTTTTTTCACTCTTGGTTGAGAAATTGTGTGGTTTGGGTGAACTTGAGTGGTGGATGTCCATTCCACATTGTGAGAGGGTTGTTAATTAATTTGGTTTTTCTTGACTCTAAGTGACCCCTTAGTGTTGACTTAGGACTTAGGGATTGAGATTAATTATGTCTAGTTGACTTATCCTCGATGTATGATTGACTAATTAGGATTAATCCACACACAATTACATGTTTGTGGTCCACAACTAGGATAGAAAGCCCTAATTATCCAACTCTCACCAAGATCTCTTTTTGTCATTTAATTTCCATTTTCATTTCCTTTACTTGCTTTCCTTTAATTCCTTGCATGCTTATTTACATTCCTTGCTATTTACATTACTTGTTTCTCTTGTAATCACAGCCCTCATTTCCTCCATAGCCAATAATATGACACTCAATTGCAACTCCTAGGGAAGACGACCCGAGGTTTAATAGTCTCGGTTATTTTAATTTGAATTTAACATTTGATCATGAGGATTCATTGTTGGTTTAGACTATGCTACCAACGAAGTGATTCTTGTTTTGATTGATTCTAAACCAGCAAAAATTCTCGTTATCAAATTTGGCGCTGTTGCCGGGGAGTTGCAATGGTGTATGTTTTTGGCTATTGTACATATCTGAATATTATGAATAGCTTATTTTTGGTTGATTGTGAATATGTTGCTTGCTTATTTTTGGACATTGTGAATATGTTAATATGTGAATATGTAAATAGTTATTTTTGATTGATTGCTTGTTTTTGCTAGTCTTAGGAGTTTATTTTATTTGTTCTTATTACCTTTGATTTTTATTTTCTTTTTATCCTATGAATTCTCACCCATTGCATTGTGAGTTTTATTGCTATTGTGTTGTAGGAATTGGGAATTTCAAATGCTTGTTACCTAGATGGAATGAAAGGAATTCACAACAAGATTTGGGTGCACAAGCTTTGGAATCTTGAAAGCCTTGGAGAAAACAAGCTTGGGTGGGATTTCAAGGAGGTTTGATGAGAGCTCTCCATAAATCCAACTTAAGGACAATAAACCAAAGTGCTAGGTGGGAGACACCCCACCATGCAACCGGAGCCCCCGGAGCCCACCAGCTGAAGGTGGAGCCTTATAGTCCTTCATCCCCCGGATCGTGTGTATGCACGGAGGACCATGCACAATTTAAGTGTGGGGGAGGATCGGCATCTTCTAGGGGGGTAAAAATTTCTTTTCTTAGACACTTTGCAATATTCTTTTTGTTCCTTTTCTTCAATTTTCGCAATTTTTGTTCTTATTTGCACTTTGTTTGGTTGCTTATATATATTTCTTTAATGCTTATAGTGATATGATAGTAAATACTTGCATATTGCATGTTAGATTGAATAAGTTTGGTAAAACAACAAGAAATTTTCATGAAATCCTTCTTAGGGCTTTCCATTGATTGAATTGAGAAATTATTTTCAAACTTGCTTGAAGTATTCTTTTCATAGAACATAGAAAAGAGCTAGAACAACATACCTTGTGAGATTTGAGCCTTAATTGATGGTTGCATATTCTCTACCATAAAGTTTGTTCTGTTGTGATTAAACTCCTTTTATGATTGTAATCTTTGATTTGCATGAATCTATATGTCCATTATTTTGTGTATGAATGCATGTATATGATTGAGGCCATTGTTTCATATAGCTCACTTTACCCAAATAGCCTACCTTTTATCTTCTATTATTAGCGAACTTTGAGCCTATGCTAAACCCATTTGTTCTTAATTTTAGCACATTACAAACCTTAAGTGAATAGTATGTATTGATTGGATGTCATCTCTGGATAGGACTTTATTCATTTTGGGTCTGGCTATATTTTGAGTTAGAGTATGAACAATACCCTTATTGGAGACCGAGCTTCATTAGGTCGGACTCAAGCATTTATAGGTCGAGCTAATCTCTTATGGTGTTGGTGCTTCACATCGGGCACACTGCCTTTCGTAGGATTAGGTCGAGTACTCGACATGTTTTTTATGACAAGAATAACTATAATAACAAACAATAACAATAATAACAAATAATAATAATAACAATAATAATAACAATAACAATAATAACAATAATAAAAATAACAATAATAAGAATAACAATAATAACAACAACAATAATAATAAAAATAACAATAATAATAATAAGGAGGTGACTGAAAAGAAACAATGGGACAGATATATAATAAAAAAGAAAACTAAAAACTTATCCATTTTGCTCAAAGATAATAATAATAATAATAATAATAATAATAATAATAATAATAATAATAATAACAATAATAATAATAATAATAATAATAACAACAATATCAATAACAATAACAAGAATAACAATAACAACAACAATAATAACAATAACAAGATTAACAATAGCGCCCCATGAGTTCGTTCACGCTCTGCTAGGGTTTCACTGCGCCGCCTCCATGGTTACACCTTTCTTTGTCTTTTCTTCGTCAAAGTCTTTTCCATCTTCTTCTACTTTATTCTCTTAATTTCTTTTCCACTTAATTCCCTAATTTTCGTTTTCTCTCCCAATTCATTCCTCTTTTAATTCATTCCATTTTCTAATTCACTCATTCCATATATCTTATTTCTCTCTGAAATCATTAAATACCAATTCTGATTTTCTCTACACCATGAACAACAAATCAGAGACTCAGAACCCTCATATAATTGATAGTGATCAGGAGGATGATTTGAACGTTTTAGCTTATGAAGATGTTTCTGAAGGAATTCAAGCTTGTACACGGAGCCTGTCCGGAAGAATTTTCTCAGATTGGATCTTTTCCGTAGGTACCATGGAAGGAGCTCTCTATGCAATATGGAATAAACCAGAAGGATTCAAAGTAGTCGAAAAATCTAGGAACCAGTTTCAATTTTTCTTTGAGAATGACTCTGATGTGACTCGAATTAAGAGGGGTTTGCCTTGGTTATTCAAGAATTTTATTATTCATGTTCGCAGATGGAAGCAGTCAATAAACATGGAGGATAATCACATCTCTTATTTTCCTGTATGGGCACAATTTTGGGGATTTTCTGAACAATACAAAACACTTGAGGTTGGCCGAAAATTGGGTGGGAGACTTTGTCAAATTGAAGATGTTGCTCTATTTGAAGTTAGAGGCAAAGATACACGCATAGTGAAGGCTAAAATGGAACTGAACGGTGATAAAAAAGTGAGGGATACACTAAAATTGCTTGATCCTAATTAAAAAATGCTGGAAATTAGAGTATGCTATGAACGTATAGGTGTGTTCTGTACTTATTGTGCGAAATTGGGGCATGAATCTAAGAACTGCCAATTTTTTTATTGATGATTATGCCCAAAACAATATCAAGGAAGATAAAGTTGGTGAATGGCTTGAGGCAGATCAAGTCGGTAGGCGTTTAACTGAAAAGAGAGCTTCCTTCAATCCTAACCAACCTCGGGATGGTACTATTCCAGATCAATCGAATAAAAAATTTTCACCTGCTTGGATTTTTGATAGTTTCTCAAAAATGAGTGTGCAAGATGATTAAAAAAAATAGAATAATGAAAAAATTGCTGCCAATTCGGGTTTTAGAGCAGAAAATGAGGGTGAATTAGAAAACACAGGTACTGCTACTGATATTAATTCTTCTTCTAATGCTTTATTGGAGATATCCTATCCCATGAATAATGTCCAACACAATAACAACGTCATATCCAAGCTTAAAAAGGAGAACAAAAAGCCAAACCTGAAACAACTTGCCAGAAAGTCTGTGATAGGTTTCAAACGGAGGAGTGGAGGTAATGGTACTGAAGATATTTCAAAGAAAATTTGTCTCAATGATATTGTCTCTGATGCTATAACGGTGGAGGGTGCCAGCCTTCAAGTGGCATCCAAAGAAATATGAAACTGCTCTCGTGGAATTGTCGGGGTTTGAGGAGACACCTAACAATCCACAATCTTAAAGGGATTTGCAAATCCTACTCCCCCGAGGCTGGTTTTATCTGTGAAACAAAAAATCAATCTCGATAAGTTGAAGAAAAACTAAGATCTTGTGGTTTCAAGGAATGGTTTATTGTGGATCCGGATGGATTATCAGGGGGTTTGGCAATGGCATGGAGGGATGGTTGCACTGTTCAGATTTTACAGCATGGTAGATTCTTCATTGCGGCATCAGTTCTGACAGCTGGTTCTAATGATCCCTATGGTGTTCTAGGTGTTTATCTCAGTTCAAATGATTAACATAGAATGTCTTAGTTTGCTGAATTAACTTCAATCACCCAACAGTTCGATGGTAAGGTTGAGTTAATGGGTGATTTTAATGCCATTTCTAATCAATTGGAGAAAACAGGTGGGGGTGCTAAATCTCTTTCTTCTATTGAAACCTTTAACAGTTTTATTGATGATAATTCCCTGATTGATATTGGTATGGTCGGAAGACCATTCACTTGGTCGAATAGACGGAGGGGTGATGAGTTGATACAAAAAAGACTGGACCGATTCCTGGTAGGAGTTGATTGGCAGCAACTCTATCCCAATGCAACGGTTCTTAGACTATCAGAATCAGGCTCGGATCACTCCCCTATTCTCTTAGACTCTAATCCAAGAACTGAGAGATCTAAACACCGATTCAAATTCCAAGAAAGATTGTTAGAGAGGTTTGGCACGAACAGATTGATGGTTCATCCATATATATCCTAGCTCAAAAAATAAATCATTGTCGGCATAAGATTGTCAAATGGCAGCAAGAACACAGATCTAATTCGAAGGTGGAGATTGATTTAGTACAGTCTGAATTCGAGGAACTTCGTTTAGCAGGAATTCATGGAGGCGACATCATTTCAGAAATAGAGGACAAACTTGAAAAAGCATTGCAAAATGAGGAATCTTATTGGAAAGATAAGTCTATAGTCAAATGGCTCAAATCTGGTGATCAGAATACAGCTTTCTTCCATCAGATGGTGAAGTGGCTACTTCAAATGCTGGTATTGCTTCTGTGGCTGAATCTTATTTCAATGACATCTTTTCCTCCACTTGTCATGAGAACCCCGAACCTCTGTTTACTGATTTTGAACCTAAGGTTACAGCTCACATGAATCGTAGGCTTCAAAGACCAGTGACTATGGAGGAAGTGAAACGTGCAACATTTAGCATTCATCCTCAAAGTGCTCTAGGAGATGATGGTATGACAGCAAAATTTTTTCAAAGCTTCTGGAACATACTTAGTGGTGATGTGTTTCGAGCAGTTAAGAGCTTTTTTTTAGGGGGCAGACTTTTGAAGGGTTTTAACTACACTCGGATCTGTCTTATTCCTAAGTTTTCTGATGCTAAAGATATGACTCAAGTAAGACCAATAAGCCTATCTTCAGTCTTTTACAAGATTATCTCCAAAGTATTTGTACATAGACTTCAGGGTATGATGAATAGACTAATTAGCCATACGCAGAGTGCTTTTATTAAAGGCAGATTAATCTCTGATAATATCCTAATTGCTCACGAGTGTATGCATTACTTGAAGAACAAAAAAGGGGACTCGAAAATGAAATGGCGCTAAAATTAGATATGAGTAAGGCATATGATAAGGTGGAATGTCACTTTCTTTGGTTTATATTGGAGAAGTTTGGTTTTGACTCCCGGTGGATCATGTGGATTCGAGAATTAGTGACAACTATTTTTTATTCTGTTATTGTGGAAGGACAACCTTATGGTTTCTTCAAACCAAATAGAGGTATTTGATAAGGAGATCCTCTATCTCTCTATCTTTTTCTTTTCTGTGTAGAAGGTCTCTCCTTCTTGCTACACAAGACAGAATAAAACAGACTAATTCAGGATCTTCAGATACATAGGCGATGTCCCAAGGTCAACCACCTCCTCTTTGCTGATGATTCCATCTTATTTTGTAAGGCTAATCCTGAAGCATGTACAAATATCCTGCATTTATTGAATTCTTATGAAAGCATCAGTGGCCAGAGGGTAAATCTTAATAAATCTGCTGTATTATTTAGCCACAACACTTCCTCCACTACTTGTACACTACTGGCTAACTCTATGAATATTAATCATATTAGGGCTTAGGATAAATACCTTGGTTTGCCTTATACAGTCTCTAAATCGAAAAAGGCTTCTTTTAGTATGATCAAAGAAAAGGTTTGGAAAAGAATCCAAGGGTGGAAGCGCAGTCTTTTATTGTCAGGTGGTAGACACGTATTACTTAAGGCAGTGGGAGAAGCTATTCCTATTTATACATTGTCTTGCTTCAAGTTACTTGATGGTTTAATTTCAGAAATTCACTCTCTACTTTCTCAGTTCTGGTAGGGACAAAAGGTTCTGAAAGGCGGATGGCTTGGATTAGTTGGGACACTATGACTCGCCCACAAAAAGAAGGAGGCCTTGGATTTAAAGATCTCAGAATCCAAAATCTGGCACTTTTAGGCAAACAGTTTTGGCGACTCGTAACACAACCTACTTCCTTATTATCCAAAATCCTAAGAGGTAAATACTTTAGTAATGGTAATACTATAACGGCAGAAATTGGAGTCTTACCTTCTTGGGGATGTAGGAGCATACTGGAAGGCCGAAAGATTGTTGAAAAAGGTCTTAATTGGGCTGTGAGTACTGGAGAGAATATCCGAACCTTTGAGGATCCTTGGCTGCCTCTTCCGTATCCTTTAATGATTTCTGACATACCAAATAGACAGGCTATTTCTGAGTTGGTTCCAAGAGTTAAAGATCTAATTACTGAAGATAGGAATTGGAATCAGAATCTCATTCAACAATTATTTTCCCAAGACGTTACAAACAGGATTTTGTCAGTTAAAACTCAGCAGAGTATGGACAAATTGCAATGGGATTTGAACAAATCCAAGCAATATGAGACAGCTTCAGGTTACAGAATTGGCTATTTATTTTACCATCCACCTCTGGAGCTTTGCCCTAATTATATGCAGCAGAAAAAGTCGTGGATTGATCTATGAAAGTTGAACTTGCCTCACAAAATTAAGCTATTTATCTGGAAAGCTCTCCATGGCCGGCTTCCGGTGCTTACTCAGATTCATCACCGCATCCCATCTATATCACCAATATGCCCCTGCTGTCATGAAGCAACAGAAACAGTCGCTCATTGTTTGATCGATTGTTCTAGAATTAAAGATGTATGGTCTTAGAGTTATCTTCGAGACTGTCTTCCCCCTTAGAGTCCTAACGACTTTTGGACATGGTGAACTGCATCAACAGAGATGCTTAACCCGTTGAAGAATGCTGACCGTAATCCTCAATTGCTTGCCATCATTAGCTGGAACTGCTGGAAAGCTTGCAACCAGTTGATTTTTGAAGGTTCTACTTCAATGCCGTCTGCCATTCTTGCAAGCTTTGTCAAGTTGCTCCGTAAAATCCAAAGAACTCCCAGTTTAGGTTGTCATCTCCATGAGGCAAGCTCTTAGTTGCATCCAATTTGATTTATCGTTCTTTCTTCTTTAAGATTTTTCTTCATTTTTCGACCACGCACCGTTGAATGAATACCTTCAATGTATTATTTTTGGAAAATCCCCACCTTTTATTATGCTATCCTGCTTTGGACATCTTTGTATTTTATTTTTCAATAATTAATGAAATATAACCTACTATCTTTAGAAAAAAAAATAAGAACAACAACAACAACAACAACAACAACAACAACAACAACAACAACAACAACAACAACAATAATAATAATAATAATAATAATAATAATAATAATAATAATAATGAGATGACTTAAAAGAAACAATGGGACGGATATATAGTAAAAAGTAACACTAAAAAATAACACTAAAAGAAACACTAAAAACTTACCTTCCATAACAACAATAACAACAACAACAATAATAATAATAACAATAACAAAAACAATAACAATAATTACAATAATAATAATAATAACTATAAAAATAATAACAAGAATAATAATAATAATAATAACAATAACAATATTAAAAAAATAATAATAATAATAATAATAAGAATAAGGAGATGACTGAAAAGAAACAATGTGATGGATATATAGTAAAAAAAAATAACACTAAAAAGGAACACTAAAAACTTAGCCGGTTTGCTCAAATACAGCTATAATAATAATAATAACAATAACAATAATAACAATAACAATAACAACAACAACAATAATAATAATAATAATGAGGTGACTGAAAAAAAAAAAAACAATGGGACAGATATATAATAAAAAAATAATACTAAAAAGGAACACTAAATGGAACCCTAACAACTTACTCAAAGGAAAAGAAGAAGTTGAACGAACTTAAGGCAAGGGCAATCAGGTGACTAAAAAGAAACAACGGGACAGATATATAGTAAAAAGTAACACTAAAAAGGAACAATAAAAGAAACACTAAAAACTTATTCGGTTTGCTCAAAGACAATAATAATAATAATAACAATAATAATAATAATAATAATAATAATAATAATAATAAGGTGACTGAAAAGAAACAATGGAACGGATATATAATAAAAAATAACACTAAAAACGAACATTAAAAACTTGTCTGATTTGCTCAACTATAGCAACAACAACAACAATAACAATAATAATAATAATAATTATAATAATGATAACAAGAATAATAATAATAATAACAATAACAATAATAATAATGAGGCGACTGAAAAGAAACAATGAGACGGATATATAATAAAAAGTAATACTAAAAAGGAACACTAAAAACTTACCTAAAGGAAAAGAAGAAGCTGAACGAACTCAAGGCAAGGGCAAGCAAGTGACTGAAAAGAAACAATAAGACAGATATATAGTAAAAAGTAACACTAAAAACTTATTCGATTTGATCAAAGACAATAATAATAATAATAATAATAATAATAATAATAATAATAATAATAATAACAACATAAGAATTCGGAACCTAGAACACTAAATAAATATAAAATTCAGTAAATCCTAAAAACAATGCTCATTGACAGTAAGTTATTTCTAGCATTGTACACATTGCACTATTTCATAAGTATTAAAATTATATAACAGCATCAGCATCGGAGTATTCTCGCCTGTCACGCGGGTGACCCAGGTTCGATCCCCGGCAACGGCGCCAAAAATTGACGCGACAGAAATTGGCAAGTTAAGAAATTATTATAAGAGATGCGTTGCAAGTACAGTTCTTAACCAGCCGAAAATCCACTTATCAATTTAGAGGGGTTGTCACAAAATTTAAATTAAAATACTGGGAGTATGAATCTCAGGTCGTCTCCCAACGAGTTGCAGAAAGGTGTGTTATTTTATTAATCAGATGCTTTCTAAAATGGGTTGAGTTGATAAACAGAAAATTAAATCAGGGAATTTAGATAATTTAAATAAAGACCTTGACTGGGAGTAGATTAGTTAGAAGCCCTATTCTTGTTGCAGTACTTTCAAGATTAATTGATAATTGAAGGTTGCTCTGCTTAGTTATCCCTTACTAGGTAAAGGAAAGTCAAGCAAGTTGGAAGCTATTTCTAGTCACAAGTCCTAATACTCTCCCTTGGGAGGGACTAGTGTCAATGACTAGAAGGTGATCCAACAATAAACCCAATTACAATTTTTCTTTTAAGTAATCCAACTCAAGGTTTCCTTTCAATCATCTCCCAATCAAGTTATAGAACTACTCGCTCATTATGTTTGTAAAATCCATAAAATAATAAAAGGAAATATTGAAAGACATGATAAATAATGATCAAAGGAATCAATTAAAAATAAAAGTTGTTCTTGTATTAATAAATTCTAAAAATAATCCAATAATAATTCTGAGTAAATAAAGGACATGGAAGAGTATGAGACAGGTAAGGAAACAAACTAAAATGACGAAGTCTTGACGGAGGTAATAACTCTTCCCAATGTTCCAATCCAAAAAGCAATAAAATTGAAATCCTCAGAACTATGAATGTGTGTGTAGAGAGAAAAACCTAGAAGAGCAGTAAAATCAGATCTAAAACTAAAACTTATGTGGAATGAATTGTGTCTCTGGTTTCTGCATGTTCCCTAGCTCTAGTCTGTTTTTCTGGGCCGAAAACTGGGTCAAAATAGGGCCCAAAATCGCCCCTAGCGAAATCTGTAGATTCTGCAGATCGCGCACGTCACGCGATCGCGTCATCCAGCGTTTTGCCTTGCCACGCGTGCGCGTCGTCCACGCATTCGCGTCACTTGTGCAGTTTCCAATCCGCGCGGTCGCGTGAGCCATGCGTTCGCGTCGCTGCAATTTCCTCTATGTTGCGCGGTCGCGTGAGCCATGCGGCCGCGTCACTTCTCGCTGGTCATCTCCTCAATTTCTTGTGTTCCTTCCATTTTTGCAAGCTTCCTTTCTAATCTCCAAGTCATTCATGCCCTATAAAGCCTAAAACACTTAGCACACAGATCACAGCATCGAATGGGATAAAGGAGAATTAAAATACATAATTAAAAATCTCTAGGAAGCAAGTTTTCAACCATAAAGTATTTTTAGGAAGGAATTATAAATGTATGCTTATCATATGAATAAATGGGTAAAGATTTGATAAAACCACACAATTAAACACAATATAAACCATAAAATAGTGGTTTATCAACCTCCCCACACTTAGACATTAGCATGTCCTCATGCTTAGTTGAAGGAGATAAAACAAATGAGTAGGAACATGTAAAACTCATGCAATGCAATGCAACCTATATATGTGAATGCAACTATATGATTTTTGTCCACTTGGTCAAAAGTAAATAAGCTCTTCGAGACAAACACAAATCAAATTCCACTAATTCAATTCTTATACAATAAGAACAGATAAAGATGCAAGAAGATAGCTCATGAAAGCAGGGAACATAGAATTTAAGCATTGAACCCTCACTGATGATGTATGTGCACTCTAATCTCTCTAGTGTATAGGGTAATCACTCTATCCTTCTCTAATCATGCTTTATAAATTTTGTTCTTCACCTAACCAATCAACAACAATTAATATACCAATGCAAACATCATGAGGTCTTTTCTAGGTTGTAACGGGGCCAAGGTAGGGGTAAGGTTACATATATGGTTAAGTAAGCTTGTAGATTGAATCTTTGATTAACCTAAGCTTTAACTCACACATATGTACATTCTATAACTCAAATTTCATACCTAGCTACCCAAAATTTTCCTTTCATATTCCTTACTCATGTATCAACTTTTATTTTCAATTTATCATACATGCATTGATCCTTGAATTCTTAACTTAACATTGATCCTTCGTGAAAAGACCACAGACAGACAAAAGAACATGAACTTAAACTCAAATTCCATAACTTAGGCCTGAGATGTACCAGATTGCTGGATAAATACATTAAAAGAGAATCTCAGCATGTTACATTAACTCCAATGCAAATAATCAAAGAAAAAAATAGACTAACCACATGAAATATATGGAGAAATATTTGAATACAATTCTAAATAAAAACTATAAAATACTTGATGCCAATTATCAATATATATAATAAACAATATGAGACTAAAATCAAATGACTAAAAAAAATAGAAGCAATATCATTAATAATTTTGATGATTTATGATAGACAGTAGCTTACTCATAATTAAAATAACAATTTAAAATACCAAGATACACTTAAAATATGGATAAATGATGATGATACCTACTCTTCTAACATAGAAACATTAATAGGAATTAATCCTTCCGTTAATAGCTCAATAGATATTTTCTTCTATTTTCTATCTCTTTGTTTTTTCTTGTATGTAGATGGCTTACGATTAATTTTTCGACAGCCATTCCCTCCCCACTTTGTTCTCCCGAAGTTTTTAATTATATAATAGGTTTAATTACTCTACAGGTCCTTATAGTTTTACCGAATTTTCAATTAGGTCCCTATACTTTTTTTTCTTTTCAATTGGATCCCTAGACATTAATTTTTTTTTCAATTTAGTCCCTGACGTGACAAAATCGTTTGAGATAACAGAATATTCCGTTAAAAAATTGAATATTCTTATAATTGGGTTAAAAAAGCAAACTAAACCCACCTCTAATTTTTCAAAATTCCAAAACTACCCTTGACATTTTGTAGAACCCTAGCCAGTTGTTCTCTGAAGTTAGTGGCGTTTCTCCTCTGTTCGCTGGTGTCGTTGTCCTTGGCAGCATGAGCATCTGTCGTCGTCCGATGTCCTTGGTCTGTGCTACACTGCTCTTCCCTGTTAGTGGCAACTCCATAACACAGGCGTCACTATCGAAGTCTTGGTTACCTCCACAGCTTTGGAGGAAACTCTTCAATTTTTCTTAAACTGAATTCATTGAGCTGAAGAATTCAAGAAAGAAAGAAGAACGAAATCGAAAATGGGTAATCAGAAACAGATTCTCAAAGATCCTCAATTCACACCCTTTCTCAGTTCACGTTCCAACATCGTCTTCAAGGTGCAAAATATTCCTAATTAGCCTTTTCAATTTTGCGTCTTATCTCAATTTAGGGTTTTAAATTTCATCACAATGTGCCTAGTTCCTCTTTATGTATTCTGTTTTCTGGATAAATGGTGAAATTTGAGTGTGAGAAAACTGAATCGAGGGGTTAGGATTTTTAATTTTTGTTCTTCTGTGGTAATTCAGGATAAGTGGCAAAATTTGAGCGTTAGCAATGATACTCAAGGATCCAAAGAAAAATCTAGGATTCCTAGAATAAGGCTGCGGCCCATGCTGCTGCTACCCAGTTGCTGCTAGTAATACCATTGTTGTTTTTGGGGAAGATGCTACCCCTGTCACGACTATGATTTATCAACCTAATCCTTCTGTTGCTGTGGGTGATTCCTCTCAAAAAGACGAAGATGCTAAGATACTTCTGCTCTATGCGAATTTATGTCACTAATTTTATATAATATTCTCTCGCTTCTCTTCCAATTTTTCTGGTAACACGTCCCACTACTAAAACTATGTGATAACGATATTCTTTTATCTCTTCTTCAGCAATGAGACCCTTATATATAGAATCCTACATTGTAAAAATATAAAAAAAATTAGATAAAAAATACAGAAATTTATATAGAATAAAATTAGCATTGTAAAAATAAAGAAAAAAAATTATATAAATGTAAATTTATACTCACATCTTTTAGCTTCTGAAATGTACGCGTTAATAAAATATTTGTAATCAGTGGCTGTTTTTCAACAGTTTCCCATATATCGAACACCTCTTCACAATTTTTCACCTTAAACTCAGCCTGCATAAATATATAAGGATATATAAGTTAAGTTATGTTATAACATATTATTTTATATGTAAAAAAATATTATTTTATTACAATAAATAAAAATATTAAACTAATAACAATATTTAATTAAATGAATATCTTTCTATTGATTATGTTACATTGTCTTTGTGCTATAAACTTGCACATACTCTCTTTTACACACCCATTTATAATCACCCATCTTAAAACATTATAAGGTATTGCTGTATAACAATACTGTTCATCCAGTCAACCAACTCCTATTCTTCGCAGACATTTTTCGTCATTCCTTTCTTTCTCCATTCGGTCATTCCTCAAATGGTTGTACCTAGTTTCTATGGCAGCTGCCACTGTTATAGTCCAACAGCAATCTAAATTTAAAAGATCCATTAATATTAATAAGTAATTATATATATATATGTATATATACTTTTTAACCATAATAGAATAAATAAAAATCTAAAAAATAATAACATTATTATAATATGTTAATTAATTTCAATTAACAAAATCTATATACTTCAATGATATTAACTTATCTTTTACAATTTATACACCACTTAGTACATATTACAAAAGATTATAATTCCTAAGAATGATATGTGTATAATAAACTAATTTATTAGTAGTTAGTTTAGAGTGATTAATTAAGAAATATTGCTTATGTTTTCACTCATTGTATTCTCTCTCACTTTTTTTTTCACAATTGTTAAATTATATTATAACATATAACTTTTGATTTACTATTTTATTAGTTATTTAATTATATGCATTTTTATTATAGTCAATTATCAAAAATTTTAATTGTATTTTTATTCTAAGTATAAAACTAAAATTACTTAAAGGATGTATAAAATTATAGTTAAGGAATTTCAAAAATTAACAAAAATAAAAGAAATAATAATTAACAGTTTTTAATTTTTTAATACCTAAGTATAATAACAATATAAATTATCGTCTAATAACTAACAAATTTAAGATGAAAAGTTTTATATCGTAATATGTATATTAACAATTATGTATCTAATAAAATAACAATATGAAAAATTTTAAAATAATAATAATTAATTACACATTCTATTGAATATTAGGTTTTACTTTAATTAAACATAAATTCTTACTGCATCCCTTTTGATGCTTCATTTCTTCCGAATCTTCCTTCCAACCAATGATCAGTAGTGTGTTGAGAATAAAATCAATATCGCTCTCAAAATATCATTAAGAGAAAAAAAAGAATAATTTTAACAAAAAGAACTTTTACATCATTCAGTATAGAATAAAATTATAATTTAAAAGATAGATACCTTTGATTGCGATATAGTTTTCTTCTTTTTTGGAACCATAGTCCTAAAATAGCAATTGAAATTAAGATCGATATGTTTTATCAATTATTAAAAAAAAAGAAAACAACAACAACAACAATAATAATAATAATAATAATAATGAGGTGACTGAAAAGAAACAATGGGATGGATATATAGTAAAAAGTAACACTAAAAACCTACCCAGTTTATTCAAAGACAATAACAATAACAATGACAATAACAATAATAATAAAAAAATAACAATGATAACAATAAGAATAATAAGAATAATAATAAGAACAATAATAACAATTAGATTAAAAATAACAAGAATAATAATAATAACAATAACAATAATAATAATGAGGTGACTGAAAAAAAACAATGAGATGGATATATAATAAAAAGTAGCACAAAAAAGGAACACAAAAAACTTATCAAATTCGCTCAAAGACAATAATAATAATAATAATAATAATAATAATAATAATAATAATAATAATAACATAAGAATTCAGTACCTAGAACACTAAATAAATATAAATTTCAGTAAATTCTAAAACCATGTTCATTTGCGGTTGGTTATGTCTATCATTGTGTTAATACACATTGCACTATTTCATGAGTATTAAAATTATATAATAACATAAGAGCTTTCCTTCGTGAAAAGACTGCAAACACACAAAAGAACATGAACTTAAACTCAGATTCTACAACTTAGGCCTAAGATGTATCAGCTTCCTGAGATGTACCAGATTGCTGGATAAATACATTAAAAGAAAATCTCATCATGTTACATTAACTCCAATGCAAATAATCAAGGAAAAAAATAGACTAACCATATGAGATATAAGGGAGAAATGTTTAAATACAATTCTAAATAAAAACTATAAAATACTTGATGCCAATTATCAATATATATATATATAGTAAATTGTAAGACCCCGGATTTTAAAAAGTTATTAATAAATTATTTACAAGCTATTGTATTTATTTTAAGATTATATTTTTAGAGATTTTTATATATAGGTTGAGTAAATTATTATTTATTATATAGAGTTCTTATAATTGAAAAAAAATAGTGAATATTTTATATACCTTAATTTTAATATTTAGATTTTTGACCTTATTTTATAAATAAAGGAGAATTAATTTACTTATTTCTAATTCTTATTAAATTAGTATTCGAATGGAAAATAATTTACAGCTTGTAATTGGAAGGTATGTTAAAGATAGAAATTTTATACTTAATTTGTTTTTTTTTTAATTATTATTTTATCTTCCTAATTATTTTATGAAATTACACTAATAACCCTATTTTTAATGAAAATACCTAAACTACCCCCAAACCCTAACACTACACTCATCTCTCTCACCCAACTCCTTCACCCTCGGTCACACACACTCAACACACACAAATTAAACCTAACCTAGAAGCAGCTAAGAAAGAAAGAAAAGAGAAAGAAAGGGGAAGAGAGGAGGGGGGATCCGTGAGAGGGAGAGCGCCGAGTAAGAGGGAGGAGCCGTCGCACCACCGCCGCGCTGCTCAGGACGCCACCTTGCCACCGCGACCAGTCACCGTCGCGCCACCGTGCTGCACAGAGGAGGGAGAAAGTGCGAAGAACAGAGGGAAGAGAGAGGAAGAACACGCGCCAGGGAGCTCAGTTGCGGGGAGAGGAGACGTGTGGCTGACCCGTCGTCACCGGTCCGTATAGCTCGACCAGCCGCCGTCGTTGTCTTTGTCCCAAACCGTCGCCAGATCTGCCGCTGTCACCGGGAAAAGGGAGCCGATGCAAGGAGAGTCGCGCGTGGAGGAGAGAGAGAGAGATCCGAGACTGAGCTGGTTCTCCTCACTGCCGATCTATCCAGCCGCCGTCGTACCCTCCGTCGCCGCCGCTGGTGATGGGTGGCCGAGCCTTCGCCGCCGAGAAATGCCACCTCCGTTACCTACGACCACCGTCGATAAGGGTTTGAGTATTGGATTTTGTTTCTTTCAAGTTTTGGAAACGTTACAAGCACTGCTTGTTGGTTTCAGTTGCTGCCACCGCAAACCGGTCGCCACTGCCGCGTGAGGTGGATGCCGAGGCCGTCAAACCAGTTCAGAGACCGCCGCTATTTCGTCTTTGTATTGCAGTAAGTATTTCTGTTTCGGAGACCCCGCGTTAGTGTTTCATTACATGTATTAAAGTATTTGCAACATTGATATTTTTAAGGATTAGAAATCGAGTGTTGCATGTCGCGATTGAGGCTGTTCTGCTATTGAGAAAGCAAGCGGAGCTGAGGTTTCGGTTGCGGTTGAATTCAGGCCGAGCGAAAAGAGTTTAGTTGACATGTTTGGGTTATGGTTTTGCTTATCGAGGTAGGGGTTTTTCTTAAAATCTATTTTACATTACAGAGTTGTTATAAATAGATATTAAAGTGAGAAACATATGTCTGGGATTATGATTGTCTTATAAATGTGGTTGTTTGTTGGACTGAATGACTGATTGCTTGAGTAGTTTGTGATTGCTTAAAAGAAATTAGTTTGAAAGGTATTCAATTGATTATTATGAAAAATGGCTTTCTTGGTTTTGAAGCTGTTTTTGATAATGTAAACGAATCGGCTTGGAAATGATTTGAAATATGAAACTGAATTAATTTTGGAAATGGTTTAATTTTGAGTTAGTCTGATTTTATAAATAATTTAGTATTTGAGCTGGTTTGATTTTAAAAGAGATTTATTATTGGCACTGATTCGCGTTGAAAACAATTTGATATTGGAACTGGTTGAATTTTGGAAAATAAATGAGATTTGGAAATGGTTGAGATAAAGGTTTGAGAAATGTTTGGATGGGACCCGAAAAGAGTGGCAAAGTCCAAGTTTTAGGGGAGATGCTGCCGAATTTTCATAAAAAAATTTAGATTCTGTTTTAAAATGTGATTTAGAAAAGGATTGGGATTTGAGAGGTTCTACGAATTGGTTCTTAATTTATTAAGAAATTGGTGTTTCGAGTTTGAGCTGTTTAATAAAAATTTATGTTTCCCGATTGATTTAAATATGAAGGGGCCTATGTTTTGAAGTTTGATTAAAGAAGTACTTTTGGAAGAGTTTTAGTGGATTTTAAAAGAAGTTGAACTTTGATTAATTAGGTTCGTTTTGCTTTTGAAGTATTCTTTAAATTTTGACTTAACAAGACTAAACAACTCCGAGCTTTGAAAAGGTTTCCGATTTACAAACGAAATGAAATTGGCTTTGAAGCATAAATAAGTTGGTTTTGAAAGTGGCTCAGAACTTTTAGCCTACATGCCTTGGTTTTGGTTTTTAAGTCTCCATTTCAAATAATTTCAATTTGAGTAATTATGATTCCGAGGATTTCTAAAGAGTTTGAGAAGTGAGGCAGGTTATTCTTCCCTAAAGTCTTGTGTCTTCTCAAAGAAAGTTTCGTTTTAAGGTGATGATTGAAAGTCTCTTGGAAGTTTTGTAAAATGTTATATTAAACGACTAAGATTTGAAAAGGAATTGATTTTGAGGAAAGTTATGAGATTGAAGAGACTTGAGAAATAAAAAGTGACTTATGGCTTGAATAATGATTGGTTTGATATGAATTGTTAATGAAATGCGGAAATGATGATGGATGAATGATTATGAATAAACATATGTGGCTTCTGCACGTTTATCTGAGATACGAGTTCCCTGGGTAAAGAACCGTGGCTTGCCACCCCGTGTTCCAGGTTAGATCTCGATACTCTGTTGACCCTACGTCGTAAGGGTGACCGGGCACGTATAAATTTCCGAGTATGGATAGCCCCCAGTGAATGATTTGAATGATGTATGAATGTAAAATCTATGCATAGACTCATGGGGATGCGCGACAGGGGACAGTCAAAGGACAATTCAGACTTATCGGGTTGGCTGGATAACCGACAGATGAGCCTCATCAGCCATAGGACAGGCATGCATCATATGCATTTGTATGCTTTGTTTGGGTTTGAACTTATTTGGGTTTGCCTAATTGCTAAACTTTTCTTAACTGCTACTTGAACTATTTGCTGTAATTGCTACCTACTTGTGTTTTCCTTGTCTGTCTTGCCTGTGTTTATCCTGACGTGCTACATTTGAGAATGAACTTTGGTGCTAAATTAATGATTGTGTTGTTGATTGCGTGGTTGGTTTCTGATTGAGATTTTCTTTTAAGAAAGGAAAGGTTTCGGATTTCTGAAAGATTAAACATTGTTTCTTTGAAAAAGTTTTGAACGTTTACTTGTTGGTTTTTAAAAGATTCATAAGGAAATGATAATCACTGAGCTTGAAAAAAGTTTTCTTATTAAATATCTTCTTATGACAACTTTAAAACTCCGTGGTGAGACCGTGTGGTTAGGTTCTCACCCCCCTACAGCTTTACCTTTTCAGGAACCGGAAGAAGAAGCATTAAGAGGAGTTATACTGCGTTTGGTTTATATGTTGTTGAATTAAATAGATTATTTTCTTCCCTCGCCTTTGTTATTACAATTTTGTAAGAGGGATAGGAGTTGTATGTTTTATATATATTATATTATAAGATATTATGTAAAAAGTCTTGTATTTGAATCTATGTGTTTGTTTTTTTTTTATAAAGTTTTTATTTCCGGTTTTCAAAGAAATCAGCGATACAGTGTTGAGTCACAGACTCCTATTTTAATATTAAGTATATAAAGTAGTTGTAATACTTCTTGCAATCAAAGTGGCGCAGCAAGAAGCGTGATGTTACATAAATAACATGAGACTAAAATCAAATGAGATATCATGACTAGAAAAAAATAGAAGCAATATCATTAATAATTTTGATGATTTATGATAGACAGTAACTTACTCATAATTAAAATAACAAATTAAAATACCGAGATACACTCAAAATATGGATAAATGATGATGATACCTTTCCTTTTAACATAGAAACATTAATAGGAATTAATCCTTCTGTTAATAGCTCAATAGATATGGTCTTCTATTTTCTATCTCTTTGTTTTTTCTTGTATGTAAATGGCTTATGATTGATTTTTTCACAGTCATTTTTTTTCCACTTTGTTCTCCATGAGTTTATAATTATATAATATTTTCTCACTTCTCTTCCAATTTTTCTGGTAACACGCCCTACTACTAAAACTGTATGATAACAATATTCTTTTATCTCTTCTTCTGTAATGAGACATTTATATATAGAATCCTACATTGTAAAAATATAGAAAAAAATTAGATAAAAAATACAGAAATTTACATAGAATAAAATTAACATTGTAAAAATAATAAAAAAATTTATATAAATGTAAGTTTATACTCACACCTTTTAGCTTCTGAAATGAACACGTTAATAAAATATTTGTAATCACAGATTATTTTTCAACAATTTTCCATATATCGGACACCTCTTCACAATTTTTCACCTTAAACTCAACTTGTACAAATATATATAAAGATATATAAGTTAAGTTATCTTATAACATATCACTTTATATAAGAACATATTATTACATGTTCTTATATTAATATGAAATAATATGTTAAGAACATATTAAAAACCATATTAAGAACATATTGTTATGTTAACATAAAAATATTAACCATATTAACCATATTAACAATATATTAAGAACATATGGTTAATATGGTTATAACATATTAACCATATTGTTATAACATATTAAGAACATAACAATATAAGAACATAGCAATATTAATAACAATATGGTTAATATGTTCTTAATATGTTCTTAATAACAATATTAATAATATATTATAACATATTAAGAACATAACAATATGTTTTTAATATGTTCTTAATATAACAATATGGTTAATATGTTATAACCATATTAACAATATGTTCTTAATATGTTCTTATATTAATATTAATATTAATATTAATATTAATATGTTCTTAACATAACAATATGTTCTTATATTAATATTAAAATAACATGTTCTCTCAGTAATAATATGTTCTTATTTTATGGAAATATATTCTTATATTTATATATGTTCTTTTCTCTTGCATTTATACTTTGTGTTATAAAATTTTATTTTATATGTAAAAAATATTATTTTATTACATAAATAAAAAATTTAACTAATAACAATATTTAATTAAATGGATATCTTTCTGTTGATTATGTTACATTGTCTTTGTACTATAAACTAGCACATGCTTTCTTTTATACATCCATTTGTAATCACTCATCTTAAAACATTATAAGGTATTGTTGTATAACAATATTGTTCATCCAGTCAACTAACTCCTATTCTTCGTAGGCATTTTTTGTCATTCCTTCGTTTTTCCATTCGGTCATTCCGCAAATAGTTGTACCTAGTTTCTATGTCAGCGGCCACTGTTATAGTCCAACAGCAATTTAAATTTAAAAAATCAATTAATATTAATAAGTAATTATATATATATATATATATATATATATATATATATATATATACTTTTTAACCATACTAGAATAAATAAAAATCTAAAAAATAATATTATTATAACATGTTAATTAATTTCAATTAACAAATTTTATATACTTCATTGATATTAACTTATCTTTTACAATTTGTACACCACTCACTATATTTTACAAAAATTATAATTCCTAAGGATGATATATGTATAATAAACTAATTTATTAGTAGTTAGTTTAGAGTGATTAATTAAGAAATATTGCTTATGTTTTCACTCTTTGTATTCTCTCTCACTTTTTTTTTTCATAATTGTTAAATTATATTATAACATATAACTTTTGATTTATTATTTTATTATTTATTTAATTATATGCATTTTTATTAAACTCAATTATCAAAAATTTTAATTGTATTTTTATTCTAATTATAAAACTAAAATTACTTAAAGGATGTATAAAATCATAGTTAAGGAATTTCAAAAATTAACAATAATAAAAGAAATAATAATTAATGGTTTTAAATTGTTTAAGACCTAAGTATAATAACAATATAAATTATCGTATAATAACTAACAACATTATGATGAAAAGTTTTATATTGTAATATGTATATTAACAATTATGTATCTAATAAAATAAAAATATGAACAATTTAAAAATAATTATAATTAATTACACATTCTATTGAATATTAGGTTTTACTTTAATTAAACATAAATTCTTACTGCATCCGTTTTGATGCCTTATCTCTTCCGAATCTTCCTTCAAATAAATGATATGTAATATGTTGAGAATAAAATTAATATCTCTCTCAAAATATCATTAAAATGAAAAAAGAAAAATTTTATCAAAAAAACTTTTACATCAGTCAGTATAAAATAAAATTATAATTTAAAAGATAGATACCTTTAATTGCGATATAGTTTTCTTTCTTTTTGGAGCCATAGTCCTGAATTAGCAATTGAAATTAAGATCGATATGTTTTATCAATTATTATTAACAACAACAACAACAACAACAACAACAACAATAATAATAATAATAATAACAAAAATAAAAATAATAATAATAATAACAACAACAATAACAATAATAATAATAATAATAACAATAACAATAATAAAAATAATAATAAGAACAATAATAACAATTAGATTAATAATAACAATAATAATAATAATGAGGTGACTGAAAAGAAATAATGGGAAGGATATATAGTAAAAAGTAACACAAAAAAGGAACACAAAAAACTTACCCAATTCGCTGAAAGACAACAATAATAAGAATAATAATAATAAGAAGAAGAATTCAGTACCTAGAACACTAAATAAATATAAATTTCAGTAAATTCTAAAATCATGCTCATTTGCGGTTAGTTATGTCTATCATTGAGCTAATACATATTGTACTATTTCATGAGTATTAAAATTATATAATAACATCAGAGTTTTTCTTCGTGAAAAGACTACAAACACAAAAAAACATGAATCTAAACTCAGATTCCACAACTTAGGCCTGAGATGTACCAACTTCTTGAGATGTACTAGATTTCTGAATAAATACATTAAAAGAGAATCTCAGCATGTTACATTAACTCCAATGCAAATAATCAAGGAAAAAAAATAGACTAACCACATGAAATATAGAGGAGAAATATTTAAATACAATTCTAAATAAAAACTATAAAATACTTGATGCCAATTATCAAAATATATATATATATAAAGTAAACAACATGAGACTAAAATCAAATGAGACATCTTGACTAGGAAGAAAATAGAAGCAATATCATTAATAATTTTGATGATTTATGATAAACAGTAGCTTATTCATAATTAAAATAACAAATTAAAATACCAAGATACACTCAAAATATGGATAAATGCTGATGATACCTGCCCTTTTAACATAGAAACATAAATAGGAATTAATCTTTCTGTTAATAGCTCAATATATATGGTCTTCTTTTTTCTATCTCTCTGTTTTTTCTTGTATGTAAATGGCTTACGATTGATTTTTTCGAAGTCATTTGTTTTTCCCTTTGTTCTCCATAAGTTTTTAATTATATAATATTCTCTCACTTCTATTCTAATTTTTCTGGTAACACGTCCCGCTACTAAAACCATGTGATAACGATATTCTTTTATCTCTTCTTCTGTAATGAGACCTTTATATATATAATCCTACATTGTCAAAATACAGAAAAAAATTAGATAAAAAATACAGAAATTTACATAGAATAAAATTAGCATTGTAAAAGTAGAGAAAAAAATTTATATAAATGTAAATTTATACTCACACCTTTTACCTTCTGAAATGCACGCGTTAAAAAAATATTTGCAATCACGGTTGTTTTTCAACAGTTTCCTATATATCGAACATCTCTTCACATGTTTTCACCTTAAACTTAATCTGTACAAATATATATAAAGACATACAAGTTAAGTTATGTTATAACATATTATTTTAGATAAGAACATATTATTGCATGTTCTTATATTAATATGAAAAAATATGTTATGAAAATATTAAGAACCATATTAAAAACATATTGTTATGTTAACATAACAATATTAACCATATTAACAAAATTAAGAACATATTAAGAATATAACAATATGAATAACAATATAGATAATATGTTCTTAATATAACAATATGGTTAATATGTTATAACCATATTAACAATATGTTCTAATATTAACATTAATACGGCGCCGTTTTGATTTTTTTAAAGAAAGAAAAAAAAACATAGCGTTGCCCTTACTCCCTCACGGACTCACCCCCTTCCTCTAACACCCCCTACCAATTCCTGAATAACTCTGAGGCAAATTAAAATCCCCAAATCAAAACCCTAGGTTCTCCCTACGATGTTTCTGCCGCCATCCTTGCTGTCAGCGCCGTCCGTGGCCAAGCCCTCTCTTGTAGCTCGGCGTCCTCCTTCCCCCTGTCCTCCGTCCGTCCTCCGTGCTCTATTTTATTGGCTTGGAGCAGCTCTCCGTGCGCCGCTCGTCGTCGTCCGTGTCTCCGTCAAATGTTAGTGTCACTGCTTTCACTTCTTCGTTTTTGTTCGTGTCTCCGTCTTCTCTCCCCAGAGCCTGCCTCTGTTTCCTGATTTTTAAATGGAGATTGTGAAATTGCTAATTTTTGCTGATTTTGTGCTGCTTCTCAGTAGATATGGTCATCTATTTTCTATCTCTTTGTTTTTTCTTGTATGTAAATGGCTTACGATTGATTTTTCCAGAGTCATTTTTTTCCTATTTTGTTCTCCAGGAGTTTTTAATTATATAAATTTCTATCACTTCGCTACCAATTTTTCTGGTAACACGTCCTACTACTAAAACTGTGTGATAACGATATTCTTTTATCTCTTTTTCTGTAACGAGACCTTTATATATAGAATCCTATATTCTAAAAATACAGAAAAAATCAGATAAAAAATACAGAAATTTACATAGAATAAAATTAGCATTGTGAAAATAAAGAAAAAAATTTATATAAATGTAAATTTATACTCACACCTTTTAGCTTCTGAAATGCACGCTTAATAAAATATTTGCAATTACGGTTGTTTTTCAACAGTTTCCCATATATCGGACACCTCTTCACAATTTTTCACCTTAAACTCAACCTGCACAAATATATATAAAGACATATAAGTTAATTTATGTTATAACATGTTATTTTATATAAGAACATATTATTACATGTTCTTATATTAATATGAAAAAATATGTCATGAACATATTAAGAATCATATTAAGAACATATTGTTATGTTAACATAACAATATTAACCATATTAACCATATTAACAATATTAAGAACATATTAAGAACATAGCAATATTAATAACAATATAGATAATATGTTCTTAATAACAATATTAATAACATATTATAACATATTAAGATCATAACAATATGTTCTTAATATATTCTTAATATAACAATATGCTTAATATGGTTAATATGTTATAACCATATTAACAATATGTTCTTATATTAATATTAATACGGCGCTGTTTTAATTTTTTTAAAGAAAGAAAAAAAAAACCTAGCGTTGCCCTTACTCCCTCACGGCCTCACCTCCTTCCTCCAACACCTCCTACCAATTCCTGAATCACACTGAAGAAAATTAAAATTCCCAAATCAAAACCCTAGGTTCTCCCTACGACGTTTCTGCCGCCGTTCTGCCGCCATCCTTGCTGTCAGCGCCGTCTGTGGCCAAGCCCTCTCTTGTAGCTCGGCGTCCTCCTTCCCCCTGTCCTCCGTCCGTCCTCCGTGCTCTATTTTATTGGCTTGGAGCAGCTCTCCGTGCGCCGCTCGTCGTCGCCCGTGTCTCCGTCGAAGGTTTGTGTCACTGCTTTTACTTCTTCGTTTCTGTTTGTGTCTCCGTCTTCTCTTCCCAGAACCTGCCTCTGTTTGCTGATTTTTAAATGGAGATTGTGAAATTGCTAATTTTTGCTGATTTTGTGCTACTGCTCAATAGATATGGTCATCTATTTTCTATCTCTGTTTTTTCTTGTATGTAAATGGCTTACGATTGATTTTTTCAGAGTCATTCTTTTCCTATTTTGTTCTCCAGGAGTTTTTAATTATATAAATTTCTATCACTTCGCTTCCAATTTTTCTGATAACACGTACTACTACTAAAACTGTGTGATAACGATATTCTTTTATCTCTTCTTCTGTAACGAGACCTTTATATATAGAATCCTACGTTGTAAAAATACAGAAAAAATTAGATAAAAAATATAGAAATTTACATAGAATAAAATTATCATTGTGAAAATAAAGAAAAAAATTTACATAAATGTAAATTTATACTCACACCTTTTAGCTTCTGAAATGCACGCTTAATAAAATATTTGCAATCACAGTTGTTTTTCAACAGTTTCCCATATATCGGACACCTCTTCACAATTTTTCACCTTAAACTCAACCTGCACAAATATATATAAAGACATATAAGTTAATTTTATGTTATAACATGTTATTTTATATAAGAACATATTATTACATGTTCTTATATTAATATGAAAAAATATGTTATGAACATATTAAGAATCATATTAAGAACATATTAAGAACATATTGTTATGTTAACATAACAATATTAACCATATTAACCATATTAACAATATTAAGAACATATTAAGAACATAACAATATTAATAACAATATAGATAATATGTTCTTATTAACAATATTAATAACATATTATAACATATTAAGATCATAACAATATGTTCTTAATATATTCTTAATATAATAATATGGTTAATATGGTTAATATGTTATAACCATATTAACAATATGTTCTTATATTAATATTAATACGGCACTGTTTTGATTTTTTAAAGAAAGAAAAAAAAACATAGCGTTGCCCTTACTCCCTCACGGCCTCCCTTCCTTCCTCTAACACCTCCTACCAATTCCTGAATCACACTGAAGCAAATTAAAATCCACAAATCAAAACCCTAGGTTCACCCTACGACGTTTCTACGCCGTTCTGCCGCCATCCTTGCTCTCAGCGCCGTCTGTGGCCAAGTCTTCTCTTGTAGCTCGGCGTCCTCCTTCCCCCTGTCCTCCGTCCGTCCTCCGTGCTCTATTTTATTGGCTTGGAGCAGCTCTCTGTGCGCCGCTCGTCATCGTCCGTGTCTCCGTCGAAGGTTAGTGTCACTGCTTTCACTTCTTCGTTTCTGTTCGTGTCTCCGTCTTTTCTCCCCAGAGCCTGCCTCTGTTTGCTTATTTTTAAAGGAAAATTGTAAAATTGCTAATTTTTGCTGATTTTGCACTGCTGCTCCATAGATATGGTCATCTATTTTCTATCTATTTGTTTTTTCTTTAATGTAAATGGCTTACGATTGGTTTTTCCACAATCATTTTTTTTCTATTTTGTTCTCCAGGAGTTTTTAATTATATAAATTTCTATCACTTCGCTTCCAATTTTTTCTGATAACACGTCCTACTACTAAAACTATATGATAACGATATTCTTTTATCTCTTCTTCTGTAACGAGACCTTTATATATAGAATCCTACATTGTAAAAATACAGAAAAAAATAGATAAAAAATACAGAAATTTACATAGAATAAAATTATCATTGTGAAAATAAAGAAAAAAATTTATATAAATGTAAATTTATGCTAACACATTTTAGCTTCTGAAATGCACGCTTAATAACATATTTGCAATCACGGTTGTTTTTCAACAATTTCTCATATATCGGACACATTTTCACAATTTTTCACCTTAAACTCAACCTGCACAAATATATAGAAAGACATATAAGTTAAGTTATGTTATAACATATTATTTTATATAAGAACATATTATTACATGTTCTTATATTAATATGAAAAAATATGTTATGAACCTATTAAGAACCATATTAAGAACATAACAATATTAATAACAATATAAATAATATGTTCTTAATAAATATATTAATAACATATTATAACATATTAAGAACATAACAATATGTTCTTAATATATTCTTAATATAACAATATGGTTAATATGGTTAATATGTTATAACCATATTAACAATATGTTCTTATATTAATATTAATACGGCGCCGTTTTGATTTTTTTAAAGAAAGAAAAAAAAACCTAGCGTTGCCCTTACTCCCTCACGGCCTCACCCCCTTCCTCCAACACCCTCTACCAATTCCTGAATCACTCTGAAGTAAATTAAAATCCCCAAATCAAAACCCTAGGTTCTCCCTACGACGTTTCTGCCACCGTTCTGCCGCCATCCTTGCTGTCAGCGCCGTCCGTGGCCAGCTCTCTCTTTTAGCTCGGCGTCCTCCTTCCCCATGTCCTCCGTCCGTCCTCCGCGCTATGCTTACTTGACTTGGAGCAGCTCTCCGTGCGCCGCTCGTTGTCGTCCGTGCCTTCGTTGAAGGTTAGTGTCACTGCTTTCACTTCTTCTTTTCTGTTCATGTCTCCGTCTTCTCTCTCCAGAGTCTGCCTCTGTTTGCTGATTTTTAAAGGGAAATGTGAAATTGCTAATTTTTTCTGATTTTGTGCTGCTGCTCAATAGATATGGTCATCTATTTTCTATCTCTTTGTTTTTTCTTGTATGTAAATGGCTTACGATTGATTTTTCCAGAGTCATTCTTTTCCTATTTTGTTCCCATGAGTTTTTAATTATATAAATTTCTATCACTTCGCTTCCAATTTTTCTGTTAACACGTCCTACTACTAAAACTGTGTGATAACGATATTCTTTTATCTCTTCTTCTGTAACGAGACCTTTATATATATAGAATCCTATATTGTAAAAATACAGAGAAAATTAGGTAAAAAATACAGAAATTTACATAGAATAAAATTAGCATTGTAAACATAAAGAAAAAATTTATATAAATGTAAATTTATACTCACACCTTTTAGCTTCTGAAATGTACGCGTTAATAAAATATTTGCAATCACGGTTGTTTTTCAACACTTTCCCATATATCAGACACCTCTTCACAATTTTTCACCTTAAACTCAACCTGCACAAATATATATAAAGACATATAAGTTAAGTTATGTTATAACATATTATTTTATATAAGAACATATTATTATATGTTCTTATATTAATATGAAAAAATATGTTATGAACATATTAAGAACATATTAACCATATTAACCATATTAACAATATTAAGAACATAACAGTATTAATAACAATATAGATAATATGTTCCTAATAACAATATTAAAATCATATTATAACATATTAAGAACATAACAATATGTTCTTAATATGTTCTTAATATAACAATACGGTTAATATGGTTAATATGTTATAACCATATCAACAATATGTTCTTATATTAATATTAATACGGTGCCGTTTTGATTTTTTTAAAGAAAAAAAAACCTAGCGTTGCCCTTACTCCCTCACGGCCTCACCCCTTTCCTCCAACACCCACTATCGATTCCTGAAATGCACGCGTTAATAAAATATTTGCAATGACGGTTGTTTTTCAACAGTTTTCCATATATCAGACACCTCTTCACAATTTTTCACCTTAAACTCAACCTGCACAAATATATATAAAGACGTATAAGTTAAGTTATGTTATAACATATTATTTTATATAAGAACATATTATTACATGTTCTTATATTAATATGAAAAAATATGTTATGAATATTTTAAGAACATATTAAGAACATATTAACCATATTAACAATATTAAGAACATATTAAGAACATAACAATATTAATAACAATATAGATAATATGTTCTTAATAACAATATTAATAACATATTATAACATATTAAGAACATAACAATATGTTCTTAATATATTCTTAATATAACAATATGGTTAATATGGTTAATATGTTATAACCATATTAACAATATGTTCTTATATTAATATTAATACGGCGCCGTTTTGATTTTTTTAAAGAAAGAAAAAAAAACTAGCGTTGCCCTTACTCCATCACGGCCTCACCCCCTTCCTCCAACACCTCTTACCAATTCCTGAATCACTCTGAAGCAAATTAAAATCCCCAAATCAAAATACTAGGTTCTCCCTACAACGTTTCTGCCGCCGTTCTGCCGCAATCCTTGCTGTCAGCGCCGTCCGTGGCCAAGCCCTCTCTTGTAGTTCGGCGTCCTCTTTTCCCCAGTCCTTCGTCTGTCCTCCGTGCTCTGTTTTCTTGGCTTGGAGCAGCTCTCCGTGCGCTGTTCGTCGTCGTCCGTGTTTCTGTCGAAGGTTAGCGTCACTGGTTTCACTTCTTCGTTTCTGTTCGTGTCTCCGTCTTCTCTCTCCAGAGCCTGCCTCTGTTTGCTGATTTTTAAAGGAAAATTGTGAAATTGCTAATTTTTGCTGATTTTGTGATGCTGCTCAATAGATATGGTCATCTATTTTCTATCTCTATTTTTTCTTGTTTGTAAATGACTTACGATTGATTTTTCCACAGTCATTCTTTTCCTATTTTGTTATTCAGGAGTTTTTAATTATATAAATTTCTATCACTTCGCTTCCAATTTTTTTGGTAACACGTCCTACTACTAAAACTGTGTGATAACGATATTCTTTTATCTCTTCTTTTGTAACGAGACTTTTATACATAGAATCCTACATTGTAAAAATACAGAAAAAATTAGTTAAAAAATACAGAAAATTTACATAGAATAAAATTAGCATTGTAAAAATAAAGAAAAAAATTTATATAAATGTAAATTTATACTCACACCTTTTAGCTTCTGAAATGCACGCGTTAATAAAATATTTGCAATCACGGTAGTTTTTCAACAGTTTTCCAAATATCGGACACCTCTTCACAATTTTTCACCTTAAACTCAACCTGCACAAATATATATAAAGACATATAAGTTAAGTTATGTTATAACATATTATTTTATATAAGAACATATTATTACATGTTCTTACGTTAATATGAAAAAATATGTTATGAACATATTAAGAACCATATTAAGAACATATTGTTATGTTAACATAACAATATTAACAATATTAAGAACATAACAATATTAATAACAATATAGATAATATGTTCTTAATAACAATATTATTAACATATTATAACTTATTAAGATCATAACAATATGTTCTTAATATATTCTTAATATAAAAATATGGTTAATATGTTATAACCATATTAACAATATGTTCTTATATTAATATTAATACGGTATCGTTTTGATTTTTCTAAAGAAAGAAAAAAAAAACCTAGCGTTGCCCTCACTCCATCACGGCCTCATCCCCTTTCTCCAACACCTACCAATTCCTGAATCACTCTGAAGCAAATTAAAATTCCCAAATCAAAACCCTAGGTTCTCCCTACGACGTTTCTGCTGCCGTTCTGCCGCCATCCTTGCTGTCAGCGCCGTCCGTGGCTAAGTCCTCTCTTGTAGCTCGGCGTCCTCCTTCCCCCTGTCCTCCGTCCGTCCTTCGTGCTCTGTTTTCTTGGCTTGGAGCAGCTCTCCGTGCGACGCTCGTCGTCGTCCGTGTCTCCGTCGAAGGTTAGTGTCACTGCTTTCACTTTTTCGTTTTTGTTCGTGTCTCCGTCTTCTCTCCCTAGAGCCTGCCTCTGTTTGCTGATTTTTAAATAGAAATTGTGAAATTGCTAATTTTTGTTGATTTTGTGCTGCTGCTCAATAGATATGGTCATCTATTTTCTATCTCTTTGTTTTTTCTTGTATATAAATGGCTTACAATTGATTTTTTCACAGTCATTCTTTTCCTATTTTGTTCTCCAGGAGTTTTTAATTATATAAATTTCTATCACTTCGCTTCCAATTTTTCTAGTAACACGTCCTACTACTAAAATTGTATGATAACGATATTCTTTTATCTCTTCTTCTGTAACGAGACCTTTATATATAAAATCCTACATTGTAAAAATACAGAAAAAATTAGATAAAATATACAAAAATTTACATAGAATAAAATTAGCATTGTGAAAATAAAAAAAAAAGTTTATATAAATGTAAATTTATACTCGCATCTTTTAGCTTCTGAAATGCACGCGTTAATAAAATATTTGCAATCACGGGTTGTTTTTCAACAGTTTCCCATATATCGGACACTTCTCCACAATTTTTTACCTTAAACTTAACCTGCACAAATATATATAAGAACATATAAGTTAAGTTATATTATAACATAATATTTTATATAGGAACATATTATTACATGTTCTTATATTAGTATGAAAATATATGTTAAGAACATTTTAAGAACATATTGTTATGTTAACATAACAATATTTACCATATTAACCATATTAACAATATTAAGAACATAACAATATAAGAACATAACAATATTTATAACAATATAGATAATATGTTTTTAATATGTTCTTAATAACAATATTAATAACATATTATAACATTAAGAACATAATAACAATATTAATAACTTATTATAACATATTAAGAACATAACAATATGTTCTTAATATGTTCTTAATAAAACATTATGGTTAATATGTTGTAACCATATTAACAATATGTTCTTAATATATTTTTAATATGTTCTTATATTAATATTAAAATAAAATGTTCTTTCCGTAATATGTTCTTATTTTATGCAAATATGTTCTTATATTTATATATGTTCTTTTCTCTTGTATTTATTCTTTGTGTTATAAAATATTATTTTATATGTCAAAAAATATTATTTTATTATAATAAAAAAATCTTTAAATAATAACAATATTTAATTAAATGGATACCTTTCTGTTGATTATGTTACATTGTCTTTGTACTATAAACTTGCACATGCGTTTTTCACCACATCTATTTGTAATCACCCATCTTAAAATATTATAAGGTATTGCTGTATAACAATACTGTTCATCCAGTCAACCAACTCCTATTATTCGCAGGCATTTTTCGTCATTCTTACGTTTCTCCATTCGATCATTTTTCAAATGGTTGTACCTAGTTTCTATGGCAGCTGCTACTGTTATAGCCCAACAGCAATCTAAATTTAAAAAATCAGTTAATATATATATATATATTTTAACCATACTAGAATAAACAAAAATCTAAAAAATAATATTATTATAACATGTTAATTAATTTCAATTAACAAATTTTATATACTTCATTAATATTAACTTATCTTTTACAATTTGTATACTTCTCCCTACATTTTACAAAAGATTATAATTCCTAAGGATGATATGTATATAATAAACTAATTTATTAGTAGTTAGTTTAGAGTGATTAATTAAGAAATATTGCTTATATTTTCACTCTTTGTATTCTCTCTCACTTTTTTTTCACAATTGTTAAATTATATTATAACATATTTCATGAGTATTAAAATTATATAATAACATAAGAGTTTTCCTTCATGAAAAGACTACAAACACACAAAAGAACATGAACATAAACTCAGATTTCACAACTTAGGCCTGAGATGTACCAGCTTCCTGAGATGTACCAGATTACTGGATAAATACATTAAAAGAGAATCTCAACATGTTACAATAACTCCAATTCAACTTAGGGGAGAAATGTTTAAATACAATTCTAAATAAAAACTATAAAATACTTGATGCCAATTATCAATATATATATATATATATATAGTAAACAACATGAGACTAAAATTAAATGAGATATCTTGACTAGAAAAAAAATAGAAGCAATATCATTAATAATTTTGATGATTAATGATAGACAGTAGCTTACTCATAATTAAAATAATAAATTAAATACCAAGATACACTCAAAATATGGATAAATGATGATGATACCTGCCCTTTTAACATAGAAACATTAATAGAAATTAATCCTTCTGTTAATAGCTCAATAGATATGGTCTTTTATTTTCTATCTCTTTGAATTTTCTTGTATGTAAATGGCTTACCAATGATTTTTTTCACATCATTCTTTTCCCACTTTGTTCTCCAGGAGTTTTTAATTATATAATATTCTCTTACTTCGCTTCCAATTTTTTTGGTAACACGTCCTACTACTAAAACTGTGTAATAACGATATTCTTTTAAATTAGATAAAATATACAGAAATTTACATAGAATAAAATTAGCATTGTAAAAAAAAGGAAAAAATTTATATAAATGTAAATTTATACTCGCACATTTTAGCTTCTGAAATGCATGTGTTAATAAAATATTTGCAATCACGGGTTGTTTTTCAACAGTTTCCCATATATCGGACATCTCTTCACAAATTTTCACCTTAAATTCAACCTGCACAAATATATATAAAGACATATAAGTTAAGTTATGTTATAACATATTATTTTATATAAGAACATATTATTACATGTTCTTATATTAATATGAAAATATATGTTAAGAACATATTAAGAACCATTTTAAGAACATATTGTTATGTTAACATAATAATATTAACCATATTAACAATATTAAGAACATAACAATATTAATAAAATATTATAACATATTAAGAACATAACAATATGTTCTTAATATAACAATATGGTTTATATGGTTAACATGTTATTACCATGTTAACAATATGTTCTTAATATATTCTTAATATTCTTAATATGTTCTTATATTAATATTAAAATAATATGTTTTCTCAGTAATAATATGTTCTTATTTTATGCAAATATGTTCTTATATTTATATATGTTATTTTCTCTTGCATTTATACTTTGTGTTATAAAATATTATTTTATATGTCAAAAAATATTATTTTATTACAATAAAAAAAATTTTAAATAATAACAATATTTAATTAAATGGATATCTTTCTGTTGATTGTTACATTGTCTATTTACTATAAACTTGCATATGCTCTCTTTTACGCATTTATTTGTAATCACCCATCTTAATATATTATAAGGTATTACTGTATAACAATACTATTCATCCAGTCAACCAACTCTTATTCTTTGCAGGCATTTTTTACCATTCTTTTGTTTCTTAATTCGGTCATTTCTCATATGGTTGTACCTAGTTTCTATGGCAGCTGCTACTGTTATAGCCCAATAGCGATCTAAATTTAAAAAATCAATTAATATTAATAGTACCTAGTTTCTATGGCAGCTGCTACTGTTATAGCCCAATATACTTCATTGATATTAACTTATCTTTTACAATTTGTATACCACTCTCTACATTTTACAAAAGATTATAATTTCTAAGGATGATATATGTATAATAAACTAATTTATTAGTAGTTAGTTTAGAGTGATTAATTAAGAAATATTGCTTATGTTTTCACTCTTTGTATTCTCTCTCACATTTTTTTCACAATTATTAAATTATATTATAACATATTTCATGAGTATTAAAATTATATAATAACATCAGAGTTTTTCTTCGTGAAAAGACTACAAACACACAAAAGAACTTGAACCTAAATTCAGATTCCACAACTTAGGCCTGAGATATACCAGCTTCCTGAGATGTACTAAATTGCTGGATAAATACATTAAAAGAGAATCTCAGCATGTTACATTAACTCCAATTCAAATAATCAAGGGAAAAAGTAGACTAACCACATGAAATATAGGGGAGAAATGTTTAAATACAAATCTAAATAAAAACTATAAAATACTTGATGCCAATTATCAATATATATATATATATATTTCCGATCCAGAAACTGCCCTGTTCCTCAATCAAAAAGCCCAAATTGCTGCAGCCCTCGCAGGAGCTCAATCGAAAGAAACTCTAGCAAAACATCTTCAGCAAATCATGCAAATGATTGAAGAAGACAAAAAATACAAAGATGATCACACCTCCTCAGCAGAATCCTCAAGCAGTTATAACCAGAATGAAGACGACTGCTTTGGAATCGACCTAGGAGAAGATTAGTCTTTAAATCTTCAAAATCCATGTAATCAAAAAATCCATTGTTAACTTGTACTGTAGAAATAGTACCGGTAATGTGCACCTGTACTGTAGAAACAGTAGAATCTCCAATTATAAAAGGAAGCCTTGCATTCATTGAGAGGCATCCTTCAGTTTACACATCATAGAGAGAAGTTAGAGAGAGAGGTTATGAGAGTTCCCTTTTAAGCTCTCCAACTCTTCTTCTTCCCTCTTCTTTTATTTCAATCATTCAATAAAACTTTAAATCAGTTCTTTATTTTCGAGTCTTCATATTTACATTTCTGCAGCTGCATATGTGTGCGGACTACCGCCACATCTAACTTCATACTAACAAGCATATGCGTGCGGACTACCGCCGCATCTAACTTCATATTTACTTTCCTGCTCTTGCATCTACCATACTGCATTCATATTCTTATTAACCTTGTTCTCTCCTTCTTCCCCTTTCCCTCCTTGATCCACTACGGGACATCTGGTATCAGAGCCTGATGGGGAAGTAAGAATATTAATATTATCATTAAACTATCTCTGAGGTTCATGGATCTGGAAATTATCTTTACTATTCATGTTCTTATTTTTACTGTTCATGTTCTTATTTCTTGTATATATCAAAACAACCACTCTTTAAATCTGGAAGTACAGGCTGTTTAATTTTTATCACTTAAAGGAACTGTAGCAGTAAGACCTTTGTTGATGAGGCAGTAAGGCTAATTTGACGATGTTCTTGAAAGTGATAAGATCCAAACGTAAGAACTCCTGGTGGCTATGGATTTAGAGATTGCAAAAGAAAAAAAAAGGGTTAAAACCCCAGATCCAAAAATTTGAGTGATAGTTTAGTGATAATGTTTATATTCTTTCTGAACCAAAGGAGGGCAATGATATCAGATTTTATGGAAATATGTCTAAACTCTTCCGTTCTCTTTCTAGACGCCTTTCTTTTTCTTCTCCGTCTCCCTCCTCCACCTCTCCAATCCATTCTTCCTCCAATCCCCTTACTGAGAAAGTGGCTAGGCCTGACGAACTTTCTCCCAAACACAATATCTTTGAAGAAGAAGTTTGCTTCGAAGATATCAATCAAGCCATCGATAATTGGGAGATACCCAAAATCCCCCAAGATGAGCTTTATATCCCTGACGACAACAAAAGAAAATCAGGCTATATCATCAAAACCGCTGAAAATAATATTCCTCTGGGACCGAATTCCGGTGAGGAATTCCATCTCTTAACCAAACAATCTGTCAGAGAACATGCCCGTCACTACAGATATCTTCACATAGGGTGTGTCCAAGTTGCAGTTAAACCTCTCATCCGAGAAGGCTTGAATGCTTCCATCCTCATGTGTCTTCGAGACATTAGACACAATGATTTCCAAGACTCCCTTATTGGAACAGTTGAAACAAGTCTTGGACATGGTCCAGTTTATTTCAATTGTTTCCCTAACAAAACGGTCAGCTTGTTAGACACCAACATCCTTGACTCTCTCTTCCTGAACATCCGAATTCATGGTCTAAACATGAAGGAAGGATCCATTCCAGCCGCTTTAATCTATAGGATTCAATACAAGGTTATGAATACTTGTAATTCTAGAGTCCTTCTTAAAACCCAAGATCGTGAAACTACTTTGTTTGTCACTGACATGACAAAGGCCAACGTCATGATTCCAAGGCTCATAAGGTGGGATGAAATTGATCTCCCCTAGTCATGGTCTATTGACAGAGCGATCCCTACACAACCTAGACAAGCACCCCTCTTACGAGAAATAAAACAGGATGAATCAGGGAAAGTAGAAATTTTCTTCAACAGACGAAATTCTTTTTCCTCCAGGTCTGAAGCAGGGACATCTAATGATTTTGCTTCAGCAAGAAGGTCTTTTTCCGTAACTTCTCAATCTCAGTTTTCAAAATGCTCAAAACCTGTACATTCTGAAATCAATATTTCGGGATTACAAAATAATTCAAACATTTCTCAAGCAGTTTATCAAACCGATGATAAGCATTCAGATGATGATATTGAGATAGAATCTTCCATTCAATCTCCAACATACTCATCTATGCAGGGTGCTCAATATTCTTCTGTGAATAATGCCCAATGAGTAGCACAGAATTTATCATAGATAGAGAAGCTTTACGTAAAAACCTTGATTTTGAGGAATATGATCTCCACAGAGAATGGTATTTACGTACGCATACAGCTGCTCAAATTGCATCATTCAAAGAAAAATATTACAATTTTCTAAAAGAAGTTAAGATGCATATTCCTTTCTTTGAATGGTTTCATGCTTATTCCATCAAAAACAATCTTGCTTATCCTTTCAAAAACAAAGAAAACATGCTTTCAGCAAATGTTATTTCAACTTGGAAGATTAAAGATGGGAATTTAGTTAGATCTGAGTTTCCTCCAAAAGGACCCTTTGTAATTTCAAACACGGAAGGACATAACCCTATTATGGCCTCTCCTTTTAAATCAAAAAATATTGATGAAGCCGTCGCCCCAAAAGATATTAAAAATCTTATTGAACAATCAAATTACACCAATAGATTTTTACAATGTCTAGGTGACAACCTTTCATCTTCGGGATCTACTTTTTCTTTGAAAAATATTTCTGAAGCCTCTACTTCTAAAAGTATTGAGAAACCCCTTTTTAAACCTTTTAAAATTAGTAGTAAGGCAAAGCAAAGTCTTAAAACTTCCATTTTAAAACAACAATCTGGTGATTCAGAAGTTATTCAAAAAATTGACCAACTTTTAAACTGTTTCTCTACTGTCCCTGAAACTCCTAACTCTGGTGAGTCTACTTCTCGTATTCAAACACGCTCATCCAAAGCCGTTAATGCCCTTTGTCATGAGTCCAATGACTCCTCCTCTGAACAAAGTGATGATTCCCACAAATCATCCCTCAAAATCAGCCCTATTCTGACAAACTCCCTAACCAAGTGGAAGGGTTTAACCAAACCCTCTGCGTATGGTTACAATCGTGTTTCCGCTCCCGACCTAGCTCTCGAAGAAAGGGAACTAGGTTTTGTCAGCTTCAATTCCAATGTCTATGAATGGAACATAGATGGTAAAACTGAATATAACATCATGAGTATGCTTCAGCATATGACTATGGTAGGCACAGCTTATCAAGCTGCCCATGAGACTTCTGAAGAAGCAATAGCCAATGTTATTGTTTCCGGTTTCAGTGGCCAACTCAAAGGATGGTGGGATAACTACCTTTCGGATAACCAAAAACACTCAATCTTCTCTGCCATAAAAGTCAATGATCAGAACGAACCTATCATTGGTGATGACGGGGAACCCATCCCCGATGCTGTTAATACCCTGATCTTTACCATAGCAAGTCATTTCATTGGGGATCCATCTCTCTGGAAAGATCGTTCGGCTGAACTACTTTCCAATCTCAGATGCAAAACTTTATCTGATTTTCGGTGGTATAAAGACACCTTTCTTACTAGGGTTTACACCAGGGAAGACAGTCAACAACCTTTTTGGAAAGAAAAGTTCCTTGCTGGACTCCCAAAATCCCTAGGAGATAAAGTAAGGGACAAAATACGTAGCTTAATCCCGGATGGGATAATACCCTATGACGAGTTAAGTTATGGTCAACTGGTTTCTTTTATCCAGAAGGTTGCTCTAAAGATTTGTCAAGATGACAAAATCCAAAGGCAACTTGCTCGAGAGAAAAACCAAAATCGTATTGATCTGGGAACTTTCTGTGAACAATTCGGTCTTCCTGCATGTCATCCAAGGAAATCCAAAAGACCATCCAATTGAAAAGTTTTTATTAAACCTAATCCTGAAAAGAATTTCAGAAGAACTAGAAAAGGTTTTCAAAGACCTAAAAATGAAAAGAATTTCCAAAATTACCCACAAAAGAACCCCATTATTTGCTATACATGTAAGAAACCTGGACATATTAGCAAATACTGCCGGTTAAAAAGAAAGATTAATAATCCAAACCTTGATCCTCTGATTGAGGAACAGATTAATAATCTGATGTTAGAAAGTTCAGAAAATGATTCTGACCGAGAATCTTCGGATGATATCAATAACATCGAAATCGATGACATTGAATCATCCTCAGATTCGGATGTCAAGCAAATTGGTGTTTTATCCAAAGATCAAGATCTCCTATTTGATGCTATTGAGGCTATTGACAATCCTGAACAAAAGAAAGACTTTCTTTTGAAACTAAAAAAATCTTTACAAAAGGAGAAAAAACCCAAAAATTTGGTCCTTAGCAATAAATATGATGTTAAACCTATTTTCAAAAAATTAGAAAAACAAGTTATTCGTCCCATAACTATTCAAGACCTCCAGTCTGAAGTCAACAACCTCAAAAGAGAAATCAAGAGAAACCAAGACAATCATCAACTTATTCTCTCTCAATTAGTGCAAGGGGGAGAATCTGGCGATGATTCAATTGATCTCCTTGATCAAACAGAGTGTTCTAAGGGACAAGAAAATAAAATTTCTGATGACAATGAGGGAAAAGAAATTTTGAGAATAATCAATGTATTTTCTTTTATGAAACATCGTGTTCATGTCCGAATTGTCGTCAAAGATTTTGTTTTCGACACCATTGCACTCTTTGACTCAGGTGCAGATTCAAACTGTATTAAGGAAGGTTTGATCCCCACAAAATATTTCGAAAAATCTACTGAACGCCTTAGCTCAATAACGGGCGAAAGGCTAAGTGTCAATTTCAAACTAACAGATGTTTTTGTTGAAAAGGGTAATATCAGAATTCCCACCGAATTTATTATTGCAAAAGATATCAAAAATGATGTGGTCTTGGGGACACCTTTCATAATCCTTTTGTTTCCTTATCTAGCAGACTTTCCGGGACTTACCTCTTTTGTGGGAGGACAAGTAACCTTCTTTGAATTCCTGGATTCACCAAAACAAAAATCTTTAAACCTAATTGAATCTAAGACAAGACAGATTTGTTTCTTAAAAGAAGAAATCTCTTTTAAAACCCTTGAATCCCAACTCTCCCAACCAAAGATTCAGGACAAAATTAAGAATCTTTTAAATCAAATTGAGAAGTCTATTTGTTCAGATCTGCCTCATGCTTTTTGGAATAGGAGAGAACACGTTGTTGATCTTCCCTATGAAAAGAATTTCAAAGAATCAAAAATCCCTACAAAAGCCCGCCCCATTCAAATGAATGAGCAGCTTTTGCAGCATTGTCAAAAAGAAATAAAAGATCTTTTGGATAAAGGCTTAATTCGTCCTAGCAAGAGTCCTTGGTCTTGCTCTGCTTTTTATGTTAATAAGCAAGCTGAGATAGAACGAGGAACTCCTAGGCTCGTCATCAATTATAAACCTTTGAATGAAGCCTTACAATGAATTCGTTATCCTATTCCAAACAAAAAAGATTTGCTTAATAGATTAAATTCTGCAAACATTTTTTCAAAATTTGATATGAAATCTGGTTTTTGGCAGATCCAAATCACAGAATCAGACCGATACAAAACAGCATTTACAGTTCCATTTGGACAATACGAATGGAATGTAATGCCTTTTGGTCTGAAAAATGCCCCATCCGAATTTCAAAAAATTATGAACGATATTTTCAACCCATATTCAAACTTTGCCATCGTTTACATTGATGATGTTTTAATCTTTTTCCAATCTTTACATGAACACTTCAAGCATGTTAAAACCTTTATGTATATCATCAAAAAAAACGGTCTTGCTGTCTCTAAGCCAAAAATTGTTCTCTTCCAAACAAAAATCCGATTCCTTGGTCATACAATCTTCCAAGGCACTATAACTCCAATTGAAAGATCAATTTTGTTTGCAGAAAAGTTTCCAGATTATATCCTTGATAAACCTCAGCTCCAGAGGTTCCTAGGATGTCTCAATTATGTTTCGGAATTCATCCCAAATCTTAACAACCTCATTAAGCCTCTCCATGATAGGCTTAAGAAAAATCCTCCACCTTGGACAGAAAAATATTCTGATATTATCAGGTTCCTTAAAACCAAAGTCCGCAATCTTCCTTGTCTTTACTTACCTGTTCCTCATGCATTCAAAATAGTGGAAACAGATGCATCAGATTTAGGATATGGCGGTATCCTAAAACAAAAATTGCATGATAAAGAATGTATCATTGCATTTACATCCAAACATTGGAATAGTACTCAAAAAAAATATTCCACTATCAAAAAAAAAATTTTAGCCATTGTTTTATGCACCACAAAATTTCAATCTGACTTACTCAATCAAAAATTTTTAGTCCGAGTTGATTGTAAATCGGCTAAAGATGTTTTACAAAATGATGTTAAAAATCTTGCATCAAAATAAGTTTTTGCCAGGTGGCAAGCTATTTTAAGCGTCTTTGATTTTGATATTGAGCACATCAAGGGCAACTCAAACTCTCTCCCTGACTTTCTCACACGTGAATATTTGCAGGGAGATAAGCAGAAAGACGATGCCTAAAAAGGCAACCTTAGCCTCAGCAAGAGGTAGAGGCATTCGCCTAGCCCTACCAGGGCCAATCAGAAGATCTGGGTCTAGCACCCCAACGGAGTCATCTACCCAACAACCTACTCAACAATCTAGGTCATCTACCCAACAACCCACCCAACAAGCTGGGTCATCTATCCAACAACCCACCCAAAAATCTTTTGAACCAAAAAACAGTCAAGCCAAACAATCCAAAGCAGACTATGCCATCCCAATCGAAACCCTCCTGGCCTTACAGGACCAGGGTCTCACTAAACTCAACAAAAAATCTTGGGCTGACCTTTACAGTGAGTCTGATGAAGAAATTGACTTATCTCAATTGATATCTCAAGTAGCCAATCGTAAAACAGTCATCCAAATAGGAAAACAAAAGTCTGTCGTCTTGACATCCCAAACATCCTCAACCACTACCAAAACTCAAAAAACCCAAACCAATTACTTATCTACAAATAAAACCGTAAATATTATCCACATAGAGCCTGAATTCTGGGATAGCTCTCCAAACAAAGTCATCCCAAAGATTTTCCCTACTGGATTCCACTTCAGGCCCTTAGCACCTAACAAAACTCGTCAATTTTACGAATTCATCTTAATAGATACTGACTCAGTATCTATTAAACATTACAAGGATAAAACCAATCCTGAATTTATAACCCATTCAACCATCCAAATTCTCAAAATTTTGTCCCCAAAGCAATTTGGGAACAACTTAAACAAAATTCAAAAATTTTCTCAAAATTATGACCCAATAGGTTTTAATTATTGGGACTACATGGAAGCCTGGACTAAAGTATTTTGGTTTCAAAATACTCAGTTCAGACATTCATGGTTAATTTATTTTAAAAGAAAAACCAATTATGTTTTTCCAAACTGGTTCTACCAATGGTGGGACTTCTTTGGACCAATCCAAGAAATTTTACCCTCACCAACAGATGAAGGGTATAAACTTTTTCAATCAAACTTTAACAGTCAGGAGACATGTGTTCCTGTAATGTTAAAATTTTTCTCAACATTTTCATTGGCATGGGTATTCTCATGGCAATACAAATATGCAAAACCAAACCACCCCAAATTATATCCAATCCTACAAAGGCATGGCTATGTCAAATGGTGGTCTCAATTTGATGCCTCAATGGCCTACCCAGAGAAGGTCAGAGAGTGGTTCAAATCCAATCTTGAAAGTTAAAAGATTTCTGATCCAGAAACTGCCCTGTTCCTCAATCAAAAAGCCCAAATTGCTGCAGCCCTCGTAGGAGCTCAATCGAAAGAAACTCTAGCAAAACATCTTTAGCAAATCATGCAAATGATTGAAGAAGACAAAAAATACAAAGATGATCACACCTTGGGTAGATGACCCAGCTTGTTGGGTGGGTTGTTGGGTAGATGACCCAGATTGTTGAGTAGGTTGTTGGGTAGATGACTCCGTTAGGGTGCTAGACCCAGATCTTCTGATTGGCCCTGGTAAGGCTAGGCGAATGCCTCTGCCTCTTGCTGAGGCTAAGGTTGCCTTTTTAGGCATCGTCTTTCTGCTTATCTCCCTGCAAATATTCACGTGTGAGAAAGTCAGCGAGAGAGTTTGAGTTGCCCTTGATGTGCTCAATATCAAAATCAAAGACACTTAAAATAGCTTGCCACCTGGCAAAAACTTGTTTTGATGCAAGATTTTTAACATCATTTTGTAAAACATCTTTAGCCGATTTACAATCAACTCGGACTAAAAATTTTTGATTGAGTAAGTCAGATTGAAATTTTGTGATGCATAAAACAATGGCTAAAATTTCTTTTTTGATAGTGGAATATTTTTGTTGAGTACTATTCCAATGTTTGGATGTAAATGCAATGATACATTCTTTATCATGCAATTTTTGTTTTAGGATACCGCCATATCCTAAATCTGATGCATCTGTTTCCACTATTTTGAATGCATGAGGAACAGGTAAGTAAAGACAAGGAAGATTGCGGACTTTGGTTTTAAGGAACCTGATAATATCAGAATGTTTTTTTGTCCAAGGTGGAGGATTTTTCTTAAGCCTATCATGGAGAGGCTTAATGAGGTTGTTAAGATTTGGGATGAATTCCGAAACATAATTGAGACATCCTAGGAACCTCTGGAGCTGAGGTTTATCAAGGATATAATCTGGAAACTTTTCTGCAAACAAAATTGATCTTTCAATTGGAGTTATAGTGCCTTGGAAGATTGTATGACCAAGGAATCGGATTTTTGTTTGGAAGAGAACAATTTTTGGCTTAGAGACAGCAAGACCGTTTTTTTTTATGATATACATAAAGGTTTTAACATGCTTGAAGTGTTCATGTAAAGATTGGGAAAAGATTAAAACATCATCAATGTAAACGATGGCAAAGTTTGAATATGGGTTGAAAATATCGTTCATAATTTTTTGAAATTCGGATGGGGCATTTTTCAGACCAAAAGGCATTACATTCCATTCGTATTGTCCAAATGGAACTGTAAATGCTATTTTGTATCGGTCTGATTCTGTGATTTGGATCTGCCAAAAACCAGATTTCATATCAAATTTTGAAAAAATGTTTGCAGAATTTAATCTATTAAGCAAATCTTTTTTGTTTGGAATAGGATAACGAATCCATTGTAAGGCTTCATTCAAAGGTTTATAATTGATGACGAGCCTAGGAGTTCCTCGTTCTATCTCAGCTTGCTTATTAACATAAAAAGCAGAGCAAGACCAAGGACTCTTGCTAGGACGAATTAAGCCTTTATCCAAAAGATCTTTTATTTCTTTTTGACAATGCTGCAAAAGCTGCTCATTCATTTGAATGGGGCGGGCTTTTGTAGGGATTTTTGATTCTTTGAAATTCTTTTCATAGGGAAGATCAACAACATGTTCTCTCCTATTCCAAAAAGCATGAGGCAGATCTGAACAAATAGACTTCTCAATTTGATTTAAAAGATTCTTAATTTTGTCCTGAATCTTTGGTTGGGAGAGTTGGGATTCAAGGGTTTTAAAAGAGATTTCTTCTTTTAAGAAACAAATCTGTCTTGTCTTAGATTCAATTAGGTTTAAAGATTTTTATTTTGGTGAATCCAGGAATTCAAAGAAGGTTACTTGTCCTCCCACAAAAGAGGTAAGTCCCGGAAAGTCTGCTAGATAAGGAAACAAAAGGATTATGAAAGGTGTCCCCAAGACCACATCATTTTTGATATCTTTTGCAATAATAAATTCGGTGGGAATTCTGATATTACCCTTTTCAACAAAAACATCTGTTAGTTTGAAATTGACACTTAGCCTTTCGCCCGTTATTGAGCTAAGACGTTCAGTAGATTTTTCGAAATATTTTGTGGGGATCAAACCTTCCTTAATACAGTTTGAATCTGCACCTGAGTCAAAGAGTGCAATGGTGTCGAAAACAAAATCTTTGACGACAATTCGGACATGAACACGATGTTTCATAAAAGAAAATACATTGATTATTCTCAAAATTTCTTTTCCCTCATTGTCATCAGAAATTTTATTTTCTTGTCCCTTAGAACACTCTGTTTGATCAAGGAGATCAATTGAATCATCGCCAGATTCTCCCCCTTGCACTAATTGAGAGAGAATAAGTTGATGATTGTCTTGGTTTCTCTTGATTTCTCTTTTGAGGTTGTTGACTTCAGACTGGAGGTCTTGAATAGTTATGGGACGAATAACTTGTTTTTCTAATTTTTTGAAAATAGGTTTAACATCATATTTATTGCTAAGGACCAAATTTTTGGGTTTTTTCTCCTTTTGTAAAGATTTTTTTAGTTTCAAAAGAAAGTCTTTCTTTTGTTCAGGATTGTCAATAGCCTCAATAGCATCAAATAGGAGATCTTGATCTTTGGATAAAACACCAATTTGCTTGACATCCGAATCTGAGGATGATTCAATGTCATCGATTTCGATGTTATTGATATCATCCGAAGATTCTCGGTCAGAATCATTTTCTGAACTTTCTAACATCAGATTATTAATCTGTTCCTCAATCAGAGGATCAAGGTTTAGATTATTAATCTTTCTTTTTAACCGGCAGTATTTGCTAATATGTCCAGGTTTCTTACATGTATAGCAAATAATGGGGTTCTTTTGTGGGTAATTTTGGAAATTCTTTTCATTTTTAGGTCTTTGAAAACCTTTTCTAGTTCTTCTGAAATTCTTTTCAGGATTAGGTTTAATAAAAACTTTTCAATTGGATGGTCTTTTGGATTTCCTTGGATGACATGCAGGAAGACCGAATTGTTCACAGAAAGTTCCCAGATCAATACGATTTTGGTTTTTCTCTCGAGCAAGTTGCCTTTGGATTTTGTCATCTTGACAAATCTTTAGAGCAACCTTCTGGATAAAAGAAACCAGTTGACCATAACTTAACTCGTCATAGGGTATTATCCCATCCGGGATTAAGCTACGTATTTTGTCCCTTACTTTATCTCCTAGGGATTTTGGGAGTCCAGCAAGGAACTTTTCTTTCCAAAAAGGTTGTTGACTGTCTTCCCTGGTGTAAACCCTAGTAAGAAAGGTGTCTTTATACCACCGAAAATCAGACAAAGTTTTGCATCTGAGATTGGAAAGTAGTTCAGCCAAACGATCTTTCCAGAGAGATGGATCCCCAATGAAATGACTTGCTATGGTAAAGATCAGGGTATTAACAGCATCGGGGATGGGTTCCCCGTCATCACCAATGATAGGTTCGTTCTGATCATTGACTTTTATGGCAGAGAATATTGAGTGTTTTTGGTTATCCGAAAGGTAGTTATCCCACCATCCTTTGAGTTGGCCACTGAAACCGGAAACAATAACATTGGCTATTGCTTCTTCAGAAGTCTCATGGGCAGCTTGATAAGCTGTGCCTACCATAGTCATATGCTGAAGCATACTCATGATGTTATATTCAGTTTTACCATCTATGTTCCATTCATAGACATTGGAATTGAAGCTGACAAAACCTAGTTCCCTTTCTTCGAGAGCTAGGTCGGGAGCGGAAACACGATTGTAACCATACGCAGAGGGTTTGGTTAAACCCTTCCACTTGGTTAGGGAGTTTGTCAGAATAGGGCTGATTTTGAAGGATGATTTGTGAGAATCATCACTTTGTTCGGAGGAGGAGTCATTGGACTCATGACAAAGGGCATTAACGGCTTTGGATGAGCGTGTTTGAATACGAGAAGTAGACTCACCAGAGTTAGGAGTTTCAGGGACAGTAGAGAAACGGTTTAAAAGTTGGTCAATTTTTTGAATAACTTCTGAATCACCAGATTGTTGTTTTAAAATGGAAGTTTTAAGACTTTGCTTTGCCTTACTACTAATTTTAAAAGGTTTAAAAAGGGGTTTCTCAATACTTTTAGAAGTAGAGGCTTCAGAAACATTTTTCAAAGAAAAAGTAGATCTCGAAGATGAAAGGTTGTCACCTAGACATTGTAAAAATCTATTGGTGTAATTTGATTGTTCAATAAGATTTTTAATATCTTTTGAGGCGACGGCTTCATCAATATTTTTTGATTTAAAAGGAGAGGCCATAATAGGGTTATGTCCTTCCGTGTTTGAAATTACAAAGGGTCCTTTTGGAGGAAACTCATATCTAACTAAATTCCCATCTTTAATCTTCCAAGTTGAAATAACATTTGCTGAAAGCATGTTTTCTTTGTTTTTGAAAGGATAAGCAAGATTGTTTTTGATGGAATAAGCATGAAACCATTCAAAGAAAGGAATATGCATCTTAACTTCTTTTAGAAAATTGTAATATTTTTCTTTGAATGATGCAATTTGAGCAGCTGTATGCGTACGTAAATACCATTCTCTGTGGAGATCATATTCCTCAGAATCAAGGTTTTTACGTAAAGCTTCTCTATCTATGATAAATTCTGTGCTACTCATTGGGCATTATTCACAGAAGAATATTGAGCACCCTGCATAGATGAGTATGTTGGAGATTGAATGGAAGATTCTATCTCAATATCATCATCTGAATGCTTATCATCGGTTTGATAAACTGCTTGAGAAATGTTTGAATTATTTTGTAATCCCGAAATATTGATTTCAGAATGTACAGGTTTTGAGCATTTTGAAAACTGAGATTGAGAAGTTACGGAAAAAGACCTTCTTGCTGAAGCAAAATCATTAGATGTCCCTGCTTCAGACCTGGAGGAAAAAGAATTTCGTCTGTCGAAGAAAATTTCTACTTCCCTGATTCATCCTGTTTTATTTCTCGTAAGAGGGGTGCTTGTCTAGGTTGTGTAGGGATCGCTCTGTCAATAGACCATGACTGGGGGAGATCAATTTCATCCCACCTTATGAGCCTTGGAATCATGACGTTGGCCTTTGTCATGTCAGTGACAAACAAAGTAGTTTCACGATCTTGGGTTTTGAGAAGGACTCTAGAATTACAAGTATTCATAACCTTGTATTGAATCCTATAGATTAAAGCGGCTGGAATGGATCCTTCCTTCATGTTTAGACCATGAATTCGGATGTTCAGGAAGAGAGAATCAAGGATGTTGGTGTCTAACAAGCTGACCGTTTTGTTAGGGAAACAATTGAAATAAACTAGACCATGTCCAAGACTTGTTTCAACTGTTCCAATAAGGGAGTCTTGGAAATCATTGTGTCTAATGTCTCGAAGACACATGAGGATGGAAGCATTCAAGCCTTCTCGGATGAGAGGTTTAACTGCAACTTGGACACACCCTATGTGAAGATATCTGTAGTGACGGGCATGTTCTCTGACAGATTGTTTGGTTAAGAGATGGAATTCCTCACCGGAATCCGGTCCCAGAGGAATATTATTTTCAGCGGTTTTGATGATATAGTCTGATTTTCTTTTGTTGTCGTCAGGGACATAAAGCTCATCTTGGGGGATTTTGGGTATCTCCCAATTATCGATGGCTTGATTGATATCTTCGAAGCAAACTTCTTCTTCAAAGATATTGTGTTTGGGAGAAAGTTCGTCAGGCCTAGCCACTTTCTCAGTAAGGGGATTGGAGGAAGAATGGATTGGAGAGGTGGAGGAGGAAGACGGAGAAGAAAAAGAAAGGCGTCTAGAAAGAGAACGGAAGAGTTTAGACATATTTCCATAAAATCTGATATCATTGCCCTCCTTTGGTTCAGAAAGAATATAAACATTATCACTAAACTATCACTCAAATTTTTGGATCTGGGGTTTTAACTCTTTTTTTTTTTTTGCAATCTCTAAATCCATAGCCACCAGGAGTTCTTACATTTGGATCTTATCACTTTCAAGAACATCGTCAAATTAGCCTTACTGCCTCATCAACAAAGGTCTTACTGCTACAGTTCCTTTAAGTGATAAAAATTAAACAGCCTGTACTTCCAGATTTAAAGAGTGGTTGTTTTGATATATACAAGAAATAAGAACATGAACAGTAAAAATAAGAACATGAACAGTAAAGATAATTTCCAGATCCATGAACCTCAGAGATAGTTTAATGATAATATTAATATTCCTACTTCCCCATCAGACTCTGATACCAGATGTCCCGTAGTGGATCAAGGAGGGAAAGGGGAAGAAGGAGAGAACAAGGTTAATAAGAATATGAATACAGTATGGTAGATGCAAGAGCAGGAAAGTAAATATGAAGTTAGATGCGGCGGTAGTCCGCACGCATATGCTTGTTAGTATGAAGTTAGATGTGGCGGTAGTCCGCACACATATGCAGCTGCAGAAATGTAAATATGAAGACTCGAAAATAAAGAACTGATTGAAAGTTTTATTGAATGATTGAAATAAAAGAAGAGGGAAGAAGAAGAGCTGGAGAGCTTAAAAGGGAACTCTCAGAACCTCTCTCTCTAACTTCTCTCTATGATGTGTAAACTGAAGGATGCCTCTCAATGAATGCAAGGCTTCCTTTTATAATTGGAGATTCTACTGTTTCTACAGTACAGGTGCACATTACCGGTACTATTTCTACAGTACAAGTTAACAATGGATTTTTTGATTACATGGATTTTGAAGATTTAAAGACTAATCTTCTCCTAGGTCGATTCCAAAGCAGTCGTCTTCATTCTGGTTATAACTGCTTGAGGATTCTGCTGAGGAGGTGTGATCATCTTTGTATTTTTTGTCTTCTTCAATCATTTGCATGATTTGCTGAAGATTTTTTTTTTTTTTTGCAATCTCTAAATCCATAGCCACCAGGAGTTCTTACGTTTGGATCTTATCACTTTCAAGAACATCGTCAAATTAGCCTTACTGCCCATCAACAAAGGTCTTACTGCTACAGTTCCTTTAAGTGATAAAAATTAAACAGCCTGTACTTCCAGATTTAAAGAGTGGTTGTTTTGATATATACAAGAAATAAGAACATGAACAGTAAAAATAAGAACATGAACAGTAAAGATAATTTCCAGATCCATGAACCTCAGAGATAGTTTAATGATAATATATATATATATATATATATATTAAATAACATGAGACTAAAATCAAATGAGATATCTTGACTAGAAAAAAAATAGAAGCAATATCATTAATAATTTTGATGATTTATGATAGACAGTAGCTTACTCATAATTAAAATAACAAATTAAAATACCAAGATACACTCAAAATATAGATAAATGATGATGATACCTGCCCTTTTAACATAGAAACATTAACAGGAATTAATCCTTCTGTTAATAGCTCAATAGATATGGCCTTCTATTTTCTATCTCTTTGTTTTTTTTTTGTATGTAAATGGCTTACGATTGATTTTTTCACCGTCATTCTTTTCCTACTTTGTTCTCTAGGAGTTTTTAATTATATAATATTCTCTCACTTTGCTTCTAATTTTTCTGGTAACACGTCCTACAACTAAAATTGTGTGATAACGATATTCTTTTATCTCTTCTTCTATAATGAGACCTTTATATATAGAATCCTAAATTGTAAATACAGAAAAAAATTAGATAAAAAATACATAAATTTATAAAGAATAAAATTAGCATTGTAAAAATAGAGAAAAAAAATTTATATAAATGCAAATTTATACTCACACCTTTTAGCTTCCGAAATGCACGCGTTAATAAAATATTTGCAATCACGGGTTGTTTTTCAACAATTTCCCATATATCGAACACCTCTTCAGAATTTTTCACCTTAAACTCAACCTATACAAATATATATAAGGACATATAAATTAAGTTATGTTATAACATATTATTTTATATAAGAACATATTATTACATGTTTTTATATTAATATGAAATAATATGTTAAGAACATATTAAAAACATATTAAGAACATATTGTTATAACATATTAAGAACATAACAATATGTTCTTAATATGTTCTTAATATAATAATATGGTTAATATGTGATAACCATATTAATAATATGTTCTTAACAACAACAACAACAACAACAACAACAACAACAACAACAACAACAACAACAACAACAACAACAATAATAATAATAATGAGGTGACGGAAAAGAAACAATGAGACGGATATATAGTAAAAAATAACACTAAAAATTTACCCAGTTTACTCAAAGACAATAATAATAATAAGAACAATAATAACAACAATAATAATAATAACAAAACCAATAACAATAATAAGAATAACAACAATAACAATAATAATAATAATAATAATAATAATAATAATAATAATAATAATAATAATAATAATAATAATAATAATAATAATAATAATAATAATAAGGAGGTGATTGAAAAGAAACAATGGAACGAATAAATAGTAAAAAATAACACTAAAAACTAGGGGTGTAAGTTACCGAGCCAAACCGAAATTTACCACAAAACCGAACCGAAGTTTACAACAACCGAATAAAAACCGAAAAAAATCGGTTTTTTTGGTTTTTTCTGAAATAAACCGATCGGTTCGGTTCGGTTTTCGGTTGGCTCAGCAGAAACCGAACCGAACCGCAGAAATGGTTTAGTAATACATTAAAAATGAAAATTTTAGACTTAACAAATGTGTTTGTTTTATGTTTAGTTGTTGGAATGAGTTGAAATTGTGTTGAATTTGAATGTAATGTAATATTATTTCAGTTTATTGATTGTTTTGAACATCATTTTACTAAGATTAATTTTCTATTAATTAGAATTTAAAAACCGAAAAAACCGACCGAACCAAACCGCTTTTGGTTCGGTTCGGTTCGGTTCGGTTGTTGCGCAAACAGCAAACCGATTGGTTGGTATTATATAAAAACCGAATAAATCGGTTCGGTTGGTTTTTGGTCTAAAACCGAACCAAACTGAACCGATAACACCCCTACTAAAAACTTACCCGATTTGCTCAAATACAGCAATAATAATAATAAGGGTTAAGTATTTTTTTCATCTTAACGTTTTGGGTGAAAATCAAAATCGTCCCTGACTTTTTTTGTTATTAAAATAATCCTCAACGTTATAAAACGTTATAAAATCATCATTTTGTCTATAATAATTTTCGAAATGACATAAAACCCCTTTCATATTATCACTACCCAGTACCCGTAGTATCTCATCCATTACCCCCACCCCTTTCTAATTGAAACCAACGAAGCATGCAGCATATTGAAGCCTTGGCGTTTCCGACTCCCCCGTGAAGTGAAGCGCTTTCCTCAAGAGGTGCCTTCGATACTTCGGGAGCTTCATTTCTTGTGCCTTTTGGCCAGCGTTTCAAACGCTTATTAGTGGCGCCCAAACGTCCAATCTTTCCTCATCATTCATAAGGGCCGTTTTAAACGCCCAACCTGGCACCCATTACCCCTATTACCCCCACCACCCATTATAATAATAATAATAATAATAATAATAATAATAATAATAATAATAATAATAATAATAATAATAATGAGGTGACTGAAAAGAAACAATGGGACGGATATATAGTAAAAAGTATCACTAAAAAGAAACACTAAAAACTTACCCAGTTTGTTCAAAGACAGCAACAACAACAACAACAATAACAACAGCAATATAATAATAAGGAGGTGACTGAAAAGAAACAATGGAACAGATATATAGTAAAAAGTAACACTAAAAAGGAACACTAAAAGGAACTCTAAAAACTTATCCGGTTTGCTCAAATAAAGCAATAATAACAAGTATAATAACCCGTGTCATGCACGTGATAAGATTGAAATTATAATTTTAAGTTATTTTGTTAAAATTAATTTGAATTATAATAATTTGATTAATAAAAAATAACATGCTATGCATTGTTTGTTTTTTCTTAGCCTGGTGCTAATTGTATTAACTCTATAATAGTTATTAACCAATTTTAGTAATCTACTTTCTTCAATAAATCAGACATATTTACTCAATGTAATCGTAAATAATCTAGTAACACTTAAGTCCACCAACAAATTTTTATATGTGGGTTTATTATGAAGTAAGAACATTTCAAAATCAGCTCAAAATGAACAACAAATTAGTAGAAAATACTAATGCAGAAAGTTCTCCAATAAACAATAAATAATTTAAACCCACTGAATAACAACTCAACACTATCCTTTGATGTCTGCAAAATATATACCTGAAACAACACTATATCAATGTTAGTATACAAAATTATATGATTAACGTAATTATAAAATTGTTTATCAGGAGAATAAAATAATGCGAATTTTTATGATAATTTTAATATTCTCAAGCTATTAATGTACAATAAGAATGTATTATCAATTAGCACCTAGAATTTGTCAATTTTTTTAATTGATAGTAATAAATTTAAATAAATAAATAAATTTAATCAAAGAGATTTCGTTATTACTTTTTCATTATAAGCTCTCAAAAACTTCTCTATATACCACATTCATCGTGCAGTTATCTTCCAAGTGTCTGTGATCTTGCAACAGCACTCGCATGCCATCTTTACTTGTTACTCTTGATAACGCAACATACAATTGACCATGGGTGAAAACTGGCCTTGAAAGGTATATTCCAACTTTTGATAGAGTTTGTCCCTGTGACTTATTTATTGTCATTGCAAATGACATAATAATTGGGAATTGTCTTCTTTGAAATCTGACCGGTAATGTTTCGTTATTTGGAATTAGATTCAGTCTTGGGATAAGAACAATACTCCCAACTTTGTTACCGGTTAAAGTCTTGTATTCTATCACATGGTTTTCCATTCTTCTAACTTGCATTCTCGTTTCATTGTACAAACCATTAGTTTGGTCTATATTTCGCATCAACATAACAGGAGCGCCAACCTTCACGACCAACTTATGTGGTGGTAGACCTGAACAATTTATTCCATTTAGAATCTTCGGTGAGAAAGCATCTAACTCAAATTCCATATTTTCCTTCTCAACACACACAGAGTCTGAACTTAAGTAGACTCTTTCTTGTCCAGGTAACCCTGCAGTCATCTTGTTGTTGACATCAGTGACACAATCCATTGTTGGTGCAAGAATTGCTCTATCTTTGAAATAATTTTCAACGGATAAATTGGATCACATATCTGGATACACAAAATCAATGAGGTCATCCAAAACTATCTCGGAGTTCTTAACCAAAATGTCAGATGGTATATGAATGATCGATTCACCGTCTGTTGTATCACCAGCCAAACCATCACCAATTTTGAGTAGCCATTCTATAAAATTTCTGAGTTCTTGTACGTTGTTGGTTTCACCTAGTGATAATCTCATATTTTTTGTAAGCTTCAGAATCTTACAGTTATGCCACAAATATGAAGAATTAATAGAAGACTGAATTATATCTTGTCTTGAGCCTCTGGGAATCACAAGTAAAATTTGTCTAAAGTCTCCTCTCAGGACAACAACTTTACCTCCAAATTGCAAATGAGCATTATACGAATCTGAGCACCTCAAGATGTCTCTGAGATATTTGTCTAAAGCTTCGTAACAATACTTACTTATTATTAGAGCTTCATCCCATATGATTAATTTGGCCTTAGTTATTAACCTTGCAAGAGGACTTCCCTGTTTAATGTTACACAAAGAATCTTCATTTATGGTCAAAGAAATTTTAAACCTTGAATGTGCAGTTTTTCCATTAGGCAACAGAAGTGTAGCAATCCCACTTGAAGCAACATTTAACACTATACCTCCTTTAGACCTAATTGAGCATGAGATAGTTGACCATAAGAATGTTTTTCCACAACCACCTTGACCATATAAAAAGAAAACCCACCCATATTACCGCTAACAGCGCCAATTATCTTATCGTATGCAGATTTTTGCTCATCAGTTAGCTTCTCTAAATACCCATCTAGTTCACTCGCAAGAGCATTAATATCAAAGTTCAACTCTTCCATTATAATTCTGTCTTCTAAGCTAGACACCGAATTTTTTGGAGGATATGGCATTCCGCAATATTCTTTCAATGACCTGCCATTTGACTGGAGCAAATCTTCAATTTTTGTAAGTGTAATATCTTTTATTTGGACTTCTGACATCATCAAATCTGTATTTTTTTAATTTAAAATTACATAATTATTTGAAAATTTATTAAATAAGTCTCTAATAAAAAAAAATCTGAAATGCATTGTTAAATAATAAATAACACTCATTGTTTTTGGTCTAAAAAATATTTCATTAGTAACATGTCCTTTTAAAAATTATTGTTGTGATTAACATGGATATCAAAATCATTATAATACATAAAAAAAAAAAGTACAGAGACAACCGATGCAAATGCAAGTACTCAACGTATGTCGAGTTAGTTATGATTTCTTAGATGCAGTAGATACGATTTACGACAATGAATCAAAATATATATTAAGAGGAGTAAGTAAAGAAAGTATGAAATTAATATATATATATATATATATATATATATATATATATAATCCAACTTTCGACTAATAGTTTTAAATATAGTTTGTTTTGTTAAATTTTCTAAATATTATCAGAGAAAGAGAAAAAGTTAAAGTGAACACCAACAAACAATTTTGCCATATATACACGATAATTTTACTTCCAAAAAAGGCATTTTGTTCTAGAGAATCACTCTCAACATTCATTATCCAATATTTTTGTTATAATTATAGGCTAAATTGAATTCTACAATGAAAAAAAATTCGTAATAGACTATAGTTATCTTTCATTTGCAATAATCTTCTTTGTTAGTATAGTACGTCATGAGAGAGAAAGTTTCAAGTCTTTTGCCAAACAAACTCTGGTCTATTCATGTTATTTGATATTAATAGAACAACAAAAAGTCTCCTTAAAAAAGTTGCAGAGTGCCATGTTCCTGCTTCAGAGATTGCATTAATGAATTTTCTATCATCCTACAACAGTCCTAGTGCATAGCATGCATCTCTGAAGGAGTTATAAACCACACCATCAACTGTTCTTAGATCACTGAAACTCGTGCATCCCTTTTGAATGTTCAAAAGTAGCCTTAGATAGTAATCTTCTTTATTCATTGGTGGCATATAAGATATTCTTCCTATGGCATACCCTTGCTTTCTATGAGTCCACATATGATGCTCTCCATTCCAAACAAACTTTGTTGAAAACTCAGAATAAGTCAGAATAATTGGGCGGGTTAGGAAGATTTTTGCCTAAATGGAGTTTATTTGGACTGTCCCGTATTAAAAAAAGAGAAAAGAAGTGATACAAAGAGGAAAGAAAGGGGTGTGACAAAAGGGGCTTAAGAAGGAAAAAAAGGCCCTTATGGGGTGTGTGTGTAATGTGAGTCTTCTCTTCTGACTTGTTATCTTTTCTCTCTGTGCTCTCTCTCTGAAAACTCCACATTCTAATTCAGATCCCCTTTGCAGGTGAACCTGGACTACATTCATTGATTCCTTCATTCTTTCCATCTAATTCTCTCATACTCTGATTACTTGGACTATTTCCTAATACTGCTATACTATATTGGTGTTGTTATACTACACTTGTACTGTTTCAATTCTTCATCAGAATTCTCTATAGCTTGCAATTGTTATCATTTGGTGCTTCTATTGAGTTCCAATGACAGAGAACACTCGTCTCCAAACGTTGCAAGCTGCAATTTCTCGTTTAACCGAGCAATCGGATGGCTACACCAAGCAATTCGCCTCTATCACACAAACACTTGGTTTGTTACAGGAGCAGTTCGTGCAGCACTTGGCAGAATCCCCGAGACGTGGCCCTTCCTCCCCTGTCTTTGGCCACCCCCGTCAGATGAAAGTGGATTTCCCTCGTTTCTCTGGCACGGAGGATGTTTCCCAATGGATCTATCACGTAGAACGCTTCTTCCGCATCTATGATATCTCTGAGGACCAACGGTTGGATCTGGTGGCCGTCAATTTGGAAGGCCGGGCCCTTACTTGGTTTCAGATGTGGGAGAGACTCGAACCTATGGCCGATTGGCTTGCCATCTCCACTGCCTTGCAAATGCAATTCGGGCCGTCCCATTTTGAAAACCCCCGGGAGGAGCTACTGAAATTGAAACAATCCACCACTGTGAATGCTTACTTTGAATCCTTAAACAATTTGGCCGCCCGTGCATACGGCTTAGATGATGCTCTGCTACTTGATTGCTTTGTGGGTGGTCTTCATCCGGAACTGAAACGGGAGGTGAAAGCCCGTTCCCCGATCTCTTTGTTGCAAGCGATTTCTCTTGCTAAATTGTTTGAGGAAAAGTTTCTGCCTCAGACCCAACGTTGGCGCTCTGCCGTTGCTCAGCCCCAGCAACCGCCGGCTCGGCTTACCGCCGCCTTAGCCCCAAAACCACTCACTACCGTTTCCCCTGCACAGCCACCGCCTCAAAATCCTCCACTCCTCCCCACCCCTCCAAAGACTAACACAATGCACAAATTAACCCCAATGGAGATACAGTTTCGGAGAGAAAAGGGCATATGTTTTACCTGTGACGAGCGCTATTCTCCTTCCCACAAATGTGCTTCCAAGCACTATTTTCTAGTCCAAACTGTGGAGGAAGTTCCTACTGACCAGGACTCTGCAATTGAGATTACTGAAGAAGACCAAACCCCGCCGGTACTAGCTGAGGTAATGGTCGAGCCCCTCCACCTTTCGTACAATGCCATGGCCGGCATCCCTACCCGACGGTCGATTAGGTTCCGAGGTCTGGTGCAAGGCAGGGACATCCTCGTACTCATGGATGGCGGCAGCTCGGATAATTTCATCCACCCGACTTTGGTTCGACGCCTGGCAGTGCCCATTCATTATTCCCCAAGATTCAAGGTTGAGGTGGGTAATGGTGCTTTGCTACAATGCGAGGGTGAGGTTCGTGATTTACCGGTTTCCATTCAGAATCATTTGCTCCTTATATCGGCCTTCGTACTCCCCATTGCTAGTGAGGAGCTGGTTTTAGGTGACATTTGGCTTGAGACACTAGACACCCATTTGGTTAATTACAAGGAAAAATTCATTACCTTCGTGGTTGGGGCTGAGATGGTTACTTTGCAGGGTGAAAAAGATGTCAACCCAGCTCAGGCACAATTTCATCAGTTGCGGCGTTTGCACATAACAGATGAGATTATGGAAATGTACACACTTCAACTCCAAGAAATGGTTACAGACACCCCTCCTCTTTTGGAATTACCTTCTGATTTGGCGCCCGACTTGGCTTCTATATTGCAGGATTACTCAGTTGTTTTTCAGGTTCCAAAAGGCTTGCCCCCGCCGAGAGTGCATGATCACACCATTACCTTGTTACCCGGAACGACGCCTATTAAGGTCCGCCCCTATCGATATCCTCATAGCCAAAAGTCTGAGATTGAGCGGATCGTCTCTGAGATGCTAGCCGAGGGCATCATACAGCCAAGCACTAGCCCCTTCTCTTCTCCCGTGCTTTTGGTGAAAAAGAAAGACGGCTCATGGCGGTTCTGCACTGATTATCGGGCCCTCAATCATGCCACCATCAAGGATTCCTTTCCTATGCCGACGGTGGACGAATTACTCGATGAATTGTTCGGTGCTCGGTTTTTCTCTAAACTCGACCTCCGCTCGGGGTACCATCAGATTCGTGTCAGACCGGAGGATTGTTTTAAGACGGCTTTCCGAACCCACCACGGCTTATACGAATGGCTTGTTATGCCATTTGGTCTGACTAATGGCCCTGCTACCTTTCAGTGTTTGATGAATGCTATCTTTTCTGAGGTCTTACGAAAATTTGTGCTCGTCTTCTTTGATGATATCCTGGTTTATAGTGCAGATTGGCAGTCTCATCTCCATCATCTAGTGTATGTCTTACGCGTGCTCAAGCACCATTCTCTATTTGCCAAACTTTCTAAATGCTCATTCGGAAAAACACAAGTTGAGTACCTGGGCCATGTGGTTTCACTTGAGGGAGTGAGAGTGGATGACTCAAAAATTGAAGCAATTCGTTGTTGGCCGATTCCAACCTCAGTAAAGAAACTTCGGGCGTTTTTGGGATTGGCGAGTTACTATCGAAAGTTCATATGCAATTTTGCCACTCTGGCCGCGCCACTCACTGACTTGTTGCGCAAAGAGGGGTTTGTGTGGTCGCCATCAGCCTCGGATGCTTTTGTGACATTGAAAGAGGCTCTAACTCATGCACCAGTCCTGGCACTTCCCGACTTCTCTAAACCTTTTGTGCTCGAGACAGATGCTTTGGGTACCGGTCTTGGGGGGATTCTCAGTCAAGCTGGACATCCCATTGCTTATTTTTCGAAGAAACTCTCCTCCACGGCTCAGAAGCAATCCGTCTATGCCCGGAAAATGCAAGCAATCTTAGCGGCGGTGGCTAAGTTCCGCCACTACTTGCTTGGTCACAGGTTCGTGATATGGACGGATCACAAGAGCCTCAAGGAACTCCAAGCTCAGACCATTCAAACGCCAGAGTAGCAGACTTGGTTGGCCAAACTCTTGGGCTATGACTTTGAGATAGAATACAAAAAGGGCTCGGATAATCAAGGTGCCGATGGGCTGTCTCGCCAATTTCTTGCTGTCACATCACTCACTTGCGACATTCTCACGCAGCTACGGTCCGATCTCCAGCACTTCAACCCCTCGGATATATTTTTTGAGGTGGATCTTCGGTCTGACAATTTACAGCACCGGCAGGGTCTTTGGTTTTGGAAGGACCAACTGATAATCCCTTCTACTTCGTCCCTCATCCTGAAGCTTCTTTATGAGTGCCATGACTCAGCCATTGGTGGCCATGGTGGTTATCAAAAGACATTGTGCCGATGAACACCCCAATTTTTCTGGAAGGATATGGCTCGTATGGTCAAGGACTATGTACGCCAGTGCTCTATCTGCCAACAGGCGAAGTACTCCACACTACCGCCTGCCGGTCTCCTCCAACCTCTTCCGATTCCTACCGATGTTTGGCAGGATATTTCTATGGATTTTGTAACTGGGTTATCGCTAACACAAGGGTATTCGGTCATCTTCGTGGTAGTGGACCGACTATCAAAGTTTGCCCATTTCCTGCCATTAGCAGCTGATTTTACAGCCCCCAAAGTTGCTGAAACATTTATCAAACATGTAGTGAGTATTCATGGCATGCCACAATCTATTGTGTCTGATCGCGATAAGGTATTCACCAGCAAGTTTTGGGAGCAATGTTGTATCCGCCAAGGTATCACGCTAGCTCGGAGCTCGGCTTACCACCCTCAGTCTGATGGCCAGACCGAGGTGCTTAACAGGTGTCTAGAGATGTACCTTCGTTGTTATACTCAAGACAATCCCAGGACTTGGTGTAAAATGCTTCCATGGGCGCAGTTCAGTTATAATAATTCCTTTCATTCGGCAATCGGCATGTCTCCCTTTAAGGCCTTGTTTGGGCGGGATCCTCCGCCTCTGCTCCGATATGTCGCCACCTCTATAGACGCTCCGGCTGTCCAGGAACAATTGCAACAGCGCGACTCCCTGATAACAGCCTTGAAATTCCACTTGGGGAGAGCTCAAGCCCGGATGAAGGCCACGGCTGATGGAAAGCGCCGTGACCTGGAATTTCAGATTGGCGACCTTGTTTATGTCAAACTCCAACCATACCGTCAACGTTCCGTGGCCTTTCGAAAAAAACCAGAAGCTGTCTATGCGCTACTTCGGATCTTTTCCCGTGGTGCAGCGTGTGGGTAAAGTCGCTTACAAGCTGGAGCTTCCTTCCACTGCCAAAATACACCCCGTTTTCCATATTTCTCTCCTTAAGAAGTGTGTGGGCAGACCACCTTGTGTTACCCTACCGGAACCTCTAACCGTTGATGAGAACGGTTGCAAGTTGCTGGCCCTCCGGGTGTTAGGCCATCGTATGATCAAAGTGGACGATACTTGGCAGAATCAGGTGTTAATTCAATGGCAACATCTGTCATTGGAGGAAGCGACATGGGAAGGATATGAGGACATGCGACGGCTTCATCCCTCCTTCGACCTTGAGGACAAGGTCAATGTCCGGGGCAGCGGTGTTGATACAAAGAGGAAAGAAAGGGGTGTGACAAAAGGGGCTTAAGAAGGAAAAAAAGGCCCTTATGGGGTGTGTGTGTAATGTGAGTCTTCTCTTCTGACTTGTTATCTTTTCTCTCTGTGCTCTCTCTCTCTGAAAACTTCACATTCTAATTCAGATCCCCTTTGCAGGTGAACCTGGACTACATTCATTGATTCCTTCATTCTTTCCATCTAATTCTCTCATACTCTGATTACTTGGACTATTTCCTAATACTGCTATACTATATTGGTGTTGTTATACTACACTTGTACTGTTTCAATTCTTCATCAGAATTCTCTATAGCTTGCAATTGTTATCAAGAAGTTCTATAGATGTATTTTTTTTTTAATATCTATTTAAGTTAATTTTTATCTTTTTTATAGGTTATAGTTATTTTTAATATATTTATTTAATACATCATATGTTAATGTTAATAATATTTTTTAAAAAGATATATTCATAAAAATAAATATAATATGATTACAAATATAATATAAATAAATATGTTGAATAAAAGGTTAAATCAATATACTTACCAATGCCCTTGTTAAATTTTGTAAATTGGAGAATAAGTATGTATTCAGTTGCTTGGTGATCACGTAGATAATTGAGTAATTGAGTTGCAAATTGATCTTACGGTGTGCATTTTATTTTTTCCTCATTTCTAAATAAAAGCGAAAATTAAGAGAAATAATTAGTAATATATAACAAAAGAATAAAAGATTTTGCATATGAATTTATAATTGTTACAAAACAAATTCTATTTGTGAAATTGTAAACCTTCACGTACTGCAAATCATGGAGATCGACCACAATGTAATGGTCACTTTTTCCTGTTTTTGACCATGATATAAGTTCTCCTTTTTTGGTCAAGAGTCCAATAACATCTAATTGAAAAAAAAAATGAATTAAAAGCATAAAATTAAGGACAAATAAATGAATAACACAATAATAATAATACAAATTAATTATGTACCAAATAAGTTAGATTTTTCATTTGTTTGTCTCAATATATCATCATGAGCAAGAAAATTAAAATGATTGTCAGGAATTTTACGATCATTGACCGTATGGACTATACGTGACTCTTTCTTAAAAGTTATTCTACACACGTGTGCAGTCGGAAGATAAATTCCGTTTGATTCCTCAATCAGAAAATTTGACAAGACATAAACCTTCCCCTCGATCAGATCATTCTCAAACATCTTTGCCAAATAATTCTTGATTGAACAACGAATTTTATCACACTGTAAAACAAATTAAATATAAAGGCTACTAGCACTTATAACTCTATTAAATCGTATTGTCTTTAATTCGTGCAAGGGTTTACTTAGCAAATAAACTTAAAATATGAACAAAAAAATATTTATTAACTGGATCTAACATCACTTAAAAAAATCATGGAAAATAGTCAACTTACCTTATCATCTATGATAACTATTTTTAGGTAAGCCGTCTTACTCTTGTCAAATTTGGATAGGACTTTCCATAACTTTATAATCTTTGCTTTTATTTTTCAAACTTTTTCATTGTTAAATAATACTGTTGATAGAATCGTAGTTAGCAGCAATTAGGTATAAAAAAAAATAAAGAAAAAGAACTATGTATGAGGTACGAATTTTCTAGATGATAAATAATTGTAATAATTCACGACTAATTCGTATATATATATATATATACACACACATACACACTAATTGTACATGGTAATAATTAGCCAATATCTTTAATGGAGTTACTTGCTACAATTAGAAAAAAAAATATGGATTATCTTTTATTAACCTTTATAATTAATTCAATAGAGATACTTGCTAAGTATATATATTATCTACATTAATTATATGCCAATATTTTTAGAAAAGAGCTAAAAAAGGAGATATATAAATATATATATAATACTATTGCTATATACGAAGTAGATATAAATTGCTATAATTATAGATATTTACTATAATTATATCAAATTTAATGTAATTGTAAATAAATAAAATAGATAACAAATTAACAATCAATATTTTTTTTTATTTTTACATTCAATATTTATAATCAATATAAAAAATAAAATAACAAAAAAATAAAAATAAAATATAATAATTAAAATTTAATTTGTTAACTGATTAATTTTGTATCCATACAATGATGATGATGATGATTAAAAAAAAAACAATGGACAGATATATAATAAAATGTAACACTAAAAATTAACAATAATAATAATAATAATAATAATAATAATAATACAAGTTGGCATAGATGGATGAGAGTTTGTGTTTTTTAATCATCTCTTCTGGGTTTGATATTCACTGGAGGATTGGAATAAAGATTGCTTAGGAGGATCGTCCACTTTGTGTACTTCTACAGTACTCGAGGGATTAGTCATTGGACCTCTGGCATGATAGATATCCTGGTGGAAACCAAAAAATAATAATATTTACACCGAAGGACAAGAAGCAAGTACTCATGCAGTAACAAGAGCGCGCAAAGAAGAAGAAGAAGAAATAGCAATGGTTGGTGGGAATGGTAGTAGTAAGGACCAGCAAAATGAAAAAGAAAAAGGAAATGAACGAAAAAGGTTCTTCGTGGCGGTTCATGTTGGCGCCGGTTACCACTCTCCTTCTAACGACAAACCCCTCAGGTCCGCCATGAACCGCGCTTGCATCACCGCCTCTCAACTCCTTTCCGATGTAACCACAAATTTTAATTTTCCGGTTCTCAATTTCGATTTTCAATTCCAATTTTAATTCCATTTTTTTTTATTATTTTAATTTGGTTGATATAGGGTTCAGGACAATGCATAGACGCTGTTGTGGCTGCCATTCAAGTCTTGGAGGTCCTCCACTTTATTTCTCTTGTTCCCTATATTTATTCCTAGCGTAAAAATCAATCCTTTCTCATTTTTATCTTCTTTTTTTTTTTTTCAGGTTTTGTAGAATTAATATAGACTGCGTCCGTTTTAGCTTAGGATACTTTTAAAGAATTAAGAATTTCATAAAATTATGTTTTGAAAATTTTCAATCACATAGAAAAGTTGAGCCGTAAAATGACCCCCCCCCCCCTTTTTTTTTCTCTCTTTTTTTTTTCCTGTATATGCTGAAACAAACGCACCCTTAGTTAGAATTGATTTTAATGTAAAGTGATTTATGTTTGGTACTCTTTCAGTTATGCCAAGATCAATTCTATAGGCAAGAGTTGATTTTGAGAGTTAGAAACCAAACATTTGTTCTAGCATAAGACACTACGTAGCGGAATATGACTTACATTTAGGATAAGATACTGTCTGTTGTAAGCTTGTAATAATTGAAAGGAATTGATTTTGGGTACTTGTGTTGAAGGATGATCCAAGCACAAATGCAGGAAGGGGCTCTAATTTGACAGAAGATGGCGGCATTGAGTGTGATGCCAGTATCATGGATGGCAAATCTGGAGCTTTTGGTGCTGTTGGAGCTGTGCCAGGTACTTGCATGCTGTTGCATTACATGATAGATTCAAGAGTTTCAACATTCAAATCATGAAATATTTTGCAAAATGGGAAAGTGAAAACAAATTTAGCACAACAAAGTCTGGGTAAAATGATAAATGATTACTTACCTGGGAAGGCTTATGTCTTTTGTTAATATATGCTTGCTTAGGCAAGAGTTTTGGAATTTGTTATTATATGTCAAATTTTCTGTTAAGTTGTTTCTATGTATTTATTGCATTTACTATAGACCAGGTGTCCGAAATGCTATCCAAATTGCTGCTTTGTTGGCCAAAGAGCAAATGACTGGATCTCCACTTTTGGGCCGAATTCCACCAATGTAAATTACTACTTAACATCTCTTGCATCTGTGAGCAAAGGCTTTTCCATCACCTTGTCTCTGAATCCAAAATGGAATTGTTAAACGGATTTTAACAATAAATTTAAATCAGGCTACTTAAAAATGATCTAGAATACCGACCTTCATTCTTTACCGATTTACTTGTTAACTGGGACTCCCTATTCTTTTTTTTTTCCCTCTAAAAACTTTTTCTACTTGTGTATTTTTAACAAGTGCCTTTAGTACACTGTTAGCATAACTTTTTAAAATTAAATTTACCTCATTAGGACTCACTGAAATGATAATCTCTATTGCCTAACATAAAGAAATTTGTAAATCTGCAGTTTCTTGGTGGGTGAAGGAGCTCGTTCATGGGCCAAGTCGAAGGGCATTGATTTGCCATCTAGTATAACGGAGGCCAATGAGGTCTTAGTTTCATATTATGATTTCACTTATGCTTGGAGCTTGTCACTAAATATTAAAACTTTAGAATGTATCATAACAGTGGCTGGTCACAGAAAGGGCTAAAGCACAATGGTCAAAATACAAATATATGATTGAAGCTGCAAGATCTAAAACAGAAGACTCTCCCAACAAATGTTCTGGGGTATGTGGAAGTACCGCAATGGCAGGTATATTGGAACACTTCGATGGTAAACAGTTCCCGTGGGGGGGAGCCTACATGCATATCAAATATCAACCAATCTTATTCTGAAAAAAAAGAGAGAAGAAAAAAAGGAAAAGAAGAGAGATGGGTACTCGTCTGAGATAAAGTCTTTGCACATAACAGGCTAATTTACTTATGCAGTGGAAGATCAAGTAATGGACACAGTTGGAGTTATTTGTGTAGACAATGAGGGGCATGTAGCAACAGGGGCCTCCAGTGGTGGTATTGCCCTGAAGGTGAAGGCTTGTTTTCGTAATTTACTTTTCTTCTAGTGCTTTGCACTTTCGTGGTAGAATAGTAAATAATTTGTCATAATTAAATATACCACTAATTATCCAACAGGTTAGTGGACGAGTTGGGTTAGCAGCAATGTTTGGTTCAGGTTGTTGGGCATCATCAAAAGGTCCCTTTGGATCTCCATTCAAGGTTGGCTGTTGCGTCTCAGGTGCGGGAGAGCACCTAATGAAAGGATTCGCAGCTAGGGAGTGCTGTGTTTCATTGTCGCTGTATGGTTAATTCCTTGATTACTGTTTATATATATATAAGAAATAGGGAGAGAATCTTTATATGGATTATCGTCCAATTATAGAGGGTTTCTGTGCACTTCATTTATAGTGTCATTTTAGTGATATAGTTAATTTTTAGCATTATTCCTATCTTCTTCTTCCTCCTAACTAGGTACATTCTAGTAACAGTTGGTATCTTTTTAGTTTTAAACTTTACTTTCCCTCAGTTCACAGTCTGGTGCTGCCTCTGCTTGCGCCAAAGTCTTACGTGCAGTTGCTGAGGATAGCAATCAAAGTGGCATAGATAGCAATGATGGGATCTTGGTTGTGCAGTCGGATTTATCTACAATTGTGAGTCCCTTCAGCTCTCAGTTAATAATTATGTCTGAAGATTTCTTTTTAATTCAATTAAATAAAAAAAGAATTATTTCCAAACATACGCAAAAGTTGTAGAAGTTGCAACTATACACAACTTTATTATTTCGCAAATAGGATATTGCATTGAAAAATTAAACTGCATTTCGCACCAGGGAGTTGCAAAATCAACATATTTCATAGGGAGTGGATCCTCTCCAGTGGAAAAAAAACTGGATAGTGTCCAGTGTTTGATCTCACTATTCATTGTTCTCTCTCTTATTAATTTCTGGTCCCACTTATAGAATTAAAGGTGAGAGATCACACTTTATTCTCTTCAGTGAAAAAAAAAATGGAGAGGATCCATTTCCATATTTCATACAACTATGAGCATTTTACATGAGGGACTTAGGAAAATTGAGTTTAATTTTTTTAACTTGTTCCGCTCATTTCGCATGTGCCCCCATGGGGTTTGAGTTTCACATAAAACTCAAGGACACTCTGCATGTCTGTGATGTGGTTTTAGCTTGAAAAAAATCAACATATTTCCCACTACCTTCATGTGAAATGTGGAACAAATGCGAAATAAGTTAACTCAATTTTCTCAAATCTCTTGTGCAAAATACAGTTTAATTTTTTAAACACAATACCCTGTTGCCAAAAATAATTAATCATTTTTGAAAATGAATAATTAATTATTTATTTAATTAAAAAAACCCTGGAGATCATCTGATCTTTTTATTTAAATGTTAATTTCTTTAGGATTCAGGAAAATCATCAAGGCTGAATGCTGTGGAAATTGCAGCTGCTTACACTTCCTTGTCCTTTGGGGTAGGGTATTTTGGAAGCTCTATGGAACGGCCCAAGGTAACATAGCTAAAATGATTTTGTGATTTTTCTTTAGAATACTTAATATCGTTAGTTTGATTGAATTTTAACTTGGTATATTAGAAATGGATGCTCATACTTCTAATCTAGCATGGTTATTAGACCCTTCAGCATCTTGTTTATCCTCGAGTTACAGAACCTCGTACTTTGAGCCAACACACATCTATTAATCTGTGTGTTTAGCTCAGTATGCAATTTAGAATGAGTGCAAAAAACGTTTATCTAGCTCTGCTAGCTTGATCCTCTTCTGAACTAACCTTTTGAAAAATGATGGTTTTTTTCCGTTGTGATATCTTGCAGGTTTCAATTCTTCGGAGTACAAAACAAAAGGGGAAGACTTCGGTTGATCAGTTTGGAGCACGAATAGATCTTTAAATGGATGATTATTGAGATCTCCAGTTAAATTTTGTCAAAGATGAAGAATTGGAATTCATATGACACTTACATTAAAAACTCTTACAAAGATTTTCCCTTAAAATTTTGTCACTGCTATTTATTGTACCATGTATTGGTTGGGGACTGAAACTATGTTACAATGCTGCAAACGAACAGATCTTTAAGATTAGTTGAACCTCTTAACTTTAACAGATGAAATATCCACTTTGGCACTTCTTAAAATGATGCTGCCATTGGTTCTGAAATATCTATGTTTTAGAATCTTAATTCGTTTGCCATGTTTGGTTACCTTTGTGAAAAGCACATCCGATCAAACTATATAAACTGATAAACATGGAATGAAAATGTTACTTGTGCAACAATCTAAAGTTGCCTACAATGAACATATTTTAATTGGTAACTCATAATAGTTTGCAACAAGGAAAATAATAAAGTTGAGAGAGAATCACACTAATTAATCTCAAAATAATAACAATAACAACAATAAAGAAAGAAGTTAGATAACTCTTAGTTGTACAAATAACGTTATTAAACATGAAAAGTGAAACATGGCAGCTGCTGCCTCTTTAAACTCCTTCCTTTTTCTTTTTCTTTTTGTATTTCCCTATAGATATATGTAGAAACACAAGTGCACAAAAAAGGGAAAACCGGAAAAGATCAGTCAATGGAATCAATTTTTTTTTTAATATATAAACTTCAAAATAAACAGGGGTTCTGATCTCTTCCACGCATGGCAAGGCAACCAATATTTAAGGGATGAAAACCATCAACATCCTTCTTGATGCTTACAGTGTTCAAGATGTTCTGCTCGTTTATGTGCTGTCACATGATAAATTAAAATGAAGATGACTTTGTCAACAAATATATGGTGCTTCCTTTAAGACATTAAACAATCCAAGATATTACTGTTTCATGTCTGAAAAGTTTAACATAGTTTCCTAAGCACTTGAAAACAGTCGCTACTAAAATATAACTTAGCATAGCAGAAAAAGCTCTTATCATGGATTCAAGAAAAATGGAACTGCAGTCGAGAGATTTAATATAAAAGCACTTGAAAACAGTCGCTACTAAGAATGAACAATTAACTGCGGGACGAAAATGCGCCTTCTCTCCCTATAAAGTATTGTCTATTCACTATTGACTTATTGAGCAAGCAACTTTTTCAGTTGCTCTTGCTTCATGTTTAGGTGAAATTATCATTTTGTCTTTCAATATATGTTTGACAAATTTTTTTTAATAAAAGTAAAATTATTAGAAAAAGTAAGCATATGTTTTCTTCCCGCAAAATTATAATTTTCATCTTTTAGAATAGGATATTCAAAAATAAAATAAAATCTTTCAATATTGTATTTAAACATAAAGTTTTTCTAAAAAATAATTTACATCTAAAGGTAAAACAGCTTTTACTTCTTAATAACAGGATTTAATTAAGATCCTTTTAAAATAAAATCTTTTCATTGAAGCTTGTCCAAGCAAGCTGTAAGAAAAATTTGTTTCTTTCTAACGCCAAAATGTTACGCCTAAAGTCTAATGCAAATAATACGCTTTGATTTTATCATTAATATTTTAAGGGAAAAAGACAGATAACTCCCTGACTTTTTAAATTTTTGATAAATACATTCTTGACAAAATTTAAATACAAAAAAGTTCCTGACTTTAACAAACGGAGGACAATTTAGTTCTTTCGTCTATTTGCCTCTCATACATCAAACGGAACTGGCTGACGTGGCTGAAACGGTGTCCAGGTGTCCGTTACGGTGCCACGCTGGAAGGAGAATAAAGTTCGAAGGACAAATAAGTCCTTGACGTCATTTTGCAAATAAAGTTCAAAGGACAAATAGGTCCTTGAGAATTTTTTTTTTCAAAATTAATAAACTCCTTTCCTAAATTCTTTCATCTACCTCTCTTCATTTTTATATTTCTCTCTACTATTTTTACTCTATATATAATTATATTTTATATTAGTAATTTGAGAAATCAAAATATGTCATTCGATATTTTTTTATAATTAAAATATTTTAAATGTAAAAGTATACACATTAAATTATTTTAAATTTTAGATAACGAATGTTAAAATTAAGGTGAGTTCTACCCAACCTCCTCTAAAACAACATGTAAATTATCCTCTATGACGTGGCACATTTTAATTGGATTTTAGTTTTAGTTTGAGTTAATTTAACCCAATAAAAATTAACATCTTAACTAAAATAGAATCATTTTTTAATTAAGATGTTAACTCTATCCTTTAATCTATATTAATATTCTAATAGATCAAAATTTTAACGAATATTAACTAGCAAAAATTGATAATTATTGAGAGATTGATAGTAATGATAATCAATATGATTGAAACAACATGCTGATGGAACAAAGTTAACCAAACTGTGTTTATCATTTACTTAGAAACTTAGATAATGGTTTTGGGAGAAGGAATGATTGTGAGTTGCAACCTTAACAATAATTGAATTATATTAAACTATTTTTGGTGTATAATGTAAATTAAAAATTAGTTATTAAATTAATTATTTGTGTAAATATATGTTAATTCTAAAATATGTGAAATAATGCATGTAGTTATATATAAAGATGTGAGCGACTGATATTTTGTGTATGTATAATATTTTTTTGTTGCAATTTTGACACTAGAAAAGACAATTATAGCAATTATTATATATATAATAGGGTGAACTATAATTTTAAAAAAATTTATTCTCGTAATGTTATTATGGATAAAAATACTAATTCTAATATAATACACAAATGCACTAATGTTAACTTAATACATGAATGATGCACAAATAAACTAATGCTAACTTGATGTATAAATGAACTGATACTAACTAATGTCAGTATGTCACTGATATGATGAAAATTGAACTAATGCAATTTAACAAATTCTAATATAATACACAAATACACTAAAACTGAACTAATGCAATTTAAGAAAAAAAAAATAGAAACAGAACAAGTCCAATTTCTACAATTTTAATACAAATAATTTAAATTGCAAAATACAACAAGTTAACTAGATTTCAAAATACAAGCATAATTTTATAAACTAAATTCTCATAATAGAAGTATAATGGAAAAAAAATTTCTCAAGGACCTATTTGTCCTTCGAACTTTATTTGCAAAATGACGTCAAGGACTTATTTGTCCTTCAAACTTTATTCCCCTTCCAATGTGGCACCGTAACGGACACCTGGACACCGTTTCAGCCACGTCAGCCAGTTCCGTTTGGTGTATGAGAGGCAAATAGACGGAAGGACTAAATTGTCCTCCGTTTGTTAAAGTCAGGAACTTTTTTGTATTTAAATTTTGTCAGGGATGTATTTGTCAAAAATTTGAAAAGTCAGGGACCTATCTGTCTTTTTTCCATATTTTAAATACATTTTGATTTTTCTGTTAAATCTTTTAACTGTCAATGTTTTTTTTTTTTCGATAATATCTTCAGAGTTATAAAAATTACCAAAGACCAACTTGGATGAAGGACCAAAACTTACGCAAAATTCTCCTAGTATATTTCAAGGCTTTTTTTACTTAAATATCACTATTTTGAAAAAGTCCTCCTAGTGATAGAGACTCCAAGTTCTATAATTTTTTTGTCATCCTCTCTTAAGACTTTAAGTTCTTAAGTATTATTCCCTCTCTAAATATACCATTCCCAGGATCAGCTCTAAGCAAGCAGGACATTCAGCATAAACAGATAATACAGATATAAATTTCTGCTCCACACTTCCTCTCAAGCCCAAATTCATCAAGGAAAGAACAATGAGCTACAATATAAACTAAAAAAGAAACAAGAGTAAAAAAAGTTGTTAAAAATAATAATAAATAAAACTCATTTCATTCAAGAACAATAAAGGAAAGAATTGTTATAATCAAATTTCATGGAATCGCTCTGTCATATTATTATTATCTGAAAGCAAAATTGTTAAACATTCTACAACAACATAGTGTTCCTACGAAACAACTACCATCATCTAAAAAATACCCATCAGTTTGGAATCTCCAAGACCCAGATAAAAAAATCACTTCTTTTTCTTGGGCTTGACATTCTTAGCATTGGATTGTTGTTCTCTGGTCTTGCGCTTCCTGGTGAGTGCAAACTCCCCGAATTTGTGACCAACTTTTCCCTCATTGATCTTGCAGCGAACGGTGGTTTTGCCATTGTAGATTCTGACAGTGGTATCCACAAATTCGGGCAAGATGGTGGATCTCCGAGACCAAATTGTCTTGTTCATGAGAAGGGTCTTGTTGTTCTTCATCTTGTGAAGGAATGCATCAATGAACGCTGGTTTGCGAGAGGCCGTGAGCGGCAGTGGCTTCTTCACAGCAGCATTGGATGCACTGGTCAAGCTTTTGTCCGAGATCAATCCAATGAACTGCTTGTTGAGAGCCCTAAGCATCATTGTAGGCCTCATTTCTAGTCAAACACAAACAAAAGTAATACAAATAAATTGATTTTGAAGAATCATTAGACAAAATTTTAAACACTCCGTGTTTATCGCATTCATTCTCTAGTTCTAAAATCCACAGTTCCACACACTACTTACTACACTATTCATGTAAGAGCAAAAGTCCAATTTAACTCCTAAATTCAAAATTTTCATCCATTACCAATCGAAAAGGGTGAGAAATTAGTTTTCCCTTACAAAACAGTTTTGGTCAAGGACTAGATTAAGGTTTTACATGTTCAATTATCTTTGCTGATAATTAATTGCACAATCACGGCCATTCACGGGGAAGGGGGAAAAAAAAAAAGAAGAAAACAAACCTAAAAGAAAAAGATGAAACAACAGAAGGGAGTGAACTCGTAGTTTTTTACCTTGATTCGGAAGGCTAGTGTAGGATGTAAATAGAACTAGCAAATTATATACATTGACAACATAAAATTAATTTCATAAGTCTCACCTAAACTAATCACACATAATTGGCATAAATGTCTAACTCAAAGTCACAAGTAACACAACTATAATTTATACCTTACAAACAGATCCACAAACTAGAACAACAAAAGCAACACAATAATTGAAGAACAAACAACAACTCAATAATTCAACAAAAGCACTTCAGCAATTCAGAACACTATCAGTATATCATATGCCTAACAGAGCAGATTCACACAAAAGCAATTCAGCATATTTAGAACAACTACATATTCAGCGGATTTAGAAGAAAAAAACAGCAGAGAGAGAGAGAGGCGAAAATGGAGCAAAGCCTAGGGTTGAGGATTTCCAGGCTTGAGAGAGAGAGAGAGGCGGAAATGGAGCAAAGCCTAGGGTTCCTCTCTTCTTCTGCACCCGAAACTAACCGACCAACAGAGCAGAATATCAAAGAAGAAAAAGAAAGGAATTTGGGGAAACCGTAACGTAGGAACAAGACATTGAATAAGCAGAAAAGGAAGAGGAAGGATTCAGTGATATACCACTTACTTAACTGTTGAATAAAGCTTTCGGCGGCGAAAATTGAGTGTTCCGATCAAATCATAGCGGCAAGCAAGTCCAGTTCTCACGGAAGCATTGAGTGATATACCACTTTTCCTAATAGTGAAAATGAAATTATATATACCAAGATATTTATACATAAGGAAGGTCTAATATACATACCCCTTTTTTTATATGAATTTACAACTTCTAAATTTTGAATTTTTACTAGAAGATAATAAAATTATATAACAAGAAAAAATAAGTGATAAATTTTTCATTTTTAAACGATCAATAAATAATTTTATCTCATAATTTATATGGTTAAGAATTTGAATATAACTAAAAAAAAAAGTATAAGACATTTTTTCAAAGCAAAAATTGTCGGGACAAATTTAAAAATTTACTCTATTTTAATTCTTAGCAAAGTTACATTTTAGTTTAATAAATATTACAATAATTTATTTGTTTATTGAATAAATAAATTATTTTTACAAACTAAAATTATATCTCTTTAGAATTTTTTCAATTATAAAAAAACATATAACAATTTCTCCTAAAAATGTAAAACATATAATACTTATATCTTTATATTTCTTGAGACATTTAAGTGTTTTTCTTTAATATTTTATAAGATATAATATCGATTTTTCATGCATTTTGTGGAATATGACATTAATATCACCTGTAAACATGAAATTGGTCATGTAAAATTGTAAATATAAAAATTATAATTTCGGTTATTTTGCTTTATTTATCTTAATGAGAAATATCTATACATTCATGATTCATACTTGATTAGAACTAGATAGGAATGATACGAGCAATAAAAATAGGCCATCTTATACATGCTTTCCAAAACCCAAGGAGCATGAACAAAGAATTTCTGCCAAGACAAAGAAAGATGATGCATTTTCCATTCAAATAATAATATGCTCCTTCTGTACATAATAATGATAGAACATATCATCTTCTATACAATTTTTCAAAATTTTGTATCATTATTCCTTGTGTTTTGTGTATAAGGGTGGAATCTTCATATTGCCACTGTTCCATCAGAGACTTGGTTATCATCTGAGAAATCTGAGGATTGAGATTTGGGTTTGCTCATAGTCATAGCTCTGTTGAATCCATATCCAAGAGAACTTCCACTTGCTTCACATAGCTGAAGAAATAGAAAAAAAGTAACATGAATCAATTAAAACATCAAGTATAAATACGAGTGAAAAAAAATGTAGATAGAGATTTTGCAATTTCTGAGGACTATGACAAGTCCATTGTGAATGGCTGCGTAAGTGTTTAAAAGGAAGAAGTACTTCGGTGAGCTCGGCTAAATGGCGTGATCTGAATTCATTTATGATTGCTGCAATCTCTGTTGTTGGAAGCTTAGCCTGAAGATTACAAATGGTTAGAAAGCTAAGATTGCCCATCTCCATGCTATAACGTTGTGTCATGATGTCATTAACTTGAAAAATTACACAATGTAGAAACCTTTTCTGAGTATTTTCTTTTCAATTCTTTTTTTCTCTTGTTTTCAGTTTCAAAAGAAGCTTTAGTCCTCAGTAAGATGTGGCTAATCTCACTATGCATTAGAGAGTGAAAATATGCTCATACCATCAGTATGAAAAAATTTGACTTTGACCACAAACTGAATAATTTGAGGTAAAAAACAAACAAAATTTCAGCCTGTGACATAAAGATTCATTAAGTTTTTTCCTTTTTCTCTTTCTTTTTTCTCCCCCTCTATAGATAAGTGTCAACAAAATATTGGGACATACAAAGTTTATTCATAAGTTCAATAAATCTGCTCCAATGACATTACCTGAGCTAGCACTGCAGCTGCTAGTTGAAGACTTGGTTCTAAGGTCTCTGGGACAACCTACAAATGCATGTAATAGAGAGTTCAAATAGACAAAATTCAAGAAAATCATTTCTATAATAGCCAGTTGTACTAAAAACCAGTGCAGAACCTCTGAACCTGTACATTACATAGGATCATTTTTTTCCTTGTTAAACAGTATGGTAGGTTAGCTTGGAGCAACAATCCATTTTTCATCTTTTTTCCTGAACTATATCATGAGGAAATAATCCAAACAGAAGATAGAAGAGTATCAGAATATTACAGCAGTGGCTCCAGCCTTTTCTAAGTTCAATCCATGATCAACATCATGAGCACGGACGAAGGTCTTTACTTTCGGGAAGTGCTTGCTTAAAGCCCAAACTGTTCTATAATTTGCACCAGGAGAATCTAGAGTTACTGCAGCAGCGCTCGCCCTTTCAGCCCCGACCTTATGTAGGACCTTGTTATGCAGTATAAAGCATGTCAGGGGTAATGGACATATATATATGATTTCAATTCTCAGGCACTGAAAGAAATACCTCTCGGCTACCAGCATCTCCGAAGTACACTGGGAGATCCAGGGCACGCCCAATTGCCACTCTATCACTGAGGAAATTAGCAAATACGAAAGAAAGGGCAGGTCATGTACTCGTTGTTTTCCATCTAAGAGTGTACATATGATATATCGTAGCTTATACTTCTTTGAAGAAAACTAAAGAATGAATCTTTCTCCCTCATTTTGTTCAACAAGTATCAGCATTCTTTAACAAGAATTGTGTTCTCTCTAGAATTATGTATTGAGAAATAAACAAAGAATCCAAGCATTATGAAGGAAATCAAAATTGAATTGATTTCTACTAAACGATTAATGCTTGTCTATACCTGTAATTGTGTTCATTTTCACAGAAATGGCATTCATTAATAACAAAAACCACTAAATAATTACAAAATAATTTATCACAAAGAACTAAAGAAGCAACCAGAAAAATGATTGTAAGTTGAGTTACCTTCTGACGTCTAGTGCAACAAAAGGAATAAGTCGCTCCGAAAGAAGTTGTGCAATGATCTAAAAATAACAAGTAGGTAAAGCGTCAAACATATCATTGAAAATAAATTAAACCAAAAAAGCAATAGATCACCTGGCCAACTCGTCCAAATCCACAAATAATGATATGATCTTGCAGATCGTCTGTCTATAAAAGAATTCCTCCAAAACAAAGTTAGCTACTAATTTTTAAAGACAAATCTAAACAAAAAATAATGAATGACGAATAGCATCCCGAAAATGGATACAAAGTGGAATAACATCCGACCCAATATGATCTAACTAAATTAAATAAAACGTAATAGATGCTAAACAAATATGATCTAACCAAATAAAGTTTCTACAACCACAAATGCAGGAGGCACTACAAAAGAATCTCCTAATTAAACTAAATACAGGCAAAAAAAAAAGTTAACCAGGAAGAAAGCCCAACAATGGATAGTGGTGAAGCTATAAATTTATAACCATTTGCAGTTAATAAAGTCAGTTTCAGCCACTCATACAAACAATCTTACCTCACTTTCTACAGGTAATAAACTTCTAACATCATGTAGCTCAAAACGGGAAGCAATCATCTGTCCTCCTTCAGCTAGCCATGGTGTGAGGGCCATTGAAATTCCCACAAGAAGAAACAGCAGAGAGGACATCTGGGAAGACATTATGCCCTGAAGCAGTGTCAATGAGAAATATTATTTTATATCCAATTGAATTTCCAGTTGTAAGGAAACAAAATCTTGCCGCTTTTTATAAGCTGGTATGCATTCAGATTTTGTTATTTCTTAAGGTCACTCTTCTTGGGATATAAATAAATAAAGCATAGGTTATTTAAGTTTGCAACCTATCAGAATTTTTAAAATGAGCTATTTTAAATGAATGTTGTCTGTAAACCAGAGAATTCTTGACAGAATAATGTTTCAGGAACAAAACCTGATTAACAGCTTCACCAAAGGCCACAAATGCAAATTCTCCCCCAGGAGCAAGAAGGAGGCCAACTCTTATGGCATTAATGAGTGAAATACCGAAAATTCTACCAATCACAGTAATCAACAGTGTCTTGCCACATAGTAAGAGTGCCAGCGTCCCCATAATGACTTTAAATTTTGAAACAAGAAGTTTTGGATCAATTGACATTCCAACCTGAAAATCACAAAAACTACTTTGCATTAATTGCATAATTTAAGCTGGTTTATTCGAAAAATCACACCTCAAGATGATTAGATGACCATTACTTGTACAAGATCTCCATAAGAATTGAATAATTGACCATCTGATTAACAAATCATAATATGGCTATTTGTTTGTTGATAGATAAATAATACGACTAATGAACGTGTGAATACTAGTATTAGAGAACCTACCGTCATAAAGAACAGACCTAACAGAAGACCACGATATGGAGCAATGTCAGATTCCACTTGTAAGGAAAATTCAGTTTCAGCTAGTAGTAAACCAGCCAAAAATGCTCCTAGTGCCATGGAAAGCCCTGCCTGTTCAAGAACAACATAAGAAGTAAAATAACATCAATGGACATAAGAAAATGGTCAAACCTTGTTTTTGTCTCAAAAGTCAAAAGAAAGGAATACAAGGAAAAGAATAGGTTCAAACACCTACCCTGGCTGTGAGAAGACTTGTCCCAAGAATAACAAAGAGTGTATTGGCAGAAAATATTTCTGCATTTTGATTTTCTGCAATCTGCCTATATATTGGTCGAAGTAGCTGTACAAAGAAGGGTGGGAAACATTACAAAGTAAAACAATTGAAGGACAAAAAATAATAGGACTCCGCATACATCACACACCTCAATTCTGAATATCACTTACCAATCGTCCACCTGCAATAATGACAGTGATGGCAACTGCTGCCTTAACAGCAGCCAGACCAAGAGCTTCAGCAATAGCTTGAAAACCAACCTGGCAATGGAGATTACTTATTTCTTTTGAAGATAATATAGGCAGAACAGCAACATATATATGGTGAATAATGACGAAAATGACAGAAGTATGGTAAGTCATTGACTTCCAGTCCAGCGTTCAGCATGAACCAACTTCAATTGGAAAGAGATAAACGTGTCTTAAACCATTCAATGCATACATTGATACGTAGTAAAAAATAAACTGAAAGAGAATTATCCAATTAAATGCATGTCCTCTAAAACATCAAGGATTCAGAGTGAAGAAAAGATTCACCCATGACATTTATCATTAAGTAATGTTTTGAAATTTTTATCTTTGACTCCCATGTTCTCGTATTCTTTTATAGACATAAAATTATTTTTTTATAGTAGTTCATAGTCTAACTATAACCTATCTGATACATATATATTCAGATAAGGAGTGCTAGAAAATGTTACCCCTCCTTTAGATGAATTTGGTGAAATAAGAGGTATGAGAATTAGCAAGACCACAACCGCCAAGTCCTGAAAAGAAATACAGAAATCAATTTATTGCAATAACGAATGCAGTCAAGAGCTAATAATAGCTAATAATGAACAATCAATTTCAGAAACTGCATATTGACTGAATATCAACCAGCTACAAAGTATAGGACGATAATTGGGGATATAAGCAGAACTATACTATATGGTAAATCTAGATTATAATGTTTTTGTTACTTCAATCCACAAGAATCGTTAGTATCCAGAAAGATGGGTAGATGGGTAGGGTACAAAGTAACCTGAAAAAGTAACACAGAAAATGTGGCTCGTCCATGGCGTGATGTGCTCTCACCTCTCTCCTGTAATACCTGCAAAACAGTTCACTGGAATTGTTGTAGCATGGCAAACTCAGCAGACATGAAAACAGAAGTATAAAAAGGATAGAACACAGCTTGACTGTCATGCTTAATATTTAAACTCGTAGAATCTTTCCAACGGGAGCATATGTTCCAACTTGAGGAATCAAGCTTTATAAAATAGTATTTACCATAAATTCAGTTATTAGCAGATGCAGGATCATTTTAAAGCTACTGTGTCCAGAAAAAGAAGGTATAAGTTTAGAAAATCTGGAATAAATAGAAGCACAAGAACTGGTCTGATAATTTACTTGCAGAACAACAGCGGTTGATGATAATGCGAGGCCATTCCCAATGACAATAGCAGCAGGACCTGCTTGACCACAAACATAATGAGCTACTAGGCCAACAACAACAGCAGTCACCAAAACCTGCATTTGTTCACAAAAGCTAAGGATTGCTGGCTAATATGTTAAGAAGAACCCAAGTAAAAACAAAAGATAAAAAGAAAGAAGAGAGAAGGAAAATGGAGTTTCCCATTACCTGAGCTGAGCCTAATCCAAAGACATATTTCTTCATTGAACTAAGCCTTTCAAAAGAGAGCTAAATAAAACAGTTCACAGCTTCAGTTTAACTATTGGTTATAAAGATGACCAAAACTAAGGTAGACGAACAACTTAAAGGAAACTCCACCTCAAGGCCAATATTGAATAACAGGAAAACAACTCCAAATTCAGCTATTGCTTTCGTCCCATGAACATGACGAATGATGGACAGACCATAGGGCCCAATAAGGATACCAGCAGCCAAGTAGCCAAGAACGGGACTGCCTATACAAAATGTTAGACAATCAATTTGTTATAATTTTACGGATTCAATTTAACATTTTGAAAAGAAAATCAGTTACCTCCAGGGATTTTCTGAAACACTGGCACAAAAATAACACTAGCAAGTAATAACCAAAGCATATCAAAAAGGGATGCTTCCTCCTCATCCACCTGAATAAATATCATGGCATTCAGTTAGACATAGCAAATACAGCAGAAGAATAAATGTAGTAAAGGTGGGAAACATGAGAAGAAACATACCTCTTGATCAGGTAATGATGCAATAATATTCTTGATCCTCGTGGGGAGATTCTGAAGCTGTCTAACCAAAGGTTTTGCACTTGTGGAAACTTCTTCAGCAGTGGTTGTAATTACTCCTGGTTGCTGAAGTAATTGCGCACCCCTCTCTGCTCTGTTTGCATAGAAGGCAATCCTGCAAGGGAATTACACCATTCTTGAATACCAAAGGAATCTTCATGATGAATATTAGGATGAGATAGCACAATATAATCATCCTTAAAATTGACAGAACAACTCATGAAGTAAGAACAACTGCAACAAAAAAGGAAACTAGATGTAGATAGATCATACACACCCTCCAAGTAACAATATCCCAATAACTAGCTTGGGTAACAGCTTCCGTGCTGACTCCACGAAACTTTGGAAAAATGATTCTGGTGTATAATCATCACCTTCGATAGTAAAAGAGAAGAATGATGCAGGAAAAAATCTGGAAGATTTATTCAACAATGCCTTGGGAACAAGTGGTGGATTGTCTCTTACATCTTTCTGTGTTTCCTGTTTTTTCATTTGAACTGAATTCATTATTTTCTCTACTTCAACTTCAGCTTCTTTAGATGGGTCTAAGACTAACTGTCCATTTTCATGATCACTCAGATAATCAGACTGTGCCGTATCTTCAATAATTTGGCTGGTTTTATCAGAAAACTTGTCTGATGATTGCTTGCCAAGCAAAGTTTCATTGTCAATTTGGGAATCTGTGTCTGTATCAACAGTGTCATCACCAGAAACATTTTGAACCACCTCCTCCTTAGGATCGTCCAAAACCTCTTGTTCTTGTAGAGTGATACCAGAGTCAGCAATAATGCTAGAGGAAGACTTATCTGCTTTCGATAATGCAATCTCTGCATCATTTACGACTTGTGCAGCCTTAAGTTCATCAGCAACAGCTTGCTCAGCTAAAAGCATTATGTTTGTGACGTCCTCCTCGGCTTTTACTGCATTCGTCTGGGCCTTTTCCGCAATTTCATGCAACTTGTTCACTTCATTCTGCAAATTCTCCTTTCTTTTTTGCAAGCACCTTAGCTCTGTCTCGCAATTCGCTAAATTTGACTGACACTCCTTGATATCTTCTTGAGCAACCACAAGCAATTGCTCCTCTTCCAATATATCTTCATCGCCATTACTCTCTTTGGCACCTTGTGACCGAGGATCATAAGTTCCTTTTACAACCTCCAAAGACTCCATGGCTACTTGAAGCCTAGCCTCGGCAAAAGAAAGAGCCATAGTCGCTTTCTGAACAGCTTCCTTGGCAACAAATTCTTCACCCACAATTTCCTGGATGATATCAAGAGTAGAATTAACATCATTCCATGCTCTTGATGCTTCATCCTGAAAGGAAATCGCACTCTCCGATATCTTCTTGACCCTCTCCTCATACATGGCACTATTATGCCTAGCAACTTCGAGTTCCTTCAAGGCCTTTTGCAACAGTTCTTTCAATTCATCCACTGTCTGTACCTCTTGCTTTATTTCACCCCCAATTGTTCTTTCGTCTTCCAAGGGTTCACTCGATGCAGCTCCTGAAATGGAACCCAAATCAGAACCCACCTTGTTTGGACCACCTCCAGCATTATCAATATTCCGGCCATTGCCATTAATATATGCTAAAGAATCATCATCACCCTGGCACCTAGACAAAAATCCCCTACCTCCCACAACGCGAAAATTAGAACTGTTGCCACAAAGTTTCCCTATTCTCTTCACATTTGAAAAGTTGAACTCTCCTACACAAGCCAATCTTGAATTATTACTCCTCCAACTACTACTACTACTACTACATGCAGCAGCAATACCAATCTTGTTCATGCCGCTAAACCGCGCTTTCAGGATAGTTCTTGAGTTCCCGAGAAAAGCACAACCAAAACCCTTCCCACCAAAAGCAATGCAAGAATCGAAACGATCCACCACCATGTTTGAGGGCGGCAAGCTTCAACACATTTCAAAATTCAAACTCAATTTTTCAAACTATTTTCCTTCTACTAAAAAAATTGCCTGAAAAGAATTTCAGAAAATAGAATCAGAGAATCAAACTAGCACTACTTCATTTTCCACATTCATCTATGATTAAAAGAAAAGGAGCAGTTTTTGGTTAAATTACCGGGAAATTTGAAATGGATATGGAGCTTTTGAGCTGAAAACTGAATATGCATGCATTCAATATCAACTTTCAAGTATAGCGATGGTTAATTGGTTATATTAATAATTTAAAGAGATATATTTGTGTTTGGAAGCTAAGAAAATGAAATTTCTGAGCTGAGAAAATGTGTTGCTTTGTAATGAAATTTCTAAGCCAATGGATATTCATTACGAGTTTCGTTTTCCCCTCGCAGTTTCCGCGCGTGGATAACAACGTCCAATTATATCCTTGACCTTGTTCACTAAGGATAAGCTCAGACTTTTTCCTAAAACAAATAGGAATAATAATCATAATAATCCTTTTTGGTTTCTTGGTTTATATGAACTTTTCCTCACTGACCAAAGAAAAAGTAACATTATTCAACGACCACATAACTTAATTTTATAGGAGCTACTCAAATGAAAATGTAAAAAATATCTTTTTATAAAGATGTTTTATATAAAAATGTGATTTATTAATTTAGCCACATTTTAAATAAAAACAACATTTTTATAACATATCAAAATCTAATTTTATAATTCATCATCCAAAAATCAAAAAAAAAATATCACATAAAAACAATTATAATATCTTCATAGGAATATCACCTAATTTTATATGATGAATTATGAATATGCAATCATTTCTTATCGACACCTTTCTTTTGGCATTCAGAATTATTTTTTCACAAAAAAAAAAAAAAAATTGAACTAAATGTGAGCGCGTGATGTTAGTCTTAATGCCTTTACGTTATTTTAGGACATGGTAATGAATGGATATCGAAATTGCGAACAAAAATATCCAAACCCAAAATTTGTCTTGATTAGAGTTCTATTCACAATATGCTTGTGTATATTCCTTTTCTTTCATTGGATTTTTAGAATCACAATACATGATATTTTTTCAGTTTCTTTGTGTTTCTCGTGATCATGTTTTTCATATATTTATAAAGACGACGTATAAAATAATCTTAATTTAGAAATAGTCATCACTAATAACTTTCAAAAGATTTTAATGCATTATTTCATATATTAAAAGTGTGTGAAAAATTGAAATTGTTAATAGTTTTTTTAGAATTTTTATTGACAAATGTTCTAAGGGCATTAGTTAATAAAATACTCTATTTTTTATTTCTAATTTTTATATGTTTCTTTTTTAAAAATAAACATTATTAAAACTTAAAAAATTTTAATTTTTTTATACACAATATTAATGCCCTTAGAGCATATATGGTTAGCTAAGTGCTGGTTTGGGTAAAAAGAATGACACCTTCCAAAGTCATTTAGCAGTGGGAATAGGGGATGGACCGTATTGTTAGACTTATCAGTAAATGGGTAATTTTTTATCATCAACAACATGATATAGCATTTTGCATATTGATAGAGGGTTCTGAATCATTAGTATTGGGCGGTATTTGTTGGACACGTTCTCGAAGTCATGTAAATTTTAATGAGAAAATCTCTCTCTTTTGCGTTCCATGCTTTACAGGAGGTCTGGTATCAAATAAACGCTCAACCAACTCCCAAATTCCGATCCGATACCAAGTATGAAAGTAATTAAAGCACCCACCAACGGACTCTCCGTTAGCACATAGCTCGAGGTGGTAGGAAACGTCTTGGAGGGTGATCGTGCACTCATCCCACGGTATGTGAAAGGTGTGGGTCTCTAAACGCCAACTTTCCATAAATGTTGTGATCATGGAGTTATCAAAGACGAAGTCCCTCAGTGTTACGGTGTCGTCAAATCCAGTCTCCCTCAGGTAGGAGAAAATGACATCCGGTAGTGAAAATCTGTGACTAACTCTCCTGGGCAAAAATAGACAACCCCTCTGGTAAATAATAAAAAATCCAAATCAAAAGTGTGTCAACCTATAAAGCTATAAAAATTTCGGTTTACATAATCCTACCATCAGACGTTTACATAACAACTTAAATTGAATTATAAAATTAAGTTAACAAATAACTAGACATACGTCTACAATATAAAATCATTTAAATAAAACCAGTTAATTAAGAAATGAATAACTAAATTAATAAACGTCTATATAATTAAATCTAAATAAAAATGTCTAAATAAAAAATTCGTAACTAAATTAGCAAATGTTTATGTAATTTAAAGTAAATAAACATAATCACTTAAACAAATAACAACTTTCATTTTTCATCTAATTCATAAGGTAGATTACGTAAAAACATTTACTAAAATAAAGAACAACGACTACACCATCAACTTAATAACTTAATCTAAGTTATAACAACTTTAAATTAAAAATTTAGGAATTTTTATCTTGACTAAATACAAACCTCTACATATTCGGACATAATCAAGTTTACCAATAATTTTTAATAATCCCTTTTTTTATAACTAAAGTCGTTAAAAAAAAACTTAGTAACCTACATCAAAGGAAAACATACCGAAATAAATATTTAACTACCAAATCCATGTCAAAATATGTCTAACATTACACTGGGTTGTTTAAACTATTTCGAACAATATATTCCTACGTCTAATATCTACTCCACAGTACTTCTATAAAGTACCCACACTATGGCAATACATTTCATGTTTAACATAAACATTAAATGAAGAACAAGACCAACCTCAAAGTTGGTTGTCCCGGCAACGTGCCACGTCGCGTTCAGTCAATTAATGTCCGCATCTTGCTGATCGGCGCGTGTCATAATCTTGAAGTAAATTGTAAATTTGATTAGAGAAGGATAAAAAGAGGAGAAAATTTCAGGAAACATACGGTTTAAAATTTTTCTTTGTGCTGTGAACGAAACTCCTATATATAGGCACGCGTGGTCTTATTTCGTTTACAGTGTAAACGAAATAATACTTCACGTATTGTTATACCCACAAAAAAAAAAGGGAAACGGAAGTGCATAGTCACGTGGGGGGCACATGCCCCCACTTAAACCCCTTCTCCCTTCTTATTCTCTCGAGCCTATCCCTCCTTCTCTCTTTTATTTTTCATTTCCTTCATACAAATCAAAACCAAACCCTCTCTTTTCGTTCATCTCCTCTTTCATTCCATCTTCTTCATTTCAAAATCTTCATCCAACCACAACACACCAATTTCATTTTATCCTTTTATTTTATCTCTATTTTAATATATCATCTATATCCAAAGTAAATTTTTATTTTTCACAACCTCAAATCAAGAAGTTCATACTAATGAGTAAAGGAAGCATTCAAATTCTGAGTTTCTATTATTATTGAGACTTCAAGGTAACTCTTTGACTCAATAATTAGCTATATCTCAAATTTTTAGCATCCCATACTTGTGGGTATAGCAAAATCCGAAATTAGGGTTATTAGGATTAGGAAATTTCGGGCTTTTGTCAAGGTGAGTAAGATTATGTTAATTGACAATATTAGTAGCTCACAAATATCATTATTGTCATATTTTTAGAGTTGTAGAATTATTGGACATCATTTGGTAGCTCGTTGACGCGCTCAGAGTTGCTTCCGGTTCTTTGGAATCAAGTTGTGAGTGGATATTATATCTATAATTGTTTTTAAATATATTATTATTAATATTTTTGTTGAACCATTAATTTTGGAGTTTGGAAATATTTTATTATTGTGATTGTTGAATTTTTGAAATAAATATTGATTTGTGAAACTTACAATTTTATAAAAATACACACGAGAGGTTATTTACGTATTTTGTAAAGCATACATGTTTTTTTATTTGACTTTATTAAATTTTAATTAAATTTTAGTATGTATTCTTATGTATAATTTTATTTAATATGAAAATTTAGTAATATGTTATAATTATTAGAGATTTGTTATAAATGATTTGGTTTGGATTGGTTTGGGAGACTCTGACTAGAAAACCGTAGTTAACGGCGGTTATGACGTTAACTTAGATGCATCTAACTCAGACCTCAGCTAGCAGGGGCGTTGCTAGCCCAACGTGTAGGCCACACGTTGGATCTGTTGTACCGTACGGGCACACTAGAGGAAAGGGCTACCCTTAGAGGTGGAGCCGTCCTAGGTGTGTAATATTTGATTTGATTTGACTTCTGGAATGAGAACTCTCATTTCAGTTCATCCGCTTAACTACTTATCTATTTGTTTGCATAATTAATTATTATGAATTTCTCATCTATGAAAGGAAATATAATTTTCAAGGTAAACTCTGTATTGTCTCGTGTGGGTTATAGATGTAATGTTTGCTCACTGAGTTGCAAAACTCACCCTATTATATTCCTATGTTTTTCAGATACAGGAGTCATTCCAGGTTCCATTCCACCTGCCTCTCAGTAGATCTTAGTCACTTTGGTGAGCCCTTCTTCTTTCCAAGGGCTAAGTAATTATGTAATGGAACCTTGCTCAAAATTTAGATTATGTCAATGCTCCATATGTCACAGGCAGGATCCTCGTGTGGGTTATGTTATTTTGAATCTTGAACTGTTTAGGTAGTAATTATGATTTGGTGATGTAAGACTTATGGTTTTAACTATATACTCTAGTTATCAACTTGATATATATATATGATGCGTACTCTGGATATATTTGGTTGTGGATATGATTGGAGTATGTTGTTGTTGTTGTCGTTGGAAATTGATGTTTATTGTTGATACAGAGAGTTAATATTTATGTGGGTAAGGTCCTAGAAACAGAGAAAATTCTATCCGTTTTTCTGAAAAATTTGGTCGTTTGGCTTGCTGAGGGACTTGTCCCTTGAGCGCCAGTCATGGCTGGGTTCGAGCCATGACAAAGTGGTATCAGAGCTTTAGGTTTTCCTGTGTAATATGGAGCAAGTGTTCTTTAGTAAGATCACAATTGTGCAAATGGAAGCCGGCCCATTTTCACAAAGTGTGATGTTACTAGAGGCCTATAGGAAGTTGTCATCAATCCTTTGTTCTCATGATTCTTTCTGTCTGTCCTATTCTCTTTGAACTCCAAATACATATGTCGTTGGTGATTCAATCGCTTTACTTACTCGATAGGTGGAAGATGCCACCTAAGAAAAGGCGTGGTGGAGCTGTTGGTGCTCCTGATACTGCTGAATCCAATAGGGCAGTTTCTCCGCCACTTGGAGCACTTCGACAAAGGCCAAGGAGCCAAAGAATAGCTGATAGGCGCGAAGGAGAGATACCCCGCGAGAGAGTTCAAGAGAACCCCGCAGTAAGAGAGACTCAACCGGACTTAGCAGCTGAATTAAGGGGAATGAATCAAACCCTTAATGCGGTATTACAGGTTCTAACAAACCAAATCAGGGGCGGAGCAGGAATTCCTAATATGCCAAATCCTCAGCCTCATAGAGTTCATCAATTGTTTGGGGATCAAGAGCCGCCAATTGAAAAATATTTGAAGTTGAATTCGTCCACTTTCAATGGAGATTCATTGGATGAAGATCCACAACAATATCTAGAGGATGCAAAGAAAGCTATTCGAGCTCTCAAATGCACCAAGGAATGGGCTGTTGAGTTAGTATCCTACAACTTGCGTGGTTCAGCAAGATATTGGTATGAGTCTCTTCTTGAAAGCAAAGAAGCAGCTGAACTTCCTCCTCCTTCTTGGGAAGAGTTCACTGAAGAGTTTCTCGCTCGATTTTATCCAGCTAACAAGCAAGCAGAAAATTCAATTGCCTTTGAAAGATTAAGGCAAGAGAATATGACAGTGACTGAGTATGCTAAGGAGTTTACTAGACTTTCTAAGAGTGCTCCGTACTTGGTGAATTCAGAAGAGATGAAAGTTCGTCATTTCGTTCGTGGATTGACAGAACCTATGTTCACTACTCTTATGCCTGAAGTTGGACGCATGTCTTTTAAGGATGTCCTAAACTCTGCTTATGGAATTGAAGCTGGGATAGCGGAGAGAAATGCTTTTAAGGACGTTGGTAAGAAGCCTAAGATGAAGGGACAATTTTCTGGTGGAGCTAGTTCAGGAGGATTTCAGTCTCATCATGGTCAGACTAATCAGCAAGGTTATTCGGGATATCGAGCTCGTTCTCAAACATCTTTTGGTGGGGTTGCTTCTTTTGGATCTGTTCCTATGAGTGTTTCGAGTCCAAGACCTTTTATTGGGGGCACCCCTCAATCTAGCGGACATGGTTCTAATCAGACAAGACCAACTAAATCTTACTGCCAGCAATGTGGGATTTACCATTCCAGTATATGTTTCAAGGCTACTGGTGCATGTTTTGGTTGTGGTCAATCTGGTCATCTTAGGAGGGATTGTCCAAATCCTAGAAGAGGCTTTGCTCCAGGTATTGCACGTCCTACAACACCAATACCATCATCTTCAGCTATGTCTATTGGAAATTCTTCTGGTCCTAGTGGCAGAGGAGCTGGTGGCAGGAGTCAGACTTATAACAGAGGAGGGAGCCAAAGAGGAAGAGGTCAGCCACGTGTGTATGCTTTAACACGTCAAGATGCTCAAGCTTCTAATGCTGTGGTGGCAGGTACTTTACAAGTTTGTTCTTTAGATGCTCGAGTGTTATTTGATACGGGTTCTCATTATTCATATGTATCTCCATATCTTGCATCTCGTTTCGATAAACAACCTCAACTGTTATCCCACCCATTTCATGTTGGCACTCCACTTGGAGTCTCCACGGTGGTTCGAGTCGTGTTTCGGTCTTGTGTTGTTAGAATTAATACGGTTGAATCCTTAGCTGATTTGATCCTTTTAGAACCAATGGAAGATATTGATGTCATCTTAGGCATGGATTGGTTAGCAGCTTGTCGTGCTGATATGGGCTGCTATTCCAAAACTGTGAAGTTTGACATACCGGGTATCTCACCTTTTGTTTTTAAGGGTGATGATTGTTCCACTTTAGCTAGCATCATCTCATCTATGAGTGCTATGCAATTGATGGATAAGGGAAACCAAGAATTTCTGGCAGTTGTTAGAGATGTTGATGCCGAAGTGCCTAGTCTTGATCAGGTTCTTATTGTTAGAGAATTCCCTGACGTGTTCCCTGATGAGCTATCGGGGATGCCGCCTGACCGTGAAGTTGAGTTTTCCATAGAATTGGCTCCGGGAGTCCAACCTGTGTCCATTCCTCCCTATTGTATGGCTCCAACTGAGTTACGAGAATTAAAAGTTCAATTGGAAGATATGCTAGAGAAAGGATTCATTCGTCCTAGCACTTCTCCGTGGGGAGCTCCCGTTCTATTCGTAAAGAAGAAGGATGGAACGATGCGACTATGTGTAGATTATCGTCAGCTTAATAAAATAACTGTTCGCAACAAGTATCCATTGCCAATGATTGATGATTTGTTTGATCAACTTCAAGGAGCTACCTATTTCTCAAAAATCGACTTGCGTTCAGGGTACCATCAATTGAAGATAAAAGAGGGAGACATTCCAAAAACTGCTTTTCGTACTCGTTATGGACACTATGAGTTCTTAGTAATGTTTTTTGGTCTGACGAATGCGCCTGCAGCTTTCATGGACTTAATGAATCGAGTCTTCAAACCTTTCTTAGATCGCTTTGTTATCGTCTTCATCGATGATATCTTGGTGTATTCGAAAAGTGCTACGGAGCATGAGTATCATTTGAGGATTGTGTTACAAACCTTAAGGGATCACAAGCTCTATGCTAAGTTTTCTAAATGTGAGTTTTGGCTTGATCAAGTGACATTCTTGGGGCATGTGATATCAAAAGATGGAATCATGGTGGACCCAAAGAAGGTTGAAGCCGTTCAGAAGTGGCCAAGGCCTACTACAGTGACAGAAATTCGTAGTTTTCTAGGGTTGGCCGGTTACTATCGGCGATTCATCAAGGACTTCTCGAGAATTTTGGCACCATTAACCAAGTTAACTCAAAAGAACGTGAAGTTTCAATGGTCAGAAGCTTGTGAGGAAAGTTTCCAGACACTTAAGGCTTGTCTAACCTCAGCACCAGTTCTTGTTTTACCTTCTGGGTCTGGGGGATTCTCAGTCTTTTGTGATGCATCTCGGATAGGACTTGGTTGCGTATTGATGCAGCATGGCCGCGTTATTGCCTATGCCTCGCGACAACTCAAGAAGCATGAACAGAATTATCCAACTCATGACCTGAAAATGGCAGCAGTCGTCTTTGCTTTAAAGATTTGGAGGCACTACCTTTATGGTGAGACCTGTGAAATCTATACGGATCACAAGAGTTTAAAGTATATATTTCAACAGAAGGATTTAAATTTGAGGCAACGGAGATGGATGGAGTTGCTAAAAGATTACGATTGTACCATTTTGTATCATCCTGAAAAGGCAAATGTTGTAGCAGATGCCCTCAGTAGAAAATCTATGGGTAGCTTGGCCCATATCACTCTTGGAAGGAGATCAATTGTTGAAGAAGTCCATCAATTGGAGGCCGGTGGAATTCAATTTGATCTTGGAGAATCAAGAGTTTTCTTAGCACATGTTCGAGCCCAATCTTCCCTGATAGAACAGATCAAGGTTGCACAAAGTGATGATTCGAAATTAAGAAAGCTTATGGAAGATGTTCGCAATGGGAGGAACTCAGACTTTTCTCTTGATCAAGATGTATTGCGTTGCGGTCAACGCTTATGTGTGCCAAATAACCCCGACTTGAAGAAAGCTATTTTGGAGGAGGCTCACAATTCTAAGTATACCGTTCATCCAGGCTCCAATAAGATGTATCAAGATTTGAAACAATTGTTTTGGTGGGAAGGCATGAAGAAAGACATAGGCGTTTTTGTTTCTCATTGCTTAACTTACCAACAGGTGAAAGCTGAACATCAAAGACCTGCTGGGTTATTGCAACAGATTGAGATACCTGAATGGAAGTGGGAAAGGATTACAATGGATTTTGTAACAGGTTTACCTCGTAGTTTTAAAGGTTTTGATTCAATTTGGATAATTGTGGATAGAATGACAAAGTCAGCTCACTTTCTTCCGGTGAAAACAACTTTCAGTGCAGCTCGATATGCTCAACTTTATGTTGATGAGATAGTTAAACTACATGGAATTCCAGTGTCCATTATTTCAGATCGCGGGCCCCAGTTTACCTCTCATTTTTGGAAATCTTTTCAAAAAGCGTTAGGAACTCGTCTGGATCTTAGCACAGCTTTTCACCCTCAAACCGATGGACAATCAGAGAGGACGATCCAGACATTGGAAGACATGTTAAGGTGTTGTGTTCTAGATTTTGGTGGAAATTGGGACAGCTATCTACCTTTGATCGAGTTCTCTTATAATAATAGTTATCAAGCCAGCATCCAAATGGCACCATTTGAGGCTCTTTATGGGAGAAGATGCAGGTCACCTATTGGGTGGTTTGAAGTTGGTGAGGTTAAGCTTTTGGGGCCAAATTTGGTACAAGATGCAGTTGAGAAGGTTCGCGTAATAAGAGAATGTTTATTAGCAGCTCAGAGTAGGCAGAAGGCTTATGTTGATAACAGAAGGCGTAACTTAGAGTTTTCAGTGGGTGATCAGGTATTTCTTCGAGTGTCGCCTATGAAAGGAGTGATGAGGTTTGGGAAAAGAGGCAAGCTTAATCCTCGTTACATTGGTCCATTTGAGATTTTGGACAGGATAGGTGCAGTTGCTTATCGCTTGGCACTACCGTCTGAGTTGTTTATGATTTATCCAGTTTTTCACGTATCAATGTTGCGCAAATACCTTCCGTACCCATCTCATGTGCTTGCACCACAAGCCATAGAGCTAAAGGAGGATTTATCATTTGAAGAGGAACCAGTGGCTATAGTTGATCGCCAAGTAAAGAAACTACGTTCTAAAGAGATAGCATCTGTGAAAGTTGTTTGGAAGAATCATTCGATAGAAGAAGCAACTTGGGAAGTGGAGGATGCCATGCGCGACAAATATCCGTATTTATTTGAGTCTGAAGGTAATAATCACATCTACCATAGTATATGAGTTCAAAATTCGGGGACCGAATTTCTTAAGGGGGAGGGAATGTTATACCCACACAAAAAAAAAAAAGGGAAACGGAAGTGCATAGTCACGTGGGGGGCACATGCCCCCACTTAAACCCCTTCTCCCTTCTTATTCTCTCGAGCCTATCCCTCCCTCTCTCTTTTATTTTCATTTCCTTTATACAAATCAAAACCAAACCCTCTCTTTTCCTTCGTCTCCTCTTTCATTCCATCTTCTTCATTTCAAAATCTTCATCCAACCACAACACACCAATTTCATTTTACCCTTTTATTTTATCTCTATTTTAATATATCATCTATATCCAAAGTAAATTTTTATTTTTCACAACCCCAAATCAAGAAGTTCATACTAATGAGTAAAGGAAGCATTCAAATTCTGAGTTTCTATTATTATTGAGGCTTCAAGGTAACTCTTTGACTCAATAATTAGCTATATCTCAAATTTTTAGCATCCCCATACTTGTGGGTATAGCAAAATCCGAAATTAGGGTTATTAGGATTAGGAAATTTGGGGCTTTTGTCAAGGTGAGTAAGATTATGTTAATTGACAATATTAGTAGCTCACAAATATCATTATTGTCATATTTTTAGAGTTGTAGAATTATTGGACATCATTTGGTAGCTCGTTGACGCGCTCAGAGTTGCTTCCGGTTCTTTGGAATCAAGTTGTGAGTGGATATTATATCTATAATTGTTTTTAAATATATTATTATCAATATTTTTGTTGAACCATTAATTTTGGAGTTTGGAAATATTTTATTATTGTGATTGTTGAATTTTTGAAATAAATATTGATTTGTGAAACTTACAATTTTATAAAAATACACACGAGAGGTTATTTACGTATTTTGTAAAGCATACATGTTTTTTTATTTGACTTTATTAAATTTTAATTAAATTTTAGTATGTATTCTTATGTATAATTTTTATTTAATATGAAAATTTAGTAATATGTTATAATTATTAGAGATTTGCTATAAATGATTTGGTTTGGATTGGTTTGGGAGACTCTGACTAGAAAATCGTAGTTAACGGCAGTTATGACGTTAACTTAAATGCATCTAACTCAGACCTCAGCTAGCAGGGGCGTTGCTAGCCCAACGTGTAGGCCACACGTTGGATCTGTTGTACCGTACGGGCACACTAGAGGAAAGGGCTACCCTTAGAGGTGGAGCCGCCCTAGGTGTGTAATATTTGATTTGATTTGACTTCTGGAATGAGAACTCCCATTTCAGTTCATCCGCTTAACTACTTATCTATTTGTTTGCATAATTAATTATTATGAATTTCTCATCTATGAAAGGAAATATAATTTTCAAGGTAAACTCTGTATTGTCTCGTGTGGGTTATAGATGTAATGTTTGCTCACTGAGTTGCAAAACTCACCCTATTATATTCATATGTTTTTCAGATACAGGAGTCATTCCAGGTTCCATTCCACCTGCCTCTCAGTAGATCTTAGTCACTTTGGTGAGCCCTTCTTCTTTCCAAGGGCTAAGTAATTATGTAATGGAACCTTGCTCAAAATTTAGATTATGTCAATGCTCCATATGTCACAGGCAGGATCCTCGTGTGGGTTATGTTATTTTGAATCTTGAACTGTTTAGGTAGTAATTATGATTTGGTGATGTAAGACTTATGGTTTTAACTATATACTCTAGTTATCAACTTGATATATATATATGATGCGTACTCTGGATATATTTGGTTGTGGATATGATTGGAGTATGTTGTTGTTGTTGTCGTTGGAAATGGATGTTTATTGTTGATACAGAGAGTTAATATTTATGTGGGTAATGTCCTAGAAACAGAGAAAATTCTGTCCGTTTTTCTGAAAAATTTGGTCGTTTGGGAGGGACTTGTCCCTTGAGCGCCAGTCATGGCTGGGTTCGAGCCATGACACGTATTTTGTTTACACTGTAAACGAAATAAATTCATTACACAACACATGTGTAAATGTTATACGGCCACCATTTTTTTAGTCTTATTTTGTTTATAGTGTAAACGAAATATATAGAGTATTATTTTTTTTACACTGTAAACAAAATAAGACGCATTTTCGTAAAAAACTGAAAAAAATATTTATTTCGATAAATAAAATATTTATTTAATTTATTTTAAAAAAATTCTCAATTTTACGACTGACCTAACTATTGGTAAATTAATCACGCATGAAATTTGAACTAAAATAATTTAATTATTACTGATGGTTTCATTGTTCAAAAAATAATTTGAATTTCTAAAAGATAAAAATCAAATTAAATTTGTTATTGAGTATTGACACAACCGTAAGTAACATATTTAAAAAATTAAATTTAATACTTTAATTAGTCACTAAAAAAAAATTTAATACTTTAATTATACCAATAATTTGACACTTTAATTTCAGTAAAGACATTTAAATTTAAGGGTTTATCTAACTTATATCTTAAAAGTACATATTAAAATAATAAATTAAGATTTTTTTAAAATACAAATAAAAAAAGTTTTGGCAGTTTTATCATGAATAACTTGTTTACAAATTAATTTTTTAAATTTAACCCATTGAGAATGGCATTGGTCCAATTCGTGCTAAAGTTAATCAAGCTGTCAATAAAAATGACTTGTTAAAAAAAATTTTGATTTTGACGATCAATCACATGATATGTCAACGATTTTGTTGTCGCTGATAGACCAGTTAAAAATCAGCCATCAATACAACGATAATGTGAAACTTTGTGGTAATATCTCTTTTTTATATATTATAATTATAAATAGATAGATAAATAGATGAGTATTTGTTGGTATAAAAGTTGACAGGTCAGACAATTCGACCATGGTAAAGCAAAAAATATCGTCCGATCCATGAGAAAGTCGAAGTATTGTGCAGGTCGAAATAATATGACCCAAGGGTTAATCTATATTAGAAGTTTCGACTTACCATAAAAGCTTGAGCATAAGGAAGTGGAATATCAATTATAAGATGGGTTGAGTCAGAAGTCTCTAAAGTCGAAATGCGCTAATTGCACGTATCCAGAAGTGGTATAGAAAACATGGGACTTAGAGACCTAGGTAAGAGAAGATGTGGAATGTCAAGACTTGGGAGTCAAGATTCTTCGTAGTCAAGACAAGGTCGTAGGTCATAAAGACCCCGAGAAAAAAGAGAAAGTTAGATCGTGTCAAGAGAGGAGCATTCTACGATTCACTTCTTATGGTCTATAAATAAGAGAAGTTCAAAACAATTTAGCGACTTCAATCAAAATACTTCACAATCACACTAACTTTCTGCAAAAATCTAAGTCACACTGACGTCAACAAAAATTATGAAATTTCAGTACAAGTGAGTGTATGGAGTCAATTTTCTGTTGTTCATTTTTATTTTTTCTTTTATTTTCTCTTTTATTTCTAATTTATTTTATTGCTTTTGTTTTCCTTTCAAGTACTTTAATTTTTTTTATTTATTTTAAATTTTAAATTATTTACTGTTTTATTTACAATTTTTATTTATTCATCTATTTTCTGTTTTGTTATTTTTATCTTTACGATTATTTTATTTTGATTTTTTTTATAGAGTATTTTTGTTTATTTTAATTTTAACTATTGCTTTCTTTGAATTTTATTTACTTTTCGATATTTTTATTTATTCGCATTTCATACATTTTATTCATTTTGGCACAAACATAAATAATTTTTAGATTGAATCTACTCTTTTTTAGGTGAGTCGAATTTGTTTTTTGCGAACTGAAATATTAATACAAACTTAATTCAACATTTTGTCGAGGTTACAAAAAATAAAGTGAAACAGAATTATTTTGAAAAAAGATCTTTGTACATATTTAATAACTATGGTAATTTTATGTGAGTTTGAATAATATGAAACTAAATGAGTATATGAATCATCTATTACTTAAACAAGTGATTTAGTTTGAGATTAGCAAAATCAAATTTGTATAAGATATATAACAATCGTACTAGGTGTTAAAAAAAATCAACTATCAATTAAATTTCTATTATTGTACTGTAACATGAAAAGGGCGGATAAATTTATATATTTATGGTGGTTAATTAATTCTATATTCCAATGGCACGTGATTGTTATAGAAGAGATATGACTAACATGATTATGTGGCGAATAAATTATTATTTATACCCATAAAAAATATAGCAATTATAACTATGAAAGATGGTCTTTGTGTGTCAATAATACTCAGATATTGGTTACGCAATTGATCAAGTATTTTTGACACACAAAAATTATTTTCTGTAATTTTATTTTTAGATGGGTACATTAATATCTTTTATGGATATAAATGATAATTTATTGTTAGGTGGCAAAACACAAATACGTATAAACACAGAGAAAAGAATATGTATATATAGATATTGTATTTGCTCAATTGATGTGTTGTTTGAAACTTTGAATAATTTGAATACATAAACCAAACCTCTTACAACAAGTAAACTCAAAAATAATGAGTGATCAGATGTGTGATGACAATGGGATTGGAGCAAAGAAAAGACCCTTCTTGCTTTGGAAAGAAAGGGATAAAAATGAAATCATGTTCCCTATATTTTCATTCAAGAGGAAGCCTCTTCTTCTTCCTCTTTTTCTTTCTTCTCCTCCTCGGTTTCATCCTCCGCTTTCTTCTCTTCCTTGTCGGCTTCAGGCTCCGCCTCAGGCTCCGGCTGCTGCACCGTCTCGTCGGGGATCTCGGAAGGATCAGAGGAATTAGTCCTCTTGTGAGCAGCAGCTTGGAGGACATGGCTGTAGTTCCCTTTCTCCATGAAGAGTTGTGCAAAGTGGTGCCTACAATAGAGGACACCATCTAAGGCAGCATAGGAAGAATGTGTCAGTGGGCACCCTGCATGAGCACACCTAAAGCAACTCTTGTGAAAGCATTCTCCCTCCAGTGTCACCTGTTTCATTCTTTTTGTCAATTCAAGTCTTTTTTTTTTATATATATAGATTAGTTATTGTGTGCAAATTTTCATCACAAACCTTCTCCAGTGGATACACTGTTTTTGAGCAAACCGAACATTTGTCCAAGGTTCCACTGAACATGGAAGAGAGTCTACTTGGGGTCCTGTTCTGAAATTATCATTATATTTCCATCTTAGAAACAAGAATAATTGAACAATCAAATAAAATAATAATAAAAATTGGTAGGATAATGTAACACACCAGGTCATTTTTCTCAGAAGACTTTGCTGCCACATTTCAAATTCATGAAACCAACACATCCAGTTAGCCAAATGAAGTAACATAATGTGACATGTGAATTAATTTTTGAGGGTGAATAAACAGAAAACAAAGAGACTTTTAACTTGTTGCATTGATGACATTTTAATTATTTAAGAAAAAAATAAATAAATTGGAGTTTGATCATCTAACCATTCTGGAAGTTCTTGCTGAAGTTGCCAGATTCCTTGAAGAGCTGTTCAAAATGTGGCCTGCAATAGAGGACTCCATCCATTGAGGAGTATGTGCTCATCTGAAAACAACATCAAAATGTTGGTATCATTGGCCACCCTTTTGCCATACAGAACAATTAAAATAAGCATATGAATTAAGGAGACAAATATGATTAAATTTTAAGGGATATATACCGTGAGAGTTCCCTTGCAGTGACTGCATTTGAAGCAATTTTTATGGTAAGGTATGCCTTCAAGAGTTAACAAATCAACCACATAAACAGTCTTTTCACAAGCAGTGCATTTATCAAGAGTTCCTGTGAATGACATTGTTTTTCTTCAAATGGGAACTTTCTTGAATTTCTCTAATCCAGCAAACTTGTTGTCTGAGGAAACAAAATGTAAGAATTTCCAACAAAGGTGCACACACACCTCAGACAAATTATTAAAAGAGGGGGTATTGAACAAAGTCTTGGATATGTCTAAGAAAAAGAAACTTATATCAAACTATTAGTGGATTAGTAATTGGTGGAGAGGGTGATTGGACACCAAAAATATTGAGGAAAACTTGCAAAAATTAGTGCTTTAATTTGTGGATATACCATACAAAAGTGTAATTGTTCAAAACATTTGCCACAAACCTCAATAGAACCAATGTTGTAAGTTGTAACTACTTCTTTTGTTAATTGTTTCTTTTCTACATCAGATAAAGTAGTTCTAATAATCACCATTACACAAGAAACATAGCAACATTAATTAGTAGCAAATTTTGCATTATTTTATTCTTTAAAAAGATCAGGTAATATCATGGTGGCAACACAACTTGTTGGCAAAGTATAAGATCTGAAATTGTCTTTCCATGCCTATCAACTCTTCTGGAACAATTGACACCACCATCTAGAATGTTCCTAACAACAACATTCAATGCTTGGATTCCCTTAACTTGATATATCTCAACCTTAACATTTTCATGGACCCATTTGTCTCTATTTTTTCTTGTATCAAGATCAGGATTTGAAGAGGAGTCTATGAGTGGTGCGACCACTGACTTTATCCACTCAGGTGTAACAATTTGCTTCAACTTGTGAATATCAGGACCAAAATGTGGGATGATAGAGAAGTTGATGTCATTTCCTTTGTCTCCGGCTCTGCTGTGTGCTACCTCATAGAGTGGAATGTTTCGACCCGACGGCGCCGGGGAGCAAGCAACTTGTTGAGTATCAGCTTGTGAGAGTGCTGTGAAGCTGCATTCAGGATGAACCAATTTATTGGACAGACTACTATTTGTGTTCTGCTTCAGTGCGATTCGCCAGAAAACATCTTCACGCCTAACCTGAAGTAACAGAAAGCACTTTATTATTAAAAATGGTAATGGATGAGTGGATGACTCCAAACTTGAAAGAAAGAAAGAAAGAAAGAAAGTACCAGCTGCTTTTCTAGAAGAATCTCTTTCTTATATCCAGTACTGCATTGAAAGAAATAAAAAATACATCAACAACGAACAACAGTAAGTAGTGTAATTCGTAGAATATCCAAGTCGAGAAAGTCTATAGGGCAGCAGTTTTATTAAAATTTGGCCCGCACTTAACCAGTAAAAAGAAAGTAAGCAATTCTATACTATTAGATGTAATCTCACACCATTAAAAACACTAATGATGGCTAATTGATGGCTACAAATTACAAAAATTGCTGCCCCCTAGCACTCCTCTATGGATTCCACCACCTGACACCACCACCGCCAGCCGGTCCATTTGTATACAATGCCGTAAATTGCGTGGTAAAGCGGAGAGCGTGGTCCTTGTGCTGGAAAAGTCCATCCATGCGTAACCTAATATCTTGACTAGTATTGTCTAGGCTGCAAGCCTTGAGGCTATCAAATCCAATGATACAAGAATGTATACACTCATTGAGTCCGCCTCCGGGGAATGTTTCTTCCATCCATGATCTAACCACATATTCTGCTGCTTTACCGCGTTTAACGCATTCATATCCACCATATGATATCTCTCCCCATCCTTTCCATCCACATTCCTGTCAAGTTGAGGTCAGGGGTGAGCATTGCATTGCATCATCCATCAAGAACAACAATCATAATAACAAGAAATTCACCTTTGGAACCAACTGCAAAAGTTTATCAGGAGCTGAATTAGTAGTAGATGGTTTTGCCCCGTGACACACAACTCTGCAGCTCGATAATGGAACGAATGATACATCCTGAAAATCAATTACCTGTTCCTTTTGTTATCTTACTATCTATGCTTCATGAGATCGAAAGGAAAACCTCTCACTTACTACATCTGGGGTCACATAAGCACTGGGGTCTCCAATCTCGTACAATAATTGTTGGGCACATGTACTGAAATTCAGAACTCCACCACTTCCTTCAGCTTTGGCCACACATACTTGCCCATCATAAGAGATTTCTGCATAAGGAAGTGATAAATCCAGTAGCTGCTCAAAGGACATATCTCGGTACTTGTCTCCTGGATGCATGAAATATCCCCCTGTGAGTTGACAACCACACTCTAGAAGATGCCCTGCCATGGATCCTTGAGCAAGATGCTCCCATTCATCCCAGTTCCAACCTAGCTCATAAACCTACCAATATAAATACCAGCTTCATCATTCAGAAGGAGGTATATATAGATGAATAGCGTAAGAAAAAGGATATATAAATACCATAGGTGCTAAGAATAAAGCAGCATCTGCAACTCTTGAAGTGATTACTACGTTGGGTTGGTATTTCTCAAGACAGGCAACAATAGGAGCAGCACCCATGTATGTGCTGATACCCTTCATATGGAAAACAAATAATTGCTAAGTGAATGCATGCCTTCATTACAACACAATACAAGGAAACAGAATCTTACACCCTCCATGGTATAGGACTTCACATGTGACAATCCTGAACCTGAAAATATTGTAATTTGTAGAATGCAGAGAATAATAATAAGCAAAACTCGCAAGCAACTTGGTTTATTTCTATGGCTTAAAAATACTAGTAATAAGATAGATAAAAAATTGAAATTACAAGAACTATCACATTCACACCACACACCTTTATCCAAAAGTAGACTTTTCACAGGTAACAGTGTGAAAAAAAACAAAATTTGACAGCGAAACTCAAATACCTAAAATTGAAGTAGGCACTTCATGAGCTACAGCCACAGAAACATTAAGCCCCATGTCTCTAGCTAGTTCTAATACCTTGTGTTGTGCGCCCTGAGGATCCACTATAGATAAATACAATTGAGAAAATTAAACCATATAATATATCTACAATTATAACGTGATCCATTTAAACACAGAATTTAGATATTCTTACTAGCACCCATATTGGTAATTATGCAAGTTCCTCTTTCCAAAGCCAGAGGCAACAGTGTATGCATCCAGTCTGAAACTGCCAAGGAAAAATAACAAGGTCGGAATTTGATTGATACTTTACAAGGTGGTGGAAACTCAGGAACAGTTAACTTCATGTGAAGTTGATAGATGAGAGCCCTGTCAAATCATTTAACAACTCTCAGCTATCAACTTCACATGAAGATAACTGTACCTGAGTTTCTACCTTACAAGGTCAACAAAGATGAACACTACACTAACGGAAACACCTACTCTGAGAGTCATAACCGTCGCCACCAGACATCATGATTTGATAGCGATCGGCAAGAGTGCGCTCCGCCAGGCATTCGAGAACCAGATAGTTTAGTTCCTTGACTCTTTGAAGCAACTTAAGAGCAGCCAAAGGCCTGTCACCCCCGAACCCTGCTCCACAACCAATGTAAACCTTATTCCTCCGTCTTTCAGGACTACTTCTCTGTCCAATTTAATAACAACATGGTTAATTGAATATCTCCTTGGTGCTTTAAAACACAACACAACTAGAAACAAAACCAAATGTGAGGAGTATTTAGCTAACCAGCTTGATCAAACAATTATGAATCTCATCTTCATCAGGTTCCATTTAATTTCTTCTACAATGAAATCTGAACAAACATAAAACAAGTTAGTCCAACATGAAGAAGTAGCTCCCTGAGTTATTAAGAAAAGGAACGTTTTAATGCAACATACACTATTTAATGGTTTTATTAAAACATGGTTCATGAGTCATGATAGAATACTGCGACTTTTCCTAATCTAGCGCCAATCCGACCTAGCTAATGTTACCTTCAACTATTTATAATATCAAATCAACATATATATAATTGAAATTTACTTTCAATTTCACAAGAACACAGCACTTTTAATTCTTTTCTACAAGAGATAAAATTAAGCAGCAGAGACTAATTAAACAAGAACCATCGGTGCTAACAGTACTGAATGATGATAAGGAATTAAGGCATCAAGAAAGCAATCATTTACATGCTATAAGTGAATAATGGTAATACAAGCATAACGAAGAAAAAGTTATTGTTACCTTCTTCCACTTGGAAGGAATGAGATATAAGTATAAAACTGCAGATATAATTCTGAGAAGGGGGCACAAAAAGATTGAGCATTATTATGCATGACATATGAAGGGACCAGTTTTGTCCCATCCAAAATTAAACAATTTTAATAATTGCTTATTTATACACGTAAATATTATTTAGAATTCGTGCAAATTTAGACCATTTTTTTGTTAAATAAATTTTATCATTTGTTATTCATATACTACAACAAAAAAATATTTATTTTTTATTTAAATTTAAGTTTTATTTAATAAAAAAATATTATTCAATATATTTAAGCTCATATATTTTTATTTATTTATGCAAATACTAAATAAAAGTATAAAACAAAAAAATTTATAAAATAATTAGATTAATTAAATAAAAAAGTATAATAGACAATAAATTAATGTCTTAATTTTTATAAGAAATTGTGTGTATATATTTTTTGTAAACATTCAAAACTTTAATTTATATATGCAACATTGATCATTACATATTTATAGACTATATCTTTGATCCTGTATCAAAAATAATTTAAACATTATTTATATTAAAAGTTTTATCCAACTACAAAAGAAAATACGAAAAAAATACAATTAATAATAAAGAGATACTATTTGATCGATTATATATATATATATATATATGTATTATTATTATATTTTTTTGTTAATATTAAAAAATATTTCACTTTGTAAGAAAAGTTATTATTTGACTCATGGTAATCTTTATAAATCATTATATGGATTTGTACGCCAATTGATTGTGTCTAATAAAAAAATTAGACTAATTAATTATCACTTTAAAAATGTATAATAATAAAATAAATAATTTTGATTAGCATGTATGATTTGTGAATAATTTAATAATATATGATAATTTTCTTTTAAATAATAATGTATTCAAGCAAATAATAATATAATAAGAATAATAATAATTTTGGAGAGTATTATGATTACATAAATTATTATCAATTATAATTATAAATTTATTTAATAGTAATAATGATAGGTTTGGTCTACTTTAAAATAAGAAAAATAAATTTTTAATCAATACTAAATTAACAATTAAAATGATTGATAATTAATATAATTATATATTTATTATAGTTATTAATTGTAGCTATTAACTTAATATATTTTATGCCTATGATTATTTTTTATATATATAAATATATATTCGTAAATAACTAAATTTTAACTTGATGAGTATTTCTTTATACGTTAATAAAACTTTTAGTACAACTATTAATATTTACAGAATTACTATTGTGTATTAATAATTTTAAATTATACAGAAATGAAGCCACTATTTATTATTTGTTCACAATAACTTTACATAATTGATTAAAATTTTCGTCGTATCTTAAATTATTTTGTATAGATATTTTATTACAACGTCAATAAAATTTTTTAGTGCAACTAATAGTATTTTTTAGGATTTAGTTTTTGTTAAATTAATAATTTAAAAATATAATTTACTATTAGTAATGTTTTTAACTTAATTATTGAATTTTTTTTAGTTATACTGAGAGTCAATAAAAATAAATTTATAAACAAAAAAAATATTAAAAAATTTAAAAATAATATATCCAAAAATAATAGCTGTAATATATAAATTGAAGTAACAATTTAAAATTTTCTAAAACTAATCTAATCAAATGTTAATATTAAAACTAAATTATTTAAATAATATATTAGTTATTCTAGACTTTAGATACAAATAGATTATAATCATTCTCGAAACAATAATCAACTAAGATAATGACATACCTTAAAATTTAGAATTTATGCAAATTTAGATTATTCTCTTGTTAAATAAGTTTTATAATCCGTTATTTATGTTATGTGGCAAGACATAGAATAGTCATATCAAGTAACTAAATTGACCTTTATTCTCATCAATGGCATTGCATTGACGCACCAAGAAGGTAATAGTTTCTGAAAAAAAAATCACAATATATTATAATTTTAATTATGAAAAATAAAAAAAAAAACATTTAAACAAAGCACTAATCTTTGAAATTGTATTTTCAAGGATGAAATAATTTTTTGAAAACTAAACCTAAATTGAGAAAACTCAATCTCATTATATATTCCACTTCGAAGATTTTATGGCTGACGTAGAAAGCATAGAAGAGATGAAATTTGAACTTGGCCTATAAAATTTTTTAGAAGCAATTGCTAAATAAAAAATCGAGCTCCTCCTAAGAAAAAACTAATTTTACCCACATTTCATTGGGTTGATCATAATATATGAATAGATCCAACCATCCTTCAGTAAAAAGAGTTCATTGTCCCTTTGTTAAACTCTTACATCCATATAATTAGAACCCGAATCAGTGAATACAACTCGATGTGGTATTTAATGGATGTGGTGCATTGTAAACGATTGCGACAAAAGAGAATCGCACTATAAGGTTAGATGAAAAAAATAAACATGAGTAAGAACAATAATCAAATTATCAAAAGAATAATAGAATAGGTATATCAATAAAATATCATAAAAAATTATAACTTGTACCTTAAAAGAATAGTTTTCAATAGAAAACAAAGAATACAACCTTATTCTATGAAGTTGTCAATGAAAAATAACATATTAAAAAATTAAATAAAATATTTTGCCTCTAAAACTTAGACTCATAAACTTTATACTGGTGTATGTATCAGTGCAATGTACGAAAAATATTTAATATTTTATTTATATCTGAAGTATTTTTTAAAAATATATTTTTTAATATATTTAATTTTAAATTAAGCTCCATTTATTTTTTTTATTCATGTAAATACCAAACAATAATATATATCAAAGAAATTCACAAAATAATTAGATTTATTGAAAAAAAGACATAATATACAATAAATTAATGTCTTAATTTCTATGAAAAAATGTGCGTACATATTTTTTTGTCTTTAACATTAATCGTTGCACATTTAATTTATAGGTTGTATCTCTATTCCTATATCAAATAAAATTTAAATATTATTTATATAAAATTTTCTATCCAACTAAAAAAAAAGAAATGAAAAACACAATTAACAATAAAGAGATACTAATTGATTAAACTGTACCTTCAAAGACTTCTCTATACTTAACATTAATCGTACAATTCTCAGAGATCCCTCGTGATTCTGAATTAAAACCTTTATCTTTTGGTTGCTCTTAACTCTTGAAAATGTCACATATAACTGTTCGTGCATAAAAATCAATCTCGATAAGTATAGATCCACGGTTTTCAGCATATATTCTTGAATCATGTTTATTATCATACCAAAAGACACTATCATTGGAAATTATTTTCTCTAAAACTTGATTGGAATGTTATTATTATTTGGAACCATAATAATCTTTGGAATTAATGCAATTCCTCCTATTTTAATCTCTGTTATTATTTTGCATTCAATCAATTGATTTTCAAGTCTCTTAACCTGTAGTTGTGTACCATTATATAAGTCATCTGACTAGTTTATGTTCTTAAGTAACGTCACCGGAACACTAATATAAATTACAAAATAATATATTATTTAGAATTTATAGTTATATATGTATAGCTAAAAATACTATAAAAAAGAAATAAATATTTATAGTTAAAACTCTTAAGCTTTCTAAATTTTAATATAATAATAGACTGTCTATTTGGGTAATTTTGTATGTACTCAATGAATTATTTTGTGAAATTCTTTCACAATGTACATCTCAATTTAGGTCCATTCTTATATCACATGAAAACAAAATAGTTAGAAACATAATAACGGTTAAAAATCTAAAAAACAAACTTAATAAAACTATCACAATTGTTTTAATTTATCCCACTCATCAAGTTCTAACACAATAAAAGAAAAATGACTTATAAATTTATTAAAGATCTCTAAATGTTAGTATAAATTAATGAAATCTCTCTAAAATTCAATTATTAGATCACACATCATACACAAATCACAAAATACTAAAACCTAAATTATACCCTAATCTAACCTTATTATTTATTCCAGTGGTAACTAACTCTGTCTACTATCAATTCCATTTTTTTCAAATCAACCTAATTGTTGTATGATTTAGTTACCACTAGACATACGTCATGTTTTATCATTTTTTGTGATTTGTGTATGATGTGTGAACTAATCGAATTTAGTAGAGATTACATTAGTTTATGCAATAAAAAATATTATACTTAGTAAAAAAAATGTAGGTGAAATATTGTGTATTTATAAATAAGTTTTTTGGTTGTTGGCCATACAGTTAGTCTCTCAAGCAAAAAATTTGATTAAACATAACTAATACGTTTAATAATATTATATCTCATGTTAAACCATTATAGGACCGGTACAACAATTTAATGTAAATTGTGATAGGATGAAAAGATTTACTAATTTAAATTTAAAATACTTCACAAAATTAACAAATAATAAATAAATAATTTTTATAAATATTTTATTTTAATTTAAAATAATGCATTCTTATGAGTAATTAATTTTTATACTATTTAAAATTTTTGAAAAAATAAACTCCATTCATGTTAAAATTATAATAAAATTGCTCTCATTTAAGAATAGAATGGTGACTTATATAAAAAAAATCTTGTCCAAACAAAATAATCATCTTCAATTGCAATGAAAATAATTGACAATGCATCACAAACATACTGATTACAAAATTTTCGGCACCAATTTTTCCCATCTCCAACTTGAATTACAAATTGCAGAAGTAGAACAAATAATTAGAAATTCACAATTTAAATAAGAATCATTTATATATTGACCGAATGATCAAAATATATAATATTTATAGACCAATAATTAGAAATTCACAATTCAAATAAGACTCATTTATATATTTACCTAATGATCAAAATATATTTTATAGACCATGAAGAAGCTCAAAATTTTTAAAGTTGACAATTCGCAGCTAGTAAAACTTATCCATGTTCAATTTTAGGGTCATTTATTTTATTGAAACAACACAGAACATTGTCAATTGGTATTCTGAAAGAAAATTTTGAAGCACTTCCAGTCTAAAATCACCATTCACAAATCGAAAATTATATTAATGGAGCTAAGTTAATGATAGAAGCTAGAACACTAACAAATTCCATAAATTCTGTAAACAGTGCTCATCAGTTGTCAGTTATGTCTATCATTGTGCTAATACACACTGCACTATTTCATGAGTATTGAAATTATATAACATCAGAGTTTTCCTTCGTGAAGAAACCATATACACACAAATAGAACATGAACCTAAACTCAGATTCCACAACTTAGGCCTGAAAAGTACCAGCATCCTGAGATGTACCAGCATCCTGAGATGTACCAACTTCCTGAATAAATACATTAAAAGAGAATCTACATTAACTCCAATGCAAATAATCAATGAAAAAAATAGACTACCGCAACCACATGAAATATAAGGAGAAATGTTTAAATACAATACTCAATCAAAACTATGAAATACTTGAAGCCAATTATCAATATATATACAAGGAACATGAAGCTAAAATCAAATGAAATATCTTCATCTTGACAAGAAAAAAATAGATACAATATCATTAATAGTTTTGATGATTTATGATAGGCAGTAGCTATGATTACTCATGCAAGGAACTTAACAATCACATAATTATGAGTCACAGTATAAGCAAACCTTATGATAAAGTAATCACAAAGCAAAACCATACTATCAAAGTAAAAATGTATCCACACACAAACAACAAAGTCATAATTAGAATAAACAAATTAAAATGCTAAGATACACCCAAAATATGGATAAATGATGATGGTACCTGCGCATTACCAATCACACAGAACTGGACTTTGATATAGCCATTGAATGTTTTCCATACTTTGCTGTAAAAGGTTTGAGGTGCATCATCACCAGAGCGTGCATTGAAAGTAATGTAAAACATAAGGCCAGCAACAGCACCAGCATTAACGCTGACAAGCTTATCAAACTCAAAATTCACCTTCTACATAGTAATAACAAGAATAAAAATAATCATTAGTGAATGAGATTATAGACATAAATAAGATTATGGACATAAATAAAACACAATAAAGCAAAAACCATCATAGACACAACATTTTTGCGATTGTAGATTCGCAAGCTTTTCTGAATCATATCCTTCACAAGTTTCTGCCTATACTTATCAGTCATCGAATAGGGTCCAACTCCGCCACACATTCTACCTCCATAGTCAGGAACAATGAATCCCTGTAAACAACATAAAGATAAAAAACCCTAAAGAGTTAAATTATGAGATTATCAAAAAAAAAAAAAAAAAGCGTGTGGTGAATTTAAAAGAACCTGACTGCGGAAGAACTGTCTATAATATTCATGAATTTGTTCATTAGTGAGTTTCTCATCAGGCGGACGGTGTACAGTAGAAGTTTCTTTCACCGTTTTCTTCGGTTTACCATCCCCATCATCCCTACCTCTTTTAGCTCCGACAGAAGCCTTACTAGTCGGACGGTGTACAGTAGAAGTTTCTTTCACCGTTTTCTTCTGTTTACCATCCACATCATCACTACCTCTTCTAGGTCCGACATGAGCCATATCTCTCTCTAACTGTCAATTTCAGAATCAATCAATAAATAACAACGAAACAGGATAGAAGCACACGGAGTTTCAATTCAATGATGCACAAAATCAAACGTGTGAATCGGAGAAGAGAAGGCGGAGTACTTACGACAATCACCGGAGCGTATGATATGAACAAAGAGGTCGACGATTCTGATTCTGGTGAATTGGGGTTAGGGTTTTTATTAATTTTTTCCTGGTGCCTTCAACGTTGAATTCACGGAGGTAAGTGGTTTATTGGGCTTATACGTTGGCCTTTTTATTGGGCTGCTTGTTGGGTTTATTTTCATGATTTTTACTACCATGTAGATGTTCTTGTAGGTTTATAATTGGTTCCGTTCTCCGGCGGCGCAGGAAGAGAGGGAACAAATCACTTCGTTCAGGCCGGGCGATAAGCGCGAAGCTTCATTGAAACTCGACGCGAAGTTTCAATGTCGGCAGGTTCGGACTTCAAGCGACAACGGTGATGCAGGATACGACGGCGTGGTGGACGAAAACAGAGGCGCAGGCGACGGCGGCAGGGAAGGCAAGTACCACGACACAGGGGTGGGCGAGGTTGCGGTCGACGACAGTGACGCAGGCGACGACAACGTGGCAGGCGAAGGCAATGAAATGGACGACGGTGCGGATACGGGCAGTAGCGCTTCACAAAGAGAAGAAGATCGCACCTTGAATCGCATGCTTCGTAGACAAATCCGTGTGTTTTAGAATCCGGGTCGGGTTGGATTTGGAGCTTCGCTCTCTTTGGATCTGAGCCGGCTTGGCGGTCCGGATCTTGACAAAAAAAAAATTTGGTTCCGTTTCATTTTATTTAATATTTATAGCATCAAGTCATCAACAAAAATTTGGTATATTCTTATATTAATGTATTTAAAAATATAAATTTCTAAAAAATAAATGGCCATTTGTATCCATGAGAGAGATGAAAATACTGACATTTGTACCCATGAAAGCTCAAAATTAATATTGTATCTATGATAGATCATGTTCGTGTGACAAAAGTGTCCTGGCTTAGATCTGAGCTTGGTTCGTAGGTTTCCGAACCTACGTGGCACTCCCACCCCCCAAAAGCGAGTAAAGTACCAATCCGGTCTCTGTCCATTTTCCAAAATGACAAGACAACCCTTAACCAAAAACACGTTCTATTACGGTCCCTGACCCTGTACTCGCGTCTGCCAACCCGGTCCTTCTGTCAGTTTTCCGGCGAAAGTTTGACGGAAATTGCTGACGTGTCAGGTTAAAAAATGGACAGGGACCTAGTTGTCTCTAAATTTAAATTGGTTAGGAGTTTATTTGTCCGTATTATTCTTTAAATAATATTTTTTAATTATTTTTTTATTCAGTATATTAATATTTTTTTAAATAAATGAGTACAAACTAATTAATAAATTATTCAAATTTAAAAATATTATTTATTATAAAACCAAATAAATAATTTTTAAATATATAAATAATAAACATTAAAATTCAGTTAATACATTAATAATAATAATAACCCTATGATATACTATTAGTATTATGATCTAGCTAATTTTTATAATAAAGTGAAAACTAATGAACACATTATTTAATATATAGTAAACTTCTTTTTACTAATAACAAATTTAATCTTTTATCTCTTTAAACTAAATTAATAATTCTGATATCTTTACACTAAAATACACTATGAGTAGGCTACTAATACTAAATGAAATAAAACATAATAGAATTATTAATTTAGTTTAAAGAGATAAAAAATTAAATTTGTTACTAGTAAAAAAAAGTTTACTATATATCAAATAATGTGTTCATTATTTATAATACTAATAGTATATCATAGGGTTATTATCACCAATAGATCAACTCCTATAGGTGTGGGGGCAAGCGCCCCCACTACAGTTTGAAATTTTATTGAGTAGTATATAATAATAATATTTATTTGCCTCCATTAAATTATTAAATTTGACCCCACAATAATTCTTTATTCAACTTTCGACACTTGATAATCAATTTGAGAACTTCAAATTAGATTTCCATTATAATAATCAATTTTTAAATTTAAATAAGATTGGTGTTCTTTTTTAGAAATCAGCTCAAAAGAATATTATCTATCCATTTGTGTTTCTTCTTTTCAAATTAGCTTTAGTTTTTTTTTTATAATAACTACACTAATTGAATGAAAATTTTCAACTACGAATATCATCAAGAGCTAATTGTATGAAAGTTGAGTTTTAAATGATTGTTTAAAGACATATACAAAAAAAGACATTTTTTTGTAACTAAAAAAAGGAACATTTTGATTATATTGTTAAGGTTTCAAAATATGAAATATAAAAAATTTAATTTTAAATTATGTGTTATTATTTAAATTACGATTTTCGTATTTTAATTTGTAATTAGATATCTTGAAACCTAATCATATTTCATAATAATAAAATATAATTATAACAACAATTATGCTACGTAAATATAAAATAATCACTTGTACAAAATAAATCTTAAAATACAAATTTTGAAATACAAAATACACATTAAAAATAAGTTAATATATGTATTTATACTCAAATTTATAGTAGATAATTTGATAGCTAATTTTTTATGTAAATGTAATATTTTTATTATAAAAATTATTATCATGTTATATATATTTCACCCCACTATCAAATTTTTTTGGATCCGTCACTAGTTATTATTATTAATGTATTAACTGATTTTTAATGTTTATTATTTATATATTTAAAAATTATATTTAAAAATTATTTATTTGACTTCATAATAAATGATATTTTTAAATTTGAATAATTTATTAATTAGTTTGTATTTTTTTATTAAAAAAAGAATATTAATATAATGAATAAAAATATAATTAAAAATATTGTTTAAAGAATAATAAAGACAAATAAACCCCTAACAAATTTAAATTTAGAGACAACTAGGTCCCTGTCCATTTTTTAACCTGACACGTCAGCAATTTCCATCGAATTTTCGCCGGAAAACTGACAGAAGGACCGGGTTGGCAGACGGAGTACAGGGTTAGGGACCGTAATGGAACATGTTTTTGGTTAAGGATCGTCTTGTCATTTTGGGAAATGGACAGGGACCGGGTTGGTACTTTACTCCCCAAAAGCCATATCTGAGCCAACCATTCACCATCATCATCTTCATCTTCTTCACCATCATCCCCATCTATCACTGTCTCTTTCCAGCCACCATAACCTCCATCACCTCAACACCGCCACAGCCACCTCCCTTCACCACAACCTCCGGCGACAACCCACACCTTCTCCATTCCTGGGTCTCCTCTCGTCTGCCACCAAACAGCCGCGACACCCAACCTTCTTCGCAGGGTCCTTACGGCATTCCAACCCGTCACCACTCCCCTGTTCGAACCCTAGTTCCGCCAACCATCACCGTCGGCCTCTACGAGCCACCGCAACTCTCTTCCCTTTTCTCCCCTTTGCGTGTTCTCTGTCTTTCTCAGCCACACCAACGAACCGGCCACCTTCTCCTCCCTCTCTCTCACTGGCCGAACCGCCGTGCCGTCGACGAGCCACAGCGACATCGACGATGAGCCCCTTTTCCCCTTTCTTCTTCCTTCTCTGTCATCCCGTCTCACCATCGCGAACCAGCCTAGCATCATCGCGATTCCAGCCCCGTTTTCCGTTCTCCCATGGAACGACCAGAACAGGGTGCAGCCCCTGTGTCTTTCATCCCCTCCGTTTTCCCCTGTTTCATGGCTGCGTTCACTCTCCGCTGCTGCAATTGAAGCAGTGCCACTACCAGGCCACCGCTTCTGCTCCGGCCAATTCAGCCATCATCTTCTCTTCACTTGTTCATTCTCTGCTTTCCAGGTTCCCATTTTCATTTGTTGAGTTCTGTTTCTTTCATTGTATTGCTTTTAGTTCATTTTGCTTAATTTGGTTAGTTAGAAATGCATGTTAGTTGCTTAGGTTGTTAGATAATCTGAGCTGGATAGTGGATTTAGGTTTGTTTTGATTCATGCTGCTGTTTGAAAATTTTGCTGTTTTAATTCATGCTGCTGTTTGAAAATTTTGGCTTGTCTGATGCTGCTGGGAGCTTTGGGGGAGGTAGGGTTCGGACAGGGGAGTGGTGACGGGTTGGAACGTCGTAAGAACGAGAAGGTTGGGTGTCGCGGCTGTTTGGTGGAGAAGAGGAGCTGGCGCTGTGGTTTCTGGGCTCAGCGGAGGTGAGAAGAGGGGAAGAAGAAGAAAAAGGGGCGTGGCGGTATGGGTTGTCGCCAAAGGTTGTGGTGAAGGGAGGTGGCTGTGGCGGTGCTGAGGTGATGGTGATGGAGGTTATGGTGGCTGGGAAGAGACAGTGATGGATGGGGATGATGGTGAAGAAGATGAAGATGATGATGGTGAATGGTTGGTTCAGATATGGCTTTTGGGGGGGGGGGGAGGGGTGGGAGTGCCACGTAGGTTCGGAAACCCACGAACCAAGCTCAGATCAAAGTCAGGGCACTTTTGTCACACGGACAGCATCTATCATGGGTACAAGATTAGTTTCGAACTTTCATGAGTACAAATGTCAGCGTTTTCATCTCTTTTGTGTTTGTCATTTATATGCTCGTTTTGATTTTCTTTAATTATAAATTTTGATATTTGAAGTTGTTTATAAATTTTTAGTAATAAATTATAGATAATTTATTATGTGAAATTGTTAAATTTTAAATGTTATTAATTTAAAAATAATTAAATTTAAATATTTAAAATTATATATTAATTTTTTTATAATTTTATTCTATATTTAATTAAATCGGTTCAATTATGATTTAATTTCGATTGAATCATTAAACTATTAAATTAGTCACTTAATCGGTTCAATGATCAATCCAGTTCTCACCACCTTTAAAATAGTAAATAACATTAACATATTTTATTTAAAAAAAAATCGACTCAATTTAATGTACACACATCGATAATTTGTTAATTTACTTAATAATTATATTTTTAAATCATAAAATTCTTTTGATAAAATTAAAAGATTAAAGTAAAATATAAAAGATCTAATTTTAATAAGGATTATGCTATGTATATACCAAAATCATCCATCAGTATAAAATACATGTTTAAATGTAAATACACATTAAAAATAAATTAAATCACATATATATTTATACACAAATACATTGGTAGCTGATTTTAATAGCTAATTTTAGTGTACAAATAATATTTTTATTTTAATAAATATGGTAGATAAATACTGAATTAAATTTTAATTTAAAGTAATTAAATTTTATTATGAAAAAATAAATATAAAAAACATTTTTTTCAAAAATTAAAAAAAATAATTTACTCAAAACAATGAGTTATATGGACTAATTCATTATATTGTAAATAACTGAATATTAAAACCAAATATTAAGTATTTTTATGTAATTCAAAATTTTAATAGCTAAATTTTTAATAATTTTAAAAAATTAAAATAAATTAACTCATAAATAGAAATGATAAAAAAAATTGTGAAAATGAATATTACAAAATCATAAAATATTACCTACTTTAATAATTATATATATAATTTATAATAATATTTATAATTTAAATTAAATTGAATCTCTCCTTACAAGGCAGGGAAAATAAAATAGTTTAAAAATAAAATTAAGATTAAATCAATTTACGAAATTTTCGTTTTCCGTGTGTCATTACTCATTAGACTTGGTTGAGTTCCGGAAATCACAATCGAAAAGCGTGCCATTTACCACCGCCGGGGATATTTTACTCCATTCCAATCCGTAATATCCATTTCCCACTGCCACACACTCCTCTTCTTCTTCTTCTTCCTCCTGCTCCTCCTCCTCCTCTCTCCGGCGACAACCATGGCTGACCGAAACCCTTCCACCGATGACCTTGACCAGCTCCTCGACTGTAACGACCTCTCCCTCTCTCTATGTTCATCACTCTTAACACTTATCACCTTGTTATTTAATTTTTTTAATTTTATTTTTTTGCATTTAATCATTTCAGGTGCTTTGGATGATTTCCAAACCTTCAACCTTAATAATTCCTCCGCTCAGAGGTCCCTATTTTCTTCAATATAATCACTTTCCCTTTCAATCTTTTCAATTTTGTTGTCTGAATTTTTCTACTTTGTTATAATCTATTAGGAGCGGGGAAGCAACTGTGGTGAAAAAGGAGGCACCTTCTCTTCCTTCTAGGGTTCAAGGATTGGGGATGGGTGGTGGGTTACCCGATTTGAAAAACAAGAAAAAGGGGAAACAGAAGGCTCCCAAAGATGCCCACGTCAGCGAGGCACTCGACAAGCTGAGGGAGCAGACCAGGGAGGCTGTCAAGGGTCTCGAATTCATGGCTCCGTCGTCGGCCGATGATTTCGGTAAGGATGCCATGATGGAGGATTGGGTCAAGCAGTTTGAGGACCTTGCTGGCTCTCAGGTAACTAAGTTTACATCCTTCCATTCATTTCCTTTAAAGTTGAAAGCTTTGTGTTGTTGGGAAATGGTGCAGTTGAAAATCGCTTATGCTAGTTTAAAGTCAAATCTTTGTTTCTTGTGCTGTGGTTTACAGTTTGAGTAAAATGGTTGAGTTCATGAAGTTGTGAAATGAGTAAGAGACTCATGGATTTTACAGGCACCTTGTGTTTTGCTTCTTTTTATAGTGTCTTCTGTAAGCATTAAGCTTATCATTGGGGCATATAATTTTACCATAATTTTCTAGACATGTATGAAACCATGAATTAGTAAAAGGATTTCACGTCCTTGGCACAAATTGAGTTATTCTGTAACGAAATGCTTGGTTTCTATACATGATAATACATGATTAAGCTATGAAGTGGAGTGAATAGTGAATGTTGGGTCTTGCGGAAAGTTGTATTTTGTTTCATCATTCCACTAAAATGGTATTTGGTGTTTGCTTAACTTTTTACAAGCATGAAATAATTTTCCTGTTGCTGTCATTGGATGATCAAATATATTCAGTTTTCTTATCTTGATTTGACTGAAATGTGTACTTAGGTATGGAATGGTCAAGAGATTATTGACAAGGAGGTTGATGACTCTTGTTTATATGGCTTTTTCTCCCTTTATGATTCTTTTTCTAATATTAAAATTGAAAATTGGGCTGCTTATTTTCATGTAATGACAAGTCCGCATTCTCGTGGTATAGAAATCATGTTGGTAGTGCTCTCCACTTCTTGCATTTGGTTTTGTCTGATTTTGAATGGGATATGAAATCAAGTTCACCATATATTCTGGCATCCAGTTTTCATATTAAAATTCCTAAAGCTTAGTTATTATGCCAGAGTATTTGTTTTAATGAAATGTAGTTGTCCATATTTCTTTCCAAATAGCATTTGAATGAACTAAAATAGTGCTTATACTGTGAGGGAAAAAAACCTATTTATCTTTTAATGGTAGTGTACTTTTTTTTGTTTGTATAGAATACATTATGTAATGAACTCTTACGGATTTCCTGCTTCTTAACTTAAAGAGATTGCGCTAACTGCGTCTGCAAATCTCACTCATAATCTTGCTTAAGAATTCAAAAATAAAGGTATTGATTACTGAAATTTTATAGAACATTTGCAATTTTCAGCTGTTAAATAATGAAGGCTGTCAAAATAGTCACAAATTTAAGCTTAAGATTGATAGATGACTTTTTACTTTTGTATGTTCTTAATATTTTTTGTTTGATATTCCCGGTTTGTAAAACTGTATGAAGTTTATTTTATGGGACTGTGGTCCTTTATTTGTATGTTTTGCTTTATACTTGCCATGGCATTCTGAAGAGAAGTAATTTCTGTTGTAAATCAGTTCTTTAAGTGCTTTATTTTTTATTGTAAATCAAAGCAATTAATATGAGGGTTCTTATCTTATGTTACAATTAATCGCCTATAGTTTGCTTGTTTGGCAATAGGGATCAGCATCTTTCCTTGCATTAATGTGTCCAAATTTTTTTTAATTATGAACTCAAGTTGAAAATTTATTGGACTTGGATAATAGATGCTAACAGGAATTTGGACTCTAGGAACTGCAACGTACTTTCTGAAAAGAGAAGTTTGAACCCCACATTTAGGAGGTTACTTCCATGCAGATGTGATTTTGTTTGAGTTTGACATGGAAAAGCAACTAGCAAAATATTTTAGCTGAGACATGCAGCCCAGCCTGGAAATGTGTTTCACAAACTTAGCTACTTGTACTATATCTTCTATTCTGTTCTTTCAAATATGGGAATGAGGGAGGGGGAACATATTATTGTGTACATACTACATACTCATATGTTTTGTCTTTTTCTCCTTGTTGGCTCTTCTGTTACCCCCACTTTTTGTTCTCTTCCGTAATTCCTCATCATGAGAACACTGTATCTTGGCATGATTTCTGGAAGTCAAGCTGATAATGTCATTAATTTGTTTAGGACATGGAATCTATTGTGGAGACCATGATGCGGCAACTTCTGTCCAAGGAGATTCTTCATGATCCAATGAAGGAAATAGGAGAAAGATATCCAAAGTGGTTGGAAGAGCATAAATCCAGCTTAAGCAAAGAAGACTATGATCGTTATTCACATCAGTATGAACTGATACAGAATCTGAATGAAGTCTATGAAAATGATTCTGAAAACTTCACCAAGATTGTTGACCTCATGCATAAGATGCAAGAATGTGGACAACCACCAAATGATATTGTCCAAGAGCTTGCTCCTGATTTTGATCTAGCCAGTCTTGGCCAGATGTAAGTGTTCTATCCCATCTTATCTTATCTTTGAACTGATTGCTATGGCTGTTTTCGTGTTTATGTTGTACTGTACAGTTGTAACTGCAGCCTCAATTTTCTTACTTCTAAATCAAATTGTTAGCTCCATATATTCTGAAATAAATGAATGATCTGTCATGGAAATTTACTAATGGGTAGAAGTTGACTATGTAGAGTAGCTGTTTCTAGGGTCACCAAAGTTAAACTTTGTGCATGATGCACCAAGATAATCCAATGATGTAGATCTAATAGAAACTATAAAAATTATAACATTATGCTAAGATTTATACCATGGGATTCAGGGATTATCTTCGTGCATCAAAGCACGGCTTGCTCAATAAATGGCCAAAATTGGCTATTTATGATTTTTATCTTTGTTTGCAGATAGTATAACTTAAAAATAGAATCATTTTTCTTTAATTAAGGCGCTTGGTATGGTGTTTAATGCATTTCTTGTTTCTAAACCAATGAAAAGATGAGTTGTTGTAATATCTGCAAATTTGAAAATCTAAATGTAAACCATTCTTGTTGCCATTGGTCACCACCAACCCATACTAGTGGCTTCCTACAATCCTGCTCCAACATTCCTAATAAGAAAAACTCTATCAGCAATAGTTGCTATATGCACCAACCTGCTGGTATGATTGACAAGCACTACCCCATGCTCTGCCTCAACCTACCACGAGTGTTCACTGGTGTTTCCATTTGCCACTGACCGTTGCCTTATCACTACCAATTGGGAACGATGTTGAGAATCTGAGAATTTAAATGGAAATTTGAGGAAGAAACCAGACAAGAATGCACAAAATGCAGACAGATGAAAATGCAATAGAGCAACTGCCTTTATACTTTCAGGACACGATTTTAAAACTTAAAATTACTTGGTAGCATTTGTTTTCATTTTCTGGGTATAAAGGCTACTTAAACTTAGCATTTGTTTTCGCCATGTTACATATGTATTTATGTGTATCAACTCTAATAAAAACATTTTCTCCTTCTGCAGACCTCCAGAAATGATGGACTCTCAGACAAATTGTTCTATAATGTGAAGCAATTTCTTCCTCCTTATACTTTGGCAGCTGCTGGTTTTTCAGATTCTTAGGAACATTTGTTTTTTAACTTGTTAGAATAAGAAGGCTTTTATGCATTACTATTTTCCCCCTTTGTCTACTCATAGTTAAGCTAAGTTTGTATATTATATCAGGGATTTTGTAACGTTTTGTGACAGCAATCATGGTACTAGTTATTGCTAGTTGCCCCCACCAAAATTTTCTTTCTGATTTTTTTATAATCATTTCCTATTTAGTTGCTGGATGTTTGATTAATGTTTGCCTCGTGAATTAATAATAATTTTCCAATGGCCTGAGGCATAAACTAGTATTTTTTTTTGTCTTCCAATTTTTATGATTTCATGTTTTTTAATCTCACAAGTCAATAAATATTGGTGGTGTAAAATAAATTATATATACCTCTGGGGAAGCACCATTGGACTTGTATGTTCATATCTAATGCTTGTGAATTTTATTAGTTTAAAAATACAGTAATTCGGTACTTCTCAGCGGCAGCTACAGAAACATTTCGAATATCAAAACAATCAATGGATGAATTTTTCAATTTTTTTTATTTAAATTATGTAAATATCAAAATAATCAATGGAAGATGATTTCAATATAACCAAATCTCAAAAGGTTGCATTTGTGTAATTTATAGTGCCATTTTATTTAATAATGTCATTTAAGCAAATATGATTTGTAACAGCCAATGTAAATGGAATAAAAATATAAAGTAAACCGTCTTTAAATTATAACATACAAAAGATGTCTACAAACACTATGTTTAAACAAAAAAATTATTAGTCACCAAAAAAAAAAAAAAAAAAAACAAAAAAATTATTTGAGGGTTATTAAACGTATTCTTAGTGTTTGTTACGCCAATATTCATCTTCCCAAAGTTCAACCTGCTTTGTTAAACTATCTTTTCTGTGAAGAATGCCTTGAAGTGTTGAAGGATCATATGGTGGAGGAATAGTGCATGGATATGAATCACTAGGAGATTTCACCATTGAATCCTCCATGAATTTCCTCCCAATACCTTGTTCAGAACATGCCATTGTTTCAGGGCAATACTCCACTGCCCCTTGAGGTATAGTTGGCTTGAACTTTTGGAGCTTTGCATATTCATTAAGCAGATGAAACATGTAATCATACACATACTCCATGCTTAAATCTTCATGTATGAATTTGCTAGCTGCCTCACCTATTGCTTGTGCCTGCTAATTAATTAAATTGAGGGATATAAAGTGATGAACAAAGAAGAATTAGAAAATGAAATATTGAGAAATAGGTTGGTGACCTTATGAGTGTTGTTATTGCCCCATTCGACGGCAAACTTAAGAGAAGTGCACTTGCTATTGTCTCTGATGGGCCAATAGTGCTGTAATGGCTCCATGCCTCTTATAAAGAAATCATAGAACTTGGGCTTAACATATAAAGTCATGGAATCACATGCCAAAATGTATTTCTCACTTACTGACCAAGCCCACCCTTCTATGTATATCTTATACCTGTGCAAAATTAAAACCCCAAAATATGTCATTCATATTATAAGATAGACGCTGAGAATAAAACATAAAGAATTTTTTTTATATTCTATTTAGTGATAAATTAAAATAAATTATGAAATTATAATTTATTTTTATTTTTTTATTTAAAAAATTTAAGCGAAAAATATAATAATAAAAAATGTAATTATAAAAAATTAATAAAAATAATAAAAGAAAAAAATGTGTTTTTTGTTAGTGTCTATGTGTCTTTCCTATCAGGATGAACACAAAATACACTAATTTGTGCTTCGGATACAGTGTCTCTATTCATGTCTTCTCTATCAAACACGATTCTATGTCTCTGTGTTTCTGTCTCATAGTCTGTAGAGGTAGAAAAATGGGTCGAATTCGTCGAGGCGACCTGCCGAACCCGCTAAAAAATGCGGGTTGGACTAGAATTTGGAACCCGCCAAATTAAAAAAATTGGCTAAATCCGCACTGCCAATTTTACAGATTTTGGTTGGACGGGACGGGTTGGCCCGCCAGACCAAGGATTTTTATTTTTTATTTTTATTCTTCTTTTAGTTATTAATTTTATTTATTTTAATTTATAATTTCGTATATATACTTAAATTATGCGACTTATTTTTTAAAATAAAGATAATTTTATTGATAAATATTATTATGAATAATTTTATTGAAATTAAAAATAATAAAAAATTTATATTATAATTTAACTATTTTTTATTTGTATTTAATTTTTTTAATTATTATTTTTTGATTAATTTTAATAAATTTTATTTAAAAAAAAATCAAAGAAATTAACCGGCCATATGTCCTTATATTTATACACAAATATATTGGTTTGCAAATAATATTTTTTTATTAAAGAAAATTAAACAATTCTACAAGACGTCTAGAAGAGAAAGTTTATGCCATATGTCCTTATACATGCACTCTTTGATAGGTTTTAATAAAAGTGTTGGACTTTGAGACTTTTTCTATTTTTTTTCCTCTACAATTTTTTTATGTTTATTTTTCCTTTCAAAATTCATGTTTATTCATTTATGTATATAATGGTATTTTATTTTATTGGGAAAATGTAGTCAATAAGAGACAACAAAAAAAACTGCCTAATTGAAAACCATTATTAAGTTGAAATGGGAAAATGGAAAATAACATTTATATCAAAACAGCAAAATAAATAAACAAATAAACAAGATGATGATGGATACTTTTCATATAAAAAAAATCTCATTGTGTAAACACATAATATTGTAAAATATTATAAATAGTAATAGGTGCTTGCTCTAGTATCATGGCTTAACTTGCTCCTCAATTCTATGCCGGAAATCAAACGTTACATTACATATGCGATTCCGGAAGACTCCTATATGTAGTCATCTTTTTATATTTCATCACTACTATTCGTCATTGGCATCTCTGATTATGAAAATTCAACCCATAATTTGATTAAAAAAGATAATGCTTATCATTTTTAATACAAATATTTTCTATTTGCAAAATTCAAACTCAATATTGCAAAAGAGAATAACAAATAAAAAAAAAATTATTAAATCCATTTGAAAGTCCACTATGATCATACTCTTACAGTCTTACTTTGTCTGCAGCTAAGGTTTGGTATAGAATATATATAGATGAAAGATTTATAGGCCTCTCATTAAACTACAACAGGATTTAAATTTCAAGAGTGGAATATAGAACTCCTTTTAGTGTATATGAGAGAGTGAGTGAATGTGTGTGTAATACTGTAATGTAGGGGATGAAAAGCGCATTGGATTGGATATGGCCAAAATTTTAATCAAATCCGTACTAAAATTATTGGATCGGATCTGATCCAATATCCGTAATTTTAAATTTGGATCCGATTTGATCCGCACATTTGCGGATCGGATCAAATATATCGCAAAATACAAAAATATTTTTAAAAGTTTATTTTTATTAAAAAAAATATTAATAAAATTTATTTTTTTTATTCTTTTAATTTTAAATATGTTTACTCTTAAAATAATATTAAACATACTTTTTTTAAATAATAAATTAAAATAATACAACATATATGATCATTATTAGTTGAAATAAAACATAAAAAAATATTTACTTATTTATTTCTTTATTTTTGCGGATACACGGATATGCGAATCGGATATGCAGATACATACACAAAATCAACAATTGGATTCTATTAGTATGCGGATCAGATCCGATCCGATAACCTTAAGGATCGGATCCATATCCGTAATTTTCGAATCGAATTTAGATAAATACAGCGAATATGCGAATCCGATTCAATCAATACCCGTGTAATATAAGGGGAAAAAAACTCTTATTTCGTCTCATTTTATTATTTTAGGTGATGAGTTATAAATTATAATATCTATCTGTAAACATAAAAATGATTCAATTATACATGTATGTGAACATTATTGTTGCCCGCGAATAATGTAGGTGTTGGTCACAATAAAAGTAGTATCTAAATCTGAATAAAAGTTTGCTTGCAATTTCAGACATTAGAATCTTGGAATTTTAACCTAACTATATATAAACACATACATTCTAACATTATGTGTAGATTTCTTGATAAAACAAGTTATTTGGATTGTGGACATATTGTTTAATTTGTTGCCTATTCTCAAGAAGGCAAAGTTATTAAAGACAAAAAAACTAGCTAGGGTGGTGTGAAAAGTAAACGATAGCTGCTACCACTACCTATGATCTTGATTATACACGAAGGGAGGCGAGGGACCAAATTAGATATATAATAAGCAATTCCAGTATAGTTTCTTGCAAACAAGTCAATTACTTCGATTTTGAACCAACTTTTTTAGGCAAAAAATTAAATTAATCACATTGTAATATTGTATATATAATATAATAATACCTAATTGTTAGGTTAAGATTCACTAATTCAGCTCTTCTTATTAGTTTCTCAATTGTTCCTCTATTTTTACTTCATTGAGTTTTTCAGTTCATCATGCTTGAAATTTCCCTTTTGTAATTTCCGTTAATTTTCAGCCATCAAAAGGATTCAAAATAAGAAAAATGTTGAAAAATATGATCTCGTTTTTTTATGTAATGTTTTGGAATTCATTTTATTAGTCATACAGTGTCAAGGTAAAAACATTATTCTCATGTAAGAATATGTGGGACTGTGGGGCATGATATAAAATTTACCTTAACAATAGTAGAATTTAAATAGCGATTGATATATCAGTGACCAATATTATTATTATTAAGTATATAACTACTAAAGGTGTCAAATGAAAGTGCTTTATTAACAAATGGAAGATATTAATATCTTTAACGCAACTAGCTGCTTTTCCTATAATTATTAGTTGGTATGAAATTAATATTTCGAATGAATGAATATCATGTAACTTTATATATCTCAGTCTCACCTACACTACACTTTTTCTCCTTTTATATTTCTATTGTTCTTAATTGCTAAATTGTACAACATTAATTGCTTTCTGAATAGTATTACTAGACTAGGGGAGTGGTTTATTGAAAAAAAAAAATAAAAGATAAAACCAGGCAAGGGTGGTGGTTTTGGTTTTGTTTTGTTGAGGAGTGGTTAAATTGTTTTTTGCTCGACTTTCATATGTAGTGATTTATTGATCAAGTGATGAATGATAAATTTTTAAATGAAATTTAGATTTGTGACAAATTAATTCTTAACCTGTTTAGTTGGGAGATATAATAGAAAATAAAAAATATATATTTCTTATTTATAAATATATTGTCACTCCAATTTAATTATTGCATATTTAACCATCTCTACAATAATGATTACCCCTATTGTTATTATTATTTTCCCATGACTTATTATTGCTACCCTATTACCCTTTTCAAAAAGAAATGAGCCCCATTTTTACTAAATTTTATAAATAACTAACAAATTAATGAGTATTAATAATATTGTTGGTACAAAAAATAGATTTTTCGATTGCTAATAATTTTGACTATAGAAGCAGTATTTTGATTACAGGAACAGAAATGGGCAAGATGAAGTCGAAAAAAAATGGTACAAAAAGCGTTAAAATCGAAATGTAGTTATTGTCTTAATCATCAATGCTTGCTACTCGACTTTCAAGTTGAGCGGAGAACTTGAGAACGAAATTTGAGAAGCAAGCTAAACAAGCATAGGACTTGAAGACTAAGGAAGACGTGAGTGTCAAAACTTAGGGATCAAGATTCTTTATAGTCAAGATAAGGTCATGACTGAAGAAAAAGAGGAAATAAGATAGTGGATAATATGCTTCATGACTTATTCATTTCCATGGCCTATAAATAGTAGAAACTTATAAGAGTTTCGGACTTCAATCAAGAACACTAAATCATCAAGTAAACTCATAAAGAACATAGAGTACAAGTACATCGAAGTCAACTTTTAAACTTTGCTTCCTTTTTGTTTATCTTTAGATTTTGTTACTATTCTACTTTGGTTAATATTTTTACACTTTCATAATCTTTTCTATTTAAATATTTGTTCCTTTGTTATTTATCGTAAGTTTATTACTAACAATTTCGACATAAATCGCTTTGACGTTGTAATTAAGTAATTTCCGGGTCAGACTCACTCTTTTTTAGATGAGTGATATCTGTTTTCCGATTTTTGAGATCATGATACAAACTCGTTTTGACACCATTTGTCGAAATCGACCAAAAAAACGAGTGAAACAAATATATATTTAAAAAAATATATTATTAAATTTTTCTTTCATTAATCTATGTCATACTAATATATCATTGATTACATAATCTAGTTATATATAAGTAGTGATCCAAAAAATAAACAAAATAATATAACAAATGAGGGAATTAAGGACTTACAAAAGTATCAGTGACTAAAATGAGGAAGGAAAAAAAAAACGTAAGTGTGTGGTAAGTGATCGACGGTAATTAATAAGAGTGCATACTGCATAACAAAAATGATTAGAGGAGACAGGAGCTTGAGAGAAATACGAAATATCCATGGAAGTAATCATTCATGATTTTTTTTTTTTTTCTTGGGTTATTAGTAGCGTATTTATCAAGGTTTTAAGTTGGGAATAAATCTAAGTCTAGTTCTCAATATTGTATATTGTATTAAATGTATTATAGTCTTTGCCAGCGGGAGTGTGAGTCAAGGGATCAAGAGACTAATTGGTTAAAAGATAACAATTTAGAATGAAGAGTCAATTATTTGAATTCTCAGGCACGATACGAAGAATGAAGCATTGGAACTGAGTCAGTCAAAGAAAAAGAATTCTCATATTATATTACCAAAAATAACAAAGATGCATTATCTAGCTTGCAACTCATGGCATATTTTCCTTCCAAAAGAAGGCAACCAATTATAGACTTTACATGAATCAAATCACTTATTTGGAAAAATGGAAAATGCCTCACAATCCGAGGGTTTCAAGAACCAATTGCTAAAAGCTGGTTTCCCTTTGAAATTTTTTGAGGCTGAGCAATATTCTTCAGCTCCCTCCTGCAAAGTAATTTATGATTGAATCATGTTAAGATATGGCATGTCATGAACAATCTTCTCCATCAGTGGCAAAGTCACCATCGATTAGACCCCCAATAGTGTCATTGGGTTTAAAGAAAGGAAACAAATTAAAGACAAAAACTTCAAAATTTAGAAGCAAATAGAGATAAAACTACTTACAAAACATAGCCTCAAGTAATTTATAGGCTAATTTATGAAAAGAAAGGACATAGGAAACATGTCTATTGTCTTTGTCCCTTTAGTCTCAAGACAGAAACCAAACACTACCATAGGGTTAAGACGTGAAGAACATGAAGAATACCTTGAGATTGCCATAAGTAACCTCATTAGCTGGAGAATTCCCAAAGCGTTTCTGGCTCAATGACAAGAAAGCCTCTAACAGTCTCTTTCTGTAAATGTCAAATCGTAGTCAGCACTTGACAAGCAAACTATCTAAAATGGCACATGACGGCTTACTTGCATAACAATGACTCAGTTGAAGGGTAGAGTGCTCCTTTTGCGGAGGTGCCTTGCTTTCTTCCAGTAGTTCCAAGGATGACTTCATGCAAGCCATACTTATTCCAGCATATAGAATATCTGCAAATTTAACTGTTCAGATAGATGCAAATATCGAGCCACAAAATTACACGAACAAAAGAACTTTGCTGAAATTTGATGCAAGTACCCGCATGTTAGAGTCTCTGCAGCGCTATCGGATTGTTGAAATTCCTTTGGTGGTAGTGGGGCAGCATGAAATAGCGGCTAGTAAATTGGAAAGCACGTTACAATCAGCAACGTACAACTCAACTTTCGATTTTACCACACTATAATATTTGACACTTACCTGGTTCACTCGAAATGGGGCTATTAGCTTATTTGACAAAGATAATATTCGATCTAACAAAGTGCTTTTCAAGTTATCTTCAATGTTGAAATTCTCTGGACTGTTAAGTGGTAGACCAACCGTAATTGAAGACACATAAACAGGTTGAAGAAAGTAGGAAAGCAAAGCTCCTGGAAAAGGAAACAATATTACCACACTTGAATTTTGCAAAGGAATAAGGTAATCAATCACTGTTCTATCAACATTAGCCAAATTATTCAAATGAACATTTTTCTGATCAGCATATAGCTTTGTTTCATGTTTGTAAACATGACTTTTTATGTTGCACTAGTGGCTACTATACCTAAATCCTCATATTTGTGTTCCAGAAAGATTCACAAACAGGCAAATAGTCCTGGTTTAAGCATGTCTAACCTTGAACACCGACAGTGTTCCAACGAGCTATCTTGTCGGAGCAACTAACTGATAGAGTAGTATCACCACGACCCGGCTTCCTTTGGACTGTCCCCTTTTGTTTTAACCCATTATCTGGAATTGAATGCAAAAGCAGTTCTTTAGACACAAATATCGCCCGTGTAAATATTCTAGTTCTTTATCATTCAAGAAATCGCATTAAGGTGAACACAATATCCATCATATTTTATAAGAATTATATTCACAGAAAACTTGCTAAAGAGATGTTAACATGGATATATTTATTTACCTAGAGGTGAAGATGAATCACTTTCGCCTGAGGGCACAATCTCCAAAGGCGAGTCAACCGAACTCAACGAAGAAGCTCCACCTAAACACAACCAACCCAACATGGTAAGTGGTAACAAATAAGGGAAGGATTTTGATGATTAGATATAGACAAGATAAAGTGAGAACTAAGTTTACATGGTAGCTGTGATATGTACATATGTAATTTCCAACCCCTCTTCATGTTATATTTTCTTTCACTAACGCACTCAGAATCCAGCTCAAACTGTAAGTTGCCATCATCGACTTTGAACCATTTGCATTCATTGCTAGGCATATGCTTACTACAACTTTCAGTAAGATGCTGAATCTGTGTATAGAAGAACCTGGTGTGAATAGAAACGAATGAAATAATATCTCCTCACATAACAACACATACAAAATTGAAAACTTACTATTCCACAATACATCTTAGAAATCATTTGAAATATCACCTACACAATCTAAGATCTTTCAAAACTACACATGAAAAAGCATAGAGAACAATTTCTACATTCAAATTGATACATTTGGAGGACATAGAACATGTTCAAACTAAAACAAGAATGGCGTTCAATCTGCATAAGTTTATGAATTTAATTTCTATACAGTAGCAGCATGATGTTTTAAACCGAGATAAGATAACGTGTTGCCAAATCAATGAAAGTAAATACTTTTCACACTCATTTCTTGAATACTCATCCAAAAACAAGAATTTGATTGGATTACACTGCTAATATATCAGAATTGAACTAGTTTATAGCATAGTAATGACACAAAATGCAGAAAGCTCAAGAAAATCATAGTAAAAGAAAAGAAACCTCATCAAAGCTCTTCGAGCTATAACTTCAGCATGGGAATCATGAACAACATCACCACAGGAACGTAAACGAGAGCGTCCAATACACTTTGTTCCTGTCCCCAATGCAACAACTTCCAAATCTGCAAATACTTAAACAATGAACAATAAGTGAACTCTTTCAGCTGAAATTTGAATTCTAGGTATAAATGTTCCAAAGAGGAGAAACAAAAGAAAGAGGAAGAAGAAACCATTGGTAGGAGAAGAGAGAAGAAAAGCGGCTAAAACGGTGACTTCACGGCCTTGAGGTTTTCCCTTTTTGGGAAGAGAATTATACAAACTAAGAACCTTTTCGCATACCCTTTCACCAAAACATTTTTCGTGTGAAGAAGACGTAGACATGGTTGAGGTTGAAGTTGAAGTTGAAACCGACGAGCTTGAGGAAGCCATTGATTCTGCACACTCACTCTGATAGAGATGACACAAACTGGGCTTTAGACTAGGCCCAACATGGGCCCAAATTCAAAATATCTCTATACTTTGGAAATGAGGCCTTTTTGTCCAAACCCTTTTTATAGGTCTGTTAAAAACCTTCTCCAAAAAAAAGTTAAAAAAAAAATTATAAAACATACATAACATATAAAATAAGTTAAAAAAAACATATAAAACATGAAATTTACTCTGTTTTTTATCTCTAAACAATCTCAATATGTATAAGAATAAATACTAATTACCACCATCCACTTTATTATTCTAATCTCATGAACTAAAAAGAGTGAATGAAACCATTTCCATAATTACATTCAATAAAAACTTTAGACATGCCATTAAGAGAGTGTATGTTTCTTAAATCTTAATAGATAAGTAAATGATTTTAAGAAGGAAAAAAATGTATATATACTAACTAAACACAACTAAGCATCTCACAATCAAAAAATTTCCAACGTGGTTTTGTTGTACCCCCAACCCCACTTATTTTTTTTGAAAGATCAAAACATTATTAATGTGATTTGTATGAGAAAAACTGAAGCAACTTGCTGTAGGGGAATAATGCCAGGAATGCCCCGCAACAAAAATAATAAAAGTTACAAATAAGAAATGACAATGTAGTAGAGATTAGAGGACTTAACATGGTTGCTCCAGCCTAAAAGATTGTTGGTAATACCTTTTCCAAATGAATGAGGTGTATACAGTTGGCACATTAATATTTCTTTTTTCTTCTAATACCACTATAGTTTGGTGCCAATAAAAGTTACAAGTGTATGAGAATCATCCACCTTTAGCCTGTATAAAAAAGCTACTCATCACAAATCAGAATTGGCCATTTTCCTTTCTCATTATGGATGCGTATAAACCAAGTTTAAACATGGACATTTTTCCTTTATATTTTTATGAACTCTAATTCAAGTCATGTGAAGTAAGAAGGATGAGAAAAGTGTAGGATACTGTTAGTCAAGTGAGAAGTAGTATAGGTTCCTAAAAGAAAAAGTTTAAAAAATCAGCAACTTTATTAAATTTTGGCCAGCATGTAATCAGTAAAAGAAAAGTGAGTAATTCCACATTATTAAATAAAATCTCACATCATCAAAAATATCATTGATGGTTCTTTCATGCTTACAAATCACAAAAATTGCCGATCCTACCATTCTTCGTTGCTGAAATAATCAAAGACAAGTGAATCACACATTTGTAGAACACACGGCGGAGAGAGGGGAAAGTGCCTACACGAAATGTACATACACAAACGCCACCGTCCTATAATTACATCTTTAATTTTCCACTTCAATGTATTCATTTCTTTTCTTGGTAGAAAGATTAAGATTATGAAGAAGCAAACCAATGATATGACTACTAGCTAGTCAGTTGTTGACTTTTTGTCCACCCCTACAATCATGGTCCCATATGTAGCATACAAACAACAACAAAACGCAAAGCGCCGTCGTTTTAGTGTGTCAGAAATAATAATAAGCCTCCATGCATCATGCATATGCTTTTGCTGTCACACATTTGCATCCTCATCTCAATACTCACACGTGGCACATTCCCGCTACTATTACCTGTAATACCTGTCGGCACTCCACCTTCACCGTCGATCTTAATCAACGGCTCCAATTTTCCTCCACGCCTACAACACGCTCTGCTCCCAAAGATTCCACGTTACTATGCAATCTTTTTCCTTTGAAAACTACTTCCCGAATATTTCCATTTTCGATTTAAAAAATCTCAGTGAAATTAACAAAATCTATACCATGTATTTTTCCAATCAGAAAATATTTAAATCCAAAACAAATAACAATAAACTACCAGGTAACGGAAATAAGTGTATAATTTTTTACCCTAATGTTTATAAGGAACTACTATTTGGCAAAACAATTAACAAAGAAATAAGTAAGCAAATTTTCATGTGAGAAATTCATTAAGAATTGATATATCCACTTTTTTTCTTCTTTATTTATTTTTTAATTTTTCACATATATCTAGATGTATCTTGTTATGTCTCTACTTTAAATTGAAACCAACCCGACCTTATAGCTTGTAACAGAGTTCAAGAGGCAGAGACATTGTCTAACAGAACCTTAGCTACAAACCTTGTTTTCTTTCTTCTCTTTTAAACTCTCTCGAAGCTATGGCAGAACAACCAACCAAGGTGGAGACACCTCCTGCTCCGCTGGTAACTGACCCTCCTCTGGCCGAGGCACCGCCGCAGCTCCAAGATGCTGCTGAGAAGAAACCGCTGGCTCCGCCTCCGGCAGCCGCTGCAGAAGGGACCAAGGCTCTAGTTGTTGTTGAGAATGAGAGTGAGTTTTCTGTTTCTTCCAATTCTCAAACTTTTTGTTGCACAGAATTATGGGTTGGCTTCAAAATTTCAACTTTTTATTACTCGAAGCTTATAGGTCGCTTGCTATGTTATACGCATATCATATTAATTTAGTGCGTTGAGAAAGATTGAAACTTAGTTTGGGCATTCAAACTATGATATTTGTCCTTGCTTTTCCTTTGATTTCTGTTTTCCTTCTCTGATTTATCAAAGATTTCTGGTTTTTCATCAAAATTGCAGCTTGAATAGATTGGATTTTTGTCTGATATTGGTTGATATGGTTTCAGAATGATATTGGAGCCGACTCACTCTTCTCTGCTGGATTGAACTACTTTCTTCCTCTTGCAGCACATTAGGAACATTCATAACTACTCAATTCTTTTTTGTTTTTATACAATCCTTAAAATTTTAAATCAAATAAGTAGCTGTAATTTTTAAATATTCTCAATGACTATTAAGGAAGTATAAAGATTTATCTATCTAGCTAAGTGTAGTATTTTAGGTGTCAATTAAGCTGTGTATTGGACTAGACCCATAACATATATGAATTTTAATTACATCATTTCTTGCTCTATGCATCAATCATTAACATCTCCCCTGTGCCAACAAAAGAGAAACCACTGAGGTCCTCCTTGTTATCATAAAATAATAATTTTGTTTCCCATGTGCTGAGAAAGTTGTTTGTCCACACTAGCAAATAATTGAATTCTTTTTCTTTTTCCTTTTTTTTTTGGGTATAAAATTATGGGTTTGCTATAGGAAAGTTTAATTGTAATGAATACTTTTCAATGGTAAATTGGTATGTCCTATTGATTTTTTCCCCACTTTTTAATTATTCAAAAGAGGTAGTTGTGCCTCTTAATTATTGCATATATAACACGCAACCCAATTAGAATCCAATAACTGGATAAAGCATGCATTCTTAACATGCCTAAGTGGATTCCATATTTTTATTTTCTATTGTTAATATGGAAACAATGATTTCTTGCTAATTTAAGAATTTTTATCTGCATCTTCTATTTGGTATATGTATTGTTGCCTTGGCTATGATCACTCTAGCCTAAGTTCTAATTGACAATTAATTACTAAACTTCCATGAACCCAACTTCAATAAACACTTTTATCAAACACTTCTAGCCTACTAGATGCTGCTGTAGTTCCTAATTCTATATTACATACTTATATTTAGAGTCAAGTAATTGATCAAGTGCATGAGCTCTTCTAATTGGTTGGATTTAATCTAATAATATATATAAATACTTCTCCATTTGATGTAGTTAGAAAACCTTGACATCGTTATTTTTTGTCTTTCGGTCGACAGAAGCAGTGGAGCCAATTAAAAAGAAAACATCCCTTGATAGAGGTTAGTGTTGGCTTAATTCAACTTCACATTGTTCTTAACGAGTTAATATTTTATCACTATTGAAAGAGTGATGCTACTTATTAGATTTTTAATGCTCGAACAGGAGTGCCTTCAGAAGGAGGTATTGTGGTTTCGACTGAAATAAACTTACTAACATTTGATCTTTAATTGCGATTTTTTCACAACCACTTGAATGCATCAACTTGAGAGCGAACCTCTCCAGGTTCTCAGTGCCAAATAGTTTCTAGTCACATTGCGGATATATATATACAGAGATAGAGGGACAGAAAATATTGGAAACTTGTGTTCTAGGACACACTGTTTTGTACCTGTCTCCAACTATAAACATATTTTTTTTGTGTTTTTCTATCTCTGTAATTGTGCCTTGTCCCAAGTATCAAGTACAACCTTAGTGAGGTGAAATAAATATCTGCTTATTTTACCTAATGTTAGAAACCTCTCTTCAAATAATCATTCTTGTTGATGATAGCAATCATTTTTTTTTAATGAATTTGATGTATCTTCCAAGGGAAGTGATTTGTGTACGTGTATGCTATGTTCAACAGATATTGCTCTTGCAGAAGTGGAAAAGGAGAAAAAGTTGTCTTATGTGAAGGCATGGGAAGAAAGTGAAAAATCTAAAGCAGAGAATAAGTAAGACTTAAAAACTTAAAATACTATACTAAATACGTGCCATGTTAGTATTGTTAAGGTTTTATTATTGATTTGGTCCACAGAGCTCAGAAGCAGTTATCTGCTGTTGGTGCTTGGGAAAATAGCAAGAAAGCAGCTCTTGAAGCTAAGCTGAGAAAAATTGAGGTAATGACATTGACATCACCTTTCCATGTTGCCCTAACACACAAAGAAAACAAACCTTTTCTTATGGGTTAAACAACAATGCAATCTAGAGTTAAAGTATGGATAACCATAATATTCTTTTGTTAGTGTCACATGTAAAAAACATGACACTATGATTATTGCCATTACATGATACTAATAATTATTAAAGCACCCTTTTGAGTAACTCGTTTTTGTGTGTGAGAGAGCAGGAACAGTTGGAGAAAAAGAAAGCAGAATATGGCGAACAAATGAAGAACAAGATAGCATTGATTCACAAGCAAGCTGAGGAGAAGAGAGCAATGGTTGAAGCAAAGCGTGGTGAGGAATTTCTCAAGGCTGAGGAAACCGCCGCTAAATATCGTGCAACTGGGACCACTCCAAAGAAGCTCCTCGGATGCTTTTGAAATGTCAAAGTTCTTTTTTTGGTGGGGTCTGAATTTCATAGCGATAATTGTCAAATTTTTGTATTGTTTGTGTTTAAAAGGTTATGTTTACTATGTGTGTATGAAATTAATACCTAAAAAAAATGTTTATTATAAATATTACTTAGCTTGCTTTTTTAATTTTTATTAGATTAAAGTGTGGTATGCTGTTTGTTTATTTATTCTTTTGTTCACAACACTGTCACACACTAATAATTGAGTAATCGAGTTTCTCTCTCTCTCAATTATTAAAGTGTGGTCATTGTCCGAAAATGTTAATGGTGTATACTTATTTTGCAAAATTAATGATGAACAGAGAATTGTATATTATGTTTGATTAGATCATGCTTTGTGTAAACCCAGAGAGAAACAGAGAATAGTTGAAATGTAAAGGGTAAAAAGCACTTATAACATTACATTACAAACCCTTTGATATATTCAGCTTCATTAGTCTCATCTCTCATGCAATGAATCATGCCGCTTCATTTTTAGACAGTAAAAGCAGGGGGTTATTCACTTATTTGAAATATGATTAAAAAATAATTAAACATACATAACTTTAAAAGTGAAGTTATCAAACCAACAACGTTGTTGTTGCTATATGTGTGAAACAAAATCACATCAACTTGTGCTATAAAGAGAGAAAAAGTGATTGTACATGCATGTTTTATAGCAAGGAATGTTACAAGAAAAGCTGCCAACTTTGGAAGATCACGCCAACTTCCGTGGCCACCATTTTTGTTGATATAATTGACAAGAATCTCTCTCTCTCTCTCTCTCTCTCTCTCTCTAACACCAAGCACACAACAATAACAAACAGTAGTAAAGATCATTAAACAATCAAAAACAAATGTAGTACGAAAAAGTGAACTTTGTGGACAGTTCTTGCTCTGATTATTTGTACCACTAGAAAGAAACACAAAAGGAGAAACTTGAAGCCTCAAGAGATTCAAAAAGTGATGAATATATGTCTAGCATACATGGTGAAGGACTTTAAGCACAAATATATAGAAACAAAGATAAGAGGGGGAAAAAAAGGTTATATATATTATATCCATTGCAGTTTACGGGCACAGCACCAATTATGGCCGGCCACAATAAGCCATTTCTTCAACCCTTACCTTTCTACTGCATGCACCTCATCCACTTCACCCCGAATATGCGGATCGAATTTGATCCATGATTCCATGAACACCCCCTACCTACTTTTCTCCTCCTCTTAGTTAAGTTCGCAAGTTCTTTCTATAACAAACGATATTTGTATAACTTTTTGTATACATACAAATTTTTATTTTAATAAATAGTAAAATCCTTATCATTAATATGCAAATATAAGAACTCTTTTTCTTGACTTTTTGTTTTTTTTGACGAATTTAACTATTTTGTAATAAGTTTTAACACAATGTACAAATAGTATGGCTGCGCCGTTGTGTATAATACTTATTACCTTTTGAACAGAATATGAAAATAGTATTCATATAAACCATTGAATTGTAGAATGCTACTTGGAGAGTAAGTTCTAGTTTAATTTTATTTTAGGTCTCACAAAATGACATATAAGTATTTGTGAAATCATATATTATAAAAATTGATTTAAGACTCAATATAAAATTTATCATTCTAATGTTTAATCTCATTTTAATTTTAATTTTAAATTATTTTTAATTATTTCAAATAATTTTAATTAAATATTTTATCGTATTTAGAATGAAGAGTCATCTTTGAAAATTTGATCTTTGGTTTTTAGAGGACAGCTTATGATCAGATTATATATAGAGATTATGCTGTCCTTTATTTTAAGCACAGTACGTGCGTTTTGTGAAACTCACAAGGGACAAGCTATTATTCATAAACTAACAGAAGCTAATGGTATATAATCACGCCTCCAGTATGTATTCTTAGTTTCTTACAAAATAGGAGAGATATATGGAAAACAAATATGTATTTCCCTCTCTATATCTATCTATTTCAACTACTTTTTTTTTTTTTTGAACCTTTATTTCAACTACTTATAAACTCAGATAACTGCCATCAGTAACCATTTCAATCCATTTCATTTGACCTAAAAAAAAAAAAAAAAGCAAAACTGATTCTTTCTCCATAGTTAATGCCATCGCTTTTCACAAATGGCAACTGGAAGAAGAATCATTAACAGTTAATTGCCAGCTTGTGGATGCTAGAATCATAAATATGCTGGAAATTCAGAAATCCTATGGTATAGACAGTTGATGGGGTATGAAAATTGAACAAATGTATTATTATCGAAGAGTTGAATTTTTTGAAGATACTAGTTTTTTCTCCCAACTCCTAAGCATTGATAGCATTGGAACTAGGAATCCATTATGAGCATGCCTAAACAGGTCAATGTGTTCAAGAAAATTAACTATTAACTATACATTGTTACATGCTACTTCGGTGCACAAAATGCAATGTTCCAGTTTGATTAGAGAAGTGATTTTATAGAGCAAGCTTTACATAAAAGCAGTCTCAGTAATCAGTTTGTGGTATTAAAATTTAAGAAAAGCAAAATAGGTAGTATTTATCTCGCTAAAGGATACTAGATTGAGAAAATATTTTTTAACACTTTACTCATAAACCATCATAATATCCACTTTATCATCTTTAGATTTTGAGTTAATTCTCACTTTAACAAACTTATTTTTCTGCCTTAAGAGTTAGGGTTATAAACCAACTTTTAAATGCACAATCATCACAACTCTAATACTTATACAAGATCCCCAACATTACAAGTTATCGGACCAAAAAATTGCCAGTCATTGACTGACTTGAAAAATGGACAAAATGGCTAAGTAGTACCAATACAAACATGACATCAAGTATACACCTAACAAATTTTTATTCCACAAAATATAGTCAGTTAGTTAACATGAATTACACATCAAATTTCAAAAAATGTACGGCATTAATCTTGTGCAAATATCAGAGAGAGAGAGAGAGAGTTCCCCTAACCCACGGAGAGGTGTAACAAATTGAGGCTAGGGAATGTGCAATCTAACAAATTGTACCATCTTAGAATGCCAATGATCCATGTAACATCTAAACATAATATGAATAACAAATGTCTGAAAACTCCAAAAGAATCCGTAATGGTAACCACAAAGTAGAATACCATAGGGATCCCTTTATTCATAACAAGGTATAAGGTACACCCCCTAAACGTTCATCCACCGAAAATAAAAAACACAAAAAGAAAAAAAGAAACTACAGTACTAGTATTAGCAACAAACACATCTGAAAATGAAATTAAGGGAAACCCAAACTGGACCCAGCAAAATATCTGCCAGTTAAAAGGCTAATATTAAACTCTTTCTGAAGGTCCTAATAATGAAAAAGCATTCAAACTAAGGGTCCAAAAAAAACCCAATTTTCATACAGCATCCTGTCATACCAGAGAATATGTACCTACTTGGGTGACAGTCACTTCAACCTGTAAAAGGAAAATTCCACAATTATCAACAACAAAAGCAACTGCAACAACACAAGTTGAATCCTAGTGAAGGAAGTATTAAGAGTAATGAATGATTATTACTTTAAGCATGATGTGTGTCATAAAACTGTAAGTGTTCAAGGAAATAGCACTATTGGTTAGATATCCTACTATAAGAGTCAACCCTATTCAAGCATTTGAGATCCCACTTGTCTAAGGAAATAGCTTATGACTAGTTACATGTTCTTGAAACTAGGCATGTACTTGTTCCCTAGTGGCAGTTCATATTGTTTCCGTAGTGTACACTAAGTAAGCTGAACAAAAATATACCATATAATTCATATCACTTACCGTTGCTATTCTCCAGTTGTAAAAACGAGCCGAGTTGTCGTCACCAGTCACCGGCAATAAATTGCCTGGTCAATATGTGGTGGAATTTGCTTTATTTCAGTTCCAAGTTCTTGTTCAATCCTATATCTGCACAAAAGACAGAATGCATAATAAATCTATAGCATATACAGTTGAAATGCATTAACTTAACAGACTGTAAATTACATACAAATTAAAGCGATCCTCATAAGTGATCAAGTTAACTGCTAAACCAAGATGCCCAAACCTCCCTGAGCGACCGACCTGTATATCCATATAAGATCCGTTAGAACAAGAAATCGGTGTCAAGGCAAATAAATTAGGAAGGGAATGAGGAAAAATCAGTATACCCTGTGGAGATAAGTTTCTGAATTCTTGGGAAAATCAAAATTAATAACAACATTGACTGCTTGAATGTCTATTCCCCTAGTAAAAAGATCTGCAAAATTTTTGAAATATTTAAATGATTAAGATCATGCATATGCGTAAATATAAATATATAGATATAAACCATCAACGGATTCAATTAAGCTAATATATCAAAGTAAAGATCTCAAACAATTAACATACATCATCACTTAATATATCATCAGTAATCAATAAAATACACTAAACAAAAATAGATTAAGCTATCATTATTGAACTGATTCTTCAAATAAAACAAATTAAGATAGCATTGGAAAATAACAAACAGAACGCTAAGGCAATTACATATTATGAAATGCCATACTAGATCAAATAGGCATCATTCACAATCAGCTGAAAAGGACGCTGACTATGTTATAGGGGATGCTAGAGTGCAGAGACATACCAGTACAAACAAGATTACGGCATGCGCCATTGCGGAAGTCATGAAACACTCTATTACGATGATCTTGCAACATCTTTGCGTGAATATAGAAACACGAATATCCAAGCTCGGTGATTTTTTTTGCAAGGAGTTCAACACGATTCACCGAATTGCAAAAGATGATTGACTGGTTTATTTGCAACTGGAATAGAAGCCATCATCATTCAACATCATATTCACATCCAGCAAATAAGAACATCCACAGTATCTTGACAAAGCAAAAAATCAAACCTTAGAAAACAGTGTATTCAGGCAGTGAACCTTCTGTCTCTCTTCGACAAATGCATAATACTGTGTGATACCCTTCAAAGTTAGCTCATCCATAAGGTTAATGACATATGGCTTTTGAAGATACCTATCTTTGAAATCCTTTACAGTAACAGGAAATGTTGCTGAAAACATCAGAATTTGTCGGTGTGAAGGAAGAAAATGAATCAGCTGCTGTATAGAAGGCTGGAATTCTGGGGACAAAAGCTTATCGGCCTGAAACCAAACAAAAAGCAATGTAAACGAAGGGATTGGGAACCAACTCTTACTACTAAAAATGTCACAGAATGAACATACGAAGAGAATAGAAATGAAAATTTGTTTGTTCTCATTTAAAAGGATTGCAACTTTCCAAATAGTTTATGCATGTCAACCACTTTTATAAATGAGTAGAAGTTGAGGCAAAAAAGTATTTACCTCATCCATAACAAGCATTGCGCAATCTTTCAGAACGCAAACACCCTTCTTAGCGAGATCTAATATCCTTCCAGGAGTCCCAACTAGTAAATGAACTGGTTGATATAAGCGCATGATATCATCTTTCAGGCTAGTACCACCAGTTGTAACCATCACTTGAATTTTCAAGTGCTTTCCAAGTTCTTTGCATACTTGAGATGTTTGCAAAGCTAACTCCCTTGTTGGAACCAATATAACAACTGTATGATAAAAATTAGAAAGAAAACCATCAAAACATGATTAGTTCCCATCAGTTTGAATCATGGCAACAAAGCCAACATCAACACATATATAATCTACACTAGGACAAAATCCTAAAAACATGGGAAAAAAATATTATAGTAAAAATTTATGCCCATTGAAGCAAGCTTGTTCCCTGAGAAATTCATTCAAACTGGCCTTGAACTACAATAAATATGATAGTCCTCTCAATCGAACTCATGGGAATCTAATAAAAAGATAAAGGTAAGAGGAAGAAGTCAAACCTTGAATAACATTGTTATCCTGGTCAATTTTTTCCAATGCAGGAATGCAAAATGCAGCTGTTTTGCCTGTCCCATTTTTAGCCCTTGCAAGAATGTCACTACCAGTAAGAGCAATTGGAATGCTTTCTTCTTGGATAGGAGAAGGCCTTTCAAAACCCTTCTCATATATTCCCATGAGCAGCTCTCGCTTCAAAAAATAATCCTCAAATTCATTTCCTTTAGTTGCTGTCACATCCTGGAAAACAAAATTAAAGCAGATTCAATACCAACACTGGAACATATAACATAGAAGTTAACTGCAAATCTCATAACCACAGCACCTTAAGTGGCTTACCCATAAATGGTATCATTAATTATGCCTTTCAAGTGGATATTGGAAACGTGTAAATATGAAAAACTAAATCACACTGCAACAGGAAATCTAGCTCTTAAATTTTGTAAATGCCAATGATTGCACTGGTTAATTAAGATCAGTTTATCTCAATTTCTCAGCAATTTAAGTAAATTAATTAAAGCAGTTTGTATAGTGAAAACAGTGAACTGAATGCCTAATGGAGGGCAGGAATTAGGATATTAAAAATGACATCGGTAAATAAAAAAAGAAGCTAGTTAAATTCTATGACCAAAACTTCAAGAAGCATTTCATTAATGGATCACATAACAACTCCATAGTTGCAAAGCTACAGTAAAAGGGAAGAAATTACAAATAAAACAAGTTCTGGCCAAGGATGCTAAGCAAAATATGTTACTAAAATAAAATGAATAGTTAACTACTCAAAGAATAAGGTAAAGGTATTCATAATCATACCTCTGTCTTATAACGCGTATCAGGTGGTGGAACCTTTAGCCTTGCCTTCCAATCTTGAGAACTAATAATGGGAGACCAAAAGCAATTGACAATAATATTAGATAACACATTCTTTCGTTCAGACAAAACACCAAACACATGGAAAAAAAAGGGTCTGTTTCATTTGCATTCTCTTTTCAAGTGTTTTTTGCTTTCAGGATTTTGGGAAAGAAAATGATAAAATAGTGAAAACAATAAAATTCTATTTTCACTCTTTAGTTTTTACTTCGCAAAAGCTTGAAACAAAGAAAAAGAAAACAGCAAATAAAAATGCAGACCAAACCAAAACCAAACAAGTCCTTAAACAGGTTTATTCAATGGTAAATAATTGAAACTTACTTGGTGAAAATTTCTAAGCATATCACAAACATCACTTGATACAACAGCACATTTTCAAGGGCATATTAACCTAGATTGTTTACAACACTAACTATGCATTTGAGAGCCTAAACGCACAAGTTTTAAGGCAGAATAGGATCAGCAAATGAAGTGATTTATACATGAAATCATCAGAACCATGGTGATGAGAAACAAAGGGAAAAATGAAGAAAAATACAACCTTGTAAAAATTGCCTTCCTAGATATGCCGTCAAAATAAAGTGGGAATCAAATTTAAAAAAAAAAAATAAATTAAAGATGGTTTCGCAGATACGGAGATACCATAAGCAGATGCCAAGCATTATATACAAATCTATCCACTACAACGGCCTACTCTCTTGCGCATACCTACTTGCATATTTAGCTTATTTTAGGTTCAGATGATATCTGATCTTCACACTACCAAGATATGGACTGTGGACATTTCATTGATATCATACCATAAACAATCACCAAGCAATTAAATTTAAAAATCTTCCAACCCAAATCGACCATAAGAGACAATCAATCCATACAAAATCTCCTTCTCACACAAACACAAGCGCATGTTACAATTAACCTATTCACTGCTTCAAAACACCTTCAAAGAACATTTACATGAACCAATTTGTTGCCACACCAACTGAAAACATCTCAAGCCAAACCTAACTAACATAATAGACATCTACAAAGAAAACACACAAAAAAATATAATAAAAGAAAAACTAACCTCGGGTCAATGGCTTCAGACTGCACGGTCTTCTCAACCTCATCCACGACGTTGGAGTCAGCAGCACCCATCTGCGCCCTTCTCAGCCATTGCTGTTGTTGTTGCTGCTGCTGCTGTTGTTGTTGTTGCTGCACCATCTGCCTCTGAACATATTGCTGATGCTGCTGTTGTAGTTGTTGGTGCTGTTGCTGGTGTTGCTGGTAATTAGGCCTTGGCTGAAACGGTGAGTTTTGATTGAAACCAGGGCCTCCTCCTCCTCCTCCTCGTCCAAGACCACCGCCACCGATCCCAGGTGGTGGGTACCTCGCTCTGTTGTAGTAGTTGTTGTTGTTGTTCATCCCAATTCCGAAAATTGAAAAAGTAAAACAAAAAGGGTAAACCTAACAATCTGCTCTAAATTCTAATCTAATAGAAGCGATACAATGTACAAAAATTCCTATGAAAATTATGAGTGAAAAAAGCTAAAATGTAAAAACCCTAAGAAAAGAGAGAGAATTTCTGAGGGTATGATACAGGGTTGCTACAATGAGTAGAAAAAAATGGGTAGGGTTTTGGGGTGAAATGTTTTCTGCGGATGGAAATTTATACAAAGATCTATCTAATTGAGGAGGGTTTTTGAAAAGGAAGAAAAAGAATAAAAGGAAAATGAGAGAGTGGCTTCTTCTGTTTTTTTCTCTCTCCCCCTCTCTGTGTGTTGCCGCTTTGGATTTTGATGTTTTCGTTTTTGTTGTTGTTTGGGTGAACGGAAGTGTGAATGGGAAGGAAAATAGAGGCTAAGCCTAAAATGGTTCTTCTTCTAGGGCGTACGACATCGTATTCTCAATACTAAATTGATAATTACAAATTTTTTTAGAATAATTTAGGATATTAGTCTAATTTTTTAGTAAGACAATTTTGTTCTTCACACTGTTTTTAGGATTATATTATATGGATATAAAAAATTCACTACTAATATGTCACCGATATAAAAATATATATAAAAGTACAAAATCATTTAAACACTTTTTTTTTTTAATTTTGATATTGGGACAAACATAGTATATAACCGGGTTATAAAAGTGCAGGGGACTTCACGAAGATGTGATGACTGTGATCAACAAATTGGACGGTCCGATTTGGAGTAGAGTAATCGGACGGTCAATTAAAAATATTACAGGTACACAAATTAGACTGTTCGATTTACGCACCCCAGCCACGCATCAAACATGCATACATACACCCCTAGCTCCTGCTCTAAATTTATTGTAGATGATATATAAAAGTTATTGAATTAATTATTTTTATTATGAGTATAATATAGATATTTAATAAAGAATTAATGATTTATTATTGTGTGTTGTTAGAATAAAATAGAATAGTTACTTGAGAATGTTTGTTTATTATGTTGAAACTTGGAAGTGTAAATGTTAAAATTGTTTTAATATAATAATTGTTAAAAGTGACTTAATTAATTTTTTATTATTATTATTATTATATAAATAGAAAATAAGGAATAAGAATTATTATTATTATAAAATAATTTGGTTTTAGACATTAGAATATGTAACTTTAAAATTAACTAGATTTATATTTAAGATTTGATTAAGGCTTATTGATAATTATTAAAATGTAAAAAATGTGAATGTGAACTTTTTTGTAAAATAGATTTAGGATATTTTGAGTAGTTAATATGATTATGTTTTATTGGTTATGTGACAATGAAAATTTGATTCTGTTAAATTTAATTTGTTAATTAAACATGATTATATTTGTTTAATGTGATCTATGGCTATATTTTGTAAGGTTCATGGATGTTGCAATGTGACCACTTAATGCCGCCGGATCCGCACAATCAAATTGTGGATGAGCATTTACAGAAAATTGGCTTTTATCACGTTTTCCAGATTGAAGTTGTCCAATATCAGTCTGCATTAGTTAATGCTCTGATCGAGAGATGGCGCCTGAGACTCACACATTCCATTTTTCGGTTGGGGAGTGTGCTGTGACGTTGGAGGACGTGGTGATAATTCTTGGTCTTCCGACGAATAGTCTGTCAGTTACAGAACCGACACTCAGTAGTTATGAGGCCTTAGAGACTGAATGCATGGATTAGTTTGGTGTTGCACCTAGAAAGATAGACTGTAGAGAAAGCTTCAAAAAAGTTGACGTGGTTTTGAGGACTGGAAGATCGTTTAGTGTTAGCTGATGATATTCACATTCAGAGGTACGTGAAGTGCCACATAATGTTATTATTTGGGACCATTATGTTTGGAAATAATTCTGGGGCAGCAGTGCACTGGAAGTTTCTGCCGTTGTCTTTGCTGGGATCATACAATTTAGTTGGGGATCGACATGCCTGACACACCTGTATAAAGTGTTGTGTAGAGCAACTCGTGTCGATTGCAAGGAGATTGACGGTCCACTGACACTTTTGCTTACCTGGGCTTAGATCCGTCTACCATTTCTTGCGCCGATTCCTGGCAATCCTCGACTCTTTCCGGGTGCAAACAGGTAAATTTAATTACTATCTGCTTTGATAAAGTGTAACACGTTGTATTTTAAATTTGATTGATAAAAATTAATTAACGAATTGTCTGATGTCAAGTGGCGTAACTGGGAGCGTGCTGATCGGCCTTACAGATTTCGTAGTCTTACTCACTTTAGAAGAGTATTGGATGATCTGTAAGAAGGACAGGTATGTATTAATAAATAAGTACCTATTTTTGTTTAGCCGTATTATTATTTAGTGTGTAATCCTCCTTAACTTGCAATGTGTACAATTTGTTTGGGAGGCTTATGCGATTGGGCGCATTGATCCAGACGTAATTCCTTTTACCGTCAGCATTCGGTTATATGGAGTGCCACGGTACCGCACCGCTTATATCTTTCAAATGCGTTGAGTGGCATTCATCCGATAGACTGAGGAGACAATTTGGTTTGACTCAGGGCGTTCCTCATCAAGAGTGGGATCTAGGTAGAGCGCACAGCGAGATTCTGACAAGACCCAAGAATCAAGATTGGTATGGAACCCACTCGTTTTGGGTGATGCATTGGACGAATCAGTATAGTCATGTTCTTATTAAGCACCTGGTACCCTCACAGCATCCTTTGGAAATTTACATGCATTAGTACCGAGGTACATATGGTGACCACTTGCATATGTCGAATCCCGTATTGCAAGAGACTCGGGAGGGCAATTCTGTGCATAATCATGAGAATCAACAAGATCAACCACTGTCACTGCCACCGCCACAACCACCGTCACAGACACAAGCACAGCAAGAGCCTGAGCATTTCATACTATAAATTTCTGACACGCATTCTGTGGATTATTTTACATCATCAGTCCCATTACATCGACAGTATTGAAGTGTCCCGCAGCAAGAATCAGGGGATCAAGGTCCGTTTAGCCAACTGCTTGGATTCATGGCTCCTATGTCAGGTCTCTCACATCCAGGTAATTACAGAGACATTCCACCAAATACAGATATAGGATATCTGTACAAAATACACGACAGTCTCCTAGATATTTGAGAATTCATCTTCTCACAAATCACACCTTTTATTTCTTCAAATGACAGTGTGAATGAAATAATATTTAATAGATTTTCACACACAAAATTCACTCCTTCAGATATTTGTAATAAAATTTGTTCATGATAATATACTTTTAACATAATTTTATCATCCATAATGATATATTCACATTGCATACCCTCAACTTTGGTGTTAATTTTTTGGAAACACTTAAGAAGAAGAGAAGGAGCAGAGAGGAATTTCAGACGATTTGAAAATTGTGAAAAGAAGAAGATGAAGTGGAGAGCTCGGTGAGACCATTGTTATATATAAACGTTGAAATCGGACCGTCCGACCCCATTTTTGAACGTTTCAAATTTTTGGAGCACCTATCGGACATTTCGATTAGAGTTGCGTTGGGCCAAAAAGATTTGCATCCATAAAATCGATGGGTTCGATTTTCTTGTCCAAAAAATTGTTGTCCTGCTGGCTGAAAATCGGTAGATCCGATTTCTTTGTACAAAAATAAATTTGGTCCTACATGCATGAAATCAGTAGGTCCGATTTCTTAACAAAAAAATATTTGCCAGCACAAATTGGACGGTCCAATTTGTGCTCCTCTCTCTCTTCAACAAAATTGGAACGTCTGATTTCTTTTCCGTCAGTTAACCGCCATCATAACAGTATAAAATACTCCTAACGTCCATAATACTCCGTTACACACAAGTAGGTGTCATATCCAAAAAAATTAGCTATGTTTAAACTTGGAGGAGGTCTTTATGTAATTTGTGTGTGATATTTTTTTATTATTTAATTTGTATTATGATAGAAATATAAGATACTAAAACACAAATATATCTTAAAAAACAAACACAAAAGCAAACAAAATATAGTTATATTAAAATAAATTTTGTCCATTTCTATAAATACATTCGCATGAAGTTTTGTATATATTAATATTTTTTATTTTTAAATTTTTGCTAAACACAACCAATTCCAAATGATAATAAGTTTTGTTTATGCCATCGTTTTGTCCTCCACTACAAACTGTTTTGTCCTCCTACAAAAAGAATTGATAGGAACTAATTTAAATTTATTTATTTATTTATTTTACATTGAACTCATTTGAGGTCTGTTAACTTTTTTTTTTAAAGAAAGCTCAATACAATAAGTGGAGAGTAAGATGGCAACAAACAAGACCAACATAATACAAATAAAGGAAAAAACCACCTAACGCCGAAGAACTCTAATATCCCGTTGTCATTTTTAGCATTGTCATCAACAAAAACAACAAAAAAGATCTACACCTAATCCCTTTATATAGTTCATAAAAGACAAATGGATAATCTCGTTGACCCCTGTTGATCTTCCTTTCAAGTTAAATGTTTCAAATGATCGCATAAATCTATCTCTTGCGCTCTTCTTTGCTAGTTGATATCTCAGTCCAACTTAGAAAATGTTCCTTCAACGTCTTCGGGCACGACCATTGCCTTCCAACAAATGATAACCAAGCAAACCAAACTTGTCAAGAAAAATCACAACCAAAAAACAAGTAGTGACCATATTCAACACCTCTGTTACATAACACGCATACAGCATCTCTTTTGTTAATAACCCCAAATCGACTCAACCTCTCCTTTGTATTGAGCATGCCAGTTAATACAAACCAGACAAACAGTTCAACTCTTGGTGGAACTAGACCTTTTCAAATTGCCTTAGTAAAGCTGTAATTTGTTATATCCTTCAAAATTTTTCTGCCTGCAATACCTGTACAAAAGAATTAATAAAAAAGACTCTTTGTTTATCAAATTTCCACACAATTATATTCTTTCTGTCATAAGCAAGTTTGACCAGCTTTAATGCATCGTGGATGCATTGGATTGGATAGAGTTGTGTGAGTTTAAACTATTTTATTTATGTTTGTTTAATTGTTTATATCACTTGGTCTTTGAACTATAAATTTAGTCCGAATTCTAGTTTATAAATTATGTGATTCAACATAAGGGTAGCTCTTAGCACTATTGCATTCCAGGTTCCAACATCCAAGATAGATAAGCTGAATCAAAATGTGGATAGTTAATTAGCACAAAAAGAACAAATATGCAATAAACCAAATTATTAGGCTTAATGGCTTCCACTTTCTACCGATTTACATTGAGTACAAAAAGATAAGTTCTATAATTTTAAGAAATCAAATCTAGAGTTTAGACACAAAAAAGTAGTTGTCTCTTAACTCAAAACAGTAATCACTAATAAGTAAAGTGCAGTTTATTTGTTGCGTTTGGCAGCACGCCTGCCTTGGCCCTTCTTGGGTGGTCCTTTGCCGCGCCGCTTCAACATTTCAAGTTTCGATAAGCGCCTACAAAGAACAAGATAACTAAGTCATTAAATTGCTAGAGTGAGTGCAAATTAATTTGTTCTTTTTTATCTAGCACTACCACTTTATGGTACATCTTTGAATCAATGTCATTAAATTACTAGACATTCATAAATTTGCATCACAACAGTGCACTTGGTGCAAACCAACAAAGCCAACTTCAAAGGGGAAGCCCCTAAACCTCGCTAGATTAAACTAAAGTGTGTCATGAAGCTCAGGCATATATAGTTATACTATAATAGGAATAGCACAAATATATGAAAAATGTGACAATTGAAAAGATAACATTTTTTCTTTGAGGGATTAAAATCTCAAACAATCAAATGGTGACATTAAATTTTATTCATTTATTCACATTATCAATTTTCGTTTTGAATGTTAAGCAGCTGAGGCAGTATAAATATTATGCAGAAATAGTTGTCCACCACTATTGCACTCAACATCCAAAATTAATAGAGCTCATTCACCATACTTAAATAACCTCAAATGAATAAAACAAGGTACAAAAATGGTTGATCCATCTAATATTGACACTGATATATAGAGATACATGGAGGTTAAGTAGCAACTTCGACTAAAGAGTATCAAAAAAATTAACTTTTATAACACAATTCATTTCATTAATAAAAATAAGAACACCCCATTAATTTTCACACGCTGAAAAATCAGCATCAAACCCCAAAAACGAAAAATATAAAGAAACTCTCACAGAGACAAAATCACAAACACATAGCGGGCACTATGAAAATTGAGCTATAAAGCGCAGAACAAAATGTGATTGAAAGTGAATGGGAGAGAGAGAAGGTGCTTACTCCTGCTCTTGACGAGCCATGACGAGAGGGTCATCCTTTTTTATGTCGTAAGGGTACCATTGCGCTACCTTCTCACCGAAGAGCTTCTGACGGAGGATCTTGTGGGCCGATTTCTGGCCCATTGGGTTCAGCTGGTGGCCGAAGATCCGGGCCCGGGCTTCCATGACTCCTTGCCTGATGGCCGACCCTACCAACAGCTTCAAACCACCACCGCTACTACCAGCCATGAGAGAGAGTAGAACAGAGCACGGTGGGAAAAGCGGGTGGTTTATGGAATAAGAATTACTATGCGTTAATTTCAGTTTGGTCCCCCAAAAAAGTTTAATTTACAAGAGTGGCCCGGCCAAGTGGCCATACTATCTGTAGATTTATTTCATTTACTGTCCAAAGTCCAAACCACAAAAATCATGTCCTTCAAATAAGTCAAAATCCTACTTTGGAATATTTTATTTATATATTATCACGACTAAAAAAAATAAAAATATTATTCGTATACTAAAATCAGTCACTAATATATAATATATTTATATATTAATATATAAATATATATATAATTTAATTTATTTTTATTGTGTATTTATATTTTAGCATATATTTTATACTTGTGACTAATTTTAGTGACTAATTTTAATATACATGTAACATAATCTAAAAAAATATATTTATTATGATTTATTAAATTTAACATTTCATGACAAAAAAGAAACCAACATTTACACTTTCCAACGTCAAATTATTTAATTATGTGATAATAATTAAATACTAAATTATACTTTCACATTGAAACTTTATAATAAAATTGTAAAATTTTACAAAATTTTGTGATTTATGAGAGGCTATAAATGGGGCTAAAATTTTTACATATAAATAATTTTAGTGTAAAATACAAAAATATTTGATCATTTTAGTATTTTACACAATTGTAGTAGTAACACAAAATTTATAAAAAAAAAAATATTACTGACATTTTGTAATAAAAAAATTAATTATAAAAAAATAAAACGTCACTAACGTTTTGCAAAAATATTATTTTAACTGTAAAAACACAAAACGTCAATCACGTTTTATAAATGGCCATAGCAATGTTTAACACATAATTTAGTTCATCACTAAGAATTTCACACTTAATAATATAATATAAAAAAAATTCTATAAATGGATTTTTTTTTTAATTCAAAAACTATTCTGTCGGATTAAAATCTTTCTATATCAAAATGATCACTTGACTTTAATCATAAAATATGTCAAAGTCTTAACATGCATAGTATTCATATTATTAGTTTATCACTATATGAGTATGCAGAATACCAAGGATTATTAACGTGTTTCCCATGTTCTTGAATGCATTTTTTCCACTTTCGTCTCAACTCTTAAGAAACAAATGAAAAATTTCTGCCTCTTTGTTGATTAAATTTATTTCAGAGGCTGTTCCTCTTTAATTTATGATACTTGCTATGATTGCTTTACGTAAAGACTAAAGAAAACAGCTCATTATCAAGAATTCTCATGTTGCCTAATCTAGGTTTTAATTACATACCCTGCCGCTTAATTAGGAATTTAAATATCAACCCTCAATAAAATAATATCAAATTAAGTACATGCTTAAATCCTAAGTAAAGGGAGATGCGAAAATAATCTTGCATATGCATGGTCAAATTTTGTGTTCTTTATTAAAAAAAAAAAAAAAAGAAAGAAAAGTAACAAAATCAATAAGATACTATGAGTTCACCTGTATGATTTTTTACCAAATAAAGTTGGCAAATAGCACGTACGCTTGAATATTATTAGGATTCGAATTTAATTCTATCAATATGAGAGCTACTTTAATAACGGATAATAAAAATGTTTGGTAACAAAATAAAATTAGCCAAAATCAACTAGAATTGATCATATTTAATTTTTATTAATTATTGTAGTAATTAATGAATTATTAAATAAAATAAATTCTGACTATTTTTTTTTTCTATAGTATTACCGAACTGATTATATGTAAGTACTTGGGTGAGTAAGCTTAAACACACGTCTTAACTAGTATACTTCTTAGTCTAAGACCTACCTAAATAATTGGGCTAGCTAGATTATAGTATAATGTTAGTGAAGAAATATAAAAAAATACACAAAAACAGAAATGATGAGTTTGTAGGATGCCTTATTTCATTGCACTAAACCGGATCACATACATCTAATTAAATTTTGTGTGGCTTTAATAACTTCGATTATACTTAACTAAAGTGCATGCCTAATCAATTAGATTATATACATTAGTAATAAGCCAAATCAAAGTCCATATGTTATATTTAATTAGAGGAAGTATAGGAAGCCAATGGAATATCTATACAATGTGTATTTTAATTATAAACGTGTTATTTTAGTTTTGGTTTCTTTATTTTAATTTTTGTCCTGCTTTGGTTTCTTTATTTTAATTTTTGTCAAATCTAACGTTAACAAACAATAATAGTGAAATTGAAGGAAAAGGCATGTAACAATTTATATATTAGTTAACAAGTTCAAATTATTGGACCAACCATGGAAGCTCTGAACCATCGAAGAGACTTTGGAGAATAATCAAGCAAAAGAATATAAGATGAGAAAACACCACATCCAACTCAAAATCTTTAGGTGTCAAATTAATAGAGCTCTCATGTCACAAACTCCTCACTCTTCTTTGTTTTCTTTGATTTGAGACTAACTTCAACAATCAACGCTTCTCACACTTACAACACTAACACAAATCTGCACTAAAGTAGTTATTTTTTACTTTCTGTGAACAAAACCAAAACAACATCATTTTCCCATGATTATAAAACATCTCCACCTGAAAACCTTTTCTTCTTCTTTTTCAAATCGCTGTCAATGATAATATATGGTCTCGTATATACACATGTATATCACTATTCAGCACCTTCATTCTACTACAAATTAAACTATTCAAACTAAGAATATCGGATGTAACTTAATTTCATAAATTAGCTCATAAAATGAAAAATATTTCACATTTATAAATTTTCTAAAGACATTATCGTTAAAAATGTGAGACTTGTAATGCTTCTTTTACTACTAAGAAGTAAGAACAATAATAATCTACAACATAAAAATTTATAAATAAATAACTCAACTATATTAAATTAGCTAAACTCTAATACTATAATATCAATTGAATCATATTATATTATCCTAATAATCAAACGAGAATTTATCAAATTTAAGAACATTTATATATACATCAACAAATTAAATATATAAAATATTACAGTCCTGTATATATAAAATCAACTTTAAAGTTTTATAAAATGTTATTAAATTGATGTATATTCCTTCTGTGTCAACTTTCAGACCTACCTGATGATCTATTTATTATTATATTGGAAGAAATAAAACTTTGAACCTTGATTATATTAAATAAAACAACATCAAGATCCAAATCTTGGGGTATGAGTTAGAACATATAAATGTGTGAGCTTACCAATAATCAACACACACAATAAGTGTATAGCCATATGTCCATGGCAACTTATAATCGTCAAGGATCATTTAGCAAAGCCAAAAGATTGGGTTCAACATCAAGTTTTTTCTCCATCTTCTTCCTATTTGTTCTTGCTGCAAGCTCCACTTTCATCATCCATTATTGGATTGACTTTGTAAGTTTTATTTATTTATTTGTTATTTCTCTTAATTATTTTCCTAATTAATTATCTTCATGTTAATAAAATTCTATGCATATATATAGTTTGATATTTTTATGATATGCATGTTTTTTTTTTTTTATTTGTAGCTTAATCTTTTACTTCAATTTCCTTCTCTATATATATATCTCCCTTATATTTAGTTGTCATTTGTAATTAAACTCTTAAGAAGTGGTCTTCATATACTTTCTTATACGAACATAAATAAATTAAAGGAGAAGCTAAGCATGATATCCATAAAACAAAAAAGTTATATAGTTTAATTTACTTACAAAGCTACATGTATGTATGTGTATATAATTATATATACGAGACAATTAAGGGCTATTTTTTTTTTATCAATATTAGTTAATATTTTATTTTTATGATATTAGGATTTAAGATCTAGAATTTAGAATATAATATTTAAAATTTTAAAATTAGTTAAATATTAATTAAAAATAATAAATTGATATATTAAAAAAAGTGTTTACATATTTTATTAAATTTTTGTTAGTAAATTTATTATTTAAAAACTATGTAAATCTATAAATCTCATATTTTTATTGTATAAACTTTTTTACAAAACTAATATATTAAAAGTAAACTCTAACACTATACTGCAATATTAGATTTTAATTAATTAAAAGGAATAAAAGTCAACATAGCTTGTATATATTTTAGGTGACAGAAAAAGATAATTGACTATATTATTATTGCTGGTGATGAAAAACCATCTCATAACTTGTATAATTAAGATTAGAGAAGTTGATCTGTTTTCTAAAATAAATGTTATTCTAATGTATCTATTAGAGATATAACCATTAATGTTGCCTTTTTTTATCGGCTTAAATTTTTGGAATGAATTGTTTCATAATATGGTATCAGAGTTTTATGTCCGAAAGGACAAGAATTCGATCATTGGTAAACCCAAAAATAAAAAAAAATGTTGTGAATGCTGTACTATCTCCAAAATTTCTCATGGCACAATTTAATTTAATTTATATAGTTATGTATAAATATATATTATTTAATTTAATTTTAATATCAATATATATATAGCACATAGTTATTTGTTATATATGGAAAAAAACCTACCATATGATAGAGATCAAAGATGATCAAACGAGATAAGACGATACCGAGATTAAAGTCAAAACACGCAATTGCTATGGAATAAAATCAAAACTTGCCAACTTTTTCAGAATAAATAAATAGGATTTAATTAAAAGTTTTAATTAGTACAGAGACTTTATTACAACGGAGTAATTAAACCTGTTTAGATTAACAATTCCCTACTTTGATACACAAATAACATTATTGTATTTTCTAGCGTTATTGACTTACTATATTAATATATTTATTAAAATTAAATGATATGTAGCGGAATTCTTTTTTTTTTTAATATTATTTTTGGTTTTTTGGAGTATAAATTTTGCGGGAAGCGTGCAGGCCGCCGGAGTTGACAAAGTAAAGGAATGAAATATTAGAATTTAGAAGGGTCTCTAATTGTATTTTACCAAACTTAATATTATGGTGGAAATTTAGGTGCAATCGATTTCACGTAAAGCTGATAGGTGAGAGTTGTTAGATGATTTGACTGATTTGACTAAATTTTTATCTAATAATTCTTAACTATCAACTTCACGTGAAATCGACTGCACCGCACCTGAATTTTCACCTAATATTATACGAGGCAAAAACAAAGTAAACAACATTAGCGGGAAGAAGAAAAATTTCCGTGGTGCATTAAATATCTAACAAAGAACGAATTACAAAGACACCCAAAAAAAAGGGAAGGGATTACAAGAGGAAATTTAGAATACTATTAGATTAAGATTTAGTTTAGTGAAATTTTATTTTTAAAAATAATTTATAAAATTTAATTTTATAAAAATAGTATTTTAAAAATGATAACATCTATATTTAATAAATCAAATTAAAAATAACTTTAAATAAGCACAAATAACAATAATTATATTTGATAAAATATTTTAAATTTTAAACATATTATATTAAACATATTAAAAATCAATTGATTTATGAGGTTATATTAAATTTTTTAATTTTTATAAGTACAAATTATTTATAAAAAATTACTTTAGATATTTTTAAAAGTATTTATATATTTAAAAAATTATAAGCACAAATACATAACTTTTTTAATTTATAAAAAACAAAATTAAATAAAAATTTATACTTTTAAAAAACACAAATACTTTTTAAATTTTTTTTATCAAAATTAAGTTTAAGATTATGTCTCCCACTCTCTCTAATCTTAAGAACACAAATACTTTTTAAAAATTTTTTTTTATCAAATTATTAAGTTTAGGATTGATGTCTCCCACTCTCCCAAGTTTTGTTATATGTCCAAGCTATACTGGGTTAGTTATTATAAATTTATAATAAAAAAGTCAACCACAATGGGTACTTACTACTTAAGAGAGTGCGTCTTAGCTTGGGACGCTTAAAAATTTAATGTATTATTTTAACCTTTTTATTTGTAATTATTTTTTAAAATAATCGATTATGTAATAATTAATTTATGTTCAGATACTTTAGTTGAAAAGTGAATTTAAGTAATTATTTATTGTGTCTAGAATATATAAATGAGTAAAAGCTATTTTTAGTGGAAATAATTATAAAAACAGGTATGAAATAATAATTATTTATATTATTTAATATCTAATAGTTGAGATCAAATTAGTAAAATAATTAATATTAGAAAGAATATATAAAAAAATAAGCTTCGCTTTTAAAAATATCGTTTGCTTTCACTTATGATTTTTTTTTTTAATATTAGCTTCAAATTATCAGTAGTTGGGATATAAGTAGTAATGGAAAGTATAAATTAATTCAAACAGATCACTCGTTTAATTTAATCCAAACCAAGTAAGATTATAATAACTTGAACTGAATTGATTCTATATTAACAAATCATGTATGAATCGGATTAGAGTTTAAATAGAATTGAATTTTAAATATACTTTTAAGAATAATATTATACATCTAAGTTTTTTTATTAATCAAGTTAAATCAAGTTAGTCTAACACGATAAAATTAGTTATAGTTAACATTATTTTAAATTTTATTATTTAATTTAGTTAAATTTAATTTATAAAAAGACCTAAATAGATAGTATTACTCTCTATTTTTAAAACCAATCCAATAGCTAAACTAACCTTTTTTTTTATGATACTATATAACTAAATCATTTTATCAACCAAATTTAATCAAGTTAGTTTACTAGCTTTAAGGATGAATAACAAAAATTGGCCAATGAGTTATAACTCAAATGATATAGTCTCTCCATATTTAATTAAAAGATTGCGGGTTCAAATCTTCTATCTTTGGTAAAAAAAAAAAATGAATAACAAAAATTGTAGTTAAAAAAAAAAGGAAGAAAATATAAGATGAGACATAAAAAGAATAAAAAAAAGACTTAGTTAAACTATTCATTACAAAAGTAACTTGTTTACTTATATTCATCCTAATTTTTTGCTAATAAGAAATAGAATCATGGCGAGATATGGAGAGATATTTTTGGAACATTTTTGTCATTTTAAGAATACAAAAAAATTAATCATTTGTGTTGACAATGAATAATGCATACCCTAGAATCCTAGATAACACCAAAATGAGCTCTTTATTATTTTTCCTTACAAAATAAATTAAAAATTAACCACTTCTTTTTCTTTAAAATTACAAAAAAAAAAAAAATCCCTTTTACAAAGGCAGTCATAAGTAGTCAACTATAAACCAACAATTGTTGTATAAACAAAACCATGTGTATCAATATCAATATCATTATACATTTCAATGAAAAAGCAGAGAAGATGATAATAATAATAATAATAGTTTAATTACTCTATTAGTCCTATAGTTTCGTAAAATTTTCAATTAAGTCTTTATACTTTTTTTTTTATTGGGTCCCTGCACCAATTTTTTTTTTCAATTAGGTCCTTCTTAATAGTAATTGACTTAATTGTATAGGAACCAAATTAAAAAAAAAATTATGCAGAAACTAAAATAAAAGGAAAAAAAAAATATAGGGACTCAATTGAAGAAAAAAATTGGTGCAGAGATCTAATTAAAAGGAAAAAAAGTATAAGGACCTAATTGAAAATTTCGCAAAACTATAGGAACCAACAGAGTAATTAAACCAATAATAATAATAATAATAATATAATTAAGGTTATTATGATAATAAATGAAAGAGATTCTATATTTAGTGTGAAATTGAAAATTGTGAGTATATATATAATGATATATGAAGGGCCAATAAAGAGTAGAAGAGTTGCATGATGCAATTGGAAATTTGGCAGATACACGCCATCCATAGTTTTATTTATAGTCAACAAAACCTTCTTTCTTAGCTTTGTAGAAGTTCATGCCTTACCTCTCATCCCAAATTCATTATTCATGGTGGACAAGGCTCATAATACTAATGGCTGCTCTCACTCATTTCTTCCCATCATGACAAGATGGCTCTTCCTTTTTGCTTTCCTCTTTCTCTTTCTTACAAGCCACTATTTTCTGGAAACTGACCTTGTAAGTCTCACAATTTCAACTCTTTGTGATTCATGATACATAATATATTAGGTCTTAGCTAGGGTATGCATGCTTTCTTTAAAAATTTATTAAGGATATAATTCTATACACATGCTTCTTCTTTTATTTAATATAATTCTATAATTTGCAAGTTTTGAAAGGCATGCAAAACACAGAAGAAACATATATTATGTTGATAGATAAATTCAAATTATATTATTTACATAGTGTTTTTGAGTCTTCTCCAAGTTAGTGTTTTTGCTTTAAATCTCTAATGCTCCTACAATTAATGATCCAAAAAACATGTTCCTCTGGGTTCAAGGTTGAAGACTAGTCTTTTTTTTTTTTTTTTTTTTAAAGGAGATGAGATAGGGAAATAAAAGCAGGCATATTAAAAGGAAAAATAAAAAGAAAGTTGGTAAAAGAACGAAAAAAGTGGAGTTATTTTTTCATCTTTATTAAGGAGAAAAATGTGATAAATAAAATACTAATAATGGAAGATTGTATAGTTCACAATCATGGTACGGTGGTGGTTAATTAAGAAAGAAATAAAAGGAAAATCTCGTGGGATGTTACTTTCCAAAAACTTGTATGATTTAGTGCATGATGCCTAATAATAATAATAATAATAATAATAATCAGATGATGATGATGATGATGATGATGATGAGAATAATAATTATCCTATACATGTGGTAATGGGATTTGTATGCATTGTAATAAAAAAAATACAATGCCATATTAATTATATTATTTTCCGTTATACATACATATGATTTCTTTCTAAGTTTTTCTTTTTTATTTCTATCTTGGTCGTCCTTTTGACAATTCAATATCCAAGCTCACGTTGTGCTGTGTGTTTGATTCTAATAACATATATATAGATAGATTGACCAAAGAGAAAAACAAAGATTATAATAACATACATGGATCCCTTGTACCTACCATTTGTGCATGAAAAATTGAAGAATGATGTGTTATTGAAGTAAACTACACTATTTTTCTTTAATTTTATTTATTTATTTATGTTTGTTGTGGGACCATTATGTCCAAATGTGCGTACACGATAATCGATCAATAATAATATTCATCCCTTCAACTTTACAAATATATATTAAAAATAAATTAAATAATATATATTTATATAAAATATATAATATTTAATTTAGTAATTTATGTTTAATATATACACAATATTTTTTATTATTTATAAATCTACTTATATTGTTTTAGTAAATAAATTTGGATAATAGTTATTAGTATACACCTTATATTTCAATTATTTTTATTTGTACTTATGTGGTCATATAATTGATGTGACTTAAATCAATAAAATCAGAAGAAATTCAAATTTAGATAGGTGTTTTTAAGTTTTATTTTGTTGGCCTTATGTCCTTGTCTCTATTTATATTCTCAAGTTTATATTATTCCATAAATGTCACTGTATATTATCAATTTATAATTTTTTGTGGACTAAAATCCGTATATTTAATACATTTTCTAAAATATTTACCATCAACTAATTTTGATTTATAAGCTAAGGAGCTATAGTTCAAATAGTATAATCTCTCTATACTTATCTAGAAGTCGCATATTTGAGTAGAAAATAGAAAAAAAAAACTAATTTTGATTTATAATGTTTAAAGTTATATTAAAAAAATTGAATGGATTTAACACTATTTTCTTTTTCTCAGAGCAAATTTACAAGCTCTACAATCCTGAAGACAATTACAATCTTCAATGGGAAACCCGAACCGCCATTGCATTGCAGCAATGAAAGCTCAAGCATATGCAATTCTAACTACCCAGATAAATTTGAACCGAATGATAGAACATCAACATCATGCCCAGAATACTTCAGATGGATCCATGAAGATCTGAAGCCATGGGAGAAAACAGGGATCACAAGAGACATGGTTGACAGGGGACAAAACGTGTCACACTTTAGGCTTGTGATTGTGAATGGAAAAGCTTACATTGAAAAATACAAGAAATCGTTTCAAACCAGGGATGTTTTTACAATATGGGGAATCTTACAACTTCTAAGGTTGTATCCTGGGCAAGTACCTGATTTGGAGCTCATGTTTCAATGTGGAGATAAGACTGTGGTGGAAAAGGGTCTATATTATGCAGGTGGACCACTTGCTAATGTTTCACCTCCTCCTATTTTTCACTATTGTGGAAATAATGATTCATTTGACATTGTCTTCCCTGATTGGACCTTCTGGGGTTGGTAAAGCTTCTATATTCCCTTAATTAGTTCTTATTAGTTATTTCTATTGTATACAAATAAATCTCTCTGCATATAAATATTGTTTTTTTAATTATTGAAAATATGTTGTCCTAGAAGTAAATATTTTATTTTCATTCCTCTGTTTTTCATTGTTTCACTTGATGAAGGTGTAATCTTATTTCATTTCATTTATTTGATAAAACATTAAACAAAAATTACATTTTTTTCAATAGGGCTGAACTCCACATAAGTCCATGGGAATCAACACTGCAAAGTATACAAGAAGGAAACAAAAGGGTGAAATGGAAGGATAGGGTACCCTATGCTTTTTGGAAGGGTAACCCTACTGTCTCTCTTCTTAGGAAAAACCTTTGTAAGTGCAATGTCACAGATAAAAAAGATTGGAATGCCAGAATATATAGTGTGGTAAGCATATAACTTTTAAGCCTTGCTAACTCTATGTGTTTAAGTAGTTAATTGCATTGTTTTAAGACACAATAATTAATTTTTGATTTTCGTTTTTTAGCAATGGCTTGATGAGAGAGAGAAAAATTTTCAAGACACAAAACTGGGAGATCAATGTACCTACAGGTAAGTAAAACTTGTCAAATTTAGAGAAATGTAGATTGTGAACATATTAGTGACTAAATTTGTTGATGTTATTACAAATTAAAGGTACAAGATATATGCAGAAGGTGCTACTTGGTCAGTGAGTGAAAAATACATAATAGCATGTGACTCAATGACAATGTTCATAGAGCCTCAATACTTTGACTTCTTCACAAGAAACATGGTACCTCTGCAACATTATTGGCCTATCAGCACCACCAACATGTGTGAGGACATCAAGTTCGCCGTTGACTGGGGCAATTCTCACCAAGACAAGGCACAGCAGATTGGAAAAAGAGGATCAGATTACATCATTGACAATCTCAAAATGAAGTATGTGTATGATTACATGTTGCACTTACTAAAAGAATATGCTAAGCTCCAAAGGTTCAAACCCAGAATACCTGAAAGAGCGAAAGAGATGTGTCCTGAGAGAATGGCATGTTCTCTGCGCAATGGACCAAGAAAGAGATACATGTATGAATCCATTGTTAAGTCACCAAGTTCCACACTTCCATGTTCCATGCCTCCTCCTTATGAACCTCAAGCTCTTCAACATTTACTTCATCAAAAGGATAATTTAATTGACAAAGTCAGGTTAAGGTCTCTTAATGATGCTGCTAAAAAGCAATGAATTGGATTATTATATACCATGTCATGTTATGCTAAAAATTCAAAGGAGTTTCCCTTCAATCCCTGCATGTTTTGTTACTAATAGTTACTTCTAGTCTAACGAATTAAGCATTTCAAAGAATTCTAGTTTACTAAAACAGTTTTAAAGCCCAAACAAAGAGATCATCATAAAGTTTCATTTACTTAACTTTGTAAACAAAAACCAGCACTAAGAATGCAATTTAGTTTCCACTGATATTCCCATGGTACTGTTATTGCTTCAGGAAATGTTTGGACTTAGTTATTAATTAGTATTAGATGTTGACGTGTTAAGTGTTATGCCGACATTAAAAGAGTAATTAAAAGAGCCAGATTCAGAGGCTACAATATAAAAAGGGTGAATTCTATTCTACCCTTTCTAAAATAGAGGGTAAATTACCCCTTGTGATATATACAGTGATTATTCATAAATTATTCTTCTACCAGAATTTTAAGATTCACGTTATCTTCTCTTTTCTTTTCAATTGACGCGATGTTTCTCTTGAAACTTGATAGTAGTGTTATTTTTATAATCCGCACCAAATACACCTCTTCTTCAATTTTAAAACCATAATTCCTCTCAAATCCAATCACCATTTTCAATCAATTAGATTAGGATTTTAAACTTGTTCATATGCTTTCAATCTCTCATTTCAACGAGCACATCTATTAATTTTTCATCTATCTTCTTTCTAAGATTTTCTTCCTAGTATTTTTCTTAAAATTCATTCGGATCAACAATGATACTCCTCTTCAAATAACCAACCCTCATAGCCTTGTATAACTATATAACAAAAACAAATCAAAATATTAGTTAGTCATAAAAACAATGAGTCAATAATTATCATCTTAGGATTTTTATTATCTGAATAATGATTGAAAAATAATTTAAGAACAATTAAAGATTAAAAAAAATACCTTGATATTTCTTTTCACGCACCAATTACCATCATTTTTAAATAATATATCAGAAATTTCTATCAGTTTTTTTAGCTCGCTCGTTTTTAGAATTTTCTAGCGATCGTATTAGAGATAGCAATTAGATTTGACGATCTCATTCGAACTTTGAAACTCTGATTGAAACATAATTTATCAATAATCATTGTATATGGCACAAGGGATAATTTACCATTTATTTTAGAGAGAACATGGTAGAGTTCACCTATAAAAAATGACTTGATTTCAAAGTTTATAATATTCTAATAACCATTGATGCAACAAGAGGCAGGATAACAATGACTTGTCACATTGTCGCCACTAAAAACGTGTTACCAATCTTAATTTTCTGAATTTTCTATTTCAAAAGAATAATATTCTAGCCACACGTACGTGGTAGTTAGAGGATACTTCTTTTTTCTTATATTTTTTATCAATAAAAAAAAGGTTTAAATATTAGAAATAGAACTTGCGTGAATTGAAGTTCTTCCGTTAATTTCCAACTAGGTTTTACACACTCTCTCTCTCTTATTTTGATTCCTAGCATTCTTCTTCATTCTTTTTTTGTTTCCCACCTCTTCAACATATAAATTGTATATAATAAAACAAATGTTCTGATAAAATTACATAGAAACTATATATATATACACGATCCATGTTATAGCTTTAGCAAGATGGCATGCATGAAGAAGAAGACTAAGAAGTTGGAAAAGAAGAAGAGGAAGAAAAAGAATTTAGATTAAGATCTATTCTCACAAACACTGACTAATTAATAGTAATATATTTTTGTTGTAATAATAAATATTTCAAACACTGGCTAATATAATGGCGAAAACTTAAATACACTTAAAATATATGGAGGATGTTTTCATAAAGACGCAAAACATTTTTTTGTAAATACACTTATATGTGTCGCATTATTATTGGACGTATTAATGAACTGGTTATTTTTGAATTTTTTAATAAATTATAATAAAATGGATTTTTTTATAACAATAACAATAAACCTAATTGTTATTAGATTCGGTCGAACCGACCAATTTACATAACTTATTGGATCATAGTTTTTTTTTTTAAAATCAGGGATATAATTGTTTTTTTATAAAAAAATTGAAACATGATTCGGTTAAATTGTGTAAATCAATCGGATCAAATCGGATTTAATAATTATAATGCGGACAATTAGATTTATTATTTGTTGTTATAATAAACCAATTTTATTATAATTTACTAAAAAATAAATTATTAATCGATTTAATAAAAATATCTAATAATATCATGACACATGTAAATATCTTAAAAAAAAATATTTTTAGTATCTTTGTCGAAGTGCTCTCCAAAATATATTATATGTACTAGTATTTAAACCCTCTTTTAAGTCTTCTTAGTAAAAAACTGAAGTGAAAAGAGAAAGTTACGGTTGAAACTTAGAATGGGCAGAAACAACAAAAATAATGTGTCCTATATTATTTTTTACTTATCATTTATTTAAAACATGGAAATAAAGTGGGCCAGACTGTAATATAATAGTTAATAATATAAGAAAAGAAGCAAAATGTCTGAAAATAGACATTTCTTATTCCATAAAAAATATTTTTTTATTAAATTTAAAAAGAAAAAGTAGATAAATAATGTGCAAAAAGAATTGAATTAAATTCATAAAAAGAAATAAAATTAAAATCCAGGTTCTGAAAATTCAAGCGAAAATAGAGAAAATTGTAAAAACGAAGTTGTAGTAGAAAGGTGGAGGTGTGGGCCTGTGGGGCACAGGCACCCAATAAGTAATAACATGTGTTGTGTGTTGTTCAGAGTTTTTCTCATAAATCATAATGGTTGCTGCCGCATTACCCTGTTACAACTACCGGACAAATCCAATACATCATACATCCTCGTCACACACCCCACACACTATTTTTTCCCTTCTTTTTAAGTTATCGTTTTTTTTTCCTTCTAAAATTAGCAGTAAAATTCAAATTCGTAATTTTTAATGAATATTAAAAAAATTATGTTATTTAAATTATAATTTGTTGGTTTTTTTTAAGTTATTTTATTTTTAAGCTGAAAACTCAATTACATCTAATTTTATAAAAAGTTGATAACTACGAATTATTACATTATAATTTAATTAAATTTATTAAATTATTTAATAATTTTTAACTATTAATTTTACATAAAATTAATTATAACTGAATATTAACCTATTTTTAATTAAATTAATAATAATAATAATAATAATAATAATAATAATAATAATAATAATAATAATAATAATAATAATAATACCATATATTGCTTCATATGGTAGATATGATACCTACTTTTTTCATAAAATTCTCATCGATTAAAATTTCGATGATAATAATTCTATTAGATAAATAATAATAACATTAATAATTATTTTGTGATAAAATAAAATGATAAATTATCTAATTGATAATGCTATTTTTTCTATATGGTATTTCTAAATTATTGTTATAATAAAAAATATCTCCTATCATTGTAGAAAATAAAATAATAAAAATAAATGATAATTAAAAAAAATTAAACAAGAGTAGAAAAATAATATCAAATTTAGAAGTTATAATTATCATCTTTTTTTAAGAATTATGTATAATATAAATTTTTTTGGTGTACTATATATAATAAGATAACATAAAAAAATTAGTGAAATTAGAAAAGAAAAGAAAAAATAATACACATAAAAAATGCACACATTTTTTATTCTTATGTGTTGTCATGACACATGTCTCATGTCTAGATATAATAAGTACTTGACTCCTTTTCAATAATTTTTTTTTTCTCTCACTCTCTACTTTCTTATAAAGCCGTCAGAGAAAAGAAAGTTATTAGAAAGGAGTCAAGTATTTATTATATCTTGACATGAGACATGTGTCATGGCAACACATAAAAATAAAAAATGTGTACATTTTTTTTGTGTACTTTTAATAATATCAAATTTAGAAGTTATAATTATCATCTTTTTTTAAGAACTATGTATAATATAAGTTTTTTTGGTGTACTATATATAATAAGATAACATAAAAAAATTAGTAAAATTAGAAAAGAAAAGAATAATATCAAATTTAGAAGTTATGATTATCATCTTTCTTTAAGAACTATATATAATATAAATTTTTTTGATGTTCTATATATAATAAGATAACATAAAAAAATTAGTGAAATTAGAAAAGAAAAGAAAAAAGAATACACATAAAAAATGCACACATTTTTTATTCTTGTGTGTTGTCATGACACGTCTCATGTCAAGATATAATAAATGCTTGACTCCTTTCTAATAACTTTCTTTTCTCCCACAGCTTTATAAGAAAGTAGAGAGTGAGAGAAAAGAAAATTATTGAAAAAAAGTCAAATACTTATTATATTTAGACATGAGACATGTGTCATGGCAACACACAAAAATACACATTTTTTTGTGTATTTTTAATAATATCAAATTTAAAAGTTATAATTATCATCTTTCTTTAAGAACTATGTATAATATAAGTTTTTTTGGTGTACTATATATAATAAGATAACATAAAAAAATAGTAAAACTAGAAAAAAAAGAATAATATCAAATTTAGAAGTTATGATTATCATCTTTCTTTAAAAACTATATATAATATAAATTTTTTTGGTGTACTATATATAATAAAATAACATAAAAAAAATTAGTAAAACTAGAAAAGAAAAAAAAAAAGAGTACACAGAATAAATGCACACATTTTTCATTTTTGTGTGTTGCCATGGCACATATCTCATGTCAAGATATAATAAGTGCTTGACTCCTTTCCAATAACTTTCCTTTCTCTGACTCTCTACTTTCCCAGAAAGCCAATTCTTATTCATCTTTTTCTTCATTCTCTCTCTCTCCTCTTTATTATTTATAAATTATAACCCTCTTTCTGCTGTTACTAAACCTTCAAGCTCCAAAAGAAAAAGAGAAGAAAAAAAAGAAAATATATTTTTGCCATTTTGTTCTGTTCTTCTTCAGCTTAATCAGAAGCTCAGGTACGTTTTCAGAATCACCATTTTCTTGTTCGTCATCTTTGATTTTGGTCTATTTGCAAGCTTTGTATGATTTTCTTATCTGGGTCTGTGGATTATTTTTCTGATATTCTGTTTTGGGTTTTGTTCAAGTTTTGATAAAACCTTTCTGTGTCTTAAAAGTTACAAGCTTAAACTTTTTTACTCAAATCTGCTATTTTCATTGGAATTTTGGCCATGCAGATACTATTTTCCTTCTGGGCTTCTCATAAATGAGCAAATAAATTCTCCCTTTTTTTTGTATGGGAACTTTTAGGTGAAGTTTATCAAAGGAAAAGGCTTATGTTAGTTTGTGTATAAATTTTAGAAGAAGTTTTGTATAACTAATTCAGCTGGGAGTACTTAACAATAATATGAACCTTTGGAACTCAGATCCTAGAATAACATAGAATAGTGACCCTTGGGGATACGAAGATCGTGACTTTCACCCAAAAAAAAAATATATGTTGGTATACATCAGCCTCTACTATGATTAAGTGTTCTTTTTTAGCAGAATTTAGGGAATACTTTTATCATCTGTTTGTAGAGTTGAAAGTATCTAGTATGTTCCCTTTTGATTCTTGTATTGCCTTTTTTTTGTTCATGAAGGGAAAAGGACAAATTTGTGGGACTAGTAGGTTAAGGTTTGATGCTTTTGGAATCTACCTCTTTCTTGCTTGAACTTTAAGAATTACTCTCTCTCTCTCTCTCTCTCTCTCTCTCTCTCTGATAATATCAACCTCCTGGGTTCCCTTTCATGCTTCCCTTTGTCTATGATAGGTAGGTAGGAACCAACTGAATCATAATTGTTGACTTATATAGCTTTACTTCACACTGACAAAATACTTACACTCACATGAATTCTTATGCTTTTAGCAAGATTTTAGTTTATATTTACATATCTGAAGCAAAACCTCTTATTATTCAAGGACTTGTTTCTTCCATTGGAAGTGTAAAAAGAGTTTGATATTGATACTCTAATTTAAACAATTGTTTACTTCCCCTGGATGATAATTGTGAATTCTTCTGCCCCTTAGCTAGCTATACATTAATCCGATTCCTTAAGCCAACTAGAACAATCAAAGTCTTACAGTTGCTATGGACGCTTGCTATTTCATTACTCATTAAACACATTGCTAGTGGCAGATAGTTGAGAATGTTGTGCAAATACATATATATGTAATATTAGGGTAATAAATTTATATACGAGACTATAGACTTTTCAACCCCATCTGTTTATTTCATTTTTAGGTATATAAGGTTGTCATAATTTTAGTGGAAGCTGCTAATTGGAGATGAGCAATCTCAAGCTTGGGGTGGAGGTTACAGGTGCTCATGACCTTATGCCAAAAGATGGGCAAGGTTCATGTAGTTCCTTTGTGGAACTTCACTTTGATGGTCAGAAATTTCGAACAACAACTAAGGATAAAGATCTGAGTCCAGTTTGGAATGAGAAATTTTACTTCAACATAACTGATCCGAGCAGATTGCCAAACCTCACTCTTGCCGCCTGCGTCTACCACTATAACAAAACCACCGGTTCCAAAGTGTTCCTTGGCAAGGTCCACCTCACCGCAACATCATTTGTCCCATATGCAGATGCTGCTGTTCTTCACTACCCTTTGGAAAAGAAAGCTGTTTTTTCCCGCGTAAAAGGAGAGCTTGGCTTGAAAGTATTTGTTACTGATGACCCTTCAATAAAGTCCTCAAGTCCTCTTCCTGATTTAGAACCAGTTACTAATACAGATCAACACACTGTTCAAGATCAAACACCATCATTCACAAGTTCAATACTGAATGTGTTTTCTCGAAAGAAAAATGACTCAAGGCACACATTTCATACGGTTGCCAAACCAAATGAAGAAAAACAGCATCAATCTTCTTCTTCAGCAGCTGCCAAGCCGAGTTCAAACTATATGACACATGAGATGAAATCTGGAATGCCGCCTCCTTCTAAATTCGTGTATGCAGGTTCATCTTCTCCTTTTGATTATGCATTGAAAGAGACAAGCCCTTATCTTGGAGGGGGCCAAGTTGTTGGTGGGAGAGTTATACGTGGGAACATGCGCCCCAGCACCTATGACCTTGTTGAACCAATGAGGTACCTTTTTGTAAGAGTTGTGAGAGCTCGCGACCTTCCGTCGAAGGATGTGACCGGAGGCCTTGATCCGTATGTGGAGGTAAAGATTGGAAATTTCAAAGGAAGAACCAAGCACTATGAGAAAACTCAAGACCCGGAGTGGAATCAGGTATTTGCCTTTTCAAGGGAGAATCTGCAGTCAAATGTTCTTGAAGTTGTGGTCAAAGACAAGGATATGCTGCTGGATAAAAATGTTGGAACTGTGAGGTTTGATCTCCATGATATTCCTACACGTGTTCCCCCAGACAGTCCATTGGCTCCCGAATGGTACCGATTCGAGAAGGGGGACAAGAAGAAAGGGGAGTTGATGCTTGCTGTATGGTTTGGCACACAAGCCGATGAGGCTTTTCCCGATGCTTGGCATTCTGATGCACTCTCTGTTGATGGAAGCTCCCCATTTGCTTATGCTCAGATTCGATCCAAAGTTTACCAGTCTCCAAGGTTATGGTATGTGCGGGTTAAAGTGATTGAGGCACAGGACTTGCTGGTGGAGAATTCTAGAATTCCAGATACCTATGTTAAGGTGCAGCTTGGTAACCAGATCTTGAAGACTAGGCCAGTTCAGTCAAGCACCAAGACCCCTCGTTGGGATCAGGAGCTCATGTTTGTTGCTGCTGAACCTTTTGAGGAACCTTTGCTCCTTTCGATTGAGGACCGTGTTGGTCCCAACAAGGATGAAACTATTGGGAATGTTGTTATCCATCTGACCAAGGTTGAGAGGCGTGCCGACGATAGACCTATCCGCACTAGGTGGTATGACCTTGAAAAATCCATGTCTTCTGCAATGGACAGTGAAGAAGGGAAAAAGAAGGAGAAGGATAAGTTTCATAGCCGAATCCACATGTGTGTGTGTCTTGATGGTGGTTACCATGTTTTCGATGAGTCAACTTATTATAGTAGTGATCTTAGACCCTCATTGAAGCAACTGTGGAAGAAGCCAATGGGAGTTTTAGAACTTGGCATCATAAGTGTTGATGGACTTCATCCAATTAAAACCAGAGAGGGAAGGGGGACATCGGATACATACTGTGTGGCAAAATACGGCCACAAATGGATTCGTACCCGAACCATTTGCGATAGTCTAAGCCCCAAATACAATGAGCAGTACACTTGGGAAGTTTTTGATCCGGCTACTGTTCTCACTGTTGGGGTCTTTGATAACGGCCAGCTCAACAGTTCAGACAGTAATAGAGATTTGAAAATCGGTAAAGTCAGGATCCGTATCTCAACCTTGGAATCTGGACGCGTTTACACTCACTCTTACCCGCTACTAATGCTGCATCCTTCGGGTGTGAAGAAGATGGGTGAAGTCCACTTGGCAATAAGATTCTCATGTTACTCAACACTTGACATGATGCATGCATACTTTAAGCCGCACTTGCCAAAAATGCACTACAAAAGGCCACTCAACATAATGGAACAGGAGAAGCTCCGGCACCAGGCTGTCAGTGTGGTCGCTGCTCGGCTTAGCCGGGCAGAACCTCCACTTAGAAAGGAGGTAGTTGAGTACATGTCCGATACAGACTCTCATCTCTGGAGCATGAGGCGTAGCAAGGCGAACTTCTACCGTCTAATGACGGTGTTTTCGGGGATGCTGTCGGCAGCAAAATGGTTGGGGGAAGTTTCCACGTGGAGGAATCCTGTGACAACAGTGCTGGTGCACATCCTGTTTCTGATGCTTGTGTGTTTCCCGGAACTCATCCTCCCAACTGTCTTCCTCTACATGTTTGTAATTGGGATGTGGAATTGGCGGTTCCGGCCTAGATACCCTCCTCACATGAACACTAGACTCTCCTATGCAGATGCAGTCACCCCGGATGAGCTGGACGAAGAGTTTGACCCCTTTCCAAGCACAAAGAGCCCCGATGTGGTCCGGTTCAGGTACGACCGATTAAGAAGTGTTGCCGGCAGGATTCAGACCGTGGTTGGTGACATTGCTACTCAAGGTGAAAGGTTCCAAGCACTGGTAAGCTGGCGAGATCCTCGAGCCACAACAATGTTCATGGTGTTCTGCTTTGTGGCTGCCATTGTGTTGTATGTGACACCATTCCAAGTTCCAATCCTCTTAACTGGATTCTACCTTATGAGGCATCCAAAGCTTAGGAATAAGACACCAGCTGCACCGGTTAACTTCTTCAGAAGGTTACCAGCTCTTACAGATAGCATGCTGTAGAATGCACTCCCCTTTTCATTTTTTTGGTCATGGATTCTGGTATCAAATTTTTGGCAGTGCATGTAAACTCTAATGCCTATGTGTATTGTGTTATGACCAGTGACTTATATATATTAGCCTTTAGTTTTCTGTAATTGGATCTGATTAGATGGCTGTAAAATTGGAACTGAATCAGCAATGAAACCAATTTCACCGCCCTGTTCTTTGAATACTTTTATACGTTGTGTCTATATTATATAGAGATTATGCTGTCCTTCATTTTAAGCACAATGCAAATGTAACTTGCATTTTGTGAAACTCATAAGTAACCAAAGGGACAATGCTATGATTAATAAACGGAAAAGTATATGGAACCAAAAGGTGATCAGCCAAAAAATAAACAAAACCGTTTAATTAGAATCACTTTTTGAATAATATGTTTGAAAACTGCTTCTGAAATCACGGAGCACAAACCAAAACTTGATTTTTTATGGAGCCCAAACATATTTTGGCTGGTTTTTGGCTGATATGCTTTTGGTTTCTTAGTTGTTCTCTAAATAAACCAAGAGAAGCTAATGGTATAGATGTCAACATAACAAGACTCATTTGTAAAAAATATTCGTAATTTATATATAATTTAATATAATTATTTAAAAACAAAAAATAAAAAAAAATTACAACAAAAATCTTATAAAATTGATCTCTTTTTTAAATATTAACTTAAGTATGTTTTTTAATATTTTTATATAATAAAATTTTTTTTATATACTTTATCATAAAATATAATAAATTTTAAGAACTTAGATTTCTTTTTATTTATTTGTATGAAAATATTTTTTATAAACGAATTATTCGAATTTTGAGAAATAAACTATATTTGTTTGTTGATATTTTTGAGTAGATGGTGTTATATAGTAAAATTTTTAAAGTTTTTTTTCAGTGTATTTGGAGATATTTTTTTTTAAAAATAATTGAGAATTAGAATACAAAAAAATATAATACAATATTATAAATATATTTTATTAATTATGATATATTAGAATATATGTATAATAAACAAATATTAATGTGTCATTATACACTTTAAATATTTATAACTAAATTTTTATATTATAGTTTTAATGTAGATATTAATTATATTTAACTGTTACTTTTTAATTCAATTAAATAATAATAAATATTAAATTTAATATTTTTGTATCATTATTATGTAGATATTTATTATTTTTATTTTACAAAATTATAAAAATTATTATCAATACAAAATTGCTGACGTGACACAATCACATAAACCAATATATCATAAGCTCATTTTATAATAGATTTATATCAACTACTTTTAAGTCTATGCTACTATTAATTATGTTAGTGCGTCAATGAGTAATAGCTCAAATGGCATAGTCTCTCCATACTTAATTAAGAGGTTGTGGGTTCGAGTCTCCTATCTTTAGTAAAAAAAAAAAAATTAATTATGTTAGTGCATTTGGATAATGTGCTAGGATCTTTATTGTTATTCCTTTTTCGGTTTATTCTCCATGTGTATCTTCAGCAAATTAGTAATTTAGCTCCTGTATTGGATGATAAATTGTTTTTTAAATTCTTATATATTGTAATTAAATTTAACTTTTATGAAATTACATATAATAATAATAATAATAATAATAATAATAATAATAATAATAATAATAATAATATAAAGTTTGAACGTTTTACATTGTAATTTTTCTGAAAACATTTTAACCTTCTGGAATTGTTATGGTATAAGTAGAGAATTAGGAAGAATTTATTTTAGTTATATTGTTTTTTATATAGAATTGGTATATGCATAAACATGAAAAATTAGAATCAATTTCAATTTCAAACCTCAAACAGAACGTAATAAACATTTTTTTGGTTGGTACAGTTAAAAAATACAAGGTGAAAAGAAATGTTTCACAATTAAATTTATAATTAATAACATGTTCTGTCAAAAACACAAACTGGCATGAGCAAAGACAAAGAGTAATACAATGGATAATGCTTTTATTTTATTATAAGACAATTTTTACAATTCCTCATGTGAGCTTAATCCTTATTAATAAGTGAGTACTTATTAGATTAACTTGAAGAATTTCGAATTATTCATACACTTGCTGCTTGCACTGTTTGCAAAGAAAGACTTTAACTGTTAAGCAAACTGGTAAGTTTTTAGTATTACTTTTAGTGTTACTTTTTTACCATATATATCCGTTTCTTTTCCGTCATCCCTTGCCTTAAAGTTCGTTTTTTCTTTTCCTCAGGGCACCCCTTGCCTTGAGTTCGTTTCTTCTTTTCCTAAGTTTTTAGTGTTTTTTTAGTGTTCTTAAAAAAAAATATCATGTCCTAAACTGTTCAAAATGTGATGTTGATAGTTTGATGCATTAGAAAAGATTAATAGAGAGAAATAAGTTATTTTCATTGTTGAAAAGAATGAAAAAGTTAGAATTATGTAAATTTAACAATTCTAACTTGGAAACATTTGCAAAAAATCCACGAAGAAAGATAACCAACTAGCTTCACAAGTGGCAACAACAAAAGACCTATATTCAGCTTCTGCAGAGGACTTGGCAACAGTGGTTTGCTTCTTACTCTTCCAGTTAACAAGAGAGTTCCCAAGCATGAAGCAATAACCGGAAACGGAGCGACGAGTATCAGCGCAGGTAGCCCAGTCAGCGTCGGCAAATCCAGTAAGATGCAGATTAGAAGTAAAGGAGAAGAATAGACCAGTTGCAGGTCAGCCTTTTAAATATCGGAGTACGCGAAAAGCAACCTATAGGTGAGAAGTGGTTGCACAGTCCAAAAATTGGTTCAAACGTCCCACAGCATAAGAGATATCGGATCTAGTGTTTGTGAGGTAAAGGAGTCGGCCGATGAGCTGTCCGTAAATAGTGTTGTCTGTTTAAAATGGTACCTGATTCCTTTGAGAGTTTCTAACTATAATCAAATAGGGTAGAGAGAGGCTTGCAATCTAGATAACCAAAATCCTTGAGAAGGTCCATGACGTACTTCCGCTGATAAATGTGAATTCTAGATTTAGAGCGTGCTACTTCCATTCCCAAGAAGTATTTGAGATCATCAAGATCCTTTATTTTAAATTTGTCATCCAAATTTTGCCTGATGGAATTGATTTCGTCAATGTCATTCCCGGTTAAAACCAAGTCATCAACATATACTAGAATGGCAGTGAAGCTTTCAGATTGTTTCTTGATGAAGAGTAAATGATCATAAAAAAACTGCTTATAACCAGCATCCACAAGAGTCTAAGTGAGCTTAATGTTCCATTGCCTGCTTGCTTGCTTAATCCCATATAGAGTCTTTTGCAATTTACAAACCAAACCTGGTTGTGACACAGCAAAACCGGGTGGTATATTCATATAAACTTCCTTGTCCAAATCTCCGTGAAGAAAGGTAGTATTGACGTCCAGCTGTTTCAAATGCGATTTCTTTGTCACTGCTAATGCTAACATTACTCGTAGGATAGTCATTTTGACAACTGGACTAAAAGTATTACCATAATCTACTTCTTGCACTTGAGTGAATCCTTTTGCAACTAGCCTCGCTTTGTGTCTCTCTATGGTACCATCGGGATTGAATTTTACCCGAAAAATCTATTTACAATCCACAACCTTCTTGCCTTTTGGGAGTTCAGTGAGACACCAAGCTCTGTTATGATCTAGAGCTGTCAATTCATCTTGTATTGCCTTTCTCCAATATTCATATGCAGCCACTTCCTCATAAGTGCTAGATTCTGGATTTGAGGTAATGGCTAGAGAAAGTGACTTATATTTTGGGGTTAGTTTATCATATGACAAGTGTTGTGAGATAGGATATAAAGAGCTAGAGTTGGCAAAGTTGCTAAAGTGAGCTGTGTGGGTTATCATACAATGATAGTCCTTCAAATAAACAGGCGGTTTCTTGACTCTTCCATATTTTCTCGTGATGCAGTCATGTGTGATGTCAAAATGTTGTGATGTAGGTGCATTGTTAGTGTGTGGTGTGGTAATGGGTGCAATGGTGTGTGAAAAAATTGGTGAGTACAGTGAACTTGAGAAATGTTCATCTGAATCTGTGAGTGTGGTATGTGTGGGTGATTGCAAATGATGTGTGGATAGTATATCCTATTGAAAAAGATCAATGCATTGTGGAGTACGAGTGGGTACTGATAAAGAGGATTATGTCGATTCAGAATTTCTCAAAATAAGAATCACTTCGTTGATAGCAAAGTCCAAACCGACAATCTATCCTCTCAATCAAAGTTTAAATTCCAAATACAAATATAATCGAGAGTAATTCAACCTCAGGTCGTTCTCCCTAGAAATGTAATTGAAGTGTCACGCTTTCAGTTATGAGGAAAAAGGATTTTGAAATCAAAGAATGAAAGATTAAAGGAACTAAGGAATAAAAGAACTAAGATATGATTAAAAAAGGGAATTGATGCAAGTAAAAGGAATATAAGATCAAAACTTAGTGAAAATGCTATAAATGCATAAAGAACCTTAACTCGGGAATGAGAATTAAGGAATCCTATCATCGTCATAACCACAACTATGGCAACTATGATGAGTCAATCTCGCTTCGTCTATCCATAACACCGAGGAGTAAGTCAAGCAAGCATAATTGACCTCAATCCATAAGTCCTAGCTAACTTACCAAATTAATTGGTGAAAAGCTAGCGTCAATGGAAACAAGAGTCAACTAACTACCCAAGAATTGCCACTAAATGTCGGACATTATGACTCTAGTATCCTAGGAACTCAAATTCCAAACCAAGGTGTGAAAATCTACTCAAAACTCATAATTGGCATTTTCACAAACACCTTGTGGTATAAAACCAAAACATGTAAAATTACAAAGGAAAAAGGAAAAAGGAAAACTATAGCCAAACTATTCACAATATCAACAATAAACATGCAATCAAGCAAACATAAATCATAAAAGACAAAATTCATCAATCAAAACTTCAAGAAACCCAAAATTGCATATATTAACAAAGTAATTTGAACCAAAAGAAAATGAGAGTAAAGATGATGTAATTAAAGAGAAATTTAAGAGTACTTACAAAAGAGTTGATCAACCCAAGATGAAAACTTGATACTATAAAATGCTACAATGGAAATTGACAAAACCATAGGAGAGAAATTGCTATCTACACTACTCCTACTCCTAATTATGTTCCAAGACTATCTAAGTGAGCTCCCTTGATGTATGATCACTTCCCTTTGATATAGCATCACAAAAGGCTTCAACAACTCCAAAAATTGGGCCAAAAGAGCCCCAAAATCGCGAGCCACGTGCTTCATTAATGAATCCACGTGCAGGGACCTGTGCGTACGCATACCTCTGATTTCTGTACTTGTGCGCATGCACGGGAGGTTGTGCGCACGCACACATCAGTGTGTGCTTCTTCTTTGTTTTCTTCATGTGTTCTCCATTTTTGCATGCTTCCTTCCACTTCGTGTGTTTAACGCGTGCATTTAAGAAGCTAAAACGTGTGAGTATCATCTCAACTTATGTTCTCTCGCTTGATTCCTCCCCGAAGTCTCTTCGGTGGTCGAAAGCTCCCCACAGTTGGCCAACAAGTGGTATCAGAGCCGATGGTTAATCGGTCTCGCTTGATTCCTCAAACTCCCCACGGTTGGCCCAACAAGTAGTACCAGAGCCGATGGTTAATCGGTCTAGTTGTTTTAAGGGGTATCCAAGGTCGAAAGCTCCCCACGGGTGGCCCAACAAGTGGTATCAGATTCGATGGTTAATCGGTCTGGTATCATCTCATCTAAATTTACGTTTATATAATTTTTTTTCTCTATTTTTACAATGCTAATTTTATTCTATATAAATTTTTGTATTTTTTATCTAATTTTTTTCTGTATTTTTACAATGTAGGATTCTATATATAAGGGTTTTATAAAAGAAGATCGTTATCACACAGTTTTAGTAGTGGGGCGTGTTACTAGAAAAATTGGAAGAAAAATGAGGGAATACTATATAATTAAAAACTCATGGGGAACAAAGTGAGGAAAGAATGGTTTTGGAAAAATCAATCGTAAAGTATTTATAAGTTAATGTTACAAGTGTGAGGTGTATGAAAAATTAAAACTCTTAATCTTAATGTTGTTAGTGTTACCATGGTACAAAGAGTATAGGAAAGAAACCAAGAATTATTTAAAAGAGTATTATTTTTATTATTCATATTTTTTCTGTGATTACAAAGTTCTTACCAATATATAAACAAGAGTACGCTAAGAGTACGCTCGTTATAGAATAATATCCTAATAAATTACATTGATTTTTTTAAGGAACTGCCGGTAGAAACTGATTTGTTAAATTTAAATTGCTGTTGGTTATAACAGTGGCAACTGCCATAGAAATTAGGTACAATATAATTGACAAATTTAATGGTGGTGAAAATATTATTATTTCACCATAAGATTTGTTGGACAATTATTTGAGGAATGACCAAATAGACAAATTAAAGAAGGATGAAAAATACCTGCGAAGAATAGGAGTTGGTCGACTCGATGACCAGGATTGTTATACAGCAATACCTTATAATGTTTTAAGATGGATGATTACAAATGGGTGCGTAGAAGAGAGCATGTGCAAGTTTATAGCACAAAGACAATGTAACACAATCAACAGAAAGGTATCCATTTAATTAAATATTGTTAGAAGTTTAATAATTTTTATTTATTACAATAAAGTAATATTTTTTTTACATATAAAATAATATGTTATAACATAACTTAACTTATATGTTCTTATATATATTTATGCAAGCTGAGTTTAAGGTGGAAAATTGTGAAGAAACCAAAAATTATTTAAAAGAGTATTATTTTTATTATTTATATTTTGTCTATGATTACAAGATTTTTACCAATATATAGACCAAGAGTACGCTAAGAGTACGCTCGTTATAGAATAATATCCTAATAAATTACATTTATTTTTTGAGAAACTGCCGTAGAAACTGATTTTCTAAATTTAAATTGCTTTTGGGCTACTTTTTGTAAGAGCTGTGAGAGCTCGCGACCTTCCGTCGAAGGATGTCAAAGGACGTAAAAAATATACTAAATTTAAAAGTATTGTTTAAAAAATATTAAATTTAAAGTCTTATTTGTAATATCAAAAGAAAGACTTGATCTTCACCGTACAAAGTATATTTTTTTTTTGCCTTTTTTGAGCAGGCAAGCTTGTAGTCTTACTGTTAGTTAGTGTTCTTTTTAGTGCAACTCTATATTAGTGTTCGTTATCACACAGTTTTAGTAGTAGGGCGTGTTACTAGAAAAATTAGAAAAAAAATGAGAGAATATTATATAATTAGAGATTCCTGGAGAACAAAATGAGGAAAGAATGACTTCGAAAAAATCAATCGTAAGGTATTTATAAGTTAATGTTGCAAGTGTGAGGTGTATGAAAAATTAAAACTTTTAATCTTAATGTTGTTAGTGTTACCATGGTACAAAGAGTTTAGGAAAGAAACGAATAATTATCTAGAAGAATATTATTTTTGTTATTCATATTTGGTTCTTACCAATATATAGACAAGAGTACGCTAAGAGTACGCTCGTTATAGAATAATATCCTAATAAATTACATTGATTTTTTTAAGGAACTGCCGGTAGAAACTGATTTGTTAAATTTAAATTGCTGTTGGGCTATAACAGTGGCAACTGCCATAAAAATTAGGTACAATATAATTGACAAATTTAATGGTGGTGAAAATATTATTATTTCACCACAAGATTTGTTGGACAATTATTTGAGGAATGACCAAATAGAGAAATTAAAGAAGGATGAAAAATACCTGCGAAGAATAGGAGTTGGTCGACTCGATGACCAGGATTGGTATACAGCAATACCTTATAATGTTTTAAGATGGATGATTACAAATGGGTGCGTAGAAGAGAGCATGTGCAAGTTTATAGCACAAAGACAATGTAACACAATCAACAGAAAGGTATCCATTTAATTAAATATTGTTAGAAGTTTAATAATTTTTATTTATTACAATAAAATAATATTTTTTTTACATATAAAATATGTTATAACATAACTTAACTTATATGTTCTTATATATATTTATGCAAGCTGAGTTTAAGGTGGAAAATTGTGAAGAAACCAAAAATTATTTAAAAGAGTATTATTTTTATTACTTATATTTTGTCTATGATTACAAGATTTTTACTAATATATAGACCAAGAGTACGCTAAGAGTAGGGGTGTTCGCGGTGCGGTTTGGTTCGGTTTTTGAAGGAAAAGCCATCCGATCCGATCGTTTAATTAAGATGCGGTTCGGTTTGGTTCGGTTTTTTTTTCAAGGTCATCCGAACCAAACCAAACCAATTAAAATCGGTTTGGTTTGGTTCGGTTTGTTCGGTTTTTTCAATCAAATAAAAAAAAATTCTACCATACTATTATGCAATGTCATAAGATTGAAATCAACAAGCCAAAATACACAATAGCTAACAAAGTCTTGATCTAATAAAATATAACGACAATAAATTCAAATACGACAATTAAAGAAGTTTAATATCTCAACACAACTGAAGTTTAATTCCCTCGGCCTCTACTAGCAAGCTTCCTTGTGTTTCGTTGAGGAGCTGGCACAGGAGGCAAAGCAGTCGGAGATCTGATGCTTGTTGATTCATTCGGAATAGGAATTGGAAGCAATCCAGTGTCGCCCATATTCTCACTTGAACTAACCTCAAACTACATAAACAAGCAATAACCATTAACCAGCAATAAACAAGCAATAAACAAAACAGAACAAAACTTGATAATGCAAACAAGCAATGAACAAGCAATAAACAAATTAAACCAGCAAGGCAGCAAACAAATTGAACTTGATAATGTGAACCAGAATTAAACCAAACAGAATTGGCACTTGATAATGTGAACAAGCAATGAACAAATTAAACCAGCAAGACAGCAATAAACACTAAACAGAATTTGCAAATTGAACTTGGCAATGAACAAATTGAACTTGCCAAATTAAACACTAAACAGAACAAAACTTGATAATCTCAAAATTAAACCAGCAATACCAAGCAGCAAGCAGCAATACCAAGCAAGCAATACCAAGCAGCAAGCAGCAATACCAAGCACCAAGCAGCATTGCAGCAATACCAAGCAGCAATACTTATAAACTATTTTTCAGGTTAAAATTAAAACTGAACATTGAACAATAACCATTAACCAGCAAGCACCAAGCAGCAATACCAACAACAAGGCAAGAATGAATCAGTAAAGTTTACCTGAATAGATGGCTCGGGCTCCATATGCACTTGAATCGGTGGCTGGGTGGGAGGCTTTCTGGGCGGAGGCCGCGAGGTCGGAGGTGGTGAGGGGACCCTACAGAACCCAAAAACGCTGCTGGGTGGAGGCTTTCTGGGTGGAGGCGGTGACGTCGGAGGTGGTGACTGGTGAGGTCGGAGGTCCTGTGGGTGGGTGAGCCGGGGAGGGGAGGGACTCGCGCAGCAGTAACGCGTTTGGGGGATGGGGGTGGGGGTTAGGTTTCCTTATATATATTTATGCAAGCTGAGTTTAAGGTGGAAAATTGTGAAGAAACCAAAAATTATTTAAAAGAGTATTATTTTTATTATTCATATTTTTTCTATGATTACAAGATTTTTACCAATATATAGAACAAGAGTACGCTAAGAGTACGCTCGTTATAGAATAATATCCTAATAAATTACATTTATTTTTTGAGAAACTGCCGTAGAAACTGATTTTCTAAATTTAAATTGCTTTTGTCTACTTTTTGTAAGAGCTGTGAGAGCTCGCGACCTTCCATCGAAGGATGTCAAAGGACGTAAAAAATATTCTAAATTTAAAAGTATTGTTTAAAAAATATTAAATTTAAAGTCTTATTTGTAATATCAAAAGAAAGACTTGATCTTCACCGTACAAAGTATATTTTTTTGCCTTTTTTGAGCAGGCAAGCTTGTAGTCTTACTGTTAGTTAGTGTTCTTTTTAGTGCAACTCTCTATTAGTGTTCGTTATCACACAGTTTTAGTAGTAGAACGTGTTACTAGAAAAATTAGAAAAAAAAAATGAGAGAATACTATATAATTAAAGATTCCTGGGGAATAAAGTGAGGAAAGAATGACTTCGAAAAAATCAATCGTAAGGTATTTACAAGTTAATGTTGCAAGTGTGAGGTGTATGAAAAATTAAAACTTTTAATTTTAATGTTGTTAGTGTTACCATGGTACAAAGAGTTTAGGAAAGAAACGAAGAATTATTTAGAAGAATATTATTTTTGTTATTCATATTTGGTTCTTACCAATATATAGACAAAGAGTACGCTAAGAGTACGCTCGTTGTAGAATAATATCCTAATAAATTACATTGATTTTTTTGAGGAACTCCCGTAGAAACTGATTTTTTAATTTTAAATTGCTGTTGGACTATAACAGTGACAACTGCCATAAAAACTAGTTACAATATAATTGACAAATTTAATAGTGGTGAAAATATTATTATTTCATCATAATATTTGTTAGACAACTATTTGAGAAATGATACAGCAATACCTTATAATATTTTAAGATGGATGATTACAAATGAGTGCGTAGAAGAGAGCATGTGCAAGTTTATAGCACAAAGACCATGTAACACAATCAATAGAAAGGTATCCAGTTTAATAATTTTTATTTATTACAATAAAATAATATTTTTTTACATATAAAATAATATGTTATAACATAACTTAACTTATATATCCTTTTATATATATATATATATATATATATATGCAGACTGAGTTTAAGGTAGAAAATTGTGAAGAAGTATCTGATATATGGAAAACTGTTGAAAAATAACCGTGATTGCAAACATTTTATTAACGAGTGCATTTAAGAAGCTAAAACGTGTGAGTAACATCTCAACTTATGTTCTCTCGCTTGATTCCTCCCGAAGTTTTTTCGGTGGTCAAAAGTCCCCACGGTTGGCCAACAAGTGGCGATGGTTAATCGGTCTGGTAGTTTTAAGGGGTATTAAGGTCGAAAGCTTTCCATGGGTGGCCCAACAAGTGGTATCAGAGTCGATGGTTAATCGGTCTCGTTTGAGTCCTCAAGCTCCCCACGGTTGGCCCAACAAGTGGTATCAGAGCCGATGGTTAATCGGTCTGGTAGTTTTAAGGGGTATTCAAGGTCGAAAGCTCCCACGGATGGCCTAACAAGTTGTATCAGAATTGATGGTTAATCGGTCTGGTGTCATCTCATCTAAATTTACATTTATATCAGAGTATTTTTTTTACAATGCTAATTTTATTCTATAAAAATTTCAGTATTTTTACAATATCTATATATAAGGGTTCCATTGCAGAAGAAGAGATAAAAGAAGATCGTTATCACACAGTTTTAATAGTGGGACGTGTTACTAGAAAAATTGAAAGAAAAGTGAGGGAATACTATATAATTAAAAGCTCCTGGAGAATAAAGTGGGGAAAAGAATGACTCTGGAAAAATCAATCGTAAAACATTTACATGTTAATGTTGCAAGTGTAGGGTGTATGAAAATTAGTCCACATTGAAGAAAGCAAGCAAGGAAGAGTGAGGAGTTTATAAGATGAGAGACTCATTAACTTACTACCTTATGGTTTTGAGTTGGATGTGGTGTCATCTCATCTTATGTTCTCTTGCTTGTTTCGATAAAATACCCAAAAATTGAACATCGATTCGTTCAGTATATAAATAATTCTTATTTGAATTGTGATTTTTCAATTATTTGTAATTTAAGTTGGAGATGAAAAAAATTGGTGCCAAAAATTTTTTTAATCAATATGTTCTGTGATACATTGTCAATTATTTTTATTACAATTGAAGATGTTTATTTTGTTTGTTCTTCGTGTCCTTGACAAGATTTTTTTTATACAAAAGTCACAATTCTACTCATAGTTTATTACCTCAAGAATTTTAAATGTTATAAAAACTAAATACTTATAAGAATGCTTTATTTTGAATTAAAACAAAATATTTATAAAAATTACTTAGATTTTGTTGAAATTTTTAGAAGACCATTTCTAGTTTGAGGATTTAAAATAATCTTAAAAAGTAAAATTTTCTCTTTAAATATTCATCTAATAATGATTTAGTATTTGCTAATTTTGTGAAGTATTTTAAATTTAGATCAATAAATCTTTTCACTCTATCATAATTTACATCCAAAAACATTAAATTGTTGTACCGGTCCTACAATAGTTTAACATGAGAAAGAATATTAATAAACGTATTTGTTATGTTTAATCAATTTTTTTGCTTGAGAGATTAACTGTGTGGCCAACAACAAATATTTCACCGACATTTTTTTTACTAACTCATTTTTGTCTTCAAAAAATTTTGAACCAGTCATATTGAGATTCTCTCAATTTATTTATATAGGAAGTTAGAGATAATTTAAAGGAAAGATAATGTAAGACTAGCGTTTTGGTGATGAAAGTCTGAAAAGTGACCATGTGAGGAGATATTTGATTTGTTCAATCAAAATTTTGAAGTTTCAACTAACTCAAATTGGACTAGCCAATAATATTGAGCTAATTCATACGTATCAATTTCATCCATTTTAAAGAAGTGTATATGAAAAAATAATTCATGAACGTACGTGATAATTGGACTCGAATATAAATATTAAATATTATAAAAAAGGTTAATGCAGTTAATTTTTTGTCTAGAAAATTCAATAGATTAACTTAATCTTATTTTTTATTCGTCAGAAATTTACTAATATAACTTATTGAACGCCTGAAAATTAATCATATAACTTAATGGATATTTAAATTTGGGTTGAATTAAACTGGTTAAGCAAAATTTACAAAATCATAAAATTGATAATTTGAAATAATGGATCGAACAAGTCTAGGAATCTCACAAAACATGCATTATCAATTCGTGCATATGTATACAATTGCTTCGATCTAAAAGAAAATTAATTTATGAGTAAAAAAATGAGTTTGTCTATCTTATGTTCTAACTTCTAAGAACACATGCTAGAATTTATTAAAGAACGATCATAAATGTACATAACCATTAGACTCCTATATAAATATTTAATATATTCATCTTTGTAATTTTTCTTCTTTTTTCCCCTACTTTTACATTTTTCTTCTATATTCATGTTTGTATTAGAGCCAAATTTAAAATTGAGAACGTTATTTTTTTGAAATACAGAAAGGTTAAAAAAGTGCAACAGGTCCAAAATTACCACAGCAAAAAAGAGTAGCAAGAAACCACACATTCTTGGTTTGATTCCCTTTATTATGGAACAAGATTCTAAAAATATAAGTTAACGGTTGATAAATACAATTCATACTGTTCAAAAGAATGTTGTAAAAAAAATTTTGTAAAACAAATAAACATTTTTTCTGTGAAAAAAATTATATGAAGTAATTATTAAACACAACTTACACGGCTCATATGGCTCATAGGCATTAGATATGGAACAAATGATTTTAAATTGAGGTTCACAAGAATACCCATAGAAGCAAAAGATAAGAAAATATAAAAAAGATAGCACATCATACAGCAGTACAATTAACTAAGATATTAAGAAAAAGTGTAGATTGAATTATGAATACCCCTTCTAGCTTTTTCACTTGTGTAAAATGGTGACCAAATGACATATAGCGGTTACCACACAGAACAGGTGCTAGATATACTTTCAGCTTGTCCTGCAAAAATTTCAGTCAATATGGTTAACATAGCTAAATCCGATAATATCCAGTACAATAGAGAAGTGGATATAGGTGTTTTATATATGAAAACCATGTTATACACTAGCTTATGGAAGATAATTAAATATGTACAGAGACAATGGATGAAACATGCTAAAAGAAGTTAGAATAACATGCTATGAAATATACTAGAAGATAGAACTGAGCATTTAAACACCCAGAACACATGTCTACAAAAAATTATTTAAAAATTGTCAACTACTTTCTACTTATATATCTGGTTAAGAACATCAAGGTCACAAACAGCTTCTGCATCACGAATGTTGCACCCATTCTCTAGCATCTTTAAAGCTGTTTGAACAGCCTGAATACACACAAGACATAACATAATCTTAAAATAAGATCCACATGACACCACATTGCACAAATAATATATAGCTATGTACCTTAACAGAGCACTCCAACTTCCTAAGTGTAGTCTTTTTTATAAATTTTTCAATGAGTGAGAATGAGTGCAAGCAAATTTATGTTTTTTTATAACTTTCTTAAAAGTAATTGATGACGTAGCTTCATTAAACAAATCCAACAGTCTAAATCACAAGAAAAAAATATTAAAAATAACATATCATAAATAACTACATAAGATCAAGACATTGTATAAGTTTTAAAAAGAATTCGGCGAAGATAACTAGTTTACAAAAAAAAATCAAGGCACAGGGATAAAAAGTTCGGTGGCTTGTGGTGGTGTACAGCAATTTGCTCATAGCTCTAAGCAATGAAGAGCAAAATTGAAAGTAAACAATTAATAAAAAAAAGGAGATTTAGTGCTTATAATTTTTGTGGTAAGTAGAATTGAGTACATTAGAAAACAAGAGTAAGTGTAGAAATTTAAAAGAAGTTCTTACTGTCCCTTCACACAACACACACCTTCAAACCACCAAATGATATCCTATATTCAAGCAATCATGGTTAAAAATGGAGATATGGTGGTCTAACAAGTGGTATCAGAGCCGATTCGGTGGTCGAGAACTCCATAAGATGTCCCAACAAGTGGTATCAGAGCCGTTTTGGTGGTCAAAAACTCTCTAGGGTGACCATACAAGTGGTATCAGAGCCGCACGGTGGCCCAACAAGTGGTATTAGAGGCGATTCGATGGTCAAAAACTTCCTACGGTACCCGAACAAGTTGTATTAGAGCCTAACAAGTGGTATCCGATCCGATTTGGTGGTAGAAAGCTCCCTACAGTAGCTCGATATTTAAAGATTGTAACTTTTTGGTCCATGCATAAGATTGATTATTGGTCCACTCCTCCGGAGACTAACGAAAATAAACATTTTAACTGAAAATATTAAATTCAAAATACTACTCACCAGCTGCCATCTTGATAGATATTGAACAAAAACAACTTTAAAACATTCCCACAATATACAAAGTAAAAAGAATAATTAGAGAACAAGAAAAGTTTAAGCACAACAACATTATAAATAAATGAACAAAGAAAGATGCATACCGTAAAAAGTCATAGAAGAGGAAGAAGAAGAAGAAGGCAAATGAAGAAATGGTGTGATAGTTTGAGTGAGAGGGATATAATTGAACACCTCTATTATATAACCGTGCTATCCGATAAAAGAGAGCAAGCTCATCACAAAAGCAACAACAGTTTGTTGGTGAGACTTGAGAGAGAAGCGTTAAATACAAATGACCAACCCCATTTACCTAATGTTTAATGCCTGACCCTTATTAGGTTTTAACTTTTCATAGAAATAAAAAAAAAATTGCTGAAAATTTAAAAGGACGAAGATGTGGGATTTGTTGGTTTAAAATAAAGATATCCTGAGTTTAACTCGTTAGTGTAAGTAGTAAGGTAGATGGGAAGTTATGAAGCACCTTTATTAGTAGAATCCAAATTAGTTTGGACGTAAAAATGGAAAAAACAATTTTAAAAGTGAGCAAGGCTTTTTAAAATGGCTAAAGTATTTTGGAATACTTAGTAAGAATGAAGAAGGCAGTAGGCTTGTTTGTTTAGATGAGATTTTAAAATATATATATATATATATATATTTTTAATTTTTTTAAAATGATCTTATAAAAAAATAAAAGTAATTTTTTTTGGATATCTGATATAAAAAAATTTATTTTATTAATTAATTATATTTAGTTACAACAATATAAAATTATTATTTTTTATTTATTACACATCAAAAACATTTTTTTAAGAAAAAAATTTAAAAAATATAAATTAGATATTTTTTATTTTGTTAATATTTTTATTTTTATTATTAAAATTTTGTTAAAAACACTAACAAATAAAAAAAATAAAAAAATATTTTTTTAATGAAACCCAAATAAACATAATGTAGCTTTTGTATTTAAATCTTCTAAAGTAAAAAAAATTAATAAAGTGATAAAATAAAGAGTTAATCACTATTAATTTTATAATTTTTATAATATATATATATATATATATATCACTATCTTAATTAATTTAAAAATATTAACTACTCATTTTATTATTTTACTAACTTTTTCATTTTAAATGATCTTGATCTACAACCGTTAATGTGAGTAATTAGTAAAGATTAATGTTACTAATATTTTAATCAAAATTTGGTTATGTTGTGAAAGCATATGTATTTTTAGAATAATTATTACAATAATAATCTATGAAAAGTTATCTAATTTAGGGTCATTTTTGACAAAAGTTTAAATAAAAAACAGCCTCAGACACATATATAAATTTATTTTTCTGTATATTATTGTCTCCGTAATATTTAAAAATAAAATTTAAACTTCTTTCTAATATTTAAAATTCAAATACAAAAATTTATCAGATTGTTTAATATTAAATTCAAAAAATCAAAATTATAATCTAAACAAATCTGAAATTATGTAAACAACATCATAATCAAATTAAAAAAAAATCCAAAACTCTAAACCTTAAATTATAATTCCTAAATCATAAACAATAAAATTCTAAATTCCAAATGATAAAATCCTAAATTATAAACACTAAAATTCAAAATCCTAAATGCGTGTTTGGACGCTATTATTTTGATAAAAAAAATATTTTTTCAATAAAAAATATTTTTTTTTATTTTTTAGCGTATTTGGCAAATTTCTAGTAGTAAAAGTAAAAGTACTAAAAAAATAAAAAAAAAACATTTTTTTTTGAGAAACTGTCATTTATATTTTTTTAAAAAGATTTTTTTCTTTAAAAAAATATGTTTTTCATATAATAAATAAACAAAAAAGTACTTTTATATTGTTATACCCAAACATAATTAATAAATAAAAAGATTTTTTTGCATAAGATACCCGATCCAAACATAAAATTATTTTTACTTTTCCATAAAATCTTTTAAAAAAAATAACTAAAAAAAAAAGATATTTTCTTAAAAATTCACTAAAACAAACCATAAATTTTAAACAAGAAAATTCTAAAACGCAAATAATAAAACTAATCTTAAATTCTAAATCCTAAAATTCCTATTAGTTGAGATATTTCAAGATTTAAATTTGTATGTTGAATCTAAGTGCGAGTAATTTTCTTATAAAATAGATGACTAAATTTTAAAATAAGATAGTCATAAATTAAATTATACTTACCTAAAAAAAAAGGCGACTTAATAAAAAATTCATTTAATTATATTATTAGATTAAAAACTGAGTGATGGTTGAAGATAAATTAATTATTCGTACTATATATATGTTCTACTTGTTCAACAAGTTGGATAGATGAGAATGAAAAACTTTGATAAATTAAAAAATAATTGAGAGTCAGAATTTTAACTTATATTCCTAATTATTCTCATAACTTTTATATAAAAAAACTTTGATTTTATTTTAATATTTTGATATTTTTAGAAGATAATATATATAATTAAATTTTTATTTTTTAAATATTAAGAAAATAATTAGAGAATAAATTTTGATTTAAGATTATTAGTGTACTCATATTATATATATGGAATTAGTTTAAGAGGCGGCATAAAGTTGTTGAGATTTATTATATATTATATATTGTATAGTTATATATTTTCTTCAGATTATTCTTTTTTTTATTTGATAGATATTTTCTTTACACTATTGAGAAGGCCCAAGACGGCCGAACTATACCTCATCATTTTTTAATGTTTTTTTATTTTTTTTATTTTTGGTGTTGTTTTAGTATTCATTAATATATGCATTGGATTTTACACAACATTTGATTCAATATACAGTTTCATTTTTTATTTATACATCACGAAAAATTAGCTTCGTCCCAAAAAAAAAAAATCATAATTCTCGAATCAAATGTCAAACAAATTGTTCCCAATGTCCCTGGGCCTGGAGAATGTTTTTTTACATATTATCAAGGGACACGTTCGGGTCCTTTTATGTTAAAGTTAATTTATAAGAGCCCAACATATAAGCCCAATAAACAACACTTACCTCCATCAATTCAAGGTGGCGTGTCTAGTCCAAGGCTAATAGCCAAGTTGTTGCTGGCCTTATGTATTACATTATTAATTTTACTGCACATTCTCGGGATAATGCGTCTCAAATTTTTTGCTGCAAAGTATGGAGAAAAATAATTAATGAATAAGGGAATAGAAGTCAAGTTTTGTGAGATGGCAACTGATTAAGCAAGTACCATCATGATTTATCTGATTTTTATGGTGTATCTTGGCATATTGTTTGTTTTAGTTATGATTTTATTGTTTGTGTGTGGATGTATCTTTTACTTTGATAATGTTGTTTTACTTTATGATTACTTTATCATAAGGTTTGTGTACATTGTGACTCAAATAACTATTTGTGATTGTTAAGTTATTTGCATGAGTAATCATGGTTAGTGCCTATTATAAAATAATCAATACATAAGTAATATTGCTCTTATCTTTTACTTTATCAAGATATCTCATTTGATTTTAGCGTGATCTTTTTGTATATATTGATAATTATTAACAAATAAAAATTAAAAGATGCCATGGCTTCAAGTATTTTGTAGCTTTGATTAAATATTGTATTTAAATATTTTTCTCTTATTTTTCATGTGATTTGTCTATTTTTCTGCATTGATTATTTACTTTGGAGCTAATGTTAACAAATTGAGATTCTATTTTAATTTATTTATACGAAAAGTTGGTACATATCAGATGGTGCATATTAGGTGTAAGTTGCAGACAAGTCTAGGTCCTATCCTAGTTGTATTCTATGGGTTATTCCTAAGTTATTATATAATTTGGTGAGTTCTATGGTACCTTTATTATGGTGTCCGTGGATCGGATCGGATCGGATATGGCAAAAAATTCGATCCGATCCGCATTAAAATTATCGGATTGGATCGGATCGGATATCGGATATATCCGCAAAACACAAAAATATTTTTAAAAGCTTATTTTTATTAAAAAAATATTAATAAAATTTATTTTTTCTATTCTTTTAAATATGTTTACTCAATTAAGAGGTTGCGGGTTCGAGTCTCCTATCTTTGGTAAAAAAAATGTTTACTCTTAAAATAATATTAGCATACTTTTCTTAAATAATAAATTAAAATAATATAACATATATGACAATTATTAATTGAAATAAAACATAAAAAAAATATTTACTTATTTATTTCTTTAATTTTGCGGATACACGGATATGCGGATATCAACACAAAATCCGCAATCCGAACCAATTAGTGTGCGGATCCGATCCGATCCGATTCAAAAGCCTTGCGGATCGGATCCATATCCGCAATTTTCGAATCAGATTCGGATAAACACCGCGAATATGCGGATAGTATCCGATCTATGGACACCCCTAGGTGTCTAAATTATCTAACTTCCCTTTTAAAGTAAAAAATAATTATAGTAAAAGAAGATGTTACAGCAATCCAAATTAATTTTTCCGCCCAAATTTAATTTTAAAGGAAGAAGTTGTACATCTGATTGGGCGGGAATTTTACCGCTCAAATTTGGCCCTAAGAAATCAAATTTTCTAATTCATCTATATACTCATGCTCCCCCATTTACTCTCATAACTACCCTCTTTTCTTCGAACCCTTTACCCTTCTCCTGAAATTCTAAAATTCTCTCATTCTCATCCTCTGAAATCTTTTCTCATCTAAAATCTTGAGTGGGAAAACAGGAGATTCGTTCCCAGCAAGAAGAAGGTGTGTTGCCGGCAATTCTCCCTCTTTCGTCGTTGCCGGAATGTCTTAGACGGCGTCGATCCCCTGTGACAACACCTCCACAGATGTACCAAAAACACCCAAGCGTCGTCGTATGGGGTGGCCGCTGCTACTACAACGGTGAGGATCTTCATGGTGTTTTACTCAATGTATGGACACGTGGAAGGCCTAGCAAGGAGGTTGAAGAAGGGCGTGGACAGCGTTGAGGGAGTGGAAATGGTTCTCTACAGGGTGCCAGAGATGCTCTCAGCAGAGATTCTACAACAGACGAGGGTGTCGTCCAAAGACGATGGAATACCTGTGGTAACGGCAGAAGACCTGGCGGTGGCGGACGTGGTGCTGTTTGGGTTTCTAATGAGGTATAGGAGCATGGTTGGCCGGGGCGCAGATGAAGACTTTCTTTGACTCCACTGGTCAGCCGTGAAAAAAAAGTAACAGTTGTTGCAGCAATTGACGAACTCAGAAAACTTGGAAATTCAGAGTATGTATACTATTTGTTTGTTTGTTTTTTTCATTAAAAGTTGAAATCAAAGATGATGAAATTGTTTGATTGTTTATAACCTTTTTTACCTACTAGATGCGTTTGTCAATTCAGAAATTTTCTTCCATTTTCTGCTGCTGCTGGAAATTATTTTAATGATTCCCTACAAAAGAAGATTTGCCATTAGTCCAGCTTAGTTCATGACTTCATTCTCCATATGCCAATGAAATGGAGTAATTTGTCACTGTTGAATTGTTTAATGAGTGTGTGATAATCCATCCTTCACTAAACCCATTCAAGAAGATGAAGTTCGTGTTGCTGCTGAAACCTGAGGTTATTTTGTTGAAGTTTTTTTTTTTTTTTGGTGATGTTGTGTATTCATTGTGTCATCTTTGCTTACCATTTACCTGCAATTTAATGATACCTGCTTGCTTTATGATCAGCTAGCGAGAATGAAGAGGAGGTTGATGGATGGAAGTGGTCGAGGACTAACATAAGCACTGAAGACATAAAAGATTTAAACAAAACAAGGTATATCTTAAACAAAACTATATTTTATTTTTTAAAAATTATTTTATTCAAGACACTTTTCTTATGGGTGTTAATCATAGGCTAAAGTGGATTGAGTTGAATTTGTCATTTTCCTGTAAATGATATGGCTTGAGTTTTACTAATATTTTGAGCAAAATTTATGTAAAATTTTGTAGGTTGCAGATTATAATCTGGTTAAAAAAATATATACATGTGCTTTTACTAAAACTTGGCCCAAATTTAGTTCTGTTTATGAGTGTTAATTTTCTTTTCAAGGTGTTTTATACACTTCCATGTACTGATTAGTTATCCATATTATATCCAATATATACTCATAACTTGTGGACATTTCTGAACTATTTAATACTGTTTTCTTTTCACTTGGATTTTTGGTTAGCAGAAAATGCTAAAAGATCATAGGAGCAAGGTGGTATAAATGATCATAATTATTATGATTATTTAAGTTAATAGTGTAAGATTATGTAGATTTATTTTAATAAAAATTGTTTTGTCAAAGTCTAAACTCTACTCCTCAATTGTTACATCTATAGGTGGAAGCCATCAAAAGAAGTGCTGTGGATGTTGTTCAACTGAAAGAGTTGGAAAATGACATGGGAAGAATTTATACATTAAAAGAGAATTTCGGCATATTACGGTAACATGGGAAGAATTTATACATTAAAAGAGAATCTCGGCATATTACGGTAACTCTAATGCTAATAATCAAGAAAAAAAAAATAGCCTAGCTACATAAAATATAGGGAAGAAATATTTAAATACAATTTTTAATCAAAACTATGAAATACTTTATGCAAATTATTATCAATATATATAGTAAGCAAAATGAGAGTAAAATTAAATGAGAGATATCTTGACCAGACAAAAAATAAAAGCAATATTATTAATAATTTTGATGATTTATGATAGATAGTAGTTTATTCATAATAAAAAGAACAAATTAAAATATCAAGATATATTTAAAATATGAATAAATGATGATTCATGCTCTTCTAAATAGATATTGTCTTCCATTTTCTATCTTTGTTTTTTCTTGTATGTAAATGACTTATAAATGATTTTTTTATAGCCATTTTGTTCCATTTTTAGCTTCTTAGAAGCATGCGTTAAAATATTTGCAATCACTGGTTGTTTTTCAACCGTTTTCTATATATCGGACACATGTTTGCAATTTTTCACTTTAAACTCGACCTACAGAAAATTTATATAAGGATATATAAGTTAAGTTTTGTTATAAGATATTATTTTATATGTAAAAAAATATTATTGTAATAAATAAAAATTATTAAATTAAAAACATTATTTAATTAAATAGATATCTTTCTGTTAATTGTGTTACATTGACTTGTGCTGTAAAGTTGCACATGTTCTCTTTTACGTACCCATTTGTAGTTACCCATTTTAAAATATTATAAGGTACTGTTCTATAACAATCATGGTCATAGTTGACCAATTCCTATTCTTCGCAGTTTTTTTCGTCCTTCCTTAGTTGTTCTACTTGGTCATTCTTCAAACAATTGTCCAACAAATCTTGTGGTGAAATAATATTTTCACCACCATTGGATTTGTTAATTATATTGTATCTACTTTCTATGGTGGTGAAATAGTATTTCAATGTTGCCATAGAAACTAGGTACAACATAATTGACAAATCCAATGGTAGTGAAAATATTATTTCACTACAAGATTTGTTGGACAACTGTTTGAAGAATGACCAAATAGAAAAACTAAGGAAGGACGAAAAAAGCTTGCGAAAAATAGCAGTTGGTGGATTGGATGGCCAGGATTGTTATACAAAAATATCTTATAATGTTATAAGATAGGTGATTACAAATGAGTGTTTATAAGAAAGCATGTGCAAATTTATAGTACAAAGACAATATAACATAATCAATAGAAAGATATCAATTTAATTAAATATTGTTACTAGTTTAACCATTTTCATTTATTACAATAAAATAATATTTTTATTGCATATAAAATTATATGTTATAACTTAATTTATATGTCCTTATATATATATTTGTGCAGATTGAGTTTAAAGTAAAAAATTGTAAAAAAGTATCTGATATATAAGAAACTGTTAAAAAACAACCAATAATTACAAATATTTTATTAACATGTGCATTTAAGAAGCTAAATTTTTTAATCAATTTTTACAATGTTAACTTTATTCTATATGTATTTTTACAATGTAAAATTCTAAATATAAGGGTTCTATTACAGAAAGATAAAAGAAAATCCTTATCACACATTTTAGTAGTGGGCGTGTTACCAGAAAAATTGAAAGAGAAGTGATTAAACGCTTGGAGAACAAAGTGGGAAAAGAAAAAGATAGAAAATGGAAGACTATTGAGCTTTTAACAGAAGGATTAATTTCTATTAATGTTTCTATGTTAGAAGAGCAAGTATCATCATCATTTATTCATATTTTGGGTGTATCTTGATATTTTAATTATGAGTAAGCTACTGCTTATCATAAATCATATTACTTCTATTTTTTTTTTCTGGTCAAGATATTTCATTTGATTTTAACCTCATGTTGCTTACTACATACATATTAATAATTGGCATGGTATTTCATAGTTTTGATTAAAAATTATATTTAAATATTTTTTTCTTATATTTCATGTGGTTAGTCTATTTTTTTTTTCTTGATTATTTATATTAGTATTAATGTAACATGCTGAGATTCTCTTTTAATATATTTATCTAGCAATCTGGTAAACTGGTACATCCAGGAAGCTAGTACATCTCAGGCGTAAGTTGTGGAATCTTGATTTTAGGTTTATGTTCTTTTGTGCGTTTGTGGTCTTTTCACGAAGAAAAATTCTGATGCTGCTATATAATTTTAATACTCATGAAATAGTACAATGTGTATTATTACAATGATAGACATAACTGATGCTGTTATATAATTATATGTACAATTTCGAACCTCAAACAGATTCTAATAAACATTTTTTTGGTTGGTACCATTAAAAAATACAAGGTGAAAAGAAATGTATCACAATTAAATTTATAATTAATTACATGATCTGTCACAAACACAAACTGGCATGAGCAATGAGTAATACAATGGATGGTGCTCTTATTTTATTATAAGAATTTTTACAATTCATCCGGCGGTGAGCTTAATCCCTATTAATAAGTGAGTATTTATTAGATTAACTTGGAGAATTTCGAATTATTAATATATACACTTGCTGCTTGCACATATATCCTCAAACTTAAAACAATAAATGATGGAAATTTCACACTTAAAACACCTCTTCTTCCATCATTTCTTCACACATTTCCTGCATACTTGGCAAAAGAAAATTAAGAATCATCAATCATATGTAAAGCAATTATACAATTTTTTTTTCCATCTCTCTTTTATCTCATAAGTTCAATTTATATACATGTACTGATACATTTACCTTTATCTTAAAACATGTCAAAAGGTAAATAATGTTAAAGAAAAAGACAGAATAATAATAGTATTGTAAATTTAGTTACACTATTTTTTGGATTCACGTGCAAAGTTATTTGGTGAAAATTCACTTGTAGATGTCTTTATGTGAAGTTGATATTTAAAAATTGTTAGATAATTTGACAACTTTAATTAAATAATTATCTAACGATTTTCAACTATTAACTTTACGTAAAGACAATTGTACGCGAGTTATAGATTATTACCAAGTTTTAGTATAAATCAAGCATTAGTCCAAAAAACTTGCATTCCACCCCAATCCTTCTTTGGAACACCCAAGGCCTTCCAAACAGCTCTGGAGGCATCAACAACATTGTTAGGGCAAGGAGGCTGGAAATCATGCTCAGAATCACACCCCATTGTAGAGTCACACTCATCAACCACCATTGCATTAATCTTTCTTCCATTCCCAAATATGCTAATCTTGTTCACGCACCTCTTCTTTTTGTTGAACCACCCCGACGACAGTGCCACGATTGGAACGTCGTCTGAGTGGTACTTGTCGCACTCAGACGGCGCTCCTCCGTCCTTACCCTTCTCAAATCCGTTCAGTGTTAAGATCGCCTTCGTTCGGTTCGTGATCTTGGGCGAACAGTCGTACGTTGTATAAACCTTGCCATGTTTGCAACACTTAGATAAATTGTCTCTCTTGCATTTTCCTTTTGGCGGTTTTTTGCCCCTTAACTTGCCACTAGGCTTACATGTGTGATCATCATAATCATGTTTATGAGCTTGGGCTAGTGCACTTAGAAAGCTTATTATGAGAAGAACCAAGATTACACAAGCTTTTGAGATCTTCATGTTTAAATAGATGCTTTCTAATCCAGGTATGATGGGAGCTATTTATAGTTTATATTCGGGTTATACATACAACGCATATTTCCTTGATTACATAAAACAAGGCATCTTTTTATTTTTAATATTTATAACCAATTCTAGTCTCAAATAACATTTATCTTCCATAGACATATAAAGAAAAATAAGTACAAGTAAATATTTTTGGAATATCAATTTAATTATTTAAATGTTTTAAGATTGTTAAGAGAGAGAGTTTGAGTAGCATTTATTATGAAAAAAATTGTAGAATCGCCTCTCAAGTGGTTCGGACATGTGAGAAGAAGACCGACAGAACACTCGGTCAAGAGGGTGGATGAGATGGAAGACGGACAAAGGGTAAAAGACAGAGGAAGACCTAAAAAGACCATTCATGATGTGGTCAAACGAGATCTACATGTAAACGATCTTTCTATAGACATGATACATGATAGAGCTCGATGGTGTCGTTTGATTCATGTAGCTGACTCCACCTAATGGGACAAGACTTTGTTGTTATTGTAAACGTTTTAAGATCGTACAAACATTTCTTTTTTTATTATTTTTTTAAATCATTGTTCTGGAAGAGTGTGATTAAAAAATCAAGAAGAAAAAATTCACATTTAAAAAAAGGGGGGGTTCAACTTTTTAATAAAATGAATGTCATAAAAATTAACCACTTTTCTTGTTTTAGCTCCTTAGTTAGAGTGAAACTAATGCTTGCTTATAATAGACTACTAATAATAATATACTGATGGTTAACAAAACCTTTTGTTTATTTAGTTTTCATGGTGTGGACGAAAGGAACCAAATATGAATTAGTTAAAACTCCCCAAGCATAAATAGGAATGTTGATTGTATCACCACGGATGAGTAATGCAACAAGTTAAAAAACCGCCTAGTAATTTGAATAATAACTTGCTCAAAGTTGATGATTCTGTGGGCAAGTTGTTGTCCTTGGAATCTTATTCTGCTTTGTTGGCAGAATTTGTCCACATAGTAGAATCTTACCCACATTTGATGTATATTGAGATTCTGAAGTTGCTAGAATAAGATCAATTAGAGTTTAATAACCTCCATATATAAGTGGTATAGACAAAGAAAGAAGGAGAAATTCCATTAGGCACAACATTAGCAACCAAATCTTCATACCAACATTCGCCCTGGCTTAAATCTATGCCTAAACCAACAAATAAACAAGTACAAGTATTCAATCAAGGTACATGAAATCTTCCAAATTAAATACTCCTCACAGCTAAAGCCAAAGTCAATCATGGGTTTGGGTTCCAAATTAAAAAGTCACCTAAATTCTCTACTCTCATCTCTTCTTGCTACAAGAAAATTAGATTTGTGACCAATAATCTGAATATATATACCAAGTACTAGTTTATATCTGCTAAACAAGGTTTCACCCGCGCATTAAATCGATGTCAATATGCGAATGGCGCATATCCATTGGACGCGAACTAGGCCACGGACTTAGAGACGAGGTTGGAGTAAGATTTTGATTCGGGGAAATGTTATGAACCGTCTGATGATCCGGCTCCATAGCAACTTCTGCTCCTTCGGAAGAACCTTCTTTTTTCTGTTTCTTCGCCTTCGATCCGCCCCAAATAAAGCTCCCAACTACAACCTGCAACCACAAACTTCATCAAATCTAGCAACTACAGGTTTAAGGATGGATGCACAAGAATATAACTCTTTCAAGTTCCATAAGTTGCACATTTTGATGTGAGAACTAAGATTTTCGAGATATATAATGCTGCGACAACAAAAAAGGTGTAGTTACCTGAACTGTAGATGCTGCAACAAGTACTCCGCCAACTCCTCCGCCGATAACACGGCCATCGGGACTAGCAAGGGAAACACTTAGTCCCCCAGATCGATTGCGAGATCCACCACTATCGGTAAGTAAGTAAGAGCCTGATAGGCACAATATCTCAAAACGGCCCTATTGATTAACCAATAATCATGGGTGAGTTTAACCATAGATAATATTGCCATAATAGATTTATGAATGATTGGGGGAAAGGAGAAAATAAAAAAGCTTCTGACCTACTTAGGATTACACTATTTTTCCGAATTAAATTAAGAGTGTTATTGAAAAAAAATTATCATGATATTAAAAAATGACAATAATTTTGATACTTTACTTTTCAGAATGTCAGATATAGTAAAAAGGAGGAAGTATATAACTGCAAGAAACTGATCATCAATGACCATGATTAGGTAGGGTGGCAACTAGAGCTATTTATAATTCAGCATCGGTTTGAATATTCGGTGCATCTAAGAGTCTATGAGAATATGGAAGTGTATAATTAATTATGAACATGAACGTGTTACTAAGAAAGTTCCAAACCTCATATGTTACAGTGCCGCCGGAAGTTGAAGGTTGTCGAAGTGTCACGGTAGAGACAGCACCAGTGGCTGCCATAATACAAATTGCTCTAGGCCCTTGCTGAGAAAACGCCATAACTTTGGTTGCGATGTCCTAAAAGAAGAAATAACAAAATGTTCTAAAGAGTACTTGTAAAATATTTGTCAGAAATGGCCTAACATATAGCACAAAACTCAGAGAATCATCTCTTGTAATCATTAACAGAGATGTACAAGATTTGTGGCAACATTGTATATCTGATATGAAATCGACATCAAGGTAACTTACCATATGATTTTATCTTTCCATGATAAACAATCAAGTTTGACACATTTAGTTTGATGCATTCACACACCATTATCTTCTTTATTATCATTTCACAATGCTTGCTTTTGGCTTTACTGAGTCAATAAAATAGTAAATCCAAGCATCTATCTTGGATTTAATACTATCAGCTTTATCATTAAATTCAAGAAACCATTTCAACACAGATAATATAAACACTGAAAAATATAAATAACAACTTCATCTAGAGATTATAAATACTGAAAAATATTCTATAAGTTGAAATATTTAACGAAACTAATAAGAGAACATAAAGGTTGATACAAATTCCAAAAGAAATGTAACATACTTCTCCAACAGCAACGGTGATGATATGAGGAGTGAAACCCATCCCAGCCGTACCAGACATCAATTCACCTGGCAATAAGAATAGAGGATGGCATACACATCAATAAAAATATTTAAACAAAATTTAATATGAATCCAAGCTGATCTTATTGTAACAAGTTTACAAAATATTTATCCATTTTTTTTCACAATTTTACACAGCATTACAGGTCTAAATTGTTATTTTTTTATATTTTTTTCAGTGCATAGGATCAACTTAAGACTAAGAGCATAACCCCATTTGGGCTATACAGATACCCGAGCATTTTATATGAAGAAAAACAACACTAAAGAAAAATACATATTGCTATGTCTACAACTTTAAGGTCTGTTTGATCTCTGTTTTCATTTTCCTATTTTCGCTTTTCTTTTCATTTTCTAATAGTGAAATTAATGTATGATAGAACTACTCAACCAAAATCTCAGATCAAGAATGAATCATTTCAACCTGTAAACAATTTTCATAATAAAAAGTTTGCATTAAATATTGTCACTCTCAATAGTTGTAACTTTTAACACTCAGAAAGCAAAACTTCAAAATAATATCAAATCTAGCGTTTTCACAGTAAAAATACCATTAACTTTATAGTATTGCATATGAACACTAGATTGTTTTCTAATAAGTCTCACTATTAATTACAAGTTACATGATAAATGACAATTCACACCCCTGCTGTGAACTCAGCATATAATTTTTTCTTTACCAATATGTCTGTTTTAATAAGATTTTGCCTTATTAAGATTCGCGTATTAAGACAAAACCGTATCTTGGGTTCAGTCTAAAGTTTATATTCATGAGATCCGTTTAGAGGTATAAATTGAAATTTATTATCTAATACACAAACTAATGGACAATGACTCAATGAGAAATTGAGGATTACTCAACACTCAAGTGCAAACACCTTATTTTTATATTTAATTACGAAAGGTAGGTTAATCAGAAGAAAAAAGCTAAATACATATATATTTGGATAAGACAAGCATTTCTATAATTGATAGTTAAGCTGCAAAAGCTATGAACAATTTGGATTTTTACATAAATCTCAATAAGTATTTTCAAACAAGAACAGTAACAATTCAACATCAAATTATAATAACTTCAATTCATCACAAGACATCATAAAAGTTGAAACAGATATTTACCAAGAGAAGCCAGCTGCTGTTTCTTCCCAGACCCTGGGGGGCGACCTCTACCCCGTTTCTGGCCTTGTTGTGTCATGGTTCCTGGATGAGTAGCTGGCGTTGGAGTCAATGCCAGTGAAACGGTTCCATCCGGCCCATACTTCCTAGGCCTACCCCTCTTCCTTTTGACCGGTTCTCCGGAAGGAGCTCCAGCAGGGGCACCAACATTGACACATTGAGACGACATCCCCGAAGATTCCAATGGCATCGTGGATCCAATGGTACTACCCCCAATGGTTTGCTGAAATGGGAGGTTAGGATTCGACAATGGACGCATACTAGGCGAATTGTGCAAGTCAGGTTGCTGTGTTCCAGAACCAGGCATTCCTCTCTGCATATAATAAGATGCAGAACCAGACAACGCCATTTGGTCCCCACGATCCATGCATTTACTCTTCAAGCTCCTCTAATCTCAAGAAAATTTCACAACAAGATTCCAACCCCACAATGTTCAATACACCTAACTGTTCTCATAAGCAGTCAACAACAAATTTTAACAGGGGGAAATGCACAAAACCAGAATACTGCATATGAAAATCAATAAAACTCAATGTCCAAAGTTCTTAAATTATAAGATTAGTAACTGCAGTTTGAGAAGAACAACAGAAGTCCTTCAAATCAGAAACTAAAGCCTATAGATATATATACATGTTTGAAGGCCTAAATAACTATATGTTCAAAAGGAAGAGAAAAGGACTTCAAGATTTAAAGGCACACACACACATGCAAAAGACAACCATAAAGTAGAAGATAAAAATTGAAAGCATAACTAACCCTATGAAATAAAGGCAGAAAAATTCCACAATAGTTCCAATCAACCAAAACAGCAAAGACAAAAAGAGAAGCTGGTTTCACACAGCTTACCAAACTTTATAGAAAACAACTAAAAGGCTTCACATTAAAGATAAAAGACCAGCATGAACTGCAACATGTCCACTCACACACCAACCCATTATAAAACCTTAAACACCAAGCAAAATTCCAAGCCAAACACCCCAAACAACATAAATCAAGCTCACCCAAAAAAAAAAGAATATTTTTTTTTTCAAAATAATAATTTAAAGGGCCAGTTAATTACTTCAAGTCAGTGTCATGGAATAATTGACAAACCCCAGTTCCAAAATTAAAGCAAACAGCAGAAAATGCCACTCAGAGAAAACATAACAGCTCAGAGAATCACAGAGAAAGTTACAAACTTTGGTGAATTAACACACACCCAAGATACTGAAAACAAAATAAAACAAAGAAGCAATGCTATGAATGCATCAGGAATTACACTTGAAAAAGGAATTGAAGTGGGGAAATAAAAGAAAAGGAAACATTACTGACATTTATGTAGAGATTGAGGATCAAAACTGAAAAGGGTCACAAGACAGAGGGTTATGAGTGATTGTATGAAGAAGAGCAAGCTTAGTGTTGCAACGGTTTCATGGAGCAGAATTAAAGAGCGGTGACAGAAGCAGCAGAGAGGAGAGAGTGTGTGAAAGTGAAGTGAGTGAGTGGAAACAGAGAAACAGAGAAACAAAGACATTAACTACATAAGAAGATGAGTGAGAAGAAATGCAAAATTCAGAAACATATAATAATATTATTATTTATTATGAAGTCATGATGAAAGTGTTGGATGAATAGTGAGTGTGTGAGGCGCATAAGTGAAGTCCTTATCTGAATGCATATATTTCTAGGTCAGAGTGCTGAGGATCCAGATTTGATTAATGAGTATTGAGTACTCATCAACCATTAACGACCAACCTATGACTTGGATTTACCTTATGCTACTATTTACCATCATCATCATCATCATCATCATCATCATCATGAGATCTTCTATAACCATATAATCCTAGCTTGTAAGGTAAATAATTAAGTTAATCAAATAAACATATTAATGATTTTTTTTCTATTTTAATTATATCTTTATCTTGAATATTGTTTTAAAACTAACCAATTACAATCTTAGATAATATCTGATACCACCTATTAGTCTTTTAATTAACAATATAGATATGAAGACATTGACAACATAAACTTATTTTAAAATAAGACAAAAATATTTTGTCAACTGGTCATTCTTTTTTCTTTATAAAATATGTTCAGAATCTTTATATAATTCATATCCATTCTAATTGACTACTTATGAAACCATTTTTTGTTGCAAATTGATTTATATAAAAGTCCTATAAATTAAAACTTTTTTATAATAATATTTCCTAATTTATGGTATATATATAGTATTGAAAAAATTTTAAATGTATCAAAAATATTGATGTTCTTAATTCAGATCAACAGTTAAAATAATTAGAACAACCAGAATTTTTAGTATAGTTGAAATTCTTCCTATAGTATTATATATGTTGATTAAGTATGAATTTAAGAAAGTGTTACAACTGTGATTATCTAAAAATTACTCTCTACTCAAACTTCGGATTTCACAAACAAAAAGGATAAACATGAAAGCACTTCTTGTTTGGAACTGGATAACATTGAATAATGGATTTTTCTTATTTTTCGTTTTTTTATTATTATTTTACTTTACTTTTCTTGTGTCTTTGCTGAACAATTAGTTGGAGTAACTTTTGCATATTATTATTTTTTAATAAATTTTTGTAAATTATTAATATAAAATATTTTATACTGTCAATAAATTATATCATCTACACATAAAAATAACCGTAGTTAATATTTAGATAATTATTAAAAACTTAAGTATTTTTAAAATATAGAATAATTTAAAAGTAAATTGAACGAATTGCTTTTTACTCTAATTTTTTCAACAAATGATTTTTTCAGTAGAAATTTAGCGTCTATTGAATCCTGATTTATCTAACTATAATGAGTGATGAGACACCTTGATGTATTGTCTTCCAAAATATTGTTATGAAATTAAAAAATTTAAATCCCAGAAAAAGAAATAATTTTTAAATTTAGAGATGTTTATTGCATCTCCAATGGTGGTAACCTTTTTTTTTTATTGAAATTCATATTATTCAAATATTAAATAATTTACATAAAAAGTATAATACAATTTCACAAATTTTCTACTTAGTAATACAAATTTTGGAAAGATAATATAATAAGAATTTAATTTAATATATTGTTACTATTAAAATTTAGATGAATATCTAATTATACATTAATACATTACACATAGAGTTTACTTAATTATTTAGTATTGAAAAATATTTAAAAGTATAATACATTAAAATAATAATCAGAGTTGCCAAGTTTGATGAAGCGCCAGTTTGACAAAATTTAGGTCTAAATCCAGATGCAGGATTGTCTTTTACCTCAATATTATCGAAATATCTCTTGAAGAACTAAAAAGTAATTTTAAAATATTCAATTAGTTTAATAAAATAAACGTGATTTATATATCAGTATTTAAATATTCATTTTGATCTATATTATTACTCACTTTCTAAGAGAGTAAGAGATCCTTTATCCTGTTAATTATGTGTGATTATTAAACTTTTCATTTGATAACAATTATTTGCTGCTTCTTTTTTAATAGCTTCTCACTTTTTATAAATTGTCAAAACTTATAAATCAAAATTACTTTTGAAAACGGAATTAATAGGACAAACATATGATACAAATATTAATGCTATTGAGATTTATTCTTTTACCTTTTAAATAATGGAATATAGTAAGATAAGGGAGTGAAAGTCAAAGACCATATTTTAAACTGAAATAGAGAATTAAAATACAAGACTAAAAAAAATAATTTTGCTAACAAGAAAGAACAAACATAAACAAAATAAATAAATAAATAAAAATGTTGAGAAAGAAGCAGGTCGAATAGTCAGTTTACTCGTTTATTTAAACAAATATTCGAGATTTGAATTATATTTTATACGGATTAATAGTTAAATTAGTCCCTAAAAGATAAGGCATTCTTTAAATTTATCTCTGAAAGATTTTTCAATCAAATTGGTCATTCAAAGATTACAAATTAATCATATTTGTCCTTCAGTTACTCCACTCACAATTTTTATCAACGATTGATAATGTGCAATGTTAACTAATAGCATACACGACACATAATATGTTCAATTAGACGTTGACTAAATATGTTTACGAAAATATATCAATTTAGTCACTAGGTCATATTAGGAATAGGATTTTTATAATTGGAAAAAATGACTAAATTAATAAATTTTTATAAACATATTTAGTCAATATTCAATTAGACACATTAGGTATTATATATGTTATTAATTAACATTTTACAACATCAATCTTTGAAAAAAAATTTTAATCGAGTAACTGAAGGATAAATATGACTAATTCGTAATTTTTGAAGGACGAATTTAATTAAAAAAAATTTTAAAAATAAATTTAAAAAATATCTTATCTTTTAAAACTAATTTAACTATTAATCCTATTTTATATATATAATAATTTATTAACTAACCATAAACTTTTAAATAAAGTTAAGCTTGCTAGGAAAATATCGCCGATAACCCAAAAAAAAATGAATGATGGAAGGCATAAGCACTTACGGGATTGCTGCAGAGAACAGTGAGACATGAACGCGCCACGTGAGCGCGTGAGTTATAAACGAGAAGGCTCGTGAGTCTGACTGAGAAACGGGTTTGCCACTTGGAACCTCACTTTCTTTGCACGTGACTTCTCTTCACTTTTCTCGATTCTTTTCTCTGCTTTTTACTTTTTACTTTTCACTTTTTACACACCACTACAATAATTGAGCTCTTCTCTTATTTATACGTTAACAAAAACAAAAATCTAAAGGGTTAAGATTGCTCAGTTAAATTTATTAGTCATCTTTTATCTATAATTACTTAAATACAGTCTTCATGACTTGTTTTTGCTTCTGATTCTCTCTCTCCGTATTATATTATGAGAAAATTTTTAAATGTACTAATATAATAATTAAAAATTATTAAAATATCAGTATTAGTACATTTAAAAATTTTTATTATGCCAATGAGTTATAGTTCAAATGGCATAGACTCTCCATATTCAATTAAAAAGTCGCGAGTTCGAGTCACATATCTTTTCAAATTGCCAATGAGTAATAGCTCAAATGGCATAATCTCCTTATACTCATCTAAGAGGTTGCAGGTTCGAGTCTTCATATTTTTGATAAAAAAAAAAAATGGGAGTGGCCCCATCGCCCATACTCAACAAAATATCTTTGGAAAGTTTGCATTTGGATAGCTTCAATTGGATCCTTCACTCCCTTTCCCTCTTTCTTTCTCTCTTTAAACTCTCCATTCCACAATGAAAGGGGTTTGTATAATGACTTAATAGTATTGATAAATTTATAATTAAGGTTAAAACTCTGTTTTCATTAATAATCTTAACAAGTGTGTCATTAACAAAATCAAATTTTAAGTTAGTTGTATTCTACTTGCATTTATATCCAGTGAAAAAATCCAAATCAATTTTAGTTTGTCAATGTGTTAAAAACAAATGATGATAATCTTAATTGTTAAATAATATAGTGAAATTATGGATCAAGTTGCAAGTATTTAGCTACAAGTATCATATTGTAATATAGTTGAAAATTTTATTAATTCTTATATTATGACAAATAATATACAACTTGTTTACAAGTTATATGATTAAATTTTTTTTGCCTTTACAAAATTAATATAAAGAGTTTAATTTATACGATTTATACAGTTAGTGCAATCATATCTATTTTTTTGGATAACTATTCATGCGATTAATGTGAATGGTAGTTATTTTTACTTATATGATATTACATAATTGGATGCACGTGTAAAACTACTTTGTAGTCTATATTAACGATAGTGCATCAAAATTAAATTCTAATATAAATAGATAGTTTGATCTCAAGTTTATGTATAGTATTTTTCTTAAGAATTATAAGTCATAGTTAGTGAGTACTAAAGAGAAAATTATTAACAATCTAATTCTCTCTCTTTCTCTTTCAAAATAAAGATTAGATGATTGTTTAATTTACTTGCAATAATGAACTGTTTTATTGCTGTTAGAAAAGAAATTAAGATGTGAATGGAGTTCCTAACAAATAACAAGTAGGGTTTCTTAGTCAATGAAACACTCATAATTCCTTAGAAGACTTTATATGTACCAAAAGACACCACTTATGTTGACTCTAATGAAATAGAGAGGTTGAGGTATGCTTCATCCCACACATATAAATCTCTTTGCTTTTTGAATTCCTACCTCATATTTTGCTTTCCTCATAAGTGTTGTTTCCCACTACCAAAATTGATGGAGAAGGCTACTTATATATATATATATATATATATATATATATATATATCATTGAATTGAAATATTTTCTTAGGGTTATATGTAATTGTATGTTAGTGTGATTAATTAGATTGTTGTTTTATTATTTCCAATACATGGTTCATATGATGTTATTATTTTTACTATTATTTATAAAATTCTAAAAATAAAAATATTAAAAATAAAAGTAGAAAATGTTCTTTTAAACCAAATCATTAATTAGTCACAAAAGAAAAAACAAATAATTAATTTCTCTTAATTATACTACTTTATATAAAATATTACTACCACTCATCATTGTAAATGATTAAAACCATATGGATCTGAGTAACTACACTTCTGTCTTTAATATAAAATAAGATTTCATGATTGTACTTCATGAATTCGGACAGAATTAGTTAGCTAATCAAACCATTATAAACTTTAAATGTTAAATTAGGACAATAATTAAGTGTGATCATTATCTTTTTCTTTTTTTTTATAAATAGAAGCTCAACACATAAAGTGAGGTATAGAAAACACGAACAGATAAAATAAAACAAATAAAAAAAAGACAAATAGAACAAACAAACAGAATTATATATTCTCTTATTATCTCTAAAATTACTATCAACAACAAAAGGTTCGCACCTAAAATTGTTAACTCTTTAAAATAAATTGATGTATATTTCTTCCTTAAATAAAATGGTCGCTAAATACAAATGACCAAATGAAATTACTAGCATTAATACGAACACCTCTCTCAATTAAAATCGAGGCTCAAATTGGAAGAGATTAATCCTTTCCCATTCTTAATATTGATTCTTAAACTAATGCCTGTACGAAAAAAAAAAAGGGTGAAAAAATGCTTAAATAATGATAAAATCAGAAGTGTTGGCTCAAAAAGAGTGTTATTATATGTTTCCAAGCAATGATTAGATCCTTGCTTATTTTGATAACTTGTTACACATATAAGATCTCATCTCACTATGGGTCACTTTCAATCTTTAAACTATTTTTTAACAGACATATGATATGTTCTTCGCGCGCATCGATATAAAAATAGATCAATATTAATATGTCAGCTCAAAATAATATTATTAACCCTACTAAACTCCAGAAAAGAGTAGGGGTGAACACGGGTATCGGGTACCCGATTACCTGTCTGAACCTGAACTGAACCAATTAAATTGGTTCTGGAATCAACAGGTAATTGGGTCTAACCCGAACCAAACCAATAACCTTTGTTAGTAATTGGTTTGAGTATCGGTTTTGGGGGTGCGGAACTCAAACTAACCCGTGAATTCGATCATATATTAATTAAATAAAAAAATAAAAAATAAATATGATTTTTAGTGGCTTTTAGTGAGATTATTCACTATTAATATGTTTAAATTTTAATGAGTTTAATTTTTAATGTATTTGGTATTCAATATGTTTAGATCATTTATATTGAAGTTACATGTTTATTGTATTTGTTGAATTTTTAAGATAAAATTTGGTTTTTTTATGAATTTTAAAGTCATTGGGTACCCAATTACCCGAATTGAACCAATTCATTCTTAATCGGTTTGGTTTGGTTCGGATACATACACAAAAAAATACAAATCCAAATTAAATTGAACCAATTATATTTTGATCGGTTCGGTCTTAATTTTATCTTAAATCTAAACCAAACCGACCCGTGCTCACCCCTAAAAAAGAGAGAGGAAAAAATGTAGTTGGCTTGACATGTATGTATATATATATTGACGATTAGTGCCATGTATTATCGAGTAATGCCTAAAGTACAGAAGTCGTAATTAAAAACAAAATTCCTTGATTTGGCCCACAGGGGAATCATGAATAAATAATGAATTAGATTCCTCTATTTCTACAAAATTTAATATATATTAATATTGCATTTGACTGGTTGATGTCAACATATATGCTAATACCGCTATGTCCTTTAATATATATATAATTTACCAGTAATATTAGATAGAGAAAAAAATAATTAAATTTATTTTATTTAACATTCATTATTTTTAATTTTAGTTAATTTTTTTTATTATCAAATATTTTCGTAATTTAATTTGATTGCTTAAGTAGAAAAATGGCTAAACACAGAGTGGTGAGCCAACTAATTAATATCGCGTTGTTTTTAACATCCAATCAAAACAGATGTGCCGTCGTTTTCATAATTATAAGCATCATGTAGGGATAGAATTAGATAAAATATTATAGAAAAACAAAAAATATTTATATAATAAAATAAAATTAAAATAATATTTTAAAGAGATTAAACTAAAATTTACATGTAAAAGTTTAAAATTAGAGAATGTCATTTTTTCCTTTTTCACTATGTGAGTGATCAATCTTAATGTAGAGTCCACTATGTGAGTGATCAATCTCAATGTAGACCCTCTGGATGTTTAGGATTTAGGGTTTTTTTTTTTTTTTTTTTTTTTTTTATAATGTGTGGGGTGATAGAAGGGAATGAAGGAAATTGTGGTATACATAGATGAAGAAGGAAAATGTTTTGAGCAGATGGAGAAAATGACCAAACACACCACTCAAAATCATGATCCAAAGATTATATCTTTCAAAAAGCCAAATTAAAAATTGAGACAACTAAATTTTTAAAGATTATATTAATTTATTAATAAAACTTTTAAGATCTTATCTTATTAACAAAATTATTTTAAATTTAACTCGTTGAAAAATGAATAAAACAATCAACACATTACTCATATTTGATTACAACAAAGTAATGAATGCTTTGTGAAGTACTAGTAAAATAGGTAGATTACTATGATATATCATATATCTATATGATTATATGCAGTCCACAAAACTCTTAACCAAACTATTCTTTATAGTTTTGGAAACATTTCAAGTGCATTAGAAGTATCGGTGTTCCAGTTATTTTAACCGTTGATCTGAATTATAAAAAATATATATATTATATATTAATTAAAATTAACAGTTAAAACAAATGGTGCACCGGTACTCTTCGACTTGAAATGTTTCCTATAGTAAAGTCCGAAAGCCTGAAAGACTGAAACTGACAAATAATGAGTTAAATTCGTAATAATAATAATAAAAAAAAAAAACTCGGATGCAATAGTTTCAAGTCACGATAAAATAATAATTAAAAAAAAAGTCCAATCTAGGAATGACAACCCTATTAGCTAGCAGTTAGCAGTACAATAGAAATGCATGCACACACGACACACCGAAATTCCAAAACCAAAACTTAGTACGAATACATGCATCATTGAGCTTGTGGCCGAGGTTTTGTTCAACGAAAGGTTGGGCCCTACTATTAACGTATGCAATCATTGGTACTCCTTTTCCTTTTTCTTTTTTAAAAAAAAAAATCAGTGATTTTATATTTAAGCTCTAGGTTTTCAGGTTTTCTTAGGAATTAGGACACTTATTTATTTATTTTCCCATTTTAAATTCAAGATTTTAACTACCAAAACGAATTTGGACTTTTACTGACAAATGTTACAAGAATATTCTTTAAGGATCCAAAAAAGAGCATTATTGACATGTTAAAAATTAAAATTTCAATAGCATTAGATACATAACTAAACTTAAAATTGTTCCAATTTTAAATTCTTAAAAGTCATCTTTTTTGCCACTAATTATAGAACTCTTAAAGCTTTTAATATAAAGATTAGGTTGAAGAAACAATTTTCAAACTAAATGTACCACTGTATTTGACTTTAGACATTAAATCATAATTACTGTAATCTCCTTTTCATGTTAACTAAAAGAGTGACCAAATGTTAAAAAAAGGGTTTATAGATAAATTATGGTCCCACACTATTTTCGTACTAGAGGGATTTAAAGTAATCTCGAATACTATTTCGAATATAAATATAATTTCCCATCTACTAAAGTCAAATGAATCTTTATAAAGCAAGGTACCAAAAGAAAAATTTCCACAAGAAAGGGTAATACTCTTTTTTCCTTTTCGTTTTTTGAGATCAGCAGGTAAAGAGTAAAATCCTTTCTAATTTCTTCTCTTTTTTTTTTGTGGGCCGGGGTGGGGGGGGGTGTTTCAGAAACATTCTTTCTAAGTTCTTTTTGTTTTGGTATTGAATTCTTTCTAATTTCTATTATGTTACCTTACCCCTTTTTTTTTTAATTTGGTGAGAGCTTTGCTAGTTGGGCCACCTATACTATACAATTTTGGGCTTATTTCTTCCAATCACACGGCATTTCGCCCCCTCCCCATCTCAAAGGTCTCGGATTCGAGTCCTACCAGCTGCAACCGAGAAGAAAAAATGGGTAAATATGTGAGGAGTGTGTGGGTGTGTACTGTGTACCTAGGATTGGGGGTTGTCCAATCCACCGACCCAAAAAAAAAAAAAAGGATGTGAAGAAATATTTTTACACAAAAACAGGATGTGAAAAACACTGCAATTTTCGGTTTTCTACCATTCTTAAGGATTTCAAACATTACTCACAAGCATTAGTCTCCCAAAATCTTTCTGAGATTCAGCATTACTCACAAGTCACTACCAATCATTTTTAACAGCACTTACATCAACAAACTCATTACCATTCTTAAGACATCGGAATCAAGGACAAGATGCAAATATTTGATGCTCAAGATGCACATATGCAGACTTAGATGGCATAGAAGGACATTAATAAATCAATTACACCTCACAAGATCCTATAATAATGAACTTCACTCAGTGCTAGTACTAAGTATATACCGCATCAAGTAAACAAAAAGCTTAGCTTTCTTCCTATCAACAACTAATTTATCCAACAAACACTATATAGGCTGCGTGTGACGACACGAGTGTAAATTGTCTTTTATCAATAATAAGATAAGATGAAAAGATAGATCTGTAAATTGTATAAAGTTCATAGATGATCAGAGGCAAAGTTACAGAGGAGAGACAACTACCACAACAAAGTTGAATATACGAGCATAATTTGTTATCAATGAATAGTAATATGTAAATGGAAATTCTTAGATTGTATTATAAAGTTCATAGATGGTGATTAGAGACAAAATTGTAGAAGAGAGACAACTATTACAATGAAATCAGTCTGCCTAATATACAGAGCTTGCAAGTCACAACCTTATGTGGAAAGCAGAAAAAAAAAGAAAGGATTATCGAACGTCAACAACTCTGTGATCCATCAAGGTTAAATACATCACCTAAAATCACAAAAATGAAGTCAAACCTCATTTATCAAGCTCCATTGCCTGTGTAGCTTTAGCTTTAGCTACTGCTGTCAACTTGGTCTTCAGCTTTCTCTTCCCCACTTGAAATCCACTTCCACCCTTCTTCTTGCCACCATCAACCTATAAATATTTCCCAACAGAATACCATTAATCCTTAATAGTTAACACACACACACCACAATAAATAGCCACACATGAGTTTAATTGCTATGCAATCACAATGTAAGAGAGTTTTATAAGCCAATTAGATGTTTGTGTTTGCATTAGTTATGAGATCATGGTAGTTGAGTCGAACACCTTTGCTAATGCAACAGTGGAATCACATAAAGAAAGCAAATTTGATGCAGTATCCTCACTTAACAAAACTTCATATCATAGTGGTAAGTAGGATAACCACTTTTCCACACTCACCAAAAAGAGAAAGAACCTTTTATATCAAATTATCAAAGTTGGAATCTATAAAGGTATAGTAAGCTCAAAACAAACATTCCTAACTTTCTTACACAAAAAATAGAAAATAAAAAAGGAATTGAGAAATTGAAAGGGGAAACTTACTTTCATCTTGTTTTTCTTTGCGTTGAGCTTCTGTTCTTTCTTCAGCTTCTCCTGCTTCTCTCCTGAAAGTGAATTTACCGCAACAACAGAACAATTAGAACACGAAAGCTTGAATTTTCAAAATTGGCAAAAAAGAATTGGGAAATTTTTGCAGAGGAGAGAGTGGCAGACAGTACTTTGGAGATCGAATTCGTACTGCTTCTTTCTCTTAGCGAGGTTGTTCTTCTTCGACATTTTCAATTGCTGATTGATGAACTCACAAATACAGAAGATTTGGGGAAAATTTTCGAGCCTCTAGGGTTAGGTATTTGATTACAGTGTGCGCTGAATCAGTTCGAGTTAAACCCTAATCCCACAGAAATCCTCAACTATATTATTAGAAGCCTTTTATTTTTCAGTTAATTACTTAATTTACATTTGGTCCTCTCAGTTTGCTCATTTCACATTTTCCTCCCCAAATTTGTTAATTATCATTTTCAGAGGCGCCGCAAAAAAGTATTTATCTGTTTATTAATTATTCTATTTTAATTTTGTAAGTTTATAAAATTATAACATTCTTTAATTTAAACTAAAACATAAAAATTAGATTTATATTTTTATTAATTTTAGATATTTATATTTTAAATTTATTAATTTACAATCATGAAAATGAAATGTCAATGTAATAAGTTATTCATATTTCACTAATTAAATATTTGTATGTATTTTACTGAATTAATAATGTACAAGCTCATGAAATATTTCGTATTTTTGAATAAAAAATAAAATAATAATTTTTTATATTTTAAAAGTTTGATTTTCATCCAATTTAAATTTAGTATAATTGTGATCTGAAAATATTTAAATTTCATTAAATTTAAGGATTAAATTAAAGTCTAAAAAATAAAACTAATGTATATTAAAATTAAGTCTAAGTTGAGACAAATCCAATTTTATTCGTACATTCCTAATAAGTTGATTAGTTGCTCAAGCAAGATGAGATTCCCGTCGTCACTACCCACTAAGATATATGAATTTTATTTATTTGATCAAAAGCCAAGGATATACTGGTCCTTGAGCAGTCCAAACAATAAATATAGAAACTAGACATGATTAAATAATTAATCGCCAGCTAATCCCTTCAGATTTCATAACAACAATTCGGCAAAGAAAAATGAAATAAAAAAGGAGGAATAAAAAAAATACTTCCGAATATTTTCAATGAGCTTATTAATTATTATTTTTTTTAAATAATAGAGTTCAATATAATAAGTGAAGCAAGAGTAACAATAAACAAACAAAAAAGTTTCAAAAAAAATTACAAAAAGACTCATTAATTATTTTTTGTGCTCTTCCTTTTTATAGTGTATTTCTAATTTTGTACTTATAGAAACATTTTCAACCACTCCACTCTTATTAAAACTCTGTCAAATCTATTGTAAGATCGCTAAGTATAAGTCCTCCAATAGGAGTGCACATGGCCCGGTCCGGCTCGAAGACCCGGCCCGGCCCCGAACACTTTAGGGGCTAATTTGGTGTGATTTCATTGGGTTTAGGGCCAGATAATGGTCTCAAAAATAGACCCAGTTATTATTTTGGGTCAGGTCCGGGTCATAGCTCGGGTCACCCGAAGTCAGCCCGGTGGCCCGGTCATCATACACAATTAATATTTTGTATTATTAGTGATGGATCATGGCTATTCTTATGTGAAATTTAAGTATTGTAAATCTTAATATTTTGTGTTATTAGTCATTATAAGACTATAAGTTAATGTTTTATGTTTAGAATGCATAAGACTTTAGACTAATGCATAATATTGTGTTATTTGTATTAATTTAAATATTTGGTGTTATTAGACAATATTAGTATTGATTGTAGTTATGCTTTAGTATTGATTGTGGTTATGCTTTAATTTTGAAGAAGGGTTGGTTCTTGTTATATTTTTCTAAGTGAATTTTACCATGTCAAATAATGGTTGGAGTCTTGGAAATTTGGATATTTTTACATGCTAGCTTATAAGAAGGTATCAACGTAATGTAATGTTAACGATCCGGTTTTCACCCGGTATAATTGTGGCCCGAAATTGTATTGGTTTTATCGGATTTAGGTCGGGTTCGGGTCTAATAAATAGACCCGGTGTATATTTTCGGGTCGGGTCTGGGTCACATCAAACCCGGCTTCACCCGACCCATGTGCACCCCTATCCTCCAGTTGCATATATTGTTGTATCAAATTCTTACTTAAACTCTGTTAATCTGAGAATATATTTTCTCCTCTTCACCAGCACAATCTCGTTGAAGTCTCCCATAGAGACGGACATAATCCTGCAATATAACTCAATTTGTCCCACTCAGCAAATTTCTCTTCTCTTGTATGAGCCCCATACACCAAAAAAACATTATTGAAATTATTTTTAATAAGACCCTTTCAACACATAACTAAAGCTTCCCTTTATGACAGCGACTCATTTTAAACATTATTTCATCCCAAATTAACACTAAACCACTTGAGGCACCATCCGATTCAACATATTTTCATCCCGCAATATCATTCCCCAAATTCTTATTACATCAAACTTCGTTACTTCTTGCCACTTAGTACTAAACAAGTCTAACATATTCATTATAATTTTTTTTTTGAGATTTATTATTATTATTAAGATTTAACTCATACATATCTTTAGAATATATATTAAGATAATTAATTAAAATACATTTTATAAAAAGTAAATATTTTTTATTTGTTTAATATGTTTGTTGTATATTTTGTTGAGTCAAGATTTAAATATTAATTCTTGTGATGATAAATATAATTAATGTTTCTTATTATGTGCATAACAATTATCAGATTGCTTTATGATAGAAAAGTTGCTACACATTGTAATCAAGTCAAAAAAGGAAGTTATTTTCAATTAAAGTTAATGGCTATCTCCTTAGTGAGTGCAACGAACGACTACTACAACAATTAGGGAAATGATTTATACATTAAAGGAAATTATCAACAAGCTCTATATATGATGATTTGTTCAAAGAAAAAGGCAATCAATTTGAACTGAACTAGATTCAATTCACAACCTTTGCTGATATAGTTTTCTTCTTTGATATTTAGTGTGTTTCCATTTTTATGTTGTCTATATTAAATTCTGATTGGGAGATATAGAAGATAAAAAAATATTCACTTAAGAGTTATTTTTATTTTTGTTTAAATGTTTGTCACGAGAATTGTTTTTTTTTTAGTTGGCACTTAGAGATTACTAAGTTTGGGATAATTTAAATGAGCGATAAAAATGTGAATAAAGGCAAACCAAGATATATTGTAAAAAAAAAATTAAAATTTTAGATATAAATATGGAAAATCTAATGATATAATATAATCGTAGCATCTTTTAGATTCGATTAAGTACATGTTTGGGCGCCATTATTTTGTTAAAAAAAGATCTTTTTTCAATGAAAAAAGATCTTTTTTTATTTTTTAACGTGTTTGGCAAATTTCTAGTAGTAAAAGTAAAAGCACTAGTAAAATCAAAAAAAGATCTTTTTTGAGAAGCTGTAATTTACATCTTTTTTTAAAAGATCTTTTTTCTTTAAAAAAAAAGATGTTTTTCATGTAATAAATAAACAAAAAAGTACTTTTATATTGTTATATCCAAACATAATTGATTGATAAAAAGACCTTTTTACATGAGATATCCAAACATAAAATTACTTTTACTTCTCTATAAGATCTTTTAAAAAAAGATAACTCGAAAAAAGATCTTTTTTTAAAAGCTCACCCAAACAAGCCCTAAGTCAATTAGAATCTTACTAAATCAATTATATATATAAAAAAATTGATTATTTTAAGTTAGAAATGAATGGATAGAGTTAATTTGTTGAATGGATAAGTAATAAAATTAATTGATTAATTCATTAGAAGAAAACCAAACTTTTGTCTCTTCATAAAATAACCGATTGTTTTAAAAGAAAAACTGTTTTCATTCACAAATCAATTGATTATTTGTAGGGTCGTTAAATGGGCTAGCCTAACCTATTTAGATTCGACCGTTTAAGTTCGCTTCAATTACGGGCTATAAATTTTTAGTTTGGACTGTTTATAGTCAGTTCAATGGGTTAAACGGATTCGCCTATTTATCTTTTTATTTTATTTTTTAAAAAATATTTGTGATACAAAATATTATTTTTATGTCAAAAACTTTAATCAAACAGTATTTTTTTAGTTGATGGGGCGTATTTTCGAGTCGAGTCAGGAGAAATATTGTCTAAAAGTGTTATTTAAAAAAATATATAAAAAAATTAAATGAGCCACCTGTTAAACTTGTAATTTTTTTCGAGTTAATCGAATTCAGCCCGTTTAGTCCGAAATTTAAATAGACTTAATTTTAAAGATAAAATCTACCCGTTAAACGGATAAATATATTGACATGATGGGTTTAGTCTATTTCAACAGGCCTAATTATTTGAATAATAATTTTTTTTTTGTGTAAATGGTGATTTCTCCAACTTCAAAAAAAACTCACACTTAACAATTAATATAACATAATTAGAGTCATTGCAACAAATTAATAAACACAGTAAAAAGAGATTTATAAACTATTACAATTATAAAAATTAAATAATTAAAAAAAATTAATGATAAATTATAAAATTATTAATATTAGGATTGAAAAGAAAAAGTTAAGATCCGAAACTAAAAATATTAATGTTAAAATTATAAAATAAAATAAATGATAAAATAATAATTCAAATAAATTAAAGATAAATTTTAAAATTAAGTGACTAGTTAATAAATAAAATTGAAAAACATGGTTTGTTACTTAAAAATAAAAGAGTTGTGCTAGTAACTAGGAGTGGAGCTATACAAGAGGAGATCGAGATTCGAGATTCGAGATTCGAGAGATCGTTGTTTGTTGCAGAGATGGAATCATCGTCACCACCAGAGAGCCGTAAGATCTATATGGAACTGTTGCAGAAGCTCCAATCTGAGCCATCTGAGGATGTTCCTCCTTCTCTCGAGTATTCCATGATTATGGATGAGTTGAGGAGAATAGATCGATACATGGAGGGGCAATTCAGATCCATTATCCGGGAACAAGCTCGCCAAAGGGATGCCATAGTTCGTGAGAAACCCCAATTTGAGCCATCTGATGAGTATGTTCCCAAGAGGCCCAAGTATGAACACTCAGCGGAGCCATCTGAGTGAGTTGCCCTAATTTACCTATCAATTGAATTCAATTTTCATAAAAGAATTATTTACAGTTATTTACAACTGATCATGGCTCTTTCCAATGATAGCACATTGAAAGCTCAAGAAGAAGCAGTTCAACCTCCACCTCCAGAGGATTCCATCATTCTACGTTGATATAATGCCATTTAATTAAACTCTTCTTTTGATTTACGTTGTTGCTTCCTTGTTTTTATAAATTGCTATATGTATAAGCACATTGTCACAATAAAACTGACTTCTTTAGGTCACCCTTGTGCCAGCAAATTGAAAGCATGTTAAACATTTCTGTTCAATTTTTTGCTACTGTTCTTGACAAAACGGAAACTAAGTTTGAAAATGGATCTTCATCCTCAACTTGGAACTTCTTGGGGTTCCAACTGGGATGATGGTGGTGTTGTGGACAAAGAGGAAAGACTATGATGAAGGTGATGTCATGGAAGAGACATGCAAAATGGAGGCAAAATTTGTGGAAGGCTCAGAGGAGGTGAGGAAGCAACTTCATTATTATTGCTATGTGTGTAACAAATAATCTTAAAGGTGGAATTGTTCCCATGGCATATCCTATATCTAAGAAGATATATTTCAAACATTCAAGGGCAATCTTGCAAATTTCATAAATAGATAATATCTATGGTGTGTGTTCACTGCCAAAGGGATTTGCCCAGCAATTTTGCTACATGTTTTAATCAATGTTTTGAAAATGACATGAATAACATTAAGCTTGAAAAGGAACAATTTGTTGCTTGTGTAAAGGAATTGGAGACTGAAGTGTCTCTGAGGCTTTTGGTTAAGGGTTCTACCGAGCAATTTCTCTTTGTTTTAATAATGCAAAAAGGGGAAAAAGAATTTAATTAAGGATTTTTTTCATGCTTTGATATATCACAATTAGATTTCTTTAATATAAAAAATAGTTGTTTTGAAAAATTGAGAGAATAAACATAAACATGGATATAAACATAATATGTTTTCTTAGATAAAGGAGGAACTAAGTATTAATTATCCTGTTATCATGTTAAGTTGCTTTTGCATTTGATATTGATTTTGTGATTGAAAAATCTGTTTTTCATATGCGCTTTTTCATTTAACAACACAAGTTAGATTAACTTTTATATATTGTAACATGTATGATGAAGATGATAAACTAATAAATCATAAATCATAAATGAATTATCATGGTTTATCATATATAAGTGAAAAATGAAAAGTGAAAACGGGTGATCAATATTTGATTCAATTATACTAGTAGTATATTACAGTGTTAAAAACTATAATGTTAACTTAGATTTTGGTACTTTATCTTTCCAGTAAAATTGATTCTTAATGTCAAGAGATACTCTTATATGAGTGGTTTTGTTTTTGTGAATATCGCATTAAAAAAAGTATAAAAAAGAATTTAATCTCATAATTAGCTAATTTTATTTCAGTTGGATAAATTAGAATATAAAAGAATTTAAAAATTAATAGTTTAAACTTAAAAAATTCCATTTAGTTTATATAAATATATATAATAACTTATTTTTGTTCCATCAATAATTTAGCATCATAAGAAACTCGTTAAAAGATGTATGTAGTAATTTGTTTATGTATATATACACCACTAATAAACTTTTTTTTTTTCTTTTGAAAGAAATATTAGGAAGACAGCTGTATAGATCCACGATTTTCAGCATATGTCCTTGAATCTTGTTGATTATCATACCAAAGGACACTATCAATGAAAATTATTTTCTCTAAAACTTGATTAGAATATTATCATTATTTGGAACCATAATAATCCTTGGGATTAATGCAATTCCTCCTATTTTAATCTCTGTAAGTATTTTGCATTCAACTAAGTGATTTTTAAATCTCCTAACCTATAGTCGTGTACCATTATATAAGTCATCTGACTGGTTTATGTTCCTAAATAACGTCACCAAAACACTAATATAAATTACAAAATAATATATTATATAAAATTTATAGTTATGTATGTATGGCTAAAAATATTATAAAAAAGAAATAAATACTTATAGTCAAAACTCTTAAGCTCTCTAAATTTTAATATAATAATAGATTGTCTATTTGAGTGATTTTGCATGTACTCAATGAATTATTTTGTAAATTTTTCTCCCAATGTGCATTTCAATTTAGGTACACTCTTATATCACATGAAGACAAAATAGTTAAAAACATAATAATGGTTAGAAATCTAAAAAACAAACTTAATAAAACTATCACAATTGTTTTAGTTTATCCCATCTCATCAAGTTCTAACACAAAAAAAAAAAAAAAAAAAACTTATAAATTTATTAAAAATCTCTAAATTTTAGTATAAATTAATGAAATCTCTATAAAATTCAATTATTAGATCACACATCATACACAAATCACAAAATACTAAAACATAAATTATACCCTAATCTAACCTTATTATTTATTCTAGTGGTAACTAACTCTATCCACTAAATTCCATTTTTTTCAAATCAACCTAATTGTTGTATGATTTAGTTACCACTAGACATACGTCATGTTTTACCATTGTTGTGATTTATGTATGATATGTGAACTAATCGAATTTAGTAGAGATTACATTAGTTTATGCAATAAAAAATATTATACTTAGTGAAAAAAATGTAGGTGAAATATTGTGTATTTATAAATAAGTTTTTTTTGTCGTTTTAGCCTTTCAAGCAAAAAATTTGATTAAACATAACAAATACATTTAATAATATCATGTCTCATGTTAAACTATTATAGGACCAGTACAACAATTTAATGTAAATTGTGATAGGATGAAAAGATTTACTGGTTTAAATTTAAAATACTTCACAAAATTAACAAATAATAAATAAATAATTTTTATAAATATTTTATTTTAATTCAAAATAATGCATTTTTGTAAGTAATTAATTTTTATACCATTTAAAATTTTTGAGGAAATAAACTCCATTCATGATAAAATTATAATAAAATTACTCTCATTTATAGAATAGAATGGTGACTTTTGTACAAAAAAAATCTTGTCCAAACAAAATAATCATCTTCAATTGCAATGAAAATAATTGACAATACATCACAAGACATATTGATTACCAATTTTTTCCATCTCCAACTTGAATTACAAATAGCAGAAGTAGAACAAATAATTAGAAATTCACAATTCAAATAAGAATCATTTATATATTGACCGAATGATCAATATATAATATTTATAGACCATGAAGAAGCTCAAAATTTTCAAAGTTGACAATTCGCAGCTAGTAAAACTTGTTGATGTTCAATTTTAGGGTCATTTATTTTATTGAAACAACATAGAACATTGTCAATTGATATTCTGAAAGAAAATTTTGAAGCACTTCTAAAACCACCATTCACAAATCGAAAATTATATTAATGGAGCTAAGTTAATGATAGAAGCTAGAACACTAACAAATTCCATAATATCTGTAAACAGTGCTCATCAGATGTCAGTTATATCTATCATTGTACTAATACACACTGCACTATTTCATGAGTATTGAAATTATATAACATCAGAGTTTTCCTTTGTGAAGAAACTATAAACACACAAATATAACATGAATCCAAACTCAGATTCCACAACTTAAGCCTGAGAAGTACCAACATCCTGAGATGTACCAACTTCCTAAGTAAATACATTAAAAGAGAATCTACATTAACTCCAATGCAAATAATCAATGAAAAAAATAGACTACCGCAACCACATGAAATATAAGGAGAAATGTTTAAATACAATACTCAATCAAAACTATGAAATACTTGAAGCCAATTATCAATATATATACAAGGAACATGAAGCTAAAATCAAATGAAATATCTTCATCTTGACAAGAAAAAAATAGATACAATATCATTAATAGTTTTGATGATTTATGATAGGCAGTAGCTATGATTACTCATGCAAGGAACTTAACAATCATAGATAATTATGAGTCACAGTATAAGCAAACCTTATGATAAAGTAATCACAAAGCAAAACCATACTATCAAAGTAAAAATGTATCCAAACACACAAACAACAAAGTCATAATTAGAATAAACAAATTAAAATGCCAAGATACACCCAAAATATGGATAAATGATGATGGTACCTGCGCATCACCAATCGCACAGAACTGGACTTTGAGTTTATCATTGATTGTTTGCCATACTCTGCTGTAAAAGGTTTGAGGTGCATCATCACCAGAGCGTGCATTGAAAATAATGTAAAACAGAAGGCCAGCAACAGCACAATCAATAACGCTGACAAGCTTATCAAACTCAAAATTCAACTTCTACATAGTAATAACAAGAATAAAAATAATCATTAGTGAATGAGATTATAGACATAAATAAGATTATGGACATAAATAAAACACAATAAAGCAAAAACAATCATAGACACAACATTTTGGCGATTGTAGATTCGCAAGCTTTTCTGAATCATATCCTTCACAAGTTTCTGACTATACTTATCAGTCATCGGATAGGGTCCAACTCCGCAACACATTCTACCTCCATCGTCAGGAGGAACGAATCTCTGTAAACAACATAAAGATAAAAAAACCCTAAAGAGTTAAATTATGAGATTATCAAAAAAAAAAAAAAAAAAGCGTGTGGTGAATTTAAAAGAACCTGAATGTTGAAGAACTGTCTAAAACATTCATGAATTTGTTCATCAGTGAGTATCTCTTTAGCCGGACGGTGTACAATAGAAGTTCCTTTCACCGTTTTCTTCGGTTTACCATCCCCATCATCCCTACCTCTTTTAGGTCCGACAGGAGCAGGAGCCATATCTCTCTCTAACTGTCAATTTCAGAATCAATCAATAAATAACAACGAAACAGGATAGAAGCACACGGAGTTTCAATTCAATGATGCACAAAATCAAACGTGTGAATCGGAGAAGAGAAGGCGGAGTACTTACGACAATCACCGGAGCGTATGATATGAACAAAGAGGTCGACGATTCTGATTCTGGTGAATTGGGGTTAGGGTTTTTATTAATTTTTTCCTGGTGCCTTCAACGTTGAATTCACGGAGGTAAGTGGTTTATTGGGCTTATACGTTGGCCTTTTTATTGGGCTGCTTGTTGGGTTTATTTTCATGATTTTTACTACCATGTAGATGTTCTTGTAGGTTTATAATTGGTTCCGTTCTCCGGCGGCGCAGGAAGAGAGGGAACAAATCACTTCGTTCAGGCCGGGCGATAAGCGCGAAGCTTCATTGAAACTCGACGCGAAGTTTCAATGTCGGCAGGTTCGGACTTCAAGCGACAACGGTGATGCAGGATACGACGGCGTGGTGTACGAAAACAGAGGCGCAGGCGACGGCGGCAGGGAAGGCAAGTACCACGACACAGGGGTGGGCGAGGTTGCGGTCGACGACAGTGACGCAGGCGACGACAACGTGGCAGGCGAAGGCAATGAAATGGACGACGGTGGGGATACGGGCAGTAGCGCTTCACAAAGAGAAGAAGATCGCACCTTGAATCGCATGCTTCATACTTCATAGACAAATCCGTGTGTTTTAGAATCCGGGTCGAGTTGGATTTGGAGCTTCGCTCTCTTTGGATCTGGGCCGGCTTGGCGGTCCGGGTCTTGACAAAAAAAAATTGGTTCCGTTTCATTTTATTTAATATTTATAGCATCAACAAAAATTTGGTATATTCTTATATTAATGTATCTTTGATATATATAGTATTTAATTTTAACTGTAATAGTTAAAAGAAAAATAGTAATATACATATAGATTTAGTTAACATGTCTTCAGATTACGTACCAAAAAAATTGTATAAAAATATAAATTTCTAAAAAATGATTAAAAGATGTTGAGCCTTCTTAATAATGTGAATAAAATATACATAAGTATATATTATATAACAAATCATTATTACTTTGTGCTTGCTCTTAAACTAATTGCATATATACACAATATAAATAATAATTGTGAATCTTAGTTCATCTTCAAATTTTCTCTTAATATTTAAAAGAATAAAAATTTAAATACATGTTATTTTTTTAACATAATATACTGGTCTAACGAAAAATAAAACGATGTAATAATAAGAGAGGAAAAAAAAGAGACAAAGATAAATTTAAATACATATGTTAAAAAAAGGTTGCGATTATATATTTATTAGAAAAATAGACAATAAAAAATAAATTTATAAATTATTATATAGAATTATTTATTTTATAATAAGTGCTAAGTCTTGCGTTACCTTTCCCTCAAGTTATCCCTGGCTTCCTATATAAATAAACTAGCAAAAAGTCCGTGTTTATGAGACAATTTTTTTTTTTATAAATTTATTGATCTCAAATTATAATTATATTATTAATAATAGATGTTTACGTATTATTGATTTGTATGAAAATATCTGATGTAAAAATTTTAAAATTACCTATTTAAATTTTAAAGTAATAAAATAGGTGATATATAACAAAAAAATATAGAAATTGAATAATAATATATTTGTCATATATATATTGAGTTTGGAAAGATGATTATAATAATAATTTAATTTGTTTATAAAAAATTAATATATAAGATTTAAAATGGTTAATGCCTTTAATAATAGTTAATATATTTACAATTAATAATTTTAGTTAATAACTTTTAAATTATATTTTAATTAAATTTATAAATACAAATAAATATATGGATTTATTGTTATATAAAGGTGAAATTAACTATCTTATATGTATTTTAATTGAAAAGAGTAATGATACATAACTAATAAAAAAAAAGAAAAAAGACAGATAGGTCCTTTACTTTTTAAATTTTTTATAAATACATCCCTGACAAAATTTAAATACAAAAAAGTCCCTAACTTTAACAAACGGAGGACAATTTAGTCCTTTCGTCTATTTGCCTCTCATATACCAAATGGAACTGGCTGACGTGGCTGAAACGGTGTCCAAGTGTCCATTACGGTGTCACGTTGGAAGGACAATAAAGTTTGAAGGACAAATAAGTCCTTGAGGTCATTTTGCAAATAAAGTTCGAAGGATAAATACGTCTTTGAGAATTTAGTTTATTATACTTCTATATGTATCATATATTACTATTTAGTTGAAATATACCTATATTATGTATCATATATTACTATCTAATTTAATAATCAAATGTGTCACATGACACTCTTATTAAAATTGAGAGAAAATATTTTTTTTTCAAAATTAATAAACTCCTTTCCTAAATTCTCTCATCTACCTCTCTCCATTTTTCTATTTCTCTCTACTATTTTTACTCTATATATAATTATATTTTATATATTTTATATTAGTAATTTGACAAATCAAAATATGTCATCCGATATTTTTTTACAATTAAAATATTTTAAATGTAAAAGTATACACATTAAATTATTTTAAATTTTAGATAATGAATGTGAAAATTAATTATTAATAAAAAATTAGACTTTTTCATATAAAAATAATAACTAAAAATCTTATTATTTAATTTTTTATCTACAGATATCTTGGTCTTCTTAGCCAGAGACTTTTGTCAACTTACGACTTTTTTGTAAAAGTAGTTTGATTTTATAAATCTTTTGTGTCATGCATAATTTATACTGTTAGAACAAAGTGAACTATAATTTAAAAAAAATTATTCTCGTAATATTATTATGGATAAAAATACTAGTTCTAATATAATACACAAATGCACTAATGCTAACTTAATACATGAATTATGCACAAATGAACTAATGCTAACTTAATGCATAAATGAACTGATGCTAACTAATGCTACTGGTATGATGAAAACTGAATTAATGCAATTTAACAAATTCTAATATAATACACAAATGCACTACAACTGAACTAATGCAATTTAAGAAAATAAGTAGAAACAGAACAAGCCCAATTTTCGCAATTTTAATACAAATAATTTAAATTGCAGAATACAACAAGTTAACTAGATTTCAAAATACAAGCATAATTTTATAAACTAAATTCTCATAATAGAAGCATAATAGAAATATAATGAACTAAATTCTCCATAACCTATTTGTCCTTCGAACTTTATTTGCAAAATAACGTTAAGGATTTATTTGTCCTTCGAACTTTATTCCCCTTCCAGCGTGGCACCGTAATGGACACCTGGTGCCACGGACACCTAGACACCGTTTCAGCCACGTCAGTTTGGTGTATGAGAGGCAAATAAATGGAAGGACTAAATTGTCCTCTGTTTGTTAAAGTCAAGGACTTTTTTGTATTTAAATTTTGTCCAAGATATATTTGTCAAAATTTAAAAAGTCAGGGATCTATCTGTCTTTTTCCCTAAAAAAAAGACAAACAGATTCTTGACTTTTTTTTGCGGATATTTTTTGTCTTTGACCATTAAAAAATACTTTTAGATATTCTTAAAAGTTGAACGAATTAGTCCCTCTATCCAAATAACAAAAAATCTGACATGACACTTGTCACGCGTACATATACACATCGCCTGGCAGATTTTCCACCCATGCCTACGCGTCGACATAAATTCTCCACTTCATTAGTTGGCATGATTGAAATACTTAATAGTCAAAACTCAAAACGGGTGAGATTTATTGGGTGTTTTGTTTGCGTTTCGTTTTTAATTTTTCTCTGAATTCCGTATATGAACCCCCCACAATTCGCAAGACCTAATTCTCCGGTTTCCAGTTGCAGAGATGGAATCATCGTCACCATCAAAGCGCGGTAAGACCTATTCGGAAGTGTTTTTTCCACTTCCTCCTCTTAATCGAGAGTCTTCCATCATTATGTATGAGTTGAGGACAATCTATCGATACATGGAGGAGCAATTCTCATCAATTATCCGGGAACAAGCTCGACAAAAGGGTGCCATAGTACCCCAATATGAGTGTGTTACTCTGTGTCTCTTGGATATTCCTGATGACTATGTTCCTCTGAGTCCCATGTATAGTCCTCATTCCTCCGAACACTCAGCGAAGCCATTTGAGTGAGTTTCATGCATTCATGCATGTCCTAATTTACCTATCAATTGAATTCAATTTTCATAAAAGAAAGCCTTGAGAATTATTTACAGTTTTTATTTTGTACTTAATTGATTGTGTTTTATTCTTGATAGCAAAACGGGATGGATGGGGAAATGGATGGTGTTCAATTATCCTTATTCTCCTCCTGATGATCTACCACGGATGAAAGCTCAAGAAGAAGCACCTCAACCTCCACCACCTCCTCCTCCTCCTTCTCGAGAGTTTTCCATGATTATGGATGAATTGAGGAGAATGCGTCGATACATGAAGGAGCAATTCACATCCATAGTTCCTAAGAAACCCCAATCTGAGCCATCTCCTCCGAGTCCCGTGTATTATACTCCTTCCTCCAAACACTCTGAGTGAGTTTCATGCATTCATGCATGCCCTAATTTACCTATCAATTGAATTCAATTTGCATATTATTTTCATAAAAGAAAGCCTTGAGAATTATTTACACTGTTTATTTTGTACTTGATTGTGTTTTATTCTTGATAGGAAAACGGGATGGATGGTGTCCGATTGTCCTCCTCCCGATGATCCACCACTACCACAAGGCGGTGATGATGTTCAAGCCAAGATGGATCGGATGAAAGCTTATAAAAAAGCACCTCTACCTCCACCACCTCTTCCTCCTCCTTCTTCTCGAGAGTTTTCCATGATTCTGGATGAGTTGAGGAGAATGCATCGATACATGGAGGGGAAATTCACATCCATTCTCCGGGAACAAGCTCGACAAAGGGATGCCATAGTTCCTAAGAAACCCCAATCTGAGCCATCTGATGAGTATGCTCCTCTGAGTCCCGTGTATTATCCTCCTTCCTCCGAACACTCAGCGGAGCCATCTGAGTGAGTTTCATGCACTCATGCATGCCCTAATTTACCTATCGATTGAATTCAATTTGCATATTATTTTCATAAAAGAAAGCCTTGAGAATTATTTACAGTTTTTATTTTGTACTTCATTGTGTTTTATTCTTGATAGCAAAACGGGATGGATGGTGTCCGATTGTCCTCCTCCTGATGATCGACCACTACCACAAGGTGGTGTTGAAGTTCAAGCTAAGATGGATCGGATGAAAGCTCAAGAAGAAGCACTTCAACCTCCTCCTCCTCCTTCTCGAGAGTCTACCATAATTCTGGATGAGTTGAGGAGAATCCATCGATACATGGAGGGGAAATTCACATCCATTCTCCGGGAACAAGCTCGCCAAAGGTATGCCATAGTTCATTTGTACGCCAACTTTTTGGTTCATATCTTGCCGTGTTTTTGTTTGTTAACTGTTCTTTTGCAATTTGATAATTGTTCTTTTGAATACCATGGTTTTGAGTATTGTTCGGGCAATTCTGTTATTTTTGTTGTGTTTATCAAGAGCTGAATTGTGATTTAACATTGATATCATTGTTGATCATATCTCTTGTTTATACATAATGACATTTAATTAAACTCTTCTTTTGATTTACGTTGTTGTTTCCTTATTTTTATGGATTTTGTCGTGAAAATTGTTATATGTATAAGCACATTGTCACAATAAAATTACTTAGGGTATCCCACCATTTGTAAAATTGATTTCTTTAGGTCACCCAGTTTTGTATTGCAAAACACTTGGGGCCCCTGCATCAGTGTACCTTCGGTAAACGTGAGGAAAACACCCTTGGGCCAGCAAATTGAAAGCATGTTAAACCTTTCTGTTCAATTTTTTACTATTGTTCTTGACAAAAGGGAAACTAAGTTTGAAAATGGATCTTCATCCTCAACTTCTACTATTGTTATTAGATAATAGTATAAATTGAATCCCTCTTATTTTATTTATGTTTTAATGTTGTTATCATTCTATGTGAAGACAATTTTTGATTTGTATATGTAAACTAAAAAAGAATATTGCAGGTTTTTCATGCATCGACTCACTGAAAACGATAGCTGTTTAAATTCTTTTTTAAATAGGGACTCCAAGTGGGATGATTGTGGTGTTGTGGACAAAGAGACACACAAGAGGAAAAACCATCATGAAGGTGATGTCATGGAAGAGACATGCAAAAAGAAGGCCAAATTTGTGGAAGGCTCAGAGGAGGTGAAGAAGCAACTTCATTATTATTGCTGTGTTGCTATACATATGCTAATTCTGTAACACGCCGCTCAAGCAAATAATCTTAAAGGTGGAATTGTTCCCATGGCATATCCTGTTCTAAGAAGATATATTTCAAACATTCAAGGGCAATCTTGCGAATTTCATGGCGGCTACTATTAAAAGATTATCCTTTTTTGGCTGGAGATGATCATAAATAGATAATATCTATGGTGTGTGTTCACTGCCAAAGGGATTTGCCCGCAATTTTGCTATATGTTTTAATCAATGTTTTGACATTTTGTTCATTGATTAGTCACATTATTCTACATGAGGTTAATTATCCTGTAAAGTCTCCCCAACTTAATATTCTCTCTCTATACACACACACATTGTCTCTCCACTTCACTCTCCCAATTGTTTGCCCAACTCTTTACAAATTCAAAATATTCACACAGCTTATTGAGGTCATTGTGGTCTAAGCTTTTTCCGTTTATGGCTCTCTCTGATCAGTTTGGCCAATTCCCTGCTGATGGGAAGATGATCAATGAAGTGGGACACATAGGTGCCAGTTTGCAGGTATGTTTTGTTTGTTTTGATGAGTTATTGTGTGCTTAATGCTACTAATTAATATTTTTGCATTAGGAGGTTGGTGCTCGCCTTGTATCCATTGGTCGGACACAAGAGCTTGAAAAGGAACAACTTGCTGCTCGTGTAAAGGAATTGGAAACTAAAGTGTCCGAGGCTTTTGGTCAAGGGTTCTATCGAGCCGTGACCCAGGTTAAGGCTGTTTTTCCTGAAATTGATGTGGATAAGCTGGATGTGACCAAGGTGGTTTTAGATGGGAAGCTTGTGGATGAAGATGCTACTGGTGAGAAGAATGATTGAAGTTCTTCATTTGTAATGGTTTGCTTTGTTTTTTCCGTATGTTTGTAACGGTCGTCGTGCTTCCTCTGTTCGCTGAAGAACGAGGTCGCCAATTTTGAAAATTCGGGGAACGACTTTTTTTTAAGAAAAGTATAGGTAGACAATGAAAATACTAAAAAATGTGAACAATGGATATATTGGATGTTCATTTCACTAGGTGTACAGATGGTTATTCTAATATTAAAATTTAGGTGGGTAATTTAGAAGTGTAGTGTGTTTTGATTTGATTGGTGGTTGTTTATATTGTTCAAGAAAATTATTGGTTATCTAGCGTTACCTTTTTTTATTGTACTTACGTTGAATCAGTTGTTGCATTGCCTTTTGTCTTAGGGTTGCGATCTCTCTATTTTATTGCTTTGTTTTATTATTATGCACTAACCTTAGTAAGTTATGAGTTTTTTATTATTTGGCTTATGGTACTCTTTGAATATGTTTTCATATTATGCTTGCTTTATATTATTATGACTTGGATATTTTGGTTTGCTTATATATATATATGGTGCATGAATTCGTTGTTTTGATGAATGTCTTATAAAATAGGTCTAGTACACTTATTAACATTATAATTTCTCTTTGTTTTTGATAATGCCAAAAGGGGAAAAAGAATTAGTTAAGGATGTTATTCATGCTTTGATATAACACAATTAGATTTCTTTAATATAAAAAATAGTTGTTTTGAAAAATTTAGAGAATAAACATAAACATGGATATAAACATAATATGTTTTCTTAGATAAAGGAGGAACTAAGTATTAATTATCCTGTTATCATGTTAAGTTGCTTTTGAATTTGATATTGGTTTTGTGATTGAAAAATCTGTTTTTCATGTGCACTTTTTCATTTGACAACACAAGCGTAAATGGTCTTTTATCAATAATAAGATGAAAAGATAGATCTATAAATTGTACAAAGCTCATAGATGATTAGAGGCAAAGTTACAGAGGAGAGGCAACTACCACAACAAATTATGCTTGGCATAGTAACAATTTACAAGGAACAGTAGCAAAGACACAAATTATGCCTGAGCTATATAAAATTGAAATCATTGCTGACTACAACAATTTATATAAATTTAAAAAAGGGCAAAAATGTAATCAAATTTCTCATTTAGAATAATTAGGTAATAATAGAGTTAGATTAATTACGGGTGAAAATTCAGCCATTCAGGTACAATCAACTTCACATAAAATTGATAGTTGAGAGTCGTTAAATGACAATTTAGTCAAATCAGTCAAATTATCTAACCGCTCTCAATTATTAACTTAAAGTCGAATGTAGCTGAGTTTCCAGGTGAGTTTCCACCTTAATTAGTACATGCCAAAATCAATATCTTCTAGTTTTGTTGTAACTTGTATATATTGTATACATGTATGATGAAGAAGATGATAAACTAATAACTCATAAATCCTAAATGAATTATCATGCTTTATCATATATAAGTGAAAAATGAAAAGTGAAAACTGGCCATGAATATTTGATTTAATTATATTAGTAGTACATTACAATGTTAAAAGCTATAATGTTAACTTAGATTTTGGTACTTTATCTTTCCAGTAAAATTGATTAAGAGAATGGTACTCTTATATGAGTGGTTTTGTTTTGTGAATATAACATTAAAAAAAGTATCAAAAGAATTTAATCTCATAATTAGCTAATTTTATTTGAGTTGGATAAATTAGAATATAAAAGAATTTAAAAATTAATAGTTTAAACTTAAAAATTTCCATTTAGTTTATATATTTAACAGCTTTTTTTTGTTCTATCAATAATTTAACATAATAAGAAATTCATTAAAAGATTTATATAGTAATTTGTTTATGTATATATACTCAATTAATAACTTTTTTTTTTTCTTTTGAAAGAAATATTAGGAAGACAGCTGTAACATGAGAAAGCAGAAGCAAGCGATGAGGAATAGAAGCATGAATTGAGGAATGGGAATGCATGTTGGAATTTTGAAGTGCATAATCATTTTTTTATGATCTTTTAGTCTAAAGCAAGACATCTATTACTATTAACACCAAAAGAGAACACAATGATAATTATGTGCTAAGGATGCCTTTTTAAATATATAGATTATTATACTCTTGACTTTATTATATATATATATATATATATTTCTTTTTTAGAAGATCAATTAAGTGACTGATAAGTTTGGTATTACTCCTAATCCTATAATGTTAGATTTTTTTACTGTATTTAAACTTTTAGTAAATTTTAAAACTCACTTGAATCTAATTAATTTTATGCAAATTAAATTTATTTATTATAATAAAATTTGAAATAATTCCACTTTATATAGATGTCAAATTTAAAACTTTAAAAACATTACGACAAAGTTGTTTAAAGAGTTAAATCTTAATTTGGTCTCTGAAATTTGGTCATATACTTAGAATGACCTCTACAATTTCGTTAGTCCCAATTAAAACTTTTAAATTTGTAATTGTGGCTCCAGCTTGTCCTTGCGATCATCTCCGTTACCGAAATGCTGATCTAGCACAATTGCATGACATGGTTGACACTACTTAAACGACGGCGCATTAGTTTTGCGCCCAAACTCTTTGGAAACCATACATTGTAAGGATTTTCTTGATGTTTTGCAACTTATGATTGTCGTAGTGAAAAAAAAAGGAGTTTTAACCCACAAAAAACTGAAACGACGTAGTTTCTAAAGAGTTTAGACGCGAAATTAATGCGCCGTCATTTAAGTTGTGTCCACCATGTCATGCAATTGCGTCAAATCAGTATTCTGGTGACGGAGATAATCGCAGAAACAAACTGGAGCGACAATTATAAATTTAAGGATTCTAATTGAGACCAATAAAATTATAGGATTGTTCTGAACATCAGACTAAATTTTAGAAGTCAAATTGAAATTTAACTCTTATTTAAATCACTCTAAATTTGACGGGTGAAAAATTATTATAGAAAATAACACATTAAAAGTTTCTATAGATACGTGACAAATTCTTTTGTCACCATCCATAAATTATGAATTATTTGCACGAAATTCTCAGTATGAAAACTGAACTATCACATTTCCAAATCTCTGAAAAATCTTTATATAGAGATTTGTGCATCCAATTTCATAGACACATTGATCCAATGCTGAGCCGTGCAACTATTTGTCGTCATGAGCATACCCACACCATATAATTTCTTTTTAATCCTTCCAAAATAAATGGCGGTGGAAATACATAAATTTATATTTATATATAATATATATAAGTTAACATCAACTTATATTGGTGTAATTTAAAGCATGTGTTTGTACAATTGTACTTATAATTCTTATTCTTAGAGAATATATTTTTTTAATTCGATATATACTGAAATTAACTACTAAAATCAGTATGAAATATATATTAAAATATAAAATATACATTAAAAATAAATTAAATAAAATATAAATTTTTATATATTTATATAGAAATATATAATGATTAATTTTAGTTTATAAATAATATATTTTATATTGATTTAATTGGAGAATTATAATTATCTATTATAAGAGTTATTGTGATAATAAAAAATTAGATAAAAAGTATATAAGAAATAAACTTTTATTAGCACAAAAATGATTAATTTATAAAATTAGCTAGATAATATAAAATTTAAATCCAATAACAAATTTTATAACAAAATTGAATGAATAAAAAATTATTTACATATATTGTTTCTTTAATATTATGTTAGTATAATTTAATCTTGAAATAGATTAAATATTTTAAACATAAGATTCTTTTATATTAAGTTTTTGTATATTGTCTACTATTTATTTATTATATATTTTTTTAGTTGACTAATTTTACGATTTAGATTTCATTTAAAAGTTTGTTGTTGACTAATAAATTATTGTATATATAAAATGAGTTCAAACTTTTAACACTTATTTAAAGTGAATTGCTCAATTTAAGTTAATTATTTATTTATCATATATATATTAATCAATAATTTTAAAAACGAAAACAGAAACATTATAAATGGAATATATAAAAGTCCACAAGACAATGTGTTTTGCCAACAAATCATGCAATAAAAAAATGTTTTAAATAACATGCAGATTCCAGATCTTCGAACATATGCTCATGACATACACTCATGACATGTCGGTAATAATTGATTTTTTTTTCACATTTTTATATTATACTATTTTTTATTTAAAAAAAAAACAAAAAGAAAAATAATTGTTTAGAAAAATCAAAAGCATATAGCTAGCTCCATCATCCATCACCATCTTTCTTTTTCTTCTGCTCTTCACACACAACCCTCAGATCTTTCAGTTCAGCTCCGAGTTTCTCAACTAGCTGCCAATTATTTTTCCGTTTCTCATTTGATTTTGCTCATTAAAAAAAAGCAAATTTTCATTTTTAGGGTTTAATGTTTTTACTTGATCTGTTTGGAAGTTGGAACTAAGAAGTGGTGATTTCGGGAAAATGCTGAGTTTATGAGGAGAAATGGTTATTGGGATTTGTTTGGATCGAGGAAAAGACTTAAACTTTTCAATTTGCAAAACGAGGGTCCTTGTTTCCAAAATGTGGATCTTGTAAAAGCTGTTGACTTTGATCAACAAAGAAAAATAAGAGAAAAGAGAAAAAAAGGAGCAACATTTCCCTTTTTTCTTTCCAGCTCAAGGTGGTTCAACTTAGAAGAAGCTTAAAGGTTAAGTAGCTTTTTGAAGTAGGATGAAAAAGTACTGTGTGTATGTATATTTATATGTTGAAGACTTGACTTGAGTTGCATTTCTGGGGTTGTTGAGTAACTGAGTTGACTCTGAAATCAGATAAGAAGGTAGATGCTAAGATAGTAGTATGTAGAGTATTATTTTATATGGTTATGAAAAAGTTAGGTATTCAGCATGTGTGTGTGTGTTTTAACTTTTACCTAAACCATTTTTGGATTAATGAAGTTACATATTCATGTGTGATGTTTGTCTCTCATGTTTTATTAGCTTTAAATGCAAAAACTGAGGTTGCTGGTGTTATTAGTTTTGGTTATGAGAGAATGTGAGATCACCTACCAAAAGTCCTTTTGATTTAATGAAGTAGCCTTAGATTTGATGGAGTTTTATTTGGTGGTTAATTATATTTTCTGTGCTTACTTGATCCTACAAAATGTTCATGAAGTTAGTGGCATCAGAAAATAAAGTGTAGAATTGACAGAATATTCTGTTGTAATGGCTTGGTACTAAATTGAGGATCACATTGTTGTTTGGTATACCCTTTTAACTTTCTACTTACACTGAGCTTTTAAAGTGATTTGCAGACAGTTCTAGCTCCAACATCTTACTACATGAGATTAGGAAAACCAAGTTAAAGACCATGATTGAAGTATCTCGAGGCAGCGAATAAGGTTTTGTTAGACTTCTGGTGGAGTGAAGGGGACTTGCCATTTTTAGACACATTTGGAAAAGGCACATTATTGAAAGTGGAAGAAGCTTTTGTTAATTCAAGTTTGACTTGTGCATATCAGAATGGGGATTCAGTGCTCCAGATTCTTTCCATGTTGTATGAATTCACAAGTTAAGGCATCTGTTCCTGAAACTCCAGATGCCGGTGGGTAAAATCATACCATAACCATAGTGGATTGTGTTGTTCTGGTTGTGTGACAAGAAGTTCTGATTTATGATGGATGTTTATTTGATTTTTGTTCCAGAAAATGAGGACACAAGTGAGGTCAGTAACTGGCCTATGTTCTGTGAATTTTCTCTAGAGCAACTTAAGAATGCTACCTCTGGTTTTGCTGTTGAGAATATTGTATCCGAACATGGAGAGAAGGCACCAAATGTTGTTTATAAAGGGAAGCTGGAGAATCAAATGAGGATTGCCGTTAAACGATTCAACAGAAATGCTTGGCCTGATTCGCGGCAGTTTTTGGTAAGTCTTTCCCCATGACTTCCTCCACAACTTAGTTTTCAATTATCATGTTGATGATCTAAGACTGTATCTAAATAAGTTTTCTTTCAAAGGGTAGATAAATAACATCTTTCAGCTTCATCTTTTATGTGAAGCTAATGTCCATCAAGTTGTGATGGTAGACCTTCTTTTTGCCCTTTTGTTTTAACCTACTAAAAACAAGTTTTTGCAACAACTGTAGGAGGAAGCAAGATCGGTTGGTCAGCTTCGGAACCAGAGACTAGCAAATTTGCTTGGTTGTTGTTGTGAAGGAGATGAAAGGTTGCTTGTGGCTGAATATATGCCCAATGAAACACTTGCAAAGCACCTTTTCCATTGTAAGCAATCCTTCCATGCATATATTTTCTCCTTGTCATATTTGAAAATATTATTACTATATCTTGAATATATGATTTATTTATTTAGTTTAAGGTTTTGTTAGGATTAGTGCCTAAGCCACCATTTTACTAACCATTTTCCATTTGGAATTTACATGATACCAATGGGTGCAGTTTATTTTTAGTTATAATGTTTAAAAGTTCTGTAAACATCAAGAATGAGTGGCTAGGAATGTTCTTGAGCACACATTAAATGTGCTCCAAGAACGTGCGAGTATTTTTGTTATACAATTCAAATGACATTAGAAAGGGCGCCATGAATAGATTCGACTTAAGAGTGGTTCTATTTCTTGTGTCTAAACCAGGGGAAACACAACCCATGAAATGGGCAATGCGGCTAAGAGTTGTTCTACATCTTGCACAAGCTCTAGAGTACTGTACAAGTAAAGGGCGAGCACTCTATCACGACCTTAATGCATATCGGGTTCTATTTGATGAGGTAAGCTTTATGTGCCTTGCCTATTTTATATGTGTCTAACATAATTAGATTGAGATAAAAATGTTAGAAACTTTCAGGATGGTAATCCTAGGCTTTCGAGTTTCGGCCTCATGAAAAATAGTAGGGATGGGAAAAGTTACGGCACAAATTTGGCATTTACCCCTCCGGAGTATCTCAGAACCGGTACGAATGTTGTTTAGTCTGGCCTATTAATGCTTCAAACTCAGCATAGTTGAAAATCTGTATTGCATTTTAAATTTACAACCAGTTATATTTTGCAAGATCTGAGTGATGCAATATTTCATATATCTCTTTGTTCCATAGGGAGAGTAACACCGGAAAGTGTGATTTATAGCTTTGGCACTCTTTTGCTGGACCTTCTCAGTGGGAAACATATCCCCCCAAGTCATGTAAGTTATTCCTTCTGGCTGAATTCCCTAACAAAGACATAGCATGTTTGTGTACTATTATTAATACACATACATATATAAGTATTGTAAAATTTTGTGCAGGCCCTTGATTTGATTCGGGACAGAAATCTTCAGATGCTAACAGATTCTTGTTTGGAAGGGCAATTTTCTGATGATGATGGGACTGAGTTGGTGCGGTTAGCGTCACGGTGTTTACAGTACGAACCTCGAGAACGGCCTAATCCGAAATCGTTAGTGGCTGCACTGGCTCCTCTTCAAAAGGAAACAGAGGTTTGTTTATTAGTATATGTTCACATAAAACATGCTGAAATGACAAACATATCACAACTCCTTACTATTTTCTCATAACAAAATTTAGATCTCATCTTTTCTTTATAGGTTCCTTCAGATGTCTTGATGGGAATTCCACATAGTGCTGCTACTTTTGCTTCATTGTCTCCACTTGGTGAAGCATGTGCAAGAAAGGACTTGACTGCCATACATGAAGTTCTGGAAAAACTTGGCTATAAAGATGATGAAGGAGTGGCAAATGAGGTTCTTTATCTATATTATGTTTTAATTAATTGCTATATTCCTTTTAAAATTTTTTACAAGATTTATGTAATATACATTTTATATGCACAAGTGGACAAGATGCTTACTTTTGTGTTTGCTTTTCTCTTTTTGGATACTGCAGTTATCATTCCAGATGTGGACTGATCAAATGCAGGAGACATTGAATTGTAAGAAAAAGGGCGACGTTGCTTTCCGGCAGAAAGATTTTAAACTAGCAATTGAATGCTACACGCAGGTAGTTTTTATGCTCTCTTAATGATTTACATGCACTTGTATGTTATACAGATCACTACTTTTTACTGAATTCGAAGGTAACTGGATCCTAATCCTTCATAGTTAGCATGAAAGTTTCATGTTTGTGAATAATGCTTTAGATTTCTAGCTAGAGCATAGTTACCATGGCTCTCTCTTATTTGCATGTGTACATTTACTGAATTCCCCATTTCCTACACTGCTTAGCAAATTCTCTATAAAATATAGTTTAATCACAAAAGGTACTGAATTTAGTACTGAAACAAGTCGTATATCCCGCTTTCTGGTAACTAGAGTTTCACATCAATATTTTGTTGATAAAGGAATAGTTTTGGTAGAATTTCTGAATCCATTCTTTTTAACTGTTCATACACAGTTCATTGATGCCGGAACGATGGTTTCTCCTACAGTCTATGCACGACGCAGTCTGTGTTATCTTATTAGCGACATGTATCAGGAAGCACTGAACGATGCAGTGCAAACAAGAGTGATTTCCCCTGTATGGCACATTGCATTTTATCTTGAATCTGTTGCACTTGGAGGACTTGGAATGGAGAATGAAGCACAAGTAGCAATTAAAGAAGCTACAACACTTGAAGCTAAGAGGAGTTCAAATGCTAAACAAAAGTGAATAAGGCTTTGTACAGAGACAAACCTTTCTTGCTGATTTATGTTCTGCATGATGATGATGACAACCACCACCCCCACAAGATTAATTATTACAAAGATTTCATCTTTGATTACACCATAGATCCACAACAACAAAGTTGAATGTGTTTTTTTAAGACTACTACTTCAAGGAACAGTGATTGGATTGGATGAGTGTTGGTTATGACACACCCCTTCCCCCTTTTTTGTTGGGTTGGTTAGGATGTTCAATTTAGTTTATGATTTGATTCATTGAAGCATGGCTCCTTACTTCTGGCAAAATTTTTCAAATTTTTTTTTTTCTATTTTATAAAAGGTTGAAAGTGTGAAAAGTGAATAGCTTTGTTGATCATGGCCTTGTATTTTCATTATTTTTTGTTGGAATGCCAAGATATTGTGTTCATTTGTTGGTGCCTTGAAGCTTGTGACATCAATGCTTTTGATTGAATGAAAAAAAAGAAAGGGTTGGATGAGAAGTAAAAAATGGGAAGAAAAAAACCTATGATATTTGCAAGTTTCATCATACTTAAGGTATCATAATGTTGGATATGCTGCTCATTCAATAATGATGAGAGCTATTTGCTCACTTTACACAATATGAAGGTTGGTTCATAACGAAAATATACACTTGTGAATGCATCATTTTATATGACAGGCCACAGGATCCAAATAAAAGGGGAGGAAAGTTAACAAAAGATAAACGAAACATATCAATACATAATTAAAGTAAGAAAATGGACGTTGGGAAGAGTATAGCAATGGAAAAACTGACAATGATGCTACTCTGTCATTTATGCCATTGGTACTGAACTTGAGTGGGCACACTTCTCATGTAAAATGAGTATAACAAACATTTCTCGTCATTCAACCATTCTATTAGACAACATTAATTCACATATGCAAATGGCTAAAAAGAAAACCTTCACTCATCAAGATGAATCAAATGTTATGATCATAGTATGAAGATGAGTTCATGGATTCTCCTTGCCGCTGTCCAATTTCGCCAGGTTATTTTCTTGAGACTCTCTCTTTGATCCGAAAATGTACTCCTTCACGGTACTCTGAGCTGAAAGTATTTGCTTCTTAACCTGCCATTAAGAAACCATTCCATCAGAAACAAGAGGGAAATAATCCTTAGGAATTAGCATTTCAACTAAATCATCTTCAACTTGACAAAAAGGCTTAAAACTAAATAAAATAAAACAGTATTCTCATTCAATCTCTAACTCCCTACCTACCCCCCCCCCTTTTTTTTTCTCTCTCTCTATTTATAGACAACTATCTCTTCTAACTAACTTTGGTGCCCTGATATTATAACTTGAAAAGTTGAAAGTTGTAAGAGAGTAACTAGCAATATATATTGAAAACAAGTTATTCTGCTGTTATAGATGCATCAAACGTTTTATATAGCCATATCTATGGACTATGATAGTGAATGTTGACTAGTGAATTACTAATAAGGATAGGTTTGGTTGCGGAATAAAATTCAGGTGGACACTTTCATGTATCGAATTCATCCATGAAAACTTCATCCCATTTTTACACCTCTACCAAACAAATAAGTGTAGTAGAGATGAGATTGCTGAACTCTTTTGGGTATGACCAGACAAGTAACAAGTAAGACTAATAACAAATAAAATTGTGAGGCAGAATCTAGTATAGAGAAGATGACATAAACTTAAATAATAAGACTAACAGATGCTCTTAATAAAACTGTAAATCAAACATTTTCTGAAGCTTTTGGGTTTTGATAACCCAGTGGCAGTAGATTGATGTATTGACATTCAGGCACTCCTGCCAGTGAAGCACATAAGCATCAAGGGCTCAAACTATGCACTCTATTAACAAGGTTTATTCAGTGATACTTGAGAAGGTGAACTCAAATGAGGAAGTTAATTTTCAGAGTACAACCAGAATAGAGGTTCTAGAAACAGCATTCTAACTAGAAAAGGCACATACTTATCTCTATTGCAAGGCCATAGTTTCTAATATACAAAGTTAGTTATTAGTGCAACATTTTACAGCTCATCCACAAGCAATTGCATGTACTTGCAAAAATGAAAGTATTGATATTTGATTATTTGAATAGTTTTTGAGAAGGGAACCATGCACCAGTAGAATAATCATGGTGGTCCAACCCCCAATTCACCAGTAGATTTTGAATAAAGTTTCAAATTGAAACCAGCATTCATCCAATAGGTATAACCAACACCAAATTAGATGACCTAACTTGACCTTTGTTTGAGACAAAAAAAAAATTCCAAATTGCAGCCATGAAACTTGCAACTAATAAGTAATAGCCCATAAACCAGAAAATCAACTGAGAAGTATGGGAAAAACTAGAACATCTATCCAATAATAATAACAATAAAGAAGAAAAGGGTAAAGATTAAAGCTTTTGAATCAGAGAAAGAGAGAGATTACACACAGGGTCGAGAGCGTTAGGCTGAGGGCCATAATCAGCGGTCAAGAGGAAATAGGAAGCGGTGACGGTTGCAACAATGGTTACCCTTTTCACCAGCTTCTCCGTTTTTGGACTCAACAAACTCATTTTTCTTCAATTTGATCAGATCCAATGCGATTATCTTCTTCGCTTCTCTCTAACTTCAAGCTTCAAGCTTCAAACTCTGTTCCAGGTTCGGCACTTGGGTTATTCGTTATTGTTTGTTTGTTGCCATTACCACTATCAAAGTAAAAACGAAGAAGATAATATATTTATTTAAATGAAAAAATTCTAAATAGCCCTCGACAATTATTTTAAAAGACAATTAGGTTTTGGAAAAAATAAATAAATAAATAAATAGGTCCTGACTTTTGTCCCGCAGGTATTTTTGTCCTTGACTATTAAAAAATACTTTTAAGTTCTTCACTTTCACAAAATTTAGACGGATCAGTCCCTCCGTCCAAATGCATCCGTCAGGACTGATCTGTCCAAATGTCTCCGTCAGGAACTGATCCGTCCAAGTTTTGTGGAGGTCAAAGACTTAAAAGTATTTTTCAATGGTCAAGAACGAAAATATCCGCAGAACAAAAGACCAGGAACCTATTTATCCTTTTCTCAAAAAAAAATACTCATTCCAATTTCTAAACTTTATTTTTATCGTATTGATTAGGCTTTGTGCCAAAAAAAATTTTTACACATAGCTAATCAATCCCAAAAAAACAAAGATCAAGAATCAAATTAAATATTTTTTTTGTCAAAAATCTCATTGTCCTTTCGAAATCATTGTAAAAAATCGAATCGAATATTCACTCTTTATTTAATAACTTTTTGTTTTATGTACCTTCTGGATTTAAGACTTTTTAATGGAATTATTGAATTTTATTTACCGTTTATTTATATTATAGTTGCTTTGGTGACTTTATTATATTACAAGAGAAAGTATGTGTAATTAATTTTAGAGTTTAATGTTTATAATTTATAATAAAAGATTAAAAATTTATAGTTTATGATTTAAAATTTAAAATAAATAAAATAATTTTAAAAGAGTTGACTAGTGTTAACTAAAAAAAATTAGTTTAGAATATATTTGTTAAAATGTATGCTTAGAAGTAAAAGTTGAAATATAATTTAACATATAAAATAATTTTTTTTTCAAAAAATTTAAGTAAAATAAATTATCTTAAGAGGATGGGATGGAGTCCAACTAAATTGGTTTATAATTATCACATTGTTTGAGTAATATATGGTTTTCAGTTTTTCACTTCATCTTATACGTCCCAACTTAGAATTAGATGGAATAAAATAGGAGGGATTTGATGGAATGAATGGAAATATGGAATCTATTTTATGTAGACTACTTTACTAATTTACTTCATGAAATTGGCAAGTTATATAATAGAAGTCTATTCAATTATTGAGAAGAGGACAAATAAGTTCTTGACCTTTAAAGTCTGTAGATATTTAAATTTTCAACGATTTGAAAATATATTAAAATTTTTGACTTTCTCAAAATTTAAATACATCGTTCTCTCTGTTCATTTGGGACCAGCAGACCTAACAAAAAAAAATCAAACATGATTTTCGTTATACTGACCTGATGAGAAAATTTTTAAAATAGAATAAATTAGACCTAAAAATCGATATGTCTAAATTTAAAAAAAAAATTAAAAACTTAAATGTATTTTCAAATCATCAAAAATATAAATATCTACATTTTAAAAAGTCAAAGACCTATTTATCATTTCTCTAAATTCTTTTGATTTTTAAACTCTACTTACTTCCTATAATTTTATACCACCAAGTCAACACATGGATACCCTAAAAAGAAATTGATTCCATGTTATTGATTTCTTTCTAGTTATTAAATTAGTGTTTTGCTTTAAAAACATATTAGTGCACTAACATATCACTCACACTTAGAATATGTATATGTCTAGTGAAGAAATCAATCATTTTGAGTAACACTATAATTATCTATGAATAAAGACACTAAAAGTTTCTCTAGAATTTGGTTTATACTTTTCTAGAGAAATGACATGTGTGTTCCATAGCAATTAACATTTAACAGCCTCTCAAACCAAACTACCCCCATCCTCTCTCTATTTCACACACACCTAACCACTGAAACTACTAACCAACAGTAACTACCTACTCTTCACTCTCACACCCTTCTTCATCAAACAAAACCAAACTATGCTGTGTCTTTGGAGACGAAATACAGAAACACATTCACACAAACCATTGAGGCATTAACACAAACACAACATGCTCACATATTCATATTCATAGTCCCACCCTTCATCAATCTTCTTCCTCCGCCATTTCCAATGAACCAATACCACACAAACCCCACCACCACTACTACCAAATTTTATTCCCAATTCACCCCAAAATGCAACCACCTCAACCATCACAACCCCAAACCTCTCTCCTTCAACCTCACCATATCTTCTTCTCTCAAAAACCAATCACAAGACCCATCAAAGGATCCTCCTTTTTCACAAACCCTAACTTCAATTTTCCTCTCGCTGCCGGACTGGGCCGACGCCGTCAAAGAGCGTGGCATGCAGAGGAAGAGGGGACTCTACACCCACACCGAGTGGCTCCAGCACCGCTCCTCCCTCCGCCACCTCCGCCACCTCCTCTCGACCCTCTCCTCCCGTGTCGTCCTCTCTTTGCTCCCTCCAGTCCTCGCATTCACAACCTTCGCCGCCGCTATCGCCGCCTACAACTCCGCCGTCTCCGCACACTTCCTGCTCCCGGAGTATTTCCCGGTTCTCAGGGCTTCTTCTCTGCCTTACCAGCTCACCGCACCCGCCCTGGCCCTCCTCCTCGTTTTCCGAACCGAGGCTTCATACGCAAGGTTGCTACTCAGATTTCAGATAATGGTGTGAAAGAAAAAATTATACTTTCCTGCTTCGTAGTAGAATTGTTTACTCAAGTGAAAATTACTTGATTTATGATATTGTATCGTTGGATTCTGTAGCTGATTTCGTCAATTGGGATAAGTCTTTAGTTGTTGAATTTCAATTTTCGGAAAGCAATGCTACTATAACCGTAAAAAACAAGGGGAGAAAAAGGAGGAGATTTCAGTGTTGCTGTGAAAAACACCATGGTTGTTTTGGTTGTCAAATGGAATAGTCTAAGGGTTAACTTGCATGAACAAATTTGATTTGAATAAATTGGGACAAAAAAGTTCTGGCTAAAGGAGGTTGTTCGATGGAGTAAAATGGAGGGATATGCTTGCCCCTTTGAGGTTTAACTTGAATGGCACATGGTGATTTTGCCAAATAATTACATGCACAAATTATTGTTGTATAGTATTCTTTTCATTCTCTGAATTGTGTGGTATATATTATATACTCTTGTCATTCAACACAATCTACTATAGCAGTGATTGTGGAACAACTGATGCAACTAACTGCAAGTTTATGTGGGTTTCATTCCTGAGTACAGATTTGTGGAGGGGAAGAAGGCATGGACCAAGGTCATTGCTGGGGCACACGATTTTGCTACGCAGGTTATGGCTGTTGTTGAGAGTCCTTCGGATTTGCCTCTCAAGAAGGCACTTTTGCAGTACATCATGGCATTTCCTGTTGTGCTTAAGGTTGGAACCGTCTTTGTCTTAGTTGGGTTTTCATCAAGTTTAGATTACTCTTAATTACTATTGTGATGGTGGTCTGTGAGGTTTGTTAGTTGTGTTGGTAAGATTGGTGGTGAGTTGGTGGAGGTCAAAATGGTTTTTTCATTTGTTGAGCTTCAGTCAAGTTGGGATGTTTGCCATGGTAATGTAAAGGATAGTTTTTGAGGTTCTGTTGAAGGCATGTAGGTTTGGGTTTTTAGATGCTTGAGGTCAGAATACTAGAATAGCTCCATATTTTTAATTCCCACTAATTTTTGGCTTATTATTGATCTAGTCAGGAAACTCACATTGTGTATGATTTGAATGCAGTGTCATGTGTTGTATGGTTCAGATGTTAGGAGTGATCTTCAGCATGTGCTAGAAGTAGATGATCTAGCTATAGTGATTAATTCGAAACATAGACCTCGGTGCATTGTTGACTTCATATCTCAAAGCATTCATCTGCTAAAGTTGGAGGATGCCAGAAGAAGTGCATTGGTAGGCATTTATCAGAATTGTTGGCCTTTTTTAGTAAGTAGATGTTGAATGCAAAGATAAAATTGTAAAAATTTTACTTCCAATGTCAAAAATTGAAGTAGTAAGTTATGTGACTGCTTGGTAATTAGGTGGCAATATTTCGGATGTGTACCATCCTCTCTGTTAGAGAGTTTAACCTTTCCTATATCATGGTACATGGCACACTAGCAATCCCTTATTTTGTATGCCACTTGTCTTATTGCCTTACAGGAATCAAAGATCTCTTGTTTCCAAGACGGGATTGGCATCTGTGAACAACTTATGGGTATTCCCATTCCACTATCATATACTCGCTTGACGTCAAGGTTTCTTGTCCTGTGGCATTTAACGCTCCCTGTCATACTTTGGGATGATTGTCATTGGATGGTGGTTCCTGCTACCTTCATTAGTGCTGCTTCTTTGTTCTGCATTGAAGAAGTATTTTCCTTCCTTTACCTCGACTAGTTTATATTTCAAAATGATGTTGTTCTGCAAGTTTGTATGGTTCAGAGAAAATTGACCTCTAAGGCTATTTCACATTTGTTTATTTTTTCTTGTCTCTGTAATTCATGAGGTGAATTTAAGGGTGTGTTTTTTGTTTCAACTTATTTTTCTAGATTAAATTTTGCATGTATAAAACCAGAAATGTAGAGTCTTTAATCTAAACCAATTCTAGTTGAATTTGCATACAGCTGCCAAAGAAACATTGCTGAATCAATTTTTCTTGAACTGCCCTAAATCCAAACTTAAAAAGTGATTGATGGATTGATTCATGATTAATGCAGGTTGGAGTTCTTATAGAGGAGCCATTTCCTATGCTTGCACTTGATGCTCTGTGCCAAAAGGCCCATAACGACATCCAAGAATCAATTGAAGCTGAAAACTTAATCCACACTCAACTTGTTGCAAAGCAAAAGAAGGCAAAGAAGCACTCCCAGAGCGGCCACACGAAGGAGCATTCACCAAATGGCTGGCCTAATTCCTAGTTTAAAGGGAAACTTTCCACGAATCTCTCCAACTTTTGCTTATGAGGTGCCTCTGTACACTACTTGGAAGCCAAAGCTGATTGGTCACGAATGCTTCATGTTATGTAATTACTCACATTAGTTATGCAATACTTACAAAATTTTGAAAATAGGGCAAAGTTGTGCTCTCTAATGATGTATTCTACTTATGAAGTGACTCTTCAACTCTGTATATATCATAATCCATGTACATATAACTTGGTTCTCAGTGTATTTATGGAATATTGATTATTTATACAAACCAGTTACTTATAGCCATTTACTTTCTCTGGGCTTGTATATCAGCAATTGTTGAATCACTACAACTTGATACGATAGGATCATTTTTTCCAAGGTTGGTTCTGTTTGATTTGTAAACCTTGAAATACAGTACTCCCTGTAGTCTTAGTGTCTTACAATTGTTTGCGGAAGTTACTAAAATAATCATTAAATGTGTTTTAATAGTATACAAGTATTTTTTTGGGGGGTCTATATCATAAATTAAAGACCCGACTTTGTGAAAAATATCTCAAAGCAACCCTATTCTGACATGCCAAAGCAACCCTCTTCATTGCACAGAATTGTGTACATGCATTAAAAAAATTGAATAACAAAGATGAAGGATTATTGACAGTGGTATTATTTCCATGTATCTTCACTATCATCATTGTTCATGAAAAAAACATTGAAATTACATAATTGGCTATTTTACACTCCACAGAAATAATGTGAAAGTAAGCTCAAATGAAGTACCTGAATTATTCACATCAAATCATACATAGCAAATAAATAGGGGAGAGTTCATAGGCATCCAAACCTTGATCAAACTAGTTGATTCAGAATTCCCAATTACTTAAAATTTAAAATGTCCTTCAATTATAACATTTTGATCTGAACACTTGGACTTTAAATTTTCCACTTGGATTCCTTGATCTAACCTTTTTACCGGTATTAGAGGATCTGTCTCACTACTTTTATTCCAAATAGGCAAAATTTCTATCATAAATTTACTAATGTTTTTCTTCTGAATTCCCTCCTTAACAAGCTCTTCAAACTCACTGGAATTTCCCCTCAAATCTAACAGAACACTGCACATCCCTTGTCGATTACAATAGTCCAGAATCACATCTAGATTTATATGATCCAAAATGACGGTTTCAATTCCTTTTTTGGCCAGTTCTAGAGCGCTTGCTGTTCCATTATCTGTAAAAACTATCACTTTATCAGTAACTTCATTGACAGCAAGTGGAATTTCATTTGAAGAACTAGAATCCTTATGTATTACAATCCGGAGCGGCTGATTTGCTCCAGGTTCTTGAGATGCAGGTATTGATATGTTCCCACTGAATAAGGAAGAGGAAAGTATCACTGCATCATATTCTTGCAATAAACGTGAATAGTATCCACCACATTCTGTAACTCCATCTCCAAGTAAGTCTGAAAAATTCCCATTGACAGAAAGAGAATATCTGCAAATCAGAAAAGGCAATGCTATGAAATATATATCATTATATGCTAAAACCAAAACTTCAATGTGCACCAACAGAACAAATGTGCCTGAATAAGTGTGTTTGGAAACATGTTTGGACAGGTTAGAAACAATTCTGGAGGATGGAAAATCGATTTTTGCAATTTTTGCAAAATCAACTATGGCTTCCAGAATTGATTTTTGAAGGAATCAATTTTTTTTAGATGGCTTTTAGAGAAACTACCAAATATAAATCACTTTATATCATAATCTGTTTTGCAGAATTATTTCTAACTAGATTCAACTCTAGAAAAGCAGAACCAAAACCATTAATGATAAGCAAAAAGAGGATTTAAATTACCTCAATGTAAGGAGAGGTTTTCCGGTTAACATGCGATGAACAAAGGCCTCGTTAAGGCTCTTGCATAACTCTTCCTCTACACCGACAACAACTTCAATACCTGCATCTCTCAATCTAGCCAACCCTTTGGATTCCACAAGGGGATTTGGATCCACCATCCCAACCACCACTTTTTTCACTTTGGCTTTGATTAAAGCTTCAGTGCAAGGTGGAGTCCTTCCAAAATGATTACAAGGTTCTAAGCTCACATAAGCCGTGGCATTCTCCGCCAAATCGCCAGCATCTCTCAAGGCAAACACCTGAAAATTCACATCTACTTTCTCAGCATAATCATCATCAAAGGCATTCTCTTTCTATTTTCTAAACCTTGATGAAGAGTTACAAATTTACAAATTCTCTTTCTAATCATAACTATATGAAAACTATGGTCACAAATACAAATATATTCTTATGTTCACAAGAAAATCATTTGAATTCAAATTAGGCTTCTTAATCCTTATACATGTTAGATTGAAATACCAATGCAATAAAACATATAGAGAATCTAACATACAATACATTGTAAAAAGATGCACAAAAAAAAATTTACAAATAATATAGTAATATTACATTCAAACAAATAAAAGGGAAAATTTTGAGAAGGTTCATACCTCAGCATGCGGTTGACCTGCTTTAGGGTGGAACCCTTGACCAACAATTTTCCCATCCTTCACAATAACACACCCCACCATTGGATTGGGGCTTGTGAAGCCAATAGCTTTTCTTGCAAGCTCAACACACCTTCTTATGTAAAACCCATCATCACAATCGGCAACATCACTTTCTCCATTAAAGGGACCACATTCTGCTACTACACCCACATAACCATCATAGCTACTCATCAAACCAGGTACGCTTTGAAAAAAATTAGATTTTTGAAGCAAATGATTGAGACCCACATTGAAACTGAGCTTGGAGGAGTGATGGGATTGTTGAAAAGTTGCAAAATTTGGAGGAGTTGCATTGTTTGGGAATCTGGACACAGGTAGGGTGCAGTGTGCGAGTGAAAAGAGTTGTTCTTGCATTGTTGTGGTGACAGAAAGATGCAGAAAGTGTAGGATTAAAACTTAAAAGTAAAAACAAATAAATAATAGAACAAAAACAAGAGGAAAAAATAACAGAGAATCTCAATTCTCAACAGAGCAGAACCGGTAAAAAGATTAAGGTTGTCTGAGCCCGGGTTCGAACCGGGGACCTCTAGTGTGTGAGACTAGCGTGATAACCAACTACACCACCCAGACCAATTTGTTTGATTACTTGCAAAGATTTTATTTGACACAGTTGCAGTGGCAACAGACCATGGAAAATTTTCAATTTTTCATGAGCTATTCTGCAATTGTGTTTTATCAACAGTGAAAGTAATGTGATGTCAGTTTGAAACAGTTTCATTTGAGTTAAGGCATAAGGTTGTCTGGTTGGAAGATTTACTTCTGATGGTAGAAAATAGTTTAATACAATGAAGAAAAAAAGAATGTGTGCATATTACACACTCTATTCTATTTGAGAGTTTATGTAAGAGAAATTTAGAGTATTTTTGTTTGACTTTAATACTTATCTCGAATTTGGGTAAACAACTTAATTAAGTTATTTTTATAAAAAATAGCTTAAACAATAAATGACTATATTAAAAGTAACTTATAAATAAATTATTTTATATTTGAATTTTCAATTTTAAAAGTGTTTGTTTTATAAAAATATAATAAAAAATAGTAGCATTATGAAAGAAGTCATTTTTTTTAATTTCTCTATAAGTTTCTAAATAATTTCTTAGAAAATTACAATTTAATTTTAAAAATTACACTAAACATTAATACTAATACTTTTCATAAGTCAAAAGCTCAAAAAAATTACTTTTAAAATTTTTCAAAGTGACTCTTAATGTATTTATATGCAAGCTACACCCAATTATAGATTGTTATTATTTATTTAACAAAAGAAAATCAGCAAAAAATTTTCGTTTATTTATTTATAGTTTCTTTCTCTGCTTAAAAAAAAAGTAAGAAACTTCCAATTATCCAATTTATAACAAAAAAAAAAAATGGTGGTTGAAGAAAGTAAGAAACTATAAATGTCTCTCGGAATTGCTTGCGTGGAAATTGTTGTCGTGTTTTTGTTATGCACTTTTCTGAGACGAATCCCTAGCTCCCTTCCGGTGAGTTCATCTTCACACCTACCATTCTTCTCTCCCCGCAGTTTCGTTCTTATTTTTTCAATTTTTAATATTTAGCTCGTATGGTACTCGATTTACATCTCACAAATTATTCTGCATTTATTTGCAAGTTAGAAACTTTTCTGTAATAACCAACGAAAATTCTCGAAGCTAACTTTTTTATTTAAGATCTAGAATTGCAATGCACAGGGTATCTAATTAATTCATGGTCTATGCAAACTGCAAATGCATGAATTTTTCTTAGCTGTGCTTGTGTTGCTTCTGATTTTGTTTTTTATTTTGATTTTTCCCCTTTTGACCCTTTTTGCTAATAAAGCTGGCTTCTTTTTGCGGGGGACAATGTTTTGATGCTCAAGGGGAGCACCATTGTAATGAGTATAAGATTTAGGGTAGGATTATTGGGGAATTTGGGGGAGAATTATACAAATTGAAAGAAGATTAACCAGGAGAAGAGAGTTCAACTATCCTCTAATTCACTTCCTAGTTCCTATTATCCTATTTATACTAATTCCTTCAGTAACTAATTCCATTGCTATAAATTGTACTACTTTGGGCTATTTAGGGCCATAGTTGTTACATAGGAATTAGATTTTGAAACGCTGAAAAAGATTAAGCATGTGATTGTACTTTGATGGCTTACCCTTTTCCTTAACCATGCCTAAGTTTACACATGGTATATACATATAGTCTGGCAATTTGTTGTTCTCTTATCCTACTTATATTGGATGATAATATTTTGCTTGAAGTTAAAGTGTATTGTGATATACCTTTGATAAAAGAAGTTTGTGTCTCCGGTATTGGCTGCATCGTTGTCCATTTTAACTATGATTTATGATGCCTGTGAAATGGGGGATTAGCTATTCATCTTGAATGTGATTAGGAAATATCAGCTTTCGCCAACCTTTTTAAGTCTCATACATTTACATTCTGTGGTGGATAGTGACAACATGGTGGGGATACACATAATATAGGATCACATGGTACAAAATATCTTTCTTTCTCTTTTTACTCAACTTTTTTAAGCATATGATTTTATTCTTCAATGTGTTATGTAGTGCAGTTGGCTTTCAGGTAGTTCATCTTGCTAGCTGTTTCTTTAGGGTTATATTGAGCTGTTTGCGTGACTGTGTGAGGTCAAAGGCCTAATAATATGATTGTGACCTGTCCTTATTGTGAATGTCAATCCTTTAAAATGTATGAACCTGGTTGCTCTTGAATATGTATTTGAATGTGTCTTCAGGACTTCACCCTTGACTTAAGCTTCAGTTCAGAATCATATTGAAAAGATTTTTGTTGTATTTGGTAATATACCCTCAAATTAGTAGAAGTTGAAGAGAAACCGAGCATATGAACTTAAGATTTGAGTCGTGGCTTTATTAACATTTTTCCTTTCTTTTCAGGTCCTCTGCATTAATTCCAGTGGAGCATATGGATGATAGTAAAGAATCATTAACTGATGCCAATGAAGCAGAAGCCACTACTTCAACGCTCATTGCTGGTCTTCCAGATGACATATCTCTTTGCTGCTTGGCACGAATTCCTAGAAAACATCATTCGGTCCTGAAGTGTGTCTCAAAGAGATGGAGGGACTTAGTTTGCAGTGAAGAGTGGTATCAATATCGCCGAAAGCACAAACTTGATGAGACCTGGATCTATGCTTTGTGCAGGGGCGAATTAGAAGATCGGATTTGCTGCTATGTTTTGGATCCAAACTCATCAAGAAGATCTTGGAAGCTTATTCCGGGACTTCCGCCTCGCATGTTGAAGAGAAAAGGCATGGGATTTGAAGCTTTAGGAAATAAACTATTCTTATTTGGAGGTTGTGGGTGGTCTGAAGATGCTACTGATGAGGCCTATTCTTATGATGCTTCCACAAACACTTGGGTTGAAGCTGCTTCCTTGTCAACTGCTAGGTATAAATCCTGATCATGTATTCATGTCTATCCTTTTTTGAAAGCTAAAAAAGTCGATATTTTACAAAATAAGATAATCAGCATTGGTAGCATGAACCGTCTATTTAGCTTTTTGTAGTATATATTAGGGAGAATATCATAATTACTTTAGTTTTGGGGAATTTTCAATACCAAAAACACAATAACAAAACCACAATATTGGTATCGTATATATGTTGAAAGTAAGAACTTAATATGTTTGTAAGTTACAAATTTGAAATTTACATTTTGTCTTTATCCATCTTACTTTTAACCCCACCTACCATGGAAAAATAAATCACTTTGTTATTTTACCTAAAAAAAAAAACTTTTTCAGGTGCTACTTTGCTTCTGAAGTTTTAGGTGAGAAGTTATATGCCATTGGAGGAATAGGTTCAAATTCAAGTGATCCTCATTCTTGGGATACTTTTGACCCTTGCACAAATACTTGGATATCTCATAGAGATCCCAATATTGTTCCCGAAATAGAAGATTCTGTAGTGATGGATGGGAAGATATACATCCGGTGCGGCAAATCTCCGGTAACTCACCGCGTGTATGGCGTTGTATATGATCCGTCGAATGGCACATGGCAGCATGCCGATACTGAGCTGGTATCAGGATGGAGCGGTCCTGCAGTTGTTGTTGATGGAGTCCTTTATGTTTTGGATGAGAGTTCGGGAACGCGATTAATGATGTGGCATAAGGAGAGGCAGGAATGGTTGCCCGTTGGAAGATTTTCGCCGCTGCTTACAAGGCCTCCATGCCGGGTTGTTGCAGTTGGTAAGACCATTTTCGTTGTTGGCAGAGGACTTAGCACTGTGGTTATTGATGTTGGTGATTTGGGAAATATTGGAAAGAGAGTTATGATTGGTTCTTCCATTCCCAAATTAATGTCTGCTTCCAATGTAATTAGCTGTAAATGCTTGGCAATATGAAGAAAGAATGAAATTCTTTTCAGCAGTTAATCATTGTTAGTGAAGTTAAAGTAAAGCACATGTATTAATGGTGCATAATTCTGAATGTATGTGTTTGTATTCAAGTGTGTTACTTTGTTGAACAACATTGCATATTGTAACAAAAAAGATGTATGTATTATAGAGTATGCTTTTATCTACTTCATTAAAAATGTATAAAATCTGTTTTTTTTTTTTTTTTCCTTTTAGAAATACAGACAAATCACTCATGTTAAAAAATAACTTTCTGTTGTAAAAAATTTAAACAAACGAGCCAATTGTAACTGGTACACTTTCTATTCAAGAACCAAGAATAAATGTTTACATCAACATAACAAGGAAGAAAAACCAAAGTTAATCAGTGCAATTATTATTATTATTTTTTTAACCAACACAAGATGGGGGAATCTGTTGGCCATAACAAGCACCATTGACAAAAGAAGACAAAGACTTGAGTTGTCCTTTGCCACCATAAGGCCACAAATTTATGTCCACCCTTGTTATGTTCTGGCATGGCTTCCTTTTGCTGCAATTCAATTCTACTCCAATCTCAGAACTTCCACTTCCTTTAATGTTCTTGTATGTCACATCACTGATTTGAACACTTGAAGCCACCTTAAAAAGACAAAAATAAAATCTTAGGCTCAGTTTTAGCAACAATATGATGATAATTTTTCAATGTAAACAAAAACAAAAAAGAAAAGATGTTAAGAGGTACTAACCTGATTGCTACAACCATGACTTGGACAATAAGCTTGATCAATGATAATAGGACTAAAAACTTTATCCATGAAAATGTCTTGAAAGAGAAAATTAGAAGCCCTAAGAGGTTTACTCAAAGAAGCAGCCCAAGTTTTGATTCTAAGGCCATTACTAGTACCATTAAATGTGCAATTCTTCACAACAATGTTTTGAACATCTTTTTCTCCATCATTTTTTCCAAGGCTTCCAACACTAATTCCATGGCCAGGGCCACAATGAACACCAAAGATGGTAATGTTCTTAGCACCAGAAATCATAGCAATGCAATCATCACCAGTGGCTATAGTAGCACTTGTGATGTTTATATTATTGGATTCACCAATTTTGATGCCATCAGTGTTAGGGCTATCCCCAGGTGCTGATATCTTTAGCCTTTCCAATTTCACATTTTCACTTCCAAATATCATAAAGTGTCCACCTTTAGGGTTAATTGATTTCAAGTCATGGATTTTACCATTGTTGATGAAGTCAAACCTCACTGTCTGATCCACAAAAGTGAAAAGAGAAGTACAATGTCATTATCATTATAAAATATAACATTTTGCTAACAACAATTTCATAAACCGGTTTGAAAAAGATCAATTAGAAAAAATAAACTTTTTCACTTATCAAGATATTGAAGGCATCAGATAAATAAAATCATTTTTATTGAGAAATTCTTGGAGGCTATCCGTTAGTAATTTTGGCCATTATTTAACAAGTATAAATACTAAATTATTTTCAACAAATATATTTACTAATTTATACGTGCAAATTCTGATAAATATAAGTATAAATTATATATTTTTTATGTATTTTCCTGTAAATATAGACATAAATTATTGCTGATCAAATATTGATCCAAATTAAAATAATAATATTTATTGTTTATATAACATTGTTCATTTTTATATTTATCTCTTTAATCTTAAGTCGTCACTGTGATTTTAAGAAACCCTAATATATACACAGACACAAAATCATGATCAAATACCATTTTAACAAATTTAAATTAAATCAAAGATGAATTTTCTGTATCATATATGAACATAATACTAAACACTACTTATTGGGTGGGAAAGAGAATTTTCTCTTTTAAGCAAAAAAAGATATGATTGTTTCCATCCAAAAATGTCATAAAATATTAAATGAGAAGAATTCACTTTTTTTTTTTCTGTTCCACAAATTATTCCTTAGTGAACAGTAATTACTAATTAATTAATGTATTATGTGTTCAACAAATTAAAGCCGGAAACTATAATTGTCATAAACTCACATTAAAAGCCAAATCAAAAGAATGATGAATACTTATGATGTTTTCCTATCTAAGCAAGATATATGAATGAATCAAATTAAACTTAGTAAATACATTGAAAGGTGACAGAAATAAAATATTAAGAATAATAATAATAATAATTAAAAAAAAAGTTATATACATACTATAGGAAGAGTTGGGCAATGTGGATCCTTGTTGCAATTATGGTGAGGCCATGAAGAAGCTCCTTGACCATCCAATGTGCCACCACCACTCAATGTGAGTTTGTTAACATACAAAAAACCTATCCATTTATCAGTGTTGAATAAAGATGGATATGGTGGTGCCTTCAAAATCCCTTTGATCACAAAACCCATCCTCAAAGCCTTGCATGGCCCTTTGAACACAATTGAATTCAGCATATATGTTCCTTTTGGAATAAAAACTTGTGCCTTTCCATTCCAATTGCATGCATCATTCCATGCTTTCAAAAATGCCTACATATGTATATAAATAAATAGATATTAGAACAAATATAGTTGAAAATAATAGAATAACATTTTTATACTTTTTCAATATATAAGAGGTGGCATATAATAGTCATATTTTAGTTTTTTTTTTAATTTTTTTAAAAGAGATTGATTTTTGAATAAACAGGATAATGACTGTAGTGAAAACTCAGGTACAGTCAACTTTACGTTAAGTTATGAAAATTTAGTCAAATCATTCAAAACATTCAACGGCTCTCAACTATTAATTTCACTGTGAAGTTTACTACACAATTGATTTTTGTGCCAAAGATATGATCATTTCTCTAAAAATTATACAACCTAAACAAAATAAAATAAGACTAATATGTGTATACCCAAAAACCAATTTTTTTTTTTAACTTTAGAATATTGGAATAAAGGAGATAATATATAAGAGATCAAGAACAAATAAAATAAAAGCTAAGGGAGGAAGAAGTGAACAAATGGTTTCTTAATTACCACACTATTATCAGTGTTGCCATTAGCAACTGCTCCATAGCTTTTAACATTGAAAATCTTGCTTTCGAGACGTGCTTCTGCAATAAAAATAAGTGAGAATAATATGAGAAGCATCCATCTTATCATATCCTCCATTTTTTTGGGGGTGTGTGTGTGAATAGTTAGAGTTTGCATATATATAATTAATTGAGGATTTGATTCTTTTAATGCTAATTAAGGGAATAGTTTTAGAAAAAGTCGGAACCAAATACAATATAAGTCAACTCAAGTCAACTATTTGTATTTTTTATTTTAAAATTTTAAAAAATTAGGATAGTTGGAAATTGTTTTTTCTTTTTTATTAACAAAACATATTTATTTTTTTACTTTTATGGTAGTTACCTTCAAATTATTTAATAATCATGCAATATGATTAATATGTTATATACGATATTATCTTTGTTTTTATTATTACTGTTGACTACTTTAGCTTATCTTTTTCTTTTTTCATAATATTTTCGTATTCAAAATTTTATCAATTATACCGTTAGTCTATAAAATGTTAAAAATTATACCATTCAACTATTCTTTTCTTTATTAATTAAATGTTATTTAGTAATACATATATATATATATATATATATATATATATATATATATATAAAAGAAAATGTTAACTTCTAATTAGTCAACTCTATATGTTTTTAATGGCTCTAAAGTACATTAATATCGAATCATTTCCAATCTAATATATTAATAATATAAAGGAGCAATTTAAATATTCATCAAATTAAATATATGTTGATTAATGGTAACTAAAGAAATTTAAACGAGTAAAATAAAATAAAATAAAAATTCATCTCTCTTTCTCTTAGATTCAAAGAATAATATACTGATTTTATTCATAAGTTTGCATGCCTTCCCTTCAAATATATCCATGAGTGATTCAAATAAGTTTTAATTTCACAATATATATTCATTATATTGACTTTGTGGTCAATGAGTGATTCAAATTCAAGTAATTGAGGATACAGTATATAATAATAAATAAATATTACTGATAATTACATAAAAACAAGTGTCAAGAGATAAAATGTTAAAAATTTTATGGTTAATTGATTTCAAACCTTGGATTTTACCATTGCTGATGAAGTCAAACCTCACTATCTGATCAAAAGTATCCACAAAAGATCAAATTAGAAAAATAAACTTTTTTCAGTTATCAAGAGATTGAAGGCATCGGATAAATAAAATAATTTTTATTGATAAACTTTTGGAATTAGCAGTGGTTAATAATTTTGTTCATCATTTGATAAGTATAAATATTAAATTATTTTTAATAAATTTATTTATTAACTTATATATATGAATTTTAAAAAATACAAATATAAATTATTGTTGGTTTAAAATGATAATATTTATTAATTATATAATATTATTCATTTTTATTGTTGTCTCCTTAACCTTAAGTCCTAACCGTGATTTTAAGAAACTCTAATATATATACACGCACAAAATCATGTCTCCTTATCCCGATCCAAATCTGCCTTTCTATTCATCATCAAATCTCACTTCATCTCTGACGTACTCAAGGAGAATGAGAGAAGGAGAGAGCGGGGGCGAGCGGTTGAGGGTGAAACACGGTGAGGAAGATGGCCATGCCATCGGAAGAGATAAGGGGGAGAGCGTGGGTGGGTGTGTATCCGGTGTTAAGGAGGTTTCTTCTCGAGAGGGGTTAGAAAAGCCATCCAAGGTCTCTTTTAGAGATAAAGTTATTGGTGCAGAAAAGTCTAAGGTCTTTGCATTAGTAGGGTCTTTATCTGGGGATGGTATCGCGACGGTGACAGGTAAGCAGGGTGATTCTCGTCCACCAAGTGTAAGTTTTACCAAGGAGGCAAAGAGTTGTCTAGCTGAACCTTATAAGGAAGCCATCGTGATCAAGGTGCTGGATAAGCATTATGGCTACACGGCTCTCATGCATAAGTTTCGGATAGTATGGCGCATCAAAGGAGGGTTTGATTTGTTGGATGTGGGGTTTGGATATTTTTTGGTTAAATTTGATATTGCTGCGGATCGTGAGAAAGTCATTCTTGGTGGCCCGTGGTTGATAGATGGTCACTATGTTGCAGTAAAGTCATGGGATGTGGATTTTAGGCCATGCAAAAAATTCTTTGGATCAACGCTGGTATGGATTCGAGTCTCGGGACTTCCAATTTGGTGCTACCAGGAACAAGCAATGCTGCGAATTGCTTCTGCAATAGGAATTCCGGTGAAAGTAGATTTGGCTACTAAGCTTGCAGAAAGAGGAAAATATGTCCGAGCTTGTGTTCAAATTAATCTTGAGTTGCCTGTAATCAAACATATTATAGTGGAGGGTGTGACTTATGAAGTGGAGTACGAGAGTTTACAGTTGATTTGTGCTACTTGTGCACGGTATGGGCATGATAAATTGTTGTGCATGGAGAAGGAGTCCTTGGAAGGAAACGAAAATTCCTTTGGTGATGGAAAAAATAATGAAGCCCCGACATTAGTGCCACACAACAATCATGAGATTCAACAAGAGGCTAAATCAGAAGCTCGTGATTTGGGTGAGAAATTAGGAGTTGTTAAAGGGAAGGATGTAGTTACGGAATCATTGGCTCCTCACGTGCCTGATAGTCATGTTAATGAGGCATGCATAGATGATGGAGAGGGCTGGCAACAAGTGCTGCGTAAGGGAAAATTCACAATGGGCCAGTCATCAGGTTTGAAGGACCAAGATGGAAAGCAGCACAAGTTTGGTTCGAGAAGGGTTCCAAGGCCCAATTTGCATGGTGATGGAGGCAAATCAATTGGCATTAGGATGGGGAAGCGAGAAAAACATGAAATTGCGCCATCTCCATCGCGCAGAACTCCTGCACGTCGTGGAATTTCTCTACGGAAGCGTCCTCGGCCTTCCTCCTTGCAGAACTCGCCAGTTGATAAAAATGGTGGCACAACGGAGGAAACCTTAGTAGATGGAAGCATGGCAGGTGCAATGTCAGGAGGTCCAAAGGTGGCAATTATTGAGGATCAGAGTATGCCAATACCGCAGGACAAATCACCTATTGAGGTTGGTGATTCTGTTTAGAGTTTATGTTCTTATTTATTCTGTCCCTATTATTTATGGATAGTTTAAATATGATTGTTTGGAATATTAGGGGTGCTTCTAATAAGTTAGCCCGGGTGCATTGTAAGGAACTTGTTAGGAAATTTAGACCTGTTTTCTTTATTGTGGTTGAAACTCACTCCCCTTTTCAGCATTTAAAATTATTTTGGGAAAGGTTGGGATATCACTCTGTTGGTATAGTAGAAGCAGAAGGGCATAAGGGAGGTATTTGGTTTTTATCCTCTATGAAGGGTGTTTGTTGTAAGTTCATTGATGCTTTTGATCATGGTGTTACTGTTGAGGTTCACTTTGATAATTTAATTTGGAGGTGTAGTGGTATTTATGGCAGTCCTCAATTTAATAAAAGGGTTCTCCTTTGGGATTATCTTGTTGCACAATCCATGGTTTTTCAAGGACCTTGGATTGTTCTTGGTGATTTTAATGAAGTCAAATTTTCTCATGAATCTAAGGGCTGTCAATTTTCTCATCAAAGAGCCGACATGTTTGCTACTTCATTAGGGGATAGTGGTTTATTTGATTTGAAGACTATTGGGAGGCGGTTTTCTTGGTACAGGAGGGTGAAAAATTATGTTGACGTGGCAAAAAAGCTTGATCGAGTCTGTATAAATAGTAGTTGGTTATCTAGCTTTCCAGAGGCTTATGCAGAAGTTTTAAATAGGCTTCAGTCTGATCATTGCCCTATTCTGGTGCGTTGTAAAGGTCGTCCTCAGCCTAAAGGGAATCGACCTTTCCGATTTGTTGCTGCTTGGGCTACTCATCCTGGGTATAGGGATATTGTGAACCAATCATGGTGGTCTGGTAATAGAGGAATTCATGGCAAGCTTTCGGAAGTACAGAAGAATTTACTAGAGTTTAACTCGAAGGTATTTGGTAACATTTTTGTTAAGAAATGTGAATTAGAGCAGCAGATTAATTATTTACAAAAGCGTTTGGAAGTGGTGGATAGTATTTATTTGCGTCAGAAAGAGCAACAGTTGCTTGATGATTATAATAATACTCTATTGCAAGAAGAGCTCCTATGGTTCCAAAAGTCCAGAGAGCAGTGGGTAAGGTTCGGGGATAGGAATACAAGATTTTTTCATATTCAAACTCTTGCGCGAAGGAAGCATAATAAGATTCATGGCCTTTTTCTCAAGGATGGAGTGTGGGAAACTGATCCAGAGGTTCTGAGTCAAGAAGCAGAGTCTTTCTATAAAAGCTTATTCTGTCATTTAGAAGATGTTGATTTGGGTTGCCTTGGTGATGTGCCTCTTCCTTCTCTGAATGAGGAAGCTTGCAATAACCTTACGGCACCAGTTACTATGGAGGAAGTCAAAGCAGCTGTTTTTCACATGAACTCTTTTAAAGCTCCGGGTCCTGATGGGTTTCAAGCTTTCTTCTTCAAAGAATATTGGGAGATCATTGGTCTTGATGTTTGGAAGATGGTTAAGCAGGCATTCTCCGGTGTTCCTCTTGATCCGAGAATGTTGGAGACTTTACTGGTTCTCATTCCAAAGGTTGAATCACCGGTATCTATGAAAGATTTCAGGCCGATTAGTCTCTGCAATGTAGTTTACAAGATCATCACGAAGGTCCTTGTTAATAGGCTTCGTCCTCATCTTGCGGAGATTGTTGGCCCGCTTCAAGGAGGATTTATTCCGGGACGAGGAACTCCTGACAACATCATTATTGCTCAAGAAGTCCTCCACTTTATGAAGAAGACTAAATCAAAGAAAGGCACACTGGCCTTTAAGATTGATCTAGAGAAAGCTTATGACAGAGTTGACTGGAGGTTTTTAGCTCATACCCTTAAAAGCTTTGGTTTTCCTATTCCTACACTTAATTTGATTATGAATTGTGTCACTGCTTCTTCCTTATCTATTCTTTGGAATGGGAGTCGTCTAAATGGCTTTACTCCTAGCCGAGGTCTTAGACAAGGAGACCCTATGTCACCCTATCTTTTTGTGTTGTGTATGGAGCGATTGGCATGCTTTATTAGTCATCAGGTTGATTTGGGCTTGTGGGAGCCGGTTGCTATTTCTAGAGGGGGACCAAGAATATCCCACTTAATGTTTGCAGATGACTTGCTTCTGTTCTGTAAAGCTACAAAGAGACAAGTGCAAAATGTGATGTTGATTTTAGAGACTTTTTGTAAAGCATCTAGGATGAAGATTAATGTCGAGAAGTCTAAAGCGCTTTGCTCCAAGAATGTCTCTGCAACAAGGAAAGAGGTTTTCACTGGGGTATCCTCTATCAGATTTGTCCAGGACTTGGGCAAGTATCTTGGAGTTACCCTTAGCCATTCTAGGGTGACTCGTTCAGCTTTCAATGGTGTCCTGGATAAGATTCGGAGTAAGCTAGCAGACTGGAAAGGAAGTTTACTCAATCGGGCTGGTAGGCTCTGCTTGGTTAATTCTGTTGCTGCTGCTATTCCCACGTACCAGATGCAGGTCTCTATTTTTCCCAAAGGAATCATTAGTAAATTGGAGTCTATGATGAGGAATTTTCTTTGGAAAGGACAAGTTGATGGAAGAGGATTGAATCTTGTTAGTTGGAAGGTACTGGTTACTCTAAAAAAATATGGAGGTTTGGGGATTAGAGATCCTTATTGTGTAAATATTGCTCTTCTTGGAAAGCTAGTTTGGACTTTTTTCCAGCAGGCAAACAAGCTATGGGTCCAATTGTTGGATGCCAAATATCGATCATCTCTATATGACTATTTTAGTTATCCTAAGAACAAGGACTCTCCCATTTGGAGGTGTCTTTGCAAGGCTTGGGAAGTGTTGAAGGATGAGTTTGCTTGGTGTATTGGAGATTTGAACCAGAATTTTTGGTTTTCTAGCTGGAGGAGAGAAGGACGGTTATCTAATGAGATGGATTATGTTCATATTTCTGATTCGAATCTCCGGATACAGGATATTTGGTCGGTTGGTAGGTGGCATTTGGATACTCTTTATTCTCCTTTATCTCAAAATCTGAAAGATAATATTCTCTCTTACAATCCAGATGAACAAGCAGGTCCGAAAGTGGGTTGGTATTGGAGTGGGTCTGCTGCCAAAGTCTATGACTCACGCAATGATTACTTGTGGTTGTGTAAGCAGCTGTTTGGTTGGGAGGAGCGGGAGAATTGGCTTTGGCTTTGGCGTCAGCTTGTTCCGGAAAAGCATAAGTTTTTGGCTTGGTTGTGTCTTAAGGAGGCTCTTCCTACTGCAAGTTTTCGCTTTAGAAGAGGGATGTCGTCACCGGATAGGTGTCCAAGATGTCTTTCTAGCCAGGAATCGGTTTTACATTGTATTCGGGATTGTCCAAAAGCTCAGCTTGTCTGGCATAGGTTGGATATTTCTTGTCATCCTTTGGATTTGAAGAACTGGTTCTTGTATCATAGCAGAGAGCATCCGTTCAAGTTCTTTTCGGGACTTTGGTGGATATGGCGAGCAAGGAATAATGACATCTTTAATCCCCATGAAACTTGGCCTCCGGAAAAAGTGATTTGTCTGGCATTAACTTCAGAAAAGGAGCTTAAGAATATTTTTGAATTACAACGTATGTCCCTTCCCTCTACTCTAAATGGTTTTTGGAATCCCCCATCTATTGGTACTTTTAAGATTAATTGTGATGCTAGTTATTTTGGTTCGGGTGATAGTGTTGGTTTTGCTTGTGTTATTAGAGATTGTAATGGGAGCTGGCAAAGGGGGTGTTTGGGAATGATTGAGAGTAATAGTATTCTTCAAGGAGAATTGTTTGCTATTTGGAGAGGATATCTCTTAGCTTGGGATGTGGGTCAACGAGACGTTATTTGTGAGACGGATTGTGTGGAAGCATTTAATCTTGTTACTCAAGATGCTTTTGGGTTTATTGATCCACTGGTGCTCAAAATAAGAGATATCATGCATTAGAATTGGCGGGTTGACTTTCGTTTGATTATGAGAGATGCAAATACGGTGGCAGATACTATGGCAAAGATGGCGATGAAGTTACAACTTTCGCATGTGGAGCTACTTTCACCTTGGGAGGAGTTTAAGAGTAGTCTTGAACGAGACTGTCCCTCTATTTAGGCAGTTCCTTGTTTTATTTGTTTTGTTTTTCTTTGTTTAATTTATTTCAGTTACAAAAAAAAATACCATTTTTGACAAATTTAAATTAAATTAAAGATGAATTTTCTGTATCATATATATGAATATAGATTTTAGGTGATTGCTACGGTACCATAATAAATTCATACGTACCGATACTTTTAAAATATGAACAAATAACAATAAAACATGTGGAATTTATTTTCCATGTCAGCATTTAATTTTTTCTTTTTTAAATATATAGTATATCACAACTTTTACTAAAATACCCTTTTAATTAAATAAAAATAAAAAATATTTATTTATTTAATTTTATAAAAAAATTTAAACATTCTTTCTTTATTTGATTAGACAAAAATACCCTTTTAAATTAATCAAATTTTAGAATTCAATTAATCCTAATTTTATAATTTCAAATAATTGAAACAACAAAAAAAAAAACATATTAAAAAAACAAAAAATTAAAAATTGTTCTTCGTCTTCTCCAATTCTTTTGAGTCTTGATCATTCTTGCTCCTCTAAAGAAAAGCAGTTAAAGACCCAAACTAAATCGACAAAATCTTAGCCCTAGGTTTTTTGTAGCCGCTGTCTCCAGGTTCTCAGCGCTTCCGCTTCTTCCTCTTCCCCTGTCCGGAACCCAGGTAGCTCGGCACGTCGTCCCCATCCTCGCTGGCTTCTCTGTTCGTGGCTTGGAGCAGTTCGCCGTCGGATCACCGCTTGCCGTCGTCTCTACTCTCGCCGTCGTCTCTACTCTCGCCGTCGGATCACCGCTTGCCGTCGTGGCAAACCTACGTCGATGACCACCTTCTCTGCGAAATTGAAGGCAACCACCTCTCCTCCGCCGCAATCGTCGGCCAAGACGGCAGTGTTTGGGCTCAGAGCTCTAATTTCCCTCAGGTTATCTTTAATACTTCTCAATTTCTCTCTCCAAAACTCTCCTTCTTTCTTAGTGCTTTGTTTTCCAGATTCATCTGTTCTTTTTTTTTTCCCGTTAATTTTCCTCCGATTTATCAGATTTGATTTGCATGTGACATACTAACATATCCTATGGTTTTGGTGTTAATTTGATACATTCGCGCTTTAACCATAGCTGTTTAGTTTTATCAACTGGAGCTAATTGATTAATTTTTCAGATTCTTAATGTTTCACTTGTTAAGTGCAATTTATGCTATAAATTAAAGCTTGGAGAGAGTCATTAGGAATGACTTGGAGTTTGGACTGTGTGATTATCTGATATGAGATGCATTCCTTTTTATTAGTATGTAACATCATAAGATCAATCATACACTCGTTATTGTTATATATGAAATCGGATATTCACATCACTTGTGCAAGTAACATGTGGCTGGGGATTTCAAGTGTGTTTGGTTCATAGCATAAGTCAAGTGATCCTTGCAATCTGAAATAGTTTTAGTTGATCTGTTCTTGATTGGTCTTTTGTGTTGTGCAGTTCAAGCCTGAGGAAATTACTGCTATCATGAACGACTTTGCTGAGCCTTGACCGCTTGCCCCCACCGGGTTGTACCTCGATGGCACCAAATATATGGTTATACAAGGTGAACCCGGCGCTGTCATTCGAGGGAAGAAGGTACTGACTGTTTCTAATTATAGCTTGAATTTTGATTGCACAAGTTCATCAAAGAAAATACAACAATCTATGATAATGTGAATCTGCTAATCTGATTGAGTAAATTTATGATGTAATCATGGATTCAAATTGTGGTATGTGACTGCTTTAGGCCATAGCTCACAATGAATCAGCATCAGCGTAAAACTCATTGCTGCACCATGTCCATACCGTTGTTACCTTGATGCTGGTTTTTGGCCATTGGTTGTTAAAATCTCAGCTTGTCCTTGTCATGCAGGGTCCTGGTGGTGTTACCATTAAGAAGACGAATCAGGCGTTGATTATCGGAATCTACGATGAGCCGATGACTCCAGGGCAGTGCAACATGATTGTTGAAAGGCTGGGTGATTATCTCATTGATACGGGTCTTTAAGTCCTCTTTGTTATTTCATGTTATCTGCTTGCTTATTTCACTGGCTCCTATACAAGGCTTCGCATCGATTTGCCAAGAGAATGCTCGATTGTAGTGTAATAATATTAATTAATGGTTATTCAAAGTCATGGGATCTGCGTCTAGGGAAGAAGTTATGGTGCTTGAGAAGTGAATGATAACTATAATCTCTGTTGTACTTTTTAGCAGGTATCTGTATACATTTTACAAGTGGTTTTAATGCTATGGGCATAGATTGGCATAACTTTCTAAAACCTTATATCTCCCATGCTTTTTCTTCTCAATTTTATCTATGCCCAAGGAATTTAATGTTATTATCATCACTGATTAACGTTTCTGTTAGCATCATAGTATATTTCCTTTTACTCTTGGAAGAAATGTTACACCTAATAGTTCTCATCAATTTTGAGATTTCTAAACTGTGTTCTTGGGGTGTCAAATTATGAGTGGAGAAAATGGAAAGGGATAGAAAATAGGGACTAAGAATCTCAATCCATTGGCTATGGACTTTTGATTAAAGTCTTATGTATGCATTGTGTCTCCATTTAAAATTTGACACATGCATAAATTTCGTCCCCGTTTTCGCCAAGAATTTGGCACTCAGAAACAAATAGGATAGAAACAAATATTTGACTATCCACAAGTACCAAAATATTCATGGCTTGATGCGCACAAGTTTTCTTTAACCTCAAGAACCAGATGAACTTTTTATTAAACAGGGTTCAAATAAAATGTTCCCCTTAGGCCTTAACAACATAATTTATTTTTTAATTCCCTTGTATTTCTTGTGCGTCTTACGATCCAATAATTTCCTTTGTTGAGTTTACGAAAATATACAACATAAAAGTTCACAAGGGACAATCCACATAGTACATTCTTTTAGAGACAAACAATCCCGAACATGATACTACTCATCACCATAAAAGAGGGTAAGAAATCTTTGAATATGTAGTGATACAAGTATATGTTTTCTGACGAGTTGGCATGTATAGATGGGGGAACCCCACTCTGCATAAAGTAGAAAATTGGAAATAAACCAACTATACTTACAACATTTTTTGTATAAACTATTCACAAACCAATGACAATGCAAACTAACAAAATACAAATCCAGAAACGACCCAAAAAGTACATACCAATTCTCCACGCTGGTCTAAAGCTTCAAGATAACAGGTATATCTAAATCCATACCAATTCTCCACGCTGGTCTAAAGCTTCAAGATAACAGGTATATCTAAATCCTATTTGTTGAGGAAATAGCTGACAGAAAGAATAATCTCTCTTATTATAGAAGACGGTTGGATAACACTATTGCTGCTTATAGTATCTACCTTGATGAGGTGGAGGGTATGGAGATGGAACGGTATATGGAGGCCTGGGAACAGAACCAGGTTGCTGAGCCGGCGCATTATAGTATGGACCACGCCATCTAGGATATGCAGGTTGGCCATACTCTGCTGGTGCCTGCTGATGAACCTGATGGGGTTGGTATGGAGCGGCAGAGGTTGGTGGAATGTGGTATGGAGGTGGAGGCTGATGCGCTGCTGAACCATATGAGGGAGGGGGATGTCCGTAAGAAGAAACCGGAGGCTGCTCAGGTGGTTGATAATAAGGTGTTTGGGGATAGGATCTGTTTGTTGTGTACTGGGTCTTTGGTTTTGGCTTCCAACTGGTGGGTAGCTACTACTAAAAGCACCTGAGTTTTTATTTTGGATGACCGTAGCAAACACCTTATTTAATTTGTTACTAACTAAGTTCAATATATATTCATCTCATACCAAATCCATTATTCTATAAGTAACGTTTCATGTATTCATGAACAGTAGTGTACTTCACTTCGGGATAGAGCTCACAAGCTTCAACTCCACCATCTCCTATCTCAAAATTTGCAAGACACCCTTCAATGCAAACATGGTAGTAATGCACCATTGCCACTTGTTCTGCATATGATTTTCCTGCATGTTTCAAAATTAATAATGTAATTAACAACTTTGAGTTCCTTTTCTAGTGTTATTTTCACTATTATTAGATATATGTGTATCTAACATTCTCACCTTTCATGGAACTCAAAAATTGCTCAGCAGAAATTGAAGATTTCTTCAACTCTTTCTCAATCAACTTTTTCTAAGTTTGTACAATTTCTAACGGCGATAATATGTTTTTAGGTGGCCTTATATAAACTGTTTTGTTCAAAGTTTTAGTATTATCTATGGTCTTAATAGTATACTTGGCTATGTCATCTTCATCCACAATAATAGCTGTCGAATTTGAGAGACATAATATATTATTAATTATATAATTAATCAAATGGTATATGCTACTTAATTAGACATATGTATGTTCAACTAACTTCAATAGTAATATTAATATAATAACAACATCAACTAAATTTTGTATGTCCAAGATGCATGATAATAACATGAATCATGAAATTTCAGTGTTCTATCATAAAATTATAGGGTTAATCAATTTTTGTATCTGTAAAATTGTAATTTGTAATTATTTTGGTTTATATAATTTTTTTCTTAAATATTTGAATTTAATTTAATCCTTTATGTTAGAAAAAAATTGAAAGTAATTAAATTATAATATATCTCATTTTATCACATTATCATTTAGCATGATTCTGAGAACTAAATCGAATTGGTTGATTCAATTCGATTAATTGAAAACTGACTACTAGTAGTTAGATTTAAGATAATAAAAATTTTGTCAATAAATTAGTCAAAAATTGAAAAAATAGTTAAAAAACAGTTGATAGATCGAATCAGTATAATTTTTTAGTGATTAATTGTTTTAAAATAATAAATCACAAAAAATTAATTTTTGAAAAATTATATATTTTATATAAATATATTATTTTATTATATCCGATTTAATGTCAGTTGAACTTTTAAACAACTAATTTTATTAGTTTAATGATCGGTTCAATTTTTAAAATCTTGTTATTTAGTAATAGTAAAAACTCAACTATATTACATGTATATCAAAAATTATTTACCAAATAAGTCATTTATATAAAATATATATTAAAATATAAAATATATTAAAAAACAGTTAAAAATAATAATTAATTTAATTACTATTTTTTATGTGCACATACATAGCTTTGTAGATAAAAATTGACAGAAACTTCTTAAATTTTATAAAGTCGAAAACATGAAAGGTAAATTCTAAGCAAGAAAATAGAAAAAAAAAAGACAAAATTTACCATATTTAATCTTAAATAATTTGTTATGAAAACAATTAGGTAATAACTCAAGCTAAGTATATATATAAGAAGATGCATAGTTTAGTAATTACCCTTGACATTGCCGTCTCCATAGAAGACCACAGAATCCCTTGAAGGCATTAGGGGTGTTTGCGGTGCGGTTTGGTTCGGTTTTAAGAGAAAAAGTCATCCGATCCGAACGCTTAATTTATGTGCGGTGCGGTTTGAATTGGATGAACCATTTTTTTAAAATCCGATCCAATTACAAGCGGTTTGGATCGGTTTAGATTTGCAATTTTTTGAATAAAAAGAATTAAATACATATAACAAGTCTTAACATCAAAAATAATTTATTATTTCATGGTTATATGCGATAATGTTTTCTTTCTTGCTTTTACACTTTGGTATAGCTTGAAGAACTTGAAAGTCAGATTGAGTTGAAGACATCCATGCAAAACCAGTCAAAAAAACAAATTTCTCAGTTGTCGGAGAAATTTGTAAAAAAAGAAGAAACCTGCAAAAAGCAGGAAGAAAATGTATTTTTCCTACAAATTTAGTTTCTGTTGAATATATGTTACACTGGAATTTATTGTCACTTATTACTCAGCATTCTCTCTCCCGGGTATGTAACGATTTTTATGTTCATTATTCAGATGAAGGAGCTCGAGAAAAAAAAGAGCAGGAACAGAGCTCAGCTATGCTTCGTCAGCAGGTAACTTTTTATGTTCTTGCATGAATTGTACTTTTGCAAATTGTTATATTATATAACACGGACTTTATTTTGTTGCAGATGAAGGAACAAGAGTGGCAAAGAAAGGCCACAGTCGACGCGGCCCAGGAGCTTGACATGCTCTGGGCCCGCTCAAAGGCTGTGGTCATGGATGCCACGAACAACTGCTCCTCTTTACAGCAGAAGTTCCTGGACCTCGCATCGGAGATATTCGCCATGCAACTCTCTATCTCCGAAGTCAACCAGTCAATTGCAATTGGTGAGAAGAGTTCGGATTCCCCTTGTCAAAGGGATCTGAATTCAGTGGAGCTAGTGACTCCAGTGGAGCTAGTGATGGGCAATCTTTTGCAACTGCAGAAGCTAGCTTGGGCAGTTACATCTAGAGGAAAAGGACGAGGACGAGGACCAGGAAGACCTCCAAAGCGAACTAGCGGATTGTAAATACCTAGTGGCTCTGGAGGTCTTCCTGGTCCTCGTCCTCGTCCTTTTTCTCTAGATGTAACTGCCCTGCCTTGGGTAGTAGCTTGCAGCACTCGAACAGGAGTTGAGAAGCTAGCTTCTGCAGTTGCAAAAGATTGCCCATCACTAGCTCCACTGGAGTCACTAGCTCCACTGGATTCAGATCCCTTTGACAAGGGGGAATCCGAACTCTTCTCACCAATTGTAATTGACTGGTTGACTTCGGAGATAGAGAGTTGCATGGCTAATACCTCCGATGCGAGGTCCAGGAACTTCTGCTGTAAAGAGGAGCAGTTGTTCGTGGCATCCATGACCACAGCCTTTGAGCGGGCCCAGAGCATGTCAAGCTCCTGGGCCGCGTCGGCTGTGGCCTTTCTTTGCCACTCTTGTTCCTTCATCTGCAACAAAATAAAGTTCGTGTTATATAATATAACAATTTGCAAAAGTACAATTCATGCAAGAACATAAAAAGTTACCTGCTGACGAAGCATAGCTGAGCTCTGTTACTGCTCTTTAAGCTTTTTCTCGAGCTCCTTCATCTGAATAATGAACATAAAAATCCTTACATACCCGGGAGAGAATGCTGAGTAATAAGTGACAATAAATTCCAGTGTAACATATATTCAACAGAAACTAAATTTGTAGGAAAAATACCTTTTTCTTTCTGCTTTCTGCAGGTTTCTTCTTTTATTTTCAATTTCTCCGACAACTGAGAAATTTGTTTTTCTGACTGGTTTTGCATAGATGTCTTCAACTCAATCTGACCTTCAAGTTCTTCAAGCTATACCAAAGTGTAAAAGCAAGAAAGAAAACATTATCTGCATATAACCATGAAATAATAAATTATTTTTGAGGTATTACACCAGAACTTACCATTGCTTTTGTCTTTTGAAGTTCACTTGTGTCAACTTGCATCTTACCGGAACCTAACACAACACCCCTCACTCTAGTTGCGAAATTAAGTGAGCTAAGGGTTTCATCTAAGTCCTTGTCCGATGGACTGATTTGCTGGAACATCAAAGTTTTAGAGTCACCCCCTAAATATGTTAGGGAAGAGCATTATCAATATATGCCTGAAGAAGCTGGGTGTTCTCATATGCACATAAAAAACAAAATGAAAAGAAGTAGACATACCTAAAGAGTCTTCAAGTAAATGTGTCAATTTTGAGTTCCTGAAACTCCCAGAAGAAAATATCACTAAATATTTATTAAGAATAGTGAAAGGTAAGGATAATGGTGTTATACCTATAGGGAATGTGCCTACTCTTCGCTGCTAAAGCAGATATAACAGTGCCAAGAGCCGAAAGAGATAGGTTGATATTTTGTGTTTCCTTAAGCCGCTCCCCTTGCACATCTGTCTTTGCAAGTCTCTCACTACCCGCCAAATCCACAAGCCGAAGCTTACTCTTGGTACACTCACCATTCAGCAAATTTTTAGCCATTACCATTATACAAAGTATGCTGGAAAAGGAAGTAAGAAACAAGCAATCATTACAAGTATTCAAAGAAGAAATTTCATTTTGATGAAGAGAAGACATATATACTAGAGAACTTCTTATAGAATGCAAAAGCTTGGTACCAGTGAGATCTACTACTATGCTTATTAACAGTATTACTTTCCACTGCTCTAGCTTTGCATCCAGCTTGCAGTACATCCCAGGCCTCCTTAACATTTTCAACTTTAGCTTCTACGACACCAGGAATGTAATGAGATCCTTTAGAGCCTTGTTTTATCTCCAACCTGAACACCAATTCAGGAGAAACAGTTATCAATGTTATGGCAGTTTATCATACTTGCACAGCATTATTATAGAGCAGTTAATTTACCTTTTTGTTGTTGATCCTGTAGCCAATAGGTCTCTGATTTGTTCATTATAAACCTCAAGTACACTAACAGATATGTCATAAGAAAATGTATCACTCCTTTTTTTCTCAGGTCGAACAAGAGCTCAAGAGTCCTATAATTTACTCCTCTATTCAGCTCTGTTCCCTCCATGGTAAATGTCTTTCCTGCTCCTGTTGGCCCATAAGCAAATATGCATACATTGTAGCCGTCCAACACAGATGTTACCATTGATGAGGCATCAGCAAAAACATCAACTGTAGAAACAAAGCAACACTGTCCATTTACGAACCACCGAATTCCAGATCTTGCACAATAAAATAAAATATATAAAATAGTACTAATAAAATAAAGCTTTATATGTATACCTTGATCATCTTTTGGTGTATAAACTCTGTCAAATCTGTATTGTTTTTTTGGCATACTAGTTGTCAAAATTCCATCCTTTGCTGCACCAAAATCCAAAACTGTAGTACAGCCAGCGGAGATCTCGTCCTTATTTAAGGGACGGCAACGGCAGAAAACCCTAATGTTCCCTGATATTCTTAACAGAAATGCGTTAGTGCCTTTGGCTTAGAATACTCTTCAAATCAAAACAACTTTTGCTTATAGAACATGTAAGATGTACCTTTAGACTCTTGAAGTTCACTGAAGAGCTTTTTTCTCTGTCATCTCTTCATTGTACTTCACTTTGAGATCTTCACACTGCTTAACTGCAAAAAGTTTAGTCCCTTAAGTATTTTTGTAATATTTCAAAACCAAAAAAGTTAAGTGCAACTCAACTCTTGAATAAAGAGAACAAGTGTATTACTCAAGCATACCCAATTCCTGAATTGCAAATACCATCTTATTTAATTCTGGGATTGAATCAACGCATTCATGCGCTTCAAGAGAAAGTTGACAATAATCACTCTTCATCAACTGCAGGGCAAATTAGGTGCATGTACACTTAGAATGCAATTCTGATCATGATAAAAATAATCTCTCTTAAATATAAATGTTTCCTAGATTTTCATAACTTACCTTTACTTTCTCCTGTAAATTGCTAATTGCTTCTGTCCATTTCTTCTTATCAACTTCATACCAGCTAGAAATGCTTCCCACAGTTTGATCTACAAGGACAATGAAAATAAAATTAGGAAATGCTACCAAGAAGCCCAAAGCACTTCAACGATATACAAGTACTTTAACAACCAGTATCAAGATAACTGAGAAAAAACACCAATGGAACAGTGAGCTCTCCCAACTTAGTGTATCACATCATGGAAATAAGAGAAAATAACATTGGCAGAGGGATTCCAATTTCTCAATGCCCTCCCTCACCCTCACTCACTCCCTTAAATACCCACTCTTACACCCTCGCTCTCTCACGCCCACTATTTTAAAACCATGAGCTATCCATGGATGAAAAAAAAAGGCCCAGATCCTCATGTTCCTACATATTCATGTGAATTAATCCCATTAACCAAGTTAAATAAATTTCATAGACTCCAATATAAGAAAATCAATACAATTCATATACCATTAGTTAGGAATTTTAATTTGAAATGATCAAAGGTCATATCCATTGCTTGCAGTTGCTCCATCGTTGCAGATAGTGACCTACACTCCTGATGGATTTTTTTGTTGAGAAGCTCATATTGCATGTCCATTTTATTTATTTTGTCCATCTGAATAAGAAAGCTCACTGTAACACCCTCACTATCAGAAGTCACGCTTCCGGCTGCGCTACTCTGATAGAAAGAAGTATTACGACTACTTTACATACTAAATACTAAAATAGGAGCCTGTGACTTGACACTATATCGCTGATTTTTTTGAAAACCAGAAATAAAAACTTTATCTTAAGAAAAATACAAGCAGGCATAGATTCATATACAAGACTCCTTACATAATAATTCAATATAATATACATATAAAACATACAAATCATATCCCTCTTGCAAACTTGTAATAACAAAAACGAGGGAAGAAAATAATCTAATTGATACAACAACATATAAACCAAACACAGTATAATTCTTCTTAATGCTTCTTCATCCGGTTTCTGAAAAGGTAAAGCTGTAGGGGGTGAGAACCTAACCACACAGTCTCACCACGGAATTTCAAAGTTGTCATAAAAAGATATTTTATAAGAAAACTATTTTCAAGCTCAGTGATTATCATTGCCTTATGAATCTTTTAAAAACCAATAGGTAATCGTTCAAAACCTTTTCAAAGAAACAATGTTTATTCTTTCAGAAATCTGAAACTTTTCCTTTCTTAAAAGAAAATCTCAATCAGAAACCAACCATACAATCAAACAACACAATCATTAATTCAGCACCAAAATTCATTCTCAAATTAGCACGCCAGGACAAACACAGGCAAGACAGACAAGGAAAGCACAAGTATGTAGCAGTTACAGCAAATAGTTCAAGTAGCAGTTAAGAACAGTTTAGCAATTAGGCAAACCAAAACAAGTTCAAACTCAAGCAAAGCATACAAATGCATATGATGCATGCCTGTCCTATGGCTGATGAGGCTCATCTGTCGGTTATCCAGCCAACCCGACAAGTATGAATTGTCCTTAGACTGTCCCCCGACGTGCATCCCCAAGAGTCTATGCATAGTTTTTCTCAAATAATCAATATTGCTCAATGGGGGTAAACATTCCCGGAAATTTATATAGTGCCTGGTCACACTTACGTCGTAGGGTCAACAGAGTATCGAGTTTTCAACCTGGTACACGTGGTGGCAAGCCACGGCACTTAATCCAGGGAACTTCGTATCTCAGATATTTCAAATTCATAAGCCATATGAATAATTCAAAGATCATATCTCAACATTCTCAACATTCATAATCATTCATTAATCCAAATCTCATTTCCAAATTCATTCAAAAACCATATTTCAGAGAAAATTCTCAATCATCCTTCTTTCCATTCCGTTCACTAATAATTCTCAATCCAAAACATAACTCTTCCTTTGATAAATGAGATAGTTTTAAATCATATAATACTTAAAACCTTTTTAAAATAACTACTTTCAATGAAACTTCTAATTTTATAAAATTTTGGCAACATCTCAGATACTGCCACCCTTTTCGGGTCCCATCCAAACATTTCTCAAACCATTTCCAAATCTCAATCACTTTCCAAAATTCAACCAATTCCAGTATCAAATATTTTAAAACCAGACCAATTCCAATAATAAAACTCTTTTTAAAGTCAAACCAACTCAAGTATTAAATCATTTATAAAATCAGACCGACTCAAAATCAAACCGCTTTAACTTCAAACCAAAAAAAACCATTTTTCCTAATAATCAAGTAAATAACTTTTCAAATCCACTTCTTATCAACAACCGTACTTCAGTCAAGCAATCAAGCACCCAATAATCCAGTCCAACAAACCATCACATCTACAAGACAAATATAATCACAGAAATATATCTTTTTGCATCAATATCTATTTATCACAACTCTGTAATGTAAAATAGATTTTAAGAAAAACCCCTACCTCAACTCGTCGAAACTCTCAAAATCAAAACGCATCAACCCATTTTTCCTCGACCAGCGACAGCTGCAGCTGCAACCTCAGCTTTATCCACTATCAGTAGCAGCAACCGAAACTCTAAGCGCGACACGCAACAACCGGAACTCGATCCTACGTTACCAACATCTCAGAATCTTTATCAAATTCATAACAGAGCAGACATACACTAGCGGTGAAGGTTTTGGAAAAGATATGCTTACTGGAATAAAGGAGAAACATGGAGACGAAGCAACGGCAGCAGCTCCGACACTTAGAAGAACAAGACTCAGCATAAACGAACCACAGTCGGAACCCAAACTGGAGTGGGCTAGGGTATGGCAGCTGTAGGGACGTCCTCCAGCGACTGCAGCAGCGGTTTTCTAGCGCTGTTCGGTGAGGCAGAACAGCGGTGGTAACTTCCACCGTCGTTATCTCCTCTCTTCCGGCGACAAGCTCCTGCGGTAAGGATGGTCGAGCTCCCTTCCAGTGACGGCAACGACGTTACTTTCTTCCTCTTTGCCTCGTTTGACGGTGACGGCGCGGCTGGGGTTCGGTGGCGGTGATTTCTTCGACAGCGGCTACGAGATGCGGCTTCTCGATAGTGTCTCTCTTTGGCTCCCACAAGCGACAGTGACACGCGGTGGCCTCGACTATGGTGGCAAGGAGCACGGCGGCACGAGGACGAACGGCGAGGCAAGCTTGACGGCAGGACATGGCGCAGTGGCGGCGCGGGCTGGAAGCGGTCTGGCGGCGCGGACAGCTCCCCCCTTTCCCGGCGTTCTCCCTCTCTCGGATCCTCCCCCTTCTCTCGCAACCCTCACTCTCCTTTCTTTCTTTTCTTCTTTCTTTCACTGAACTCTGTGTGTGTTAGTGAATGAGTGTATTGTTTGTGTGTGTGTGCTGATTGTGTGGGTGGGGTAACCGTGAGTGAGGGGGGTGAGAGAGTGAGTGTCACATGTGACTGTGGGGTGTTATTTAGTTAGGGTTTGGGGTAGATTAGGAAATTTTAATAAAGATAGGGGTAATAATATAATTTTATAAAATAAATGAAAAGATAAAATAATAATTAAAAATTAAATTAATATAAAGTATCCATCTTTAAAAATATCTTTTAATTACAAATCTATAAGTTATTTCCAATTAAATACTAATTTAATAAAAATTAGAGGTAAGTAAATTAATTCTCCTTTATTTATAAAATAAGGTTAAAAATTTATATATTAAAATTAAGGCATACAAAATATTTGTTATTTTTCAGTTATAAGAACTCTAAATAATAAATAAGAGTTTACTCAATTTTTATACAAAAATATCTAAAATGTAGTCTTAAATAAATATAATACATCATAATAATTTATTAATAATTTTTAAATATTTATGGGTCTTACACTCACCAAAGCATAGTTATCAGAACGGAACCGGTAATCAAACATCAATTTGAAGCTACAACAGGATTACTGATTATCACAGCATTCATAACATCAAATCAAACACTTCAAACCACAAACTACAAAGGACAACTGAATCCAAGTACATAGTAGTATCTTCACTCTAAAGCATAAAAATAGCCTACTTCCAACTGAATCCGATGTGTCTATGCATGAAACCATAGAACCAACCATTTCTAAGTGGAGTACAAGGGTTTGCTCTGTCCAGCATTCATTTAAAAGCAGCAGACAAAACCAAATGAAGCACATATACTCGGCTATGATTCATTAGAGATTGACCTATTTTTACAAAGCATTTATAGAGAGAGCGCTCCAATAGAGGAGACGACGACGGCCACAGAGCTTCCACACAACGGCGACACAGCTTCCTAGGACGGCGACACAGCTTTCTAGGACGACGACGACACAGGTTTGGTTTAACATTCAACAAATCAAATAAATAATCCAATTTCAAACTCAGAACAGAGACTCAGCTCAGAATCTTCAAAATTAGTTGGAAAAAAGATGAATGGCGAAGACAGAATGAGCTCGGAGAGTGTGAAACAGAGTTACCTAAAATCAGAGGAGAAGATAAGGGACGACAGCCAAAATGGCGAGGAGGGAGCAGCGAGAGGGCGACGAGGCGACGGCGACGGCAACAGGACGATCGCGAGCAGGACGAATCTGATGGAGGATGGGCGGCGAGCGAGGAAGAAGACAGAGAACGGGGGTTCGACTTGGATAACGCCGACAGTACGAAGAGAGACTCCTCGAATGGCCACGGACGGCGGCAGTGGGTCACTGAGCTCAGCGGCGGTGGAGGAACGAATGAAAGTAAGAAAGGAACGAAAACTCGAAAAGACACTACGCGGGTTCTTCTTTCTTTTTTTTTTTTCTCTCAAAACGACGTAGCCTTAGGCAGACGTAGCATTAGTAATTAAAACTTATTAAAATTTAAAAATTTGAAATTTTTTAAAAAATTAAAGTCTCTAGTAACAAAATTTTTTAGAATTGAGTTGGACTATTATTCTATAATAATTATATTAAATATACATTAAAATTATTTATCAAAATTAGTTATTAGTATAAAATATATATTAAAATATAAAAATATATTAAAAATAAATTAAATTATATATAAATACATAATAGCTTATTTGATATTTGATTTTTTTAAATACATAATGATTTTTTATTCTATAAATATTTAACTTTTCTTTCCAGTGGTACAAACTATACAAGTATACAACACTTGAAATAAGGAACTGGTTTACTTGGATGACAAGTTAACATTGATTTGTGGATATCTCAAAGTTATATTATATTACTTTACAACCGATGGATCTAAGCCACAAATATATAATATATAGTAATAAATAATCTACATGTACACTACAAGTCTCCAAGACATAGATGGCACGCAGGCCTTATTATGCATTGTATACCATAAAACTTAAAAAGCAAGAGAGATATTGAAGAGCAAGGTGCTTATTGTAGGGGGAATAGGAAAAAGGTTGGTGAAGGCAAGTTTAGATGAAGGGCATGAAACATATGTTCTTTGTAGAAAGTTCAGCTTCTTTTGTCATTCAAGGAACAAGGTGCTAACCTTGTAACAGCTTCCTTTCATGATCATCACTCACCTTGTCAATTCAACTTAAGCTCGTTCATGCTATCAAGGAAGCCGGAAATAGCAAGGTATACCATTCAATTTAATTTCTATATATAAACTATTAATAATATTAGGAAAAAAACCATTATATCAAAACATTCCATACGATAAAGTTTTAATAGAAAACACGCGTTGAACGAGGGCGCCTCTTACTTAAGGAGCACTACTTTACTAGGGTTATTCCTTTTATTTGCTATTTGGGTCAAAAGCTATTAAAGCCCAATCGAAAGTCTCTTTTTTTTTTTTCCTTATTTATGAATTGTTTCCTTTTTTTTTTAATAAAAAATTCATTTATTTATCTTTTATTATAAATTATATTTATCTTTAAACTAATATAATACATCTATTTTTTTTAAAAGATACATCATACATTTTTTAAGTTAAAAATTAAGATAAATTTTTGTTAATATTTGTGCTGACAACCTTGTTAAAATTATACTGAAAATCTTAATAAGTAAATGATCAAATATTTGTTGTTAGTTTAGTTAATTCAATTAATTTTTCTTGTTTTTTTATGACTGTCTTGATGAGTTTAATAATGAATTTGCAGCAAATTTTTATGCATTTTAATAATTGATGATAAATTTTAATATTGGTATTTTATATTTGAATTTTTTTATTATTTAACTTTTGTCTTTGTATTTTAATAATATTATAATAAATTTTGTTGATATAATACTTATGTATAATAGAGATTTTTTGCCTTCCGAGTTTGGGATGAACCCAGGAAGAATGGAACATGCTTTGGAGCCAGGAAGAGCAACATTTGATGACAGAATGGTAGTGAGAAAAGCCATAGAAGAAGCTAAGATACCACATACCTATATTTCTGCTAATTGTTTTGCTGGTTACTTTCTTTAAATCCAAATCGATCCAAATTAAACCGCTCATTCAATCCAATCCAAATCGAAAACCGATTAAAACCGCACTAATTCGGATTTGATTGGATTTTATTTTTTGCAAACCGTTGGATTGGATCGGATTTCGGATCTACTTTTCATAACCGATCCAATCCAATCCAAACCGCATAATGTACTATAATATTATTATTTTATTATTATATTTACAATTATATTTATAACATGTTTAATTTGTTATACATTTTTTTATTATTCATTTATTATTTTTATTTAATAAATATTTTATGTTTAAAATATTATTTATTTATTTATTTTAACTAACTTATAATTTTATTTCTATTGTTATGTTATCGTTGGCTTTTTAAGATATGTTAAATGTTAAGACTTGTTATGTCATTGTTGATTATTTAAAATTTGATGTTAAGACTTGTTATATATATTTAATTTTTTTTATTCAAAAAACCGCAAATCCAAACCGATCCAAACCACTTGTAATCGGATTGGATCGGATCAGATTTAAAAAAAAAGTTCATCCAATCCAAACCGCACCGCACATAAATTAAGCGTTCGGATCGGATGACTTTTTCCCTTAAAACCGAACCAAACCGCACCGCGAACACCCCTAATGCCTTCAAGGGATTCTGTGGTCTTCTATGGAGACGGCAATGTCAAGGGTAATTACTAAACTATGCATCTTCTTATATATATACTTAGCTTGAGTTATTACCTAATTGTTTTCATAACAACATATTATTTAAGATTAAATATGGTAAATTTCGTCTTTTTTTTTCTCTATTTTCTTGCTTAGAATTTACCTTTCATGTTTTCAACTTTATAAAATTTAAGAAGTTTCTGTCAATTTTTATCTACAAAGCTATGTATGTGCACATAAAAAATAGTAATTAAATTAATTATTATTTTTTAACTATTTTTTAATATATTTTATATTTTAATATATATTTTATATAAATGATTGATTTGGTAAATAATTTTTGATATACATGTAATATAGTTGAGTTTTTACTATTACTAAATAACGAGATTTTAAAAATTGAACCGATCATTAAACTAATAAAATTAGTTGTTTAAAAGTTCAACTGACATTAAATCGGATATAATAAAATAATATATTTATATAAAATATATAATTTTTAAAAAAAATAATTTTTTGTGATTTATTATTTTAAAATAATTAATCACTAAAAAATTATACTGATTCGATCTATCAACTGTTTTTTAACTATTTTTTCAATTTTGGAATAATTTTTTGACAAAATTTTTATTATCTTGAATCTAACTACTAGTAGTCAGTTTTCAATTAACCGAATTGAATCAACCAATTCGATTTAGTTCTCAGAATCATGCTAAATGATAATGTGATAAAATGAGATATATTATAATTTAATTACTTTCAATTTTTTCTAACATAAAGGATTAAATTAAATTCAAATATTTAAGGAAAAAAATTATATAAACCAAAATAATTACAAATTACAATTTTACAGATACAAAAATTGATTAACCCTATAATTTTATGATAGAACACTGAAATTTCATGATTCATGTTATTATCATGCATCTTGGACATACAAAATTTAGTTGATGTTGTTATTATATTAATATTATTATTGAAGTTAGTTGAACATACATATGTCTAATTAAGTAGCATATACCATTTGATTAATTATATAATTAATAATATATTATGTCTCTCAAATTCGACAGCTATTACTGTGGATGAAGATGACATAGCCAAGTATACTATTAAGACCATAGATAATACTAAAACTTTGAACAAAACAGTTTATATAAGGCCACCTAAAAACATATTATCGCCGTTAGAAATTGTACAAACTTAGAAAAAGTTGATTGAGAAAGAGTTGAAGAAATCTTCAATTTCTGCTGAGCAATTTTTGAGTTCCATGAAAGGTGAGAATGTTAGATACACATATATCTAATAATAGTGAAAATAACACTAGAAAAGGAACTCAAAGTTGTTAATTACATTATTAATTTTGAAACATGCAGGAAAATCATATGCAGAACAAGTGGCAATGGTGCATTACTACCATGTTTGCATTGAAGGGTGTCTTGCAAATTTTGAGATAGGAGATGGTGGAGTTGAAGCTTGTGAGCTCTATCCCGAAGTGAAGTACACTACTGTTCATGAATACATGAAACGTTACTTATAGAATAATGAATTTGGTATGAGATGAATATATATTGAACTTAATTAGTAAGAAATTAAATAAGGTGTTTGCTACGGTCATCCAAGATAAAAACTCAGGTGCTTTTAGTAGTAGCTACCCACCAGTTGGAAGCCAAAACCAAAGACCCAGTACACAACAAACAGATCCTATCCCCAAACACCTTATTATCAACCACCTGAGCAGCCTCCGGTTTCTTCTTACGGACATCCCCCTCCCTCATATGGTTCAGCAGCGCATCAGCCTCCACCTCCATACCACATTCCACCAACCTCTGCCGCTCCATACCAACCCCATCAGGTTCATCAGCAGGCACCAGCAGAGTATGGCCAACCTGCATATCCTAGATGGCGTGGTCCATACTATAATGCGCCGGCTCAGCAACCTGGTTCTGTTCCCAGGCCTCCATATACCGTTCCATCTCCATACCCTCCACCTCATCAAGGTAGATACTATAAGCAGCAATAGTGTTATCCAACCGTCTTCTATAATAAGAGAGATTATTCTTTCTGTCAGCTATCTCCTCAACAAATTGGATTTAGATATACCTGTTATCTTGAAGCTTTAGACCAGCGTGGAGAATTGGTATGTACTTTTTGGGTCGTTTCTGGATTTGTATTTTGTTAGTTTGCATTGTCATTGGTTTGTGAATAGTTTATACAAAAAATGTTGTAAGTATAGTTGGTTTATTTCCAATTTTCTACTTTATGCAGAGTGGGGTTCCCCCATCTATACATGCCAACTCGTCAGAAAACATATACTTGTATCACTACATATTCAAAGATTTCTTACCCTCTTTTATGGTGATGAGTAGTATCATGTTCGGGATTTTTTGTCTCTAAAAGAATGTACTATGTGGATTGTCCCTTGTGAACTTTTATGTTGTATATTTTTGTAAACTCAACAAAGGAAATTATTGGATCGTAAGACGCACAAGAAATACAAGGGAATTAAAAAATAAATTATGTTGTTAAGGCCTAAGGGGAACATTTTATTTGAACCCTGTTTAATAAAAAGTTCATCTGGTTCTTGAGGTTAAAGAAAACTTGTGCGCATCAAGCCATGAATATTTTGGTACTTGTGGATAGTCAAATATTTGTTTCTATCCTATTTGTTTCTGAGTGCCAAATTCTTGGCGAAAACGGGGACGAAATTTATGCATGTGTCAAATTTTAAATGGAGACACAATGCATACATAAGACTTTAATCAAAAGTCCATAGCCAATGGATTGAGATTCTTAGTCCCTATTTTCTATCCCTTTCCATTTTCTCCACTCATAATTTGACACCCCAAGAACACAGTTTAGAAATCTCAAAATTGATGAGAACTATTAGGTGTAACATTTCTTCCAAGAGTAAAAGGAAATATACTATGATGCTAACAGAAACGTTAATCAGTGATGATAATAACATTAAATTCCTTGGGCATAGATAAAATTGAGAAGAAAAAGCATGGGAGATATAAGGTTTTAGAAAGTTATGCCAATCTATGCCCATAGCATTAAAACCACTTGTAAAATGTATACAGATACCTGCTAAAAAGTACAACAGAGATTATAGTTATCATTCACTTCTCAAGCACCATAACTTCTTCCCTAGACGCAGATCCCATGACTTTGAATAACCATTAATTAATATTATTACACTACAATCGAGCATTCTCTTGGCAAATCGATGCGAAGCCTTGTATAGGAGCCAGTGAAATAAGCAAGCAGATAACATGAAATAACAAAGAGGACTTAAAGACCCGTATCAATGAGATAATCACCCAGCCTTTCAACAATCATGTTGCACTGCCCTGGAGTCATCGGCTCATCGTAGATTCCGATAATCAACGCCTGATTCGTCTTCTTAATGGTAACACCACCAGGACCCTGCATGACAAGGACAAGCTGAGATTTTAACAACCAATGGCCAAAAACCAGCATCAAGGTAACAACGGTATGGACATGGTGCAGCAATGAGTTTTACGCTGATGCTGATTCATTGTGAGCTATGGCCTAAAGCAGTCACATACCACAATTTGAATCCATGATTACATCATAAATTTACTCAATCAGATTAGCAGATTCACATTATCATAGATTGTTGTATTTTCTTTGATGAACTTGTGCAATCAAAATTCAAGCTATAATTAGAAACAGTCAGTACCTTCTTCCCTCGAATGACAGCGCCGGGTTCACCTTGTATAACCATATATTTGGTGCCATCGAGGTACAACCCGGTGGGGGCAAGCGGTCAAGGCTCAGCAAAGTCGTTCATGATAGCAGTAATTTCCTCAGGCTTGAACTGCACAACACAAAAGACCAATCAAGAACAGATCAACTAAAACTATTTCAGATTGCAAGGATCACTTGACTTATGCTATGAACCAAACACACTTGAAATCCCCAGCCACATGTTACTTGCACAAGTGATGTGAATATCCGATTTCATATATAACAATAACGAGTGTATGATTGATCTTATGATGTTACATACTAATAAAAAGGAATGCATCTCATATCAGATAATCACACAGTCCAAACTCCAAGTCATTCCTAATGACTCTCTCCAAGCTTTAATTTATAGCATAAATTGCACTTAACAAGTGAAACATTAAGAATCTGAAAAATTAATCAATTAGCTCCAGTTGATAAAACTAAACAGCTATGGTTAAAGCGCGAATGTATCAAATTAACACCAAAACCATAGGATATGTTAGTATGTCACATGCAAATCAAATCTGATAAATCGGAGGAAAATTAACGGGAAAAAAAAAAGAACAGATGAATCTGGAAAACAAAGCACTAAGAAAGAAGGAGAGTTTTGGAGAGAGAAATTGAGAAGTATTAAAGATAACCTGAGGGAAATTAGAGCTCTGAGCCCAAACACTGCCGTCTTGGCCGACGATTGCGGCGGAGGAGAGGTGGTTGCCTTCAATTTCGCAGAGAAGGTGGTCATCGACGTAGGTTTGCCACGACGGCAACCGGCGAGACGACGGCGAGAGTAGAGACGACGGCAAGCGGTGATCCGACGGCGAACTGCTCCAAGCCACGAACAGAGAAGCCAGCGAGGATGGGGACAACGTGCCGAGCTACCTGGGTTCCGGACAGGGGAAGAGGAAGAAGCGGAAGCGCTGAGAACCTGGAGACAGCGGCTACAAAAAATCTAGGGCTAGGATTTTGTCGATTTGGTTTGGGTCTTTAACTGCTTTTCTTTAGAGGGGTATGAATGATCAAGACTCAAAAGAATTGGGGAAGATGAAGAACAATTTTAATTTTTTGTTTTTTTAATATGTTTTTGTTTTGTTGTTTTAATTATTTGAAATTATAAAATTAGGATTAATTGAATTCTAAAATTTGATTAATTTAAAAGGGTATTTTTGTCTAATCAAATAAAAAAAATGTTTAAGTCTTTTTATAAAATTAAATAAATAAATGTTGTTTTATTTTTATTTAATTAAAAGGGTATTTTAGTAAAAGTTGTGATATACTATATATTTAAAAAAGAAAAAATTAAATGCTGACGTGAAAAATAAATTCCACATGTTTTATTATTATTTGTTCATATTTTAAACGTATCGGTACGTATGAATTTATTATCGTACCGTAGCAATCACCTAGATTTTAATTTTGATGCACTGATAATGTAAAAGTTTTATACAGTCGTATAATTACATCTGTTTTTTTGAATGACTATTCATGCAGTGTATGTGAAAGAGAGTTATTTTGACTGATATGATATTACGTAATTAAATATACGTATAAAAGTATTTTACACTAATAGTGCATCTAAATTAAATTCTATTAATATAATCGTAAACAGTAGGATAGTAGGATGGCAAACAGAGAAGTCCGCCTGCCCCGCCCCGCCTAGTGAGACAGTCTTAAATTTCTCTCCCACTTCGCAGTTCGCTTAACAGCCGGTTGGTGAGTCAAACCTGCCAAATCTCTTTTTATTTGTTTTAAAAATCATTAAATATTAAATAATATATATAATTTTACAATTATTTTAATAAATTTATAATTTCTAAAAGACATTAAAAAAATTATAATTTCTAAATTCACAAACATTAAAGTCTTTATAATTATAAATATATAATAAACATAATCATAAACCAAATTTTTTGAAACAAAATAATAAAATCAACATTATCCAAAGCAAAACAAACATTGTTTAACACATATAATTAAACATTTCTAAATTTATAATCAATCAAATGTAACACATAATCCAAAATATAACTTAGAAAGCCGTGCGTGTTAGACGAACTTTTTAAGTTTAACAATTTTAAATTTCTAACTTAGTCCGTCCTTTTTAATGGATTATGCAGGTCAAACTGACAATTTTTGACTCGTTTGCCACCCCTAATAAACACTACTTATTAGGTGAGAAAGAGAATTTCCTCTTTTTAAGAGAAAAAATATGATTGTTTTCATCTAAAAATATCATAAAATATTAAGTAAGATAAATTCAATTGTATGTTTTCTTTTTGTTCCACATAATATTCCTTTGTGAGTAAAATATAATTGTCACAAACTCACATTAATAGCCAAATCAAAAGAATGAATACTTGTGATGTTTTTCTATCTAAGCAAGATATGAATGAATCAAACTTGGTAAAATCCATTGAAAGGAGAGAAACAAAATGTTCCGACCACAACCTTCAGATCTCCCAAACAGCCAAACAATTACCTGATTTTTCGGGTCCAGGCCCAACATACGAAATACGATTCAAAATTGGTTAGAAAACCAGAAAAAGAAATCTCCTCTATCTATGAACAAAAAAAAAAAATATCCTCTATCTTAACCTATAAAATAAAGAGAAAATGACAAGTACGTTTTTTATCTTTTATCCCACAGACATTTTTATTTTTGACCATTAAAAAATATTTTTAAATTCTTGACTTTTACAAAATTTAGATGGATCAGTCCCTGGCGGAAGCATTTGGACTTATCAATCCTGACGGAGGCATTTGAACTGAGGGACTGATCCGTCCAAGTTTTGTAAATGTCAAGGATTCAAAAGTATTTTTTAATAGTCAGAGACAAAAATGTCTGCGGGATAAAAAGTCAGGACTTATTTGTCATTTTCTCTAAAATAAAATAAAATAACGACTCACTATATAAAAATATTCAAATAACCAAGTTGGGTTAAAATAGTAGTTAATTTACAAACAAGTGTCGTGAGTTCGAATTTCACCTTGTATATGCAACAATCCATTGACAAGCGGCACGACGGGATTAGTCTTGACCTGTCCGGTGGATGATACGTAAAAAAATAAAAAAAAAATTTCAAATTAAATTTATATTACTTTATAGTTTATTCTACTTTCTTGTTCCCTGTCCAGTCGCCGCCACACTCCCACCAGGCCAACACCGTCCCGTTCTGCTGCAGCCACCAGCGTCCAGTTCTTCTCCAGACGCCGCCGTCCTTTCTGCTCCGCCGTGATAGTCTCCCTCATCTCCGACGTTGCCTGGCCTTCCTCTCCCAGAGATTGAAGCTGCGAGTTCCTCTGTCCGCCACTCCGCGAGCTCTGTTGTCGCCTTGCCGTCGTCTTCTGCCTCTCGTTGCCGTTTTCTTCAGCCAGACTCGCCTCCAGTTCCATCCCTTCCGGCGTTCAGGTATAATGCGCGACTCTGTTCCTCGATTCAGCTCTTCAACATCTCGTCGCTAATTGTTCTTCTTCAGCATCCGTTAGTTGTTCTTCTTGTTGCTAATTCTTGTAGTTATTGAATATATTTGCTGTTATTGTTCTTGATTACTTAAAGTTTTTGCTAATAATTGTTCAGTTCTTGTAGTTATTGCTGTTATGGTTATTATTAATTTGTTAGTGATTGTTGCTGTTGCTGCTACTGTTCTTGTTGATTTATTAATTTTTTTGCTAATAATTGTTCAGTTCTTGCTAATTTTTTTACTACGATTGAACCATTGATCTAGTGAACCAGTAGCTAGATTGAATAATCATTCATTCTTCTAAGGTGGTGCTAATAAATTGTGTCAGCTAATGTAATAAGATGTCGCTGCGGCGTTTCTTGGGATTTTCCGATGGTGAGCTGATGAGGTCTGATGCAAAACCTTGCTCCAGGTTGATGAGACACACTGCTGGGATATTCAGTGTTGGTGGAGCCTTAGGATTTTGGGTTCTTTGCCGATTGCACTATGGTTTGCTTTTTTCTTTTGTTCCCTTGTTTATGTCTATGCATCTTGTTATTTTTCACATGCCTTCTAAGTGTTTGGTGAAATGCTACACTTATCATAATGGTAAGATTTTAGTTTCTGCTTCCTTGCATTTATGAATGTCTTTCACAAGCAAATTTCAAAGGTTCACCCATTTATAAATATATAATACATGTTTTTTTATCCTTTTTTAATCTGTGTTATTCGGTACTTTATGTATGTATTCTCCTAAGCCCTTAACGACCCATAGTTAACAGTATCACTAGTGGACTAGGAAACAATAAAAGATCATCATTCTAGTAAATAATGGGAAGAATGTAACTCTGAATACTTGGTTACAGAGAGATATGCTTAGCTCTACTTACCTCGTCCAGAATTACTACTATCGAAATGGGAAATGAACAAACAATGTAATGCTAGCAGTATCACTGAATGTTTTTTAGAAGATTATAGTAATGTAACAGGTTCAATACACTCTTGTAGCTGTATCAATATAAAGTGTAAGATTATGGTAATATAACAGGTTCACTACACTTAACCCTTTGATTCTTTAACCACACTTGCAATTAGTCAAAGAATTGGGATCAAAATAGAAGAATGGAGAGAGACGAAATCCTATTCATGGATTAGGTAAAACCATGCTTGACTTCAGACTTTTTTCTGATGCTAGCCCCATATAACCCCTCCAATTTGTAGCTAACCCTTCACGAAATCCTTAAGCGGCCAAGCCAATTCAGGCCCATTGGCACTGCTACAGAAGAGTAGTGACATTGTCCCACTTGAATCTCAGCAAACTCTTCTGTTTGATGTTTTTCCATGTTTCATTTCCTGTGATTTATTTGGCTTCTTGAAATTGTTACAACTTTGAGCCCTTGCTTCTTTTTTTGGCCTTTTTTCTATTTACCAAAACCAAGAATAGTCATTTGATCTTCCTTGGATGATGATATTAAAGCAAATAGATAATGTATGGATCTTTTTCTTGTCTAATTAGAAATAGGAAATCAACTTATTAATGTGAGCCAATATGACTTATACAGATTTCTTGTCTGCTCTTTTGGTAGAAGCTAGTCCTAATGTTATTTGTGAACATTGCACTGAGATTAGCCACTACTTTTCATTTGTCACACTTTTTCTCTTGTTGGCTATGAGTTTGTTTGTAAGTTGGTTTTAGAGAGAAAGGGAGGGGAAGGAGGGTTTGTAGTGTTGTACTTTGAAATTCTACACTATAAACCACTTCCTTCTTCTCCTCTCCAAAATCCCAACTTGCAAATTACCCCTTAAATAGAATATGAGAAAAGAAAATAAAGCTGTAGAAAAGAAAGTAAATGTGTGTTTCAGATATCTGGTTTCACTCTAAAATGGTCTTATGAATTTTTCAAATAGTTTTGGGTGCAAACATTTTCAACTTTTTTGAGTCCTTCCACAGTTCCACTACAACTAATAATCAAGTTTTTGCATCATTATCACTGCAGGCCCTCGAATTACAATTCCCAGGAGTCTTCGTTGGGCAGCTTGTGGTGCTGTAACTACAAGCGCAAGCACAGCTTTGCTGGTTCGTTTATTTAGTCCCGAGTGTGAACCCCAGAATATCGCTGCTTATGACAACAAAAAGTAGTACTGGCTGTTCCTCTCTCTCTCATTACATAGAAAGCAGAAAATGATATATTTTGGGATGCTTTAATGATGGACTAGCAAGAGTGAATTACACCACACTAGTAACTCTTAGCATCTACTTAGTGAATCAGGTTACCGTTGTATTGCATTTGTAAGTTTTATCGTATGTCCTATGAATTCGATTATATGCTGACTATCAAGATCATCAAGAAAGTCAGCAATTTCCTCTTTGGTCTGATAATATGCTGAAACAAAAAAATATCTTATATAATAAAAAATCACACTTGATAATATCAATGGAATTGAAAATAAAAAAGATTTATTCTCATTTCTATATATACTCACTTTTTATAGACAAACTTGATTTGATTTAAGGGACTACAATGGTTAGATTCAACAAGCATTCTAAGAACAACATTTTGGTTAATGTATTACATTGTATATTTCTATGCTGTAGTGACAAAACTTCATCTCAATTTTATATCACTTATCACAGTATTGCATGTTGTGAACCCCCCCAACTATAAGGGAGACAAAGAATGACCCTGTCCATAGATATACAGGCTACATGTTTCTTTCCATTTTCAGCGGTTTCATAACTTAGAATTAGCTGCAGAACTTTGGCTTTTAACCTTTCTGATTAGGCCTTCTTGAACCAATGATGCAAGAAGCTGCATGTTTTTACAAAATAGGCACACCCACCATAAGAATCAAAAGGAATATGATTTTTGATGGAGATTATGTTCAAATGATATTACACTTACCTCTCGTTTCTGATTGAACATCTGGCCTGTGACAGTGCCACGTGCATTATAGGCACTAGGACTAAAAATCTGCAGAACACATTTGAAGGAAAAGTCACAATTGTCAAATATTAATTGATTGGTTCATTGTTCATTTGAAAGAGGAACACTGTGAAACTCACCACATATAGTATCCAGTCATCAGCTATTACAGGTCGGTGAAACCACATCCTGAGAAATGAATTTGAAGAATTGAAAACTTTTGTATGGTATGCCTGAGATGTAAAAAATGTTAATTGTGTACTTACGCATGATCAAGACTAACAGAGCTTGCCTTCATACCCTGCTTCCGGTGGGGATTCAAAGCTACTTGAAGAAATATTAAATCAGAAGCAAATGCCACCACACACCTAATGGATAATGGACAAACAAAAAATATGAAATCCAAGAAAGCTTATGCCTAATGTTAAGTATTCCAAAGTGATATAAGATAATGTACCTATGCAAGGCCTGATCATCTGAAAGTTTTCCCTTTGCTCTAAACCAAAAATTCAAACTGCATAAAACATTTAAACAAGTATTAAAGAAGGCAAAGAATTGATCTACCCTTCTTTTCCCCAGCAAAGTATTACCTGGGAGGAGATTTGGTCTGATTTGTTGAAGTTGTAGGTTCACAGAACCGTATCTCTATTGGCCAGGGGGTGAATTTAGTTGTAGCAATTTTGTTCCGGTAAGTTCTGAAGCAACAAATTTAGTCATCAAAGATCCTTAGCTTTATACACATGAACGTTCTCTAAATAGAATCTTATATTCTCTAAGAACACATTGCACCCCCCCAAAATCTTACTTTGGAAGACGAGGATCAGTAAGACGTCTCTCCCGCAGCTCCTCCATTGACAAAAGCTAGAAACAATTAATAATCTGAAATCAGCAACACCATTTTCATTCTTAAATCTTAATTAATATAAATAACCATGTAACTTACCTTATCTGGTGGAGGCACAGATGGCATGGCTACCTCCTGGTGGTCAAATCCTAATTCTTCTTTCTGTATATTAAGAAAATAACTTAAGCATACTCTGAATTTATGAAAGAGAATATGTTAAATGAACATGTCTCAGTTGTTGTTGCATGGGAAAGTTCATTCAATACTGTCTCTAAGAAGAACATAAATTACTTGAAATGAAGCCAGCAAAGTGAACACAATATTTCCCTTTTGAATTGCATCAACTCTCCGCGTGGCAAAGCTCTTTCCATCTCGGAGACGATCAACTTTATATACAATTGGCACTGGAAGAAGAATGTTCATACTAAGTATGTTTGTTTACAATTATGAAGTAAAGCAAACAATTTATTTAGCAGTGCAATAATCTACATGAATGCATTGAGTTTATCTTGGTACAGAAGCATAGAGAGCTTGAAAATTGAAATTACTTACTGCTATTATTGCTTATAGATAGCTTATGCTTAATGAGTTATTTACCTATTTTTATTCAAAGAATATTACCTACTAATTGATCTAGTCTCAGCAAAAGACATTCAAACAAAGGATAAACAGTTCAATAAATATATATATATCTCATCTTAAGAGAAGTAAAAAGAATCAGAAAGACAAGTTTATGAGTAAAGGTGCTTACTGTGTAGGTCCCCTGGAAGAATAAAATAGGCATGCAAGCTGTGAACAAGCTTAGAAAAGTCAACTGATTTTGATGCAGCAGCCAGTGCCTGTAAGTAAGAGGTCATCTCAGTAGTCTATGTCTAGAAGCTTCTACTGAAATAAGTCAAATGCATTATATGAACATACAGCAGTTTTGTCATACCTGCCCAATAAACTGTCCCCCAAACACCTTTCCAAAATGTGGAGCATCCGGAAGTGTAACTCCTTTGAAAATATTTACCTTCAAAACAGAAAGAGGAAAAAAAAGGCTATAAGGTTTTCAATGTTGATATACAACATGTTAGTACCAATCATCAAAGATAGACATCTATGTATAGGTTAGGAAATAAATATGAATCCATTTCAAAGATTTTCAAATTAATAAGGTAAACTAAGATGACCTCAATGGGTTCCAAATGCAATATAATCTCCAGAGTTGAAGATGTTTTGACAGAGTTGTCGGCTCTCCAGATAGAATTAGGGTGCAGCAGTGGCAAGTGTTCTTGGGGCAGCACCAAGCAAGTGAGCTAACACAGGAATCAACAAAAGTGAATACAGGCTAACATAGGAAAACAATAATTATGATAAGAAACAAACTAATAGGGCACCTTTGACAAAGCAATGACATCTGTCTGGTGAACTGGATTTGAAAAACCTGCAAGTAGAAGGATTATAAACTAAAGAAAATCTAAAGAGCCAGCACTTTTATTAAAATTTAGTCAGCATTTAACTAGCAGAAAAAGAGTGTGTAATCTCACACCATCAGATATAATTTCACATTATTAAAAATACTATTAATGACTACAAATTACAAAATGTACTGATCCCCTAACACTACTGAACTAACTATGCATGGTAAGACAAAGATCCAAGGACGAATTATGTTTACTACCATAACCAAAGTAGTCATATCTTTTCAATTGAAACTGTGGACGAATTTCATCATTGGCCTTCACAGATCCAACAACCTCAGCCTCTCCCTCCCAGATGAAGTAGACACCATCCCCAGCCTCACCCTCGCGAGCAACATACTCTGCTGCCTCTACACAAGTACATACAACAATTCAACAACAATACTAGAATTTCCAGAAAATTCACTGCATGATTCTATGCTAACATGTTCTTCGAATTTACCATAGTGTTTGACAACCACGAGTTGAGATATCTTCCTGACTGAAGAGCGAGGAAGCCTCTGCACAAGAGGAACGCATCCCAAAAACTCAATCACTGCAACAGAAAACAAAAAAACAAACAATGTTATCGCATTCGTTTTGTGTTTTTCTCTTGATCCAAACACTCAATTCTCTCACCTTGCTCGTTGTCCATTTCGCACTCGATTCAAAAACAAATTCAAATTCGCTTTTTGTTTGGTTTTATCGCCACAAATATGACGTATATATATATATATATATATATATTATTATAGTACGTGGAGTGGGTGGAATACAGTGTGATGCGAGTGTGGCTTTATAAGGTGGAGCCGCAAAGGCAGAGACGGTGATGTAAAGGTTAGGCGGAGAGAGAATGATAGAATAGAATGAGTCAAAAAACACTTTTCTCAAAATTTAAATATGTTTATTTATTTATTGACTCATATCATATCATATCATATATATGAAACTGAAGAAAAGAAGAAGGAATGATAGAATGTTGGGCGTGCACGTGAATAACGGTGGTCGGTGGTGGGCCACAGCGGATCTTAGTCTCTGTTCCGTCCAGAAAATAGGTACGTAATTAATTGCCATGCCGTCTCTAACTAACTCTAACCCACCTTAGATACAGTGGAGCGACACATATCTAATTATCTATCACATCCAATCACTGGATAACAAAATATATATCTATCCCAAAATAATTTCGGATATAAGAAAATATTCTTGTTGCTCATAAGATAAGATAACATATATTTTGGGGGTTATTTATTTTATATTATATTATTGAAGCCATTTATTAAATTAGGATAAAATATTATTTTAGTCTATAATATTTAGACTAAATTTTAATTCAATTTTTAATGTTTTAAATATTTTATTTTAATATAATAAAAATTTAAACAAATTTAATATAATATCACTTTTAAATTTAATATGAATTATTAATTAAATGAATAACATAAACACTAATAATATTTTTAATTAGATCATATTTTTTTATTTTCATGTGTTAGAAAAATATAACTAAAAGTTTTCTTATAACACTTTTTTTTATTCTTTTTTTTTTTTTTGTATAAAACCTTAAATTCTAATAATCAATGGTCAACGTTCTAAAAATAAAGAAAATCATATATATTGATGATTGTTGGACGGTCGATTTCACTTATATACTAAAATCGAACGTTATTGTCTCTTCAATATGTTAATTATTCGTGTTAAATTTAATAGTGGTATAATATTAAGCTCATTTAAAACTCTTAAAATTAAAATATATGTTTGAAATATTAGAAATTAAATTAAATTTTATCCCAATAATTACTTTATCCAGTAAATTATCATATTATATTGAAAATTAGAAATACAGTTTACCAAGAGCTTATTGCTTACATACATATAAATATAAATAATGTTCATGTGATATGTATGATCTCTAATAATAGTCTAATTAACAGAAACGGGTCACCATGAAGAGCACATGATGATGATTATTAAACCTTAATTCAACTAAAATGAGTAAATTAAAGGAAGAAGTAATGCAAAAAGTAGTTAAAAAAGTCAAAAGTCAATCCACTCATAACACAAGGAATTGAACATGCGTACAAAAATGAGCACGACCCACAACTAATTAATTAGTAAAGCAAATTTTATCAAGATATTAGAGGAAAATGAAAATGCTAGAAGGGATAACATACCATACTACATTAATAATAAAAGTACTTTAACAAAACCAATAAGTTATAACTCAAATGACATAGTCTTCCCATATTCAATTAATAGGTTGCAAGTTCGAGTATCCTATCTTTGATTAAAAAAAAAGTACTCTACAAAAATATATTTTTTCGATTTTTTTTAAAAAGATTTATAGAAAAATAAAACTAATTTTATGTTTAAATCTCTTGCAAAAAAAATTTTCATTTATTAATTACGTTTGGACATAATAATATAAAAATATTTTTTTGTTTATTTATTATCTAAAAAATATTTAAAAACAAATATATAAATAGTAATTTCTGAAAAAAATATTTTTTTTATTTTTTAGTATTTTTTATTATTAAAAATTTATTAAACATGTTCAAAAATAAAAAAATATATTTTTTATTAAAAAATATTTTTTTATCAACTTAATAACGTTCAAACAAACACTTAACCTCTTATAAAATATTTATTCTTCCCTTTACTATTAAATAAATTAGCAATTGGCCTTTGTCGTTAGTAGTATAGAACTTTACTATCTTATTATATTCATGAGAGAGCCTAATATATCTTGTTATATAAACTAAAATTAACTCAATAATGGATATTTATTGAAATGTGCACAAAGAAGAATTAAGATCATATTGGTATAATTAAATGGATGAATTGGTAAAAAAAAAAAAAAAATTAGAAATGTTTGTGTGGACTATGGAGTCATAATGCACCGATGTTAATTTAGGGAAGCGATCAAGGGATGTTCTACCAAGTCCAATAACTTCATCACCAAAGCCCAATGTTATTGGGTTTGGTTTAGATTTTTCAACTTTCATCCGATGAGGTTTTTGCATAACTTCAATTATACTTTATATTACAGGTCCAAAAAAAAAAATTATACTTTATATTAGTGTCTAGCTTAGAACAAAATCATATAATTTTTTAATTTTATTGTATATGTTTATGGTTTTGCAAATATTATGATTTTGTTTTAGCTTCTGTTTAATATTTTCCTTTTAAAAAAACGGACTTATTGAGAAAAGTTTTTTAACACTAAGTCTCATAAAAAATTAAGGTACTTTCATCTAATTCGTAATTATTTTTTTTTTCTTTCTTTCTTTCAATCTTAAATTGATTTATTAGATTTTGTAAATATCTATTACATAGAGACATTTATTTGTCTTGTTTTATTTAATTTTTTTAAGTAAATTTATGTTGTTTGTCTAATTTTGTATGCTTTACTTTACTGTGTTGAGTTCTTATTTAAAAAAAAAAAACTATTAAATTTACATATAAAAAAAATCATTAGATTTAGCTAAGCGTACGATTATTAATTTTAAATTATTTAAAAAGATATAAAATTTAATTTTTAAAATTTTTATTTATCAAGTATTCATTAAAAAAATTACTAATAATAATTTTAACTTATGTCTTTAATTATCTTTTATTATTATTGTTATCTATGGTACAAAAAAATTATATTTTTAATATTTATAATAGGGTTAAGTACTGAAATCGTCCCTAAGCTAAGGGGCGAAAATCAAATTCGTCCCCAACCTTTTTTTGTTATTAAAATCATCCCGAACGTTCAGAAACACTTTAAAATCTTCCTCAAGTCCATTAAAAAAATTTTAATTCCAAATTTGCCCCTGAACCCTTTGACGCTTGGTGTTTTATTCCCGCGAATTCCAATTCATTACGTGAGTAACGTTACACAAAGGAACACTGATCCTTCACTTTCAATGATGCCCTAACTGAGTGAGTGCTGGCCTGAGGAGTAGCGTCACTGCGTCTGGATTGCGTGGAAAAGAGTAGAACAGGAGCTCGTTCTCATGGCAGTCATCTAGAATCAGGTACGTGTGCAGCATTTGTTTTGATTTTTTGGAGCTTGAACTTAATACTGTGTGAAGGGTATTTGGTGGTTTACAAATGGGAGTTGGGTGTGATTTTTGTTTGTAGGTTTTAGGTGATGGGAACCTTTAACCTGACTGTGTACCATGGTGGTAGATTTGGGTATGACAATGGTACATTGGAGTATATAGGGGGAGAAAGGACTGTGATCGAAGATGTTGATATGGATTGCTGGTCTTTTTTTGAGGCATATGCTGAGGTGGGACAGTTTGGGTACACAAAGGAACAAATCGCAGCTTTCTGGTATAAGGACCCAAGTTCTGAATGGTTAGAGAACGATTTAAAGTTATTTGAGGGAGACAGAGATGCCATTGAGATGTGTAAAATAGCGAGGAAGAGGGGTCATGTTGTAAACCCCGGTTAAATTAGTAAATAATTAGTCAATAAATTAGTTTTAATAAGAAGGATTAGAAATGTGAATATTATATCAAATTAGGATAGAGCTCATCAAAACGAGAATTTTGACACTAATTTTGAGAAAATCGGCCCAAGATTGGACCGAATGGGCCGAACCGGTTGAACCGGATCCAAACCGGACCATCGGTCCAACCGGACCGACCTATTAAATGAACCCACGCATTGCATCTCCCTCATTTCAGCAACGTGACGCTGAAAGCTTGCGTCCAGGGAGGAGAAGAAAAAGGGGTCCGAACCCTCGTTCCAAGTTTAAGGCGCCGTAACTTTCCGATCCGAGCTCCGATTGTCGCACCGTTTGCGGCCACGCGTCCACCGCGTCGAGCTCTACATTTCTACCGGAACAATTTCATAGGTAACTTGCTATTTCACTCTCAGCTTCATCTTCCCCCAATTTTCGAATTTTAAGTGGGAATATTGAATTTCTTTGATTTCTGATGTTTTAGGATCCAATTAGCTTGAGAGAAACGTTCACTCTTGCTTATGTGAAGCTTGGGTGAAGTAAGGATACGATAATTCTATTTTAATTTCATTAAATTTGAGTTTTGAGTATTAAATTGGGTATATATGTATTATGAATGTGTATTAGGTTGAAAATAAATAATTGGGGCTTGAAATTGTGAATACTGGAACTTGGAGGAAGCGGATTAGTTGAGTTTTGAGGGGTTGTCTTGGTTTTGAATAAATAGCTTTGGTCGTTACGTGGAAATCGGCCAAGGTATGGTTTAGGTTTCTTGCATTTAATATATAATGTTCTGTGAAAACTTAGGCTAGATGACCATAGGATAAGTTGGAATGCAGGTGTATGCTTAATGTTTAGTAATTTGTCGATGAATACATATATTTGGTTGAAGTTTATTGGATAATTAGTTATTAACTAACGATTTGGTGAATTATTGATTTGAGGTATTTGTGTTAAAAGCTTAGGATTTGTGAACTATGATTCTTAGTTGAATTTTGGTTGTTGGATTTGAATATTATATGAGTTTAATTGTTGATTTGAAGTAGATTTATTGTGGTGATTGTTATGATGATGAGGAAGGGTATGTTGAATTGAAAAGAAAGCAGGTTTGGACCCGAACAGGGTGGCAAAGTCCGAGTTTTAGAGGAGATGCTGCCGAAATTTTATAGAAATTAGAGATTTTGTTTATATGATTATTTAAAAAGATTTAGATTTAAAGGTTATATGGTTTGATTTTGAGTTATTAAGAAAATGAGCATGTTTTAAGTTTGATTCATTTAGAAAAGAATGAATTATATTTTGAATTGGAACTATTGATGGACGGAATGGGAGGTGTGATAATGAAGGATAAGGATTGAATATGATTGATGTATGATGATGAATGAGATGCAATTGAGAATGATGTGGATGTTGAGGAATTATAATTGAATTATTTATATGGCTTATGAATTTGAATAATCTGAGATACGAGATTCCCTGGATTAAGTGCCGTGGCTTGCCACCACGTGTACCAGGTTGAAAACTCGATACTCTGTTGACCCTACGACGTAAGTGTGACCGAGCACTATATAAATTCCCGGGAATGTTACCCCCATTGAGCAATATTGATTATTTGAGAAAAATCTATGCATAGACTCTTGGGGATGCACGTCGGGGGACAGTCTAAGGACAATTCAGACTTGTCGGGTTGGCTGGATAACCAACAGATGAGCCTCATCAGCCATAGGACAGGCATGCATCATATGCATATTACTTGAATTACTTGCTTGTGCTCTAATTGGGTGTGCCTATCTGTACTTGCCATGCTAAATGTATATTTGTTATCTGCAGTACTTGTAACCTTCTTGTGTTTGCCTTTGTCTGTTTAGTTGTCTGTGAAAATGCATGATGGAGTTGGAGGTATGGAGGAATGGCAGTATGGGATTTAGATTTAAGGTTAAGTTAAGTTAGGATTAAATATTTTTAGAGAACCACCCTTTATGGCTTCTGTTTAATACTTTAAGCTCTATAATCTGAGTGTCGGTGTTCTAGGATTGCCTCTGGCATTCCCAGGACCTTATATATTATGTGTGTGGCACCTTTACCATACTGAGAACCTCCGGTTCTCATTCCATACTATGTTGTTATTTTTCAGATGCAGGTCGAGAGGCATCTCGTTAGGCGTCTGGACTCTTAAAGCGGAGGGGTTACTGGATAGTGTTGTTGTATAGTTTTGTTGTACAGTGATGTATATATATGTACTTAGCTTTCTCTCCGCATAACTTGTCCTTTTTGATCCTCTTAGAGGTTTATGGAGAGGCAGGATTGTGTGTATGTACTTTTGGGTTTTGGATATGTATATATATATGTGTAAATATTCTCCGGCCAGTCTTGACTTCGCAGGCTGAGTTAGGAGCTTGTTATTTTGTATCTTTGGCACTCTATTCCTACTTCTGTTATCTTATGTTTGACAGTTACAGTTTTCTTAGCATGCAAGTTAACTCGTTCCTTGAGCGTTGCGCTTTTATCTCGCGATTTTTATTTTCCCTATCCTTCAAGGCTCCTAGCATATTATAACTCTTCTGCTATTATATGTACTTATTTTATTTTAGAGGTCGTAATACCACATCACCTCTGTTTTACGACTTAAGCGTAAAGCTTTGTGTGGTAGGGTGTTACACATGTCGATCTGTACGTGGTCCATAAGGTTGAGGTTGATGAAGACTTTCCTGAAGTAGGGTTTCTTGATGTTGGAGGCCCAGGTGAACAGGTTCAGGAGACGGAGAGGGCCAATGATGAAGAGATACATAATCAAAAACAGCTGGTGATTTATCAGGGTGATGGGGTTCAAAAGGTGGAAAGGGCCAATGCAGAGGGGGTTAAAGAAGGAGATAAGCTGAATAGTGATGAGGATAGTGACGATGAGGATTTCATTCCATCTGATGGTGAGGTTGACAGTGCAGATGATGTGATGTTTACAGATAGTGAAGAGGAGTATGATGATGAGAGCGAATTTGATGAAGTACGAGGTGGGACGGATGGTGATCGGGTTGAAAAAGGAAAAGGGGTTGCAGGAGGTGATTTCAGTGATGAGGAAGGGTTCAATAGTGATGAAGTTGATGTTGATTATGAAGTGGGTGGTGGTTCCGAGAAAGAGGATAGCGAGGATGATGATAACAATGAAGCAATTAGATATCCGATCCATAAAGATGTGAAAGACATGACAAGGTACAAATGGGAAGTTGGAACTGTGTTTGCTTCAAGGGAGGAATTCAAGGACACTGTAACAGCTTATGCAGTGCAAACAAGAAGGGGAATGAGGTATGCGAAACTTGACTTGGTCAGGGTGAGGGCTGTTTGTCAAGAGGGTTGCCCGTTTTAGTTATATGCAGCAAAAATGAGTGAGAGCTTTAATAGTGTAATAGTAGACTCTAGGGAGAAACCTATAGTGACAATGTTGGAGGACATTAGGGTTTATTTGATGAGTAGGTGGGCTCTTAATAGGGAAAGAATTAAGAACTTTAATGGGACAGTTTTACCTCGGATTAGGATGAAATTAGAGAGGAGAGGCAGATCAGCTAGTGAGTGGAGGCCTTACTGGTCTACTGCACAAACATATGAGGTTGTTAATGGTTTGTCTAAATTTGCTGTTGATCTTTCTGCTCACGAGTGCTCCTGTAGGAAGTGGCAGCTTAGTGGTATCCCCTACACCCACGCCATTAGCTGCATCAACTATAAGGGCCTTGACATAGATGGATTTGTTGATGACTGCTACAAGAAGCCTGCATATGTCAAGTGCTATGATTCAGTCATCAATCCTCTGAATGGCTCAGATTTGTGGGAGGAAACCAACTTTGATGATGTCATGCCCCCTCCTTATCGAAAGCCTAGCCACAGACCAGTCAAGAAGAGGAAGAGAGGACCTAATGAGCCTCCGGACAGCAGCCAGTTCCACTTGTCTAGGAGGGGACAAATTCAAAGGTGCTCAAACTGTGGTGAATCTGGACACAAGAGGGGAGGATGCAAGAAGCCATCCCTGGATGTAAGTGTGTGTATATCATCAACTGCATGTATGTTAGGTTTACAGTTTCATTTTTTAATCAACTAAATTCTTTAATGTCTTTCAGGCCCAACAACCAAGGCAAGCTGCTAGCAAAAGGACCAGAGGAGGAAGGAAGCCTTCATCTATCAGACCTAAAACCAGATCTAAGACTTCATCCCAGCCTGACATGCCATCTGCAAGTGGAGGTTTGAGGAGGTCCACCAGGTCTAGAGCAGCATCTCAGTCCCAACCAGCCACCCCCTATTCTCAGCCCAACTCAACCCATTCCAGGTCCAAGCCCACATCATCCTCTACTAGGCCCAACAGAAAGCCCACTAGAAGCCTTACACAAGAATCATCAGCACCAAAGGAAAAGGGTGCAGCCAGCTCCAGCCAACCAGCCAGGCCAGTCTCCTTTAGTTACAGAATTTCACTGTATGTTTTCCCTAAAAGGCTGAGGCTCATGGCTAAACTTCCACCAAGACTTTGGGAAAAAATTTAGGCTGTTCTAAAAATTTGTCTTTTGTGCTGTAATTAATGTACTGTTGTTTGGTTTGAGATAATGTTTGTGACACTTTTCTTTTGATTTTTTAAAAACTAGACAACATGGCTTATGATCTTTCTTAGTGAGCAACAGAATTGCAGTAGATTTTTTGAGTATCTTGGACTATATTTTGTTTAGTCTCTATGTAATGGAATTGATGGTATCCACCATTTGGTGTTATTTTCCTATGCTTATTACTGAATTACACTAGACTGTGTTCTGCCTCATATTATGCTGCTTCTGTTTAATGAATTTCCTTAATTGAGTTGATATGTTACAGAGTTGATTAACAGAAGAGTTAAGTCACAATTTTCTTGCTAACAGATAAATTTTCCATTCCAATTAATTGTCAAATTACATGGAGATAATTACACTCACAAAATTAATCAGCAAAATCCTAAACTAAATCCAGATGTTCAGCAAGACCCAATACATCTCAATTTACATAACTCAGACCCAATCAAAGAAATGCAAACTGAACACTAAATTCTCTCCTAATTTCATCAACCATACTTCAATGGCATCACACACGCTACCCCCTCCCTCTGATTGAACCAAATCTGAGACCAGAAGCAAAACAAAACAAGCCATCCAGAAATCCCTAGCACTGCAGCAACCTTGAACTTCCACTCAATGTCCCTCACTTTTGCTTTCAGAGCAGCAACTTTCCTCTTCATCTTTGCAACATGGGGATCCTCACTCTCTGCTTCTGGGTCTGCCCATCGGAAGAAATCACACTCCTCCTGGATCTGCAACAACTCATCAGAGTCAGAGCCCAGAACAAACAATACCTTGCCATCACCCACCTACAGAAACTTAAAACCCTAACCTCATAGTAGACACACCCCCAAAATCGTCGCCCAGGGTTGTTCCTCGTTCCCGAAATCCTAAGCACGGGTCTCTCTCCATGTCCACACACAAGCTCCCTCTTCTACGCAGACGACCGACTCCGGCACGACCGTGAGCTCTCGGTAGCCATGGCTCCACTCACCTTCGCATGCCCTTCCTCCTTCTCTGCTTCGTTGGTTAGGGATGACTTCTCTGATTTAATCCCAACCCTCCCCAAATCACAACTTTATATAAATAAATAAATAAACAAATAAATTAACTTTATTTATTAAACCCTCCAACGGATAGTAACGGCTAAAGGACAAAAGTGTCCAAAAATTTTGTTTTCAGGGGGAAAGAACGATTTTAAAGTGTTTCTGAACATTCAAGATGATTTTAATAACAAAAAAATGTCGGTGACGAATTTGATTTTCACCCCTTACCTTAGAAAAGATTTCAGTACTTAACCCTTTATAATATCTATTTATCAAAGAATTAATTATTATGTTAATTTGTATAATTTTATCAAATTTTTAATTAAATTTTTATATATTTTTTTAATTGAATCTTTATACTATATTAAATTTTATAATTAAATTTTTATTATAATAAAATTATTAAAATTAATAAAATATTTTATTTAATTATAATTAATTATTAAATATATCTATTTTGTTTAATAAAATATTTTATAAATTCTAAAATTTTTGTTATAATAAAAATTTAATTATAAAATTTAATATAATATAAAAATTTAATTAAATAATATAAAAATCTAATTAAAAATTCCTTATGAGGATCTTAAATTAAATCTTTTATCAAACGGCATCAAATGATTCCAGTGAGTAGATTCTAAAATCCTATGATTAAGAAAATGACTTTGACTGGCAGGTATCTTTGTCTCACCTTCAATACCCTTTTCTTCTCTTTCTTGTTCTTCTTTTCTTCACTGTTCATTTTCCTTTCTAATTCTACTGATTTACTCCAACCCACACCATCCCTTCACAATTCTCTGCTACCCTTTTGGAAAAAGTTTCAATTGTTGGTTGTTGAAAGTTCAAACTCTCTGCTATTTAGTCTTCACCCAGCAACCATTCATAGGAACATACAAAGAGTGTAACCAATCACTTCCTCTCTCTGCTTGTGATCAAGGACTGGGTATCTTGGAAAATGCTTTAGGTACTTCAATTCAACTCAAAGTTTTCTTTTTTGAGCTTGTGACTTGCATATCTGTGTATTCACCTCTTGAGTTTTGTTTGTCTACCATGTTGGTTCATGTATGGAGATTGGAGATACAATAGTGGTTTCTTTAAGCTTTCAGTGTTTGTTGTTACTATTCATATTGCATAGAGTTGTTGAATCTATTCTGAATCCTTGATTATCCTTATATGTTATATTGAGGAAATAGTTAAGGGTTTCAAACTTTGTTTTGAGCTGAAGCTCATTCAATCATTGTATGGCAAGTGAAAAGGTTCTGATACCATGTTTAAATCCATGGAAGTGAAAGTCTCAATTAACTTGAGAGAAAATGTGAATGATTTCATGATATTTTTGGAGGTACAATGTGATTGCAGCATATGTCCTTTTTATATAGACACAAACACAACCCTATTTTTGATATTATCTCCAATATGAGATTTATATGCTATTTCCATTTTTGACACTTTTCAACATACTTGAATCATAGGCATTGATGTCATTTATCTGTGGCCTTCCTATACTTGAGTGTGTTTATTGTCTTGGGTGTGCTCGTTGGGTTTGGAAGAAATGTCTGTACACTGCAGGCTATGAGAGTGAAAACTGGGGCCTAGCTACTGCTGAAGAATTCGAGCCTGTACCTCGAATCTGCCGGATAATCTTATCGGTTTATGAGGAAGATCTTCGTAACCCCCAATGGGCTCCGCCAGGGGGTTATGGCATGAACCCTGACTGGGTTGTCTTGCGTAAGGATTATGAGGATAATCAAGGTTGTGTTACTCCATACATGATATATCTTGACCATGATCATGCTGAAATTATACTGGCTGTTAGGGGCCTTAATTTAGCAAAGGAAAGTGATTATGCAGTTTTACTTGATAACAAACTGGGGCAGGCTGAGTTTCATGGTGGTTATGTTCATAATGGGTTACTTAAGGCTGCAGGCTGGGTTTTCGATGCGGAGTATGAGGTTCTTCGGGATTTGATAGCGAAGAATCCGACATATATGCTCATATTTGGTGGACACTCCCTAGGGGCAGGGGTGGTAGCATTATTGACATTGCTAGCACTTGATAACCGAGACAAATTGGGGATACAGAGAAACAAGATAAGATGCTTTGCCTTAGCTCCTACTCGGTGCATGTCTCTCAATTTGGCTGTAAGATATGCAGATGTTATCAATTCCGTTGTACTCCAGGTTGGATAGTTTTCTCTGATTTTGATCTTGTTAACATATTCCCTAACTGAACTAGTTGGCATAGTAGTGTTTTAAGTGGACAACATTATCTGTTAAAGTTTACCAACGTATGCACAAATTAGTAATGGCTGAGGTGAAATGGACTTCATATCACATCTATGTTTGCATATGTAGCATGTTTTTGTGTCAGTTTGAGTGTTGAATATAAACAAGTAAGAAAATACATTCTTACAATTCATACAAGTAAACGTATATAGCCTATCTGGAAAAGATATTTTCCCCTCTTAACTTTTACCTTTGAATTTATTAGTTTTGTGCACTAATATTCCATACATGGTTTTATCTGACAAGCAGGATGATTTTTTGCCTCGGACAACTACTGCTCTAGAAGTTCTCTTCAAGTTGCTTTTATGGTAAATTTTGTATGTCTTCCTTACCCTTTCCCCCCAATTAAGGCATCAATGAAAACTATAATTAAGCCGTCAGTGACTTAACTGTGCGAAAACTGAAATGTAAAGAGATTGAATTCAAGATGCATTACATGGAATAATTTGAATTTTGATACAAATTAGTGAATTTTGCATTCTATATGTACAATTCATCTTTTGCCATTAAGATGAACTAAAAAAGTTTTGAACCCTTTTGTTGGCAGTTTACCTTGTTTACTGTGTATAATGTGCCTAAAGGATACTTGCACACTGGAGGAGAAGATGCTTAAAGATCCAAGGCGTCTATACGCACCTGGTCGTCTCTATCACATTGTGGAGCGGAAGCCCTTGAGGTAAATTATGATACTCTGAGTACAAATGCTTTGAATGTTACTCTACAAATGTTATCAGGTGGAAACTCAGGTGCAGTCGACTTCACGTGAAGTTGATATCTGAGAGCCGTTAAATTTTTTGACTTATTTGACTAAATTTTCATCTAACGGCTCTCAGGTATCAACTTCACGTGAAGTCGACTTCACCTGAGTTTTTACCATAGATAGATAAGATAGAGTTGAAAGTTGTAAGTTTATGGTTTCTTACATAGAAGAGACAAATTTGCATATATTTTTTCTTTTGGGGAAATTCAAAAGAAATTTAGCTTATTGTGGGTGCAGGATAGGAAGATTTCCACCTGTCGTTAGGACAGCAGTACCCGTTGATGGGAGGTTCGATCATATTGTTCTTTCTTGCAATGCAACTTCCGACCATGCCATCATTTGGATTGAGAGAGAAGCCCAATGGGCTCTTAATGTAAGCTATTAATTTCTTCCAATGAATTGTATTCGTCAGGTTCATCGTAGCTGTCGAATTAACAGAATACATAAATTCAGTTCTAATTTTAGTCTTTATTATCTTATCTTATATTATATTATCTTTACTTTTATCTTTCGTAGGCAATGCTCTATATATATTTAGTTTTACCTTCATAATTTACAAATTCAATTCAATCAATCAACATTCAATAAAAGTTCTTCATCTTTTCTTTTCCTATTCTTTCACAATTTTATCACAATTAATTGAAACTATATAGATTTGCCGAGTAATCTAACCTTCAATATTATATAGGGATATCCTTCAAATATATCAATGTATCTTGTTCTTCCGAATTTTGTTTCTCTATATACTGATGACTATATTCTATAAATATGGTCTAAATCCTAAAAGTTGAATTCTATTTTCTATAAGAATTTGTGTTACTATTTAGTTCTAATTGATCATTGTTTAGTTTTGACATGGCAGTGTGTATCTGCATTTAAAGCATTATATTTCTTGCAACAGTTAATGCTAGAGAAAGATAAGCAGATGGAAATTCCGGCAGAACAAAAGATGGTCCGGCAAGAATCACTGGCTCGGGAGCACAGCCAAGAGTACCACGCGGCCCTTCAAAGGGCGGTCGCTTTGGATATTCCGCAAGCTTATTCGCCGTCCTCATACGGAACCTTTCAGGAAATACATGACGGGGAAGATTCGGGCGGTTTGAGAAGGTCCAAAGGGTCTTTCTTGTCCAACAAGCAAAGAACAGAAAGTTGGAATGAGTTTGTTGGGCGCCTTTTTGATGTAGATGACTCAGGTCATATGGTTTTCAAGAAAACAAATGTGTAAAATAGTGTGTTTTTCTAATAACCACTATCTTAGCTTGAATAAGTAGCATTTCTTTCTTTCTTTTCTTTGTCTCTCTTCACTTTTTCCTTGTTTTAATTTTGGTTTTATTAACAATCTTAACGAAAATTAACATCATAATTGAATTATATCTTTTGGTTTTTTACGGTATCTCCTAGTCCGACAGGTCAATCTCCTAGTCCGACAGGTCAATGACTAATCTGTCATGGATTGAAGTTCTATTTAAAAGTTTGTTGCCTGAATTACATCTTATTAAAAGGGTTTGACTCAATTTGGGTTAAAGGGAATTGGTGTGAGTATTTAATTGGATCAACAAAATGATCCAATGCAAGTGCAATATTAATACATATCCCTATCTATATTGCAATCTAGTGTCCAGATTCTGTGTCTTACAACTAATTTTCGTAGCTAAAAACCTTTTTTCTTAGGTCAATCTTATTATATATGTTTTAGATATCATTTTATCACACTGTTTTCTGGTTGGAGCCAGAGACATTAATGTCTCTGCATCCATGGTTGGAAATTGGGACAATCTCAATTTTGGAATGACTTCTTTATTATCTATTATTTAACTAAATGATGATTATAAATGAAGAGATTTCATTTTACTACATTTAGTTCATTGATTAAGGATATACTTGACAAGCCAATGAGATATAGTTTAAATGGTATAGTCTTCTCATGCTTAATTAAGAGATCGCGGGTTTGAGTCTCCTATCTTTGGTTAAAAAAAAAAAAGATATACTTAACAATTTAGTAATAATTTTCATATAGAAAAATTAGAGTAATAGATATCATAAAACAAAAAATGGCATTATAATTTACATAAAATGTTACCCCATTTATAGGGGAAATTACATATTGTGTTTGATATAATTAAAATAACAACTATGTTATATACACACTAAAATCAGCTACCAAAATTAACTATTAGTATAAAATGTATGTTAAAATATAAATATATATTAAAAATAAATTAAATTATATATATATTTATGCATAAATGCATTAGTAGCTAATTTTAGTATACGAATAGTATTTTTATTAAAATAAATACATGCACAAAAAAGTCATCCCGAAACACTTAAGTCAAACAAATAAAATATAATTCACTAAAAAATAAAAATAGTCAAACAATAAAATAACAGACTGAAAATATTTTTAAATTCTTCAAATTGTAATGAACCATTATATGACTAAATATCTATTTCTTTCAATTGAGAGTCTATATTCTTATAATATTCTTTGACTTGCAAGGCTAAAATTAAAGGATATGTATGGAATCAATGTATCAAACTTTGCATAAATGTTAATTGGCTAATATATGTATTTTTATTTTGCAACAGCACCTAAATTTCAAGTACTTGCTTGTGTGTTCATATGTTTGAATTTGACCAACAATTATATTATATATGTGTACTTATAAAATATTAATATAATGGACATTGTACTAAATTACATCTTATTATTAGATCGATTGACTGCAAATTCAATTAAGAATTTTATTTCATTAATAGTAAATAAACTGTGACAATCAATATGGTGTCTTGTATTCTATAAGTCTCATTTAATAACTACTTTATTAAATAAAGAAAAAGATATAAAAATATAAATTTGTTTGAAAAAATGAAGATAGAAAATAAAACAAGAAAAATATTTTTGTACTTACACAAGATTTGTTCAATTTTATGTTTATTCCTATCTCTATATATCATCTCAATAATGTTTTTATATTTTTATCTTTAAGTACATAATATAATAACTAGAAAAAAGGACAAATCGATCCTAATTTTTTTGGTCTGTAGACATTTAAGTCCTGAGAATTTAAAAATACATTTAAGTCATTGACTTCTTCAAAATCTGGACACATCGATTTTTAGGTCTAATTTGTTACATTTTAAAAACTCTCACGTGTGTATTCGTATCAACCAGATCAGTACAAGAAAGTCACGTTTGATTTTTTCATTGGGCCTTACAAATCCAAGTGAATATAAGAGATTGATATGTCTAGATTTTAAAAAAGTCAAAGACTTAAATATATTTTCAAATTTTTGAGAACTTAAATGTCTCGGATCAATCAAAAGTTCAAAAACTTATTTGTTCTTTTCTCTAATAACTAATAAGCCAACAAAGCTTCTTGTATATGTTATTAACTTAAAAATGATGGTTTAATGGTTAATTTCCTGGTCTTAAGCACCATTAGTAGTGGTTATTGACCAAGTAATTTAGTCAAAACCTTTTCACATAAGAATGTGAGTTCCATGCATTGCGGAATATACAATTTCCATCATGGTTGGTGTGCTTTCCTTACCAGCCTGTCCTTCTGACTGTGAATGCATTTTCTTACACATATTATAGTTCAAGCTGGAAATTAAAAAAAAAAAAAAAAAAAAAAGAAATATATTATATGCCATGACCAAATCATGTTGGTGTTATTATTTTAAAATCAGGTTGCTGGGAAAAAAGAAAATGAAACTATAATGCATGCTATGATATATAATAGAATATATCAGGCTTCTTTCTTTAATTTTCTTAAATAAAATATTAAACCATCTACAACATTAAATAATCAACAATGCTTCATCACCAACTTAATTAAACAACTAGACAAAAAAAAAAAGTATTTTTCACGGTGAAAACTCAGGTGCAGTCGATTTCACGTGAAGTTGATAACTGAGAGGCGTTAGATGATTTGACTGATTTGACTAAATTTTTATATAACGACTCTCAACTATCAACTTTACGTGAAGTCAACTGCACCTGAGTTTTCGCCATTTTTCACACACACAAAACAAAGTGTATTAAAGTAAGTAACTCTCTCATAGTGGAGGCTAAGAAAAATTTTTAAGCACTTTAGGAAAGATTTTATATTTTTACTAAAGCCATGTTGAAGGCCTTTACAAAAAGCCATGCCTCATGCTTGATGCTTGCTTATATATATATATAGTCTCATTCAGTTTAGGCCTCCATTCTTTTATAAGTTATTAACTTATATACTAATAATAAATAATTAATGACTAATGACTCTACGCAAAGGGCACCAAGAATTTAATTAGTTTTGCTTTAAGCTTTTTGGTATATATCTTTGTTGGCACTTCTCCACCTTCTTGACAAATAATAATAATAAAGGGAGAGCTAGGGGAACAATGAAAATTTTGAACAACATGAACAATCACCAATCAAATGAAAATACACTACATCCTAATTTAATGCTACTAATAAAATTTACTCTTTTAACCCTATTAATTCACATTATTTACACATTATTCAAAAATTTTATTAGTTACCTATACTTTTCCTAATAATAAACCCTCATTTTACTTCTTGCAAAAACACAAAAGACAAATTTGTCTTCCAAATTTAAATATATTAATTTATTTTACATTATTTACCAAAAAAAAATAATTTAATTTTTACAAATATATCTCTAACCATCCAAACACAATCACAATGTAAATCTAATTTAATCCTCGACAAAAGTACGGAAAACAAAGTTGTCCTTAGAATTTAAAATAAATAAATAAATTCATCTTTCACTGTTCAAATAAAAAAAAAAAAACAATGCAAATGCCCATAAAAACATAAAGGATAATAAAATCATTCTTATCATTCAAATAACAAAAAATATTATGTACACAAGTCATCATATATTTGTATAATATATATATATATAATTTAATTTATTTCGTATGTATAATTTATATTTCAATAATTAAGAGTGACAAATTAGTTACTACATATAGAACTAAAATTGTACATGAGGAGTAAATGATTAATATATGTTCAATTTTTAAAATATTAAAGAATGAATTATTAGCTCAAGAAGAAAATATTTTGTCTCCCATAATTGTTTAGATAAGGACAAAATTGAGAATATATTATTATAAATTTATAATAAAAACTTGTCTTATTTACACTCTGCCTCAGCTTATATATGCATATGCTTGAGTTCCATTCTTCTTGTGATCCAAGCTTCTGACTTAGAACTATATATATATATATATATATATATATATATATATATATATATATATATATATATATATATATATATAGATAGATAGATATTAAATTAAACCCAAAACCTTAGGCAGAAACATATATACATAAGCACATACATACATAATCCTCCTTCTTCATATACATACATTTTTTTTTTGTTTGATTAATAAGAAGAATGTCATCAAAATCCAATAATAATAAAGCTTATTATTATGCTGATCTTCCAATTTTGGACATATCTCAGCCATTAGAAGAATCTTCATTAGAATCTCTCTCCAAAGCTTGCAAAGAATGGGGTTTTTTCCACATAATCAACCATGGAATCTCCAAAGATCTATGCAACCAGCTTCATTCACTGTCCAAATGTCTCTTCTCTCTCCCATCTGATACCAAGCTTAAGCTTGGGCCTTTCTCTAATGTCAAATCTTACACTCCACCCTTCATTGCTTCTCCATTCTTTGAGAGCCTCAGAGTTAATGGACCTGATTTTTATCTCTCTGCTAAGTCTTCTGAAGATGTTTTATTTCACAGAACCAATTCCAAATTCAGGTAATTAATATAATCTAATTTAAATGCATTTATTGTTAATGTAACAAAATTTTATACATTTCTCGTGGCATCAGCAAAAATAACTACTTTTTATCTTGAATGCTGTTGGTTATTCAAAAAGTACTCTTTTACTTTATATTAGTATAATATTATGTTTTACATTAAAAATAACAAAATATATATGTTTAATTCATTTAGGGTCCGTTTGGAAAGTTTTAAAATAATTTTTTTGAGTTTTTGACTTATAAAAAGTAGTAGTTTAAATGTCTGGTGCAATTTTTAAAACAAAATTGCGGCTTTTTAAGAAGCTATTTAGAAATTTATAGAGAAGTTAAAAAAATAGACTTCTCTCATAATACTACTACTTTTTATCATATTTTTATAAAATAAGTATTTTTAGAACTAAAAATTCAAACCCAAAATAACTTATTTATAAGCTATTTTTAATATAGTCATTTATTATTTAATCTATTTTTTCAAAAAGAGCTTAATTAAGCTATTTACCCAAACTGGGCCTAATAAAAAATTGATTCTCTTTTTGTTTGTTTGACAGTGAAACTTTGCAAGAATATTGTAGCAAGATGGCAGAACTGTGTGAGAAGATTGTGAAGATTGTGTTGATGAGCATAGGTGAAGGATTTGAGAAAATGTTCTATGATGATGAATTCAGAAAGTGCCATGGATACTTAAGAATAAACAACTATTCAGCCCCAGAAGAAGAAAGAGAAGAAGTTGAAGGACTTGGAATGCACACAGACATGAGTTGCATAACAATCTTATACCAAGATGAAATTGGAGGGCTTCAAGTGAAGACAAATGATGGAGAATGGATTGACATAAAGCCTTCAGAGGGAACACTTGTGGTTAACATTGGAGACATGTTACAAGCTTGGAGCAATGACAAGTTGAGATCTTCAGAACATAGAGTTGTTTTGAAGCAACCTTGTGTGAATAGATTCTCTTTGGCATTCTTTTGGTGCTTTGAGGATCACAAAGTCATTGTGGCACCCAATGAGGTTGTTGCTCTTCATCATGCCAATAAGAGATTCTATTCTCCCTTTCTTTGCTTGGATTATTTGAAGTTTAGGGAGAATAATCAAAAGGGAAGCTTTGAGAAGGTTGGTTTTACTGTTAGAGATTTTGCTGGAATTTAATCAACTCCCATCTGTAATTATTGGATTTTTTTTACTTAATTAAAATTTTATCTGATTATGTCAAGTGCGAATTTTTATCATATTAAATGTAAAAATTCGTATTTGTCATAATCAGATAATTTTTTTTTCATAATATTCAATCATAAATTATTTTTTTTAATGGAAGATGGTGCTCTGTGTTGTGAAGTTGTATAGTTTGCATGTATTTTCCATTGTTTACTAATTACTAGGAAAAGAAAATAAAGAGAAAAAAATGTAAATTTATATGGGGTAGAAAAGTTGGAGTTTCCAACTACTTCAAACGAAAGAATAAAATGTATGTGTTATATTATATATATTCTTATTGGTTTTGGTTGATGTGCACAATATATTTGTCAGATTTTGTTTTTGATATTAGAGTAGCAACGGTGTATTTTTAAAATGTAGGTTGATGGGGTGTTATTATTAAATGTGAAACCGTTTAATTAGATAAACAAAAATCGGACCGTCCGATTTGTGAGAAGTACAGAAATCGGACCGTTTGATTTGTGAGGATACAGAAATCGAATTGAGGAATTTATGAAAGAACAGAAATCAGGTCGAGAGATTTTTGTTAAAAAAATTTAAAAAATTGAAGTATACAAATCGGATCCTCCAATTTGTGTATCTTCCACACTTTTAAAAACTACAAAAAATTACAATATTAAGAGAAAATACCACTTTTACTTTCATATACAAAAAAAAAAACCTATATTTGTTTTATTTTTTGAGGCATTACTTAAAGAAGCAAAGTATTATGAACTACTTAAATTATTGAATTTATCAATTTTTGATAAATAAATTAATCGATAGTTTTATGTAAGATATTAAAATTTGTGACTCCATCTTATGCAAAACTCTAAGCAACTCTAGAGGGCTTGTGAAGCTAGATTTTTCTCCTTAGGGAGTAGAGCATATTAAATATCTATTATAAATAGAAGAAAAAGTAGAAACCTCTCTCTTAGGCATAGATTTTCTTGGGTTTTGGTTTTGCAACTTAGGAGTTATTATTTTGGAATTTAAAAAAATAAAACATATAATTAATCTAGTAGGCAGACTAAAAAAAAAAGAAAAGAAAATGGAACTAAATTTATATAAGTGATAATGCATGGCAGCTTGTATACAAGCTGTATTCTCCCATTTATTTGGTGTATATAAATTGGTAAAATTCTACAATCCAAGCTGTATCCCTTTCACAAAATTGATGGAGGTATTTTTTTTTTTGGTTACCCACAGTATCCTCTAATCCGAAAGACTAAAAACTAATTTGTCGCGAATTTGAGTTCTATTTAAAGGGTTGCTGTTATGCATGGATATATATTACATTTAAGAAAAGTACTACTTAATTAGTTAATTATGAAGATAAAAAAGGGAATAAGAGTGTGAAAAAATGAAAATATGAATTGTATTGTGTGGAAAACATATTAATAAAATAATTATACAATAATGGCCTTTTATTTATATATTGAAATAATATTTATATACTGTTATTATTTATTTATTTATTTGTATAATTTTTTATGAATTATTTATTTGTATAAATATAAACATAAAACTCTAGTTAAACAAATATAAAATGCGGTCAACTTTTGAAAAAAGTGACCAGTCAAATATTCAATTAAAAAAATAAACACTATCAAATAATAATATTAATTTAATAATATTTTACATTAAAACTTAGCAAAGTCAGCTGCACACCTATTTTTCGAATAATATTCATAATAAATAAATAAATGCAGTAAAAGGCTTTGGAAAGAAAATTAACTAAAAATGAATAGGAATGAGAGTAAATATATCCATGCATACATCCATTATGTGTTATTTCTCAAGTAGACCTAAAGAAAAATAAACTTATATTATCTCACCTTTATTTAATTTATATCTATATATTTTTTTTAGAAGTGTTAGGGACCGACAAATTTTAAAATTTATAACCATCAATTTAGTTATCATCAATATTTTTAATAGTATAAAATTATATCTAATAATATAAAATTAATTTTTTTAATAACTGACTAAATTTTAATAAAAGTACTAGCCTCTTAAACTTTTTCTATTATAAAATTGAAAAAAAGTGGGGGGGGGGGGGGACCATAATTTTTCTACCCTAATATCAAAAGAGAAATGATAGCAGGAATATCCTTTTTCTTTTGTTTACTCTCCCACCTTTTTTAAAGGAAGAAAAAATGTAAAAAGATGAAAATAACTTTCGGTGAAGTTAATTTCTTAATTAAAATGCTTATAATTAAAAAATTGATATTTATAACAATATATAATGTTAATATATGGAGTTTGGTGTCCAATTTTTCTATTTTCTATTTTAACCCTACTAACATAATTAAAAAATATTGTACAATTAGTTATTTCTCTAATATATTTCACTAACAGTTACAAAAACTCATGCATTCTATTCAATTCTTTATTCTCACAGTCTCTCTTTTTTATTTTTTTCTGTGGCGATATATGAAATAAGAAAAAGAATAATTAGAAGCCAACAAGTATTTAATCAGTGGTGATAAATAGTTTTGTTATAGATCTTATTATATTATGAGGTATTCATTTAAATTATATTTTGTTTAATTTTATGTTAGACTTTGTTTGTATAGTGTTTTTTGAGTATGTCTGTGAGTACTATACTCTGATGCAATTTAATCTCATTCTAATTATTCTATTAGAATTTTTCTGTAATCATAAAAGATATATCTTTTTATTTTTTTATAATTTCATCCATTCTACTGCTTCTTTATTTACCTCTTAATACATTTTGTTATATTTCTCTTGCTGCCATTATTTTTTTACCTTTAACACTATCGATTTCATCACATCCATTATTACAAATTTCATTTAGTTTTACTGCAGTTCACATATAACTTCCACCTATATTTTTTTTTTAATTTACTTACCCAATTAATATTTTCATCATTTTTTTACCTTTTTAATTTGTCCCCAATATCTCACGTACAAAGATAGTGTTCTATCTTTTTCTCTTACCAAGGAAGAACTAATTTTTTTATCTCATATGTATTCTTTATTTTTTTACATATGTCTGTACCTATCAATGATGAATTGGTCCAATATTTTGTTAAATTCATTTTTTTTCTTTTTTAAATTACTTCATACTAGCGGCTCACCAGGCACTATCGTGCCTGTTGAGCCGCTTTTCTATTGAGTTTAAAATAATTATTAAAACTAATAATATTTCTCTATATATTTATCTTCAGAAAATGTTGGAAGAAAAAGAACAATATTACCATCATCGTTCATTGGTAGCCGTCGCGACCTGACCCAACGATATGAAGATGGAATGGCGATTGTTCTTAAAGAGGGCAAGCTAGATATTTTTTTCACAATGACATGCAATCCATTTTAGACTGAAATAACTTCAGAACTCAACCCAGTTCAAACTCCACAAGATCGTCCAGATCTGACAACAAGAATTTTTCGAGCCAAATTTGAAAGAGGATGTAATTACTAAGGGTGTCTTGGGAAAGGTGAAGAGCTATATTTATGTCATTGAGTTTCAAAAAAGAGGGTTGCCACATGTACATATGTTGCTAATCTTAGAAAACAATGACAAGTTAATTGACCTGGAGCATTATGATAGTTTGGTACGCGCAGAGATACCATCTAAAGAAGTAGAACCACACCTACATGATGCAATGCTAAAACATATTATTCATGGTCCTTGCGGTACACTTGATCAATCTTCACCCTGCATGAAAAATGGCCAATGTAAACGCAACTACCCAAAAGAGTTCACAGCAGAAACACGAATAGGTGACGACTCATATCCACAATATAGGCGACGATTCGACACTCCAGTACCGATTAACCAAAATGTCACAATTGACAATAGATGGGCAGTTCCGTACAACCCTTGGCTACTACTAAAGTATGATTGCCATATTAATGTTGAGATATGTAGTAGCATCAAGAGTATAAAGTATCTCTACAAATATTGCTACAAGGGTCCAGACCGGGTTGCAATGGAAGTTCACAACAGTTCTAATGTTGACGAAGTACAATAGTTTGTTGATGCAAGATGGATCGCTGCTCTAGAGGCATGTTGGAGAATATTTAAATTTAACCTTTACCGAATGTATCCATCAGTGGAAAGGTTACAAATTCATTTGCCAAATCAACATCAAGTGAGCTTCTATAATCACCAAACCATTCCTGAAATACTTAATGATGATTATTTCTTTAGAACAATACTCACTGAATTCTTTGCCCTAAATCGTGAGGAGGACCAACAATCTAGGCATCTTCTGTACAGGAAAATTCCAGAGTATTATACTTGGCACAACAAGGAAAAGGAATGGTGTCGACGCAAGACACAGAGGAGATTCATCGGTCGAATTTATACTGTATCACCTTCAGAAGGAGAAAAATTCTATTTGAGTATTCTATTATCTAATGTCAGAGGACCAATCAGTTGTGATGACTTGCTAACAGTGAATAGGGTCCAATATTCGTCCTTCAAGCAATTTGCTCAACACCGAGGATTGTTAGAGAGTGATAGTAGCATCCGTGCGTGTTTGGTTGAGACTTCTGTTTTACGATTGCCATGTGCTTTACGAAGGTTGTTTGCAACCATCTTAATATTTTGTGAGCCTACAGATGTAAGAAGCTTATGGGATGAATTTTTTTCATATATGGTGGATGGTTATCCGTAAACCAACACCACAACAGCCTTAGTGTTCACAAATCGGCTACTCAGGGATATAAATGATATACTCCTTCAGCACGGAAAATAGATTACACAATACGATTTGTCAACTCTAACTCATGAAAATGACAATGACAACTCGATACCCAGAGTTATCCAAGAAGAACTGTCTGTCGAAGTACCCCGGGAAGACCTGTGTTCAGTAGCAAGATTGAACAATGACCAATCTAAAGCTTTCAAGTGCATTATGAATATAATTGAACGAAGAGAAAGTGGAGTGTTCTTTGTTGATGGGCCAGGAGGATCAGGCAAAACATTTCTTTACAGAGCTATAATTGCAGAATTGAGAAATAAGAGACATATTGTCTTGGTAACTGCATCATCAGGAATAGCCGCAACATTATTGCCTGGGGGTCGAACAGCTCATTCTAGGTTTAAGATCCCAATTAATGCAGAACCATCATCCATTTGCAACATAAGCAAACAATCAGATCTTGTAAAGTTGATTAGACAAACAACAGCAATCATCTGGGATGAAGCACCAATGGCAAATAAAGAAACGGTGCAATCATTAGACCGCACTCTGAGAGACATATTAGCAAACGATATGCCATTTGGAGGAAAAGTGATGGTGATTGGAGGAGATTTCCGCCAAGTACTGCCTGTCGTACCAAAAGGTAGTAAGTCATAAATGATCTCAGCTTCTATAGTTAAGTCTCATTTATGAGCTTCGACTAAAATTCTCCATTTGCGACAAAATATGCGATCTTCTAATGATCATATTTTTGCTGAGTATCTTATGCACATTGGTGATGGAATTGAGCCCACCATACATGAAGACTCTGTACGGATACAAGCAAATATGGCAATTCCGTGGGAGGGTGAAACATCATTATACAAGTTAATAGAAGAAATATTTTCAAACTTACAATCTCATGGGTGGGACGCTTCTTACATGGTAGAAAGGGCAATATTGACGCCAAAAAATCATGATGTGCAACAGCTTAATGATATAATTATCAACCAGTTTCCAGGAGAAGAACGAAATTTAGTCTCATTTGATGAGGTAGAAGGAGATGCTAATAATTTATATCAACAAGAATACCTTAACTCAATTTCTACAGGCGGGTTGCCACCTCATGTGTTGAAGGTAAAAAAAGGTGCACCTTTGATGTTATTGAGAAACATAGACCCTAAGGCTGGCTTATGCAATGGTACAAGGTTACTATGTCGTGGAACTTTTCAAAACATGTTGGACGTAGAAATTTTAACCGGCCATCACTGTGGAAGAAGAGCTTTCTTGCCTCGGATAAAACACAAAACAACAAAAAATTCAGGACTGCCTTTTATACTTATTCGGAAGCAATTTCCTATAAGGTTGAGTTTTGCAATAACAATAAACAAATCACAAGGATAGACCATTCCTAAAGTAGGGATCTATCTCCCTAAACATGTATTTAGCCATGGCCAATTATATGTTGCTCTGTCTCGAAGTATTTCTCAGTCTACTACAAAAATTTTAGTCAAAGAAGGAAAAATAGATGGAACAAGTGGAGAATTTACCAGAAATATAGTTTTCAAAGAAATATTGTTACCTTCACCACATGTAATTTATGTTCTTAGTAAATCTGTGTATAGTTACTTCTTGATTTTCAGTCTTCATATCATTTTAATTTTTAAATCTCTTTCAGTGATATAGATATTTTTGTTTACAAACTTCAATTTATTGACGACTAACGACGTATATTTTTTTAATAGATAATTTGATTTCAAAGGAGCTCATCAATATATGCCAGGAGATAAAGACAACAAATTTAAACATCTGTTTTATGCAATAGGTACGTACTAATTATCATTAACTGAGACATACTAGATGTAGTAGAAATATATTAACAAATATGAATTACAGAAAGAAGGATTCCAAAGTCTCTGGAGTGCATGAAAAGATGAGCAAGAAATTGCATCAATCGAACCAATAGACAACAAAGTAATTTTTTAAATTAATTACTATGAAAATTGCATTAAATATACATACTTCTATTTCTATGTTAGTAATCATAATCATATGTTATCTAATAGGTTCATTCCCTTCAAATTTATTCTATTGGTTAGGGAGGTACGGTTAAAACAGACAAGACCCAATTCTAGAAGATGATAAAAAAGGAAATACTATTCCAACAACATACAAGGTAATGCAATCATCGTAATCAGAATGTTATTGATATGCCTATTATCTATCTTTCTTCTATATTCTTCATTTTCCATTAAATAAAGGGAAAGAGTTTATGCCTAAAATGTTAAAAAGTAACTCTGAAATTGCAACGGAGATTATGTTTCCCATGTTGAATAAAGTTGTAAAAAATAATTTTAAACCAGTGATAATAAATTAAATATTTTTCTTTTTCCAACAACAAACTCACAGAAACGGAACCAACTCATATTAGTAAAGAAGAACATTGCAGGTACCTTTCATTAGATTAAAAAATCGCACAAAATAGAGGTAATATCGAATAATTATAGATTTGAATGCTCTACAGAGGGTTTAATGGCTTCTTTTGTTGTGCATGTGTAGGAAATCCAATCTCAAACAAAAAATTTTAATTTTGCAGGTTTTATTTTTTTTATTGTTAAATTGTCGTTCAAATATAATAAAATTTGTATTGGCATATGGTATATTTTATTGATTTCTAAATTTTGTAGTTCTTCAAGGCTCAAGAATTTATTGATAAGGAGATGTATGAGGAATTGCTAAAGATTTTTTCTCGATACAAATTCAGAAATTACTTTAGGTTTATCTTAACGTTTTTACTTATAGTTTGATCTATAATCACAAAAAAAAAAGACATAATTATTTTTCTTCTTTACACTTTTTGTAGGCACAAGAAAGATTCTTCAAATACAGATTCGTACTTTGGCTTACCACTTAAAAAAAAAGTCCTTAAACAAAGAAAAAAAATATGACTTTTAAATATAGCTCATTTTTTGTAAACAATCGTATTTTTCTATTTATTTTTATGACTTTGAGTTAGATAGAAGAAGATAAAATATTATTGTAATAATTATTTTATGGATTATGTTATTTGTAGATTTGTAGATAGGTGATGTATGTGTTCATTATAATTAAATTATTTTCATATTGTTATTGTTTATAGATAGGTAATATATGATTATTTTAATTTAAACATTTTTATATTATCATTGATTATTCTATATTATTATTTTTATGTTATTCGAATTTAAAATTTTAAAATTCATTAAAATAATTAACTTTAAATCCCATAAAGTGCCTGTTCAGCCGCTAGTAGTAATAACGAGGTTTAATTACTCTGTTAGTCCTTATAATTTCGTGAAATTTTTAATTAGGTCTCTATATTTTTTTTCTTTTAATTGGGTCCCTATATGTTAATTTTTTTTCAATTAAGTCGCTACCGTGAGTATAACGTTTAAGATAACGGAATATTCTATTTAAAAAACGAATATTCTTATGAATTAGTTAAAATAGCTAGTTAAACATACATCTATTTTTTTAAAATACCAAAAAAATTTCCTCATATTTTATCCCAAAGAAAAAAAACCCTATCCAGCCCTAACTTGCTCTCTGAAGGTCGTGTGCACTGCGCTTCTTCTCCATCGGTCCGTAGTCTTCATCCATAGTCGTCGTCGTCCGTGGCGAAGGCTTGGTGGTCGTCCGTCTGTCGCATCCTTCTCCCTGCGCTGCTCTGTTCTGCGTTGCTCTGTTTTGTGGTCTTCTGCGTTGTTTGCCCGTCGAAGCCCTCACCGTGCCTCGCCTCGCTGCGCTGCGCCTCGCCTCACCATACCGCACCTCACCGCGCTACGCCTCGATCTGCCTATACTCAATTTGTCAAAACAGGTGACATTAAAATTGATTTTTTTTTTCATTTTTTGGATGTTGATGAAATGTGTTTATGCATATGTCAATTTTTTCGAAGACGATTAAAATTGGTTTGCTCTAATTTTAGTGTTTGATATTCATATAGATATTGTTTTGAAGTAACACTTCTTAGGATAATTCTTACTTAGATACTATCGTTCGTTTTTTACTTAAAGTGATTGGATCAAACCTAGTTGTTGTAGTAGTAGTTATGACTTGTGAAATTCGATTGGTGTGCAAATGCAATAAAGTTTAGTGATTAATTTTGAATACTGTAAATATGTTCTTAAGTATTAATGTAAAGTTTATTATGCTGTCATTACTCATTAGGTTATATTATATCAAATGTGTGTGTGATTGCCGAGACATGGATTCCAACAGTAAAACCTTCTTGATGAGTTGATATATAATTTGGTTATACTTAATTTACTTGGATAGTAACTACATTAAAATGTTTTCTTAATCAACTGGAAAACATATCATTGATATGCTATGTCCATTCTGCAATTATTTCTTAATTTAGTTCTTTTAGTATATTTTTACATGCAGTAATGTGGATTTAGTTGTATTCAATGTTAATTTTAGAGATTATAGAAATATCTTTCATTGAATATTTATAGTTTCATCGAATTTTTAATTAAGTCCCTATATTTGTTTTCTTTTCAATTAGGTCCCTAAGAGTATAAAAGTAATTTCATAATTCACTAACATTTTTTTTACAGTTAACGTCAATAGGGACTAAATTGAAAAAAAAATTAACGTGTAGGGACCCAATTAAAAGGAAAAAAAGTATAGGACCTAATTGAAAATTTCGCAAAACTATAGGGACCAATAGAGTAATTAAACCTAATAATAATACAAAATTCTACTGTTGAAAGAGAATATATATATATTCTCTCATTTTACCTTTTTACGGTTTTTTTAAGCAACTTAAAAAATAAATATAAATTCTGTAAACATCAACATTATTTTTATAATAAAAACTTTACTAAAGTGGGAACAATGTAAAAAAACTGGTGATATTATATTATTATCATATATAATTAGATATTAGTTTACCTGGCCTTTCCTTAAATTCCACAAGGTTATTGACACAATATAATTTTGGATGTTTCATCTATCTTTTCCTCTTACGTTTTCTGGAAATTAATGATTTGCATTCTGGTTTTTATGATCATTATTGTCTACTAGGTAGTCATGTATCACATGCATGCTTTGCCACATTGATTAATTAAACATTGACGTGATAATTGTTTATTATATATTCTGTTGCTCTCTATAACTTCATTAGTATAACATAGATACCAGGAATATTTGCAGTGTAATTTGGATCGATTTTGAGTCAAAAATATCATTCGATTTGAATACTAACTTTTTTAGAGTGCGGTTTAGATTGGATATTTTTTTTTAAAAAAAATCTAATCTAATCCAGTTCGATCTAATTTCAAACGGTTTGGATTGGATTGAATTTACGGTTTTATAAATTAAAAAAAATTAAATATATATAACAAGATTCAACATCAAATTTTAAATAATTAACAATAATAAAACAAGTTTTAACAATATCGTAAAAAATTAACGATAATATAATAATAAAAATAAAATTATAAGTTAGTTAAAATAAATAAATAAATCACATTTTAAACATAAAATATTTATTAAATAATAATACATGAATAATATAAAAATATATAACAAATTAAACATGTTATAAGTATAATTGTAAATACAATAATAAATTAATAATATTATAACACATTGTGCAGTTCGGATTGGATTGGATCGGTTATGAAGAGTAGATTTGAAATCCGATCCAACGGTTTGCACAAAAAGATTTCAATCAAATCAAAATTAGTGCGATTTTAATAAGTTTTCGATTTGAATTAAATTAGAGGAGTGTTTTAATTTGGATCGGTTTGTATTTGAACAAATCTTATGTACTCCCACTACTACATATTTAACTTTTATTAATATTTAAAAAATATTACCAAATCATATTAAAATATTACTTATGTATATTAGTAACATTTTAACAAATGTTAAATATATTCTATGTTACTAAAGAGTTTTACTTTCTTCTAAAGATTTAATAACTTTTAGTAAAAATGTTACTATAGATATTTTATAGTAATATTATGAAAATGTTACAATAGACCTTGCTTGGTAATACGTTACAATAACAAAGATTAACAAGTGATCAAAGATAAATCTTATGTACTCCTTCCTTATGTACTCCTATTATAATTTATTATTATCAATATTAAACTAACAAAAAACAATTTATGTAACAAAACAAAAAACAACTAAATCAAAAACCAATATATTTTTAGTAAAAGAGAATGATTACGCTTATTATAATTATACTTTCGTTTCGTCTTTCCTCCCCTAAATGTTGTATAGACTCCGTGTTCGTACCAAGCCTTGAGTCCATATTTGAAATCAAGTCTTTTCTTCTTTGAATGTTGTATAGACTCCGTATTTGTACCACGCCTTCAATCCATATTTGAAATCAAGTCCTCTCTTCCTTAAATGTTGTATAAACTTCATATTTGTACCACGCCTTCAGTCCAAGCCTTCAATCCATATTTGAAATCAAGTCCTCTCTCCCTTAAATGTTGTATAAACTTCATATTCGTACCACGCCTTGAGTCCATATTTAGAAGTATTGTTTAAAAAATATTAAATTTAAAATCTTATTTGTAATATCAAAAGAAAGGCTTGATTTTCACCGTACAAAGTAAATTTTTTTGCCTTTTTTGAGTAGGTAAGCTTGTAGTCTTTATTGTTAGTGTTCTTTTTAGTGTAACTCTATATTATATATCTGTTTCTTCTTCTTCTGTTTCTTTTGAGTGTTCATTCATTCTTCTTCATTCATTCTTCTTCTTCTTTTAGTAAACTGGGCAAGCTTGTAGTCTTACTGTTAGTGTTCTTTTTAGTGCAACTCTCTATTATATATGTTACCATGGTACAAAGAGTTTAGGAAAGAAACGAAGAATTATTTAGAAAAGTATTATTTTTGTTATTCATATTTCTCATTTGTGATTACAAAGTTCTTACCAATATATAGATCAAGAGTACGCTAAGAGTACATTTGATATTGAATAATATCCTAATAAATTACATTGATTTTTTTCTAATCCTCTTTGATATTTTTCTGATTTTGTTCTCTAATTATAATGTTCTAATAATATATCCGTTTCTTCTTCTTCTTCTTCTTCTTCTTCTTCTTGATTTTTAATCTCAATTGCTATTTCAGGACTATAGCTCCCAAAAGAAAGAGAACTATACAAAATGATGTAAAAGTTTTTTTTGGATAAAATTATTGTTTTTTCCTCTTAATGATATTTTAAGAGAGATATTAACTTTATTCTCAACAACATAAACATACTACAGATCAATAATTGGAAGGAAGTTTCAAAAAAAATGAGGCATCAAAAGAGATGCGGTAAGAATTGTATTATATTGTTTATAAGTTTTCGGTTTGGATTAAATTAGAGGAGTGATTTAATTTGGATCGGTTTGTATTTGAACAAATCTTATGTACTCCCACTACTACATATTTAATTTTTATTAACATTTAAAAAATATTACCAAATCATATTAAAAACATTACTTATGTATATTAGTAACATTTTAATAAATGTTAAATATATTCTATGTTACTAAAGAGTTTTACTAACTTTCTCCTAAAAATTTAAAATTTTTAGTAAAAATGTTACTATTGATATTTTATAGTAATATTATGAAAATGTTACAATAGACTTTACTTGTAATACGTTACAATAACAAAGGTTAACAAGTGATCAAAGGTAAATCTTATGTATTCTTTATGTACTCCTTATGTACTTCTATTATAATTTATTATTATCAATATTAAACTAACAAAAAAATAATTTATGTAACAAAACAAAAAACAACTAAATCAAAAACCAATATATTCTTAGTAAAAGAGAATGATTACTATTATTATTATTATACTTCCGTTTCGTCTTTCCCCCTTAAATGTTGTGTAAACTCCATATTGGTACCAAGCTTTGAATCCATATTTGAAATCAAGTCATCTCTCTCTTGAATGTTGTATAGACTCCGTATTCGTACCACGCCTTCAGTCCATATTTAAAATCAAGTCCTCTCTCTTTTAAATGTTGTATAAATTCCATATTCGTACCACGCCTTGAGTCTATATTTAAAATCAAGTCCTCGATAAGGATTTCCTTTCAATTCTATGGATAGCAATTTAGCACAGTTGTAGATCAAATTGTACACTGAAGATTTGTAAATTTTACGTACTCCTTTCTCTTACGTGTGATGGCTACACTTAAACATGTACTTTAGGATGACAGTAACAAATTAGAGTTCTTATTAAGCGAGAATTTGTGATTAGTTCTAGTAAATACATGTAATTATTAGTCATAACAAATTAGATTTTTTTTATTAATTTAATATTAATGATAATTAATTACAATAAAAGTACGTAAAATTAACCATAAAATATTCTTTTTTAGTTTTTTATTTTCATTCATTTTAAAATTTTGTGAAAGTGAAAACAAAATGTAGAGGGAACATAATTTGTTTTCCCCTAATATCAAAAGGAAATGGTAGGATAAATATTCCTTTTCTTTTCTTTACTCTCCCACCTTTTTCAAGGGAAGAAAAAAACTAAGATGAAAATAATTTTGGGTGATCTAATTTCTTAACTTAAATGTTTATAATTAAAAAAGTTGGCATAGTAATAATGGTACAAAATTCCATAGAGAAAAGAGGGAATATCTTGAAATATACATACATACATATAATCTCTTATTTACTTTCTCATGGAATTTTTTTTCTAAGCAACTTAAAAAATAAATATAAATTGTGTAAACATCAATAGTATTTTTGTAATCAAAACTTTACTAATAAAGTGTGAACAATGCAAAAAAGTAGTGATATTATCATATATAATTAGATATTAGTTTACCTTTCCTTAAATTCCACAAGGTTATTGACACATGAATTTTGGACGTTTCATCCATCTTTTCCTCTTAAGTTTTCTAGAAATTAATGATTTGCATTCTGGTTTTTGATGATCATTATTGTCTATTTGGTAGTCATGTATCACATGCATGCTTTGCCACATTGATTAATTAAACATATTGATGTAATAATTGTTCATTATATATTTTGTTGCTCTTCATAACTTCATCATCAGTATAACATAGATACACATGAATCATGTTATTTGGACCATAATGTATTTGAGTTAGCTTTTTTAATTTGGAATTACATAATCACATACAATGATGAATTCATTATTTTAGGCTTAGCAGTTGGCCGTTTTCTAAACTATATTATATATAAATAAATGGTTTCATATTATTAGGAAAAGGAAATGCATCCCTTATTTATGTACCGATAGTCAACTATACAAATAAAATATGTATTTAATAAATCTAATTATTTCATCTCATTTCATTAGTATAACCATAATAAAACACTAACATGAGATTACCAAAATAATAAATAGTTCATAAATGTGAAGTTGTTGTGATTAATCAGATAATGACAAAACAAAAAGGGTTAGTATCCAACAATATGAACCAAACCAAAACAAAACAAAACAAAAATATTATGATCAAATATAATAAGATCATGATCATAACTGTAACGAGAGGAAATTCAGGTATATATATAAGCAAGTTGCCAATGATTTAGATACGTATATCTTTTCAAAAATAAATGATTGCATATAAAAAGAAGAGATGGCACTCAAATTAGTTGAGCAAGGTTTTTTTATCTTCAAAGATTAGGGTAAGCTTAAGTATTAATATTTCAAAGTATTATCACATAATGCACTTGAGGATTAAACAACAAGAAAACTAAATAGTTGCTACTTTTTGGGGGAAAAAAATACAAAGTAATATTCATACTAATAAAAAAAAAAACAAAGCCCACGTGAAATTGGGCTAATAAATATAACTTTGTTTTGTCTTCTTCTTCATATTTTGTTAGTTACTTGCATCTCTTTAGACAAATGTTTGGCTAATCAAAATTACTACGGGACAGAAAAAGATTAAATACTATTTATTTGTGTATAAATATATATGTTTAATTTATTTTTAATATTTATTTTATATTTTAACATGTATTTTATACAAATATTTGATTTAATGACTAATGTTTTATGTAAACGTAGCATGGTTGTTACTTAATGTAATTTTTTCTTAACTTGCAATTATAATTTATAAATACATCAAAGAGACAAAAGAAATAAAGTAATACTAACTATCATTGCCATACATTAATAATAACTATTACTTCTAGCATAATAGAGTGATTTAATTTATACACCAAATTATGACAATTGACAAGGCCAAACTAAATTGAACAATTGAACTCATACAAGTGTAACAAAGTTTGCAACTAAGAACAATAATAATGTCTCAGATCATAATATTACACTTGTTAGGAAGCAAACCATAGTCATGGAGTTACCAAGTTGAAGTAACCAACACAATAAGAAGCATTCAGTACTCAGAGAAGAAATCCAAATGGACAGAGTCATAGATTTCCAGACACTTTCCAGAGTGCTTCTTTGATCATCCCCAGCGGCGCAGTCGCTGTGCCTCGAAACTGAAGCAATTTCATAAAAGAATTCATTCAAACTTCACAACAAAATTGTTGAAGGAGGAAGCTAAGAAACAAAGAAAATAGAATTCTCAATAAATGGTTTAATTATTCTGAATGTCACTGAATTTTGCTATCAAGTTCTTATATTGTACAACTATTTATACAATGTAAGAACTTGATTACAAGTTTTGACTTAATTGAAAATTGAATAAAATTATAGAATCTATGACAACAAACCTTGGATTTAAGTGTCAATGTAAGAACACCTTCAGTTGTTGATGACTCAACTGAGTGAGCATCCAAATGCAGATTGTTAATAGCATCCATGATATCATGCAATATATATTCTCTATAAGGACATTTCATCTCAATCAAAACCTCTTGCTCCTTCATGTTAACCTTCACATCCAATGGCTTATTATTATCTTCTTCAGACACAACAAATCTGTCTATTTCTTCTCTGTCTTTTTCATCAATGTCACAAGCCTTTCTCTTGTTCATCATCCAGGGCTTCCTCATTCCCTTATTGTAAACCTTTCTGGCTCCATAGTTATCTGATATCTGCTCTAGCATATCTGGACATTTTCTTTTGGTTCTTGCTTCTGAATCCGACATGTCCATGTAAGATTCTAGTTCTTCCACTCTTGTCTCAAGCTCTTTCAAGTACTTAATTGTGTCGCCTAGGATCGAAATCTTCTCCACCTATATGCAGTGACAAATCCAGAAAATTTTGATAACGGAGGCAAATATAATACACAAACATAATAAGATCATGGGAGTAATGTATTTATAAATCTATATACTTCATAAAGAGCATATTTTTCTATGTTTACAAAGTGACCTCATGAAATACTTCAATTTCAATAGGTTTTAGATGAATTGGCTCCTTTACAAATTACAAATCATTGCAATCCCATACACAAATCAAATTTTAGATGAGAATTGTAGCATGCAATTTCGAAGCTATATAGTTCAAATCCAATATCATTGATTTTAAGAGTATGAAAACAAAGTACCTCACTTATAGGATGAGGAATTGAAGACTTGAGAATCTTAAAGTTTCCAGTTTCTCTTATTTTATCAGATAAGACATTTTCCCTGAACTTGTCATCAGCATTTTCCAATCTATTAGTCCATTCTTTTGTCTCATTTTCTTTCATTGATTCGATAGATGAGAAACTCCTATGCATAAGAGGGACAGTAAACAGAGTCTTCTTCAACAAGCTTTGCTCCAACCGCAGCCGATTTTGCTCACAGATTCCTCCTTTCTTCCATTTCACGAAACTCGATTTGCAATTTGAGTTACTAGCATACGGATTCTGCTTGAAAGCCGACGATCTCCCAAGAAGAGCAGAGAGTATTCTTGTGTAGCTTAAGTGTTCATCAGTTGCTTCTGCATCCAATGAACTTCTATTCAAATGATTGAAGCTTTGAATTCCCCTGATTAGTTGAACATCCTTTGAAGCCTTTCCCCGGTTCTCGGATGCCTCGGATATACAATCACAAGAACTCAGGGAATCAGGTGCACCATTGCTCAAGGCATCATCATCATCCATGAAATGAACTTGAGAAGAAGGCCCTCCATTATTGATTCCCTCAACCATCGATTCTCCAACACGGCAGTTGTGCTCGCAACCATTAGAACATCCATCAGGAGAATCCATGTTGGAATCTTGTTGTAGTTCCTTGATAGGATCTTGATCAAGCTTGATTTCTTCAGCTGGGGAACATGAGTACTCCAAAACCTTTGTGTCAACCAAAACATGTTCACCATTGGAGCATGGTTGAAGTTTGTCATCATCAGGCTTATTGAGTGCTGATGAAGATTTATCAGAGCAAATAGGCTTTGAGAATTCCAAGAGACAAGCCTTCACATGTTGAATAAGATTAGGGTCCTCTAGCACCTAATTAAGCATAATCCACATTTAGAACTAACACTGAAAAGAAAATGAAACCAGATTCATGAAGAAAACAATGAAAAATTTTACCAGTTCAGTTGTACCAATCTCAATAACACCCCCTAGATAGGGAAAGCACACTACAGTCTGAAAAACAGGTTTGAAACACAGTATGAACATTGAGATCTTTGTTACTGCCACAATGTAATAATCAGAAAGTATCTCCTTTTGCTTTTGATACCAACTCTTTTGGTTGAGAAGACATAAATGACTGTCTAATATCACAAATTACAAGTATGTTTTTCTTCTTTAAAGCTCTCTACAACCATAAATTTTTAATTTCTATTGAGAAAATATAACACATACCTGAATTGATGCACTCTGGGGAGTGGGCACAGCAATTGACACCAATGTCCAGATCAAAGAATTGTTAAGATGAAGAAAGTCACATGTGTCACAACAATTAAAAGCAAAAAACACAAATGATAAATTTATAGGGGTAAGTTCCAACCTTTGCAAGTAAAGAACGAGAGAAAACTTTACTATCTGCATATTGAGCATTGCATAACCATATCGTTTCGCCGATTTCTAGTGCTCTACCAGGCAAACTGTGTAACAAGAAGGAAAATTGAAGATCTATGATAGTGAAACATAGTAAACAAAAAATGTACATATTAACTACAAGAACTTTGACAGAAAGGAATACTACATATTGGTCTATTTTCTTACAGCTAAATATTCTATATAACCAAAAAAGGTGAAATCAATCTTTCTGAGAAGTTACTGTATCATATTTGGGTTTTTGATTATGTTTAGAGTCCCTGATTAATGTGAGTTCATCCAAACAGTCTCAATAAATTAAAAAAAAGGAGAAGAAGATGATATACCTTTGATTAGGATAGAACACAAAGGACATGCAAACCAAATAATACCACTCAGAATCTGAAAGATCCTCAGGAGACAATGCAGCTGAAGGCCTTTTTGTTTGTGGATCAGATTCACCAACAAGAAGGAACTTGTACAGTTCCTTCAGCTGCTCACTCCTCTGAACTCCAATTTTGTCATTCTTGATCTCCATTGTTGTTTGCACTGTCTTCATTGTCTTAATGTCTCCATTGTAGTACCCTTCCCTCCATTCCAGCACTCTATATGTGTTCAATCATCACATTGTTCACATTAACATAAGTTTAAGTATCAAAGTAGCTTAGCAAGTTGGCCTTATGTTTCAGTAATCTCAGTGGAAGTTTCTGTAATGGATACAAATCAAGTTTCATTTGGTTACATTGTTTCCTTCTTGTAACTCAAGATCAATTTTCTTTCTTTCCTCCTAAAATCTACTCATCAAACTCTGTTGTTTCACTTTACTATCCATTTATGAAGAGGAAAAAAAGTAGAAGTAAAAGTAAAAAATAAAATAAAACAATATAAAATTCATTTTACATGATATATGAAGCATCAACATCATTCTTTTCTTTTCTTTTTTTATCCCTGCATAATGAAAGCATTATGTATGTCTCAAAAAGTTCTCATAAGACAACAGCTTCATGAAACTAAAGACACATGATCATCATATACACAAGACTCATAAGAATAAACATTACCAAAACAGAAACTTCATGTCATGAGAGAAAAGTGGCATTATTTTTTGTATTCTAAGAAGGTTTTTTTTTTTTTCTAATTGATTACCCTTCTTGGGTTGTTGAAGGTGCCCAGAAAATTCCATAACTCCATTGAACACTTCTTACTGCCACAGCTAACTGTGTACTCAAACTCTTCTGCATCTTCTCATGCTTTGGACTCCAAGAAGAAGCCATGGCCTTAAAAACAACTCAAATGTCATAAAAAACCTGCACCTTCATGCAATGATTACTTCCATTTTGGTATCATATAAAGGAATCAATAGAAAAATAAATAATAAAAAGAACAATATCAACAGTACAAAAAAAATTAAAAACAGCTGAATACAAAGTACACACCCCACAGATGAAAACAACTTTTGCTCACTGAATTTACCATGTGACTGTGGAGTGTTGTTGTTAAACTTTATGCAAAAAATGTTGAAACCAACACTGCCACATTGAAACGAAGGGAATCAGTCTACAATTTCTTCTATTTTTAAGTCTAAGGTGGTGGTGGCAACAGTAATTGAAGAATCTAAAGTGTTGTACTATAATTTATTTCACTCAGAATATATGTGCATAATGCATGTGTGGCATTTTGCTTATCATTACACTGCTTTCTTGACCGTACTGAAATCATTAGAATCTCACACACACACACACACATACATTCATAGTGAAATTTTAACAAACACCTATCGTGCAGATTAGGTTCACTACATAATTGCCTTTTATTTCTTCTCATAGCTAATTTTTCTTCTGTGCAAAACTTTCTACTTAATAACATGGAGCTTAGTTTTGATGTAATGTAACATAAGTGGTATTTTTTAGAAGGAACATTAATTTTGATAAAAATATGTTGTCTATGCTTAAATAAGTGTCTTGATAGTACTAGTTGTGTCTTGTGTGGACCAAAAAAAAAAAGTACTATTTGTTAATAAAAGTACAAATCTCTTATTTATAAAGCTTTTAGGACAATAAATTATTGAATCAAATACATTTGAGTTGTTGACTCAAAAAAATTAATGCCTTTGGATTAATCAAGACTCTTAATATAATTAGCATTTAGTTTATTTTTTTAAACATCTAACTAAAGCTAGGACTGTTAAAATGGACTAAATTCTTGGATCAGTCCATTTATCTATTTAAATGGGTGGATTTTGTCTCTAAAATTAAATCAGTTTAAATTTTGGGTAAAACAGGTTAAACCCGATTAACAAAAAAAAATGACGACTTAAACGGACTATCTCATAGGCTAAACAAGCGGCTCGTTTATTTTTTTTTCAAAAAATGTATTACTTTTAGCTAATATTTTTTTATTTGACCCGAAAATCTGACCTATTAACTAAAAAAAATATACTATTTATTTAGAATTTTTTACCTAAAAATAAAAAGATAATTGGATCAACCCATTTAACTTATCTGATTGATCATAAATGATTTAAACTAAAAAATTATAACTTACAAATAAAACAAATTAAAACGGATCAAATCTAAATAAGTCAGACTAGTCCATTTGAGAGCCTTAACTAAAGGTTGTTATACCTAATACAGTTAATTAGGAGTTTAAAACTAAACTCATTAAAATAAATTATGCTTTTGTCATTGGGGGTTTTTTCATGTTAATGGCTGTATATTTTGTAAATATTATTTTTCATTGTTAGTTGTTTTGTCATTTGGCTTGGCCCACTCAGATTGAAAACTCTCTGGAAAGCTCTGCATTGCATTGCAGTGCAGTTGCCAGTTTATTTGTCTTTAAATGCTTTTTCATCATGACCAAATACTTTTATTTATTTATTTATTTATTCATTATTCTTTGATATCAATTATGATGACAAGCTAAGATACTTATTAATAGTATTTTTTTTAAATTACGGAAAAAATGTTTATAATTAAGAATTGATAAAATAAGATTAAATAAGTGGTTAGTCATTATAAAATGTAAGTTTTTTTTTTGCTTTAGTTATTACTGTTAATTTATTTATTAAATGCTAATGCATTAAGGTAAATTTAAACTTTAAATTTAAAAATTTAACCTATCATGTTAATATTTAATAAAATAAACTAATAACCAATATAAAAACCAAGAGACTCTAATTTGCTTGTACCAAAATTAAGAAAAATATATTTTATGAAGAAGAAATTACGAAAACAAAAAATTATTTAAAGCTGTACAATACTACAATAATACATGTACAATATATTAAGAGTATGAGTTGGTCGAATTATTGGATTATATTTAAACTCGCACTCGACCTTATCCATATATTAACTCGCTTTACTCTCAACTCGACCCACTACGAATCGAATTACTAACCCTGACCAAATGAATTAGATCAAATTAAATATTCACATATAAAATTAATATTACTAACCTTACTTTATATCATGCAAAATGGCATCATATGCAGAAATTAACCCTACACCAACATTGTACATATTCTTGTTAGTTATGTAAAGAGAAATGATATATGTTTCAACAAGAGTGGAAGATATTCATTTATTTAATGAAAAATGTTGGTCATGTATACTATATGAATAAGTTAACTTAGTTTGTAAAAATTTGAATGATTCATCTTAATTTTTGAAAAATTAATCTTTTAATCACTTTTTGTTTTAACCTTTAATATATAGAATAATAACGTAGGGTCACCCACGAAACACAATGATTTAATAAAGTATCACATAATAATGCCATTTAATATGATATATTATCATCCCATAATATTGTTAAGATAAAAAAAAATTCTGAGAGGCTAATTTAATTTACTATTAACAATTTTAATAACTATAAATAAAGGCCAAAGTAACTCATCTATATCAGTACCCGAACTAAATTCAACATTATTGTTGAACCAAAATTTATATGTAAAATATACCGTGTGAAGTCCTTAGAAAATTATCAATTATCTATAGAAGTCAAATATTTATTTATTAGTTATAAAATGTTGAAAATGAATTGCATTTATTTTTTAAAACGAAAAAACTCAACACAATTGATTAAGAAAAATGGGGTTAAATTTTGGCCTCTTTTAATTTTATTTTTAAATTAGGATTCTGTTGAGATACTTTGAGTAGAAAAGCAGGAAATACTTTAGTTTTGTCTTTTGACGGGTTAGGAGCCAAAACAGAATTGCAAGCAAGATAAGTTATTGTGAAGTATAGCTGGATATGATAATCATGAGATTATTTTATTTTGTCTCCTATAGTGCAGAATCAGAAACAGAAAAGAGAAAGAGAAATGGCACACAGATGTATCATAGTTCAGCTACTTAATACAATGTAGTCTATATTCAGTCTCCATCACAACTATGACGAAATTTCACTATCTTTCAACAGAATTATATTAATCAATTCTCCCTAGGATTCTACCCAATCCTATTTGGAAAAATTCAGTTTCTAACCCAAACCAAACTTGACTAGGAACTCACTCTAATTTTCAATAGTAAAGTGCTCACCCAACTTGTAAGGAAATCCCCTCAGAATCATGACAACAAAACAAAAAAAAAAAAAAAAACTTACAAAAGATTTCTGAAATAAACATAGGCTTTTCTCCAAGTCTAATTCTCTTGCCTTTTTTCACTCAATGGTTTTTTCATACAAATCTCACTGTTATGTTTTTACTATTGAAAACAAAGAAAGACTAGACTGAGACAATAAGATATTCAATGAGAACCATGAAGGAGAAGAATGAATAGCTCAATAAGCTATGGAAAACCAAACTTTGTGCTTTCTCTCCTTACTCCAATCGTTGGTTGTTCACCCTTTTAACAGAGGAATGAAGCTTCCAAAACTTGAAACTTGCTTCAACACTTGTTTAATTTCTTCTCCTAAAAATTATAAGTAACAGTGGTGTGACAGAGGAGAGATAGAGTAGAAGTAGTGACTGAATCATACATGCAACTATATCTTCTATCTTCTCTTTTAACCTCTTTCATCTTGCTTGTTGAATCTGAATCCTTCATTCTTGCTTTGACTCCAAGTCAGATTCTTGAACGTTGATTCACAGCAGAGCTCCATTATCTTCAATATTTTCAACTTTCTACTTCTGTACTTACATTGAGAAGATTTTTTCATTAAACTTTAATGAAGCACAAATATAAAAACTTTTTTTTTTGTTATTTGCCTTTCGAATGTGATCTTGCCTTTTGTCCTAGTCTCTTTGACTTTCTCTTCTTTGTTTAGATTTGAAAACTTGCTTTTTGTTCTTCGATTTTGCTCTAATTCTAGGCTTTTCCTTTTTCTTGCTTTGCTTCAGAGAAATCACGTGGGTGATGGACTAAGAGAAGAGAAAGAAGAGAGAGTTCGGTCGCCACTACTCGCCCTTCGACGCGCGCCTCTTTTGTTGCCGGCAGCATCCAGTTCGGTCGCCCCCTGCGTTCAGTCACGATTCTGGCATGGGCTTCGCCAGAAGGCCTCATCGGTGACTCAGTTTCACATCGTAGGATCCTGGGTTGCTGCTCGCCTCAGCTCCAGAATCGAGACCGTTGTGCGCGCCCCCTACGTCCTGCATCCTCCGTCTAAACAGTTTCTGTTGACCTCGTTGTTGTTGCGGCCCCCAAACACCTTCCGTCGTCAATGATATACGGGAGGTTAGTGGGTTGATGTCTTAATGCGATGGTAACTATTTCTGTTGCTGCTAGTTGTACATGCAATGAATCTTAGTGAGGTTTTTGATTGTTTATAGTAAAAATTTTCATTGTTGCAATTTCACTGTATCAGAACGTGTAAAATAAGTTGTTATACATGATTGTAATTGATTTAATCTTAGCGTGGAAAATTTTTCAAAAATTTGATTTAAATAGCGTAGTAGTTTTCGCTCGCTGTGTGAACTTTTGTATGCAATGTCACATAAACTAGTTGACTATTGTCGTTGTTTGACACTACTCTGATGAACTTAGTTATTTTCTTTTGTTTTATCATATGATGAACTTCAATGGTGTTATTATGAGTTTCCAAAAATCAATAAAAGGGTTTTACATTGAGAATTAATACTTAATTTTTTTATTATATAATAAGTTGTTTTTATCGTAATATAGTTCTCTTAAAATCTTATAACTCTTTATATTGGTTCTTTCAATGAGCGGTGAATCAAAAAGGAATATTTATGCAGAATTTTGCTTACTAGACTGAAAATTTTACAGGATAAATAAAGTGTGGTAAATCAAAATTATCCGACTACTACTCTAAAAAAAATATATACATAAAAAATTCAAAAATATTATTTGTACATTAAATTTAGTTACTAAAATTAGTTATCATTAACATAAATATATGAATTATTTATATTCATATTTAATGTATATTTTATATTTTAATATATATTTTATATTAATAATTAATTTTAATGTCTAATTTTAGTGTACCTTAACATAATCATAAAAAAAAAACCATATTTTATAACTCATTTTTTCCACATGTACACTGAACAAATAGATCTTATATATAAAATCATTCAATTGTAGGGTGATTCGGTTTCTATCTATTTGCTTCAATAAACTTCCATTTAATTGTTTTCTTGCAACTTGCAACTTGCAACAACCAACTGGTTGGTACCCACGTGCACCTAACTCCATTTAAACACTTACATTGCATATCTAAGCAAAAAGGATAAATTAATATGGAGAAATAAAAATAATATAATTAATATAAACTTTAAATATATATATATTTTTTAAATTTTGAATGCATATTTTTTAAATATGTATAGTAAAAATCGTCGATGACAACCAAGAAAAAAAAGAATGCTATAGGAGATGTATGTATGCTTAGTGAAAAGAAAAATGAGAAATTAGTTAATATTGACTGACTTGTATGTAAGATAAATATAAAAAAATGTCAGTCATATAATATTTGTGTTAAAGAAATACTAGTACTACTAGTAAAGAGTAGAAAACATAGTATGATTTTCTATTTCATAGAGAATTATAGCTTTCTCAATTCCCATTAATATTTATTCTTTTGTACACAGTTTGGTTTTAATTTGTTTAGTCTTTTTTGTACAAATAAGGATTTCCCTTAACGGTATCAAGATGTAGATATGATCATATGAACATTAATTAATGTTGCAACATTATTTCTTATTACTTCTTCGAAATCTGAGTATGAAATATTTTGGATATCATATCTACTCTATAGTATAGTGACGGGGTTCAGTTCCAATTCTGTTAGTTATCAACAAAAAATTTGAACAACACGAATAATAAACTATATTTTTAGTCCACATAAGGTAATAAAAAAAAAAAAAACAACCGTTCATCACAAAGTATTTTTCTTAAAAATTCTATTTTCATCTTTTACAGTTTATCATCTCCCTTCTAACTTTTTTACCATGGGATACTTCTCTCCAAATTCTCGCCGCATCGTCGGTCTCTCTCACTAATCAGCTTCGGTATCGTCAAACTTTTTCTCCATCAAATCGTCGGTTTAGAATAAAAATAAGTATCCACAATACATATTTAGTAAAATAAACATTCATCAAATTTTATTTTATCTATTTAATTTTTTTTTTTAAATTAAATAAATATCTACTTTAGAATAAAAAATAATTATTTAATTATTTATACCTAATAAAATGAACATCGAATAAATTTTATTATACCTAATTAAATTCAATCCAAATTAAATAAATATCATCCACTTTAACATAAAATAATTATCTACATACCTAATAAAATGAATAAAAAATTAAGGAGAGAAGAGGAGGTGAACAACAATCATCTATCACCATCAGCATCATTCACCATTCTCATTTCTCCATAAGAAAGAAAGAAAGAGTTTATTTCCTTTGCCAACGCCAAATGCATACGATAATAGTTTGCCATCTGAATGAGAAAGGCAAACTCTCAATGAGAAAATTCTAAATTTTTTGACATAAAGAAAAAAAAATATAACTTTACTTGAGAACCACCATGACCATCATAGACTCCAAAAAATGAATTGCTTACTGACTCAAACTTTAATTCAGTCCTTCAGTTACCCTATCACCAATTAGTATTTCAATAGGAATCTTCATGAATCAGGATAATGTTGCAACTGTGTCTTCCATTTTAGGACAAACGGCGGTATCGGCGTGAGGCTGTGACGGTGTCGGCGTGAGGCGGTAACGACGTCGGCACGGGCTGCCATGGGACAGTGGGGCGACGTGAGGCTGCGGCAGCGTCGGTATGGGCTATGAGTTAAAAAATGAACATCACCCATTCGGGTACAGGATAATAAACATCTTATGTCATGAAACCACTCATCCTAAAAGTTTAAGGATCGAACTCTTGACTTTTCGGATCTAGAGCTCTGATACCATGTCATGAAACCACTCAGACATCCCTAAACCTCCATTATACACATTGTACAGATATTTCAGTGACTTCCTATACTTTTAAATTTTAAAATCTGTTAATAATTATTTAATTAATTAAAAATCTAAATTTTAAATTCAAATTTACCTTTTTTTCTTAAATCTTTGTTCACAATATACATTATTTCCTTATACTTTCTCGGTTCCTTAAACTCTTTTTTCTTTTGAAGTTTCCTACTATATATAATACTAAGTAGTAAGTACGTTCTATTTTTGATTTACAACAATATCTGTCTTTTCTTACTTAAGAAAAAATAGTTCAAAATATCTATTACTCTCCTATTTTAATTCAATAGTTAATAATGAGATTTTTCACCTTTAATAAAAATACTTTTAGTAAATAATTAATCTTGTTATCATACTTGATGATTTTATTTTTTTAAATAAATGTACAAATAACTAAATTGACATATAATAAGAATTGAAAAAATTAAAATGGAAGAATCTAATAAGATTTGCAAAATGAACTTATATGATTTTTTAAGTATTGAACATTATATTATATTGTGAGAAAAATGAAATGCTCTAATAAGATAAATATACGGTTTCAAAAATAAATAAATAAAAAAGCTTAATATAAAGGCATTGCATGCAATTCAGAAATTATTTTTAATATGGAAATAGAAATAGTATTTTGGTTGAATATTGATATTTGAAGTGTATTATAGTATTGTAGAAATTATTCAATATGCTCCCACGCGTTTCAACATGTCCCCACGTATTAGTCAATATGCTGGCACGTGTCCAACATACCTCACATATTGGTCAGGATGCTGACACGTATCCAGCACGCCCCCACGTATTGCAACATGCCCCCACGTGTTGACTTTTTTTCTACAAAATTCAGCCATCTCTAATTATACCAAATAATCCCATTTAAAAAAAAAACACCAATATTTTTTATATATAAAAAAAAAATCAGCCCATGCAATCATCATGAATGGTTTGAAATCAAAGTAATAAATAATGTATCTTCTGCAAAGTGATTTCCCTGCTAAAGTTGAATAAGATAAAATTTGCTATCTGATCAAACTGAATAACACAGATGGTGTGGTTACCACTTACCACCACAATGCTTAGACTTCAATTCTCTTCGGTAATCATTATTATTATTTTTCTTTAATTTCTAAGAATATAGACAGATAAATAAAAATATGTTTCAATTTTTAATAATAATATATATATATATGTCTCAAGATATAAGTGTTTTGTGTGTGTTTAATCCTTCTAAAGTTTTAAAGTAGAGACAAATAATACTTTCTCCTCTGTTTCATAAACGGTGATTAAAAAGGAAAAAGAAAATAGAGACAAATGAAAATAAGAAATATTTTGGTAATGGTAAAAACTTATATGAATTTACAGAATTTGTGTTATAAAAATAAAAACAAATATTTAAATTAAACTTAATACAATCAATAGTATATTTATTATTTTCCTTCAAAATACATCATTAATAAAAATAAATATTTTAAAACTATCTAAATATTACTAATAGGACAAATATTTTAAAATATAAAAAATTATAAACAAAACAATTATAATCAATGTATCTCTCTGTCTTTATAATCAGTATGTTAAGACTGAACTACCAAACGCAACTTATTAGTTAGTAGATACTTTTATTTTTTATTTTTTGGTAAATCACTAGAAAAACTATTTCCATAAGGAGTAATAACTATTAGTGTATTATATTATGGATATAAATAACTATTTGATAAGCTAATTAATATAAGTAGCTAATTATTAACTCTACACTTACAACACAAGCTGAGCTAGCTTCTCTTTTCTCCAACTAACTGAAATACACAAGTTTCAAGTATTCTCCACCTTCACTATGCACAATATATATTACATTAGTAAAAAGAGACAAAGAAATTAAAAAAACCTAAGAAGCACGGATATTTTGTTGAGTGATCATATTTGTCTCTTGGACACATTTTGGATATGATATTTATCGACACTCATCGATATACGTATTTGTCGTGTCCAACTGTGTCTTAATAAAAAAAAAAATTCGGACACACTAAGACACGCCTAAATACCATTACATGTCAGCATGTCCAGTCTTATTTTTAACATGTATTTCTAAAATGAGTTTAGAAATAATATATATTATTATTTATTAAAATAAAAAATATTTTAAATACCTTTATATAGTTAAAAGAAGACATTAAAAAAATTAAAAAATTATTTTATATTTTAATACCAATAAAATATAAAAAATTTATTATAATTTATTTAAAAAATACTTTATATTCTATATATATGCCGTATTTCGTATCTTATAAGATTTTAAAATTTGTGTGTCCGTATATTTTGTGTTGTATCATATTTCATGTCTGTATCAATATCCGTACATCATAAAAAAACTATTTTCTTATAATAATTAAGAAGTAAGATTTTAATTAAAATATAAAAATCACATAAAACTACTTATTTCAAAAACTTAAATTGACAGAAGAAGATATCATAAATCATTATATCTCTACTAAAGTGTATATATATATATATATATATATATATATATTGAAGTAGTATAGTAGTTACTAGCTAGTTAATTAGGTCCCTAGCTACAATTTTATTATGATGCTGATATTCATCAATCAATGAACATGTCCTGAAAGATATATGATAATTTGACGCATATGGCATGCATGGACAAAGTGCAGCCAGAGAGAGAGAACTTAATTGTCTTTTTCAAATTGGGTCCCATTAAACTAAATTATACACGTTCTTTAATTTGCCATTCAATTATTTTGAATGTGGCCAATGTTAGACACAGTAGGTAGTAATTTGAATAGAGTAAATAGCTAAAATCGTTCTTGAAAGATATTTCGATTTTTATTTTAGTTTTTAAAAGATAAAGTTAATCAAAATTGTTCCCAAAAGATATACGATTAGTCACATTAGCCTTTCCGTCAGTTAGATGATAACGTGTCACGTTAAGTGCCACGTGTCATATGAAGACGTGAAGGGCTAATGCCACGTGTCATGTCAGTAACACATGGTATGCCACATGTTAAATCAGTGATACGTGGCATGCCACGTGGCACTTAGCTTGAGATGTAAAAAAGTTATTTATAATCAAAATAATCCTTGAAAGTTCAGACGTAAGTCATTTTCATCCCTAAAATTTTAAAAATTAATCAAATTAGTCTTTATATAATTTTTTTATTTTTTCTTGATAATATTAAATTTAAAATATTTTTTGATACTACTAATTTTAATAGAAACGTAATTGACAATCAAAAAATTAGTAATTGTATCTTTTTTTCTTAAAAATTTTTCAATAAAAATATCTCTCTCCTTTAATTTTTGTCAAAATCTCTCTTATTATTTTCTATTCTAAAATCTTTTTCTTATATATATATATATATATATATTATTGAAATAAAGGTATTTGTTAACCTAAACAAAGTTATATGCTCAAAATCAAAATTTATGTATGTTAACCTAAATGAAAGTAATACCGTAATGAAAAAAAAAAAGATGTATAAATTTTTATTAACTTTGTTTAAGTTAACATACATAAATTTTTATTTTGAGCATATAACTTTGTTTAGGTTAACAAATACCTACATTTCAATTTATATATATATATATCCAGCAAAATGTAATAATGTAAGAAAAAATGTTTTAGAATAGAAAAGAATAAGAGATATTTTGACAAGAATTAAAAGAAGAGAGATAATTTTATTGAAAAAATTTTTAAGAAGAAATATACAATTACTAATTTTTTGATTGTCAATTACATTTCTATTAAAATTAGTAGTATCAAAAAATATTTTAAATTTAATATTATCAAAAAAAAATAAAAAAAATTATATAAAGACTAATTTGATTAATTTTTAAAATTTTAGGGATGAAAATGACTTACGTCTGAACTTTCAAGAACTATTTTGACTATAAATCATTTTTTTACATGTCAAGTGCCACGTGGCATGCCACGTGTCACTGATCTGACACGTGGCATGCCACATGTCACTGACCTGACACGTCAACCAATCATCTTGTGACACGTGGCATTAGTCCTCCACGTCATCATCCAACTGACGGAAGGACTAACATGACTAATCGTGTATCTTTCGAGAACGATTTCGATTTTAACTATTTACTCAATTTGAATATAGCCTTTTGAATTAGTAGTTTACACTGAAATATTGCATAAATACACATACATAAAATGTTTACCTTACTTTTTTTTTGGTTGCTCTTAACTTTGATGAAATGATGGGACGCACGTGTATGCTATTATATATGATGATGATGATTACTGGTGACTAAATTGGACCTTTATGTATTATGCATAAATGTTCAGATTCTTGCAGTTGTGTTAGTTTAGTGGGTCATCGATCACTTGATGATGATTTGCTTTTTGTTCTTTTATTTGACCATGTATGAACACAAAGTTATAATAGATTCATTCATCAAATATAAAACATATATTTTGATTAATGAATTTTTTGTTCAAGTTGAAAACAATTTTTTTGTTACTTTACCGATTAAACATACGTATCGACCAATAAAAATAGCAATAAAGATTATGAAACATATACTTAAAAACTAAATATTTTGTTAGTTGAAAATTGTTTTCTATCATCCTTGCAAGTGTAGTTGAGTTGGTCCGTGATATTTACTCATTTTAGTATACTAGATTTAAAATTATTTATAGTAGTGGTCATCTAAATTTAAAATTGGGCACCAATTTGATCCTTCGATCTATAACTCAGCAAATGGAATGCTGAAGTGGGATCCTTTCTGCCACGTGGACGCTGCAATAGCTAGTTGACGTGGCAAGATTTATATTTTGGACCTAATTTGGTACATGAAATCCTAATTTCTGCCCTATCTTCCTCCTTCACCTCCTTCTTCTGCTATTGTCACTATCACTCCCACAACTTATCTCTACTCGCCTTTCTTCTTGTTTCACTGTCATAGTCAATCATACAATCTTAAAATAATGCAGTCCCTAACCCATGCTAAGCTCTTGCAACAACAAGTCACATTGCAGGGCTTTCTCCACCACTTCACCCACCACTTCATCGCCACATACATCGCCCTAAGCTCCACCATCCGTGCTCCTCACCCCCCTTCGCCGATCGTCGCTCTCTATTTTTTGGCGGGATCAACTTATAAGGCACTCCCTTCATCACGGTCACGGGACCTTCACGGCGCCGTTGCCCTCTATTATAAGATGAAGGATCATGGGTGGACCCCTGACCACTACGCCTTCTTTTTTGTCTTTAAGGCCTGTGCTGATATTCCCTCTTTAATTTTCTGCCTGCACTTCCTTCCACACTGTTGTTCTACGATCTGGTTTCGACTCTAATGTCTTCGTTTGTAATGTTGTGGTTGGCATGTACAGTAGACGTGGCTCTGTCCAAGATGCACACATGTTTGATGAATTGTGCCAAAGAGGCATTCAGGACTTGGTTTCTTGGAATTCCATTACGTCTGCTTGTTCTCGTGCTTCTGAGACAAATATGACACTTCAATTGTTTGTTCAAACGACCACTCGTTATTGGTTGTCGTCAGATCTTGTGAGCCTTATTGACATATTTTTTGTTTCTGCTTTTGTTGGTTCTTCGATGTAGGGAAAACAAGTTTATGGGTTTGTTGTTGGGAGTGGGTTGGTGGATGATGTTTTTTGTGGAAAATGCTATTGTTGACATGTATGTCAAGTGTAGTAAGATGGATCAACAAATAGGGTTTTTAAAAGGACGAAGTTGAAGGATGTTGTTTCTTGGAATGTTATGATCACGAGGTATTCTCATACTAGAATGTTTGGGCTCTCTCTCTCTCTCCATAAGTTAGGAGAAGAAGGGGAGGAGAAAGATGCAGAAGTTAGGGTTTCATGACCAAATTAGGTCCAAAATACAAATCTTGCTACATCAGCTAGTCATTACAGCATCCATGTAGCAAGAAGGGTGTCATTTCAGCATTCTATTTGTTGAGTCATCGCTAGAAAAGGATTGAGAGACCAAATTGGTACCCGAACCTGAATGTGGAAGACCACTATAGATAATTTTAAATCTTGGAGATCAAAATAGGTAATCACGTGAATCTAGGGACTAAAATAAGAATTTACTATGAAGATTGAATTTGAATATAACTCTCTTCTTTTTATTTTTTCTTTCTTTGGTAGTAGTTTTTTGGATAGGCTTCTTTGGACGTTTAGAAAGCCCAAAGAGTTCTAAAATGTCAAAATAAGCCCAAGCCTAGAAACAAAAGCCCCAAAAAAATTAAAATTTGGTTGGGCCTTTTGGCCCACACCGCACCCATAAAAAAAATTAAAACTTGGTTGAAAATACTATATATTATATATGCAAATGAAAAATCCCATGCACACAAAAATACAAAATAGTAACTCTTAGTCTCTTACTAAATGAAACAATCAATATACCATTATTAATTAATAACATACATATTTTTTTAGGAACTGATTGAAGAATTATTAGTAATTAAACTGAATAATACGTTTAGATTTATGAAAGTGTCACCCTTATATATCCCTTCCATCTACCATATATTTTCATTATCTCTAATAATTTGCATAATTATAGACACATAAATGAATACAGGAATTCTTGAAGTGCTTCTTGTTAATGCTAAAGGAATTAAGCACACAAACCTTGTTGGTATATATTTCTTTTTCTTTTAACTCAAATTTAGAAATTTTCTTTGCTTATAACTAATTTATGGCATTATATAGGAATACCTTCCTACTATGTTATTATTGAGTGTGGGTGTCAATGTCAAAGAAGCAAAGTTTCAAAAGGTTAGACTACCTTAATTAATTAATTTTTCTTTATTTCCGTAGTGATTCTAAATTCTAATTAAATAGTAACCTGAATAATTAATGGTGATACAGGGAAACATAAGAAACCTTGGTGGAATGAGAAATTCATATTTGATTTCTCATCTTTGGATTATAAAAATTCAACCTATCTTAACTGCACAATCATGGACACAAAACCCTATAGACATGGTGGATTTGTGGGTGAAGCCAAGTAATTAATTAATTCATCTCATGCATATTTTTTTCTTACTCTTTATTTGATGTCTTAAAGTTAAAAGGTAAATTCTATAGTATTTATAAATTGGTGTCTAATTTTGGTTTAATTTATTTTTTATGATAAATTTTAAATATTTAATAATTATTTATTTTTATATTTTTAAAATTAAATATTAATTTTTTATTTTTTTAATAAGTTAAGTAAACACTTTTAGACATAATAGCAATCACCAAATTAAAAATCAAACAACAAACTTTATAGAAAAGTGTGTAATAATTTTTAATTTTAATTGGTATTGTATTATCGAAAATGTTAACAAAAAATTTAACTAAAAATAATTAGAATTTATTTTATATAATATTTATTAATTATTGTTAGAATTAATAAATGCTAAATATGTGTCAGCAGATTTTTAGTAGATTGACATTTGAATATGTGTCAGTATATTTATAGTAAAAAAAAGTTTAATTATTCTATTGGTCCTTATAATTTCGCAAAATTTTCAATTAGGTCCCTATACTTTTTTTCTTTTAATTGGGTCCCTGCACTATTTTTTTTCAATTAGGTCCCTCTTAACAGTAATTGATTTAATTTTATAGGGACCCAACTAAAAAAAATTTGGTGCAGGGATCCAAATAAAAGAAAAAAAATGTAGGGACCCAATTTAAAAAAAAAAATTGGTGCAAGGACTCAATTAAAAGAAAAAAAAGTACATGACCTAATTAAAAATTTTACGAAACTATAAGGACCAATAGAGTAATTAAACCTAAAAAAAATTACTACCTTTAGTGTAACATCCCAATTTTTTGAATCAAATCATTATTTAATAACTAATTAATTAATTAAAATGGTAATGATTTAAGATTTGAATTTAAAATTTAAACATATGAAAGCACTAGTGGTAGTAAATCTCTAACCGACAATAAAACAACCTTTTAAAATATAGTCATAATTAATTCTACATTTGTTAGATTTGAATGATATTTAGTTATATGAAAAGATAAGAATACTAGCTCTATTCCTTAAGTTCAGTATAAAATCAAATTCAAATTAAATTAGATAGATAAATCGGTTACGAGTTCAGAGTAGAAAATCGCGCTCTTATCAGCCAGCCTGATATACTAACAGTATTTCGGGAATATCTCAAGCTGTGGTTATCCGATTTACTTCGTTTAAGATTCGTTTTAAAGCTCATTCAATTCTCTATAAATTTGTCTCTAATAGCTAATTCCAAATTCCAAACGTAGAAAAAGTTATAGGGCTCACAAAGTGACGATCCAGATTGAAGATTTCATCTAAATGCCTCCTAACATAATCTGCACATGTCCGAGAGCTATTTGATCCTTCCTTTCTCATTCTATACCCTTTTTCTATACAAAACATTCTAGTATACACAAAGTCTAGCCATGAAACAAGTCTCTCTTCACTAACAAAGCGCATCTATTTGCATCGGAATACCTAGCGGAACTTCACTCGAGGTAGGGGGTTTTTGTGCTAATTTTTATATGTCATGTTTTAAATGTTTTCGAACATAGATGTTAGCTTTATTTGCATGTCATGGTAGAATGTCTCTTTCCTTCATACGCTTTATGTATTATAATAACAATCTTATGTGCATTAAAGAACTGAGGGAATGATCCTTCGGTAAGGGAAGGTGACCCCCAAAGACAAGATAATCGAGATGATCCTTCGGTAAGGGAAGGTGATCGAATCGAGATGATCCTTCGGTAAGGGAAGGTGATCGAATCGAGATGATCCTTCGGTAAGGGAAGGTGATCGGCAAACTTTTGGGAACCTTCGGTAAGGGAAGGGGACTCCCATCAATTTTATATAATAAGATATATTTGTTGATATAACTCTTTTCTTGTGTATGTCTAAATAATATTGATTGTAAATTGAACTGAGGGAATGATCCTTCGGTAAGGGAAGGTGACCCCCAAAGACAAGATATCGATATGATCCTTCGGTAAGGGAAGGTGATCGATCGAGATGATCCTTCGGTAAGGGAAGGTGATCGCCAAAACGTTTGGGATAAGAACCTTCGGTAAGGGAAGGGGATTCCCACTTTTTATACCGGTTTGAGCTCAATACCTTCCATAAAAGCTACGAGAAAAAGTAATGAAAAGTACAATGAAAGTGTGATCATGATTGTTCTTCTTTTATCTTTTTTGATTTATGATTATGTTTATTATTGCATTCAAAGATCATTCTTTTATCCAAAGTTCCTTTTTGAAATCTATGATATTCGTTAATGTCTTTATTTTATTAAGATCTATTCTATTTGACTTTTCTATGCCAATGTTACTATTGTTCTCTTGTTTATTATTTATTTTGCCTCGCTTTATGGCCTATGAGAACATCATACCAAGGTTTGTGAGTTTACATTTATATGTTTTAACGCTATAGGCATTTTGTATGCATTACACATGTCATAACATAAGTAAATGAGAAGCATCTAAAAGTCACACCACTCCGACTAATCAAGACTTTTGAAAATAATAATTGAACAACATTGCATCATCACTGTTTTTACTTTAAAAACTCGGAGTGGCTGGGGATGGATACGATGACACCATATAGATAAAAACTACTGAGAAACTTTTGTTTCTCACCCCTCTATCCGTACCATCTTCAGGAACGATGCAGTACGAAGCAATACAGTTGAGGTGAAAAGACAGGTGCACTAGTAGGAGCAAGCTACCGAGGATGTAGATACAAAACATTAAACGTTTACTTTAAGAAGGAAGAATATGCGATTGTTTTAGCCATAGTTAAACAAAATAAGAGAATTAGGATTTCCTATGTGTTTTGTTTTATCCTTTTTGACTGATTGCAATTGTAACTATGATGTTTTCTTTTTTATTTGGTATGAGTAAAGCTTGTCATTGTTGTGCCTTCATAGTTTAGCACACTGGTTTTTCATGTTAGTATTCTTAGATTCACGTATATTTTTCAACTAGTAACTCTTCTAATAAAGACTAGTTATTCAAATTTTTTTTATATAAATTATTTCATATTTGTTTTAAAAAGAAACAAAATTTCACATAGATTTCAGAATATCACCTACTAAATATAATCCAGATAAAGTTAATCTCAGTTTAAAAGTATTAGGGTGTTACATTTTGGTATCAGAGCAATTTGATCCCACAGGGTGCTTGCAAGATTAATCTATTACCATTTAGTTATAATTAGTGTTATACAGTGAAATCTTTTCTATGTGATGAAATTAGATTAGAAATATTTGATCATCTAATAGTAAAAGTTATTGTGCTCTTAAATGTTTTGTTTGAGGCTTATTGTCGTAATTTTGTGATCAAAATGTATAGGTGTTACAGGTCAAAACATAGATTGTCTAAGAACACTCTACTCATACTTAAAGACATAGCAAAATGCACATGAGACATTCTCAAAAAAAAAAAAAAAAGCTAGAAAATTATATTTTTGTCACATTATATGCTTAGCATGTGTTTTATTTATCCTCTCATCTTCATGTTGTTATATGATGTCTTTGTTATCATGATTATCGTTTTATACTTTATTTTCTTATTTTATACGCATACATTTTAATCATTCAAATTCTTTCATATGCAAAATCCATCATCTTTAAGTCTTTGTAATCGAGAGTACATGCATATTCTTATGTTTTTTTTATAAATTCTATTTTTATAATTATTACTACTATCTCGCAAGCCATTTAAGCCAAGAGTACATGTATTTTTATAAACTCTATGTGATTATTTAGTATGTCCTATTTGATCAGAGAAAAAAAAAAAAAAAATGAAGCAACTGACTTGCATGAGACTAATTACCTTTACTTTTTCGAACCCTGTTTATTATGTTTTTACTTAGCTTGATTGGACATTAGCTTCCTTGATTAGTTTTTTTTTTTTCTTTTCTTCCTCTTTGGTGTTTGAAAAAAAAAATGAATGAAATTATCTTTCATGTGAATCTATTTTATATATAATCATATTAAACTTAAACGTTTAATTCACATTTAGTGCACTTAGTTAGTTCATGATGAGAATAGAGAATAAAACTGTTTTGTAACTTTACTTGATTTGATTGAATGTATGGATTGATTGAACTTATGTATGTTAGGAACTATCATATATTCCTATAAAAAAAAAAAGGGCAGATAAAAGGTAGATAAAACCTACTAGGATAAGATGAGATTGATTAGTATGTTCTTAGAAGAGGCGAATTTTGAGGACAAAATTCTTTTTTTAAGGGGGTGAGAATGTAACATCCCAATTTTTTGAATCAAATCATTATTTAATAACTAATTAATTAATTAAAATGGTAATGATTTAAGATTTGAATTTAAAATTTAAACATATGAAAGCACTAGTGGTAGTAAATCTCTAACCGACAATAAAACAACCTTTTAAAATATAGTCATAATTAATTCTACATTTGTTAGATTTGAATGATATTTAGTTATATGAAAAGATAAGAATACTAGCTCTATTCCTTAAGTTCAGTATAAAATCAAATTCAAATTAAATTAGATAGATAAATCGGTTACGAGTTCAGAGTAGAAAATCGCGCTCTTATCAGCCAGCCTGATATACTAACAGTATTTCGGGAATATCTCAAGCTGTGGTTATCCGATTTACTTCGTTTAAGATTCGTTTTAAAGCTCATTCAATTCTCTATAAATTTGTCTCTAATAGCTAATTCCAAATTCCAAACGTAGAAAAAGTTATAGGGCTCACAAAGTGACGATCCAGATTGAAGATTTCATCTAAATGCCTCCTAACATAATCTGCACATGTCCGAGAGCTATTTGATCCTTCCTTTCTCATTCTATACCCTTTTTCTATACAAAACATTCTAGTATACACAAAGTCTAGCCATGAAACAAGTCTCTCTTCACTAACAAAGCGCATCTATTTGCATCGGAATACCTAGCGGAACTTCACTCGAGGTAGGGGGTTTTTGTGCTAATTTTTATATGTCATGTTTTAAATGTTTTCGAACATAGATGTTAGCTTTATTTGAATGTCATGGTAGAATGTCTCTTTCCTTCATACGCTTTATGTATTATAATAACAATCTTATGTGCATTAAAGAACTGAGGGAATGATCCTTCGGTAAGGGAAGGTGACCCCCAAAGACAAGATAATCGAGATGATCCTTCGGTAAGGGAAGGTGATCGAATCGAGATGATCCTTCGGTAAGGGAAGGTGATCGAATCGAGATGATCCTTCGGTAAGGGAAGGTGATCGGCAAACTTTTGGGAACCTTCGGTAAGGGAAGGGGACTCCCATCAATTTTATATAATAAGATATATTTGTTGATATAACTCTTTTCTTGTGTATGTCTAAATAATATTGATTGTAAATTGAACTGAGGGAATGATCCTTCGGTAAGGGAAGGTGACCCCCAAAGACAAGATATCGATATGATCCTTCGGTAAGGGAAGGTGATCGATCGAGATGATCCTTCGGTAAGGGAAGGTGATCGCCAAAACGTTTGGGATAAGAACCTTCGGTAAGGGAAGGGGATTCCCACTTTTTATACCGGTTTGAGCTCAATACCTTCCATAAAAGCTACGAGAAAAAGTAATGAAAAGTACAATGAAAGTGTGATCATGATTGTTCTTCTTTTATCTTTTTTGATTTATGATTATGTTTATTATTGCATTCAAAGATCATTCTTTTATCCAAAGTTCCTTTTTGAAATCTATGATATTCGTTAATGTCTTTATTTTATTAAGATCTATTCTATTTGACTTTTCTATGCCAATGTTACTATTGTTCTCTTGTTTATTATTTATTTTGCCTCGCTTTATGGCCTATGAGAACATCATACCAAGGTTTGTGAGTTTACATTTATATGTTTTAACGCTATAGGCATTTTGTATGCATTACACATGTCATAACATAAGTAAATGAGAAGCATCTAAAAGTCACACCACTCCGACTAATCAAGACTTTTGAAAATAATAATTGAACAACATTGCATCATCACTGTTTTTACTTTAAAAACTCGGAGTGGCTGGGGATGGATACGATGACACCATATAGATAAAAACTACTGAGAAACTTTTGTTTCTCACCCCTCTATCCGTACCATCTTCAGGAACGATGCAGTACGAAGCAATACAGTTGAGGTGAAAAGACAGGTGCACTAGTAGGAGCAAGCTACCGAGGATGTAGATACAAAACATTAAACGTTTACTTTAAGAAGGAAGAATATGCGATTGTTTTAGCCATAGTTAAACAAAATAAGAGAATTAGGATTTCCTATGTGTTTTGTTTTATCCTTTTTGACTGATTGCAATTGTAACTATGATGTTTTCTTTTTTATTTGGTATGAGTAAAGCTTGTCATTGTTGTGCCTTCATAGTTTAGCACACTGGTTTTTCATGTTAGTATTCTTAGATTCACGTATATTTTTCAACTAGTAACTCTTCTAATAAAGACTAGTTATTCAAATTTTTTTTATATAAATTATTTCATATTTGTTTTAAAAAGAAACAAAATTTCACATAGATTTCAGAATATCACCTACTAAATATAATCCAGATAAAGTTAATCTCAGTTTAAAAGTATTAGGGTGTTACATTTAGAGTAGTTCTACCTTTGTTGATAGGTGAACGTCTCCTTTATCTTTAGAATATGTTTAGATCCCCTTTTAAATGAGTGGAAAGATAATAAGAGATATTTCAAAAATCGATTACTTATTCAAATAAGCAGAACCAAATCTCTGTGGTTATGACTCGTGTGCAACCTCTATAAAATCGAGTAAAAGAAACTACCTTTATTAAATAAATTTTTAACTTTTTAGATCTGACTTTATATTTTGGGCAAGATAGAAACTATAAATTTGGGCATTTTTTTTTCCTAATATTCTCGTCATATATATATAGAGAAACCTTACTCATAAGTAATTTATTAACAAATGTTAACACTTAATTCATTAATTATTGTTTTTTTTTTCGTTCTTTGTAAGATATATATTGTGAAATTAGTTGTTTAGTGGTCTTCTTATCTCTATATAATTTCATATTTATGAATCTTATTTTGAATTCATTTTCCTACAAAGCAGGGTTTACATAGGTGGATTAATCACTGAAGGAATTAAAGAAGGACATATAGAAATAAAACCAGCTCCATATAATGTGGTCCTTGAAGATGACACATACCAAGGACAGATAAAGATTGGATTAAAATTCTTTGCAAATGTAATAATAAATTTAATTCTGCTTTTATTTTTTGTGTGTTGAATTTAATTATCGAAATGAAAATCAACAATTAATTAGTATTTAATTTTTTGCAGAAAGAAAATTATGAGTATGCGAATGTGATGGGGAAAGAATTCATTGCTCCGAAGAAAGAAACAAATTCAATTGTTGGTTCTTTTATGAAGCTATGGAGGACAATATCATGGTGGAAAGTATTGCTTTTCTGTAATAAAAAGAGTTCTAATTAAAGAGAAAGTAATAAAGAGAAATTAAGATTATCATTTAATTTTGATAGAAACTATAATGGCTGCTACTATTTGTTAATTTTTATAAATCGAAAATGTTTAGTAACTAAAGAAAATCAGTAAAAAACAGACATAACTTATCTTACTTAGCCTTATTTATAAATTACCAGTTTGAACACGTGCTTCAAGACTCATGTAATGTCCTTAATTTGTTTTGAGTTTTTATAACTAAGATATTTCAACTCTATACTTTTACATTAATAATTAAAATATTTGACTTTCATCTTTGGTATCTCAAAATTCATGCAATTAACAACACATTATAATTAGATTATTTTCAAGGGTAATATCCTCTTTAGTTTCTTTATTAGCTAGGGAATTATGTGACTAGTTTTCGATTTGTATAGTACGTGACTACGTGTAGATAATAATAATAATAATAATAATAAATTAACAGCTTCTAGCCTTCAACTAATTAATAAATCATGTATGATTATAACACTTTAATTTATATATTTTATCTTTTTCTTTTAAGTGAAGGTAATTGCATTACTTTAAAAAAGTGATACAAAATCTAATATGAAATTAAAGAAATAGAAGTTCACTCTCAATTGAAATCATAAAACTACAAAAATAACCAATAATTTTTTTCTGGTGACAGAAAAAGAAACAAACAACAACTAAAAAAGGAAAAACAAACAAAAAAGAAAGTAGTTTTACTGGATACTACTTTCAAATTTTTTTTAAGACAATGAAAGTTCTACTTGAGAAAAAGAATTCTCATTATCGTCTTTGTCATGATATGTGCTATTGTATTTGTATTTCTCAAGATCAACCGGAGATCAGCACGTTATTTCTAAGACATGATATCTCGGATTTTCAACATCAAAGGATCAATAAAACAAGAGCAATTATGTACATTATTGACAATAATAAAGACCTTCACATAGTCTGTCTCATATATAATATTTCTTTGTCTCGAGTTCCAAACTAAAAAAAAGCTTCTCTAAATAACAAATAACTCTCCTTACAAAATACTATGACTCTCAATTGTTTCCAAATAGCATTATTGATACCTTTCCTTCCAATCTCTGCAAACACAAGCAAAACCAACACAAACACCATTGCCAGAATAGTTAGCATCACAATTAATTTTAAATGTACTTCCAAAAAAAATCCAAAAATCACTAATAATAGAGGAACCAATAAACTAAATAAATAAAAATATATTAGAAAATTAAAAAAATTTATCTTCTATTCATTTTCTGATAAATTTTTTTTTACTAAATTCGAGATCTGACAAATATACTTCTACCGATATATTTTATCCTTTTCCTTGTTTGTTACACATACTAATATTTAATTAATTTAATTAAACATAATGTTGAAACATCCCTATACGTGCATGCTATATTAAATAGTTTTGATTTTTAATATATTGAGGTAGTGAATACCGTAATTTCATTGTAGGTTGTTAGACTGTTAATTTCTCATCCAGCAGCATTGAGCCAAATGAAGACAATATTTTGAGAAATGTGGGTTGCACGTCTTTGAACATCTTTGTGCCTCCCAAACCCTAAAAATAATAACAATAATTGTTCACATGAATGCCTTTCTAACTAACCCTTACTTATACAATTATATAGGCCAGCTACTTTAGTACTATTAAATTTCAACCAACAAAATAGAAAATAGCCACTGGGATCCTATTTTCTAAATATTAGTTTCAAGCTTAGATAGGTTTTTTTATTTTTTTTTCATAAATATAAATTATTAGATACAGACAACTAATATATATATATTACTTTAAACAAGAATGACTTATTCACACAAAGATTGACTTATTTACATATATTTATTTATATATAATATCAAATTAATCACATTTATTTATATTTATTTACGTATATTATTTATAAGTTTTTAATGTATATTTAATATTTTAAGATGTATTTAGTATGTATGATAATTAATTTTTAGTATATATATATATATATAACATACAAAATGTCAGCTACTAATCAATTATTATAGGAATATATTTAGTGTTCATAAAAAGAATTTGATTATGTTAGTAAAAGTATTTGATTATTTAATTATAATATATTTGATTATTCTACTTTAATTATTCTAATTATTAATTGATTATTTTGTTAAAAAAATAAAATAATATGTATAAAGGCTCTTTTTTTTTTGTTAAGGTGGATTTTTGTATTAAGATGAATGTACTATGTATGTACTAGGGGAAATAAATGAGTATTGAAAGCTATTAAAATATTAGAGAATCATTGATATGTGTAAATTGAGCATCTTGATTTCTAGTTCATATGGTTCACATGCAGCCATTTCATTCAATCTTCACCCATAACTCATCAACCTGTTTTGTTGACCATAAATCCTTGTTAATTCATCTTTATCCTATCTGAAAAACCGGCGTATTATAAATTTATAATAGTGTTTTATAGCCTGGGAAATGAAGAGAATCTTGCATGGTAAATTTCACACAAGTTAAAACTTAAAAAGAGTAATAATAAAATAAGAGTTAAGAAAACCGACAAAAAACATTTAATATTATCAACTACCTAAACAATTAGTGATTCAGGTCAAAGTACAAAATAATGCAATCAATTTACAGCTAATTTAATCAACTTCGGTTGGTCGAGTGATCAACTCACTCATGACTCGTCTGTTTAAGCAAGTATCGAAGGTTCAAATTCCGTTTTGTGCATATAGTAATCTATTGGCTAGTGACAAATTCTTAAATAGAGTTCAAATCCGTGATGACTGACGAATTAGTCCTTACCCTATCGGACTAGAGAATACTGTGGCAACCAAAAACAATTTACAGCTAGTCTTAGATAATAAAATGTAATTAAAAATTCATTATTCTTGTTATTATTATTATTACCAAAAAAAAATTATGATAATTTTGTATAAGCCCATAAAAATATAACTCTTAAATATATGTTCTGTTTTACACGTTATAATAATGAGTACTTGTAACCAATGCAAACAAGATTAGAATAGTATTTAATGTTATGTCTAATCATACATATAATCACATTTTATGTCTTATTCTGCTCCTATACAATGATTTTGGACATATCTGCTACTAGCTTTTTCTTCTTTCTTTGGTTTCTTAGCTTCTGAGTCCTTGAAACAAAGCTTGCTTTCTTATTCTGGATAAATAAAGGCACAATCACTGAGGAGGGAACTGTTTCAAATGATGTTTATCTAAGCTACAGTTTCAAATTCAAAACCAAGCACAAATAAATTGAAAAAATAAAAGGTAACATGAAAAAGAATGTTGGGGACCGTTGCTTTTTAATTATTTTTAATGCTTTTGTTCCAACGGTTTAATTATTATTGGTCTTGAAGTTTAAAATTTTTTTTTAACTCTTTTTTTTTTTTAATCAATGTTCATTCTCACAAAGTTCTCAAACCAGACAATGCTTTATTCACATACACTTTACTGCATTCTACAGCTGAATTATTTTTAGGTCTCTTATAGCAGGAACATTCTTTGTTAGCTTTTGCTTTTTTGTATAAACAAGTCATGAACATACATGTTGTCACCTTTTTCTTTTAATATAGCACCTTTTTTCCTTTTTTGTTTTGTTTTGTTTATATAGCTTTGATTGCAATGTAAATTTTTTATGCTAAGCTTTTATATCATAGTATGACACACTACAAACTCAAAATATGACTCAACTTTCATGATTATGTATTTGCAGGGTATTGAGAAAAATTGAGCATAGATTAAGTTTTTGGATTTAGATATGGAAAATTCATCAAATTTTGATGAAAGTTCTGATTTGGGGTATCAGCAATCAACTTCTTCTATGGATCAAAATGATCAAAGTACTGAATACTCTCCATTCAGTGGTGATTCATTTGCATATTGTAGGAGTAACTCAGAGGCCTCAAACTTGTCATCATTAGAGCCTGTTGATGACAATCATAGTTTTGCTAGTAGTGATCTTCAACCTTCGCCGCCTTCTCGGTGGATTGCCGCCGCCACCATGAGAACCGAGTCTAGTCATCATCATGGAGCTGCTCTTTCAAGTCTTGGAGGAATGAAGAAGAGGATGCATTCACTAGATAGTAAATCTGATGATCTTGATCTGCTGGAGTCAGGTTGGTTTACACAACTTTTTGTTAAACTTCTATGAAAAATATTTTTGGTTGGTTTTAGTCTACATTTCTTTAATATTATTATGGTCCTTGTCACAGATATTATTTAGGGACTAAGATTAACTACACACATTTTTCATAAATTTGTTATATTTGCAGAGGCTTGAAATGATAATGAAGGAAAGATTTGCATAAAATTATCATAAATGATCCTTAAAAAGAAACCTCAAAAACTTATATTTCTTATTTTTGTCCCTGTCACAGCATAATTCAGGGACTAAGACCAGGTATGCACATTTTTCTAAAATTGGGGACTTAAAAACAAACTACACCTTTTCATGGACTAAAACAAAATTTTGGTATAATTTCATAAACTAAAATATATTTATCTATGAAGAAGTTTAGTTTTGTAGAAATTAGCTCAATTGTGTGGTCACTTGCAGAGCTTGAAATGATGAAGGAAAGATTTGCAAAGCTTCTATTGGGGGAAGACATGTCTGGTGGTGGAAAAGGTGTATGCACTGCAGTTACAATCTCAAACTCCATTACTAACCTTTATGGTAATAAATATCTTTAATAGAGGCAATATCTTACTTTGGTAAATGTTATTGTTTTTCTTCCACTAAACATGTTTTTGGTTGGGAAAATTCTGCAGCAACTGTTTTTGGACAAAACCTGAAGTTGGAGCCTCTGAAGGCTGAGAAGAAGGCCATGTGGAAAAGAGAAATGAATTGTCTTCTATCTCTCTGTGATTACATTGTTGAATTTGCTCCAACTGCACAATGCTTAGATGATGGCACAATTGTAGAGGTGAACTATAGTTATATTTTCATTTCTTTTTTCTCTTTTCTCAACCAACCGTTAGTATCTGATATCTGCTAAATTAGTTGAAACTAAAGTTAATCCTTTATCATAATGAACCTTTTATGTGCACTTTACCATCTATACCTACAGAGTGTACAATTCAAGGATATGAACAATGTTTTTTACATCTGGTTATGTGTCCCAGATGATGACAAGCAGACCAAGATCAGATATTTATATCAACCTTCCAGCTTTACAGAAACTTGACACATTGCTTATGGTAAGAAAATACACCTTGAATTTGCTTCTTGTGTTTGACAACAATGTTTTCCTCCCAACATTTTTAAGGTTATGAACAATGTTTTTTATATTTTGACAGGAAATATTGGATAGTTTCAAGGATACTGAATTTTGGTATGCGGAACAAGGGAGTATGTCGGGGAATTCGTCTCGGTCACGTGCCGGATCGTTTCGAAGGGTGGTTGTTCAAAGGAAAGACGAGAAATGGTGGTTGCCAGTTCCCTGTGTTCACCCTGGTGGCCTCTCTGATAAGTCAAGGAAGCACTTGATTGAGAAAAGAGATTGTGCAAATCAAATTCATAAAGCAGCCATGGCAATAAATAGCAGTGTTCTAGCAGAGATGGTTATCCCTGAGACATACATGGCAAATCTTCCCAAGGTTAGTCCTCATTGTTCACATATAATTTATTGAGAGTTCACTAAATTTGATCCTGATGGCAATAATGCAACTTTGTTTCTTCAAGAGCTATGTTTAATAGTAGAAAAATAGATAAAGACACTATCAAGGACAAACAGTTAAATTTTCATGTCAATTATCTTTTGGCCTTCTTTGGAAGTTACTTAGAACTACATTTGGCATAAAGGGTTACATCTACAAATGCATGACACTAGCAAAAATAAACCAACAAAATCTTCTATACACATTGAGTACATGAGAATGCATTTCCATTTCATTTTATTTGACTTTTTTATCATCAATTTGTTCAGAGTGGAAGAGCATGCCTAGGGGACACAGTTTACCGCTATATGTCTTCTGCAGACAAATTCTCACCTGATCACCTTCTTGATTGCCTTAAAATAAGCTCTGAACATGAAGCACTTGAGCTGGCAGACAGGGTTGAATCTTCGATGTACACATGGCGGCGAAAGGCTTGTTTAAGCAACTCAAAATCATCATGGAACAAAGTGAAGGATCTCATGGCCGAAACCGACCGCAAAGACAAGAACTTTTTGTTAGCTGAGAAAGCTGAGACTTTGTTGTTCTGCTTGAAGCAAAGATATCCTGAACTTTCACAGACTTCCTTGGACACATGCAAAATTCAATACAATCAGGTGAGTTTAACTATGTTCAAATTCATAATATAATATGCACTGAAAAGTGGTTGGTTGCTACTTCAACTCACCATTGCCTTCATTCTGGTATTGAGTCATGGTATATACTTTCTTCGAATTAAAATATTTGTCAATTTGAACATCATTGAAAGATGGATGTATCTAGCAACTAATTGTCAAGATATATTGATTTTTCAATGTACCCTGAAGAAAAGGTAGAATCGTAAAAAAGGAACAAGATGAAACTGAGCTAGACAATTTGACAAACACCTAATAGGCTAATGAAAGTGATGTTGTGCAGGATGTAGGAAAAGCAATACTAGAAAGCTACTCAAGAGTTTTAGAAGGCTTAGCATTCAACATTGTTGCTTGGATTGAAGATGTTCATTGTGCAGATAAGTCAATGAGAAACCAACATGTATAGAAACCAAGATGTTCTTCCATTCATGTACTTTTGTTTTTTCTCTTCTGTAAACTATAGTCTTTAAAACTTAGGTAGCAGATGATTGTATTATTCAATGGTAATCAAGTGTACCTGTATGAAAATTAGTTCTTTAACATCACATCAGATTACTATTTTCATATTCAGTTCAAAAGATAACAAGTACTATCATCATTTGAAAATTATTGTTGGATAAAATGGTCAAAATAAGCATAAAAATGGAGAATATTCAAATAGACGAGCTCAGTAAAAAAAAAAAAAATTTGCTTCATCACCAAATAAAATTGGTTAGAATACGTGATAAAATAAAATAAAATATAATAGAAACCCTGTAAATTTCAAAAGTTGTCACGTATTATTATTAATTTCAGTATTCAGTTATATTCTTAAAATGCGATAGAAGATTAGAAGTGCATATAAAATTCAAACGAAAATATTTTCGGGAGCAATAGGAGTATGAGCTGCGAATACTGAATAGTTTAACCCGCGAATCTGAGTCTCTAGGGTTTCACTTTCCCTTTCTCTTTCTTTTTTCTGATTCTTAATCTCTTTCATCTCTTTTCTGCTAAATCAAATCAAATATCTCGCATCGCTCCTTCGATACACCGCCTCCCTCTTCACCTTTCGCCCCTGCGGTTAGTTCTTATTCTTGTTATTGTTTGCTGAATGCGAATCATATATTTTATCCTTCAATTCTCATTTTGTTCTTTTCAGATGATGCTATCGTCTCTTCTTCGATAATTGTTTTGGATTGTTACACTTGATTTGCAAATAACGCTGTCCATTAATCCTCGGAATTTAATCTGTATGCATGTATTCTAGTGGAGAAATTGAAAGGAATGGAAATAATTTCATTGAAACTGTTAAGAGTATCAAAATTAAACTGGATCGATTGTTATTATGCTGCAGATCATTGAAGAGAGGTAATTTCTGACCGGAATGGCATTGGTTGTGATCTGCGGGCAACCATGCAGTGGCAAATCGAAAGCAGCACTCTGTCTAGCTGAATCTCTCAAAGAATCCGAAGTGAAGTACCAAGTGAGGATCATTGATGAAGCTTCCTTTCATCTTGATCGCAATGAGAGCTATGCAAATATGCCGTCTGAGAAGAATCTGAGAGGAGTGCTTCGCTCTGAAGTGGATAGATCCGTGGCCAAAGATAATATCATTATAGTGGACTCTTTGAATAGCATCAAGGGTTATCGATACGAGTTATGGTGTTTGGCTCGTGCAGCGGGGATTAGATACTGTGTTGTTTACTGTGACGTGGAGGAAAACAATTGTAGGAAGTGGAACGAGGAGCGCAGGGAGAAAGGCGAAGCTAGTTACAATGATACTATCTTTGATGATTTGGTGAGGAGGTTTGAGAGACCTGATAGCAGAAACCGGTGGGATGCGCCGTTGTTTGAGCTATGGCCTCACAGAGATGGAATAGACAAGTCTTCTGCTGCCATTCTGGATGCTGTTTCATACTTGACCAAGAAGGTGGATTCCAAAACCAGGGATGTCAAGATATTGCAGCCTACTATTGCGACTCAGACAAGTCGTTTTTCGGATGCGAATTCTCTGTATGAGTTGGACAAGGCAACACAGGAGGTGACAAACACTATAGCAGAGGCGCAATCACAAGCTCTTGGTGGACCTCTTGTTGGTATTTCTGTGGGGAAAGACTTGCCTACTATCAATATTTCAAGGCCAGTTGGGCTGCCGGAGCTTCGCAGGATGCGGCGAACCTTCATCAAACTTACGGGCCAAACAAGTTTAAGCGGGCCACCACCTCCTTCGGATGCAGACAGTGCAAAGAGAATGTTTATTGACTACTTGAATAGGGAATTAGGAACTTCTTGAGGAAACATTTTGGGATCAAACTTCATAGATTGATTGGGATAAAAACAGCTGCAATATTTTTGTACTACTAGATTCTGGGCTATTTTATGTTTTTTTAGGCTGTATTTGGAAGGGAGATGAAGACAGACTAAAAGATAGAGACTAAATTAAGTTTTTTTTATTGTGTTTGATGTAAAATATATTTGACTAAGTTATGTCTATCTTAGTATTATGTTTACTTGTTTAGTTTAAAACAAATATGGGAATTGAGGAGTAAATTTAGAATTTAAGAAGTTAAATGATAATATTTTTAGAAAGAAATAAAATTTCCATCTCCGGTCTTAGAAATGTTAGTTTTAAAAATTCAGTTTTCTATGTCCTCAATTTTTGAATTTGTATTTTTCTTTTAAGTTTTTCATGTCATTTTTCATCTTGACAAACTAAGCATTAATTTGTCTAAATTCCATTTAAGATTTTATCTTTGACTAAGTAAATAAATTACTATATGCACAAGTTAAAATTCAAACTCCCGAACTTATTTATCAGACTAATGAGCTATGCTCTTTTCTTTTGTACTTAATGTCGAAAATCAAAACGTCTTTACCTTCATATCAATCATCATCATTGACTCGTCTATTCCACCTCAATCAAATTTTACCCCAAAATAAATGTGATTGTATCTTCTTGTTACAAGTGAATACATGCTTTCTCGTGATATATTATCAAAATTACAATAAGAGAATTAAATTTAATGAAAAAGTTCATGCTAATGCTAATGCTAAAGGATCAAGCAGTTAACTATGGTGATCTGAACATAATATATAGTATCAAAGTACAAACAATGGTTGAGTGCCCTTTGTGTGTGCTAGTGCTCCTCCAAAAGATTATAGACATTGTGAACACACTCATGAGTACACTAGAGCATAAAAATGAGCATGAAACAGATCACATTTTTTGAGATATATTACTCAGATCAATTGGTAAATTTGAAATAATCATATCCCTATATATACAACAAACCTAAGAACTGTGCCAGGGAAGTGCACAATCCAAGATGAGGTGATTGGTGATCAACAGGGTTAGCAGTCAACCAAGCTAATTAGGGAAAAATCCCTACAACCCATTTTCTTCAAAAAAACAATGCCCCTCATCAGCCTCCTTTCAATCCAACGGCAAGAACAAAAACAGCATCTTTATGCCATTCATGCGATGATTCTCGACAACCGAAAACCCGCTGTCACGAGGGGCTCCATCATAAACTTTGAACTGATGATAAAAATCCTGTTAATCAACTGTCATCATCAACGGGACCAACGTATGTAAGATCTGTCCGTCTCACCCTTACAGCCCCTTTAAGCCAGCTGGCAGCTTTAATATTGGCAGGGTCACCGGTTCCTATGCTCACAGTATTACTGGCAGAAGGGCAAGATCCGGCACCATCTTCTAGAAGTGTCCAAGGATCAACTTCCAAATCATTATTATCTTGCTGTTGTTTTGACTTCCCTGATGCATTAGTTGCAATCCTTGATAAGGGAACCGCATTCCTCTGTGGGGCAGTCGAAGGATTCGTAAAGCTGGGTTGCAGGCAAGCAAGAGCAGATGGTGGAATAGGGGGTGGCTGGCACGAGAAAGAGCATCGCAGAGAGGGGAAGAATACAGGCATTGCAGCCTGGATATGCCACCGGATGGTGTCAGGCACTTGCATGCGGTCCAAGTCATTCTGTATTAGACAATATAAAAAATTAGACAACAATTAATGATGTCATCAACACAAAAATGGTTATTCAAGAAGACAAAAACTGTAATACTGGAGTCACCAAAACCAAAAGCTATACAACATCCATAGGTTGAAAGGCCAAACCTGCAAAGTCTCCAATAAGTCTCGATCGACTCCAGAAAAATCTCTCGTAGGTTCATTGATCGTCTTCGAACCAGGTTTAAGCCGAAGCCAACTCGGAGGATGAGTACTCAACAATCCATGCAAAACCAACAACAATCGATCAAATAAACCCTCAGCAGAAGAGTCTAGAGTTGCGCCAGTAGCAGCTTCAGTAGATGAATCCACCTCCCTCTTCAGCAGCGAACTTTCTTCGTGGACAAGCCGGCTACCAAGCAGACGAAGGATTACGGAAGCAAGTGAATATCTCATGTTCCGCACAGATGGCTCCCTGCAATATTAAACATGTGAAACTCCTCAATTGCCTCTATCATTGAGTATTAGAAGTTCCAACCATCATCCTAAACAATTAAAGCAAATTTCTAGCAGCACATATATCCTTAGTGGCTTAGTTTCAAATTACAAATTGATTTATTCAACTCATTTGCAGCATTGTAATTCAATTATTAAATATAGACAACTAAATCCATGAATGGCAGTCTCTTGGGCACATGAATTCTCCATTTCTCCCGGTCAAGAGAACATGAATGGCTAGACTTCCCCCCAAGTAGGTAACACTACTAAATAGGTAATCAAGAAAATATACCATTCATTCAAGTCAAGAAAAACAACTCTAAACACAACAAAATATACTCTTAACTACCTGTCAGTGCAAAGGATAGGAAGAAATCTCAAGAGCAGCTGCAGACGCAATGACATAGAAGCTCGTAGAGCCGAAGCAGATGGAGGAGAAGAATCTGTTACAACTACCTGTCGTCTAGCTAATCCAGGGCTACCACCTTTCATAGCTTTGCGGCTTACTTTGTTTGTCTGACCTTCTATTCCAGGGGAAGTACTTCCCACTGGCTTGCTTACCCCGCGTGTAACAGCAGCGATTTGTTGCTCTATATTATTTAACTGTTTAATCAAATCACTTGCAAAGGAATTGCGGGATTCGTCGGAGCCTTGATCTATACAAGGAAGAATTAACTCAATAAGAGCCTTCTCAGTCACATGCTGCTGGTCCCCACCAGTGCCTTCACAATCAGATGCTTGAGAGGACCCTTTTAGGCCTTTTTTCGAATCCATGCCATCTTCCACAACTTCTCCTTCTTCAAGACCTGTGGTATCAAACTTCTTATCCCCCTTGACAGTCACTGGATCTGTAGACGAACTACACCAACCCCATGGCTCCCAAAATTGAGCCTTAACAGAAAGCCCTTTACCCTCGGCAATATTTTGCAGCCTTTGTCTAATGGTCTTCCTACCAAATAGTACATCCTGGCCTCCAAGGAACCATTTAGCTTGCAACAACATCGAATCCTCTAGGGACCTACCAAAAAGATGAACCAACTCCGAGAAAAGGGGGGCAGCATCAGGTCTAACCAGCAACCTTGTGAGAAGTATTTCAATAAAATTGTTCTCATTCTCGGAAGCAGCAGCCGCAGCAGCAGCTTTCTCAGCACTAGGCGAGGTCATCTGTATAGCATCAGCTATGGACCCGTCATGTGCCTCCAGTTTTTCGATAAGGGCTTGTTCATTCAAAAGCAACCTGAGCGCAACCCACTGCCAGTGAAATTTTGCAGGTTGCAAGGTATCCAAAACATGAACAAGCTTATCTTGAAGCTTAGATTCATCAGAAATCCGGCTCCCCTCATCCTTTGTATACAAATTTTGTGGCAGCTTACAGTCAATCATGGCATTCAGAAAAATCCTAGAACGAAGAGGAGCAAATGCCCTGGATTTTAAATGCATATCGGAGCCATTAACCTCTAGCAAGTTTGCAAATTCAGCATCGCTTGCATCCACAGCCATAAGGTCATAAAGACCTTGACAGTCTCTAAAGCATACATCTCGGAAAGGCAAATGCTTTATTGCATCAGTTATGGCAACTGTTAGAGACTGATAAAGTTGATTAATGTCTTCACGGGTTGCAACATTAGCACTCAAAATAAATGGTCGCCACTTGACAAAGGCGAATATAGAATAGGCAGGCGGAAAGACCAAACTTACAGGCAGCATGCGCTGCATCCTTGAAAGTGCTATAATAGATGGTTCCCCGAGGAGTTCCACCACTAATCCTTCACACATGGTTCTGCAGTTTCCAACAAGCAATCTAAACCAGTGGACATGAACCTCAATTGAACTATCTGCCTTAAAAGACCCAACAGACCGCGCATTTCCATTTGAATTGGACCTCGTACTTCTTGCAAATTGTACAACATCCAATCCCTCCTTTAATCTGAGGATAGATACCATTCTCTCCAAGCTGGTAACACCATGTATAATGGCACCAACAACAAGTGCAGAAACAGCAGCAGCAATTTTTGTTGGTCTTGAAACCATAACTTTATTGGAGTTGCTTCCCACATCGTTTGGAGTAGTGCTGCCAGTATCATGGGAATCGGGGGAGATTTGAAACTGAGCTCGAGATGCTTTACTAGGAGCAAAAACGCCAGCAAGAGCATTAGACGCTTCTGTTGCAAGAGCAATCTCAAATACACGACTGTGGCGTTCTCCCAAGACTTCCTTAAGCAGGCATAGACAGGTTACATGCATTCGGAGTATACATTTGGCATAGTTCAAAGAACTTGTTGCCAACGTTGTATTCGAATGATTATTGCCAGGTGAAAAATCAGGCATCTTTGCTAATGTTGGACCGACACTGCCAACAATGGCAGAAATGGCAGAAGAGACTAACGATGGATCACCTTCTTGTGCAGCACCTGGCGTCTGCCTAATGCAGTCAATGAGGCCCATGACTATTTGCTGAGCGATTTGATATCCATTATCCCATTTTTCTAAAGCAGGACCTTTTGGTGTACCAGAAGCAAAGGCCTTCCTATCTTTTCCAAAGAGATAGTGAAATGCTTCTTCAACACTACGCTGCACTATGTCCCTCATGCCTGAGCCTACTCTCGAAGGTAACCGACCACCACTTATCTTCTGACGGAAAAAGTCATCAGGGTCCTCAACTCCAGATGGAACTAACCCTAACTCCCCATCCACTGACCGTTCAAGTTCAGAGGAAAGCCTTGCATCACAAGTAGTCTTAAAAGTTTTATCCCATTCGATAACACTAGTCACACTGCCGTATTTCTTCAATAAATACCGAGCGAATGCCAAGACTCCTGAACCTGATATCCTTCCATTAGATGCTATAATAGCAGCAGCACGATGCATTGCAGATGTCAGTGTGTCGGGAATAAGGTCTGCTGCAACAAGAATGTTCTCGTACCTGTATAGCAAGCAATGTGGAAAAAGAAAGTTCATTTTTTTAAAACTAAGAAATAAAAAATTGGAAAGAAACTGTCAACCAGAAGCATAAAGATCAAAATCAGATATTTTCAGCACCTTCTCAATGATGATATCAGAAAAGACTCTCCCACATCACAAACTTGGTTTTCCACATTCCTTGGCAGCATCATAACATTTCTTCCACTGTGAATTGTAGAATTTGAGCTATTGGGAACCTTTGGCAGCAACCAGAGGAGGAACTTCACAGTTGATACCAAATCATCAGAGTTATCCATCAAATAAAGCATTGCAGAAAGTTCATCCTCACCAAGTTTCCACCGTATTGAGCTTCTATCATCAGCTGTAGGAAAGGGCCTGCCAAACTGACCAACTTTGCCAACATTCTTTTCGGTCTCTTCAACCGACTGCCTAACAACCATAATTAACCAAGATGCTACTGCCCTTTTCTCAACAAAGCGTAGCTGCTTTAGTGATTTGCCAACGGAAACAATATCCCCACACTGGCTTGTTCGGATGCTATCAGCCGGTCTCATATTATCTCCATCCGTACCTGTTCTATGGTGAGGGCAGCTTACCTTATTATCACAAACATGACTAGTTGATGCCCCCTGGCTACCCTCGATTCTTGAAGCAGCCAGTTGAGCAAGACTCTGCGTCTTTCGCACATTCTTCTGACGACTCTTTGTAACCTGTTTGGTTGACTTTGGAGGTTGATCAACTTTGGGAGGCTCTGAGGATTTCAACCCCTTCTTCACCCACCATGTATCGTCATCATCAGAAAGAACTAGAGCAAATGAGCTTCTTTCATCGCTCAACTTTTGTCTCTTTGCTTTTCTACATTCTTCACACCCAGGTGTAGCCTCCACTTGATCAATCTTGCTGTTAGGCAAGATAGGTCTTCTAACACTGCCTTCAGATTCATCACTTGCTGTAGTGTTCAAATTAGCAATACTACTTGGTAGCTGTAACAAGGCCATAATGGCTCCTTTCAGTTCGTCAATGCTAACACCATCTTTTGCATTTTTAGAAGATGCGGATTTAGAAAGAGTAGTTTTAGATGGATCAGTTGCCGTTGTAACAGTAGAAGCCCCACTCTTTACAGAAGCTGGATGTCCTTTCCGCTTGATGGCAGATATATTGGCACTGCTAGCATCATCTTGCTTCCCACTTGAAGGAACACGAAGTATGAGGCGGCGTTCATTCAAGTAAGTTTGCAAGGCCTCATCAAGCTGCGGCCCTTCAACAATCCCCGACTCCTGCAAAGCATCACGAATAAAATGCCCAGGAAGTTGCTTTAAGATGCAATAGTGTCTCTTTCGTCGCTCCAGGTCAGCCAAATTTGCATTCAAATCCATTATGCCACTGACTATCAGCTGACGTACATACGCCAATGGGTTAAGTATGCCCGCACGTATGAGTTCCACCATAAATAGATGAAGCCGTTTAAGCCCTTCTCCTTTGTGCACTACATGCTGATCAATCCAACAAACTATAATATCATGGAGTGGACCAGGGCTTTCAAACATAACTGAAAAACTGTTACTTTTTGAACTAGATTTTACTTTGGAGACATTTCCCACATAACCTTGATTATGCCTCTGATTTGAACATTTCTCTAAATAACTGACTCTATGAGTGCTTCCATTCATTTGTCTTGGTGAAATCTTCATATCCTTCATCTTCATGTTTAAAAGTCTAACTGCCATATGTACTTGGGATAGATCTCTTCTGCCAGTGAACTTGATGTCACAAGGAGGAGTAGCACTAAAATCCCTGAATTCACATGTTGCCCACTCAGAGAGGAAAAACACTGAATAAACAAGTGATGTACTTACAGTCCCAAACCACTTCAGTGATAACCGTAAGCACGGGCTAACTCTACCAACCCAACTTTCCGATACAGTTCCATCACAGGGATCTTCAAAAAGAAATGTATATGCTCCACGTAAATCACCAAGCACAAGAGATTTATCCAAGGCATTTGCAACTTTGGCCAGACAATGACCTGCATAGCCTGGGCTTGCGGCCTTAGCAAGATCCTCGGCATGTTTCTGAATGCATGAAATAATATGACCGAAATCATCTGAACTATTTTTTACCTTCCCTGAAACTTCATTTAGTTTTAGTGCAAAACTCCCATCATTGATTGAATGTGAAACCACCGAGGATGGCAAAGGAAAGCAATCCAATGCAACGAAAGTATCCGGCACTGCAAGTATTAAATACCGTATCATCTCAATCAGAGCATAAGTTGTATAAGCCCGCCGAGAATTATCTACTAGATCTGATCCACCAGGAGCAGGATCACGAATAACACGAAGTGCTATTCCAGCCAGAGTGCGCACATAAGTTTGAGAAAGAACAACAGTTTCTAAAAAGCCATATATAATAGGCAATAACAGTTGCCAGACCTCCAGCCGTTCTTTTTCCTGGAAGGCACAGAAATGAGAAAATTAAAACCTGAAACCAAAATCAGCATATATAGAATTTGTTAAAATAGAAGATAGAAAATGTAAACCACCTGTACTTGATTCAAAACCCAATCAATGACAAGAGAAGGAAGAAGTAGCCCCTCAGAATTATGCCATTGAAGTAGCCGAACAATATACCACCATCTAAAATGTAAGGATGGCTCTTCACCATCAGAAATAGATAGTAACGGATCATTTTTGTGCTGTAGTGATCCAGCATAAGACATTTGTGGTGATCGCTCTTTATTATGAGTAGAATGAGATGCATTTTTTGAGAAAAACTCATCCAAAAGAGATTGCAAGTAATTGATAACATCTTTGGTCCAAACCTCAGAACGAGCCAGCTGAATTTTGTCAGCAGCCCCAGAAGAAATACTACCAGAACCAGGTCGAACCTGCAAAGTTCAAACATAATGTACCTTCAAATATTAAAAGGTGACAGCAAATCAGATAGATAAATATACCAAAATTGAAGAATCTTACCTGATTGAGATAAGTAACCTTTATAAACCAGGTGGCCCTCAGCAATGGAACATTATTCTTTATAAGAACTTCTAAAAGGGATGTTCTCTTATAACCATGAGGAACATGGTCAGCCAAAGAGCGTAACCTCTTATGCGGTTGAGATAATCCCTATAACAAAACTTTAATTGAGTTACTGAAGTACCAGCAATAGTAAATATATTTAAAGATTTTAGAGGCATATCAACCCATCAGACTGGACAACAAAAATCCTAAGGAATTGGCAATAGGAAATTACATAACAATATCTCTGCTATTCATTAATAGCTATGGCCTGTAAGTATCTTTCAGTAAATAAATACAATCCAGATTCCACCATGATTTCCATACCATACATCCAGCTGGATTACCATTCTTCGAAAAAATTAAGACCAATTTCATTAGGAACAAATAGATGGACCATACTACAAGACTTGCAAAAAGAGGAAAGCAGCGTGAGCTAGACACTAGCTAAGTATACCTCAATCCATTTCTTCCGGAAGTCTTCACCACATGGCCTTAATTCAGGATAAACACCAGACTTGGCAAGTTGTGATCCTGAGAGGGGCACGCCATATACTTGTCCAGCCTGCCAAAGTAAGCACAATGATGTGGATCAAATACATGCACGAAATCCAAAATAACAAGAGAACTGACAACAATGGAATTATCATAAAAGCAGAATGTTTAGAAAGGATAAAATGCAAAAAAGACACGGTTAAGGTTACCTTTCTCTTCTGAGCACGAGATTCATTGATGGCCCTAAGATGTTTTCTAATAGCCTGGAAAAAAGATGAAAGATACAAGAGTTAACCTGAATCTAAAAAGGCTTCAAATGAAAGAATGAACACAAAAAATAGAAAGTGGACATTGTGCTGTAAATTCAGAGAAACCAAAATAAACAGAGTGGAAATGAATATCCAATGAACACTAGAGGAAAGGGATTCACCTCCTTGCAATTAAGGACAACTGTCTTGTTAAAAGTTTGAACCTGGGATAGTGAGATTTCTCTAGCTTCCTGAGGCACACACAAAAAAATAGTGAACATTGTATACTTATCCTACTCCTGTAGCTGGGACCATGAGTGAAAAATAATAAATAAAAACATAATCAAATTTGGTATGAACAAAACAGCAGAACATAATGATGCACCTCAAGCCCCTCAACCGTTTCTTTATATCCAGATAGCAGATATTCCCTTGTTAGAGTCTCCTCAGGGCAATTTGGCGTTTGGGGGTGAAAATCTGGTGGTCCAAGCCTAAGAAGAAAATTATTTAATTTTAATTACACAACAATAATAAAAGCTTTCAGGTAATGCTTTGGGTAAATAAACAAAAAGCAATATAGAAAGAATTGGAAAATGTTGTACATGCAAAATTTCTATATGTAACAATTAATAGGTAAATTCAAGCCATAAAATAGCACAGTATAACACAATATTATTTATAACCCAAAGTAAGCAATATTTAAGCAATGAGCTATTAGGTTCATGAAGTACCTAGAATTCAACGGTTCTTTATCACACTTTAACTTATATGGGGCTAACTGTGGTTGTCGCCTGCAAATAGAACGGTTGGTTCAGAATGATTCACAGCGTCAAAATTGTAATTTATATTAAGAAAAACTATAAACCATGATAAAAAAAAAAAAAAAAACTCAACAGAAAAAAGAGAACAAAGAGATCGAACCACCTTCAATAGAAGAAGTGCTGCTATTCCAAGTATTCTAGAAATTTATAATAAAATCAAATGGCCAATCCTAATTTGTAATTTCAAATTCTAAGTTATGTAGATTCAATAACCAAGAATGCTTTTACCAATAACTAAATATGTGATAACTAATTGAATAATAAATAATTGTAAGGTTTGCAGATTAGAGAAAGAAATCAAATTTAAAAAAGAAAAGATATCTGGCTTAAACACCTTAAAAATTCTTTTCCTTAGTTAAAGTCAACATTTCCAGGTAAATAATTATTTAACTATTTCTATAAAATTAAGTATATTAATATTTCACTCAGAAGACAACAAATTTGACTTTTAAAATAAGATGCAGGTTTGACCATTATACAGAATAAACATAATCTGTTGCAAAGTTTTGAACTGTGTTATCATTAAATCAACTTCGTTTGGAACTAATACTATCAGCTGCTGCAAACATGCAAACACAGATATACACGTTATTATAGCCTGTCATCTACATAAAAGAAAACATCCAAGCAGTGCATCAAACTTGGCAATGTGATATTAATGGAACAACGTCAAGAGAAAAATTCTCTTACCTTGAATTCAAAGGGAAGTTAGCTGGCAAAGTAGATGAATCAGATCTTCCACCATCTCTAGCAGATGGCCCACCTATTGCACTGTTATTAACTGCACTAGTGCAGCTGCCAGCATGATACCTTTGCATTTCCCCCAACTATAACCGGCATACTGCCCCAAGCATCATACCACTACAAGTAGCTGTAATTAGCTAAACTGCATATAAAAAAGTGTCATCTAAGTCATTTCCAATCAATGCCAATCAAGCAAACAAGAAAAACATGTCAGAAGAAGAATGAAGGATAACAAGATGTTTAATTGAAAAAGGGATTGGCACATATTTTTCAGGATTAGTGGAGTTCCTACAGCTGCCAAGGATGGGATATAAATCAACTCCAGTCTGCAGAATGCAGTCAAAATGCTAGACACAAAACATATTCTAGAAAAATAAAAGAACACAACATCATAAATTCCTACAACGAATCCAATTTTCGCTCCAGCTGCTGGAGGAAGGAAAAGTTTTATTTAATATGTACATACCTATATTCCTTAATCCTTCTAAGAAAATGCACACACAGCCAAGTTAGAAATCTTCAAATATATCCCTCTAAAGCACTTCCTCTACCATTCAAATGTCAACATGCCAACAACGATATCATTAAATAAGTGAATAACAACCGTTAGACCCTGAAATAGTGATGAGAAAGTGGTATCTCTGATATAGTTTAAATACCGTTATGTAATGATGTGGCGTCTAACAATTAAATCATAAAGTTCCCATTAAACCTTCTCTAGAAAAGAATTCCACTGAAAACACGAAATGGAAAATTGTACCTATATAAAGTGCTACTACTAGCACTTCAAACTACAATATGAACTTCGTGGCAAATCATTTTGGAGCAGCCACGATTATAAACTCCAAAACCATATCTTAGGACTTAGGTAATAAATTACAAAGAGACAGACAGAGAGTTCCACAAACAATTCAAACCAAACCAAACCACTTCCGATCCATAAGTTCAAAACTCAAAGCAGAAAGAGAAAAAAAGAAAACATTGTTTTTTTTTTTCTAACAGTTCAGTTTCTCATTAGCTCATAATATCTAGCTCATATTACTGCGGCAGCGAAACTCCTTCAAATGCAAGGACAAAACCCACAAGCTCAATCACCTAAAAATCCTAACTTCACCACAAATCCAAGCTGAATTCTACATGGAGCTGAACATCTAATTTCAGAAACCCTAGAATCAAACCTAATGCAACAAAAAGCTTCGAAATTTGAACTACTAACCAAGATCTAAAGCTAGGGTTTTGGGCGGGGTCCAAATCTCGATTTTTTCAGAATTAATTTTTCTCTATTTTCTTCACCTCAAACTTAAGAACCAAATTGCGGGGTCGAAAATTGGGTCCCGGAAGCTAGGGTTTTCGATTGGGAATCCCGAAAAGAATGGATTTTTGGGAAAATTGGGAAACGGGGTTTGAAGAATCAGAAAAAGGGGAAAAAGAGTTGAGGGCATACCTGAGAAGAAGGGAAAATCTTCGAACTGGATGATTAAAGCGCCGAAGAGAGAGAAAGTATGAAAGAGAAACAAAACAAGAAGAATGGTTCGAAGCTTTGACTCTCGAGATTTTTTTTTTTTTTTTGGTGATGATGATGACGATGAGCCGCTGCTATTGTTGCTTCCTCTGATAGGAATAAAGGGGTGAAGAGGAAGGGATCTACAATAATAATTATTATTATTATTAAATTATTATAATAATAGTATTGTTGTTATTAATTTATTAATTATCATCATCTTTTTTCCCATCTATGCATCTTGTACAATTTTGCCCCTTTTGCTTGATTTTATTACATCTGTGCTTGCTTTAAAGGGAAAATTAATTAGGGGTAAAATGGTAAAATAAATCTTCATAAGCAATTTATTAGTACAAGGCACTAACAGTGGCAGTGAGCTTCACTTGTCTGATTCAAATAAAAAGAGGAATTAATCCCTGGAAAATAATGGTGTTAATGACTATTTATTTTTTCAAAATATATTTTTTATTTTATTATTATTAAAAATTCCATATGATACAAAAATTAAAATATGATTTTACTAAGTAGTATCCTAAACACAGTCATTAACAAGCTCAAAAGTAAATTTTTTTACCAATAACTAACTCAACTAAAATATTTACCATAAAAGAAATTCTCAACTTTGATTCTTAGTAACATATACACAACTATGTTAATAGTATATTTCTTATATAATAATTATTAATTATTTGTCAAATTTTTATAATGTGTTTAACTATGGTAATTATTATTTTTAAAAATGACAAGTTCAAATGATTAGTTAAAAATTGATTAAATGAATAATTTGAACCCCCTGTAATTGGCAATTGACAATTAAGCTTTCAGTGCATGCCATTAGATATGAAACACTAGAACCGTCAGTGTTGGTTCTGAAGATGAAGTTAATATTGTCACTTTTATGAAATAAACTGCATTGGATGTTGATTGTTGATGCAAAAACTTGAGTTACTGTTATGTTATTATTATTATTTTCTTCCTAAAAGTAGAATTTTTGTTGGCCTGACATGGTGCTGAATCTTATTGTGAACCAATATAAGATATGGTCATATATTTTATTTGGACATGCATCTACCGTTCAATGAAACCTTAGCTCCCAACTTAAAGGGAAGGAAAGAAACATTTGATTTCCAAAACAAGGCATGTCTCATACTTGGTTGAGTGTAACATCTCATTCTTGTTAAGTTCTTTTTGCTTGTGGTTTTTGTTACCAAGTTGTGAGATATGGATAAGAGCCAATTTTAGTAATCATCTTGATTAGCAAGCTAAATTTAAGGTAATATCCTAAAATACAACATAATAACATGAGTGAAGTTCAAAAGATATTAAGAAAAATATATTTTGTGCAGAAATTATTTTTAATATGAAAATGAAAATGGTGTTTTGGTTGAAAATTGATATTTAAAGTATATTATAATATTGTAGAAATCATTCAACACGCTCTTCATGTGTTGGTCAGGATGTTACCACGTGTCCAACATGCTTCTCACGTGTTGACTTCTCACCTACAAAATCCATCCATCTGTAATTACACCAAATAATTCTATTTTCAAAAAAAATACCAATATTTTTTTCATATAGAAAAAAAGCAGCCTATTTTTTATACTAATTTCTTTTTTTTAGCAAATTAATTAATTCTCTTTCACTAATGTTGTATTGGACCCTATGAAATTAACTAATTTGGCATTACAATATTGTATCCAATAAGAAAAAAATATTGAACAACTAGATATAGTGAAAGAAATTAATACATTTTTAACACTTAAAAAAAATTAATCCCAAAGCTAGTAGAAAGTTTCAAGGTTCTAGAGCCACTTTAATTATATTGCTGACCAAATTTTTGACTTTGCTCAATACATTGTACTTGATTATCTCCCATGATAACTCTTGTTGACAACATGTTTTGTCAGGGAACAAAAGATACTAATTTAAAACTATTAGGCAACTCATTAGTCAAAATCCTTGTAACTAAAGAATGTGCAATGTCTTAAGGTTCAAGATGTACTCAATAGGTACACAATAGTAATTAATTATTGGGTTTAATTACTATCCATTAACACTTTTAACATAATGAATAATTGAGTTAACTATTTTTATTGGTATGACAAAATTTAATTATATGTATATGTAAAAAAAAAATAATGCTACATGTACACCAAAATCAGTCACTAAAATCAGTTACCAGTATAAAATATATATTGAAAATAAATTAAACCACACATGTATTTATACACAAATACATTTATGACTGATTTTAGTAGCTGATTTTAATATCCAAATAGTATTTTTGAAAAAAAAAATATATTGATACCATATACCAGTTAAATCCAATATAATTTGAGTTCTGTATAATAGTTTTGAATTATTTTAAGTTTTAATACCAAAACTAGTGTGTTTGCCAAAAGGAAATCCACCATTTCCTTTTACCTCCTAAAGAAAGCATAGCTAAAAATTACAATTTCTAATTCTTTCTAACAAGAAGCCTACTCATCATATATTTGTTGCATTTAACTTAACAGCTTTAGCAAAATGTATTTCCATTTTGGTTTTCATTCATATTTAAAAGAAAAGGGTCACCAAACATTTCTTGCAATGCCATTATGTAATTTAGGACATTGTCTGGGTAAAAAATAACATAATGCCTTAGGCACATAGTGGCATATGGCTTCTTTGAAAAGAACATGTAAAAATATAGGAAAAATTTCAAGTGTACCGAAAATACTAGTGTTTCAGTTGTTTTAACCGTTTATTTCAATTAATATATATTATATATATTTTTTATAATTCAGATCAACAATTAAAATAACTGGAACACCAATGTTTTCGGTACACTTAGGTAGTGTTTGGTGGAGAGATAGAGACGAAAATATTGAGACTGAGAGACTGAGACTAAGAGACAGAGATTAAAATAAATCTCAGTATTCTGTTTGGTGCAAAATGGAAGACAGAAATTGAAACAAGAATGAAATTCTAATTTAATTTGTACAAAAGGATAAAATTGAAATTAATTAATTGAAATTAGGGTATTTTAGGTATAAAATGTTATTAAAGTTTCAGTCTCCATCTCTAAAAATTTTAGTCTCATGTGTCTCCACTTTTTGGAGGTACTAAAATACTGAAATTTTGGAGACAGAGACAGAAATTTTAGTACCAATCTCTAAACCAACAAACATGATACTAAGTCTCAGTTTCTGAGTCTCTGTCTCAGTACCTCAAAACAAACGCTACCTTAAAACTCTTCCAAATATATATATATGGACCAATTTTCTTTCTTTCTTTGCTTTTTTGATAACAAAAGGATTGGACCATTCAATCCTTATGCTGCTGCAGGGTTTAATTCAATGCTGGAATGGATCCATCTGTTTTCTGTGCCCACATTTTGAATACCTCTCATCCCTTCCTTTTCATGTGACAAATGGGAAAACAATATAACAAATTAACAATCCACTCATTCTCTCTCTTTATCCCCCACACAATGACACATGTATTATGTTATGCTTGTTGTGACTTGTGAATAATAATGGTACAGTCAAGAACGAATATATAAATTCTTTTCTCAGAGAATAAGGTTATTTGCATGGACCTAAGATTCTGAAAATTGGATTGCACATTGAACCCAAGACATCATTAACGATTCAATCAAAATATAATTCAATTGAGAAGTTAGATTTATGGATATGAGTTTTATAAAATTCATAATAAGTTCAATACGAGAAGCATAAGTTCTAATATATAGAAATAAAAATTAGAGAAAATATCATATTATTGGCCAAGACTTTTTTTTTCGGTGATTAGAGATTAAACAAAAAATAAATAAATAAATGTGGACGAGGCAACTAAGCCTAGGTCACAGGAGCAAAGTCTTTTTTGTAACTTTTAGAAACAAGAGACTAAATTAGAGAAAAGATTTATATATTATTAAGTGTATTTTAGTTGTCTAGAATGATACAATATAAAAGGATATTTATAGGTGTTAAAAGAATTGAAATAATAAAAACATAATATTCTATAATAAATATTCAGATATGCTAAATAATGCTAATTGATCATAATTAATTTTAATTATATTCTAACAGTAACTTACTAAGCATCCCATTTGATCAAAATCTCATTTGGTAGTTGCAAATTTGGTCATATAATCCGTAACGCAGTTGGGATTCCTTTGTATCAAATTAATTTCCACTTTCAATCTACATTTCATAACATTCAAAATCTTGCTTATCAAGTCGTGATGTGTGCTTTGACCAGCAATATTTTTGTCTTTAATAAGAATGTAGGCTTTTGGACAATTGGTTTTACAGATAACATTTCTACATCTCACTTTTTACGTTAAGATTAAATTCTTAGGGTTGGCAATGGGTAGAGTAGGATAAAATTTAGGTTTTACTTTAACTCTATCTGCGGGTTGAATTTTTTTTTTTTTAAATTCTATCCTATCCTAATCACGAATTGAAAATTTCTCGATCCTAATCCTACTTGCACTCTAAAGTTCTAAACCTTACCATACTCGATCCTACCCTTAAAAAAATAACAAAATTTTAAGCAAATATAAAATTTAACCATTCCAAATTTCATACATATTAATAAAATAGAAAATAAAAAACTAAGTTCAAATTAAAATTAAAAATAATAAAATCTTAAAGAAATTTAGCATAAAATTACAAATAATATGATCATCAATTAGTTTAGTGATTATTTCAAACTTTTATAAGAGAAATATCATGGATTCAACACTCACTTTTTTCATAATATATATATATATATATATATATATATATATATATATATATATATATATATATATATATATATATATATATATTAGGGGTGCGGGTAGGTAGGGTAGGGTACGGGTGAACTCGCACCGCACCCCACCCTACTCGAACGGGTTGGTTCGGATTGGGTACCCGCGGGTAGGGTATAGATTGCCAGCCCTACCTCTAAATTGCAAAAAGTTCACCATAAAAAATAGGCGTCAAAAACAGGACACTCGTATACCCACGCAACCAAGCACTCGAACAATTACGCAAGACACAACCAAAACTAATCGTATATCCAAAACTACTAGCATCACAATTCACCTTGATCGATTTTAGACAGGAGACCACGTTAAAATAAAAAAAGGAGTATAAGTCTATTGAAAGGTGTTAATTTTATGTAGTTCTTTAACTGAAAAGCGAATAAAAGATATCACTTTATCAATACTCCACGAGTCCACGGATCATTTGAATTAAAAATATCATTATTTCATTCTCGTCAAATCTACCAACAACCCGCCAAGAACAACAATTCGTCAGATTCAAACTCCTTTCCTCCACCTTCGCTTTTCATAAAAACTGCCACATCAATTTAGAAATATCATTAATGACACTATTTAGGAAAAAATTAACTTACATGTGATAGATAAGAATAGATGCCGTCATTGAATTAATGAGGCAAAGTCTTCTCGCTCTATTAAGTAGTCTACCCTTTCAATTAGCAAGTCTTTCATGTATCTTATCAATGAAATGATTAAAGGAGAGTCAATTAGCTCTGGAATGGTGCATGTTAACCCTAAGATATTTGTCCAAATTCTGCACAAACCGAATCAAAGATATGCCCGTAAATAAGTCATTCCTCATGTTACTGACATTCTTTGAACACAAGGCTTTAGATTTATCCAAATTAATCTTTATGCCAGAAACTTTGTAGCAAGTATTGAGAGCATGCATAATAACTAGCACCTGAGTCTTCTTAACTTTACAAAACAGTAGTAAATCACCTGCAAATATTAAATGAGAGATCCAGGGATCCCTTTTAGTGATTGCAACTGAATCCCAAACTTGACCTGATTAACAATAATCCCAGACAAGCACTCCATATAAATGGCAAATAAATAAGAGGATATAGGATTCTCTTGACAAATCCCTCTTTTAGGAGCAAAGCTTTCAAGCTTGTTTCTATTCCACAGAAAAGATAGAAAAGAAACCCGAACCCACGCCACTATTAATCTAATAGTAACTATTGTTGAGAATAATGTTACAAAAAGAAAAAATAATTACAATACAAAAATCTTAAAAGTTAAAAACAGTCATACAAGAGGAGAATAATAATGTTAATAGTGTTGTTATTGGTGTTGATAGTAATAGAAGAGATAATGATAATAATAGGATATGATTGCAGAATTGAAGTAATAAAAATAGAAGTTATAATATAATGATGACAAAAATGGTAGTAATAGTAGTGATTGTAGATGATCTTATTATTGGAAAGAATTCCGTAGGATTTAAAATTTTCATAAATTTATAAATAAAACTCTTATAATATTAATTTTTATTACTATTTAACAAATTTTTTAGTAAAAAAATTATATTGTTTCAAAATAATTTTATTAGGGGTCAAAATATCTTTTTTATTTTTTATAAATATCGGCATGTCTTTTAAAAAAATAAACAAGTGTCGAGTTGAGTGTTTATTCTAAAATTTATAAATTTTTGTTTATTTGTCTTGAATTTTACATAATATGACTAAGTTATATTTGAAGCATCTATTTGACTATTAAATATAGTTACTTTTTTGGAAACAAAAGATTTAATAGATTTTTACATAGTTTCATCCATATTTTTTGGATTTGTAAACTATCATTTTTCCATTTTCAATCTTTTTAAAATTTATTTTTGGAAATGTGCTCTTTTGTTTGTTATGTTATAATTTTCACAGTAATTTTAATCAGATATATAATTTACACATCCTAAAAATCTTTGTTGTTTTTGATCTTCTATTTTTATTTGAAAATAATACATTTAGTTGTAATTTTAGTTTTATTTTGTGAAAAAAATCAGTTCAAAAAATTCACTTTAATTTCTTGTTTAGCTCTATATATATATATAGTAATGCTACACATCCATCCTGTAATTTTGTATCCAAATTCATTCAAGTTGGTCCAACACTAAAAAAATCCAATATCATTAAATGAAACGTAAAATACACGCGCCTAACACATACGAAACTGCTCTTGCCCAACGCTGCTTCTTCTCCTTCTCACGCTCGTTTACGCACGGAGCGGCTTCTTCTTCGCCTTCTTCTTCGCGTTCCTCCTCCTCCTCATTCTTCTCCTTATTTTTCGCGTTTCTTCTTCTTCACGTGTTTTCTCCTTATCGTCATTCTTTTGTTGTTGTTGCTGTTGTATTTTTTTATCTTTTCCACTTTCTCTCTCTTGTGAAGAAGCAGTAGAATGTGAGAAAGAAGAGTTTTGAATTGTGCAGAACAGAAATGAACCGAACATGTTATTATGGTGAAACAATTGTATAGTACTAAATGAATGGAACATTATCCATTATATAAATTCAAATTCGAACATCTTTCTGTATAATGAACCGAACACGTACTTATGGTGAAATAATTGTATAGTATTGAGTGAACGAAACGAAACATAATCCATTATATAAAATCAAATTCGAAAAACTTTCTGCATAATGAACCGAACGCGTATTCATGGTGAAACAATTGTATAGTACTGAGTGAACGAAACATAATCCATTATATAAAATCAAATTCAATCAGCTCTGCCTACAATTTACAGATTATCAATTCAATCCAATTCAATTCAATATAGTACACCTCCGTCCATTCAATTCAAATTCATTTCGTTCCTTATTTTATCCAATCCCTAATTGTATAGTACTGAGTGAACGAAACATAATCCATCCATTATATAAAATCAAATTCGAACAGCTTTCTGCATAATGAACCAAAACACGTACCCATGGTGAAACAATTGTATAGTACTGAGTGAACGAAACTAATCCATTATATAAAATCAAATTCAAACAGCTCTGCCTACAATTTACAGATTATCAATTCAATCCAATTCAACTCAATTCAGTACACCTCCGTCCATTCAATTCAAATTCAATTCAATTCAAATTAGCAATTGCATTCTATTCAATTCGATTCAAAATTGAATAATCCAAACTTCGTCAGTTTGATTCGTTTAAGAAGAATAATCCAAATTGCTCCTATTCAACTGGTTTGAAGTTGAGTCATGCATTCATTGTTTCAATTCAGAAGTGCAGATCGAAGAAGAAAACAAAGAAAAATATGAAGAAAATAAATGCAACGTAACTAGATCGAAAGAAAAAAACAAGGAGATGAACGCGACTAGAGGAGAACGATGAAAGCAATGCAGATCAATAAAGAAGAAAGTGAAGAAAAGACGCGAGCAGAGAAGAAGATTTACGTTGCAGCAGAAGGTTTACGTTGAGCAAAGCTTTAAGCTACAGCATGTTATATGTAGCGCATGTATGACAAATGAGTGAGGAGGAAAGAGAAAGCGTTTGACCAATATTACTTGGATAACTTGAATGCATTTTTTATATGAATGTAGAGCATTATATATATATATATATATAGATAAAACCTGGTTGATAAGAGCTCCAACATCTTGCATATTAAAATCCATACACAAAAGTTCATTAATTTTATTTTATATTGACAAATTTCTTTGTATGTGTTATTCTAAAATAAGAAATCATTCCAAATATAAAAATAACGTTATATTAATTGTATAGAATTCATTTTAGAGTAATATACTATATAACTAATAAAATTGATTAATATTCTAAATATTTAATGTAAATTTTAAATTTGAAAGTTTAGATATATACAAATAAAATGTTGGTCAAATTGACTAATATTAAAAAAAAACATTGGTCTTCTGATTTTTTTTTTCATTTTAAACATAATAATTGATTAAAAATTTAATTTATTCCAATTATTCAATTCTATTATATTATAACGATTTTTTTATGACAAACTTAAATGAGGAAACAAAAGTGACCACGTCTCTGGCCTTTCCGTCTTCATCGTTCCCTGCTCAGTATGTATATATTTAAGAGTAAAGTAACACGTGAGATACATTATTCTCTTAAAAAATACTAATAAAATAATAAATATAGATACGTTACTTCTAAAATACTTTTACAATTAAAGTAAAAAAATCTTAATTTAACTAATTTATCTATGTCTATAATCATAAATAATTTTATTAATATTTTTTAAAAAAATTAATTTATTTAATATATAAATTTTTAGATTTATTTATCATTTTATTCAATATTTAAATATGAATGTGGGCATTTAATTGGTCGGTCCACTCTCTAACTTGGAAGAGTCAAAGTTTTAACAACCACAGTCCACGGGTCACAGGTGCACCTACCTAAATAGCTGCTAATAAAAATTTAATTTGTCTAAAATTAGAGGAACATGATATTCATTCTTTTACTTTTAAACTTTATAAGTAAAATTATAAGGTTATACTGTGTGTACACTAAAATCAGCTTATCAAAGTTCGTCTAATATAAAATATATGTTAAAATATAAATATACACTAAAAATAAATTAAATTACATATGTATTTATTTAGTAGTTAATTTTAGTGACTGATTTTGATATACAAATAATATTTTCCAAAATTTAAATATCATAACAAATATCTGCAATTAATTACCTGTTCATTGTGAATAAAATAATAAGGTATTTTCTTTGCATGAATAAAAATTTCCACATGCATAGCACAGAACTTTTTTTTATTCAATAAAAAACACAAAATAAACGTAATGTTAATATGAAAAGTAGTAAATATATATAGTAATGAGACATATGAATAACGTGGTACTTAATTTTGATTGGATCTCAATTCCCAAAGGAAGAATATAAATTATTCCCTTATTTAATAATCTGATACAGAAACAAAAAAAAACAAAGAAAGAAAGAAAGAGAGAGCGATCAAAAATGGAGGAAGGAAGAGATATAGATCCAAGAAGTGGGTTCTGCAGCTCAAACTCAGTCTTCTACAGCAAAAGGAAGCCACTTCCACTTCCACAGAACCCATCCTTGGACGTCACCACCTTCATCTCATCACACGCCCACCATGCCAGGATCGCCTTCATCGACGCCGCCACCGGCAACCACTTCACCTTCCACCAACTCTGGCGAGCTGTGGACGCCGTCGCCTCCTCCCTCTACGACCTCGGCATCCGCAAGGGCAACGTCGTCCTCCTCCTCTCCCCAAACAGCATCTACTTCCCCGTCGTCTGCCTCGCCGTCATGTCCCTCGGCGCCATCATCACCACCACCAACCCTCTCAACACCGCCGCCGAAATCCGCAAGCAAATCAACGACTCCAAGCCTCGCATCGCCTTCACCATCCCTCCCCTGGCCTCGAAAATCGCCGCCGCCTCCCCCTCGCTCCCGATCATCCTCATGGAGGCCGACACCAGCAGCAGCTTCCCTTCAGCCGTCACCACCCTGAGCCGCATGATGGAGAAAGAAAGCAGCTCAAGCCGAGTCAAAGAGCGAGTCAACCAGGACGACACGGCCACCCTGCTCTACTCTTCCGGCACCACCGGGCCCAGCAAGGGCGTCGTGTCTTCTCACCGCAACCTCATGGCTATGGTGCAGATCGTTCTCGGCAGATTCAACATCGAGGATAGCCAGACCTTCATCTGCACTGTCCCGATGTTCCATATATACGGTAGTAACTACTAACTCACTATTTTTTCTTTAGAAGGTATTCTTAGCTAACAAATTATTACATGCATATACCGTGGAATTTGAATTTGACCTTTTTTTTTCTTTAGAAATAAGATTTTAGATAAACACAGAAACACTATGTCATTTGAGTTATAGTTGATAAATATGACGCTTGCTTAATTAAGGACTTGTTTGGGTGAGTTTTTTAAAAAAGATCTTTTTTCGAGTTATCTTTTTTTAAAAGATCTTATAGAGAAGTAAAAGTAATTTTATGTTTGGATATCTCATGTAAAAAGGTCTTTTTATCAATCAATTATGTTTGGGTATAACAATATAAAAGTACTTTTTTGTTTATTTATTACATGAAAAACATCTTTTTTTTAAGGAAAAAAGATCTTTTAAAAAAAGATGTAAATTACAGCTTCTCAAAAAAGATCTTTTTTGATTTTACTAGTGCTTTTACTTTTACTACTAGAAATTTGCTAAACACGTTAAAAAATAAAAAAAGATCTTTTTTCATTGAAAAAAGATCTTTTTAACAAAATAATGGCGCCCAAACATGCACTAAATCGAGTACCAAATTATTCTTCGTCTTAAATGAGCGTTAGGATAAATTATTGACTAGCAACAGAACTTTAAATAAAACTTTAAAATCTGTGACGAATTAGTTCTTAACTGTATCCAGTTGAAAATAAAAGATAGATAGAAACTAACTGTGTTAATAACAGGGCTGGTGGCGTTTGCGACGGGACTTCTGGCGGCGGGGGCCACAATCGTGGTGCTGTCAAAGTTCGAGATGCACGACATGTTGTCGGCGATAGAGAGGTACAAGGCGACGTACCTGCCGCTGGTGCCGCCGATTCTGGTAGCGATGCTCAACAACGCCGACGCGATTAAGGGGAAGTACGATTTGAGGTCTTTGCATTCGGTGCTTTCGGGTGGAGCTCCGCTGAGTAAAGAGGTGATAGAAGGCTTCGTGGAGAAGTATCCGAACGTGACCATTCTTCAGGGTTATGGCTTGACGGAGTCCACCGGAGTTGGTGCTTCCACCGACTCCTTGGAAGAGAGCCGCAGGTACGGTACGGCGGGGCTCCTCTCTCCTGGAACCCAGGCTAAGATTGTCGACCCTGACTCCGGGCTCGCCCTTCCCGTGAACCGGACCGGTGAGCTCTGGCTCAGGGGTCCCACCATCATGAAAGGTACGTTACTAGGTTAGTTAGTGCTTTTCCTAGTCAACTTTTTCTCTCTTTCTTAACGTTTTTAGTTTTAGCTGTTTTTGGACTTTGGAATTTCTTTATCCTTTTGAGGGGGTAAACTTGGAATTTCTTAATATGGATTGATTATGATTTATCATTAAGATTTAAGAGCTAGTGGATTCCTTGGCCCTACCATAATATAGCGTGCGCATTGATATATCATAAGGCAATCTTATTTATTTATTTAATTAACTTGGAGTAAAAATGAGTCTTTTTTTTATTCATTGAAAGTTGAAAGTTGAAACATATTAGTGGACGAAAGTGTTAAGAGTGACGGTGATGGCGCATGCATGCAGGTTATTTCAGTAACGAGGAAGCAACGGCGTCTACGCTTGATTCAGAAGGATGGTTAAGAACAGGGGATGTTTGCTTCATCGACAATGATGGCTTCATATTTATTGTGGATAGGTTGAAAGAGCTCATCAAGTACAAGGGATATCAGGTATAACTCTTCATATTTGTTGTCAATTATTGTTTTCATAAGAAGACAATGAATTTGTACCTTTATTTCACATTTCATTCACATGCATTGTGTTGTTATTCTCAATATTTTAGGTGCCTCCAGCAGAACTAGAGGCCTTGTTGCTCACACATCCAGACATTGCTGATGCTGCTGTCATTCCGTAAGTCTAGTGTTTCATTCGTTAGGTAGCGTTTGTTTTGAGGTACTGAAATAGAGACTAAGACTCAGTATCATGTTTGTTAGTTCAGAGATTGTTACCAAAATTTCTGTCTCTGTCTTCAAAATTTTAGTATTTCAGTACCTCCAAAAAGTGGAGATATAGGGAACTAAAATTTTTAGAAATAGAGACCGAAACTTTAATAACATTTTATATTTAAAATACCCTCATTTCAATTAATTAATTCTAATTTTATCTTTTGTGCAAATTAAAGTAGAGTTTCATTCTTGTTTTAATTTCTGTCTCCCATTTTACACAAAACAGAATATTGAAATTTATTTCAATCTCTGTCTCTTAGTCTCAGTCTCTCAATCTCAGTTTTTCTGTGTCTGTCTCTCCACCAAATGCTACCTAAAAGAGCATAATTCATTCATTATTCATGTTCCGTGCATCAGGTTTCCAGATAAGGAGGCTGGGCAGTTTCCAATGGCATATGTTGTAAGAAAGGCTGGAAGCAGCATTTCGGAGAAGGAAGTGATGGATTTTGTGGCAAAACAGGTTTGAATCCAATTAACTCTAAGCATTCCTTTTTTCATTTTTGTGAGAGTCTCAGTTACTTTATATCTTGTGTGTGATGCATGCAGGTGGCTCCATACAAGAGAATTAGAAAGGTCGCTTTTATATCTTCCGTACCCAAAAATCCATCTGGCAAGATTCTAAGGAGGGATCTCATCAACCTCGCAACCTCTAAACTCTGAAAACACTTTTAACATTTTTTTTATTCGGGATATGTATGGCTCTCCTGCAATTTTAGTTATTATGCCTTGTTTATATACTTTTTTCAGGAGATTAATAAAAAGTAATAATGTACGTATGTTCCTAATTTGTTTTCTCAAGATAATGTTCATATCTAGTGTTCCTTTAAGAAAATTCAATTATCACATTTAATTTAAATCGACTTATTAGTGCTTAATTTAAAAACGAGAATGTTATGGAATAATACTTTTAGTGAAAAAAATAGTATTAGTTCAAAAATAAAAATATTAGAGACTAATATTTTTTATCAATATTAATTAACACTTTGAGTTTGTTTGAAAAGCTTCAACAACTTTTTTCTGAGCTTTTTACTTATGAAAAGTCACATTAATGTTGTTTAATACAATTTTTTAAATATACTTTTGAATTAATGTCTTACTTTTATATTATTAAAATTTAAAATTTAGTATTTAAGATTTAAAATTGATCAAATATTAAAAAAATAATAAATTTTGTTTGTCATTAATTCAAATGCAAGAAAAGAAATATTAATAGTCTAACCACAGGTAGCTAAATGTGCATTCATAACACCGTAGTGTCAATGGTTTCTCAGATTATAGATAGTGTCAGAGGGGATTAATGGTATGTGTTAAATTAATGATCTCAGTTCTTGTGTGTATGCTAATCTGACTAATATGGAATTTAGTAAGATAAAGGAGTTAAATAACTGAAAAATAAGATTAGTAAGGAATACTCATGGTCATGGCCTTATAATTAATATGTTTTCAATATTTTTATTTGAATTTAATAAAACGAATGTGCACACTACATATAATCATTCGTACTAAGTTCAAACCTTGGTAATTCCAGGCTTGTAAATTCGACATCATGACCAAAAAATAAAGTATAAAAAACAGGTAAGGATGATTATCATTAATCAAACAAAATCATAGCACACCTCCTTATTCTATACTAGATCTTGAATTCGTTCCTTCTATTATTCTTTAGATGGCTCACTGCTCATATAGGGACTGCAATTTCAAGAATAAGAAATAAGCAAAGAGAAGAAAAACAAGAACAAAATAGAAACAGATATGCACAAATCATAAAGAAATATTAATGTTGAGGAGAGTTAACAGGATGATTAACCTCGTGTAGGATAATGCAACTAATCAAACAGTAAAGGAAAAGTATAGGGTACCAATATATTATCTGCCAACTTATTACCAATAATAATTAATTATTATATTTTAAACATATGTATAAAGAGACACATCTAAGAAATACATCTATAAAAACATTTCTATTAGACACATTTATAAAAAATACATTTTTATTAGACACATCCACAAAGACACTTTCATTAAATACAGTCATAAACAAGAGTTGGCAGAAGTTGGCAGAAATATTGTTGGTAACGTAGCGGGATTGAACAGTAAAATGTTAAAAAGTGCTTAAAAGATGCAGCGAAGTTGTTGGTGACCACACACCATAAATAATATCTACTGCACGATTTGGTTTCATCATCTCCTGCCAAAAGGGTTGCCCTGTAACTGTAGCTACAATGGAAATTGGCCAAATGTCACCATGAAGATTATTTTCTCAAGAATGGTGTTCTAGAATTAGCACATATATAGAAATACAAAACAATAAAAAAACGAAGAAAAGCATGAAATTGCTTCTTCACCTTCTCCGAGCCTTCTTCAAAATTTGCCTTCTTTTTGGGTGTCTCATCTTCAATAACACCAGCATCATCACAATTCTTTTTGTGCATCTCTTCTTCCATACCACCACCTTCATAACGGTTGGAGTCCCTAGCTGGTGTGATTCTACTTAAAAACAATTTAAACAAATACAGTTTTGACCAGCAATTTTTTTAGTTTACATACGCTTGAGAAATGACCTTAACATAGATGAACAATGTTAGAACTTGAAAAGAATAAGAGGGATTCAATCTTTACCAATATGCATGAGTGTACTTAACTGCTTATACATGAGGAATTGACACCACAAGAAAACATAAAAACGAAGAGGCAACAATTAAAGGATAGACTTAAAAAGAACAACTAAATGTTTAGAACATCAATCAATATATGAACAAAAATTTGTTATTTCTTACTCGAGTCCATCTCTGAAGCTGGATCCAAGACAGAAAGACATAGAGGCATTTTTTTTCACTCGGTCCTCTAAATCTTGATCTCTTTGCCTTCAATTACAAAACAACAAAACTTTATAGTAAAAAGAAAAAAATAAAATAAAACACAAGTTAATTGACACAGACTTGCCTAAAGTCATCATGATCCTTAATATCACATCTCTCACAGCGTGTAGGAAGTTGAGCAGGACTAAGATCCAAGAAACGATCTGCCAGGAAAAGGTGGGGGAGTCAATGTGTTCAATAATTCGTGATGGTAAAAGTAAAGTTATCAAGAGGGAGAAAAGACTAGAGAAATTCATTTAAGATACCTAGTTTAAGTCGTTTGGCATATGCTACGTGCATTTCATCAGGATTCATTTCATGGACTGCACCAAAAAAATACTTGGCGGAATCGGACTTTTCGGTTGATATAGGCTTCCCCTCCCACATCAACTTATGAAGGAAGCCAAGAGGAATATAAGGTTGAACCATTCTCTTGGGAATCGAGGACGTCGAAAGCTTATACTCATCTTCCTACAAAATAGATAGTAACGAAGAATTTTTTGAAAAAACATTAATATAACGAAAAAAGGTAGGCTCTACATTAAGTAGAAACATGTTTCACATAGGAAAAAATCGAACAATGCTGAGTGTTTTGAAATGGAGATGGTGGTGCATAAGGGGAGAATGGAGTCATTTGTTAGTAAAGGGAAGGAAGGGACATCTAAAATTGTGAAAGAACAAATCATGAAGCAACATGCTAGAAGGAAGATGTAGTTCAAGTTGTGGGTGATGGTGATGGAGCTTGTAATCTTGTGGCAGCAGGGAAACATACATGTTAGAGGAACAAAGGAAACAAAATGTTTGTGTCTTGTCTAGTCCATTAGCTTGACTACTTAGACCTTTATTTTATAATATTTCAACAGGTTTGAGTATGTATGCTGCCATTTAGAGTTTTATTAAGGTGGAAACTCAGGTGGAGTCAACTTCGCAAGTTGATAGCTTGAGAGTCTATAGATGACAATTTAGTTAAATCTATCAAATTATTTAGGGCTTGTTTGGGTGAGCTTTTAAGAAAAAATCTTTTTTCGAGTTATCTTTTTTTAAAAGATCTTATAGAGAAGTAAAAGTAATTTTATGTTTGGATATCTCATGTAAAAAGGTCTTTTTATCAATCAATTATGTTTGGGTATAACAATATAAAAGTACTTTTTTGTTTATTTATTACATGAAAAACATCTTTTTTTTAAGGAAAAAAGATCTTTTAAAAAAAGATGTAAATTACAGCTTCTCAAAAAAGATCTTTTTTTGATTTTACTAGTGCTTTTACTTTTACTACTAGAAATTTGCCAAACACCTTAAAAATAAAATAAGATCTTTTTTCATTGAAAAAAGATTTTTTTTTTAACAAAATAATGGCGCCCAAGCATGCACTTAATAGTTCTCAACTATCAACTTCACAGCTTCCACTTTTTAATAATTAGATGAGAAGAAAATGAACTAACCCCTTCCTTTCGTGTGTCATTGTAGTGTTTCATAGCCAAAATATGCCAATGACAACGACGCTCAAAAATCCCTTGTATCTCTTCTCTGTAAAGGGTGATAAGGGAGAAGTGATTAAGAATATGTATTAAATGTTAATTTGAATTGCATTGAATATGTATTAAATGTTAATTTGAATTGCATTAAGATACTTGGGCGGATTTGGTTCAGTAAGAGTATAGCCTGCATAGGGGACTCTGGCTGCTATTGCTGATGGTGATGGTATATTGCTAAAAATTTTTGGTGTCACATATCTGTGAAGGACAATTAATTAAGAATGAATGTATATGAATGGAATTGATATTGATATCTCATCTAAATTAGGGCATGTACTCACTTAGAAGCCTTTGGTTTGGGAGATATCTCATCTCTGTGAAGGACAATAAATTATATTAACTGAATTGCAGTGAGATATATAAAAATTAGGGCATGCAATGCAAGTACGGACTTAGGTTGGGGAGAAGGAGGTGGAAGATCCTTGTAAATTGTATCGAGAATGCCTGGTTCATAACGAGGATTGAGTGGATCATAACGAGGAGGTGATGCTGCTGATGATGCCGTGTCAAGAATTTCTTGTTTGTCATCTCTGTGAAGGATAAGAAGGAAAAATTGATGAAGTAGATATGAATGGAGTTGATATTCTAAATGAGGGCATCTACTCACTTTGACGGCGAAAAGCTTCTTCCTGATGAGAACGAATTTGCCGATGACATGTCAGATGCGAAAGACGAAGGGGGAGATCCGGGAAAATCCTCTCAATTTTTTTTTAACAATTGAGGGAGTAAAGTGTGATCTCCCACCATTAATTTTATAAATGGGTCCAGAAATAAATATGAGAGAGAGAACAATAAAAGGTTAGAAATCACACTTTACACTCTCAATTTTTTTTTAACAATTGAGAGGATCCATTCCCGGGAGATCCCTCCTCTCAGTTTCAAACTCTTTTATAGTTTTGTTTTTACTTTTTAGCCCCGCCCTATACGCCTTCGCTTTGACATGGGCACGTGGGAAATCAATCCGTTCTTTTTCTATTCACAAAAAAAATCTCTTTTTTTCAAAAAAATATAAATAAGTTACTAACTTTTTTTAAGAAAATATTTAATATTTAAATATTTAAATTCTTTCGCTTAAAATATACAAGGACAAATAAATTTTTAGTTTTTCATTCAAAATATATAAAGATAAATTAATCCTTTAAAGGGACTTAGATGCCTCACTCTTAAAAGTGAGCGATGTTATTGAATTTTTATTTAGTCGAAGACTTATTTATCTTCGGAATAAAAAATCAAGGACTTATTTATCGTTTACTTTTTTTTAGTTAACCAGACCATTTTTATTTTTCATATTTTTAAAGTAAAATGACAAATAGACTTTTCAATATTTATATATTAGAAAATATTATTTGTATACCAAAATTAGTCACTAAAATTAGCCACCTGTAAATACATGTGTAGTTTAATATTTTTTTAATATGTATTTATATTTCAGTATCTATTTTATACTAATAACTGACTTTAATGACTGATTTTGGTATATACTTAGTATAACCCTTATATATTAATCTTTGAAAAAAAAACTACTAATAAAATTCTTTGTGATAACAGATATGGACATAATATTACCGTATTAATTTTTATCATGACGGTAAAATGATTTAATTTGAACATAACTTTTATACGTCTGTAATAGTGGAAAACTTTTATTTTTTCCTTCAAAAATTAATATGTACAAAGTGTAAATATTCAAAGACTTATTTGTTTTTTTAGTTATTTTTATTTGTATTTGATAAAAAGAATGAGCATAGCAGAGATAATCATTACTCATTAGTATAGTACTAACTTCAAAGTTAAAATTTTAAAGCTTAGTAAATTCAACAACTTGATCAAAAATAAAATATACAAAACAAGTAAGGATGATTACCAAACAAAATTATAGCACACACCAACTAAATTAACCAGAAAATCAAACTCCACAGAATCTACAATCAAACACCTTTGGTCCCAAGAAAACTCATACTTTGTCACTCTAAAGACAAGAATTTTGTTTCTACTTTTGCAAGAAGCAGTTGCAACTTGCTTCCCTTTCACTTCTTGCCCATATTCGAGTATCTTCACTAACCATTTTAACTATTTACTATCTCAGAAATGCCATGAATGAAGCTTTGAAGGACATAAAAGGTGGCAAGAACAAGAAGTAGTCAGTAAATCAGTAATCATTTACACATTGCTTCCACTCTTCTTGTCCTTCAATTCGAATCGAAACTGACAACAGTTTGAAGCATCAGAATGTCTAATCCAATATCATTTCGTCCCATTTCGCTCTACTCCATTGCTTTCCATCAGTCCAGATATGTACAACTCAATATTGTATCCTCCATGAGTTCTGCAAGAATGATCTCACCCATTTCGAAACCAACGGCTTCAGCATCAAACCGAAGATCCATCCACATGCTACTTTTTTCCATGTCTTTCCTGACAATTTTGTCCAAAGTTCGAGGCGGGGGTAAGGGAAGGAAATGCCAGCACATTGCTTCCCAAACCTTGACAATAACCACTTTCATATTTGGACTTGGCCTTATGCTAAGATTCTTCACAAAGGATACAAAAGGTGAGACAGCAAAGTAATGCCAACAAACCTCCATCAGAACTTCATTGATACAGTCATAAAGAAGCTTCTGATCATGGCAAAGCTGGTTTGCTGGAAGCTCTTCCTGATCAAACAATGAAGGATCTAGTATCTTATCCGAGGAATGGCATTTCATCAATAATTGATCCATAGTCAATTCAGAGGCTTGCAGGACTGATTTGATGTACTTGTATATCAATTCATTTTCTTCAAGGCAATATTTTCCTTTCTGGATTTGGTTCACAGGTGAATAGTCTTGTTCTTCGAATTCAATATTTAGCGGCCGTACTGCTACTTGAACTGAAAATCAAGAATGAATGTGATGTTAGATTAAAATAAATATAGCAATCAGAAAAAGGTATGCTACCATGTGTTATGCATTGTCAAGAGAAGCATGATATAGCAACCTCCTTAAGAATTAAATTTGCATCCACAGATAGCACTAGTGCAGGAATTCTTACTAGGTTGATATTCGGAGTAACTGGGGCTGATTTCATCCTCTATGAATGGTGTATCAAAAACAGATACAGGACTTGGCCTCCCACACATTTCTGCACCACTTTCTAGCTCTTCAGTTTTCTTTGTGAATGAGGACTGAGATGATGATGGTGGGGTAGATTGTTGGTTTTCGCCTATACCGTCCTGCTGAAGGAACAAATAATAGTTTAGGCTTTAGATACAGTTTTGTGGATATTGAATACAACATAATTACAAAGATCAATTTATTCTCAAACCATTGATTTGTGTAAAAACTTAATGCAATATGAAACATTACTAGAGTGAAGCATTGACCTCAGTAATTTCTAAGATATCACAACTCTGTTCATCATTTCTAATGCTGAGGTGAATTGGTTCTGAGAAAGATTCCAAGATATTGATCTCTTTTTCAGATTCTACATCACCTGCACACAAATAAATTATAGAAACTCCATAAGTAATAGACTAAATGCAAACATGCATGCATCTACTACTTAAATGATAACATTACCTTCGACAACTATCTCGTCTTTAACAGCACAATAGCCTTCTGCTTTATCAACATGACTAAGTTCATCAGGAAAATTTGATTCCAACTTAATTTCTCGTACTAAATTATTAGAGCTTCTGTCACGTATACTTGACTGCTTCTCTGGATTATCAGTTTCCTGAGCTAAATTATTCACAAAGGTTGCCTGTTTGGGGGACATATTGTCATAAGCCTCCCAAGTTTTATCCGAGGTAGAAAATCTTGTCTGTTCAGTCAAAAAATGATGCTCCCAACGCCTTGAAGGACTGCCAAGGGGCGAAAAGTTGTACTCCGGAAGGGATAGAATTCTCCCAAGGGTCTTGGAAATCTGCCTACTCGACATGTCCATGTTCTCATCACTCCTACCTATCACCTCAGACAGATGCTTCTTGGCCTCAGTGTATAAGTGAGAGGCCCTTTTCTTTTTATAACTACCAGTTTCTTGCTCGACAATCAATTCCGGATCTTTCAGTTTAGTAGGCCTTGCAATTTTCTCAAGGAAGAAATGATCTTTGTTAGGAGATCTCATTCCAACATTGTCTTTAAGAATGGCTTTGTTGCTAGGCCTTTGACATTCAGCAGGGTATCTTTTTGAGATGCCTTCAGGATTTGCATGTTTCTCTCTTCCCATTGCATGCTTCAACTTGTTTTTTAAATCTGTAAGCGAAAAATGTGAACTACCTCTTGCAGAAGGACTACTGTGTTTGGCAGTATCATGAGATTGCAGGGATGAGGCAATGTTGTTTCTGGTTTCAGAACTTTGCAACCCCATTGATCCAGGCTTCAGAATTACAATTCTATTTGAAGTCTCAGTTTTGCCATTCTCATTTGTTGGATTTTTCGGCTGAGACTTTGTTTTTTTCCTGAAGAAGTTATGCTTCTTGTGGTTTACAGTCTCCCTTGTTGGTTCCACATTTCTAAAATCTTGTTCGGTGAAGTTGGAACAAGTAACAGAACTATATTCATTGTTATCTCTCCCATGAGATTTCGCAAACTCTTGTATACATTTCAACAAAAGTGAATTTGGGTTTTGTAGAAGTGCAAGAAACAATTCCTTGTCTGAGCTTATAAACTGAAGTGCTTCCATAAGTTCATGGGAATGAAGGTATTTTCTAGCTTCTGCCAGATCTTTGCCATTCAGTATCATCTGATTCACAAATTCATGAATTACCTCTCTTGCAATGTTTTCAGAAATTGCATGCTTCTGGTTTGACTGAGTATGAACTCCTCTATCATTGCCATGCTTCACAGAACAAGACTCTTTAAAGTGACAAAACTCTTCAATTATGTTATCCAGATCAAGATCATCTTTTGATTGCCGCCGAGAGTGTTGATTATGCAAGTACTTGGATTTCATGGTTGCATCCAAATTCAGATTATCAATGTCCATATCACAGCTTTTACTGCTAGATTTCTTTTTCCTTTTGTAATCCGTCTGCTGCGGAACTTCACATCTTAACCTGGATCCATTTGGTTCTACTTTGGCATTATATACATCCTTCTCTGTGGTTTGATCAATGAACATCTCTTCTTCTATGAGTTTCTTCACACTATGCTTAATAGCACCAGTTTTCACTGTTGGCCTCTTACTCTCTCCAGTGTCCTGAAACATGACATATTGATATCAATAAATGCACAAACATCCTTGTAGCAGTAACTGAATTCTTCTAGTCTCCTAAAATTTGTTAACTTTCACTTGTAATGAGTTTCAATTGAATAATACAAGGGATGGCCAGACTCACAAAATTGCCATGAGAAACTTCATCCAAATCGCTCAACATCTCAAACTTGTTCTTAGAAGGCACATCTCCTGAAGGAAAAAGTAATAATTAAATTAATAATTGATATTGATTTATTTTTCTTAATCAAGCACAGCTGCACACAAGTATATTCCACAATAATAATAGATAGGCTATCCTGCACAAATATGATTTGTAGATACTACAAGAAGTTATGATAAAATTAGTCACAAGTATAAGAAGTTTAAGGTAGTAGTATTTGATGTAGATACATGTACAGCATGCATAGGTGAGAAAAAATGAAATATTCATGATTGTAGATAGGGAAAGTATGTTCTGATGAAAAGTTTTATAGCATTCTAGAAAATTTTTTGGAATGAAAAACATCAATTACTCCACAACTATTTGGAACACCGATCTATGAAACTATAATGTTTAACACCATTCTTACCAACAACATGCTTGCTGCTTCGCCTTCTATCTGCAATCAACTTGCGAGTTGAGTGACCATGGCGGAAATCAAACATACTAATAAAGCCCCACATACACCCTGACTTGTCTTTCTCATACCGGATGGAGCGCCTCTGAGACTTCTTTGCCATAATGATTGGGCACAGTTGACTACGTTCTTTCGTCTTTAGGCCTTATTACAATCGTCATCCGAACCACTTCACTGGTAAGATCATGCTACCTGATCAATGAACAAAACCATTAAGCAAATATATGTAGTTAAAAATCATTAGAACACTATGATCACTCCCTTAAATCTAATGCCATAGCTTTGTAGTAAGTATATGAAGAACAATGCTCTTTATGCAAACTTATAGAGAGGATTCAAACATAGCTACAGATATATCATTGAAAATTATCAACTTGGTGAGGTAAAACAGAACAATCATTGGATGGTAAGATTTAGAGGCTACTGAATCAAGAAACACAACAAGAATTTAACAAGTAGAAGATCCAACTAAATTGAGTGGTTACCAATTTAAGTCATGTAGCTAGAAGTCTAGAACTAAACTAGCATAGGAAAAACTGAGATTGATGCAACTAAGTACCTGCTACTATGAGGCTTTTTGAATCAAACAAAGAATCTAGGAATTCAAGTTCAGCTCCCCAAGTTTCTCAACTGAGTGAAGCTCAAGGAGTCATAGTCATCGCTTCCTTTGGAGGGTAAGGTATCAATACCTTGTTTGTTTCTACTGAATTCTAAAAGTTTCCACAGAGAAAGCTGAAATAAATCCCACTCATCTTCTCCTCTCTTCAAAGAAAAGTCCAAACTGATACACAACCATTAATAAGGCTTCAGCTTTTATAATTGGCATGTAATCAAACACTTGCAGCATATTGATCAAACTTGACGGAGAAGATTGATCAAGCTTATCTTCAATAATGTTCAGTGACTCAAACAAATCCAAATTCTATAATCACCAGTTCATGATGAGCTCCATCAGTAGCTATGCACAGCAGAATCCATGGCTGCACCAAGTGATGAATTCATATCCTTCAAAAGTTGATTGAACCATTTAAGCAAATCAACAAACAGAACAGGGGCAATCCAAATTCCCAATGATGTTCCTCCTCCACCAAGAAAAACCAAAATGTATGATGAAAGCTTGGAGCTTTTTTTATCTTTTGTGTGTATGTATGTTTTTTTTTTTCCAATCTCAATCTCAACTAGATAGCAACCTGAATTCTCTTCACTTTAACACTCAAAAATACTTTTTTTTCAATGGAAAATTCTGTATTAAAACACTTGATATTCTATTTACCACGAATGAAAATGGAGACTTTTTGCAAATGGGGGGTGTGTTTGACAGCGAAAAATGAAGAAAAATGGAAATGAAAGCACCGACCCACTAATATTTTTGAGGAATGATTCTGATTCTGAGAAGAAAAAAAAAAGTGAAAAAGGAGAGAAAGAAAAATGGTGGTGACTGGTGTGGTTGGAGAAGGATGGAAAGTGAAAGCTTTACAACAATGGTATTAATCTTTTTAGTATTATTATTAGTATTAGGATTATGGTACCAAATACAAATACAAATACAAATATGACAGTTGAAGTTAGCTAGATTGAAGGCCCCACACAACATGTCTTCCTATGTTGGTGTTTTTTGTAGCTAAAAAATTAAGGGAAAAAAATGAGAAAAAGAAAACTAGGGTGGATCTAAATTATAATTTTTTTTTTAAATTATGAGTAAGACTCGAATTTGCTACTTTTAAGTGAGAATGAGAAGACCAGAGACGAATCTAGAAAAAATTAACAATGGGGCAAAAATATATAAAATAAAATTTATGTATAAATATTTTATTTTATCTTTTTTTTTTCATAGTATACTCTAACATAATATATCAAGGATTAATCTGTCGTGGATCTGAAATTCATTTAAGAGCCTGTCATTATCTAATAAATTATTATATATACAAAATAAAATTTAAATTCTTGATTCTTGCTTAAATGAACTACTGATGTTCTAAGACATATTTTAAATACCTTCTAATTAATTAGTATCATGAAGCTAATTATTATTATTCTTTTAGTTAATTTATTTATTTATTTTAGGAATAAATATAATATAATAAAAAAATAAATATTAACATTTATATATAATTATATTTTTTTATCAAATTTTTTGTGGGGACAAATAACCCCTCTTACTTCTACTTGGATCCATGCTTGAAGAAGACTATACTATTTAAGTTATAGATCGTTGGCGATCTAAATTATAGTTAGTAAATGAAAGATTTATCAACTTAATCAAGATCATTAACTACTACATACACATGAAGAAGACATAACATTTTATTTAAAAAAATAGTTACATATGTTATTAATTATTAAATAGAAATAAAATATTTAATTTTTATGACAATTATCTTAAGATTTACAACATATCATGAAACAATAACTAATTAGGTGATAACATAAAATATTTTAAACAAGGAGTAGAACTCACTCTTTAATTAAGTCTTATCTAAGCTTTTATATTTTGTTTCTATATGAAGAATTGATTTCTTTATTTCATTAGACTACAATCTTGTTAATTAAGCTAGTTTCTAATTTAATAAGGAGCACCAAGTTTGAAACCATTTTATTTTTATTTTTGAGTAAAGTATCGTTTTTGTCCCAAACGTTTGGGGTAAGTCCCAAAGTTGTTCCTAACGTTTCAATCGTCCTATTTAAGTCCCTAACGTTTCAAAATTGACTCAATGTTGTCCTACGGTTAAGGATCCGTTAATAGAATTGACGGCGGGACAAAATTGAGACGATTTTGAAACGTTAGGGACTTAAATAGGACGAAAACATTGGGGACAAAAACGATACATAAAAATAAATTTTATTTTTATCCTTCAATAATTTTAATTTTTAATATACATAATATTCAATTATTTTTTAAATTACAATTAATCACATTACTTTCATTCTAAATAAATTAATTTGTTTATAATTTTATTCTTAAAGTAATGTAATTTTTTTATAAATAAATAAATTTTACACTTTCATTCTAAATAATGTAATTTTACTTTCATTTCTTAATCACATTACTTATAATTTTTTTAATAATTTTACACTTTCATTCTAAATAAATTAATTTTTTTATAATTTTACATTTAAAGTAATGTAATTTTTTTTATAAACAAATAACTTTTACACTTTCATTTTTAATAATGTAATTTTACTTTTATTACTTAATCACATTATTTTTTTTATAATTTTACACTTTCATTCTAAATAAATTATTTTTTTTTATAATTTTACACTTAAGTAATGTAATTTTTTTATAAATAAATAAATTTTATACTTTCATTCTAAATAATGTAATTTTACTTTCATTACTTAATCACATTATTTATAATTTTTTTTTTATAATTTTACACTTTCATTCTAAATAATGTAATTTTACTTTCATTACTTAATTACATTACTTATATTTTTTTAATAATTTTACACTTTCATTATAAATAAATTAATTTTTTTATAATTTTACGCTTAAAGAAATATAATTTTTTATAAATAAATAAATTTTAAACTTTCATTCTAAATAAATAATGTAATTTTACTTTCATTACTTAATCACATTACTTATATTTTTTTTTATAATTTTATACTTTCATTCTAATCACATTACATTATTTATTTAGAATGAAAGTGTAAAATTTATTTATTTATAAAAAAATTACATTACTTTAAGTGTAAAATTAAAAAAAATAAATTTATTTAGAATGAAAGTAATGTGATTAAGTATAAATGTGATTAAAAATAATTGAATATTATGTACCGTAAGAAATTGATATTATTAAAGAATAAAATTAAAATTTATTTATATGTTTCGTTTTTGTCTCCAACGTTTTCGTTCTATTTAAGTCCCTAACGTTTCAAAATCGTCTCAATTTTGTCCTGTCTTAACAGGCAGGACAACATTGAGTCAATTTTGAAACGTTAAGGACCTAAATAGGACGATTAAAACGTTAGGGACAATTTTAGAACTTACCCCAAACGTTGGAGACAAAAACGATACTTTACTCTTTATTTTTTATTTTGAATGAAGTTCTTTTCTATTTCATGTTTCTAAAGTTGACAAGTCCAAACCACTATGATTGAAGTCATCACCACAATATCCACAAAAACAATGAGAGAGATTGAGAATTTGAGATCACAAGAGGAAAAGAATTAACGTGTACGCCACTAATTTGAGCTTTAACTATGGGATTTCTCTTATTCAAATGATAATTTTACATTGTGCTTGTAATCATAGCTTGTCCATACCTATATTATTATATAAGTAAACCTTAAATTAAATTAAATAGTATATATAAGAAATTGAAATTTAATCACGCCATGGCAATTTTTAATTAAAAATTAAAAATATAGAAAATTATTACAAAATTTTAAAGTTAATTGCTCCCCTATTTAAGGTAGAGCATATAAATGTTGCTTTTGGGGCCTGCGTTGTTATCCACTCCTCGCACTATGATTAATTCACCCTTTCGGGGAGACACATTGAAAAAGAAATAATTTTCTTTTTTTCATAGTCTTCTTATGAAAAAAATTTGAATTGAAATATTTGGGCTTTCCTTTTTCCTGCCTTGAACAAAATGTCATCTCATCATAGAAAATTGAAAATAGAAGATTTCTTCTTTTATTTTGTGGTAGTATTACACAACCTATAGTTTCTAATATAGATAATAAGGAGTTACTTAGATAAAGACATATAAAATATCTTATTTTAAAGATATTTTATAATAATTAAAATTTTACATATATAATTAATTGAAAATTGTGTTATTTCTATAAAAATTAGATCAGACAAATTAATTTGGCCGAAAATTGATGAACTAAATTTAAAGTAAAACTAAATTAATATTCTTTTTTATAAAAAATGACTACAATAATTGAATAATTTTATTTTAAAAAATGACTAAAATATTCATAATATATACATAATAAGAATATTTTAGTCATTTTCATAATAGAGATATTATAGTTATTTCTTATAAAAAAATATTAATTTAGATCGGTTCAAGATTTAGTTCACACCAATTTTTTGGTCAGATCAATTTATCTAATCTAATTTTGACAAAAATAATACGATTTAATTGATTATATATATTGAATTTTAATTATTAAAAAATATCTTAAAAAACGTTCTAAACATCTTTATTTAAGTGATTCTCCAGATAATAAGCTTAAAAATTAATATTCCAATCTTAATTAGGCTACTATATACTAACTATATCATGGAAAATACATGCATATTATATACATTTTTTTTATATATTATTAAATAAAATACTATTTTAATTCTCAATATTTGAAATAAATTCTAATTTAATTTTTAATATTTTAAACATTCTATTTTAATATATTAAAAACTAAACTAAGATATTTAAAAATGTTAAAAATTAAATTAAATTTTAACTTAAATATTAAAAATTAAAATAATACTTTATTTTGTATTATTTATCATGCTCTTCAATTCTTTTCATGTACTTAACTTTTCTTTTCAAATACATCTCCTAAACTAACAATGAAGCAAATAGTATATATATAAGATCCCCAGGTATTAATTTTTTTGTTTTTTTTTTTCCAATGAAGATTTTTTGGCCAAAACAAATTTACTTCACTATTTCAACCGGCTAGGGAGGAGATTCGTATTGTTCTAATTAAATTATATATTAAAAATAGTAATGAAAGCGTAAGTGTGACTTAACTGATCAAATCACTTTAGCATAAACATTGCTTTTTTTGACCCGGTAACTTTCTTGTGTTAACAATTATTACGATAAAAATGATTATGGAGTTCTAAATTCGAATCCTCCGTATTATAACAGGGAAAAAGCAAACTTAAGTATATGAATAATTTTTTAATTAGCAAAACTGGTACTTTTGTTTATTGGTTTTGAAATTTAATGGCCGCGCTTACAATATTAAATATCATAATCATGATGTACCAAATTAGAAGAACAGAATAAAGTGAAAAGAAAATTAAATAAGAATAAGAATAAGTTAAAGTGATTAGAAAAGGAGACCTCATCATAATATATAATGCATGAGTTTAAGGAAATGTAGTAAAATTAATAGCACAAGACTAATCATTAAAAAAATGGACTTAATTGAGAAAACAAAATTAAATCTTAAATAAAATGTATTTACACAAAATAAATAAGTAATAGTAGCTAGTTTGCAGATCAACCACTAAAGTTTGGTTCAATGCTTAACCAAAAATGTTGGGGTTCAGACCTGAACCTAACAAGAAGAATAATAGTGTAACATATGCTTATAGCTTTGTGACTAACTGAGATTGTGTTTAATTTTTTCTGTGACTTAAATAAGCTAAAAAAAGAAAAGAAAAACAAATGAACTGTTTAAATAGAGGGACATATTTAATTAAGATTATTTTTAAATTCCTCCTAAGAAAAAGGCCACTTGATGAAGTTGTAATTTTATCGTCATTTTTGCTATAGTGTTTGTCATTATATTTCTATCTCTCATAATTAAACGAAAATCAATACATTAATTCTAATACATGATATCCCTTATTTTAAGATGATGTATAAGATCATGTTTAATTGTACTTTGTAGGATCCAACTAATTAGAAAATCAACAATGCTAGGGAACCAAGAGGGTATCAGCAAAAAACCAACCAAATGCCTCTGAGTGAATCTAAAACTTCTACGTGAATGGTGTTTATGCTAGGCATTAGGTTGTTTCTTCTATTAAGTATCAGAATGTTTCTTTTTCATACTAAATAGATGTTCTTTTATATATTTTATAAAAATTTTTTATACTAAGAATCGGGATTATTAAAAGTTCCGTGATCCCCACCCCTATTTCTCCAATATATCATTTAGAATTTTAATTTGGGATGAGAAGCAATTAATATCAAATATTATAAATTAAAACAAATAAATTAATTAAATATAATTATAAATTAGTTAAGTTATTTATTTTTTGGCTGATCACCTCTTGATTCGATATACTTTTCCTTAGAAAATAGAGGAAGTAAACCCAAAAAAAAAAAAAGGTAAAAACTGGTTAGATGCTTTATCTAAATGTTTTGCTCCTAACATGTTTCATTAATTGGCTAATAAGGAAAGAAATTAAAGCTATCCTTAGTTGTTGGAAGATCCAACAAAAGGGAAGAGTTTGTGTCATTAACTTCTTATGTGATAGTTTAAGATTATAAAAAGGGCAATTAATTGCTTCCATTTAGAGCAACACTACTCTAGTCAATTAAAGTAACAAAGTATTTAAGTTAACCAAATATCATATTAAAATTGAGCGACTCTATCTCAATGTTAAAATCTAATTCAAAAAGCAATCAACATAAACTTCATACGTATTTTGTTCCTACTTGTAGCACTTGTATATCAAAGAAAGTTGTGGAATCTATTGGAGCCATCGTCCATGGATATGATGCTTTTGTTATTAGATAACAAAAAGTCTTATAGTGTCACATCTTTTGGGACCACATATACCTGGAATCTTATTCCGAATTAACTATAGATAATGCATATATTGGTGCTTATTATATAAAAAATATTTATAGTAATAATAGACTAGATAATATAGGAGACTCTTGCTTTTAAAATAATGTATAATGTTGTTGCACAAAGTAAATAGGAAAATAATCTAATGTGAGTACATACATGGTCCAAAAAAAAAATTGAATAATATTACTCAATTTTAGTTTAAGATAAATTCTATGCAGAAATTTTTAGACAACAATATTTTTAACCATAAATTAGTATTTGTTCGTTACCTGAAGATTTCGAGTACTCGACGGTTCGGGTGACGACGAAAGGGTGAGTGGGCGGGACTCCAGAGTGACTTGGTGCGAGTTTTCGGACGTGAGTTGGAGGCTGGTGATGCCGGAGGTAGAGTGGACGAAGAGGGGGTGACCACCTGCAAAAACACTCCGACGATCAAGTCAGTGTTCGTACGAGGTGATAGTCAAATTGAGTAAGATGATGCGTATCTTGGGGGAGAGAGCTGACTTTTTTCCCTTATATACTGTGCGGGCCCATTAAATGGCCTAGCCTACTGGCCAAGAAACTTTTGTGAGCTGTCCTGGTCCACGTGGAGGGAGCAGATCGCTCCGGACATCGGGTCGGGATTTCGGGTGCTGCCCAATGATACCGACCCGACCGGTTTGCTGGGCGTGGTGACTTGAGCCGTAGTGGCAAGTCGCGCCTGAGGGGCCGACCCGTCGAGTTTCCTTATCCTGGTGATTCGGGCATGGGTCGGAGGCGGTGTCCCCGACTCGCCGGGTGATCGGGCTAGACCTGTGTGGGTCCGTAACAGTATTCTTTTAAATATTTTATCTTTATTAACTTTTTAAATATTGTATAACTAATATATATATGGAGAAAAAAAAAACATTTTTTATGGAGTATTTAAGAATTTGTCCTACTTTGTAAAGAATCTTTGAACAAATATACATATTTAAAATTATAAAATACAGCACTAAATTACTCATAAAACATGTTTCTTTTAATTAAATTATTAAGGCCTCTCTCTCACATTTTTCCTTTCCATACACACACTTGTACCTTTTTACTTTGAGCATGGCAGCATTGAGAAAACAGTCTTTTACTTTGCCTTTAACCTCAAGGAACTCTATATAATTAAAGGTATGAAAGATTGGTGGTGGGTGGTGGAAACCTAACACATTGAGGACCACCAAGAACTAGGAAGTGAGGAACCACTCCAAATTTAATTATTCATAATAAAGCATACATTGTCATCACATGCAAATGCAGATATATCGAGCCATTTTGCCTTTCATTTCAATCTTATTCTCTTTCACCTTTCTCTTGAATTTGTGATATTTTTTTACTATAGTAAGTTGCATTAGGGGAAGGAAGGTGGATGAGTCAGTCAATTGGAAATTCTGCTGATGAATAAGGTCATAGTTACTTGCTGAATTCTCAATCTATCTATAATCTATGTACTTAGGTTGTTAGGTTTATGCTATGTTTGTCCAAAGGGATATTAAGCTGATGGTAGTTAGCCTTTTGTGAACTTTTTTTTTTTCTTTTGTCACTGGGGTTCCTTTTTTTCCCTTTTCTTTCTTTCCTTTTCACATCAATATTTGCACTATAAGAAGTTTGGCTTTAGATCAATATTTGCACTGAGTCTAATATAGTTATTATAGCTTTTATAAGAGTTTTGGTATTTTTTTTTTCTCGTCCCATCAGCTAATTTGTTAGTTGTGTTACATCAATTAAAGTCTAATATAAATCATAATTGTAATTTATCATGCATTTATTAGTTAGGTCACTTTCAAATTAAATGTTGTCAATTTTATGTTATGTTTAAGATATCCAATTATAAGCGTTAAAAGCTATTTTCATAACATCACATCATCTAAAAATATACCGTTAATTATTTTATAAGATTTTGGATTTTTATCAATATAATATTATTTGACTTTTATAATTGAGTTACACGAGTTTATTAATTCTAGTGATTCCAGCATGAAATTATGTCAGTGACAAAGCTAGATATATCCTCCAGTACTAATCATAAAATCCATCCCCTTGGATATATTGTGTGTGAAACTTGTAGTGTAGTTAACTTTATTTCTCTTTGTCCAACTCCAAGCAATGCTGCCTAACTTTCTTTTGACTAATAATAATATCAGGTAGGCTAACTCCAACAACTGGCTTTTAAGCTTTGGATGCCCCTTTTTTGTAATCTCTATCGTTAAAAGTGATCTCAATCCATATGCTATCTAGAATAATAAAGTAAAAGCAAAGTTGCACTGCACTGTGGGGATAAATAAACAAGACTTGAATTGAGATGGGACCAAAATCATTAACAACTGTCCTTGACCAACATGAAAAATTCTTGATAAAAAACTAACAAATTAAAATTAGTTTACGTTTCAACACATTTATTTTTAAAAAACTTAAATTTTGTATTTAAAACAACCTTAACAAATACTTTAAGAACACCTATTTGCAATACCCTTATTTTGTTTACGTTGTTGGTCAATAAAATTTAGAAAAAAAATGGCAAATTATTACATAGTATAACATATGATCAATTTTTTTTACATATTTGTGACCATTTTTATTTGTTGCTTGTATATATTGAGAAACGCTCTGGGACTGAATTAAATTGCTTTGGACAGTAACGGGCTATGATACTACACACTGGACTCGTTAGCAAATATAAATTTCAAGCCCATCCCAATTCCTATTTTGTTAAGCCCATCCCAATTCCTAAAACTAAAAAAAAAGCATGTTGACATTTCTTTTACAAAAAAAGCCATGTCGACATTATCCGACTTTATCAAAAGCGAGAACTTAATTCCCAAAAAAAAAAAGCAAGAACTTAATGATTGATGAAACATGTTACATAGGCATAAGGCACACTACATGATAAACTAGATCACCTAGCTTTGTTGACCCAAGAAAAAAGGGTCACCTTAATGGCTAATGCTTTTGGTTTGACATGCGAGACATGAAGCATATGAGGTTCGTAATAAGCTTAATGATTAGTAATTTGTTTGCTCTGCGTTAAGCTATGGAATAATGAAGCTAAAGCTAGTTAAGGATTCATAAAATCCGAACCTCTTGTGAGCTAAATAGAAGAAACAAGAAATGGTATATGTATATGGGAGTTTCCTTCCACATCTTAAAGCAAAAGTCTTGCCTGCAGAAATGGCATTCACATTCTTAAATATTAAAGCAGCACTTGAAAGAATAAATGAACTTGTAAACTATGGACTTTTGATATTTAAACCTTGGCAGTTGGCAGACATATTATGTAACTGAAAAAATAAGAGTAGAAAGAAAAATTTACTTTCAGTTGATGATTACAGCATAAGAGACCTTCTCTTGCGCCTCCTTGCTTTCTCCAAAATTCGCTGGGTTTCTTCTTGTTCTTCTTTGGTCAAATTAGCAAATAGGTCTGCTCCATTTCCAGGAAACACATCTTTAGTGCAGTTATTGTTTCTATTAAAATAACGATTCTATATTGTATTACTATTATTACTAAACTGAGGATTCAGAAAAGTATTGCCAGAATTTTGATAGAAATCATATTAACACTAGGAAAGAATTTCGTGAATGGAAAAATAATGTTTAATAACTTATATTGAAGTGAGTAAAACAGGTGAAGGAATGAAATTAACAAATTAACAGAGGAAATGTCCTCAAATAGTCTCAATACAATGTAATATTGCTCAATAAATAAATTGTATAAGTATGAGATAAATGAAATAGGCAAATGAGGCAAGTGTGGTGAAAATTCAACAATCATCCATAGCATCAAGGGCCTATTGGAAAGGTAACTGTCCTAGGACATAAATGCCAACATTGGGAGCCACAAACTTATATGGAAAAGGAGACAAAAAAACAAAATGTCCAATTTTCAGTTTACTAAAAAGTTGATAACAATTAGGACAAGGACAAAAAAACGCTTCTCTCTATTGGTTCAGTGTTTGTATTATTTCATTATTTGTTCTAAGAAACTTACCAAATACACTCCCAGTATCTCGGCAAGAAAAGAAAAGCTCAGGGAAAAAGAATTATTAGTCAGAGGGAAAATTTAAACAAGATAAACAGAGGGAAGATTGTACCAATTGGCCGAGGACGAGGGCCTAGCACATACTCCTCCAATTTTGTATTGGGCTTCCTCACTCGTGTGCTTCTCCTCACACCCTCATTCTCTTGGCTAACTGCTGCTTGACCCTCACTAGTAACTAACTTTCTGTTAGTGATTTCCCTTTTTGTTCCTTCTGTGTTGATGTCAGCTAAGACATTCTTTTTGCTCAATGCATTAGCTACAGTTATATACATTAGAAACCAAACAATATGGTAACCTACTCAACTAACTATTAATAGAATAACTAACTTTTAATGTCTGATACTAGGATATAAAAGATTTCATTATTATTTTTGCCAAGTACCTTCCTTTTCTTCAGCCAAGCAGGAGAAACCTTCCTCAAACTCTTCATCAGATTCAATGACAATTGGACTGTCTCTTCCACCCCTTACACACTGTCATTCAACCATGGAAAAAATTCATAAATCATATATAAGATTTCTCAAATTAATTAGGAGAAACATTTTGAATGAAAATGAAGTGAAAGCTGTCACAGTCAAGTGCAGGAAGCAAGACTACCAAAACTAATTTGAGTTAGAAAGTGCGCAGCTTTCTCTGATCAAGAAACCATGATTGGGATGATAGACAAATTTTGAAGATACCTCATTAATGGATGGTTCCTTTTGCTTGTAGTTCTTGGACATTCTGTCTGAAAAGGTGACTTTCACTTGTTTTACTGTCTTCAAACCTCCCATTTCTACCCCTGGAGCTACAGTATCTTCTAAGCTCATAATACCTTTACTGAAGTCATGAAAAATCTTCTGAGCGTTCACAACAAAAGCATTTTCAAAGTGCAGAATTACCAGCAGCAAATAAAAGCATTAATGATATGTGGAAAATCGAAAAGAAAAATAGTATAAAAGAATCATAACACCTGAATAAACACAGACATTTATCAGCTAATATGTAAAAGTGGATAAATAACAGTAATAACATTCATGATTCAAATCTCTTCACATTTGTTGTGAAAACTGAAAAGCATACATGTTCCTGTAAGCAAAGCTTAACAAAGGCTTTCATTAACTAATATAAATAAAGGTATGGAACTTCCTGATTGGGAAGACACATTGGTGTTATACTATTATAGTTATAGGCAAGAGTTGTGCTTACTTAGCAGGAGGCTGATGCATTTCTGGTCTGGCAAACTGACTGCAAATATTCTGCCAGCTAGAATATATCAGATTTTTTCCCCCTGAAACTATGCTGCTCACAGAGGGACCAGGAAAAAAAAAAAAAAAACAAGAGCAAGGTAATCCCTTCACAGTAGGATTTTTTTCCAGAAAAAGGTACAAAATAATCTTCTTTTTACCATAGGAACTATCAAGAAATTCTGTTGAGTTCATAAAGCACCTTTGAAGATTGATTAGACTGTATCAGATCCTTGTCGTTAAGATTTCTAATAGTACGAGAGATTTCCTGCTCATAAGTGAAAGTTTCAGAGTAGAGGTGAGAAAAATGAAAGAACATGCAAGCGAGATGAGGCCGTGACAGAAAACAAATGAAAGGAATTTTAGAGGTTAGCATGCAAAACCCAAAAACTCCCAAATGGGAAACAATATACAATTGACAGTCTGGTATAAGGAAAATTATATAACACTATAAGAAAGTTGAGTTGCGATACTTATAAAGTGATAATGACATGTAGAATTCAATATTATGGCAATTAAATGAAACAGAAATGTTACGGGACTGCAGGACACGTTTAACAACTGGAGAATAGGGATGGCATAGTCTATTATTCCACAAAGTATAACTATGTTTTCCAGTATCCATCATATCTACAGGACCAAATTATTTACAGAATCAGGACTAGGTCCAAAAACTAGTATGAATATTCATTTCACAGAACTCCAACCAGTACTAAAACTAGAAGAAAGCTGAATCTTTAGATGTGGCAGCGGAAAATTGTGAGAAGTTGCACAACCCGTGTGACCTAGTTGTGCCTTAATGAGCCATTGCAGATGGGCGATGGTCAAGGTCTCCCGTTCAATAATATTGAGGGTATGCATATGAAGAGGGATAGGCTGTAGGGTGAACTTCTGACAGAAATTGACGCTGTGAGAGTGGAAGAGGAGCCATGTAACCACCAGGGTGTTGGAGACCGAATTGCTGATATGTACGTGAAGGTTGAAAGATTAGATCATAACCACGATCGCATGCGGCAGCCTCATGACCATGCCTGCCACATACTTGACAGATAACAACTCTAGACCCACCAAATTGTCCGCCACTACAGTCTTGAGGTCCAGAATTTCCAATTCTGCCTCCATGAGCAGGAGCTACTGGTGCTTGATACCCACCAGAACAAGCAAAGCCAGCAGCATGCAAATCAGGTGGATTCATGGAAGGATTAAAAGAGCGTGGTTGCCGAAAAGACTGGTTAAGTGCAACATTACCTGAAAATGCATCATTGGCGTTATCCTTGTGACGCTCATCGAACCATGCTTCGAGGATAAGCAGAAGTGATTCGAGTTTAGGTATAGTCAATCCACTGAATTGGTTATCGGCAGTCGTTACTAAGAGGACAAAATTATTATACTCTCGAGGAAGCCCGTTCAAGATAATTTTGATGTGTTCTTCGGTCGTGATCGGTCTTTTGGCGAAGGCTAATGCGGCCACCAGGGATTTGATGTCGAGAAGGTACTCGCTCACTGTGCGAGAACCCTTTTTGATGTCCCGCAACTCTGAAAGATACTGATGAGCTCTTGCTCCAGCCCGGGAATAAAAAAAATGGTGGATTTCATCCCACAGCTGCTTTGATTGATTGCAGCTAAAAAAATGCACAAGCATTGGCTCAGATATTGACGATAGAAGCCATGTTAGCAGGAGCTGGTCCTTTTGTTGCCATACAAGAAATTCAGGATTCAGAATACCACGAACTTCGTCTTCTTGAGACATGAACTTCGGTGGAAGTTGGGAATCGCTAGCAATGTGTTGCTGCATATTATGGCCACGAATCGCAGGCAACACTTGCTGTTTCCAAAGAAGATAGTTCTCCTTGTTGAGTTTCAATGAAATCGGGTGAGAAGAAATGACAAGATTTGAGTACGCAGTGGACGGAGATGCAGCGGGGGAAGGATTGGCCATGGAAAGAAGCTCAAGATTCCGTGAAAGATTCTGAGCAGAGGAGAGGAGATGAAGGAAAATGCAGGGGAAAGAGAAAGTCAAAGAAAATAGACGAATGGAAAATACCCAGAAAGTTTCTACTGAAATGAGAGTTATAAAGCTCGGATGAGTGGAATCACAACAGCTTCGTAACGAACTAGTAAGTTAGTAACTACTCTACAGCTGTAAAAATCAATCCATAACTGTCTACCGGATTCACAACAAACTCAGAAGTCAGAACCTATAACAGGAACTGCAACAGACTAACCGTTTTCTCCAAATAAAAATCATTTGTAAAGGCAGCATTTGGTTGACAACCATCACGGGGACTTCATTTTATTATTAGAGTCAAAAAGCTTATGAACATGGGATGGCGCCATTGGCATTATATTTTTAAAAAAAAATGTCAAAAGGGTTTCCAACTGAGGGTTTAATTTAAGGACACATTACACTTTAGAAATAAATATCTGTAACTAACATTGACCAAAATGCTAAAAATTTAATAATATGCTTGCATGGATAGTCATTATTATTTGGTCATTGCCATATCATACATGCCTGCATTTCAGTGGCGGAGTTATGGAGATCAATTTGTAGACTTCGGAGAGAAGCTTCAATTAGCTGAGGCAAGGTTGAAACAACCGAATATACTTCCTGTAACTTCTCTTGGTCTGTAGTACCCTTGCTCATTCGTTCCAATAAAGATTTCAAGCTCTCTTCAATTCTTGCCTTAGTTTCTTCTTGTCCGTTGGTCTGATTTAAATCACAGTCAGTCTGCTAAACTTTGATATCCACTGATGTTTAAAATCAGGCAAGTCACGATCTAAATCAGATTCTTACTATTAATTGGAGTGAGTTATCCTGAGCAATCAACTTCTGCTTTATGCATCCCACTGAATTGAAAATGCATAGTTAAAATAATATGCTATGTCATAAAATAACAACCTTCCGTGAATACAATTCCCAAAAAGCTGTTACAAAATATTTTCAATGCATTTGAATATGAATCACTTACTCTCTAGGGTAACTTCCTTTGTTTCTTTGTTTATTTGCATTACGTCGCACTGAACAGAATCCAAGATCATTGCAAACCTCCTCAATGAAGTTTCCATCATGCCAATTCGGTGTTCAAGTCCATCGTTTAATTGACCTGCAGCACAAACAGTATATTTATCAGCTTAATTCACATGCACATGCACATGTAAAAGATAACATCAAACTACAACCTACTTATATATGTCAAATGTGAAAGCTAAAAGGTGTAACCGTAAAAGCTTTTGAAACAAATCTCACACTACTATGAACTAATACCCTTACTTCTATGCTCTGGAGGATTCTGTTTGACCTTCAGATTGGATGAAGATTTTGAGTTCAGTGTTTGACTCTCTTCTCGTGAATATGTAAGATGGGGGAAGCTAGAAATATTCCTCAAAGAGTTCTCCTGCTCTTGAGAACCAACTCTCTAGAAGGATGAAAAGTACATAATAGACGCAGAAACAGTATCAGGCATTGCATATATTTATGTCTATAGAGTAATTTTTACAGTCAAGTTTATTTGTTTTTGTGAGGGGAGGGGGGGGGGGGGGGGGTTACCAACTTTAGCTAACTTGTGTAACTGGAAAATGACATTCTTTATGAGAAATTGGAAATCCTGCATAATCTAAGGTTGCAATAGTCAACCTGATAATTCGTCACAGCCTCGTCAAGAGAGTTTTGGGAGAAGTGAGACAACATTCCAGGCTGAGATGAGAGTCCCTGAGAAAATGATAGCTGAGATTGCTGTGACGCTTGCACACCACTTGGCACAGTGTTTGGTCTCCTAGCCCTACAAATTTTTCATCTTTTTTTTATTGCACAACAAATAAGCAAAAGCCACAAGAAATTATCAACACTGTTGAACCGTATCACTACTGGTTCCACAAAATTATCAACACTGATGAACCTTCTTAGTACTGGTTCTTAGTACTTAGTCAGATTCAGACACAGCAAACTCAAAACGTCAGATAAGCATGAGAATTTTGGGTTCTTCTCAGTCCTAAAATCACTTATAGTAAAGCCTTCAAGTACAAGCCATTTTACTCTTAACTAGGAATTATACATCCACATTTGATCAGAGGATCCAAACAGAGCGATAAAGAAAATTGAATGTAGGAAATGCCACTGAGTCAGAAACTCAACAAAGAAAGGGGGAAAAAAGTCTTCAATCAATGAATCAAACAAAAATTGGAATAACATCAGTTCCACCAACAATTTAATATCAAATTTCCTCAACAAATAAAGGGCTAAATGTAGTATATAAGTCATTTTAACCAGGTTTATAGATCCTATAACTTTTCAGAGGAATTCAAACAGATCATTATAAATAATTAATAGAAAGTAACTCAGGCTTGAGTTCAGCGACACAAAAGAAAAAGAGGTCTAAATCTACAATTTTATGTGATTTTTTTTCAACAAATGAAAAGAAGAGATAATTGAAGTATAAGACATTTCAGCTAAGTTTCAAGATCTGATGGCTGTTCGGAGAATCCAAACAGAGATTTAGAGGTAATTGATAACAGGATCTGCAACGAAATCAAAATTTCAGCCAAAAAACAGAATCAAACGTACAACTGGCTGAATGACCTTCAAATCTACAATGCTATCTGAATTTTCTCAGCAGAACTGAAGCTAAGTAGTTAAACCATAAACGAAGTCATTGTATATATAAGCACTAACACGAATCGCAATTTAGGAAGCAATCAGAAAATCAACAAAATGATAAACACAGAAAAATCCTTAATGTAGCAGTTAATAAGAAAATTTTCTCAGCAACAAAATAATCGGATAAATAAATGAATGAACTAGTTGAACATGTGTGAGAGTAAACCAAATCGTAATCGTAAACAAAAAAAAGAGAGGAGAATGCTAAGTGCGTGAAATGACGAAAGGATTGAAGCTGAAGAAACCTTGAGTTGTGAAGGATTGGAGGAGGAGGAAAGACGGGAATGGAGGACAGATCGGAGACCTTGTTTATGCTTATCCTTCTTCTCATCCTCTCGATCTGGATCTGCAGAAGCGTTTGGATGTTGCGATTGCGAATCGGTAATCGTTGTAAGGCTTTTTGCGATTTGGAGAAGAGAGAGGAATGATGAGTTGCAGCTTGCAGTAGCAGTAGAAAGCAGCTCGCAAAATGAGAAGATTGGCGGGAAATGAGTATTTATATCATGCACGTTGGATTTCGGGGTTGTTAACATTTAAATATTTTATCTAAAATGACTTATTAATTATGAAGATAATAAACAACAATCCAAAAATATCTAATAATTTTTTGAACATTAATTAGTTAGAGTTGAGGTAAAACAATTTTAAATTCCAAAAAAGTAAGATGTTTCATATAAATTTCTTTTTTTTTTTGGTTTGCAAGAAGGTTTTTTTTTTTTGGACAATCCCATGATGGGCTACAAGGAGACAACCCAGAAAATAATTCAGGAAAATAAGAAAATTATATTGTCATGGCCCAACACACATTTAGCCCAATGATACCATCCAAATAGAAACATGACTTAGGTCCAATTAGGCCTAGTAACAAATAGGATACAGTAAAATTTGAATTCTACACTAATTTTATTTTCGGATTTAAATTTTCTATAAAATTTAACTCTATAATCTCTCAACTTTCATTATAATCGCACCCTTAAACTCTACGCCCAACTCTATCTCCAACAAATTAATTTCTTTTTTTCAATTAAATACAATATTTAATCATTCTATATTTCATAAATATATTAATAAAATAGAAAATATAAAATTAATTTTATATTAAAATTAAAAAAAAACTAAATTATAATAAAATTTAAGTTAAAATTACAATATATATATATATATATATATATATATATATATATATATGAATTTGATATCTATCATCCTCGTTATACATATATAATAATTTTTAATTATATATTATAATATATCAAAAGAACATGTAAATCGGATAGAGTTAAACTTAAATTTATATCAATCTTAAGCATAACTCAACTCATTTTATTCTCAATTCGACCTAATTTAAATTAGATTATCAATTCCTATCTAAATGAGTTAGGTTGAATTGGATACCCATATCATTAGGTTATAATTCTATATATATATATATATATATATATATATAACTAATTAGTGACATATTTTGTGTCATTGTATGTATGGTTGAATTTCTTCCTCCAACAGAAGAGAGGAAAGAATCTCTGAGAGGCCAGTTTGTGTTCTTTCTTCCCAAATCACAACATTTATTAGCTCCAAAGCTGAGGAGGAAAATTCAGAGAGGTGTTATGTGGCTGAAGATTCATATGATCATATTCCAAAGAATATTCTAATATGGATAAGGATCTAGTAGACTAATACCCTTTCTAAGAGAGGGTCATACTCATACTTCATTACTTCTATTTATATGGTCATGTACCTCTCTACCTGCAGTTTCCATGCATGTATAATAAAGGCCCACAAAACGTAGATTTTTGCAATCTTGTCTTCATCATTGCCAGCATATTTATCATAATTAAACGTGCATTATTATACAATAAAAATGTCTATATAGTCAAATTTCATTAATTATTAATAACTCTTTTTCAAATACAGATACCCATCTCTGTGATTCTAATTTTGATATATTTACGTATTAAAATATTTTACACAATTGTCTATTCATATTTATTTTGTTTAGTAATTATTTATGCTATTAATAGAAAAAATAGTTATTTTTATTGCAATGACGATGTTACGTGATTACAACTATAAATTAGCAAATCTCACAACATATGTAATTATGTATTAGGAACTAAGAAGCCATCTTTATAACTGATTAAATGTTTCAAAATACAATCATTGAAACTCCAAATCATCTCTATAACTAGGTAATATAACGTATGTCCCGCTGTATCGATAGATTTATATAGTTTTGGTCTCTCTCACCATAACAACTGATAATGAATCATAATACTATTTTTTCCTTATCATTGTATTTGAATAAGTCTTTGCTTTAACGTTGGAGTTTCCTATAAGACATCGTGTGAAAGGGTTCCTATGAAAATCCGAAAGATAGAAGCCAAAATAGAGTGAGCGACAACTTCGGAGCTTCTCTAATAATGTCAAAAAATTAAGGTGGAAACTCATGTATAGTTAACTTCATGTGAAGTTGATAACTGATAGCAGTTAGATAATTTGACTGATTAGCTACATTTTTTATTTAACGACTCTCAACTATCAACTTCATTTTAAATCGATTGCATCTGAGTTTTCACTAAAAATTAAACCAAAGTCACAAGAGTGATGACCACTCTCTGACTCTCACCGTAGAAATAATATTAAGTTGTCTCATTGTCCTCACTTTCTGTTCACTAACCTTAAATGTTGTAAGTATTTCTTCCTCAAAATATCTGATCTTAAATTTGAGTTCTGACAACTGTCATGAAAAAATCAAGGTTAAGAAAAGGATATTCAAAGAATACTTCCAGAGCTTTTGAACAAAAAACAAAAATACTTCAAACTTGCAAGACTTCTGTCACAAAATTTTGTACAATAAATTGACTTCTAGTTCAGTTTGATAATTTTGAAAATATATCTCACAAAAATTCTACTTGACCAATTGAGTTGGTAAACTTTCTAGTTTCTACATACATTTTTATTTTTAATATTGGATTAACAATGGTGCTTTTTTAATTGTAATCTACTGTGATATTTTCCTAAAATGCGGGATGATTTAATTTACGGAATACAAATCGGATCGTCCGATTTTTAAGAGATACAGAAATCGGACCGTCTCCCATTTGTGTACTCCAAATTTTTTTAATTTTTTAGTAACTCCCATAGTTTTAAAAAACACCAAAAATTACCATATTAAGATATAACACTCATCTTACTTCTATATCCAAATTTTTTAGCCAGTTTTTACATTGTATTTTTATTTAAGTTCCAAAGATAAATCTTGGGGTCCACACTCTTTCTGTGAAACTTCCTGTGTGCAGCTGTAACCTGTAAGAGAGGCAAAGGGTGCAACAACATAGAAGAGACAATGAAGTGAAGACAAAACTGGTCCACAAGTTACTTGAACTGTTCATGTCTTCATACAACTACCTAGTTTCCATTCCTTTCCTTTTTTCACATTTCTTTACTTATTTTTTTATATATAATAAGCATTGTCGTCTTTACTTTGTTGCATCCCTCAAAACAAGGATAATCTTTTTTAGCATAATACATACATTATTATATTACTATGATTGGTGTCTATGGTCCAACTTCCAATGAAGATTTCCCAACTTTTTATCATTATATGTCATTTTCATGTTGGTTCTTCTAGCTCTAGGAGAGGCTGAGAGAGAGTACCCTTTACCTTTTCCAATGACTTGCTGATGAAAAGGATTCACCTTTTCACGCACTTTTTGTTCCTATATATGAAGAATTTCATGAAACATGGGAGCAGGACAAACACAGAGTTTTGTGTCCCTATTATGTGCATGTTGTAGATATATAAAGATGCAGATTTTACAGTCTTATTGTTTTTAGTATCTCTTCTTGAGTGGGAATTCTATTCAAGCAGTGGAGTTTGGATTACTTTGTTTAGGAGAGAGTAAAGCAATTTTGATTTTTCTGTGTTCCAGAGAGATCATTTTTGGTGGGTTTGAGAGATTTTGATGACTAAGTTTCAGGGTTTATTGAGATGGAGGGTGTAATAGGGAGAGAATTCCAAATTTTTGGAACAGAAAGTTGAGTTTTTTTTTCCTTGGGAGAAAAGGCCTTTTAAGAGAGTCTACAAGCATGGCTGTGGTGAGTCCTATGAGTCCTGCTATGGCTACAACTCCACACCAGGTCTATCCCACCACGCCTCTTCGCGGAAGCGAGGTTCCATTGATCATGAGTGGCCTGAGAGAAGCTGCAGAGGCATCTAGTCCAAATGTGGTTGATGACATTATCCATGTTGCTGTGGCAAAAGATGTGAAAGATAGCAGGTTGAATCTGATTTGGGCAATACAGAATTCTGGAGGAAAGAGGATTTGCATCCTTTATGTTCATGTGCCAGCAGCTACAATCCCCATAAGTAAAAGTTTACAACATTTGTATCATCCAATTTCTTGATCCTTTTCTTTGATTTGTTTTCCTTAACCTCCTCATTTTGTTATATTGTTGTTGAGAAATGAAAATGGTGTTTAACTTAACAATATGTTTGTCTCTAGTGGGTGCTAATTTTCCAGAAAGTGCAGCCGGAGAGCATCGAGTTCAAGAACATCGAGAAAATGAAGAGCAAGGCATGCGTAATATTCTGAATGACTATCTTCTTATCTGCAGAAGAATGGGGGTAAGTATTTTCAAATTTCTCTCATTGCATAGGTAGTATGGTTTGTGAAACTCTTTGATCTTTGGCTAATTATGATACAGGTAGAGGCAGAGAAACTGCATATTGTTGATAAGGATTGCATTGAAAAAGGGATTGTAGAACTTATCTGCAAGCATAATATCAAGAAGCTTGTGATGGGAGCAGCTTCTGATAAGTACCATTCTAGGTAAGAAGAAGATTACTTGTAGTATTCTCCAATCTCAATAAGTTGATATTAATGTTTTGAACTTTTGATTAACCTCAACTTGCAGGAGAATGACAGAGCTCAGGTCTAGGAAAGCCATTTATGTGAGAGAAAATGCTCCTGCTTATTGTCATATACAGTTCATCTGCAAAGGATACCTCATATACACAAGGTATAAGGAATGCAGTTTTGATTTGAACACTATGCTTAATATTTACTCATCTCAAAAAGCTTGTTTATGGATTTGATTATCTTGGTACTGATGTAAGCAACTCATCAACTCAGGAATCTCAGTTTGGATGGAGGTAATGTAGAGGTCAGGTCTCCTTTGGCACCTCAAACGCCTAGCCGTTCGCCTTCACTTGGACAACAATTATATCGCCGAGTAAGATCTGTTAATGAAAGAAATGGAGGGAGAATGTCACTTGCTTCTCCAATCAGGTTTCTCATGCAACCAAACAGGTTTGGTAGAGAAGGAACTTCTAATGGCTCAGATGTACTGTCTAGGCCAGCAAGTCCTTTGGTTTCATCAAGAAGTTCTGTTAATTTCATTAGTGAGCCAAGTGAGAATGCATCAGCCTTGAATTCGAGTAGTCCTAATGCGATTCAAGCATCTCCTAGCAGGCTGGTATACAAATACTTTTATCTCTCACAGTTTTTGTGATTGCTGTTGGATATGTTCATGTTTCTCTTAAACTTCTTTTCAATTGATGAAGAATGTTTTTCGCTTTCCAGCTAATTCGCATCAACGAATAGATTCTGTAATGTATGATTGTTTGAGCTTTAGGCTGATGTTTTGAATTTTTTCTTTATGGTTTGCTAGCAGGATAGTGAAATGGATGAGACTCTCTATGATCAACTCCAACAGGCCATGGCTGAAGCTGAGAATGCAAGGCAGGATGCTTATCAAGAGAGTATTAGGCGTGGGAATGCTGAAAGGAATGCCATTGAAGCGATTCGCAGGGTAACTTCCCTCTTTTGAGTGCTTCTTATTCATTATGCAATCTGTAAAATGTGCAGCAATTAAATTATTATATCTAGTGTGCTAAAATTGCAGTTTGATTCTCTATCTAATCGCGATCGATGCTTGAAACACCTTTTGACAGGCTAAAGCAGCTGAAATGAAGTATGAAAAGGAGGTGAAATTGAGGAAAGAATTAGAGGAAGCAATAAAAAGAGAAAAGGAAGAAATAGATTGCATGAAAAGCCAAAGAGAGAAGCTTAATGAAGAACTCCAACATGCCTTGCACAAGAATTCATTGCTAGAAAGTAAAATTGCATCAACTCAACTTATGTTAGAGGAGTTAGATCAGAAGAACAAATCTGCTATGGACACATTAGAAAAGTACAAGCAAGAGCGCGAGGATTTGCAAACACAGCGCGATAATGCCTTGAAAGAAGCTGAGGAGTTGAGGAGAGAAAAACAAGGAGAGGCCTCAACCTCACATGTATTTCAACTCTTCTCAGAATTTTCTTTTGCTGAGATTAAAGAAGCTACCAATAACTTCAGTCCATCCCAAAAGATTGGAGAAGGTGGATATGGAAGTATATATAAAGGTATCCTTCGCCAAACCGAGGTAGCTGTGAAAATGTTAAGCCCTGACAGCAAGCAAGGACCTAAAGAGTTTCAACAGGAGGTAGGATAGCTCACTTTTTTTGTGATATTTTCAAAGTGAAAACTCACGTGCAGCTGTCTTCATGTAAAGCTGATAGTCATCTTCGTGCGAGTAGCCAACTAAATTGAAATGCTTAAATTGTTGTATGCCTAGCAACTAAACAAATTTAATAGTGAAACAAGAATATATTGACCATACTTCTGGGTTTGTTTCAGGTTGAGGTACTAAGCAAGTTAAGGCATCCCAATCTGATCACACTAATAGGAACCTGCCCAGAATCTTGGACTCTTGTCTATGAGTATTTATCCAATGGAAGCCTAGAAGATCGTCTCAGCTGCGAGGATAACACACCTCCATTATCATGGCAAACTAGAATTCGCATTGCTGCAGAAGTGTGCTCTACTCTAGTGTGTCTCCATTCTAATAAACCTCACAGCATAGTTCATGGTGATTTAAAACCAGCCAACATTCTCCTTGATGCTAACCTTGTTAGCAAGCTAAGTGACTTTGGAATCTCAAGATTACTATCGTGTCGCGAGGATTCTACTACACAGTTTTGGATAACTGATCCAAAGGGAACTTTTGCATATATGGACCCTGAATTCTTTGCTTCAGGGGAACTTACACCAAAGTCAGATGTTTATTCTTTTGGAATCATATTACTAAAACTGTTGACTGGTAAACCAGCTGTGGGAATAGCAAAGGTAGTTGAATCTGCTTTAGTTGCTGGAAAGTTGAATTCTCTCTTGGATCCCTTGGCCGGAGACTGGCCATTAGCACTGGCCGAAAAGCTTGCTCGCTTGGCTTTGAGGTGTTGCGAAATGGAGCGAAGGAACCGGCCGGATCTTCATCTGGAAGTATGGAGAATACTTGAACCTATGAAGGCTTCTTTGAGTGGAGAAAACACATTAGGACTTGGTTCTCAAGAGCTTTGCCAACCCCCTCCTTATTTCATTTGTCCAATTTTCAAGGTAACTTTTTCTTTCCATCATTTTTTAGTTGGTAGAACCTCACGTGCAGTTGTTTTCAGGTGAAGTTGATAGCTAAGAACTGTTAGATGATTTGACATGTTTGACTAAATTGACAACTACACGTGAGTTTTTACCTTTTTAGTTTATGCATCTTAAAATAAACACTTTAGAAATGATATTTTTGGATCTCTTTATTTGTTGTAATTAGTTTGATATATATGTGAATCATAGAGCTTTAGATAAAGAACATTTGTCTAAGAAATCTCTCCCTCATTAATCATTGTTTCTACTTCACAGGAAGTCATGCGAGATCCTCACATGGCAGCAGATGGTCATACTTATGAAGCCGAGGCCATACGAGGATGGCTGGACAGCGGCCGCGACACTTCGCCGGTGACAAATTCTAAGCTTGTAATGCACAATCTTGTTCCTAACCATGCTCTCCGCTATGCAATCCAAGACTGGCTTGAAAGCTGAAAGTACCTGAACAAGCTTTGTCAAGTTTACTCTGCTCATTTTTTGATTAAATTGTAAGGATCTATCTTGATCCTTATACCAAGTTTTTAGGGGAGGTTTTCTAAGGTAGAAACTCAAGTGCAGTTAATTTCATGTGAAGTTGATAGCGGAGAATCGTTAAATGATTTGACAGGTTTGACTAAATTGTCATTTAATAGCTCTGGACTATCAATTTTATTCGAAGTTAACTGCACCTGAATTTTTTACCTTTATCTAATTGCATGTTCTGTCAGCACTCTTTGGTGTTACATATAACTTTACTTTTGTATAGTTTTTATATCAATGTAATTTCATTATGGTAAACAAATATGTAGCATATATTGCTATACTTATATTAGCAGAACCATAATTTGTTAACTTTTTGTTAATATTGAAGCAAATAGCAACTATTTTGTCACACTTTTTTTTTTGTGTGGCGAGATTTTATTAGTACGAATTTGACTAATCCATCTCAATTTGTCAAGTGACTAAGAACGATATATATACTTGTACTATGCTTTTAACAATTTCAAAGCTGCATTCAAAAGCTCCAAACGCCAAGGGAAGAAGCACTAATATGAGTGAAAAAGAAACAAAAGTGAAAAAAAGGCAAATCAGGTTGCAAGCTTTTGAGTATTGACGCATAGATCCACTATTTTGGTATTATAATAATATAAAACCACCATGAACAGTGCACCATCATTTTTGGTCGGAAAGGCACTTTCTAAATAGATTCTTATATATTAAAAATTTGAATTAAATTCTTATACTTTCAAAAGAAAAAGAAATAATATAATTTAATAAAATTATAAATGATCCATTAGTTATAACTTGGTTTAAAAGAAATCTATAGGCTCAGAATTTAAATAAAGTCAAATAACCAACCTCAAATCATCGCAAGAATCTCTCTACAAATCTCTCTAAACAAATTCAAATTGGTTGCAAAAACGCAGTTACCTGATTAGTCAAAACTCCTTAAAACAGTTACAAAAATACTGATAAATTCCCTAAACACAATAACTTTATAAATTTAAGTGACTCATTGAATCAAATCAAAGGTACGTTATTCACTCTTAATATTACTCTTACTTCCTACATCTTTTTTAACTTGAGTGTTGAAGTACCTTTGTACGTGTTCACCATAACCATTTCTTTGAAGATTCGACGTATATCTCATCTTATTTGAAGAGAAATAAGTTCAAATATCGAAGAACGAGTTATACCTTTTTTTTTGGTCGGTGGATTAGACAACCCCTAATCCTAGGTACACAATACACCGACACACTCTTCACATATTTTATCATATTTTTTTTCAAATACATTCTCTAAAATTTAAACCCTAGACTTTAAGACAAAGAGGAGAGAAAAATGCCATTAAAACCAAGGCTCATTGGCAAGAACGAGTTATACCTTAACGCCAGTTACTCCACACAGGAACAATAGAGATTTTCTTTTTCTGCTGACACTGAGGTTAATGGGCTAAGGATCTCATTAGCATATTGGGCTAAAAATTCCTATTTGGGCCCCACCTATTATTCCGATTTCCAAGTGTGATCTCTGCCACGTGCCGGTTAATGCAATTTGTGATTAAAGTAATAAAACAGAGGTTATGATGCTGTCTTAACAGTACGGTACATACGGAACGCAATAACCGGTATCCGGTAAAATGTACGCAACCTTTTCCGACGCGCGATGTGTGAACTCGAAGAAAGTGGCAAGTGGAATGGACCACACAAATTGTAAAGAAAGCATAATTAATTATTTAATTACTGTATATTACTAATATTCTATTCTTCGTCCACTAAAAATGAATTAGATGTTACAATTATTGTTTGTCAACAACATATATGTTTGAAGATTGTGACAGTAGAAGTGAAAAGCTTCTATTCTTTATCTCAAATATTATCTATTCTTATAAAAAAATTTCTTTAATAATTAATTCGTGTAACGTAGTCTTTATCAAGTTGTTAAATGTTTTGTCACAAGTATTTGTTTATTAAAACTGGAAAACTTTAGAGAATAATATGATATATTATTAAAATGAAATTTTAATGTGTAAAAAAAGGAAATAATATTAAGTAAATTCAATAATCAGATATCATAACTAGATCTAGTGATCTATAGATATAATGTAACTAAGTTAGTTTAGATTTAATTATTTTGTTAGTTTCTATAATTTTATCAAATTTTTAATTAGGTTTTTATAATTTTTTTAATTAAATTTTTATATTATTTTTAATTTTATAATTATGTCTTTTTTATATTAAGAGTAAAGTATCGTTTTTGTCTCCAACGTTTGGAGTAAGTCTCAAAGTTATCCCTAACGTTTGAATCGTCCTATTTAAGTCCCTAACGTTTTAAATTTGACTCAATGTTATCCTGCTGTTAAAAATCTGTTAACGGAATTGACGGCAGGACAAAATTGAGACGCTTTTGAAACGTTAGAGACTTAAATAAGACGAAAACATTGGGGACAAAAATGATACATAGAAATAAATTTTAATTTTATCCTTTACTAATATCAATCTTTTACAGTACATAGTTATTCAATTATTTTTTAATCACATTTAAGTAAATTACACTTAATCAGATTACTTTGATTCTAAATAAATTTATTTTTTTATAATTTTACTCTTAAAGATTTTTACTCATCATGAAATGTTTGTAAAATGACTAAAATCATATTACTTTATCGTTTTTGTCCCCAACGTGTTCGTCATATTTAAGTCCCCAACGTTTCAAAATCGTCTTAATTTTGTCCCGACGTCAATTCTGTTAACAGACTCGTAACGGCAGGACAACATTGAGTCAATTTTAAAACATCAGGGACTTAAACTTACCCCAAACGTTAAGGATAAAAACGATACTTTACTCTTATATTAAAAATATTAAAATTAACATAATATTTTTACTAAAATATATGCTGCCAAAGGTTTAATTAAATTTTTTATTATAAATATTTTTAATTTATAAAAAAATTCAGTTAATTTTAATATTTTTTATACTAAAAAAATTAATTATAAAATTAAAATAATATAAAAATTTAATTAAAAATTCAAAAAATAACCGATATTAGAAGAATAATTAAACCTTTAGTTTACCTAAAGTAGATAGAGATAGAAGTGTTAGTAATAATGAATTAATGAGTTAGTTAGATTTGAGCCGTACAAGAAAAGCATAGCAGTTAATAACTAAGTCAATGTGTGAAGAAGTGAATATTAACCACGCGCAGTCAACATTACCACGCGCTCTATCTACTTCTTTGGACCTTGCTCACTCCTTTTCCCACAAACGACAAAAAAAAAAACTATATATGAAAGCAAACAAAAATTATTAGTAAATAAAATCATTAATTTATTACTTTACAAGATCCTTACGGATTTTTCTAATACACTAATAATAAAGATTAATATTAGAGCATCAACTGATTTTGTTATTTTAAACAAGCAATCAGTAATATATTGTTAAATTGTTAGAATAAAAAAAATTACTGAAAAAAATAATAATAAATTTAGTTAAAAAAAAAACTTAAACTAAAAATGTTTTATTGCTATAATTAATTAATAACTAATCTTCTATTTTCTTATAATATTGCTGTAATCATAATTTAATCATATGATTAAAAAAAATATAGATATAATAACAGCACCGCCACTTTCAGGTCTCGTTTGGCCATTTCCTTTTTGTACCTTCCTCCTCCATTTTCTCTCCATTCTCCACTTTTCTTTTATTATTATTATTTTGGTATCTTTCTAACACCCTCTTTGGTTTTTCTGCTTAAAAAAGCTTTCCAATCTAGAATCTCTCAATTCTCAGTTTGAGTTCTCATCAGCATGGTTCTTCCACATGGTGTGTTCCTTCTCTTCTTCATGCTCTCTTCTGCAACTTTGGCTTTGGCTGGAGACATAGTTCACCATGATGATGTTGCTCCAAGAAGACCTGGTTGTGAGAACAACTTTGTTCTGGTAACATTCAATCACTCTTTCATGCCATCAATAATCACAGTATAGTGCCTTTTGATCTTGGACTTTGATGATGCTTCTGCTTGTGCTTGGAAACTCTTGCAAAAAATGGAGCTGATTTGGAAAAAGGGGAAAATGAAGAATGAAAAAAAAGATTCTTTTTTCTTTTTTAAGTTAATTTTTCAAGTGATGAACTTTTTGGTATTTGATTTGAGGTTTGAGGTTGGGAAGATGAACTTTTTCTGCCTAATTGAAACTCTCTTGAGCTTAAGAAAAAAAAAAATTGAAATGATCAGAAAACACTAATAATATTAACTGAAATGATGATGATGAACTTGCTTGTTGCATATAATGTTTCTTTTTTTCTTATTACCTTGTTATCGTTGCATAGATGATGCTTTTGATTGTTCTAGCTTACTTTGGAAAGTGTGATTATTTCATTTTATTTTTTATAACAAAGATATGCATGATATCTTTGATTCCATTGTTATTTCCCTATCTTTCTCTTCCAATGAATTTCATCATGCCAAGTTACTAAAAGTTAGCATCTTTGGCACTTGTAGTTGTTTCAGGTGTACTTATTTTCTAGATACATCTCAAATACCATTTTTTAAAAAAATTAATTATATATATATATATATATATATATATATATATATATATATATATATATATCATTCTCCCAGTGCTTTTAGCCTTTATTTGTTCCAAACCTCCTTTATATTTTTTATGATTTTTTTCATCTTCAAGAAAGGGAAGGTTATGAAACTGTTGAGTTAACAATCCTAACCTTTCTTTTCTTTTCTGCTCTTCTTTTTATTTTTATTTTTTTTAATTTATTTAAAAGAAGGAAAAAACAACTGTCAAGTTAATTTGAAAACTTGTGGTTTTGGTCTCCCAAATCTAGTTTACACAAGTTGAATTTTATGATTGAAGTTTATTTAAACTCCTCAAAGTCTAGGTGAAGTCTCAAGTGAGATTACCCTGGTGTACAGCTAGATATACTTGTTTATGGTTTTTTGCTTTAACAGCATTGACCAATTTCTTGTCTCTGTTAGGTCAAAGTCCCCACTTGGATTGATGGTGTTGAAAACAGTGAGTATGTAGGTGTTGGTGCAAGATTCGGCCCTACGTTGGAGTCAAAAGAGAAACGTGCCAACCACACTAGAGTTGTCATGGCTGACCCTCCTGATTGTTGTTCCAAGCCTAAGAATAAGGTATTTGTCCTAATTTTGAGCTATGGAAACTTGCCAAGTGAAATTTCACCTGCATGTGAAACACAATTGTCTGTAGAGAAAAATCTAATTTATTTTTGGAATGTAATCTTCATTTCTTTGCACTATTGTTAGCTCACTAGCGAGATCATTGTGGTGCAACGAGGAAAATGTAGTTTCACAACCAAGGCAAATATAGCTGAGGAAGCTGGTGCTTCAGCCATCCTCATTATAAATTATAGGACAGGTAATTCTGTGCATTTTTTAGTCTAAGTCGGTTTTGTTTCTCATTTCTCCAAAAGTTATTTTACTCCTACAAGTGATCTTGGAGATCATAGTTGAAGATAGTGCTAGATAATTTTTAGATAAACAAGATTTTGCAGTAAGCAGTTGCAATCAGTATTCCTTCACCTTTCTTTTTCTTTCTGTATAAATAAGAATTTAGTTTATGTTTGTTTTAACTTTTAAGCAACTATTGTGTGTCCATGCTGTACAGAACTTTTCAAGATGGTTTGTGAAGAGAATGAAACCGATGTTGATATTGGTATACCCGCTGTCATGCTTCCACAATATGCTGGATTAAACATAGAAAAACATATAAAAAACAACTCCACAGGTATGTTTTTCTTTTTACACTCCTCTTATTTGGTTGTTAGTTAGACAGTGTTTCTTTGGCATAGGAAAATATTATTTTCGAAATGAGTACTTTATATTTCGATCCCTGAATTGTTCTTATTGTCTTACTTGATATGCTTTGCCCTCCTGCATGTACCATTCCTGCTTTCAAGTGTCCGTGCAGTTATACTCTCCGCTGCGTCCATTGGTTGATGTTGCGGAAGTATTTCTATGGCTTATGGCCGTTGGAACCATTTTATGTGCTTCTTATTGGTCTGCTTGGACTGCTAGAGAAGCAGCTATTGAGCAAGAGAAGCTTTTAAAGGTTATTGCCTTTTTCATGCTTATAGAGTGAAGAAAGAAAGATTACACAGATGATGAGGACAACATATCCTCCTTGGCAACAATGACACTTAAAAGTTGCTGAAAAGGAGAACTCATCAAAACAATAAATCCCACGTTATATACTATCTATGATTAGTCTCTCTAAAGAAGTAGTTTTATTCTTTTTCAACATTGACCAATTTTCCATTTCTTTGTAAATGAATATTTCTCCTAATATTTGGAAATTCATTATCCTAGTTTCTAATATAAGGATTTACATGCAGGATGCTTCGGATGAATACCTTAGCACACAGAATGTTGGTTCAAGTGGTTATGTGGAAATCAGTACCGTGGCTGCAATTTTATTTGTTGTGATTGCTTCTTGTTTCTTGGTTATGCTTTACAAGTTAATGTCATTCTGGTTTGTTGAAGTTCTGGTGGTTCTATTCTGCATTGGGGGAGTAGAGGTGAGTTATTCTTCTTCCAGGCACGGTTCTTGTTGATTTGAGTTCATCTTGATCCATGTAGCCACCTCTAACTGAAAAAGACAAGGCTTGGTTCTTGTTGTTTTGAAATTCATTTTGATTCATGTAACCAACCCTACTTGAAGGGACAAGGCTTAGTTGTCGTTGTTTAACCATCTTTGCACCAATAGTTACTTAGAGCGAATTCACAATGTACAGTTGATTTCGTTGTTATATAGCTGCTTAATCTATATATATTTTATGTGCTTTCAGGGACTGCAAACTTGTTTGGTGGCTCTTTTATCATGGTTAGTTTTTTTTCTCCTTATTTCCTATATAGTTTTTTTAATGACCATTTGCCATCAAAGACATACTGAATGAAGGTGTTTAGCTGGGACCCTTTTTTGATGAATCATTTGCAAACATTTCTTTCGTTATAAATTTATGGTTGACCTGTTATGTTATAAGTCTTGTGCCTTTTATTATCAACATCTATAAAAAGAAGCATGAAGTCCTTTATATGAAAAGCTAAGGAACTTAATTTCAAAGAACCATATATTGAATTTAATGTAGCTACTGGTGAATATTGCTCAAACATGAATATTACATTATTTTCGTGCAAGGCCTTTTTTCTTTTTACTTTAATGCTATCTTGGATAAATTGATGTTATTAGAGAAGATATTACTTCAGCTCAAGGCTTCTAGCAGTGCAGAGTGCATGGTTTATTCTATTGGAACTTGGAATTGACAGTAAAATGTTTATAGTTTCAGATGGTTTCAACATGCTGCACAAACATTTGTGAAAATTCCCTTCTTTGGAGCCGTCTCATATCTGACATTTGCCGTTACCCCCTTTTGCATAGTGTTCGCTGTGATATGGGCAGTTTATCGTCGTGCTTCGTTTGCTTGGATCGGTCAAGACATTCTTGTAAGATTAACTTACTGCTTTCACCCCCTTTTTTACCATACCATGTCTTCTACTGTTTATTATTTGGCCTGAGCTACCTAGCATATCTTAGTAAAACTATAAAATGTTACTTCTCATCTGAATGTAATATGATACTCATTGCATTTATTTTGAGAATGTTCTTGGTCACTGAGATAGGATATAGCCACTACTAGTTTTTGTGTCCATGTTACTTGTAGTTTCAGGTTCATGTTGATGTTGTGTATTTTCTCTTATCATGTTTTATTTTTCATGATATTAGTTCTCTGTTAATGTTTGATTCAAATAGAAATTGATTTTCTGCTGTTAGGAGTTCTTATTAGTTTTGCACTTCCTTCTTTAAGCCTAAAGCTTCGAATTAAACTTTCAAGATAGAAATGAGTGAATTGATCAAATATTTACCTCTTCAGCCGCCTTCCTGTCATGCAGGGTATCACACTGATAATTACAGTTCTTCAGATTGTACGGATACCGAATCTCAAGGTAACAATTCGTTGTCAAATTCTTCATTATCTATGATATTATATTGTTGGCTGTTTTTTGGGATACTACTGAACTATTAACATACCACTTTTCTTCTTTTCCTCCTTGTCTCTGTATCAGGTTGGAACTGTTCTTCTCAGCTGCGCCTTCCTATACGACATCTTTTGGGTGTTCGTTTCTAAACGGTGGTTCCATGAGAGCGTCATGATAGTGGTGAGTGTTCTAAAGAAATGCTTTCCCTTTCTTTACAAAGCTTGAGTTCAGCCTCAAAAATTATTCTTATCTCAACTTTAAATTATTGCAACATATTTTATTCTATACAGGTAGCTCGAGGTGATAAGAGTGGAGAAGATGGTATCCCAATGCTGCTAAAGATACCACGTTTGTTCGATCCTTGGGGTGGTTACAGCATCATCGGTTTTGGGGACATTATCTTACCAGGGCTTCTAGTAGCATTTTCACTAAGGTTTAATCGGAATTCATTGATAGATAACATAATATGCCCTATAAGTTAACAGATTGAGACTTTAGAGAATATTTAGTATCATATGTTACAGTTAATGGATGATTATTCTGTTGATATCTTTACAGGTATGATTGGTTGGCAAAGAAGAGCCTTCGTGCTGGGTACTTCTTGTGGGCAATGACTGCCTATGGCTTGGGTATATGCTTGATCTGATGCTAGCTCATTGATAAGATCTTTCAACAGAGAAAATAATTTACCTTAAAAATCTTTGGACCTAGTTAAATCAGTAGTATTTGGATCCTTACATAGTAAGGAAACTTGTTTGAAGTTGAATATTATTTCTGTTGCAATGTATTAAGACATAATAAGTTGGTATGTGCTGTATTGTAATCTATAATTTATAAGTGAGGTATATTAATAATTATGCAATTTCTTAACACCTTGATTTAATTAGATCAAGAACTACATTTGTCTTCTTTATGTTCTTATCTTGGCATGCAGAGATGATTTTACATAATCCTTGACTTTCGGTTGATTTGGTCCGCAGGTCTCCTCATCACATACGTGGCTTTGAACTTGATGGATGGACATGGCCAACCAGCTTTGCTTTATATAGTCCCCTTCACACTTGGTAAGTAAAATTATTTGTTTCGGTCGGTTATTAACATTCAAGTACAAATGCTCATTATATCAAGCAGGGATATGATGGTTACTTTGCTCATTTGCTGTTGCAAAGTTTCATCTTTCAGTATCAGTTCTTGTTTGGATTTACAGTAAGAAAATAGTTAAATACTTGAATTCGTCGCAGTATGGACCGGTATTGCTGCTGTGCTAGTACCAAATTCATGTGGACAAATAAGTGAAATGCTTTTATAGTAGTACAGTTCTAGATAGACCACAATAATGTGGACTGGTCCATGTATCTGACATTTAGTTAGGTAATCAAATTGATTGCTATTGCTTTGTCAACTCGATCGACATAACAAACGGTTACAGCATAGCATGTGACAATCCGGGTCCGGTTTCTAAAACCTAACTTCTTGAATCATAAATGCAGGAACCTTTTTGTCATTGGGAAAGAAGAGAGGTGAACTCAAGATTTTATGGACAAGGGGAGAACCAGAGAGACCTTGCCCTCACATGCAAGAAGAGGATCAACAATCACTTAACCAGCATTGATCCCTCTCATCAGATTTGTATCTTAGGTCTATTAGTACATAGGAGAGTGATAACAACTGATAGGAGATTTATGTTACATTTTGTAACTTCTCTTTGTAACAAAAATTACAACCAAAATATATATTATTAGAGATGTCAACCAACTATTTTAATGGTGTATGCATGGAAATGTGGAACTGTATTATGTAAGATTATTATATATCTAGGTGGCATGCATGGACTTCTTCAATCAAAAGGAGGGAAGACATGGTAAAGGATGATAACACTAAGAGGCTCTACCATTTCTACTTTAGCAATAATTTTGTATATTATTATTACTATTATGCATAACAAGTTTGAACTCTTAAGTTAGCTAGCTGAATTTGATTTACATATAATGGTTTCTCATATAGATGATGTGTTTGATATGGGATGAAAATGTTTCATATGAAGCTATTCCATGAAATATTTTCCCTTAAATTTGTTTGTTTAGTTGCATATTTTAATGCACAATCTTCTCAATGAACATTACAATGAGCATGTAACAATTTAAAAATCATGGGGTGTAACTTTATTGTTATATTGATGTGAACAAGCTTGAAACTTACAACTAAAGGTCGTAACAACATTCAATTAAAATCAATCCCACACATAAATGGGGACACCTTGTTCTTGCCACAGAGAAGGAGAAAAAAATTTGTATTCCATACAACAAAAATGGTAGCATACAAACAAGGAAATTTTTTTCCATTATTTGTTACCTAAAAGTACAAGGGACTGGCCCCAGAGAATTAAATGGCACCAGGGTCAAGCACCAAAAATGAACTGTAAAGAATAGACTAAAACAAAAACAAGGTTGGGAAAAAAGAAAAAGAAAAACCACTGACATGCAACACTTTCTTTTTTGGTGCTTGTCAGAATCTCTCAAAATTGTTCTAGCCATATCAGCCATCTGAGGTGCACTTGAAAGGATTCATTTCCATTCTGAGTCCAGTCCTGAAAATAAGACATATTTCCTCAGTTATGAACAACAGCACTATCAATGGTTTGAAATAGTTCAAGTTTTTAGAGCATATGTTCAGAAAAATACAAGGAAGCAATCAGTTTCACTAGTCTTGGTTACCAAATTCTTTAACATATGTAAGTTCCTTTAATGTTTGTCTCACAAGTGAGAAAGCAAGCATCTATCTACCTGTCGCGAATATCTATCCTCAGATTAATAAAGGGCATTATAAACTAGAAAATCAAATTGTAGAAAAATATTAACATAATTTTAGAAAATAGCAGAACAAAAGAAAATAAATTTTGAATCCCATCATGAACACTAATACACCAAAATGCAGATGGTGCAGGAAGACACAAGTGAGAAAAGGCCAGCTTTTGAAAGGAGAAGTTGAATGGGAAATTGAACAGCCAAAATATATATCATGCAGCAAATTCCTAGTGGTGCTAAATAAATAATGAAAAAAAAATCAAATGTAAATTAAAAAAAGGGATTTTCGCACTCATAAGTAATATAAGTGCAACTAGAAAAGCACACTATAGGTAAGGGAAAATATTGAGACGCATTAGGAGAAAGCGTACACGCATGTCGCCTTAGATAACCATTCCCATTGGTAGCAGAAAACGTTGATGTCCTCTCTCTCCCAGATGTTAAAAAATCTTGCATCCTCTCTGTCCAGTCAGAATTTATTCTGCGAGCAAAATCTGCCACCTCCCTGCATCATCAAAGGTTACCATGCACATGAGCTGGGAGAAAACATGCATCTTTGGAAACATACTAGCATAATCACCACACAAATCTTTTACTCAAAATGAGCCAGGGGAAACATGGAAGGAAAATGGGGTGTTGAAAACATAGGCACTACTACTAAGGCTTAGCTCAAGTGGTGCTTAAGTCAAATGGGAAAAAAAAAAAGGAAGAAACATGAGGGTACAGTTCAATAATTCTGGTGTCTTTTCCTCTAAAAGAAAAGCAAGTCACCTGTAACTGAAACTATGCTAAAAGAGTAAAGGTAATGTAAGAACACAAATGTACCTGTCAATTTTTTCCCTAATTGCAGGCTCAATCCCATCATCATCCAAATCTCCATCATCAAAGTCAATCTTAGGAGAAAAGGAGCCATCCTCTTCGTACAGTAAATTTGATGTCTCGCCAATTATATTTCCATCAGAACTTTGGTCACCGGTATCATGCCCATTTAACTCCTATTACAAGGAAAAAGGCAATAACCACTTAGCATTTTGGTAACAAAACAAAAGATTTTTCAACTGAAATCAAAATAACACCAAATAAATGGACTAAACAGCATACAGACAGAAAATTTACAACCACCTTCTTATCCAGTGCAGTATCTTCCTTCAAAGAAGAGTTCTTCTGTTGGTCTTTTTTCTTCCGGTTCTTCTTTTTACTCTTTGAAGTTTTAACCGCCTTTGCATCTGTGACAAAATTATTCACCAGCAGTTTGGAACAAATATAATGGTAGATACAGAACCATGAAGTAAAAACACAGTGACAAGGAAAGCTCACTTACCTCTATCATTTCCATTAATGAAAGTTAAAAGGTCATCAACTGAACGTTCATCTACACGCTCTTCTTCAATTTCGACATTCTGAAACATGTATAGGGCCAACCTCTATTAAAGTCAAAACTAACATACTGTTTAAGATACACAAAACAACTCAACAAAATATCTGCACCAGTTCTAGCTCAGTGAAAAGTGAAAACTCTACCAGCACACAACTCTGTTCCATGTAACACACATGCACACATACACACACACACACACACACAGAGACACAACTGCAACGGTTTCTGTACACCATTGGCAACAGCAATCTACACAGTTCTCATCAAGAAGCAGATCATCTTTTAGCAGAGATGGTTCTCGACAAGGTATATAGCCTCCAAAATGAAATGATCTAAAATCTGATCCTTGCCACTCTTTACCCTTCTAAATAAACTAAGTTAAATTTCAACACAAGGTAAGTGCAACCCTGCATTTTCCGTTCTTTAAGCCCGATGGGCTCTTCCGTAAGGGGGGTGTTAAGATTATAAAACCCTTCATTTACCTTTAGATAACAATTTAAAAACTTTTAAAAGGCATGGTTCTTAAAACAATAAACCGGAATTACCCATTCAAGGAATATGGACTACAATCAACAATGGGATATATAAAATCTGATGAAAACAAAGTAAGACAATTTGGTGGCACCTTTAACCTTTCACGCTCTTTTAGTTCTTTCCTCTTTTTTGCATATAAACGATTCAAAAGTCTGATCCTTGGGTCATCAGTTATGTTTTTCAAGGGCTCCAACTTCTCTTCCTGCACCAAGAGAATGTATAAGAAATGAAAATTGAAAATCAAAGAAGACATAATCGGCATATAGAGTTCTCACAAGCACCAGACACCTCTGTAAGATCATCAGGCAGATGAAATATTTCACGTATCTCCTCCGGTGTTCTTCCTTCAATTTTTCGAGCAAGTGCACGACTGATGAGATCAACCAATGGCCTTAACTGAAGGCTGTCTGCAGCAGATACCAACTCACAAAGCCTATTTGTGCCCATCCTAACGAACTTCTCGTCATGAGATTTCCGTTCCTATGTAACATGAATAATCCAAAAGTCAAATAACCTTGACATTCATTATTCATATTAGAATCAGTTTTCTAGATAAGTATATAATAACAAGGAAAGTGCATTAAAGAAAGCAGTAATACCTTGTTTGAGCGGCCAGGTACTTGATGAAAGCGACAATAATCAAGAATTAAGCTCAACGTAGAAGGGGTGACTTGTTGAGGAAGAGATATTGCAGAATTCTTTGACGAACCCATGCCTTTTGTTATTATTTCTTGACATATCAGTGGGCAAAACATTGCGATTTCTTGTTCGACTTGTTGGATTGAACCATCAGAAGTCTGAAGCCAAATATATGACTTCATCATCTGTGAATGCAAATAAACAGCAGAAGGCTCTGAGTTTCACTTTAAACAATCACGGAAAGCAATTTCTCAGGTTAAACTATACCGGTAATAGATATTGGAATATGAACATTCTACACTAACTTAATTCGGGGATCCTGGGAAGTAAAACATAGATCACAAGCTTGATCTTCATTAATTTCAAAATCTCTGTTTCTGACTTTTGAGACAAGGAGGGAATTCAATTTTGCAAGGGAACAACATTAAGCATATAAATGGCACGGAATGTGTCCTGGTCCACAAGAAAACTAGACCTATTTAACTTATTTAAATGAAGGAATAAAGTAAAATATGAAACGTTTTGTGAATACGGTCAAAGGATTAATTTAAGCAATACTGCCAAAAGCAAAAAAGGAAGTAAACAAGCAATACAACAAAAATGAAATTTCTATTTTAAAAATAAAAAGAAATCAATTATACACATAATTATCATACCTCAGGTTTAATAACGGCCATGTCAATTTCTGACATCTTGAAAGGATTTGAAAAGCAAAATACGAGGATTCTAGAAGTTTCTTGTCTTTGTGCACTGCAAAATTAATTTTCAAGCCCAAGCAACCACATGATGTCCAGCTTCAGAGAACAACTGCAATCAGGACTATTATTACTCCAGCAACATTGTTCAAATACACATGGTCTATGAGAGAATTTTCAGAGCTACACAACTCTCTATATGACAATACTTCAACCAGTATGCAAAATAGGTGTTAGCTTGCCAAAGAGCAGAATGAAGAATGAATTTGGACCTCTCAAATTCAAATTAAAAGCTGCAAAGGTAAAGAAAATAAGTCAATATGCAAAGCAAATGCAAGGGCGTTAAATTTGCAAATAAGCACAACAACAAAATTAATGATGGCCAAAATGCAAGCATATTGTACAACTACAACTATTTTGGCAACCAAGTGGGTGTTCCATTAAATTGTCTCCAACTTAATGTACTGCTAATTTATGCAAAAAGAAAATTGTCTCTGCATTCCCTATGTACAGACACATCAAACGCACACGGTTTCTTTATAAAAGAAAATTCAGACAAAACTAAAAGTTATTAGTTCATTAAATACTATATTATGCGTTATATATATATATATATATATATATATATATGCTCTCACCGGAAATATTATTGGAACTTCCATTCCTGTGGGAAAAAGTAAAAAATAAATATCAATTGAAACGCCTTGAACATCATTTGCTAATGTACTATCAAGGCACTTCCGAGGGCCCAAGGCTGAATAAGTTATGTTGCGCAATTCCACAAAATTTGCAAAAGCAACCTCCTAATTAAAGTTTCCACTTCCCCAAATCTCACTAGCAAACTAGCCCTAAATTTACTTTAACAATTGGCTATTACTTTCCTTAAGAATTCTAACAATAGTAGATTAAAAGCACATGTTTTTTTCTTTTCCACCTTCTCCTTAACCATATTTTACTCATACTCAAATAACAAACAAGATTCAATTCATACAAGGCATTATCTGATTAAAATCACACCCTAATGACAAAAACTAATAAAAAGAAAAAAAAAAATATGAAAACTACTAAAATCACTCATACACATATTGCCACAGTTTATTTCTGAAGCCAAAACCAGTTGAGAACTTTATCATTTCTATGGCCTCGTATCTACCACACAGATTTCCAACTAGCTAAACAACAAAACAAAAAACAATAGATAATAATAAAGCATGGTAGCACAAAAATTAATTAGCATACATGGAGAAATAAAAACGAGATTTTGAATAGAGCCTACAATTCATCAACTCAAACAAACACAAAACAAATGAACCATTCAAGTGTAACAATCAAATCGATGGGGGTTTATCCATTTAAACGAAACGCGTACCTGTTAAAACCCAAAGATGGAGATGTTTCAGAGTAGTAACAAAAAAACCGAAATTTGATGCAGATAAAAGAGGAAATGGAAGGTGGAAGATTTTTCTGTGACGGAAAAATTTTCACTTTCGAGTAGTTTTGTTTGTGCAGTTGGTGTTGTTTGTTTTCTGTGTGTCAAAGTGAAAATGGTGAATAGAGGATGATACAAAGCGAACGGTGTTCGCTAAAACGACGTCGTATATTACCGAAACCCGATTAGGTTTGGTTTTCATTGTTTTGGGCCTAAGGCCCAATAACTGAGCAAAGATTTTGGGCTTGACCAAAAATAGATAAATTCACCTTTATTTTAGGCCCAAAAAGGGATACATCTTGTTGATTGTTTCTATTTTATTTTTGTTTATATATAAGTTTTCAATATTTTTTTTTCATGATTTTTTAAAGAGAGAATTGATATATTTTGAAAACAAAAAAAATTCATGTTTTAACTATTTTTGTTTATTCTTCAAAAAATCCAAAATATATAAAATACTGAATATAAAAATAGAAATCAATTAGGTATGTTTGGTTTAAACTTTGATAAAACTTTCTAAAGAATTAATTTACAATTTTTTTTAAAAAGGTAGATGAATTCATTTGTATTTGGTTTCATTACTTTAAAAGATTTTTTTTCTTTTGGGTACATGTACGATGATAACATTATACATACTATTCAAATTCTTCGTCACTAAACCCACTACAAACAATACATAACATATCTTTATTTGATAAACTTACAATGTAAAATTTAACATCCTTAAAATTATAGAAATATTATTCTAGTTATTTTAATATTAATTATAGTCATTATTTAGGGATAAATACGATTTTGGTCCCTAACGTTAAGGGTCAGAATTGAACTCGTCCCTCTTGTAATTTTGGATTTAAAATCGTCCTTAACGTGTTTTTTTATATTAAAATTGTCCTTTTTTAAAAAAATTTTAATTTTATTCCAAAAATACCCCTTATTTTAATAATAAAAAAATTACAAAATAAAAAAAAAATAAAAGAACACGTTGGGGGGGAGAGGAAACGCGTTTTTGGGGAGTGGGGGGCTGAAAGGAAATGCGAAGGGGGAGGGGAGGGAGAGGGGGAAGGGGAAGGGGGGGGAGAGGGGACGGCGCCGGCGAAGCTTGGAGCTGCCGTCGCCGTCGCCGGAAGAAAGAAGAAAGGAGAGGGGTTGCGACGGGGGAGAAGAGAAGAGGGGAAAGAGAGAGGGAGCGCCGGGAAGAGGGGGAGGAGGAGGGTGAAGGGAAAAGGGGGAGGGGGACGGTGAGCCACTGCCATTGGAGATCACGAGCCTCGCCGCCTCATGCCTCGCCGCCTCCGCCTCATGCCTCTGCCTCGCCGCCTCTGCCTCTGCCTCGCCGCCTCGCCGCCTCTGCTTTTGCTTCTGCTTTTTGTTTTCTGCTTTTGGTGTTGTTTGATTTTGTTAAATTTGTGTTTGAATTTTGTTAAATTTGTGCTTCTGGTGTTGTTGATTTTCTGTTTATGTTTCTCTGTGTGGAGGTGGAGATAGAGGTGAGGGGTGGGGGTGGTGGAAGGGAAGACGGGGAGGAGGAGGGGGAAGCAGGGAGGCAGTGAAGGGAAGGGGGAAGCAGGGGAGGCAGTGAGGGGGAGGGGACACGGGGTGGGGGGAAGGGGGAGGCAGTGAGGGTGAGGGGACACGGGGTGAGGGTGAGGGTGAGGGTGAGGGTGAGGGTGGGGGTGGGGGTGGGGTTGGGGGGAAGGGGAAGGCGGGGAGGGGGAGGGGGAGGGGGAGGCGGAGGGGGACGGCGGCAGCGTTGGTGGTGGTGTTGGTGGTGGTGATGGTGATGATGATGTTGATAATGGTGGTGGAGTGGCAGTTGGTGGTGGTGGTGGTGAAGGAGGTAATTATGTTGGTAGTGGTGAGGGTATTTTTGTCCAAAAAAAATTAAAAGGACGATTTTAATATAAAAAAACACGTTAAGGACGATTTTAAATCCAAAATTACAAGAGGGACGATTTCGATTCTGACCCTTAACGTCAGGGACCAAAATCGTAAACTATCAACTAACATGTAGTTTGTGGATAGAGACCGTCCTAATTTTTACTTTTTAAGGTACGGAAATGTAAAATTCATTAAAAAAAAACTTTGTTGTTTAAACTTTAAATAAACTTATTAAGGACTTGGTTTGTGCATGAGGGATTTTAAGGTGAAAAATCGGAAAAGTTCTGTATCTATGTAAAAATTATATGGATGTTATTCAAGTACCTTTCACTACACGTGTTTTCCTCCACCCACACACTTGTTTGTTTTATACGCGCCTCATATAACGTATATAACGTAATCCTTCTTTTGCGTGATCAACCTTTCTCAACGTAAACCTTTCCATATAACGTAATCCAAGTACCTTCTTCTTCTTCTTCAATCTAATTAAATTCGTTGTTCTCCTCTATTCGCGTTTTTCTTCTCTGCATTATAGATCTGGATTGACTTCAACGTAATTAGCTTCGTCGTTCTTCTTCTTCTTCGTTTTCTTCTTCGATCTGCACTTCTGAATTAAAACAATGAATGAATCATCTTCAAATTAGTTGAATGAGTGCGATTTGGATAATTCTTCTAAAACGCATCAATAATTTGATGAGGTTTGGATTATAGAATTTTGAATCGAATTCAATGGAATGCAATTGCTAATTTTATTTGAAGTGAATTGAATGGACTGATGTGATCTATATCTGAATTGAATTGAATTGAATTGATAATATGTAACTGTGAGTAAGTGTGAGTAACTGTTTGGTTCGGTAAGTAATATAGAGTTGTTTCACCATGTGCATGTGTTCGGTTCGGTATGCAGAAAGGAGTCTAAAAAAATAGACAAATATATTGTGTTTTGTTCTCTAAGCACTATATAATTGTTTCACCGTAATTAAGATTTTGGTTCACCATAATTAAGATTTCGGTTCACCGTATAGACCAGCTGTGTTGTGGATGAAAAATTTGTCCCAAATGTGGGAATGATTTTCAAGACACTAGAAGAAGCTGGAAAGTTCTACAAAAATTATTCCAAACTTGCCGGTTTTTCTACGAAAATAAGGAACACGACTCGGGATGGAGACAAGATTAAGAATCAACTAATTGTATGCATCAGAGAGGGGAGGTGGAAATCAAAGATATATCCAACTTTGAAGACAAACCCTTCAGCTGGGTTAAATTGTCCGACCAGAATTTACGTACACATAATGAAGGATGTTAGTCTTTGGACAATTTTCAAAGTTGTTTTGAATCACTCACATCCTTGTTGTCCAGACCAGGCTGAGATGCTCAAACAACACAAGGAGCTTAGCATGTTTGTGCGTCGCACCATCGAAACCTACGAGGAAGCCAGAATCAGATCGAGCAAAACTTACCAATCATTTGTGGCAGCAGCTGGCAGTCACCGTGAACTAGCAGGTTTTATTGAAAAAGACGTCAGGAATTACATCACAAGGGAAGTACGGAATATTTTCGAAGAAGATGATGCCAAAGAATTTGGGAAGTACCTAGTAAGAATGAAAGAGAAGAACTAAATTTTTCAACCTTGAAGGCGATCACTGCATTAAACATGCATTCTGGGCCGATGCAAGAAGCAGGGCTACATTTGAGTATTTCGGAGACGTGGTTTCATTTGACACCATGTATAACACAAACAGGTATTCGGTTCACTCAAATATATTTTGATGTTCAGTGCATGTATATATTTCGGTTCACCACGGTGTGCTTGTTATTTATGCAGGTATAATTTTGTTTTTAGGTTCTTTTGTGGGCGTGAATCACCACGGCCAGTCGACACTTCTAGGATGCGCGCTGATGAAAAATGAGAACATCCAATCATTCAAATGACTATTTGAGTGTTGGCTACATTGCATGGGAGGGAAGGCACCAAAAGGTATTCTTACCGATCAATGTGCATCAATTCAAAGGGCAATTGAGCTGTGCATGCCAACAACAATTCACTGCTGGTGCATCTGGCACATTATGAAAAAGATCCTAAGCAAACTAAACGGCTACAAGGTACACAATGAAATTGAACAAGAGATGAGCCATGTTGTTTGGAACTCGTACGGCCTCGGAGGCAACAAGTGGCTTCCAGGTAATTGATATTTCAATTCGAATTATTTTCATGCTCATATCTTTTTTCCCAAATCATGCACTGTTTTTGGTTCACCACACCTTATCAGTTTGGTTTGTTTTGCAAAGCTGTACGAGGATCAGTATATATGGATTTCAGTTTACTTGGATCACCACTTCTGAGCCGGGATGAGAAGCACACAAAGGAGGTAGAGCATGCATTCATTTTTCAACAAGTTCATCACACGGAATAGCTCCTTGAGACAATTCGTGAAGCAATACGACAATTGCCTAGCAAGCAGAGAGAGAATTCGATACTGCAGATTTTCACACCATGATACCGTGCACAACAAAATCAGCAATAGAGGCACAGTTTCAGCATCTATATACCTATGAGAAGTTAAGGGAAGTTCAAGCTCAATTCAGAGGTAAAGTAAACTGTATCACAAGATCAATGCATTCCATGTTAGGTTTCACAACATATGAAGTCATAGAGTAGGTTTCCAACTCCATATTCAACAAGTTTATCGTCACCTACGATGCAGTATCACGAGATGTAAAGTGCCATTGCTTGCTGTTTGAGTCTAGGGGCATATTGTGCCGCCATTCCCTAAGCGTCCTAAGCTTTGAGCGAGTGGATAACGTGGCACCGAAATACATATTGGAACGTTGGAGCAAGAACATAAAGAAGAGGCATACACACATTAAGAGCAGCCAAGATGAACTTCTACTGGAGCCGAGAAGTAAGAGATTTGACAAATTGGTGTTTCGGTCATACAATATATGCGATTTTGCATCTGAGTCTGAATAGTTGACTGAAATTTTGCACCGAGCATTTGACAAGGTCATGGCGAAGATGGAAGAATATCAAGAGAGAAGCAAAGGAAAAAGTTTGTTAACCTACGAAGAAGCGACATTAAGCAATGTGAATGACCTTCAAAGCCCACCACGTGTCAAAACAAGAGGTCGGCCCAAGAACAAACTTGGATCAAACCTGGAAAAAAATATCTCAAATGCCATGAAGAAAAAGAAAAAGACAGCTCCAAGTGAGGTAAAATTGACTTGCTTTTGATTAGTTGAAAATTCAATAGTTAATTTTGCTAATATACAATTAATTATGTCTTTTGTAGTTGAACCTTTTAGACTTCGGATCATCAATTCAGTCAAGCTCCACTCTTTATAATGCACCAGATATGAATTATCCAAGAGAGGATTGTACAAGTTTTAATTTTATTAATGTAAATTTTTGTTCACCCATGAGCAAATTTCGGTTCACCATGGTTATAGCAGGGTTAATTTTTTATTTTTGTTAGTCTTTAATGAATAGTCACTTTTTTTGTGAAATTCTATATTGATATATGCAGTTTTTTGATTCGTCTAGTGTATTAATTTCAGTGTTCAAGGTTCAGGGTTTAGAGTTTAGAGTTTAGGGTTTAGGGGTTTAGGGTTCAGGGTTTATGGAGAGTTTAGGATTTAGGGTTTAGTGTTTTGGATTTAGGGTTTTAAGATTTTTGGGGTTTAGGTTTTAAGGTTATAAGGTTTTAGGGGTTAGGGTTTAGGGTTTAGGGTTTAGGGTTAAGGGTTCAGGGTTCAGGGTTTAAGGTTTAGGGTTTAGAGTTTAGGGTTTAGGATTTGGGGTTTAGGGGTTAGGGATTCAGGGCTTAGGGTTTTGGGTTTTAAGTGTTTAGAGTTTATGGGTTTAGGGTTCAGGGTTCAGTGTTCATGGTTCAAGGTTCAGGATTTAGGGTTCAAAGTTTGGGTTTAGGGTTTAGGGTTTAGGGTTTAGTGTTTAGAACTTAGAGTTTAGGGTTTAGAGCTTAGGGTTCAGAGGTCCAGGGTTTATGGGTTCAGGGTTCATTGTTTAGGGTTTATGGTTCAAGGTTCAGGGTTTAGAGTTCAGGGTTTAGCTCTCCGAATTTCTGTACAGTGTGTTTGCGACTTTCGGTTCACCGTGTTCTTTTGGTGTTCGTAATGTGTTGGTAAATACACTGACTGCAATCACTGAGAACCTGGAATAAAACAGCAGCCAAACAGTTCCAACAAATATATAAATTAACATCTCAGATGAGTAATCCATCTTGAATCAAATATAAATATTAACATTTGATACATATATACATTGATATTAAGAATAGATATATACATTAACATTGACATATATACATTTGAAAGAAGCATTGTTTGCTTTTTTAACAAGTTAAACAAAATATTGTTAATTACAACCAGTATGTGCTATTTGCTATCTAAATCCCCATATGTGAATTTACAATAAGGGCTGGAGAGGATAACAGATGGCTTGGAGAGTCTTATTGCTTCAGATTCCCAAATCACTTGGTCTCTGATTTTGTTCATTTCATGCAACAGAAGATTTGGACCATATTGGTATCTAAAGCCATCAATCTCATCCTATATTTCAATTGAAAAGAATTAGTTACATAAGAAATGAACCCAAATGAAATAAGAACAATATCATTCAAAACCCTAATTATACTGTAAAAATGCAATCACAATAACCCTAAACCCTGAACACATTAAATATTAAGTAAATCAAAATCACATTAAATAACAACAAATTTCATTCAAAGCCCTAGTTATACTGTAAAAATGCAATCACAGTAACCCTAAACCCTGAACAAATTAAAAGGAGGCCACCGAATCGAAAAACATTCACTTGGTGAATCAAAATTATAAAGGCCACCGAACTGAACATTGTTTATGTGGTGAATAAATGGTGATCAAATTTCAATCAATAAGAATAGTATTTCTGCATGGAAAAGAACTATTGAACAGAGTAACAACCAACTTCAAAGCCCTAGTTACAATATCAACTGAACTGAATGAAATAAGAAAAGAAAGAAGTTTATTAATTAGAAAGTACTTACTTGTGTCCAAGCTTTATATTTATATCTCTTCCCACTTTTGATTTTTCGTGGATCAATTGTTTCAAGCCATTTTATCACGTATATTCCACAATCATAGTTAAGCAAGAATTGAGTATAATACGATCAATAGTATACAAAATAAAACACATTAAAAATAGCACTATAGAAGAGAAAGATTCTTACTCTGTACGTTGACCATTCAATTGGATATACTCTACTTCCTCTCCCAGTCCATCCTCCATTAAGGGTTTCGCCCCAGCGTACACCCTCATCTGGGAAATTATTAAACCCTGAAAGAGACAAAAAAAATAAATAAAGAGAACCAACAACAGTGAACCAAACTCCTTTCATGTATAGAATAATTTGAATAATTTACAACAAAATAACTTACCACAAATTTGTTCAGTTTCACTCTTGATTCAGGTATATCTTTTTTTGGCTTATTGATAGGGTCAAGGACATAGAATTTCTTTTTGTTGATATCAGCAATCCACAACCACCAATGCGCTCCATTACAAATTGGGATAAATAGCTGAAGTTTCGGAAAATTATAGAATATTTCAGTCGAAACAATAGCAAACAAGAGAATTATCAAAGAATTTTTAAAAATTACAACTTACAAATGGATGCGATGCAAGTTTCCTTTTGTCAAGAAACTGGTGGTGGTGGGCATACTGCTCAATATCAAACCTGTAGGCCTTGTTTGTCTTCTTATCAGTGTACTCCACGCCATGTGTTCCCAACATAAAATTCTGCAAAATGAACATCAGCTAAATTACATTTCCACCAAACCGAACACAATTCATATGCCCACCAAGAAAAAGGTTTTCTTCATGCAAAAGAACTCAATAGAACACATAAGAATCAGGTGAACCAATATTAGCATTCTGACTGAATCGAACAGGAATCAGTAGTGAATAAGAAATTTAGCTTACACAATATCCAGCGGCACAATGTATATTTGTTCCTGATACCGCCGAACTTTGATTTGGTTGAGAATCATGCTATGTATACTGACAACCTACACGAAGAAAAGTTATGAGATATACTGTATAAGAGTGTTTAAAAAAATTATTATTGTTAACGCAATTGGGAAAGAATTTACTGAGGCATGCACTTGTTCTCTGGGCATTAGAGACATGAAATATTCTCTTAACCCCCTTGACGTGCGAAAAATTACCGATTAAGAATTTATAATGAAAATCAACGTTGTGAGTACAATTCTTAACCGATGAAAATTTCGCATATTAATTTAAAAAGAGTTGTCACAATTTAAGAATAAAATACTGGGAGTAAAATTTCCAGGTCGTCTCCCAACGAGTTGCTAAGAGAGTGCAAATTATTGATCAGGGGTTTTCCGAAAATTTTTAGAGTTGAGGAATGGAAAGTAATTGATTATAAATCAAAGCAATGAAAATTAACAATAGATTTTATGTAATTGAAATAAAAGCCTTGGCTAGGAGAAGATTAATCGGAAGTTCTATCCTTGTTGGATTTTCCGAGATTAATAGTAATAGGTTGTTGTTTCTACTTAGTTAACCCTTACCGAATAAAGAAAAGTCAAGTAGTTAAGCTAACTCCAATTCACAAGTCCTAATCCTCTCCCTTGGGAAGGATTAGCATTAGTGACTAGAGAGCCAGCCAACAACTTCCAATTACCTATTAATCCTTGAGTCTTCCAACTCAAGGGTCTCCTATTAATCAACTCCAAAGTCAAGTTGGTAGTCTACTCCATTGACATGGATGCCATTTTCACATTCATGTAAAGGGAGTAGAAATAAGACATGATAATTAGATTGGAATTGAGATAATCAGGCAAATAAAGAAATTAAATAGAAAATACTTTTGCATTAATAAATTCCAAAATTAAAGATATCCATATGTAACTCTGAACAAGGTAAATGGGAAATAAAAGAGTAAGGGAATAGGAAACAAACTAGAATGATAAAAACTTCAACGGAGGTAGTAACTCTTCTCAATATCCAACTCAAAAGCATAAAACTAGAAATATCTGAATATGAAGAACCCCAGAGGAAGTAGTAATATTTTTCCAAGATTCAAAAACTAAAACTAAAACTAATGAATGAGAATGTGAATCTGTGAACGTGCCCTGAGTCTCTATTGTTCCCTGGCTCTAGTCTGTATTTCTGGGCCAAAAACTGGGCCAAACTCAGCCCAAAATCACTCCCAGCATTTTCTGCAAATTCTGCACGTGGCGCATGTCACGTGTACGCGTCAAGTACGCGTATGCGTCGATGGTCTTATGCGCGTGGCACGCGTATGCGTCAAGTGCGCGTCCGCGTCGTTATGGGATGTGCCAAGTTGCGCGTACGCGTCAGGTACGCGTGCGCCTCGATTCTCGCTGGTCAGGTCCTTAGTTTCTTGTGTTCCTTCCATTTTTGCAAGCTTCCTTTCCATCCTCTAAGACATTCCTGCCCTATAAAGCCTGAAAATACTTAACACACGGATTAAGGCATTGAATGGTATAAACGGGAATTAAAAATACATAATTTAAGGGCTTAGGAAGCAAGTTTTCAACCATGGAAAAAAATTAGGAAGGATTTGTAAAACCATGCAAATTGTATGAATAAGTATGCAAAGAATTGATAAAGACTACTCAATTTAGCACAAGATAAACCATAAAATAGTGGTTTATCAATCTCCCCTCACTTAAACATTAGCATGTCCTCATGCTAAGCTCAAGGAGATCAGAAGAATGAATGCGGGAAAGTAAGACTCATGTAATGCAACCTATGTTAATGAATGTAACTATATGCTAAGATGTTTTCTACCTACTTGGTTAAAAGTAAACAAGTTCTCTAAGATAAACATAAATCAGATTCCACTAATTCAAATAACACAATAATAGGCAAGTAAACTTGTAAGAAGATAGCTCATGAAAGCCAGGAACATAGAATCAAGCATTGAACCCTCACTGGAAAAGTATATGCACTCTAATCACTCAGGTGTTTAGGGTTAATCCACTCTAGTCTCCTCTAGTCATGCTTTCTAAAACTTTGCTCTTCATCTAACAAATCAACAAATATCTAGTGTACAAATGCAAACATTATGAGGTCTTTTCAAGGTTGTAATGGGGCTAAGGTAAGGGGGAAGATATATGTATGGCCAAGTGAGCCTTGAATTGAATCCTTGACAATCCTAAGTTCTCACCTAACACATATACACACTCTATATAATTCTAATTTCATGCCTAACTACTCAAAATCTCACTTTTGTATTTTTCTCATACTCATGTATCAAACTTTCTTTAATTTCATCACATATGCATTGATCCTTTTATTGCAACACTTAACATTGGGGTAATTTTTGTCCCCTATTTATCTATTTATTTATTAATTTTTTTAAATAGAAAATATGAAAGCATAGTAAATTAATGCATATGGCTTTTCATGATTTTACATGAGTAGCACCTAATTTCTTAATTCATTTGTCAATAAAAATAATACTCATTCTCATCAACCAAAGTTCCCACATTTTTCCACACTGAATTGACACACAATCTCTATCTTAAGATAACCAAAGATTTAATTAGGGTAATTAATTATTTTTCTGCTTAAGGCTAGTGATGTGGTAAAATAAAGAACAAATGGGGGTAAAAAATGCTCAAAAGTGGCAAACAAAGGTAGATGAAATGGTAGCTATTTGGGATAAGTGAGCTAATAACAAATGATGGCCTCAATCATATGTATGCATGAATATACACTAAACAATGGACATATAAAATGGAACAAACCATAGATTGCAATCATAGAGAAGAAAACACACAAGAATAAAAAATCATGGTTAAATAATGTAACCATATAATTTAAGCTCAAAATCTCACAGGTTGTGTGTTCCTAGCTATAACCCATATTCCAAATTACAATCTTAAAAAAATTTTAACACAAATTTTCAGTTTGAATTAGTGAAATACTCTAAAATAAGGTCTTGAGGAGAAACTCATTATTTCAGCCAAGCAGAATATACATGCAAGCAATTATTATCATGCAGTCTATCCTATCTAATAAAAGAAAAATGACATATTGGTGTTAAGAGAGAGAAATTATCTCTGGAAGTCAGGTACTGACCTCTCCACACTTAAAGTGTGGCACAGTCCTCCGTGCCATTAGTAAGGAGCAAGGTGGGGCTAGTAGCATCACCTCCACTGTCGGGCTCATCATGGCTCCCAGTGTTGGTAGGTGAAGTAGAGTCTGGGGTATCCTTCTCTTCTGGAGGTGGGTGAGTACTAACAATGAACTCCTTTAGATAGGTGTACCGGCGCTTGTTGCGGTGCTCCAGTCGTTCCATCTGCCAGTCTTGCCGGTATAACCTCTGAAGGATCTGAAGGAACATCTGAGTAGTGAATGGTGGAAGAGGTGTGGGTGATGGCGGGGTGGAAGTGGGATGAGTGTCTACAGACGGGCCGGGATGTCGGCTAGCAAAGGGTACTGGGGGTCTGATGTACTTCCCATTCGGGACATACTGATCAGCCACTGGGATCATGGCTTTGGTGTCCCCAGCCCTATAAGAGACTCCTGCTGCAGAGACAAAATCCGAAACCAATGCGGGAAAGGGTAAGTTACCCGCAATCTGTACGTGTCTCATGGCCTGCCGGATGTGCCTTGGTAAATTGAGAGGCTGCTCCGTAAGGATGCACCAGATAAGAACAACCATGTCTGCAGTGAAGGTGGACTCGTGAGTGCTCAGAAATACATAGTGGGACATAATCTGTGCCCACATGCGAGCTTCCAAGGTAAGTGCGGGAGCAGAGATGCTCTTAGGTCGAGTCCGATGCTGTCCATAGATCCAAGTGCTGCCAGGTTGTGCTATAACTCCCAAGACGCTATCCCAGTCAAACTGGTATGTCTGGCGCTTGAGAGAGGCCTCTTGATAGGCGTCCAACCCCTCTGGGTCAGGTGAAAGATCCAATACTCTCTGAATGGCTCCCTCAGAGACAGGGACTTACTTTTAACAAACATAGACAGACTGCAGTGTTGGCAAGTGAAAGTGGGAGTAGAATTCAACTACCCATGATAGATTGGCCACCCGCGGCTGCCTCCTCAAGAATCTCCACTGTCTTCTCTCGATGCGGGGCTCCACAAAATCAACGAGGTGTGTTAGAAGAATGAGTAGGTGTTCATTGTTGTAGTTTCGCTCAGCCAGGATAGGAAACATCTACTCACAGTAATGGTTAGTGAACCGTGCAGAGTCTCTAGCAGGAAACGCCTTTTTCTGCCACATCCACTTTGATGATTCTCTTTATCCGCTTGGTGGGCAGCTTGATGCTTGTAGAAGGTTGTACCTTAGCCAAGGTTCTTTTAGTGCCTTGCCGTGCCGGTGTCTTGTCAATAGCCTTCTCCTTTTCTTTCTTCGTACCCATCCTAAGGAAGAAGGAAAGAGGAAGAATGTTAAATATAGATAGCTAAAACCGGAAGGAAGGAATTCTAAGTAAAAACAAATGCCAAAGGAAATAAACAATGTCCTGAGTGCATGGTAGCTACAGCATGCAGGTAAGACATCAAGGAAGATCATAAAGGTGAGATAAGCCTCAATGTAGTCCCTGAAGTTGCACTCGAGCCTCATAGTAGTCCCTGAACTTAAAAGTTCCTCAGAGTCATCCCCGAACTTGCACTCCGGGACTCAAAGTGGTCCTTCCGGCAATTTCAGCACACGTGGCGCAACCGGAAAGCTTAGCTGGCAGCGTTGGTGACACATGGGACTCACAACGGCTAGCTGATGTGGCAGAGTAAACTCTTCCAACTCAATTTGGTCCCTCAGGTGAAGTTAAAACCATAATCCCCTTTTTTGAAGGCCACATTGTTCACTCTGATGTCTCCTCGTCGGTGTTGTATTCTTCTGTTCTCCCTCTCTGAGGCCCGAAGGTTATGGCTAGCACGAGTAATGCAGCTGGGAGCTCGAACAATTCACGATCGTTTGGAAGCATCATGAGGAGAATGAACAGAAACAGAGAAGCTCGTTTGCCAAAAATGAAAAAAATAATCATGGGAAGCTTGGTTTCTCTGAAAGAGGTAAGCCAAAAATGAAAAAAAATGTGGTTCCTCTGTTTTTTGATATTGTTGTTAATCTAATATTCACAAAAGTTCAGGCCGTTTTTTTCGATTGTAATTGGTGGGTATGAACGCCTCTGTTCTGTTCTCTGTGCTAGGGTTTGATCACTACTGGCTTTCGTAGTGGTTTGGCCAAGAAAATTGTAGAGTAGGAGTGTTTCTTGTGTTTTGATGATATGAAAACATGTTCTTTATGTGTTAGGATTTACTGCTCTTAGTGGAGGAGTTTCCAAACTGTTAATGTATTTCAGGACAATGACTCTAATCAATGAATTTGTTAAACAGAATTTGCATGATCACAGTAGAAGTAAAGATCTTTTGGGAGTTGAAATTTTTTGTAACTCTGATAATGGATTCTGAATTTGACTGATTTACCTAATTGCCTTTCTTTGTATTGGGTTGGTTTAGTTAAACTGAATGTAATATGTAACGTTGTTTAGTTAAACTGAGTGTGTGATCATAAAGGATTCTTGCATATATAAGTTAGAGTAATATAAAGTAAGTTTTGCAATTGCTAACGAAGTTAACTTAGCTATTGGAATAGTCAAATTGTTTGATGAATTTGGTCTGGACTAGTAGATTAGTTGTGAAAAAGGGTATGTAAATTTGAATGGTTTGATCCACCAAGATTGAAGTTAGTGTCTAGAGAACTGCTATCCTTAGTTACACCAAAATAATGTTCTTGATTTCACACTTTCTTATGTTCACATGACACAAATCATTAGCAACATGATCAAAATAAAGGTGAAATATTATAACAGTTAACAATTAACAAAGTTAGGCACTCTATTCAATACCCCGGTCCACAATAACATTTTCTAATAAAAATTTTGAAAAAGAAAACTACAAAATAATGGAAGACTTAACTTATATTGTTAATTTGAATATAGTGATAATATAGCACAGTGAAATATTAGAGGGAGAAGGAGAAGTAGAAAAGCAAGGGAGTGGTGCTTTTGTTGTCAACTGTCAAGTAATGAAAAGGAGAGAGTGAGAGTGATGATGAAAATGGTAGAAGAAGGTTAGGACTGAATCAATGCTATGATATGAAGAAGATAACAGATGCCATTTAATGAGCTTTCATTAACTACTATTTACCATTACTATTTCTAGATGGTTTTTCTTGTTTCATCTTGTATATTATTTTATTGTTTTTTAACCTCTCTAGTTAGTGATTACTTTAGCTCCAAATTTGGTAGATTTTCTTTATTTCTGTGTGCCTTTTTTTGTTGGTAGTAAGTTGTAGTTGTATATATATATTTCCCTCAGTTGCAAAAGAAAAAAAAGGGTCTTGGTCTTGGGTTTTGTGGGGAACTACACGGAGAGTGAAGTTTGGTGCCTGTCCTTGTGATTTATTTGCCAGTTTGATTTAAGACACATATTGCTGATTATATATACTGAATTAATCCTGGACTGATTATATGATGTTAATACACTGGGCTGCTGTCTATATATACAGAATTAATCCTGGACTGATTATATGCTACATAATGTTTTGTCAATCTATTGTTACTCATTTATCCTGTTCTGCATAATGTTCTGTAACAGTGCTGTGTAGGGACTAGTTTGATGTCACTTACATAAGTCTAGGGACTAGTTTGATGTCACTTGAACAAGTCTAGGGACTATTTTGATGTCACTTATATAACTGTAGGGACAGTTTTGCTACCCGGAAACAACTATCTGACCCCTTCTTTGGTATCTGAAACAGGGCCTTATAAATGCAGTTAAGGAGGTTTTTCCAGATGTCCATCACAGATTATGTGTTTGGCATATGTGGAAGAACTTCAATAAGCAATGCAAGGATCTCCAGCTTAGAGGGCTACTTTGGGATTGTGCAAGGTGTACTAGCCAAGATGGCTTCCTTGATATCATAAAAAAGATTGAAAGGGTTAATAAGGAAGCCTGGGAGTATTTGAACAAGTGGCCCTATGCAAGGTGCAACACAGGAAACTACTACAAGGCTTACAAATTTCATGAAGTTTGTGCCCAACCCTGGATTCAAGGCACCCAAACACAAAAAATGAAGATTAGGATGATTATGTTTAGGAAAAGCAGGCTGTTTTTTGTATCTATTTTGCTGATGTTGTTTACAATGCCTAAAACATTGTCCCAGTGTTGGAGATTTTAGTATTTGAATTTTATGAAGTCAATATGTCAACAACTTTGATATACTTGGTGTTTTGGCTCTATAATGTCTTTTTTGAATCAAACATTACCAATATGAATTATGAATTATGACTTTATTGAATTGAGTTTTCTCAGCCTTTTGTTTATATCTTATCCTCTATTACAGACTTAAGAGTAGTTCAAATCCTGTCCATTTCTATTTCATTGAAAAGAAGTCCAGGAACAAAAGTATGCATATAATAAAACACTTTAATTTTCATTTCTTTCAAACAAAAGGATAGGAACAAGTACATGAACAAGAAATACATATAACATGCGTGTCATTTGTTTTTTGCTAGATACAGTTGATCCTGCTGTCTATCCAACTTTAATACAAGAACACCAATTACAATCAGCAGCATGAACACAAACATCAAAATTCTCCCCATTTTTAGAACCCTAATTTCAGCTTCTAATTTACCAAATTTCCAAGCCATCTTCATCTTCCATTCTTCATCATCAACTAAATGTCTTGTTCTATCATCACATGGCATGGCATCTTCCAAAACTTTATCAACCCACATAAACAATCCACACCATTTCTTACCCACAGTCTGCACATCAAAGAAAATTCAATCAGCAAAATTTATATCCATAAATACAGCAATCAACAACGATAATACTTACATTGTAGTTCGGGCAACCCAGGAACGGTCTCCCTGGATTAGAATCCGTCCCTGACCACCACAGCACCGGTCTCGACTCGCAGGCACACCATTCTGGCAAACGAGCTTCTCTGTTTCTGTTCATTCTCCTCATGATATGCTTCCAAACAATCGTGGGTTGTTCGAGCTCCCAGCTGCATTGCTCGTGCTAGCCATAACCTTCGGGCTTCAGAAAGGGAGAACAAAAAAACACAGCACCGACGAGGAGACAGCAGAGTGAACAATGTGGCCTTCAAAAAAAGGGATTAGGGTTTTAACTTCACCTGAGGGACCAAATTGAGTCGGAAGAGTTTACTCTGCCACATCAGCTAGCCGTTGTGAGTCACACGTGTTACCAACGCTGTCAGCTAAGCTTTCCGGTTGCGCCACGTGTGCTGAAATTGTTGGATGGACCACTTTGAGTCCCGGAGTGCAAGTTCAGGGATGACTCTGAAGAACTTTTAAGTTCAGGGACTACTACGAGGCTCGAGTGCAACTTCAAGGACTACATTGAGGCTTATCTCAATTGTGAATGATATACTCAATACATGTGGATGGCAAGAGTTGTGAAAAAGAGGCATTGAAGTAGGAAGAGTGTGATAGAAAAGAGTTTAAAATGCCATGTTGGCTTTTTCACAAACACTTGGTGTTCAAGTTAAAATAGGAATAAAGATAAGTAATCCAAGTGTATATGAGATCCATAATAAAATATCAATTATCAAATTACTCCTCATAATATCCACAAGCTCAAATGTAATAAAATAAATGCCCAAATAAATCTCCGACACCAATATAGAAATGCATATTGATTAACTTGAATTTAAATATTTAAATATTATTAGTGTGTGCTATATATTCGTCAAATGTAATATAAATATAACAAAGGTAAAAAATATATTGCTTTAGATATATAAAAAAAAAACTAAAAAAAATTCAATAAGGTATTGCTTTAGATATTAAAAAAAGATAACTACAAATAAACTTAAATAAGTGTTGCTTTAGGTATACAAAGAAAACAACTTAAAAAAACTTGAACAAGTGTTGCTTTAGGTATATAAAAAAAACAACTAAAAAAATTTTATATAAGTGTTATTTTATGTATTAAAAAATACAACTCGTAAAATTAATAATTAGGGATGACCGTCATTCTTCTAACCTTTTCAATAGATTATTTTTATTATATTGAATGATGAAAGCATATTTTCTATACCATCTAATTTATATGATAATCACATCTTATATTACTGTATTTTAGTTTAGATTTTCAATAATCAAAATATATTATTACATATCACATTTTTTTATTTTTTATACCTTAATTGCTTTTTTTTTTACTTGGTTTATTCCATGTTTTGATTTTTCTTTTAAAACTTATTACATTACAAAGACAATATTTAAAATGTTCATGTAAATCTTGAACTAAATCACATGATTCTATTTTTATTGTATTTAATTATTTATAGTTGACTCATTCATAAAGATATATCAATTTGTTCATTCTAATTTCTAAATTTCAAAAAAAAATATACTATTTTTGAGAGATATATATACGATTTCTCATTGCTATTACATATTACATCATGTTTAGTTTTCATAATAAAATTTTAATTAGCTATTTATTTTCACATTTTATAATATATATTTTTAATTTTAATAATTAATATTCATTTAATACGATCATTTCTTTATCATGAATTTAATTCTTTAATTTTATTTCTATTGATCAATTCTCTTTTTCATTAGGTTTTTTTTCGTGGATGATGTTATTTAACCACCTACTACTATGAGGACTTAATCCTCATCTAACTTTCATGTCCAAATAATTTTATTTTTATGTTTATTTATTTTTTTCACTATTTTCTTATTTATAATTTTTTCTCTAAAATTAATTGTAATTCACCTTATTATTTTCTTAGTTATGAATTTTTTTTCTAAAATTAATTGTAATTTTCCTTTAACATCTTAGATAAACATAGTTTTTTTTTTTGACAGAGATAAACATAGTTGTTTGACCGCTTAGTAGAAGTCAGGGACGGACATAAGGGGGCGAGTGGTGGCTTCGCCCCCCAACTTTTTTTAATAGTAATAAGTTATTAGGTATAATTTAAATTTTTTTAAAAAAATATTTAGTATTTAGTCTAATATAAATAAAAGTTCAGTCTAATTTAAATATTAATAATTTTTAGTATCTAAAAAATAAGTAATAATATTAAAAAAAATCTAAAAAAGATATTATTACTAATATTTTTTAATTAAATAAAAGTTTTTAAATCTCATAAAGTGAATTCTTTTTATTTTTGTGGCCTTTTTTTTATTCGTTTGGTATTAATTCTCTCTGTTTCAACTGCTACAATTACAAGATCTTTTTCAACTATGAATATTGTGAAAAATAACTTAAAAAACAAAATAAAAGATGAATTTCTTGCTAATTGTCTTTTAATTATATTGAAAAGAAAATTGTTGAAAATTTTGACACAAATTCTATTATCGGTGAATTTTATGATACGAAGAATCGACCACTTCGTTAGTAAAAAATATACACATATTTTTTTTTACTTAAAATATATTTTCTATCCGTATATTTTTATAATACATCTTATATTATATAATTTTTTTTATATAATTTTTAATATTATATGTGTTATTACCCCCTATAATATTATTTTTGGATCCGTCTCTCGTAGAAGTTCAGATTTTTTGTTTGTAATATATATGTTCAATTTATATATTAATCAGAACTGTATCATAATGTTGACTAATTTTTATTTGAATGAAAATAATTTATTAAATCTGGTAATGCAGCATCCATTTATTCATGTTTTTTATGGGCACGGTACCATTCTTATTTTCTTGTAGTTTTTTTTTTCTTTTATTTATATAAGGCAAGATGTTAATAAACTATTATGCATGCATTATGTAATTTTTAAATTCCAAGCACGAATTCATTCACTAGTATTTTTTATTTTATAAAATTGGTATATATATAATTGTAAATTTAAATTCATATATTAATTAGAAAAATAAAAAATTATTAATTTTTTATATTTTTAATTAATATATAAATGTACTAGTAGTATATTTATCATTACTCGTTTTTTATTTATTTTCTATACGTATTTTCAATAAATTAGTAATTTTGTTCCTATATTTGATGATGAATTGTTTCTTTTTCTATGTAAATTCTTACATATTGTAGTTAATTTAATTTTTATGAAATTATATATAATAATATAAAGTTTGAAATTAATTTTTACATTGTAATTTTTTATGAAAACATTTTAACGTCATAGAATTGTGATGGTATGAGTTGAGAATTAGGAAGAATTTATTCTAGTTATTTTTTATATTTTATGGAATTGGTATATACAAATTTAAATTCATATATTAATTAAAAAAAATAAAAAATTAGAATTAATTTTAATTTTATTTTTATTGAATTTTAATTTTTTTTGACATAGTAATCACCATTAATAAAAAGTGCATTGGACAGGATTTGAAATTTTGAATGGTGTCCTTTGTAATAAACTTAACCAGGTGTTGAGGTCCAATTTGACTGCATAAAACTTTTAGCAAATAAAATAAAAACCAATTAAATAAAATAATGAAAATAATGTCAACTTTTTATTTCTCTCCTTTCACCCGCCTCATTCTTCTTTATCCATCCGTTCAACTTTCTCATTCACAAACACAAAGGTAACGTTTGTTTTTGGAAGCTGTCCACTCTTTTATGAAGGACAATGATAAATACGGAATTTAGAAGAGTGGACACGGATAATTTTATAAATTTTGTTTTCTTTTTTTTATACTGTTATTCCTTTTTATTTTTTCTATTGCGTTGTTCAAAGATATTTTATATGCAAAAACTAATTGTTTTTTCATGTAAAAATGGATTTTTTTTAAAATTAATTTTTAATTAAAATTAATTTGGCTTATTAACTTAAACAAAATTTTTTATTAATCAAACCCAAATTTATGTTTTTTGTTAATCTTAACTATATGTATTCCTACATATTAATAATAAATTTTAAAATAAAATAATTATATTTATAAATTTTATTTTAATATAAATACTAATATATTTTTTTATTAAAATTTTTTGCCTCTTCAAATATCTTTTTTAAGTTCCGTCTATACTTCTACGTACTCTCATTTTTTTATTAAATTAATTTGTATTGATGTAGAAAATTTGGAATCACAGGACTATTTTAGTCATTTCATATAATATTTTAGTCTTGTTCATGTGTATCCAAACATAATACTAGACATTACATTAGTGTCTTGTCCATCGTATCCAAATACAATACACAAAAAATAATTTTTAGTGTCTCCGTCCTATTGTCTCTGTTTCAGTATCATATTCTGTCCTGTCTCTAAAAACAAACGCAGCCAAAATGCCCGTTCTCTATACCATCCTTTTCCTTCTTCATTCTTCTCTATTTCCACCATTCCCTTCATTCCTACTTTCCTTCTCTTGCCTCTCTAGGTTAGGGTTTTCCATTCCCCTTTTAAGTTCTGTCTTTTTCCGTTGTCTTTTTGCATTTTGTATGCAAAGTCTTATAAAATTCTTTAATAGTTCTCTAACTTTTTTCTACATCTCCATTTCTTTTTCCAAAAAAAAAATTAATGCTTTTTTTGTATTTTTCTTTTCAAGTTCTATCCTTTTTCCCGTTTTTTGTTAATGTAGCTGTATTCTTTTGGTGATTGTTCACTCCCTCAGCTTTCTTCTATCTGGTTTTACTTCCAGCAAACACTAGGGAGGTAGGAGGCAGACGTACTGCGAGGTTGCCGGCACTAGGAAAAGAAGGTACAAGCTTCTCGCTCTTCCAATGTTGATTTTTATGTGTACTCTATCAAGGTGTCATTTTTAACTATTCTATGAAGTAAAGTGATTCGTCCGTTGGCTATAATTCGGCTCAGGTAAAACTAAAACTATAAATCGGAATCAATCTGGTTAAAACTAAATACATACGTGTAGGAGTACGTGGAGAGTACGTATTTTGTTCTCCTAACAAACTTATCCTATACAATCAAATAACTACGTGCCAACCCAAATGGCACAGGAGTACGTATTTTTATAACTCTTTATATTTTTGTGTTGTATTGTTCGTTATTTGAAAATTAAGTTGAGATTGTTATTTTATTTATTCTTTGAAGTAATTTTAGAATGCATATTATGATGAACATTTCTATTTACGATGAGAATAATACCATTGAATAATACAATCATACCTGAGAATCTCATTGAATATTTTACCTTATATGTATTTCATGAATTATGAACATATTTCTTTTGTGGTATTTTATTCCTTTGATAGGTGATGGCGTCTTTGAAGTAACCCCTCCTGGTTCTTTTGATTGGAAAGTGTTAAAGCCAAAATTTGACTGCATTCCTTTTGCTCGAAATCGATCTAAAAACCGATGCAGTCGTAGTAAGAATTCGTATAACCTAGTATTATATTATAGTGATACATATTTTTATATTTTACCTTTAATTTTGGCTTTTACATATGTTTTTTAGTTTTTAGCTATGTATGGATACTGCATTATCTGATATTGTGGAGCTATTACCTGTGCCATTTGGGTTGGCACGTAGTTATTTGATTGTATAGGATAAGTTTGTTAGGAGAGCAAAATACGTACTCTCCACGTACTCCTGCACGTGTTTATTTAGTTTTAACCAGATTGATTCCGATTTATAGTTTTAGTTTTACCTGAGCCGAATTATAGCCAACGGACGGATCAGAGCGTATAACGAGAGGTTGGTATTTAATTCTAATTAATTGATTTTTAATGTTATTGAATATTAATTGAAATTGATAAATTAAGTAAAATGTAATTGAACCAATTATCAAACTGCCCTAATCATTGATTCATTAACAAATTGAAAATAATAGGAAAGTGGTTACAATAAAAATAAAAATTAATTGAGAAACAATAAATAAAAGATTCATGAAGGCCTTTTTAATTCATATATTTTTTAAACCATTTTCACCTGACTGACATCACCCACGTAACTAGACATCAGCAGTTTTTAGTAAGTTAGCAGTCATATACAAAATATATAAACGGACTAGTTTTTTTTTTTTGGTCGGTATAAACGGACTAGTTTACTTATAGACTCTCTGAACCAACTCTACGGACCTTTCCCTCGGGTAACAAAATAGGCCGAACCTACCATCTACCAACTCCCCCCTCCCTCTCAAAAAGTGGGTTGAGCTAAGATTTGGAACCAACTAAAACTCATTCTATTATTTGGTTTTTTGTTAACAAAAGAGTGGTCTGTACTACAAGAGCACACACAAAAATTAAGAAGTATGATTTTCAAACACACTTCTTCGACGTTTTTCTTTTTTTTTGTTATTTTTTTTAATTATTTTATTTTTATATTTTTATTCATTTTATTTTCACTCCCATATATATATATATATATATGCTCTAAACTATGTCACTTAACTTGTACTTAAATTTAACATGGTTCTTTTATAAACTCTTTTTATTTTTGTGTTGTATTGTTCGTTATTTGAAAATTAAGTTGAGATTGTTATTTTATTTATTCTTTGAAGTAATTTTAGAATGCATATTATGATGAACATTTTTATTTACGATGAGAATAATACCATTGAATAATACAATCATACCTGAGAATCTCATTGAATATTTTACCTTATATGTATTTCATGAATTATGAACATATTTTTTTTGTGGTATTTTATTCCTTTGATAGGTGATGGCGTCTTTGAAGTAACCCCTCCTGGTTCTTTTGATTGGGAAGTGTTAAAGCCAAAATTTGACTGCATTCCTTTTGCTCAAAATCGATCTAAAAATCGATGCAGTCGTAGTAAGAATTCGTATAACCTAGTATTATATTATAGTGATATATATCTTTATATTTTACCTTTAATTTTGGCTTTTACATATGTTTTTTAGTTTTTAGCTATGATTGTTGTTCATACCCTGGCCCAAAAATTAAGGTCCAGGATCCAAGCAAAAAGGACAGTACCAGCCTTCATCCCCAAAAGTCGGTACTGAACACGACCTGCTCCAAAGAAGTCGGATACGAGGGTCAGCTGGCAGATAACACTCATTCGAGTGAGTAACTGCCCCTAGAAACTCTCTAACCACTTCATAGAGCCATATCTTAACCTCCCTAAGATATGGGAACGGTTAAACACCTAAAAAGGTGGCACTACTTCAGCGGTGGTTATTGGTTCACCACTATAAATACACTGACACCATTCAGATATCACCAAGTTCCAATATATACTCTCTAACCTGCTCACACTCTTGCTAACTTAGGCATTGGAGTGTCTTTGCAGGTACCACCCCCCATTCTTTCTCACGTACAAGTCGGACGGAGGAATACCGAGTACCAGGTCCACTCGACAGCTACCTCCTTCACACGTTTGGGCCAACCAACGCCATCCGGCCCATTAATCTCCGGTTACCCACCGTAACATTGGCGCCGTTGCCGGGGACCCGAGAGATCAACCAGTGATGGCGGATAGATATCCTGAAGAGGGTCATGTGGAGACAGATTCTGAACAAGAGAATCTGAACACTGGAAACAATGAGGCAAACCAGACCCTTCACTAGGAAGCCAATGATCAACACAGGGAAGGCACCTCCGGAATCAAAAACCCGAAGGTAAATTCCTCGGAGGGGCGCGAATCAGAAAAAGAAGGACCATCCCACGCAATTGAGCTCATGGGACTAGTCCACAGTCGCCTCGAGCAGCTAGAACAGGAACGGGAACGACAAAAGGAAACCAAAAAGAACCTAAAAGAGGAGATGGAGCGACGAAAAGAGTTAGAAAGAAAACTCTTAAAGTTAGAATCCTCCCTCAAAGGTCAGAACTCCCACGACGGTAGAGAAGATTCGCCCTTAGGGGAGAAAGATCCTTTTAGCGAGGACATAATGAGGGCAAAAGTTCCGAGAAACTTTAGAAGCCCCGATATGGACCTCTACGACGGAACCACTGATCCAAAGCATCATCTGGGCAACTTTAAAAGTCGGATGTATCTGGCTGACGCTTCTGACGCTACGCGATGCAAAGCTTTTCCGACAACCTTGTCAAAAGCAGCGATGAAGTGGTTCGACAACCTCCCTCCGAGGTCAATTACCAGTTTTGAAGACCTCTCAAGAAAGTTCTTGATGAGGTTCTCCATCCAGAAAGACAAAGTAAAACATGCACCAAGTCTCCTGGGAATAAAACAGGAGGTCGGGGAGTCCTTACGGGCCTATATGGAAAAGTTCAACAAAGCATGTTTGGAGATTCAAGACCTGCCCACCGAAGCAGTCATCATGGGGCTAGTCAACGGTCTTAGAGAAGGTCCCTTCTCACAGTCCATATCAAAAAGACACCCCGCCTCTTTAAGTGATGTACAGGAAAGAGCTGAAAAGTACATCAATATGGAAGAAAATGCTAGGCTAAGAGACCCGAGTTGGCAACCTGGTCACCCTCCCTCAACGAAAGAGAGGGAGAGGGAAGCTAAAAAGAAGGAAGAGCTCGGCCTCGATAGGCCAAGAAAATATCACTCTTATACTCCACTGAAAGTTCCTGTAGTGGATGTATACAGAGAAATTTGCAATACCGAAAGGCTGCCTCCTCCCAGGCCCATTAAAAATAAAAGAGGAGGGAGCCGCGATGATTACTGTGAGTACCATAAAATATATGGGCACTCCACAAACGACTGTTATGACCTTAAAAATGTGATAGAAAAACTGGCCAGAGAAGGTCGGCTTGACAGATATCTCATAGAAAGGTCGGACAGTCATGGAAAAAGAAAGCGAGATGATATGGATAGAAGAGACCCACCACCACAAACTCCAGAGAGACATATCCATATGATCTCAGGAGGGTTTGCAGGAGGGGGACTCACAAAATCCTCTCGTAAAAGACATCTCAAAAGAGTTTACCAGATCGAAGAGGGGTCCTCCGACCTTCCAACCATTTCATTCACAAAGGAAGATGGGCGAGGAATAATCCCTGGGCACGACGACCCAGTGGTGATCACCATGATCCTGGCAAATGCCCATCTACACAGAACACTAGTAGACCAAGGAAGCTCGGCGGACATCCTCTTCAAGCCCGCTTTCGACAAACTAGGGTTAGATGAGAAAGAGTTAAGAGCCTACCCCGACACCTTGTACGGATTGGGCGACACGCCAATAAAGCCACTAGGATTTTTGCCCCTCTACACCACCTTTGGAAAGGGGGAGAAATCAAAGACTCTGAGTATAGACTTCATAGTCATCGACGTGGGGTCGGCCTATAATGCTTTAATCGGCAGAGCTACCCTTAATCGACTCGGAGCGGTGGTATCGACGCCCCACCTCTGCATGAAATTCCCGACCTCAGCAGGGATAGCAACGGTGAGGGGAGACCAGAAGCTGGCAAGGAAATGCTACAATAAAAGCCTAAACCTGAGAGGAAAAGGCAAAGAAGCTCACACAATAGAGCTCGGTGGAGCAAGGATTAAAGAAGAGCTGCGACCCCAGCCCGGGGGAAAAACCGAGGAGATTCAGGTCGGCAAAGAGGAAGGAAAAAACACTCACATAGGAGCCAACCTAGGGGAAACCCTAAGACAAGGGTTGACTAAACTCCTAAGTGATAACTCCGATCTCTTCGCCTGGAAGGCCTCCGACATGCCTGAGATAGATCCCGAGCTCATGTCCCACAAGCTTTCGGTCTACTCGGGATCTCGACCTGTACAACAACGAAGACGCAAGCTCGGCCCAGAGCGAGCTCTAATAGTAGAGGAGCAAGTACAAGCGCTCCTAGAAGCCGGTTTCATCAGAGAAGTCAAGTATCCAACATGGCTAGCCAATGTAGTGCTAGTCAAAAAACAAAATGGTAAATGGAGAATGTGCGTCGACTATACCGACTTAAATAAGGCATGTCCCAAGGACCCTTATCCACTACCAAGCATTGATGCCCTAGTAGACTCTAGCTCGGGGTATCAATACTTGTCGTTCATGGACGCCTACTCAGGGTATAACCAAATCCCGATGTATGAACCAGACCAGGAAAAAACATCATTCATCACGCCCAGAGCTAACTTTTGCCACGTGGTCATGCCATTTGGATTGAAAAATGTAGGGGCCACATATCAAAGGCTGATGAATAAGGTGTTTGCCCCTCACTTAGGGAGCTTAATGGAAGTGTACGTCGACGATATGCTGGTAAAGACCAAGAAAGAAGTCGACCTCTTGTCTGACCTTTCACAAGTCTTTGACACCATAAGGTTGCACGGGATGAGACTAAATCCTGCAAAGTGCGCCTTCGCGGTGGAGGCAGGAAAATTTCTAGGATTCATGCTAACACAAAGAGGGATTGAAGCCAATCCCGACAAGTGTAGAGCCATCTTAGAAATGAAAAGTCCGACTTGTTTGAGAGAGGTCCAACAGCTGAATGGCCGACTAGCAGCTCTCTCCAGATTTTTGGCAGGGTCAGCACTAAGATCCCTTCCACTGTTCTCCCTGTTGAGAAAGGGACACCAGTTTGAATGGACTCCCGAATGCGAGGAGACGTTCCAGGAGTTCATTAAGTTTTTGAGCCAACCTCCTATTTTGACCTGACCTGTAGCCGGAAAAGACCTCGTCCTATACTTATCCGTGGCAGACAAGGCTGTCTCAGCAGCCTTGATAAGAGAAGACAAGGATGGTCAACACCCAATCTATTTCATCAGTAAAGTTCTACAGGGCCCTAAGCTAAGGTATCACAAATTAGAAAAGTTTGCCTACTCCTTAGTAATAGCCTCTCGAAGGCTACGGCCTTACTTTCAAGCTCACACAATAAGAGTCCGCACGAACCAACCCATGAAGCAAATCCTCCAAAAGACGGATGTTGCAGGAAGAATGGTTCAATGGGCAATAGAGCTCTCCGAGTTTGACTTGAAGTACGAAACTCGGACGGCGATTAAAGCCCAGTGCCTCGCCGACTTCATTACAGAATATGCAGGGGATCAAGAAGATAAACCAACTACATGGGAACTCTACGTAGATGGATCCTCCAGTAAAACAGGAAGCGGCGCAGGCATAATATTGGTAGATGAAAGGGGAACCCATATAGAGGTCTCCCTCAAGTTTGAGTTCCCAGCTTCGAATAATCAGGCAGAATATGAAGCCTTGATTGCAGGATTGAAGCTGGCGGAAGAAGTCGGTGCTACAAAGGTAATGGTATACAGTGACTCTCAAGTGGTGACCTCCCAAATAAGTGGAGAATATCAGGCAAAAGACCCAAATATGAAGAGATACTTGGAAAAAACTCTGGAGCACCTTGGGCATTTTGCAGAAACCGAGGTCACGCACATAACTCGGGACCTAAATAGCAGAGCAGACGCCCTATCCAAGTTAGCAAGTACCAAGCCAGGGGGAAATAACAGAAGCCTGATCCAAGAAACTCTCCAGGAACCTTCAGTGGTAAAAATGGAAGACAAACAAGAAGTCTTTGAAGTGGTCGGATTAAACCTCGGATGGATGAACCCCTTGGTCGAATACCTGAAATTCGACATCCTCCCCAAGGAGGAAAAGGAGGCCAAAAAAATCCGAAGGGAAGCGCAACACTATACCTTGGTGAAAAATATTCTCTATAGAAGGGGGATATCAACACCATTGTTAAAGTGTGTGCCGACCTCAAGAGCCACCGAGGTATTAGAGGAGGTACACAGTGGAATCTGCGGGAACCATCTCGGAGCGAGGTCATTAGCCAGAAAGGTGATCCGAGCTGGATTCTACTGGCCAACCTTGCAGAAAGATGCCACAGACTTTGTGAAAAAATGCCAACCGTGTCAAATGCATGCAAATTTCCATGTGGCCCCCCCAGAGGAGCTCATCAGTGTCACCTCCCCATGGCCCTTTGCAAAATAGGGAATGGATTTGTTAGGTCCTTTTCCCCAGGCGCCAGGACAAGTCAAATACCTAATAGTGGGAATAGATTATTTCACAAAGTGGATAGAAGCAGAACCACTGGCCACCATCACTGCACAAAGAAGTCGGAGGTTCCTCTACAAAAATATAATCACAAGGTATGGGATACCTTATTCCATTACCACAGATAACGGAACCCAGTTCACCGACTCCACCTTTAGAAGCCTAGTAGCCAGTATGAACATCAAACACCAGTTCACCTCAGTGGAACACCCACAAGCCAATGGGCAAGCCGAAGCAGCCAACAAAGTCATACTGGCAGGACTGAAGAAAAGATTACAAGATGCGAAAGGAGCTTGGGCTGAAGAGCTCCAACAAGTACTATGGGCTTACAGAACAACCCCCCAATCCGCCACTGGAGAAACACCCTTCCGACTAGTTTATGGCGTAGAAGCCATGATCCCAATAGAGGTCAATGAGCAAAGCCCAAGAGTGATTTTCCACGATGAGATCGGGAATATACAGGGGCACAAAGAGGAGCTCGACTTGCTCCCCGAAATCCGAGAAGAAGCCCAGATAAGAGAAGCAGCGTTGAAGCAAAGGATGACCGCGAGATACAACAAAAAAGTCATTCAAAGGAGTTTCACCCCAGATGACTTGGTCCTAATCAGAAACGATATTGGAGTCAACAAATCAGGGGAAGCTCGCTGCTAATTGGAAAGGACCATACAAGATCAACGAGGTCTTAGGAAAGGGCTATTATAAGGTAACCGACTTCGACGGAAACGAGTTACCAAGATCATGGCATGCTTGTAATATGAAAAGGTACTACAGCTAAAAGCGAACCCTACTCCCTGATGTACTCTTTTCCCAATTTCATGATTTTTTCCCAAAATCAAAGGGTTTTTTCTGAAAAGGGTTTTTAACGAGGCATCATAGTAGGGGTAAGGGAAAATAAATAATCAAAAGCCCTTAGTAGCAATAAGGTACCTCCTCAATTAATAAAGATCTCTTTCATTTTAAATATCTCTTTTAAATTCCCTTTTTATTCCCTTTCTACGAAACGCGCTGATTTAAACTCGACAAAACGTGAAAATCCCATGAACCGACCTAGATGGTCGTCAGGATAAAACGACGAGGTACAAGTCGGCGTAAAGAGGCTATAGAAGTCGATCATGATAAACTCGGGAGCCGTCCGACTCATAAGTCGGAATGCGAAACCGAGTAAAATTAAAATGAATCGCAAAAGTAGCCTAAGTCACGAAAAACTCAATAAAACAAAATTGAGTGCTAGGAATAACAAAAAGAGATAGGAAAAAACTAAGAAAAAGTTGTAAGGCTGCCTTAAGGATCAAAGAGATTCAGAAAAGCAGGCAAGCCCCAAAGAAAAGGTTTTTTCCAGAAAAGATCAAGAGTCAAAAGAACCACGAACAGAAAAGCATGCGCGCATAAGGTAACCCAAAACCCTTATCCAAAAAGGGCATTTATTTAAAACGCTAAATTAAACCCTTATTAAAAAAGGGCATCATAAATTGTTTTGTTTACGGCCTTAAAAGGCCAAAAATTGTTCAAACATCAACAAATAAATATAAAGAGTTTAAAAAAGGGGGGTCCACAGGCCGGACCCCCAATAGCCAACAAAATCACTTCTTTGCAAGAGGAGTAGAAGGATCACCACCACCAGGACCAGGAGTTGGAGAGAAAGTCGAAGGAGCAGCAGAAGAACTCGGAGCGTCCTTTGAGCGAGGAGGGGACTCTATGATCCTCTGCCCCCGAGTCTTCAAATCAGACTCGGACTCCACCACGGGGACAGGAGGATCCACGATGGCACCATCAATAACAGGGTCCAAAGGAGAAAGGTCCAAGTCAGGAGCAATGACTCCGACCTGCTCCTTGAAAACCCTCCAAGCCTCATCAGCACCATCCGCAATAGAGTCCTCCAACTCGGTATAGGTCTTCCGAGCATTCAGCAAGTCATTCTTTACAGACACAAGATCAGCAAATAAACTGTTGTAGCTGGCTTGCGCTGCTTTCCTCAAATCCACCTCCATGTTGCATTGGGCTTGCAACTTCTGCTCCTTCTCCCGGAGGCTGTCCCTCTCCTCCTTCAGCTTGGCGACATTCCCCTCCAACTCCCTCTCATGCTCCTGGTATATGCGAAGCCTGCCCTCCAGCTCCTCGACCCTCGAGGTCGTCCCTAAAGAGCTGATAGGAGTCTTCTCAAATATATCCAAGAGTTTGCCACAAACCCCCGCCGTCTTGAGACTCTCCTCAACCACAGTGGTGAGGTAGTGCCGAACAGAAACATCATCCATACTCATACGAGCATGAGGATAGATGTTCTTTCGGACGAACGCAAGAGCGTCCGCCTCACCAGAAGCGCCAGACTCTAAGGTCTTGCGCTTCTTTGGCTCTGGTTCAGGAGTAGGTCGGACAGAAGGGGGTGGCAGAGAGGAAGCAGAGGAAGAAATTACAATAGGTTGGGAAGGAGTCCCAACGTTCCGAGGAGGAGGAGAAGGAGAGACAATCGCCCTAGCACCACCAGATCTGGCACGAGACTTTGCCTTGGCTTCCTGAACCCTCTGGTAAGACTCTTGAGCGTTTTTCTTTGCCATCTCTGCAAAAACAAATTGGTAGCTAAAAGTCAGACAAGTCGGTAAAAGAAATTGCAAGTCGGAAATAAGTGAGAAACGCAAAAAAGCTACCTAGTTGTGACTGGACAAAGGCCGGCGACCCCTGGAGAAATTTTTTAGTATCCAAGTATGGGGCCCTCCCCCACACTTCTCGGAGGAACCCCACAATGGCCGCCTCCACCTCATCCAGGTCGTCAAGACCATATTTTTCAAGGGGAGGCCTCCAACCAGTATAAAGGAAAGCGGGGGGAAGAATTGTCATCCAGGAAAAAGGGGTGGTGACCCTCTACCGCTTGAACTTTGAAAAAATAGTTTTTGAAATCGTGAAAGGATTCGTCAAAAAGGGTAAAAAGCCTCCGACCTTGTATGGCCCGGAAGGACACCCACTGTTGCTTATTATTTAACCCACTGAAGGGTTTGGTCATGTGGAAGAGATAGAAGAAAATCCTCAGAGAAGTCGGGAACTCTAAAGCCTGGCTGATAAATTGGTAAATTTTCAAAAAACCCCAAGAGTTGGGGTGAAGCTGGGTGGGAGCAACCCAGCAATGACGTAACACAGACATTTCAAACTCTGAAAATGGAAGAAAAACGCCCAAACGGGTGACCATACTCTTATACATAAAAAAGAAATGAGGGGCCGCCTCGTCGGCCCTCCCGAAGCAAACCCGGTCTTCTGGACCCGGGACTACCAACTCGTACTTCGGCTCATCCTCTTCAGAAGTACAAATTCTATGATGAGTACGAAGGTGGGTGATAAACTCGGTATTGACTGAAGGCTCCTCCCCTAGAACCGTGACATCAACCCACTGAGAAAGAACATCTACGGAAGCCATTTTCTTTTCTTAAAAAGGGTGACAAGAAACCTACAAAAAGAAAAGGAAAATCAACACACGGTCTCTAAAGGGAGGGAATACGGAACTAAAGCCTACAAACTAGCCTACCTACAAAATAAAGGCACGCAAATAGAAAGCATGTTACAGAAGGGGAAAAAAGCTAACCTTTAAGTCTGAAATCAAGACTGGAGGAAGTAAAAGCCTTCGAAACGCAAGAATGCAGCACGAACAAATGCAAGGAAAATTTGAAAGATTGCAGAAACGAAACAACGAAAGAGAGGGAAAGTATTTATAAGAACGTTAGGGGCATAATGGAAAAACTGGGGCTATCATTAATGAAGATGCACCGTTACCAAGGCCATTAAAATCCCCACGCACACCCCTAACGGACACGACGCTTGATTAGACGTAACTGACAGAACCGAAAGGTCAAGAAAAATCACGTCGGTTCTTAAACCATCACGTCGGTCCTCTTGCAAATCGGCTACGACACCGAATTGAATACTCGAACCCAAATCCTAAAAGGAAATTGGGCTCGAGTAGGGGCACTGTTCATACCCTGGCCCAAAAATTAAGGTCCAGGATCCAAGCAAAAAGGCCCAACCCAAAGGGTTGGCCCTCACCCAGTACCAGCCTTCATCCCCAGAAGTCGGTACTGAACACGACCTGCTCCAAAGAAGTCGGATACGAGGGTCAGCTGGCAGATAACACTCATTCGAGTGAGTAACTGCCTCTAGAAACTCTCTAACCACTTCATAGAGCCATATCTTAACCTCCCTAAGATATGGGAACGGTTAAACACCTAAAAAGGTGGCACTACTTCAGCGGTGGTTATTGGTTCACCACTATAAATACACTGACACCATTCAGGTATCACCAAGTTCCAATATATACTCTCTAACATGCTCACACTCTTGCTAACTTAGGCATTGGAGTGTCTTTGCAGGTACCACCCCCCATTCTTTCTCACGTACAAGTCGGACGGAGGAATACCGAGTACCAGGTCCACTCGACAGCCACCTCCTTCACACGTTTGGGCCAACCAACGCCATCCGGCCCATTAATCTCCGATTACCCACCGTAACAATTGTGATTTGGGATGATGTGATGATTGTACTTAGTTTTATTTCTTATAGACTTGCTATTTTGATTTGATTGAAATTAGGAATTAAAATTTGAATTTTTGACCTTTTTCATCCAATCATATTATATATACATATATAGAATAAATGCTAGTCAATTTAATAAAATTTCCAAGAAACTTACTTTTTAAATAGGGCATTGAAATTTGAATTGAATTGAGTTGAAATTTTTTATTGAAACTTGCATAATTTATACATTGTGGAATATGGTTTTTGAGTTAAAGAACATACAACTTGTGAGTTTTTGAGTCTTATTGTGTGGCTACATAATTTGACTACTTATTTCATTCTTGTATGTTGCTCTTTTCTATCATTGTAATCTTTGATTTGTTTAAATCTATATATCCATTATTTAATGTATATTTATGCATTTATGTGATTGAGGCCATTATTTCTTTATAGCTCACTTAATCCAAATAGTCTACCATTTCATTTATCTTTGTTTACCACTTTGAGCCTATTAATTTCTCTTTTTGTTCTTGATTGAGCACACCACTAGCTATAAGCAACAAAATAATGAACGTCCCTAATTTGAATATTTGAATAGTTTAAGTTAGTGAGATTGTGTAATTTTAAGTGTGGGAAAAGACAGAAAACATTGGTTGATGAAAATATGTGTTTTAATTTTTGTTGAAAAATATTGAAAATTTGGGTACATGCTCATGTAATATTATGAAAATCATATGCATTGATGTGTTGGTATATATACTATGTTCTTGAAAAAAAAAAGAAATAATAAAAAGAGTTCAAAATTACCCCATTATGAAATTCAATAATAATCAATGCATATATAATGGAATTAAATTTGATGCATGAGTGTGTATATGTAAAAAGATCAAAATATCCTCTTAAGATTATTATTGTTTAATTAAATTATAATGTTAACATTCAAATTTAATTTTAAAAAGATTACGATACACTTTAAGATCATTTTAAAATGACAAAAATGCTAGTTATCCAATCAAGGTTGTTTTATTAATTTAAAGAAGAAATTTGTATTTGATTTTAATAGATCCAAATATATTATTTAGTATTCATTTTAAGACTAATTTACTTTGTCAGTTTTTATAATTTCACTAAATTTGTAGTTAAGTATTTATAGTTTAAAATTTTTTAATTGATTTCTTACACTATTTTAAATTTATCTTGTAATTAGGTCATTTCTATGCCAAATTCAATAAAGTTAAAATCCAATCAATCTAACATAATTATATTAAATTTTGTACCCGATGAGTAATCATGTCAAATGAAATTTTATTCATTGTACCCATTTTAATTGGTTTGGATATCAAATTTAAGATTTTACGAACTGAAACTGACCTGATTACTTTACATATTAAAAAAAAATATAAAATTTATATAATTTTTTACTAATCCTAATCTCACTTCAACCTTCGTTCAGCTTTTTTTTATTCTTTTTTTTTTGTTGTAAAATTTTTTCTTTTCTTTTAGAAATTTAATTCTAATTTGCTAATTAAAGGTGTTCATAGATATGAATAACCCAATTATCCATCCGAAACCAATTCAATCTAATTATATTGGTTTTGAACCAAAGGATAATCGGGTCATATCACCATAAACTTTTGTCAAATTTTTTATCAATCCGATTATATTCATATCAAATACTTAAATACTTTTGTAATCATTTTTAAATACCAAAATACCTTTTGTCTTTATATAAATGAACAACAAGTCAAATAACAAATGATATCATAATTAGTAATAAATTTTAATGTTTAGAGTAATTTTATTGTATTGAACTCTAAACTTAATAGCTCATTGGATTAATGTCAAACTAACAAACTTCATCTCAAATTACTTGTTAATTGAAAAAATAAAATAAAATTGTTAACTTTTTCTAACTATTTGATATTTTATAATATGCTAAATTAATAAAGATCACCTCAGATTAAAATTAATATGATGAATAAACAAAATAAAAAAAGTTAGCAATAATATATTGACAAAAAATATAATTATTTATGCGACTAAATTTATTTATTATAATTTATCAAGTTAATCAAAATATAATTTTAGTTATTATCGCTAATGTTATTATAGCCATGTTATTGGATAACTTTCTATTTTATATTTTAGATATTCATATATTAAAATTAAATTATAAAGTAAAGTTAGAAAAATCAAAATAAAGCGTGATGCATAAATTATGTGTACAATTATATAAATATAAATTTTATGTTGATGCATAAATTATTGAAAGTAAATGTACTATATATAAAGCTAGTGAGTTATAACTCAAATGACATAGTCTCTCCATACTTAATTAAGAGGTTGCGGATTCGAGTCTCTTATCTTTGGTAAAAAAAAAAAAATACCATATATAGAGAGCTTAATTTGTGTTGCTTGGAAGATAAAATACGGAAATAAATTAATTTTCTTAGTATGTATTAATTGCTTAACTTACATAATAATAAAATATGTTAAATTTTTAATAATAATCATAATTATCATTTATTGAAAATATAAATTAAAAATTATAATTAATGTATTTGTAGTTTAAAAAAAATTTAATTTTTTTAATAAATATTAATTGCTTAATGACCCCACTAATATATATATATATGTTTAACCAAATTAGTCACAAAAAAAAAAAACCAAATTAATATAGAATTAAAATAAATTTTTAATGGAGTTTTAAAATAGTTTCCTTCATACCCAAATTTTAAGTATTGTTGCATATGATCCAATTATTGTTAAACAACTGGATGAAATAGATAAAAAAAATTAATATCAAATAACATAAATTGCAACAAGCTAAGTAATTAATTGTTTCAATAACTTAACACTATTAAAACTAATAAATACCACAAACTAGGGTATACAAATAACAAATAAACTATGGTTGGTTGAGTTTATTGAGTTGAAATCAATGCTCATTAACGTTGTTTATAATGGTCTTTTTTAATTCATTAGAGAGTCTCAAAATCAAGTCTATAGTAGTTGTGAACTTGTAATTAGTACCTGATTTTTAAAAATTTTTAAAAATCTAAAAGCAGTAAACAAAACAAAAAAAAGCAAATTCAAAATCAAAAAATTACTACAGAACTCAATAAAAACAGTAAATAATAAGGTCTTGCAAAATTTTTAAAATATATAATAAATAAAATTATTGACATTGTCACCTTAGGTGGTATCTTAGGATTGAATAAATATTTCATATGCAACCAGCTTAGTAAAGTAAAAATTGCATACGAATATAGAGAAGAACAAAAACAGAAAAATTAAAAAGAAATTGAGAATTGAATTTATATAATAATAAGACTCAAAGAATATAATATTACACTTTGTTATTTATACAAACACTATTTCTAATAAAATTATTTTACTGCACTAACAAATTATATAGTTCAACAGGTACAATAAAATTCACTAATAATAACTTTTTATACAAAAAAAAAAATAACAACGAACCTGTATTATCAAATTCTAGCTAATTGAATAAATATCAAGTAACAAGCTACACATTTTAATACGGAAAAAAGTTAGCTAATCATTTGACTAAGTGCTTAATTGTCCACCATTATCGGTAATTTTGATCTGTTATAGTATATACAGTGTCATTTCTTATTTGTAACTTTATTATTTTTGTTGCTGGGCCTTCCTGGCATTATTTCCCTATAGCAAGTTGCTTCAATTTTTCTCATACAAGTCACATTGATAATGTTTTGATCTTTCAAAAAAAAATATATATAGTGGGGTTGGGGGTACAGCAAAATTACGTTGGAAATTTTTTTATTGTGAGTAGAGCTGGAAGTGAGTCAAACTGAGTCGAATTGGATTAAACTCAAGCTCAACTCACAAAATTTGAGCTTGGCTCATTAACAATCAAGTTTATTTCTTAAGCTCAAGCTCAGCTCACCAAAAGCTCACGAGCAGACTCAAATAATAGAAACATAATCTATAATTCTATATCAATAAATTACAATTTATATATTTTAAAAAATATTTAAAAAGATCAATTTTATATATTGTTTATCTATCAATAAATTATAAATTTTTTATTTATGTCCTACAATAAAATTATATATAAAAAATAAATTTTAAATTTTAAATAATTAAGTATATATATATATATATATATATGATCTTAGTTATTTAAAATTAAAATTTATTTTTTATATATAATTTTATATATATTACTATTTCATATGTATATATAAAATATTAAAAGTTTAGTTTAAATGCATATATATATATATATATATATATATATATATATATATATAATCGAGTCAACTCACGAGCTAATGAGTTGAGTTTATCTAAGCTCAAACTCGACTCATTTAATTTATGAGCTCAATTCCAGGCTCAAGCATGGCTTACCAGCTTACAAGTTTAGCTTATTGAGCTATTAACGAGTCGAATTCGAGCTGGCTCATAAACTGGCTTGACTCACTTCCAACCCTAATTGTGAGATGCTTAGTTGTGTTTAGTACTAGTTGGTAACCCGTGCGAATGCACGACATTAAATAGATTCCTTTAAGTTAATTTTACTTTTAATTCTTTGATTTTAATCAGAATTTAGAATATCCAATTTAGTGTTGCAATTGATAATTGAAGATTGTCACAAATTTACTATATAAATATAAGATAATTGAAGATATTTGGTGTAACACCCTAACTTTCAGCACGTCATGATCGTACCAAAAGTGAGGTGTTACTAACCTATTTTCCGTATTTACTATTTAATACTGAGCCTTTAGTTCGATTTCGCGTTTCAATTTCTAAGAAAAACCCAAAAATTTTGTTTCTATTAATTAAAATCATATATCAAAGATCTCCAAGCAATACTAGTCACGTAGTTATTAATAATAATAAACATAATACAAAGAATTCAAATATAATTCAGATACAACTCCTATTCCTCTGTATAAAATAAAATCTTAACTAATAAAGGCGAGGGAATTCTAGAAAAGCGACTCAACTCATAAACTTAACTCAAATAAGGCTAATAATCGCCCGCAGCTTCAAACTGAGTCCTCGAACCTGTGCCACTGAAAGGGTGGAAGATTTTGGGGTGAGAACAAACCACACGTTCTCAATAGGGAATGGGAATGCCGTAAAAGTAATGAATTTAATGCAAATAATTAACTTACTTAGTAAAACTATTTTGTTAACCCTTTGGAAATACTTTTATTTCTACTTTAGATAAATAATTACTTTTCTTTAAATTTTTAAACTCAAAACAAATTTTAAATATAAAACTAGTCACATTTTCTGTCTATCAGCCACATAGTTAATCCTCAGTCAAATGCCAACTCGTAGTCACTTTAGTACACTCACAAACAAATAGTGCAAGCAAGAGATTCAATTCAATGTACAAGCAAGTCACAACAAGACAAACAATACAATCACAAAGTAATAAAACAAGCAAGCGCAATCAAATGCAAATGTGCAAACAACATAATGCATGTCTATCTCTAACGCAGGCCATGAGCTTATGTGTCGGTTGCCTACCCGCTCCCGATATTACCCGGGCACAAGTCCCAGATATGGCTTTCCAGATGCATCAATGTGCTTATAAGTCGTACGGCTAGGCCGCATCAGTGTGACTTTCCAAATCAATAAGCGTACATCTGGAAAACAGTTCTCAGTGTGTGGGCGTCCCCACTTTACATTTGGCACTAAGGCCCAAACAATGTCACATCTGCTCTCCTGTGGCAGACGTTTCATTAATTAATATGTTCCTTTAATCTTTGTTCTAGAGCAGAGATCCTTTTAGTTAATATGTTCTTTAAATCCTTGTTCTCTGCTCTCCTGTGGTAGAGATTCCTTTTCTTAATAATCCGAGCTCAAATCATTACTTAAAACAAAATCTCTCCTTAGAAGATTGGATTTAAAACATTATATTTTTCTTAATAAATCTAGTTTAAAAATAGAATATACCTTTTCTCAACTAAATAAATCTCAAATAATTTAATTTTTCAAAACCAAATCTTTTAAAATAACTTTTCAAATAAAACTTCAGATTTTTATAAAATTTCGGCAGCACTTCCCCTAAAACTCGGGGTTAGCCACCCTTTTTCGGGTCCCAACTGAACCATTTTCAACCTCTTTTCAATCGAGAAATCAAATACATATTCAGTCACAAACACAACTCAAACTCATTATTCAGTCATTTCAAACAATCATAAATTATCTACAAATACCCACTAGACTTCCATGGCATTCATAGTTTAAAAACAGTTAATTTCAAAACAAAATCCCCTATATCCGTATGAAATCAAAGTCAACGAAAATTCCGGAAGAGCTTTTTGACCGAGCTGATGAAGAATAAAACGTCAGAAATCATCTGTGCCTTCTAGAACTCCAGTTGGCCGAATTCAAAGGGAAGAGGAGCTACGTCACCGTCAGCTTCCACCAAACAAAAATGACGACAATACGTAGAGAAGGAGGATACGAACACTTTTATCGGATTAGATTTTTTATTGGAGTTACAAATCGCTCGAAGTCAGAAATTCAGGTTCCATGGTTTCTCAATCTCTTTCTCTCACGGCCTTTCTTTCATTTTCTTATGGTTTCAGTCATGAATGAGAAGAAATGAAGAAGATTAAGGATAATAGTGATTTGTGGTGGTTAAGGTTGCGTTAGGTGTCAAGGTTGGATATATACATATTGCATTAAAGCCACGTTTCATGATTAAGGGAATGGTTATATGTATTAAAGGGTTACAAGCCACGTTCCCCTATAATGATGATAATGAATTATTATAAGTGAATAGATATATATATGTTATGTATATATGTAACAAATCTTTCTTTGTTTCTTATATAGATATATAATAAATATATATAGTGGCTTATATGTATAATAATGTCCTTCGGCCATTTTTTTTTTCTTTTTGAACAATAATAATAATAATAATAATAATAATAATAATAATAATAATAATAATAATAAATTTAGACTGTAACTATCAATATAGTTTCTAATAAATAATTTAAAATAATAGAATAAGTCATAATTAAATTAAATTTTATTTTTAAATTCAAAGCATAAAATTTAATTTTAAAAACTCGGGTTGTTATATTTGGAGTGAAAAGGAGAAAATAATATAATTTAAAATTTAAAATTATATAACAATTTGATTAAAAACTTTTGTGATAAAATCAGTAAATTTCTGAATATGGTTGCAGAATAACTTATTTATCCCCAATAACACAGTTTTATCGAATATTCTTGTTAATTATTATAGATCATTCGGTTCTTTTTCAATAGCTATTAGTTAAAAATTTGTAATTGTCATATAGTCATGTTTGGTTTATATTAAGAGTTATTAGTTTCATCTCTTTTACTTAAAAAATTATTATGCACTATATTTTCTATGGACTCTTTTTGAAAATTCATGTTTCTGTCTTTAGTTCAATTATATTTGAATTTAAATAAAACTTAATTTTCATTCTAGCATTTCTATTCTGTGAACCACTTCTGCATTGTAAGCTAGGCAAGTCCTCATATTTGGAATAATATTGAAAATTATTAGCAAAGGATAAACTCATTCCAATAGAGATAAAATTTATGAATCCCATCAATTTAAAATTTGAAGTGAGACATATTTGAATAAATGAGGGCTTCACTTTACACCCAAACTACTTCATTAAGAATTAATAAATAATTGACTCATTCTGTTCAGCAAAAAAATATCAAGGATTATGAAAAATAGAAACTGATTTTAACAAAAGTCAGAGATACATGAAATAACCAAAGTTAAAATTTAGAAATAACATCAACAGTGAAACTACTATAATTTTCATTCCAACATTTGTCTTTAATATCAATTAAGACATAAATCACTTTATATTTAAGTTATGGCACGAATAACGCAGAGGTTATGATTTATGACATCAGCAATCAAGGATGATGACATAGTGAAATCATATCTAAAATGGATTGCATAACTAAATTTGAGTATCTACTATTTTTAATTGCAATAGAAGGTGGAGATAGTATGCATTTATCCATTATAGTTAAATATCTTAGCGAACCTTCATCTCTATCATATGTGCAATCCTTGTCTCTGAGGTAGCAAGTCCTTCTCTGATCTTTCATATCTGCTTTCATATTTATCACCAGTGTGACGCTTTCCTTTAGAGGACTTTGACTTGAGTTTTCTCGGTTCAAAATTGCTTTCATCCAATTCTTTATGTGATGAGCTGCCTCCATTGTTATGCTCAACCTCTAATGATATTGACTTGGAATGTCTTCTATTGTGATGCTCTGATTTTTTATCTTTACTATCACCCGATTTATCTTTAGTGCGATGCTTCCTTTCAACAGATCTTGATCTGTTTCTTTTAGTGTGATGATGCTTTGACCTATCAGTTTTGATTTTTTTTTCATCCTCTCTTTCATCAATTTCATTTTTATTTTCTGTTGATCTTGATCTGAAACACCTTTTATCACTATGCCTTGACCTTCTATGGTTTTTTTCATCTGATTTCTCAGGAAAGTGCTGCTTATCATCCACAGATTTCGATCTTATCCGCTTATTATGCCTGGATCTACTTTCTAACGCTCCTACTCTTATTCTGTTTTGAAGCAGATGAATGCTTATCAAGGTATCTATCTGAATTCCGTCTTCTGCTTCTATCACTGTATTTTCTGATGTCTTTATAGGACCTTCGATCCCTTTCATAGCTTGAATAAGATGGGATCTGACTGGTGATCTAGACCGACGACCCCTATTGTAGCGAACAGGAAGTGGGAACGAGACCTCTTCCTTCTTCGATAACTAACAGGAAATCTTGACTTTGATTGAGATCTTGCACGAGGAGGAGAAGGAGACCTAAAAATGGAAATTAAATTAATGAATTAAAGACCTTTATTAGCATATAAAAATGAAGGACAAAAAAAATAATATACAAACAAGATTTTGTCATCATAATCTATACTTTCCTTCTTCCACAACCATTCAGCCATATACTTTAAAGATAGATCAACATGCAACAATTTTAAAATACTATGCACAGTAATTGCACACATTATGGGGGGAACCCTTAAGATTGATGACAATGCATATTCACAATAAAGAGATATGCTACTCAACCTCACAGCTATAAAACCTGGTTATGCCGTAATTTATTAAATAATAAATTAAATATGAGCGAATATGGTTAGAAAATTTAGTATTCAAAATTTGATCATTTAAATATAATATTTGGACTCAGTGAATTTTTCTGAATCAAAAAACATAGTTTTCTGCATAAAAACGTGCACTAGAGATTGGACCGTCAGTACCAGCTAAGATCTGTCCGGTACTGCAGTAGAGGATAAGCTGAAATGATTATGTGTATTGAATGTTTAGTGATAATGATATGATTTGAATATGTGTGGTGTTCACTTGATTTTGTTGGTATTGAAATAATGAATGATGATGTGATGATGTTTGAAGAATTTCTGATCATAGCAAAATATATATATATATATATATATATATATATATATATATATATATATATATAGGTTGGTATATTAATGTTTATTGACAAATTTGTGAAGAAGTAAGATGTTATTGAATTGAGAAATGGTAAAATTGTAAAGATTGTTGTTGCAACATGATTTAGCTTAGACTCTTTGTTTTTCCTTTTTTTTGTTTTTATTTTCAGCACCAAAAACAAAATCTTTGACATCATTTGTATACTTTTTCCATGCCTCCTATTTCCTATTTTTTTTTTTTTTTTTTTAAATATACTACATATAATCTAACACTTAATTGTAGTGGCTCTGCTCTCCTTCTACATATAAATTGTTGACCAGCCCCGTGCCCTTTAATTTTAATTTGATTTCGACCCATAGACTACAAAAATTAAATGCATGTAACCATCACAAAAAAAGATAGAGCATTGCAAATTAAAGATAGTCCACATCTAGATAAGTATATCAGTCATATTATTTGTACATAAAAAATTAGTCATTAAATAATTATATATATATAATATATATTAAAATATAAATTAAATAATATATATATATGATGAGTAATTTCTTGTGGTCGACATTTTTTATTAGTATGTATACGAACCAATTTGAGCAACTTTCATCGTTCTCCAATTATGTGTCTCTTTTGAAAAATCACATGAATATCTTCTTATTAGAATGAAGCAATTTTATTTATTTTATTATGAAGAGTGTGATAAATTAGTATAATTTTGATAATAAAAAGATAACATTTTAGTTAACACTTTAATAAATTTGATCAATTCAAAAACAACACTATTTATTATTATTATTATTATTATTATTATTATTATTATTATTATTATTATTATTATTATTATTATATAGTGACGCTTTATCATAACGTATAAAAGTTTTATTGAATGATATACATCAATAAGCACATATTATGTTTTGTAGGTTGACCTATTTTAACCTACTCAAATATGGTGGTGACAAGTTAGAAAGAGTTGGCAATATAATTATTAGTACTTCGGAAGCTAATATAAAAAGAAGAAGCTTCTAATTATTAATTTGCAACTATGCTTAAAAGTCTTCAACATTTATGAAAACGGTTAAGCTACTTAATTAAATTGCATGCATAACGTGCTAATGAATGAAACATTAAATTATAGCCTCGTATCAATCACCACGTACGAGATAACCTAATTGAAAAGTGGGAAAATTATATTAGAAAAAATTTTAATGGTGTCACGGATTTGAGGCACAGAAGATATGAACAATAATAATATTTCATTCACAATATGCATAAGTCAGCTATATGATCTTATGAATCATGCAATTGATATAAATGCATGAAACAAAAGATTAATATATAGGTGTGTAACCGTTAACCAAATAAAAACCATTGTGGTGATTGAAATGGAAGCCACATAATTGTTACATGCACCCATAACTTTATAAATTAAATCACTCAAATAACGCTAGAATTTTAATTAGCATATAGCAGCGGTTTTTTTCCGTCAGTTTTTGAAAACCGCCGCTAAATCCCTTTCAGCGTAAATTCTTATTCAAAGACATGCATAATAACAAAAAAAAATACGGGTTAGAATTTAAAATTTTTAAAATTAATATATATATATATATATATATATATATATATAATAGAAATATTATTTAATTATTTTTATAATAAAATTATTGTAGTCATTTTTTATAAAAAAAATATTAATTTAAATTGATTCTAGGTTTAATTTACCGAATTTTTGGTCAAATCAATTTGTTTGATATAATTTTGATAAAAAATAATATAATTTAATTGATTATATATATTAAATTTGAATTAATAAAAAATATCTTAAAAAAACATTTTAAGCATGCATCTTTATTTGAGTGGCTTCCTATATACTGATATAGATATTGATGACCTATTATTTTCAGGAGGTTTTATAATTTTATCAACCCATTTTAAATGTAATACTTTATTTAATTTTTTTTAAAAGGAAATTGTCAAACAATTGAAATAATCAAATACATTGCCTTTTAATCTTACCATGATTGACTCAACTAAAATAACTAAATAAGGCATGCATAACTAAATCACCAAATCTCCACTGACAAAAACACCATTTTGCGTATCCGGTTGGTTAATCCATATTATTATGATACTCTTTCATGGAAGTTATTATTTTCGCCCATAGAAAATGTATTTGCTTTAATTAGCTTCATTATTACTTTTCTTACAGTTTGAACATGAATGGTTAGCAACATAACTGTCCCAACTACGATCCATGAAGATTTCACCTAATAATCTACCAATCTTTAAATTTCCCTCTTCCATAGAATTTTCAACATTGTATTCAATGCTTTTGTATTGTCTATTTGACTCTTAACAATTAAGCATAACTCAGCAATAATTATGTATATATATAGATCCAAAAAAATAAAGAGTTATGGCTTATTATGAGTGTACTAAATATTAATACGTACAGCCCACACTTGTTTGCTTTGCCCAATACCAATAGTAATGATGAAGGAATTAACAATATTATTATATGGTAAAAATTCATGTGCAGTTAATTTTACGTGTGAAATTAATAGCTGAAATTTTTTAAAAAATTTGATAAATTTGACTAAATTATTATTTAACGATTCTCAATTATCAACTTCACATAAAGTTAACTGCACTTACATTTTTACTTTTCTTATCCATCAATAATCATTAAGCATTTTTGTTACTTTGTTTATATAGGAGTAAAATAGGATTTATGTTGATTATTGCATAATAATATTCAAGTCTCATTTTCTTTGAAAGTTTTCCCGGAAAGTTGTTTTCTATATTGTAAAAAATGGAATTTGGACTTTATTTTGTTTTGATCTGATGTATATTATTTCTATTGAACTATATATCATCAATTAGTAGTGGTGAGTTCGTGAAAATACTTATAGAGAGATAATGAATTCGGTTTCGTTACGTTACCAACAGCATATCTGTCAATTTCTGCCAATTTTTATTTATAATTGTGTTTCATGGAAGTGTGTTTGTGGATGTGTCTAATAAAAATGTCTTTTTTATAGCTATGTTTAATAGAAGTGTCTTTATAGATATATTTTCTGTATGTGTCTCTTTATATATGTATTTAAAATATATTAATTATTAGACACATCTACGAACACACTTCCATGAAACACAATTATAAATAAGAGTTGGCAGATAATATGTTGGTACCCTATACTTTTCCTAATGAATTATGTGTGAGGTAACTAAAATTTAAATGATGATATTATTAAAGATATAACAATTTATTATATATCACTTTTTATTAGTTTAAATTTTTTGGATAAATAATTTTATAACATAATATTAAATTTTTTTATAATAAAAAATTAAAGAGTTAAATCATTACTAACCCCCAAAATAAAGAAAGAGTTTATGCACGAATCAAATAAAATGACTTTTGCTACAAATATAATTATTTATATATCTTTTTCTATCTATTTATTATATTAAAAACATAGTTTTGTCTTAGTTATTAGGTGCATCAATTATATTCATGAGTTCCAAAATAATTTCCAAAACTAGGGTTGGAAAATCATTTATATGTAAATACATGTAATTGATCTATCTTATATATTACAATATAAGAGTACACATCCCTCTAAAAGTAGCCTTACATAGAAAGGTAAAAACAAATACGTGTTTAAGATTTCTTTCACATATAGGAGTATATAAGACATCAATGGGAATTATTACAATTCTAATATATTAATTGATCGATTCTAATTAAGCATACTAGTGTAAATCAATTAACATGGCCACTTCCATCCGTATTAACTTTTAAAATTTTGTTAAAATTAATTAAGTTTCGCCTTTTGAATACGGAAATATCTTTTAAAAAAGATTATATGTATACTAAAATTAATTATTATATATTTATATATTTTTAATTTATTTGTAATATATATTTTATATTCTAATATGTGTTATTTTATACTAATAACTAATATTTGTGGACCTAGCATAATTAATATCTTTTATATATGTGAACACTACTCATAAAAGAGAGAAAAAATAAAGAAAATAAAAAAAAATGGAGAGAAAAAAAATGCGAATTGAACCTCAAATAAAAAAAGACATACTTAAGGTGGTGAACACATATATTTAAGTTCAAATATCACTTTCTAAAAATAAAATTATCCCTTTAATTTTAATTACTAATTTTTTTTTTTGTTAATCATCTATTTTTATTACTAGCTCAAATTTCTCTCATCTATATATTACTCTCTTAATAGGAGTTGGCACTGAAAAAAAAAACATTATTTTATCTTCTAACAGAAAAATAATCTTTTGTAAATTAAATAATAGTTATTTCAAAACAAAACTAATATTAACTATATATTATCTTTCTTGTCACCCCTTATACCAAGTGTTTTCATTTTAGAAAACTTAAAACACTAATGTTTTTTTTTTTTTAATTTTAATCTATAAATTTTAAAACATTAACGTTGAAGTTAATTAAATTTCCCACCCCAAATAATCCAAGGGTTATCATCAAATTTGTTGAGATGAACATTGAAGTATCTTCACCGTCATTATTATAATTATTTAATAATTTGATTCAGAGATGTCTCCATCATTTTCCTCATTACTTACTTTTTACTACTCTATTGACTTCAAAGCTAAAAGTAAGTTACTAATATTTTGCCCGAAAATGTTTGGTAACCAAAGAAAATCAATCAAAAACAGCTATAATTTATCTTATTTAACATTTATTAATTGTTATTACAATTAATTAATATTAAATAAGACAAATTATGTCTGTTTTTTTTTTGTCTATCTAGCATTAATTTTAATTTCTAGAGCATTCGATAATTATTGTGGTGGCTTTCATTCAAAATAAAGCACCTGTCAATTGTCATTGCTAAAAAGCTAAACATATCATGGCAATTATAATCTCTCTTTTCTAGCAAAATGATGACATTATTCTCTATTACTACTTCAATATTCCCCCATTTTCACGCAATGCATGCATTGGACTATACTTAATTATTAAGTAAAAAATTAAAAATAAAAAATTAAATAGATTATGTAAGTAAAACAATAACAAACATCTTTGATATATATAATATAATTATATATAATATAGTAAAAGATTATGTAAGTAAAAAATTGTACTTAAAAATAAAGTCTAATTAATTCATATAATTTATACTAGTTAAATATTGTAAATAATAGGATAAATATTTTAAAATTAAAACGTTGATTAAAAATTTAATACACATAACTAATCTATCTAAATATTATAAATTATATAAATATTTAAAAATATAACAATATAAGTCATTTTTTACGAGTAAGAGACTATTATGAACTTTAAGATTTAGTTTGGATAAATAGTTTAATTAAGTTTATTTTAAAAAAAAAATTTAAATAATAAATAATTATATTAAAAATAGTTTATAAATAAATTATTTTGTATTTAAATTTTTTATTTTAAAAGTGTTTATTTTATAAAAATGTGATGAAAAATAATAGTATTATGAGATAAGTCATTTTTTTAACTTCTCTATAAACTCCTAAATAATTTTTTAAAAAATTACAATTTAATTTTAAAAATTACACTAAATATTAATATTACTAATTTTTATAAGTTAAAAATTTAAAAAATTACTTTTAAAACTTGTCAAACAGACTTAAATAACCTACTTTCTTCGTCTAATAACAATATAAGTATTTTTTTTATTCAACTTTATTAACTATAAGTATTCTAAAATACATTTGTAAAATTTTAGTACATCGAAAATTCAATATATCTAAACATAATAATTAGATATTTTGAAATAATATATGCCGTGTTTTCTACCTTTTATCTTTTTGCAATTTTATATATATGTTTTTTCTTTTTCGATTTAATTTTAGTATAATTTCAGTTAGAAGAGTTTCACATACATCTTTAAATGTCATGTGAATATTTAAATAAGTTTACTTGCTTCTAGTGTGAGAACCAAGTATTGACATTAATTAAAAAAAAAAAACAGGTTTCACTAATAATTCTTTATAATATAATAGACTTATTATTTCATGTATGATCCAATAATAAGAAAAATAAAAAAAGACTAAGTAAAGAAGTATATTTATAATTTGTGATCAGTAGTTCAACCATATATCTGTATATCTTAGGAATCGTTTTCTTTATTTCATGCGTCCATATACCATAAAGCACTGAAATTAAAATAATCAAGTAAATTAAAGTTGGTCTATCTATTATATATTTCTTTTAAATTATTTTTCTACTTTGTCTTTGCTCTTTTGACCGACATACGTTTTATCTATTATCTTGCTTCTTCTCTTAACTTTCTATGAAATTTACTCCTACTAAATTAAAGTTGGTCTATTATATATTCCATTTAAATTTTTCTTCTTTGTCTTTGCTCTTTAATTTGGACCTACTAATATATATATATATTATCTACCTTTGCATCTTCTTTGAACTTTCATGAAATTTACTACTCCTACTACTACTATACCGTGTTTGAATTCGCTACTCCTATTTCTTTTATGGAGCATGAAACTAAATTAATTAAAAACACTTTAAATGAATAATGATGAATAAAAACAAAAAATACACCATATTAGAGAAAAAGCATCGAAATAGTTAAAGATTACATATTTAAAACCAAAGAATTACTTATGCAAAATTTATCCTACTTAATTATTAATTAAACTTTGTTGTTTCTTCGGATTTATTGTTATTAATTAGAATAAACTACTAATAATTCTGATTATAAAATATTTAAGTATTGACAAATTTAACCATTAAAATTATAAACTAACTCAATAATACTAAAAAAAAGTTTTAATTTGATATAAGATTACTAAATAAATTATCTAGTTTAAATAGTTTTGTTGAAGTAGGCAAGCTCATTTTTATATTTCTTAATTCTTTTTAAATAGTTTACAATATATCTTTTTAGGTGAAAACTCAGGTGAAGTCGACTTTACGTGAAGTTGATAATTGAGAGTCGTTAAATGATTTGAATGATTTGACTAAATTTTCATCTAATAACTTTTAGCTATCAACTTCACGTGAAATCGACTGCACCTGAATTTTCACCATTTTTATAACAGTATGTTTTCGTCTAATCAACTAATAAATAATTTTGTCATGAATCTAAATTTTATCTAAAAATTTGTTTTTAGTCAATACCTTACTCTATATAGGAGAAGAGATGAGATTCAAACTCAAATTTAAACACTTATTTAAGCAGACAAACGAAAATCTAACTTGTCATGAAAATAATTTATATTTATATATCAATTATTAATGGGCGAACAATGAAGATGAGAAGGTGAAGAGGATGTTGAAAAGAGTTCCAACTTCCAAATCACAGTTCATCACACTTTGAGTTTCAGTTTCAGTTTCATGCATGTATTCAATTTTTCTTCTGCCAACGCGACTTTGACTTTTGCCTACTATATCAAACCATGCAAATAATACACTCTCTATTATTAAATTATTCAAATTCCCACAATAAATGACATCAAAGTAGGTCAACTCTGCGTCTGTGATCACTCCTAGAATTTAGTTGTTGCTGTTAATGGTTTCACAATTTTTCTCTCTTACCACTTTTTTTTTTTTTTTTTATTTTCAATATATATACACACTTTTTAATATATATTACTTTTAACTGAATACAGTAATTTAATTTGTATAATTATGGATCAAATCAACAAAGAGTTATTATGAGAATACAGTTCACCCACGTAAATGCTATAAATTGTTGGTAGGTTATTGTTCACCAAAACCATAACCTAAAACCCCACTTACACCACAACACTTGAATTTTTTCCCCAACATTTTTTTAGTGTTCATTATTTTTTTTCCCTAGTTTGGTTATTGATATATAAGATTAAAATAGCCATGATGAGGCACACTCTATTTTGCTCAAAAAGAAAAAGAGTGTAACCTAGCTTCTGTGCACATAAGGTGTTTGTGTTTTTGCTCTGGCCATGTTCCTCAACTACTCTCATTTATTTCCATCCATTCACTCACTCATTCATTCATTGTTATTATTATTGCCTGCCTGGCCTTAACACACTACTCTAAAACACTCTCACACACACAACACTTTAATTTGGTGCATGAAAGAGGGTACTTTTCAATTATATATTTATATATGAATATATATGTATATATATAGTAGTAGTGATATACAGGTTGGTGTATTAATTTGTAGTTAGAGTTTCAACAACCTCCAGAGTGCATTTACTCTTTCATCTACCCCTCACCACCGCAACACTACTATAATAATACAGACTATACTCATCACTTTCTCAGTTTCTGATCTCTTATCTGATCTTCTATCTATATATCTTCTTATATCATCTTTCTCCTTCTTCCTAGCTAGCTTCTTCATTTTCCTTGCTTCTCACTCATTCTTAAGCGAAGAAGCTAGGTATATAGTGTGTATTGTTATGGTTGCTTCATTCATTTAACTTAGCTTAACTAGCTCAAGCTTTGATATGTTCATGAAAGTGTGATTCTCATACATACAGTACCCATTTTTGAAAGGTATGTTTTTTTCTTGTTTTTTCAACTGCCCATTATTTTTCTCTTAGAAAAAAATTGTCTTTTCATAGAAAGAAGAAAAAAAAAAGTTTTTTTTTTTTTTGTTTATTTATTTAACCTGAGGTGAGTTTCTTGTAGGATTGAGCATTGGATTCATTAGGGTAGCGTGGTTTGCAATAAAAATGGAAACTTGTACGGCTCTTCTGCTTTTAACGGCGGTCATTGCTTACCAGCTTTGGCTAACTTTCATCTCACGGTCACTGAAGGGTCCACGTGTCTGGCCTCTATTGGGCAGTCTCCCGGGGCTGATCGAGAATTGTGACCGTATGCATGACTGGATCTCTGATAACCTCCGCGCGTGTGGCGGCACGTACCAGACATGCATCTGTGCAATCCCCTTCCTTGCTAAGAAGCAGGGTCTCGTGACTGTCACGTGCGACCCGAGGAACTTGGAGCACATTCTCAAGACCCGATTCGATAATTACCCGAAAGGGCCCACGTGGCATGCTGTGTTTCATGATCTACTTGGTGATGGAATCTTCAACTCTGATGGTGACACGTGGCTTTTCCAGCGTAAGACGGCTGCATTGGAATTCACCACCCGGACGCTCCGACAAGCCATGGCCCGGTGGGTGACCCGAGCCATCAAGGAACGGCTTTGCTTGATCCTCAAGAAAGCCGAGGAGGAAGCCGGGTCGGTCGATTTGCAAGATCTAATGCTTCGGCTCACTTTTGACAACATTTGCGGCTTGGCTTTTGGGAGGGACCCACAAACTTGTGGCCTAGGCTTGCCGGAGAATAATTTTGCCACTGCTTTCGACCGAGCCACCGAGGCTTCGCTTCAGAGGTTCATATTGCCGGAGGTGCTGTGGAAGGTCAAGAAATGGCTTCGGCTTGGAATGGAAGTCAGCTTGAGCCGAAGCCTTGTTGACGTGGACAAGCATTTATCTAATGTCATCGAAAAGCGCAAAGTGGAATTATTAAGCCACCAAAAGGATGGGACCCACCATGATGATTTGCTGACTAGGTTTATGAGGAAAAAAGAATCCTACTCGGATCAATTTCTCCAACACGTGGCATTGAATTTCATCCTAGCTGGACGTGACACGTCATCAGTCGCATTGAGTTGGTTTTTCTGGTTGGTGATTCAGAATCCAAGTGTGGAAACAAAAATTTTGCGCGAAATATGCACCGTTCTGATTGAGACACGTGGCAGTGACGTGGAAAAGTGGGTTGAGGAACCGTTGGTGTTTGAGGAAATTGATCGTTTGGTTTATCTAAAAGCAGCATTGTCCGAGACACTAAGGTTGTATCCTTCGGTGCCGGAGGATTCGAAGCACGTGGTCGCCGATGATGTGTTGCCGGATGGCACGTTCGTTCCGGCCGGATCATCGGTGACATATTCGATATACTCGGCAGGGAGGTTGAAGTCCACGTGGGGCGAAGATTGCATGGAATTTCGCCCTGAGAGGTGGTTGTCTCAGGATGGAACAAAATTCATCATGCACGACTCTTTCAAGTTTGTTGCTTTCAATGCTGGTCCAAGAATATGCTTAGGAAAGGATTTGGCATACCTACAGATGAAGTCGGTTGCGGCCGCCGTGCTCCTCCGCCACCGGCTCACATTGGTGCCTGGCCACCAGGTTGAGCAGAAGATGTCACTCACATTGTTCATGAAAAATGGACTCAAGGTCAATGTTCATAGCAGGGACTTGAAAGGTTTTGTGGCAAGTTTTCTGAAAGAAAGGGTAGCAGATAATAATGGTAAAGAATCTGCAGGTTTGAGAAGTAATGGTTGTTAATAATAAAAGATTTCCAACACGAATTTAGAGATTTTTGCACCTGGATTTCAAGTTCAACTGAGGAGAATTTAGCTACAACAGAAAAAAAGATTTAAAAAAAAGGCCTTTTAGAGAAAAGGAGTATATTCATGGTGTCTTATATTAAATTCATAATTCATATTAGAAACTGTTTGGGAGATTTCATTTTCTAGGATTGTTAAGATTGATGAAATGTTTTTTTCTCAATCTATATCTGCCTTTGTAGAATACTTGGGAAATATTCATTGTATTCATTATTTCTTGTTATGTTTTTTTCTATTTAATTTTACTGGTTTTCTAAGGTCTTGTCAAAGAGCTAAACTCAAATTTAACAATGTTTGCATGTTCATGATCATCAAATAATATAAAGCCCTTATCTTTGATAGAAATATATGTTTCTGATCTTATGTTTGTAATACCTTCTTGATCATGCTTGATTTGTAAACTCCAAAAATTCTGTGAAATTCACCTGTATAGTTGGTTAATCTTGGCTTCAGATATGAAGAACAATTTAAATATCAGACTTTTCTAAGTTCAACTATGATTCTAATGACAATGCAAGGTGCACAAAATTGAACTACCAATAGTGGGATAAACAAATGTAGATAGATACAAGATAACATTGCATCTATTTCCAAGTCAGGTATGATGTGGTAGAATTACTCATATAACATGTATTTTTCCTTTTAAGCATAAGTATGCTTAAATGAAAATTATACAGTTGGAAACTACCCTTCAACTATCTATACACAAAGCATAATTAGATGATGGTACAAGGCACATGCAAAAGGTGCCAAGTTAATTCATTATCCAAGAATTCTGGGAGAAAATAATAATATAATGGCCTAGCTATTTTTTTGGGTCCAAAATCTGTGTCTCTTCTATGTTTTTCAGCAGGGTGTTTCACTGTTTCTTCCTCCTCTTCCAATTGATTTTGACATGCTTTTTGTCATCTGATTTTAATTCCATCTACTGTTGATACCTCTCTTCATTTAACATCACTGCGTTGATTTTAGTCAAGAACTTTTTCTCCAGTTGAAAAGATGTTCCAGACCAATGTGCCTATTATGTACAACACAACAGCAACCTTAAATACATCATTCCAAGAACCTGCAACAGAAGATAGATTATAAGTAAAAATACCAGAGTCAAAGCAGAAAAGTTGAGCAGGATGAAAATGGATCATTCTTATTTACCTCGTTGGAGTATGAATCCAGTTGCAGCTGTACCGAAGACACCGGCAAGTACACCTGCGGTGTTTGACAGTCCTAGCAATACACCCTGAAATTTATGATAGTATGTGTTCTTATGGATGCATATTTGAAGGTTAAAAAGGTAACAGAGAGAACACAATTGTATGGTGGAAGTATGTCTAGGATTTCAAGCATATGACATTTTGAATGAATAAATAAATTGAAAAAGCACTTGTATGATGAGAAGGAGAGAGATATTTTCATTGAAACTAAATTCAACAACATCAAACTTCTTGGAAAAGGGAGACTGAAAGAGCTAAGGACCTGATTGGTTTTTGTTTTCATTTCGAGTTTTCATTTTAAACATGACATGGAAATAGAAAACATTTTCACTTTTATTTTTCCTTCACAAAATTTGGAAAATGCATTAAAAAAAATGAAAATAGAAACCAATTAGGCCCAAAAATTTTCATTTATCAGGAAGCAAATTGGAGACACAACAAATCTTTGGTTGTTATTGACTCAGTGACCCTGTTCCTGGCAATGTTGATGCAGAAAGATTTTGGCATGTGTCACAGATAAGAGTGTCAGCAAAAAAGAACCTCAGGAGGTTCAATTCCCAAAATGTGTCACCAAACACAAAAGTCAGGAATCTATTGCAGTCTTACTCTTTGCCATCATCAACAAATTTGTTCCTCTTTGGTGACATCTTTTATTTTTTACTTTTAATATATTTATTTGGTCATTTAACTTTCGGTAGCTCCTATGGGTATGGGCTATAAAGAAGCAATTACTCACAGCATAGCGTGGTCCAATGTCTTGATGGTTTGAATATAGACCAGATTGTGAGAATGCATCAGATCCCTGAAAAAGCAAATAATTTTATTTGTGATTATATTAGGTAACTATATTATATAAACATGTAAAGGCTATGCAACGCGGTCATGGTTTCTAGGCTATTATGTATTGTAATAATATCAAACTTAATTAAAGATTGGGGGGAAAAAGAAAAAAAAAAAAAAAACAATTTCCGAATCTAAATTCGGGATGATAAATATTGATCAAGCTCAAACCTGACTGCAAGCCATGCACAGTACTGCCAAAGCTGGTGTTCTAACATGGCTGAGCTGTGTAAGAAAAATGGCGGGACCCAGAAACCCAATTGTTTGCATGATCTGCCACAATAGGAAATATTTAAACAAACTAATGTTAAAGGGTGCAAAAGAGACAAATGAAATATAAAATGCTTCAATTGCCATAACTTAAGATCATTTTTAATCAGGAAAAATATTCTTTTCTCTCTTGAACAAGTGCTGAAAAGAAATCATAACGAAATTTTGCTTCTACTGATGCAGTTAATTTTAGTGTTTCTAAGATGGAAATTATATGCCGTTGATATAGTGTGTTGAAATATTATAAATTTACAAAATTTAAGAGTAGCGCATTTCTTGCCTTTCGAACATTTGTGATGGAAAGGCCTTTGCTCACAAGAGTGTCAGCAATCCAGCCTCCTATATTTGCAAAAACAGCCATTGTCAACCATGGCAGGACACATAAGAGGCCAGATTCTGTAAGGTTGAACTTCAGAACCTGAGAGAATATTCCATTAGCACAGTCATTCAATTGAATAAATAATTCATATAAAGCTTTCTATATATGTATCTTAGTTCCTCTATGCCTTATTAAATCACCTAAAATATTATGTACATGTAATTTGATACAAATGGTAAGAAATGCCTTAACAGCAAAGTGTTCCAGATTGTTAGAATATTTAACAGTATGTTGTTGGCCAAGAATAAATGCATATAGGAATTAGGCTTGTCCATATAGGAATTAGCTCTTATGGAAAATTAACAATTCCATTTATATTATTGTCCCTTATGAATGAGTATAAATAAGTTATGCAGTGTGCCAAACAACATATAACATTCACACAATATATATTCATCAGTTTATACAGCTCTTTCTACTTAAGTTTCTGTGTTTCTATCATGAATTCTAAAGCAGATAACAAAATAAAACTATATGCTAGCAAACAAAAGTGCAATTGGGTTTACCACAATGATTTGTTCTGGTTCAAACTCTTGATTGCAAAGATATAAGCTATTATAAAATGTAGTTCTGAATACTTAAGGAAAAAAAATGAAAAATGTTTTTTTTTTTTTTTAAAAAGAAGGTTTTGTACCTGATTGTAGTAAGTAGGCATCCAGGTTAATAGAATAAATGTTCCCCAATTGTGGCAAAAGTGAGATATAATTAAAGCCCATACAGGTGGCTTTGATAAAATTAGTTTCCAAGGAATAACTGTCACGGCTTCTTTGGATATACTGCCTCCAAGTATGAGCCTTTTCTCCTCTGGTGCAACATCTGGGTCTTCTGTTGGTGAGCTATATGCCTGAGAGAGACCAACATAAGAAAAACTATGGTATAAAAAACAATCATTAATGATGAATTACAAAGTACACCAAACATTTATAGTTGTTCTGTCAAAATTAAGATGTTGCTACCAAAATAAAATTCATGAGTACAGCACAAGGTAACTCATTTTCGTATATATTTGGTGAACGAAACATTGTTTGGTTCTTGCATAAAATATAACGTTGAAATCAAGTGTCATGCGACATATCATGAGACAGTTCACAATATGAAACTATATTTCATTTCATATGGTTGGCAGAGATGAAATAATTGATTTCCTCCCATCATATTTTGATAACAGGAACAAGCACTAATATTTTATTGAAAACAAGTGAAAGATAACTTACTTTTTTCAACCATAAGGCGAACCAGATACTTCCAAGGGATCCAAATGAGTAAAACACTGATGGCCACCCGAATTTCTGGATTAGTATAGGTGAGAATGCCAAGCCTGTGACGGAACCAAGGTACATGCCGCTGTATACGAAGGCAAGCGACCTGCTTCTCTCAGAAACAGGAATCCACTTGGAAAGCAGATTATTCATTGCAGGCATAGCAACACCCTGGAAACAAAGAATAACATAATTGGTTGCTACTTGCTAGACAACAGAAGAAAAAATAATGTCTAGTCTATGCATTTAGTTTCTTCAAACATAAGACCAATTAAACAAAAAATTCTTTCCTAATAGTTTCTTCTTGTGTATTGCCTAGATAAATCAAATCAATATGAATTTAGTTATAAAAACACATAAAATTAGTATATCTGTAAAATAGACAAACCTCGCCAATTCCCATAAAGGCACGCATAACAAGCAGAAAAGGCAGCCCAAGTCTTGCAGCAATAGGAGTTAAAATCGTAGCTATTGACCACCACACAACTCCAAAACCTAGCACTAGCTTTCCACCAAGTTTGTCTGCCCATATGCCACCAAGGATCTAAACCAAGACAGCAATGTATATCAATCAGTTTGAAAGGAATGCATTAGAACTTTTTACGAGCACCGAATGAAATGAAAAGATAATTTGAAGATCATGACATTCATGATTTCTTGCATGTACTCTTGAGAACAGCAAACATCATGGTAGGTTTACCAGAAAGGGTACTCAGACACCTACGCAAGATTAGTATATGAATCCAATTTCTAGTAAAGCTAGAACGTTTTGCATGTATGATATATCAGTCCCACCTGAGTAAGTAGATAACCCCAGAAAAAGGATGACTGAATTAGGCCGACTGTTGCACTGTTCCAGTTGAACTCTTGCGACATTGGAAGTATTGCTATGCTCATATTTACCTACCAATTATAACAAATATGTAAAGCACATAAGTAAGGGACATTAGTAATTAATGTTGAGTTAATCCAAACATGGAAATTAGAAGCACTCCACTAAAGATTATAGAAGTGCTTGTCACAGTTAAAGGAAAAAAAACTTATTAACAGCTTCAGCCAAACAATGCCAGAAAAAAAATGGTAATTAAAACTCCATAGACATATATGTTTTCAACAGTCAACATCTATAGCTATAAGAAATATATGCTTTTTCTATTGCTAGGTTGTGGACAAGAAACATTAAACAAACTAGACTACAAGGATTAAAAATCAACTGCACAATTCATTAAATACTTCAAGTAACTAAAGACCTTCTAATGATAATCAAATGACAAAGATGGAAAGAATATGTCCACAGGAATATGAAACGAGGAAACATGAATCATAAGTACCGTAGAATTCTACTCACACGATCCATGTTACACAGCAGGAATGCTGCAAAACATAGCAGTACAATAACCCAGCGCTTAGGAAACTGCTGCCACCAAGGAGACACTTGTTGAAGATTTCCTCCCAATAGAATGGCTTCACCTGTCCCTTCAGCTGATGGCAGAGAATCCATATTTGCCTCTGTAATGTCATATTCCTCGGACTTGTAGAAAACACGGATCTTATTTTCCTTAATGTGGTTCCTCTTGCTCAAACCTAGTCCACATGCCGCCCTTTGTTCAATATTGCCTCTTCCATAGGGAGCTGAAGAAATGTACGACTGACTTCTTCTACCAGCCTTTAGTTTAAAGTTCATACGGCGAGCAGATTGCCTTGATACTGAAGAACAATGCTCTCCTGCTTCACTGCAAAATGAGAGTGTCTGTCCTGAAACTGTCTCTTCCAACGGGGAGTTAGTTTGAAAATGCATCCTGGGCTGGCATCTTGAAAAATGAGATACTCCAGAAATCCCTCCTCTCTGAAGTGACAGATCCTTTCCAGATCTATATACATTTCCTGCCAATACCAAACAATAGAGATTAATTAAGTTGCAATATCCAAGCATATAGCCTTTGAAGAGGACCGAAAATTCCATCTGAATCCATACAAAACAAACTTTAATTATCAAAATCTCCATGTAGTATATAGCTAATAAACTATGCTCAAAGCAAATTCTAAGTTAAATAAACCTATGTAACTTCCTAGCTACTCCATACTCCATAGTTTCATCATTAATAGTAACTTTTTTCTGACATATCAATAGGTTCCCACAGAACACATGTTGCTCCTCTTGCTAACAAAATTCGTTAAACAAATTACTCAAAACAACAGAATGATCAAGCAGATTAAATTCAAACAAAACAACCATCCTCTAATATAAGCATTTGGTTGTAGACTCTAGTAGTTACTGCCACTCTAATGCAAGGAATCTAACATACACGTACGCATTCATTTCAACAAACACATAAAAGGCAAAACAACAAAACTAGATATTAAATAATTGGATAATTCATAAAATGCAGGCAGCCACCAAAAAAATGGATTTTTTTTGTTCAATTCTAAAAAAAGTAATTAATTTATTAATTTGAAGTCACCTGAGGCAATGAAAGAAGTAGCAAAGTTGCGGTTCGAAACCAAACCACTCATAGCCATTGATACACTCAGCTGAAGCTGCAACAGATGCTGATACTGAGAGAAGTTACGGCAGTTTGAGATTTCAATGGCGAGAAAACCAAAGCTGTCTTCTTTCTTCTTCTTCTTCGTTCTCTTTATACCATATCAGAGTTCAGTTCAGTGTGTGAAATCCAATTCACAAGGACGACGTCGTTTTGAGAGCAAAAGCTCTCTCTTTGACAGTCCCAACGAAGAGAATGGAATGGAAAGATAGAAGATAAGCCAGGCATAGAGGTTCTCTAATTTTCCAGTATCGACCATTTTTATTTTATTTTTCATTTTTTTAAATATTGAGGAATAAAATAAAATAAAGTGAAGTAAAATCCCTGTGACGTTGGAGCCAAGAGAAAGGGGGGTTGATAGCGTGACACGTAGAAGGACATCCACGTTAGGAAAGGCTACAGCGCCGGAATTTTGTGAAGTTACCAAATTACCCTTATAATGAAGTAATGAACGGCTGTTGCATAGGTTAGCTAGGGGTATTATTGGAATTGCAGGGAGAAAAAACGTTAAATCCGGTTGTGCCATCCGAAAAGTGTTTCTTTCTTATATTCGTGATTTTCATTTCTTTTGGACTAATGTCCAATAAAATTAAAATCTTGCAATAAAATTTATTTTTGGATTTTAAAAGTGATGATGGTATTTTTCATGTTCATGGGTGGAATATTCTGCTTCTGACACATGGCTGTTTCCAACCGTCAAAAGTGTGTTGTCGTTTTTCTCTTCGTGGAGAGAAGATATTACTAGAACGGCTGAAATATATTATCAGAAACAGTTGACTTATTAGATTTATAATCTCTCTCTTTTAGTTGATGTAATTTTTATTATTTGTTTCGAATTTGATAGATTTTGTTTTCATTTGCAAAATGAAGACCAACAATAGCATGTTAGATTTTGACAAATATATGAATTTGCATTAGACTACTAATTTACAACTGCACTTTAAGTATTAAAACTGTAAAAGAACCTCCAATGAGTTTCGTCTTTCCATAACAGAGTGAACTTAATTAGAATAATAAGTGGTACAATGATCTTATTAGAAATTGGAATATGTATATAATGAAATATTAATTGAAACCAAGATACTCATTCTTATGGCTGATTATGATTTTCTTTTCCTCCACATACAGGGAAGCACACAAGAAAATGAGGCCATGCATTCACTCATAGCTACCTTGTTTATTTTCTTGCTTAGCAGTCAAATACTCACACTTTGACTATTTAACTACAACTATATTTCATTCCAATGACAAAAAACCCCTCTAAAATCCGAACTTTTCAATATGCATGAATATACTCTGGCAACTGTGTTCATTCTTCTATTAGTATTTAGTAGCACTAGCATTATTGCTCAATTAGTCAATTTGATGAGTCTGACACTATTTTTTTTTTCCCTAATAAAGAACTCAACTGAGTATTGAGTACATACCAAAATGGTATTCCACCAGCTATATCAAGAAAGAAGAGCAGTGATAGATGAACTACAAAAGGGAGTTCAAATTTTATTTTTATGAGGGAAAAAAGGGTGGAAAAAATAGAAAGATAATAAAGAAAAAGTAGAGAAAATAAATATTAAAAAGTAGATTCACTCATTTTTAAGACACCATAAAAAAAAGTAAGACCATCAAAATAGGTAAAATTTATTGGGTCAAACCGTTAACTCATTTAAATAGACAAATTTTATCTTTAAAATTAAGTCCACTTAAATTTTGAACAAAATGAGTTGAGCTCGATTAACCAAAAAAAATGACGGATTAAATGAGTTAATTTATAGGTTAAATGTGTGATTCATTTTTTTTATACTTTTTTTAAGTTGCACTTTTAATCAATATTTTTTTCGATTCAATTTAAAATTTCGATCTATCAACTAAAAAAATACGGTTGTTTAAAGTTTTTAATCTAAAAATAATATTTTTTATTAAAATATTTTTTAATAAATAAAATAAAAAGATAAACAGATTAACTCATTTAATTTATTAGACTAACCACAACCAATACAAACCAAAAAATTATGGTCCACAAAAATGAAATAGACTTAAATGAATTGGGCCTAAATGGACTACGCTGACCCGTTTCACAGCCTTAACAAAAACATTAACTCAAGTGCAATAAGTTTTTGTAAGAAAACAAACATGAACCAAAATCAATAGAAACAACCAAACTACCAAATCATTGACATTCAAATGGATTATTATTCCCCAAATGTCCCATACAGAAAGTTTACAATGCAAACAATCTAAACACTTAAATCATCATTAGTCTAATTCATGCTATGAAAACAAAAAATCCATATGTAGTCTCAATGGGGATTGGCCAAAAATATCAATTTTTTTAACAAACCTTTGCTATACGGCTATACCCAAAACTCAACCATCCAATGTCCAATCGCATGTCCTTCATTCCCCAACAAGATCTACCCCTATATGCATGTTATTTATATCCATATCCATATCCAGATATATCTTCACTTCTTGGAACTGTACATGGATTCCACCTTCCCATCATTCCCACCCAGCAACATATACTTATCCTTTCTGGTCAGCCCTGTGCACTCAAACCCCAGAACATCCCCCAGCACCTTCTGCACGTGATTCGCCACCTCTATGGACGACTTCCCGCCGGCCTTGCACGACATCTCCTCCGGCAGCCGGTCCAGGAACCGAATCTCGTACACCGGCCTAGGATTCATGAAGAAGAAGTATGGGTCCCAGAACTTCACCCCGCGAACTGTGGTCCCAAAGAACATGCTCTGCTTGCAGTCAACGGCCACCGGCACGATCCTATCACTAAGCTCAGCGAACAATGCACTGAACCGCAGCAAGAAGGGTTCACGGCACGTGGTCCCTTCAGGGCACACAACAAGATCACCTGACAAAAATCATAGCCACTTATTATTAACAATAATGTTTGACAGAATAAAAAAATAGTTCAAACGATTTAAAATCAATTTATTTAATATTTATTAATTATTATTAAAATAATTATACAATTTATACATAAATATATAATTATGGATATGTGTACAAAATTATAAATATTATATTATATACTAACTAAATTTACTGTATTAACTATTATGTATTAGTCATCATGTATTTATGTTTACCTACATATAAATAAACTTTTCTTAGCTTCAGTTAGAATAGGATTTTATTAGGTAAACAATCATTTTATATAAACAATACGTTTTATAATTAGTCCAATAAACTAAAAAAAATTCTATTTTTAAATTATTTTTTAAACTCTAATATCAAAATAACCATTTGTATATCTAATAAATTAAATATTTAACGTATCAATTGTTCATACTATTTAGTATTCTTATTATCTATCAATACTTTTTCTTATCTAATAATACAATTTGTTAGAGAATCAATTAGAATCATTAGAATCAATTTAGATCAATTAGCATCGTCTATATTTATATAGCATATCTGTACATTAATTGTAGGATTCTATGTCTTTATTACTTTGATTTATTTAGCACCTATAAATACCCCTTGTATATTGTACCTGACACACAACTCAATAATACACTTTTCACATCATTCTCTCAGTCTCTTGTTTCTAACATGGTATCAAGAGCTTAGGTCCTTTTTTTTTTTTCAATGAATATTAGTTCATAGCCCCTTTGTTTTTTTCTTGTCGGCAGTGTTCTTTGGCCTCCTTTTTCGTACTTTTTTTGACGCTTTGGTTCGTCACCCCCATACCCTTCTTGTTCGTCTCCTCGCCGTGATTCCAACGCAACCAAAACCGTCGCCATCCGCCGCCGGACGCGCCTCCACGCGCCGCCTAAAGACGTCGTCACGACCAGGTTGATCTTTCACCCGTGCCTCTTTGCTCGCGATTTTCGAGCTGTTTCCGACGCTTTGGTTCGTCACCTCCGGTATCATCGTGTTCTTCTCTCCGTCAGCTTTCCAACGCCGCCAAGATCGCCGCCAACGACCACCACACGCGCCTCCACGCGCCGTCAGAACATTGCTGCCGACCACCATTCTTTCTCATCCGGAGGCTTCAGCAGCCGTTGGATCTTCGTGCAGATCGGACGTCCCTGGAGCGTCCACGTGTCACAAGGTAAGCTGGTTGGGCAACCCGACCCGCGACGACCCGACCCGACCCGCCCTGAGACCCGCGTGCCACCTGTGCGCCAGCGTGTCTCCATCCGCCTCTCCCGTGCTGACACGTGTCATCACCCGCTGACGTGGCGCTGACGCATTGCTGACGTGGCGCTGACGCATCGCTGACGTGGCTGCCAAGTGGACCATCCCTAAGGTTTTTTGGTGAGCTCTTTCCGATTCCGCGCTCTGTTTTCTCGTTTTCTGCCCCGAATTTGCAGTTTTCTTCTTCCTTTGCTATTTCTTCTATTACTATGGAAAAACCGGATGTCTTTCAGCCTATCCCTGTTATTCTTAATGGCTCCAACTATGCACATTGGGTTGAAGCCATGCGAGGATTTCTTAAAGGGAGAAAATTATGGCGATATGTAACTGGTGATATTGCTTGTCCTGTTAAGCCAACTGTATCCAAAGATGGTACCTCCAAATCCAAGGAGGATGCTGAGAAGGAGAAGGACTATGCAGAGAAATTGGAAGATTGGGATAGTAAAAATCATCAGATTATCACTTGGTTCCGCAACACTTCTACTCCTGGCATTCACTTACAATTTGGGCGTTTTGAAACTGCTAAAGAGGTATGGGATCATTTGGCGAAACGTTACACTATCTCTGATCTCTCTCATCAGTACCAACTGCTTAAGGAACTTCATAGCCTTAAGCAAGAACGTGGCCAAGCAGTTTTTGATTTTCTTGCTCAAATGGAGATTATTTGGGATCAGTTGACCTCCTGTGAGCCTGTTCTTAAAGATCCCACTGATGCTAAGGCATATGAGGATTATCGGAACCGGACACGTCTCATCCAATTTCTGATGGCACTTACTGATGACTATGAGCCGGTCAGGGCTTCTCTTCTTCATCAGAATCCCTTGCCTAGTCTTGAAGATGCTCTTCCTCGTCTTAAGTCTGAAGAAACGCGCTTGGGATTGCTTCGTTCTAAAAGTGAAACTGTCTTTGCTGCCACCGACAGAAAGGGAAAAATCTGTCGCAATTGTAATCGGCCTGGGCATTCCTTCTCCGACTGTCCTTCTATTGAATGTCGTAAGTGCAAACAAAAAGGCCACATTGGCTCCAATTGCCCGAAACTGTTCTGCCATTATTGTAAGCTCTCGGGTCACTTGATTGCTACCTGTCCTACTCGACCACCACGCTCAGATCAGAACAAGTATCAACCTCGTCCCAACCACTCTTCGCATGTGCCTGCCTCTGCTGCTGCTGCTACTGAGTCCACCTCTTCCACATCTCTCAACACACCTTCTGTCTCTCCATCAGATATCGAAACCCTTCTTCGGCAACTTCTCTCTTTCTCTGGTAATACCCCCGCTACTCTTTCCACCCCTCCAGGTAATTCTAAATGGTATTTTGATTCTGGTTGTTTCAATCATATGTCTCCTTTGCGTCATCTTTTTTCGTCGTTGTCTCCCACTACAAATGCACCTTCTGTTAACACTGCTAATGGTTCCCTCTTGCATGCAACACATCACGGGGTTATTTCACAGTCCAATATTCATCTTTCTGATGCTTATTTTATTCCAAAATTGAATTTTAATCTTATCTCTGTCGGTCAGCTTGTTGAACTTGGTTTTGATGTCATTTTTTCAAATTCTGGATGTCGTGTGCAGGATCGTCGGACGGGAAAGATCATCGGGACTGGATGTAAGGTTGGACGCTTATTTGAGCTCGAGAACCTTCATGTTCCCTCTACCCATATATGTGCTGCTTCCTCTCCATCTACTCTTCACTTGTGGCACCGACGTCTTGCCCATAGCTCCTTAGGCAAATTACGTCCTCTTATATCTACGGGTGTTTTAGGTCAAGTTCAAAATGAGTCTTTAGATTGCATTTCTTGTCACACTGCAAAACAACCTGCCTTATCCTTTAATAATAATTCCTCTATTGCATGCTCTCCTTTTGATCTTATTCATTCTGATGTTTGGGGACCCGCTCCCACCGCTTCTATGGGAGGGGCTCGATATTTTGTCCTCTTTATTGATGATTATTCCCGTTTTACTTGGGTCTATTTGATGACTAATCGTTGTGAGTTGCCTCAGATTTATATTAACTTTGCCACTATGGTTCGAACTCAGTTTTCAAAGGTCATTAAAATTTTCAGACGTGATAATGCTATGGAATATCGTGACTCCAAACTTTTAAATTTTCTCGCTGAACAGGGTACTTTGTCCGAGTTTTCTTGTCCTGGTACCTCTCAACAAAATGGCAGAGCTGAGCGTAAACACCGTCATATTCTTGACTCTGTCCGTGCGATGCTTATTTCCTCTTCCTGTCCTGAGCGTGCTTGGGGTGAAGCTGTCCTCACTGCTGTTCATGCTATCAATAGACTCCCTTCTTCTGTTCTTGGTAACACTACTCCCTTTGAGCGTCTTTATCGTACTTCTCCCGATTACAGTTCTCTCCGTGTTTTTGGTTGTGTCTGTTTTGTCCTTCTTCAGCCTCATGAACATAATAAGCTTGAACCTCGGGCTCGCATGTGTTGTTTTCTTGGGTATGCTTCTGAACATAAGGGTTATCGTTGTTGGGATCCTATCTCTCGCCGTATTCGTATATCTCGTCATGTTGTCTTCTGGGAACATCACATGTTCTCTAGTTTCTCCTCCTTTGAGTCCATTCCTTCTACTCCATCACCGTTTTTTACTAACCCAAATGTTGATCTCTTTCCTAGTGATGATACTACAGGGTCTACCCCAAGTCCACCACTCGAGGCTCCTGATCCTCCACCTTCTCCATCTCCCGATGATTCCAGTCCGGACGGCGATCCCACTCCTAGCGTCATGCCTCCTCCTCCCACTCGTTCTTCTAGAGTAAGGAATCCCCCTCCTCATCTTCTTGATTATCATTGCTTTTCTACTATTCTTCATCAACATGAACCTAAGTCATTCAGAGAAGCCTCCACAAATCCAAATTGGCAACAAGCAATGCAGGAAGAAATACAGGCACTTGAAAAAGCACACACTTGGGATTTGGTTGATCCTCCTTCTGATCAGGAAGTTGTGGGCAGTAGATGGGTATACAAGATCAAGACTCGCTCTGATGGCTCTATTGACCGTTATAAGGCACGATTGGTTGCTCAAGGTTGTACGCAAGAGTATGGTATTGATTATGAAGAGACTTTTGCTCCTGTTGCTCGCCTTACGTCTGTTAGAGCTCTCCTTGCCATTGCTGCGGTTAAAAGATGGTCTCTCAGTCAGATGGATGTGAAGAATGCATTTCTTAATGGGGATTTGAAACAGAGAGTCTATATGAAACCACCTCCAGGATATCCTTGTCCTTCCAGTAAGGTTTGTCTCCTTCGCAAGGCACTTTATGGACTTAAGCAAGCTCCTCGTGAATGGTTTGACAAGTTCAGCACTACCATATGCAGTCTTGGCTTTATTTCTAGTCCTCATGAGAATGCGCTTTTCATTCGTAAAAGCGACCGTGGAGTTGTTCTTCTACTTTTGTATGTTGATGACATGATTATTACTGGAGATGATGTTGATGGTATCTCTGATCTCAAGACCTCACTTCAGCGTACCTTTGAGATGAAGGATCTTGGTTCTCTCAGCTATTTTCTTGGTCTCGAGGTCATCTCCACAGATGATGGCATTTATCTCTCTCAGGCTAAGTATGCTTCAGATCTCCTTGCCCGCGCTGGGATTACAGATAGTCGCACCGAGTCTACTCCTCTTGAGCCTAATGTTCGATTTACCCCTATGGATGGCACTGTTTTGGATAATCCGACACTTTATCGTCAATTAGTTGGCGGTCTCGTCTACTTGACTGTCACCCGACCAGACATTGCCTATCCAGTTCATGTCCTCAGCCAGTTCTTGTCTGCTCCCCGTACTACTCACTATGCGGCAGTTCTTCGCATTCTTCGGTATGTCAAAGGCACTCTTTTTCATGGCCTTTATTTTTCTGCCCATTCCTCTTTGACCCTTCAGGCATACTCTGATGCTGATTGGGCTGGTGATCCCACTGATCGTCGTTCTACTACTGGTTATTGTTTGTTTCTTGGCGACGCTCTCATCTCTTGGCGTGCTAAGAAGCAAACGTTCACTGCTCGCTCAAGCACAGAAGCTGAGTACCGTGCCCTTGCTGACACCACTGCTGAGGTTATCTCGGTTCGTTGGCTTCTCGAAGATCTGGGTGCTCCTCAGTCGTCCCCTACTGATGTCTTTTGTGATAACCGCAGTGCTATTCAGATTGCCCATAATGATGTGTTTCATGAACGCACCAAACACATTGAGATTGATTGTCATTTTGTTCGGCAACGAATTCTTATTGATGCTGTTCGTCTCGTTGCTGTTGGGACACTGGATCAGACTGCTGATATCTTCACGAAAGCTCATCACCCGACTCGCTTTCGGATTTTGTTATCCAAACTCAAGCTGGTATCCTTAGCTCCCACTTGAGTTTGAGGGGGGATGTTAGAGAATCAATTAGAATCATTAGAATCAATTTAGATCAATTAGCATCGTCTATATTTATATAGCATATCTGTACATTAATTGTAGGATTCTATGTCTTTATTACTTTGATTTATTTAGCACCTATAAATACCCCTTGTATATTGTACCTGACACACAACTCAATAATACACTTTTCACATCATTCTCTCAGTCTCTTGTTTCTAACACAATTAATTAATGAATTAATTATGTTTTGAAGATGGCATGATTCCACACTAAATAATCTCTACTCATAATATTATGTAGCATATCACGCGAGTTTTCTTCCACTCAAACATAGAAAGATCTGAAGTTGGATCCAGGGTCGTGTATATTATTACCTTTTTGGAGGAGGTCCTTGATGCGAGCAGCGTCGGCGGCACGGTCGCGGGTGAGGGCAACGGCGGGGATGGGGGAGAGGAAGCGGGAGAGCTTGCTGACGGAGTAGGTGACGCAAGAGACCTTGCGGCCGAGGGCAATGGCAATGACAATGGGGTCAAGAGCTGTTCGGTGGTTGCAGACGTAGAGGTTTCCGGGGGTGCCAGGGGAGGGAGGAGGAGGACGGTGACCGCTGATGACGAGGTGGATGCCAAGGAGCTCGTAGGTGTAGCGGACAATGCGTTCAGGGAGAGGGAGGTTGAAGTAGACGCGGAAGATGGAAAGTGCAAAGCCAAAGGGGATCCAGAGGAAGGTGAAGAGGGCGTTGAGTGGGTCTGGGCGTTGTACGAAGCGGCCGTCGTGGAAGATCAGTCGGCTCTTCAGGCGGTCTCTTGGGACCGGTTTTGCTGATTTGCTTGGGGGAACCATGTATCCTTCCTGTATTGTTATTATATATCCATCAAAACTATGCTTTGTTAGATAATAATCATTTAACTTACGGAAATGTTTGGTAACCAAAGAAAATTAGCCAAAAGCAGCTATAACTTGCCTTATTTAACATTCATTAAATGTTACGACAATTAATAAATGCTAAATAAGGTAAATTTTGGTTATTTTTTTTGTCTCCCTAGCATTACCCTTAACTTAAAGTAGAATAATAAAATTTCCTCTAATTAATGTGAAACTTTTAGAGAAGGTTATATGTAACATAAGGTGGAATATATAAGAATTTTTCGAATATATGTAGGATATGTTTTGTATACAATTCATTTATACTAAGAGTGATCAAAGTTGGTTAGCTCATTGAAATGTCATATAACACCACCGTATATTCAATCACAACAAATGTTGCACAAATTTTGAATGTGTAAATTTTTTTAGCTAAAATTTTTTAGTATTGACGTAAACGAGGTCCGCTAATTAATTGATTAATCGAATGAACAAAAGCTATTATGATCATATTTGGTACAGTGGAAGTACGATTGGGGTTAAAGATTACTATTGTCGATAAGCCAGAAGAAGATTGGTTCGATAATTAAATGTTAATGTCATTTTCTCTTCCCACTGTCAATCTTTCTTCGACATAGAAATTGTTAATTTCAACACTTTAGTGGGTTTTCCACGGAAATGAGAAACTACGAATCATCATCCTACTAGGGACATGCATCAATATCATATGTACGCTAAGGAAGCTCTTGAGGAGGGGAGGCCTAACAACCCATGACTACATTAATTAAAATACTCTTAGCATATGCAACATTAATGGACCACCCCAGAATGCACAAGTTGGCAGTTGGTTGGGGATTGTAAATAGAGTGGGTCCCTTTGGGTTCATATTGGTTAAAGAGATAAATAAGAGGCAAATTCTATAATACCTCTTATTTATTATCTAATTTTTATTTAACTTATTTTTTATAATAAATTTTAAATATTTAAAATGTATTAATTTTTATATTTTTAAATTAAATATTAATTATTTAATACTTTAGTAATTAGACAACAATTTTTAAGTACCCTAACAAATACCTAATTAAAAGCTAAGAGTTCACACACATCTATGGACTTTATGGAAGTTAATGCAGCTACATTGAGTTGCTCCCACCCCATCCCAGCCATACATTAACTATCACATGCATACGCTTTTATAGCTTCACAGATCAATCCAGGAAAAAAGTTTCATGCATCATCATATGGATGCTGATCAAAATTATTCAAGTCAGTTGCATAACATATTATGGGAATTTTTCGCACATAGTATAAATTTGGTTATAGTAATAATATCATATAATTTTGTTTATTATTTTCCCCTTTAATTATGATATAAACCTCTTACATTATTAATGACTAATGAGTAATTTAAAAGAGGATTTTGGTGCCTATATGCACATAATAAGATAGACCAAAAGACTTGATGAAGGACTTAGTTCTTTGGACAGGTCCCGCATATATATGCTTCTCAAGTTATCTAAAATATAAATTAATTATTTGCTTGTAATATGTCATCACGCTTATCAAAGTAAATTAGGTAGATCAACCATATCTCAATATGTAACGCAAAAATATATTATTTATATACTAAAATTAATTATTATATATTATTTAACTTATTTTTAATATATATTTTTGTATTTTAATATGCAATAGTTAACATGGTTGATAAGGCAGGACCATATATAGAAGATAGCTTGTCCAACTATATCATTCATTACACATACACCACAGGCACGCAATCAATGCATGCAAACGCGTATATATTAAACTATTAATTAATTATTTACTAATTATATAACTAAAAAACCAAAGTAATGCTTTCTAAGTAATGGTCCTACGCAAGTAGAATCAATCACTCCACTATAATTTTTCGATCAATCCGCAGACAATGTTTCTTTCAATTTTTTCTCTGATTTTTAATTATTCCAATCGACACATACATATGGTTCACTCAAGTGGCACACAATATATAATACTGTGCTTATCAACATTTCCATACAGTAGCAATGCTAAAATTTCTTGCTCAAAAGTTTTATATAGGTTAAAAAATCATACATATAAGACGGTGGAAGTTAGTCTCATATATATAGTTCAGATATGCTCCTATAATATTTTTAAGGAAATACGTACATGATGATATTTTTATATGAAAATGATATTGTGAATCCTTAAATTAATCAAAATATCAACTCATTTAATAGTTTATACTCTACAATACTATTTTTATGTGAAAATATTACGATAAGAGTATTCACCATATTTATATAGCTATATATGTAGAGCTACACAAATGTCTTATAAATGAGATACAAATTTTTTAATTATTTTTTGAGGAGTGTTAGGGACCAGTAACTTTTGTTATTTGTACTTATCAAATAGCCATCAATGATAATTTTAATGGTGTGAAATTTTATTCAATAATTCACTTTTTTTGGTTGGTTATGGCCAGAATTTGAAAAAGTTATTGGCCTAGACTCTTCCTTATTTTTTTTGTTCATTTTGGTTACTCGAACTAAAACAAAATATCTTACTAAAAGATTAGAGTATCTATTACTTTATCAATATCACATTGATTGAAATAGCATGCACATTTTTTGACCTATTTAATTGTGATTTAAATAAGGAACATTATTACGAATTAAACCATATAACCGGCGATTTAATCCTCTTTATAAAAACGTTGATAATTAATCGCATAAACATAGCATGGTGACTGATAAAGCAAACCTTGCAAGCAGACATGAAATCGTGGTCCGATTCACGGTCACCGAGTCCAATATCCGGCGAAGTAGTCTCACCGAACTCTTTGAGAATCGCCAACCGCTTCAGCTTCCCGACGAGCACGCCAGGCTTCTTCACGAACCCCGTAGCCTTTTTCGTCTTTGGATTCACCTCGATCTCCGTTCCAAGTACCTTATCACCTCCAAGAAAGTCCTTCACGAACGGCTCCACCATCACCGTCGGATTCGCCGTCACCACAACCTTCCTCTTGCAACTATCAAACACTTCAAAACTCTCCTTCCTCACATCCGCAGAATAAAACCTAACAACAAAATCGAAAACGAAAAATCAGAACAACAAAACGCGAAGAGAAGTGAATATACTAAATCGGAATCTATAGCGAGAGTGTCAGTGTTGTGTGCCTAGGGAGAACAGCGCGTGAGGCGAGCTCGATGTCACGGATCTTGAGTCCGGCGAAGGAGATGAAGATGAGGATCTGGATTCCGATGGCTTCGGAGATGAAGAGGTATGCGATGATGACGAACGGGACGGAGAGGAGGAGGATGAAGCCGCGGAGCAGGCTGCCGGCCTCGACGGCGACTAGCATGAAGTAAGGGAAGGAGCTACGGGAGATGAGCAAGGTTCCGTCGAGATCGGCAGCTACGGATTCTCTCGGCGACGAGGGAGAGTTTCCGTTGCATTCTGTTACCGGCGGGAAGGTTCGTTTCGGTTTCGGCGCTGCCATTTTCTGTTACGCCGTTACAACTGCACCCTCTGCTTCTGGTTTTGGCTTTCTAATTTGAAGAGAGAGAGAGAGAGAAGGTTGGGAGGGACTGAGAGAGAGGAGGGAGCAAAGAGTAGAGAGGGAACGTTGGGTTTTAAATGTGACTTCTGCCTTTTCAAATGACGAAATTGTCCTTCATATTTCCCGCGATTTATATATTTATTATATTTAAAATTATATAATTATTTTAGTAATAATGATTAATTATAAATGTAAAATAAAATAATTTTAGACGATTTAAATTAATTTTTTATTATTTTTAAAATATTATTAAAATGAATAAAAAAATAATAAATCAAGTTTCTAAATTTATTGTGGAGGATTTGATGTTGATGAGGGTAAAGTTGGACAAATTTATGGGGCAGACAGAAACAGTTAATGTTGTTTGCCAAATGTAGTTGAGCTAGCTGGGCTTCACCGTAAGGATTGACTTATCGCTTATATTGTTAGGGAATGCACAAAGCTAGGGGGCCAAAACTAATGTACTAAAACCAATCCTTAATATATTTGAATATAAATTATTCTGAAAATTATCTGAAACGTTAATTTATTTGTTAATATTTATTAGTTATGAGTTTATATTTATGTGTGATGTAATAAATTCTTTTCTAATGTGATTACATGGTATACACTAATACTACTCTCGTGTAAAATAGGTTTAATTAAGGTAAGTTTGATGAGCGGCCATTCTTAATTAATTGCTCAGCATAAAATTTTTGGTTAGTTAGTAATTGGTTTCAGCATAAAACCTATGGGTCCCTGCCATCTGTTTTTTTTTTTTTTTTAAACTTTATTTAAGTCAAAAGTGACTATATACACAAGCAATGCTATGAATGGATGAATAATAATGAGATGTCACCATAAGTTCTCTGTGTGGAATATGAGAGGAACCCATGTGGTAATTGTGATCATACATTTATTTGTACAGCTATATCTATCTTTTTTTATTTTTAGTATTAGTAAGTGGTTATTATATATATATATATATGTTAGCTAGTGTTACGTGGGTAACCTGAAATTAGTGGATTGGGTTTGTTAGATTGGCCCGAACGTTAAGAGGAGGTGGTCTCCAACTTAGTATGTGGGGCCGTCGTCCGACTTGTATGTATGAAAGAATGGGGGGTGGTACCTGCAAAGATACTCCGATGCCTAAGTCAGTAAGGAGGTAAGCATGTAGGTTTAGAGATTATTGAAACTTAGTGATACCTGAAATGTGTCAGTGTATTAACCACCGTTTGAGTAGTTCCACCTTTTAAGGTGAATATATGTCCATTTATCTTAGGGTAGTTGGGATATGGCTCCTAAAAGTGGGTTGAGAGATTTTATGAGCAGTTACTTATTTGAATAAGCGTTATTTGCCAACTATCGCTCAAGCCCAACTTTTTTGAGGTGGAGTCTATGTTAAATCCGACCTCTTTTGAGAAAGTCGGTAGGTGGTGAAAGCCAATTTTTAAATTGGATCTTTTAGCGTGTTTGAACTTGGGTTATAGTATTTAGGTCAGGTATGCACAGTTAAGAATGATAAATTTTTTTAAATATTTATAAGTAAGGGTTTTTTTTTTTACATTAAATTTGTCAATTTAATTCTTAAATAGCATCAAAATCCATTTGGACGTAAAAAATATAAATAGTTAATTAGTTATTTCTATGAAAATATATAAAAATAATTTTATAGATTATTAGATGATTTAGTTATTTCAATTAAATATATTAAATCATGTAGTGGTTTATAATCATATTATTTTTATATAAACATGTCTTAATATATATAACCACAAAAAATATATCTCAATTTTATATCTCTCAAGGAGAGCTCAAATTTAAGATGTTGTTGTCATATAATTAATTAGTCAAATAATTGTAAGCCATGCAAACTATTTCATTGGCCAAAAGCTAAGGTATCCCCAAAACTAAATATCTGTTTTTTTTTTTTTTTTCTGGCTTTCTAAATTAGGTTGTTGCCCCTACCTACTTTGGTTGCTAAATCTTATTCTTGCACAACATGCTTTAATTAATTATTCAAAGTTTGACATGCATCCATATGTTTCAAAGTTTGATACACAACATATATACATTGCTTTTTCTTGTTTCCTTATTCTAATTAAGGGGTAAGAAAGTTTTTTATTTTCATTTTTTTAACATGAATAGGTATTTTAACCCGGCACAAATAAAAAAAAATTAAAATGCCTACATTTTAGTTACATAATATCATACAAGAACTTATAGACTTTTTTTTTTTTAATTTTATCCTTAATAAATTTCAATTTAATTTTATTTCTTTAGTTTTGTTGTCAAAGCTAAGGGTATGCATGCATTCTATTTAATGAAATCCCTGTATCCAGATTAAAGTTAGATGAGAGTAATTAAGAATGTCACATTATTTGTATTTGGCCCACAGACTCATAGACCATAGTCTATGTCTATCTTGTTGGTAGATGCAGCGCCCAACAGCACCAATATTCAATTACTTGTAACCATGGAACAAATTTTAATTTATATATAGTAGTAACATATAATACGGTGAAAACTTTGTTTTCATATAAAGTTGATATTTAATTAGTTCAATTAAATTATTATTTAATATATTTTAATTATTAATTTCATATGAAGACATATATTTGTGAATTTTTATTATATAATATATAGTTATGTATATATAGCAATAGCTAAGTTGTGTTTGTTTTTGAGAATAAGATAAGACAAGACATTAAGAATAGGACAAGACACTGATAGATAGAGACATTAAATTTTGTATTTTTATATTCTATTTGGTGATAAACTAGAACAAATTATGAAAATTTAATTTATTTTTTTTTCAAAAAATTTGAGATGAAAAATATAATAATAAAAAATATAATTATGAAAAATTAACAAGAATAATGAAAGAAAAAATGAAAAATAAATTGTGTCCCTTGTTAGTGTTTCTGTGTCCTTCTTGTCAGGATAGACACAAAATACACTAATTTTGTGTCTGTTTCAGTATCCTGTCTTTATAAACAAACGCAACCCTATTGACCTATGTAGGATTAATAATTATTAATAATTTATTTATACTGTATTTCTAGTCAATTTTTTAAGATATGAAAATGAAATTAATTAAATTTATTATAGTCCGACATACTTATAAAATTGTCAACTTCATTTGATGTTGAAACCAAATAATATAATAAATGACCGATTAAATGGATATGATAATTGCCTGGTGGGATGGCCTATAATGAATTAAACATAGCAATATCTATATATAATGTTTCCAAACTTAGATGGAGAGTAATGGAAATTTCTCAAAAGGGCTCAGTGTATATATATGAGACAATTCTTTATTAATTAAGATGTTCATTTTCTTTAATTAGAAGTCTTGGTTCAAATTCTGAGTATAAAAAATCAATATTAAAATAGTCATATTTCTTACAAAATCTCGAGTATAAAAAAAATTGTATTTGTTGGTTTCTCGCTGACTAATGGGTTGCTGTATGCATAAAACGGGATTCAAACTCCCGATAATAAACGAGTGAACTGACCACTCGACCAACCTAAATTAGTTAAAAATCTGTGTTTGTTGACTGCAAGTAATTCAACTAAAAATCCTATAAAGAGTTAAGACTTAAGAGTCTCACAATGAGATTTTTCTTTAAAAAAAAACGTGTGTATTCAATTTCAGTCATTAATGACTAATTATTCACTTATACTCTGTTCTTTCCTTTTTATTTTTTCCTCCTAAATTGGGCGAGTCACTTATATTAAAAGGGCTAAAACAAACAATGAAGCTATACAATTAAGATATTTTGGTAACTAAATTTAATTAAATTGGTCAAATAATTTATTGTGTAATAAATATCAATTAAAAAAAGATGAATAAAAAAGAATTAGTCAAATTTGATTATAAAATAATTTTGTCATGTAATATTTTTTTAAAGACGAGTACAGCTCACTAAATTTGGTTCCATCCCAAAGTGGATGCATGCATGGAATTTGGAATGAAAATGGATTGAAGAGAGTATCGATTATTTAATAATTAAATTCGGCCACTCTTGGGGCCTATCTAGGAAGCTACAAGTAATCACAATGGGCCATGAGATTTCTTGTTAAGCCCAATGCCTCAGTGGAAGCCCAAAAAGCTTTAAAAAATAACAGACGGTTGATGAAAAATATTTAGATTTAGAATCACTCAATGTCCTATAAACTCTGCTGCTAGATACTTAGAAATGAATATTAATAGAGGTGTTCTGAAATGTCTTGGTCGAACAGAAGTAGAAACCACCATAAACGAGTTACATGATGGAATCTGCGGACACCACACTGGAAGTAGGAGCCTAGCCACAAGAATACTCCAAGCAGGATATTTTTGGCCGATATTGAGAAAAGATTGCAGAAATAAGGTACAAAACTACGATGCATGTTAAAGATGCGCACCGCTCATCCACAGCCCAGCCGAGTTATTACATACCACCTCAGATGTCAGCTGGTCGTCCACAAGTGGGGGATGGACATACTCGGACCATTCCCAATCTCAACAGGACAGGTAAAATTTCTTCTGGTAGCTGTCGATTATTTCACAAAATGGATAAAAGCACAGCCTTTTGCGAAAATTACAGCCGAAAAGGGACAAAAGTTCATTTGGAAATCAATTATATGTAGATTCGGTTTACCTAGGAAAATCGTATCTGATAATGGCAGACAGTTTATGGATAAAAAGATCGCGTCATATCTAACCGACCTACATATCAAGCACCGTTTTTTCTCCGTCGAACACCCACAAACCAACGGGCTCGCGGAGGCAGCTAACAAAGTTATCTTGCAGGCCCTAAAAAAGAAACTAACAGATGCTAAGGGACGATGGGCCGAGCTTATACCAGAAGTGTTGTGGAGTTATAACACAATACCCCACACAACAACAAATGAAAGCCCATTCCGACTAGTATATGGTGCAGACTGCATGACACCCATAGAGATCAGCCAAGGGTCCACTCGGACCGAATACTTTGATGAGCAAGACAACTCGGAAGCCAGATCAACTGATCTCGATCTGATAAACGAAGAACGAAGCCTCACCGAACTAAGGCAGCAAGCCATGCAAGCGACAATACGAAAGCAATACAACAAAAAGGTGAAACCAAGAACATTACAAGAGGGAGACTTGGTCATACGACAAATGGAGGAAGTCTGAAAACCACCAGGACACGGGAAGCTAGCTGCCAACTGGGAAGGCCCTTTCCGCGTCTCCAAAGTCATCGGAAAAGGAGCATACTCCCTCAAAACACTAGAAGGAATACCCCTTCTTAACACTTGGAACATTTCATCTTTAAAAATTTATTACAGTTGAATTTTTATGTAAATATGAAATGGCCATGTACTCTTTTTCCTGATCACGAGGTTTTATCCCTAAGGAGGGTTTTACTCGGACAGGTTTTAACGAGGCCGACCACTTCATACCTTCCTTAAATGATTGATTCGTATATTAATGAATTTCACATTCCGCTAAACTATCTATACTTCAAACAATACTAAATGCATATCAATCAAATTGACAAATCAGCGTTGGAAATCGCGACCATCTAATAAATCGAACCGACCACATAAGTCGGGAACACCAATTCAGAATATCATCAAAGATAAAAACCTATCCAAAACTATTACTAAAATCAACATCTATTATCTAACTAGCAAACAAAAGCTAGAATTCACATTCATCCACATAAGAGTTTTCATAAGTAGTTAAAACCGACACCAAAATGGTCGGGCAACACAAATCCAAAATATTCCGATCGAACCAGAAACCAGCTACAAACACAATTAAAAGTACAAACGTTTTTTAAGAAGGAGGAGGAATGCTCTCAGCTTGCTCCTCGCAAGCCTCATCATTAGCAAGTTCACCATTAACAACAATCTTCGCCACATTGAGTTTCCTTACATCACAGTTCGGAGAAAACAATGTGACTTGGCTGACGGCACGATCAAACCCAGCTACGAACATATCCATTTTCTCCTCCTCAAGCTCGTTAATACGAGCAGCCATTTCACCTTTGGTCTGATCATTCTCCTTAACTTCAGCTTGCAGCAATCTAATTTGTTCTTGGAGACTGCCGACTTCATCTTCCCTCTCCTTCATCTTCGCGGTCACGTCAACGACAACCTCTTCCCTATCTTTCAGCCAGCGCTCAAGAGACGATGCCTTCTCCATCATTACCTGTTGCTCCGAACCTAACAACTCAGTAGCACGACCAACACACAACAGTCGAGAAGCAATAATCTACAGAGACAACAACAAAACTAATTAAAAAAAACCTTACAGGGACGAAAGAAAAGGGAATAAAGAGAAAATCCAACCTGAATAAACTTGCCCATCCCCTCGACTCCAGTCTGACGTGTAAGACCCATAACTCCAGAATATTGGGATACACGATCCGTATGCTCGGAAATCGGAAATTGGTCTCTCCACAGAGAATGCGAGTTCGCCCCAGGAATAAAACCATGCAATCTTCGTTACCTTTCAAAAACAAACTTCACAGCAGCAGTTTGGTCACCTTCAGAGATCACTTCCAAGGACTTTTCCGACTCAATCTTTCTCCTTTTTGGAGAAGGAGGAGGCTGAGCAGCAGAAAAAACAGCATTTCCATCTGTCTCTTTAACAGCCCCGGAAGTACTACCACCTTTCTCACCTTTCTTTTTCAAGTACGCTTGAAACTTGGCAGCATTCAAGTTCAAAACCCTACTACCTACCACAACAAAAAAAGCAAAAAGATGAATAAATAGGCAATCAGACAAAATCAAAGCATATAAAAACAAAATTACATATATACAATTCCAACCGTTCGTTGTCGTTTTCCTCTTCATATCTTAATAAATCAGGAATAGACAAATATTCTCCAGCAGCAAAGTTGTCAATTAAAAAATCTAACAAACAGTCCTCTTCCTCACTTCTCTCACTAGTTTCGAGGATTTGCAACGGTTCCGAACACCAGTATAAAGGAAATTTTCTATCAGCTCATTATCCAAATAAAAAGGATATTCAGACTCCAAAGAGAGAACTTTTACAAACATCGATTTAAAATTTTTAAAGGAAGATTTATACAATAAGAAGAGAGAGCAGCCAGGGAAGCTACTCAGAAACACCCAAAGCCCTCTGTAAACCCCGGTTAAATTAGTAGATAATTAGTTAATAAATTAGTTTTTAATAAAAAAATTAGAAATGCAAAAATAATATCAAATTAGGATATAGCACATCGAAACGAGAATTTTGACACCAATTTCGAAGAAATCGGTCCAAGATTGGACCAAACCGGTTGAACCAGGTCCGAATCGGGCCGTCGGTCCAACTGGACCAGCCTATTAAATGAACCCAGCCTTCTCATTCTCCCCATTTTAGCAATACACAGTGCTGAAGCAAACAGGGGAAGGAGAAGAGAAGTTCGCCAAAAACCTTATGGTAACTTCAACTCACCGTAACTTTCCGATCCGAGCTCCGATTGCCGCACTGTATACGGCCATACGTCCACCGCGTCAAGCTCTACGTTTCTACCAGAACAATTTCTTTGGTAAGCCATTAATCACTTCCAGCCATTCTTTTCCCCAATTTTCGAAATATTGGAGGGGATGTTGAATTTCTTTGATTTCTGATGTTTTAGGATCCAATTAGCTTGAGAAAAACATTCACTCTTGCTTATGTGAAGCTTGGGTAAGGAGAGGATACGATAATTCTATTTTAATTTCATTGAATTTGAGCTTTGAGTATTAAATTGGGTATATATGTGTTATAAATGTGTATTAGGTTGTGAATAAATAATTGGAGTTTGGAATTGTGAAAATTGGAACTTGGAGGAAGCTGAGCCTAGTGTTTAATGAATTCTGGAAGGGCTGTGTTTACATTAATTAAAATTGTCTTGAACGTTACGTGGGAATCGGCCAAGGTATGGTTTAGGTTTCTTGTATTTAATATATAATGTTCTGTGAAAACTTAGGCTAGATGACCATAAGATAAGTTGGAATGCAGGTGTATATTTAATGTTTAGCAATTTGTTGATGAATATATTTGGTTGGTGTTTGTTGAACAATGAGTGATTGATTATGGATGGAGATGGTTATTATGATAATTTGGAATGAATCATGGTTGAATTATTGCTTATTTGAGTATAGGTATATTGAAGAAAAGCTTGATGGGTTTGTTGAGATATGAAATTGTGTAATCCTTTAGGTTTTCATGTTGCCCTTGTTTGATTGTGCTGAGGTAGTCCGAATCCCTCACATAGATTTTGGATGCTGCGAAATGATTGATAAACAGCTTTTGTCAAAGCTGGTTATGGATCCTGCAGGCAAATTAGAAACCATAATAAAGCAGCTCCATCTAAAAAAGTTGGAAAAGAACGGCACCGGATGGGATCGGAGTCACTATTGAGGAATATCATGGACTCGAATTTCGTGACATGAACTTTAGGATCTCCGATCCCTTTATATGGCGTAAGGGTCATAGGAAGTGTAAAGTTCTTAGGCATTTTGAAACTCATTATCTCTTCGGAAAATGGGTTGGTTCGCCGTCTTCCGATTTTGGGGGGTGTTTCCCCTGTTTTGAGTTGGATTTCGACTGGTGCTATTGATCAGCGTTTGTTTTTTTACTGTCGACTTTTCGTTCTCCATTATTCTGCACTGTTGCTAACAGCTCGGCCATCCACTAATTTTCTGCTAGGAGGGCGGCGTTAGCGGCCATGAGGTCGGCATTAGTTTGAGGGTGTTGCTGAGTCTCGGAGAGATCGGTCATGCTTCCTTTTCTGCAAAGAGAAAGGGGTACAAGGCAGATATGGATAGGTTATAAAGATTAAAGTATCGGGATGGGGTGAAGTTAAACTCTTCGAGCCCCACGGTGGGCGCCAAATGTTCTTGCAAGGATATTCTTTCCGAGCTATACGTCGGCTCCTTGCTGATCTTGGTGTGCCTGATAGCTCTGGCCGAATCGGGAATACCCTCGTGAACTTGGACCCGAGCATGGTACCTGCAAAAAGGACTCCGACGCCCACGTCAGTAAAGGAATAATTTAAACAAAGAGCGTGTATGCGATTGTGGATATTATTCCGTAGTATGTTATCATGAGACGAATTATTTGTGTGTTTTATCATTGACACCGTGCTCGTTTTATAGCTTGGTGTGGAGTTTAACAGTTTGCTTCGTTCAAGATTCTAGTGACTGATTTCCTTCCGAAATTGTGGGGAGCATTCTGTTGAGATAGAGCCATTGTGTCGAGGTATGACTCGGTTTTATCCGAGATCTTAGGGGTACAGTACAAGAGAAAATCACTAAAAGTATGTTTGAAAATTATTTAACATAAAAAAGAATTTTTTTTCATGAAAAAATTTATTTTTATTTAAAATTTAATTTTATAATTTGAAATGACTATAATATATTAATAGAATATAAATCAAATTTAAAGAATGTATAAGTAGATTTAGAAATCAAATTTTTTTAGTCTGACTTATAAATGAAAGAAAATAAAAATTAAAATTTTCAAAAAAATTTAAATAATTTATTTTTAATTATTCTAAAATAAAAAAAAATTAAACTCTTAAATAAATTTTAATTCTTAATATTTTAAACAACCTCTAATAATTGTGCAGGCCGGGTCAGTTCTCTAGCCTTAAGCCAGGTAAAAAAAAAATTACTCAATGTCCAAAAAAAAAAGATTTAGAATCACTTAAATCCAACTAATTTTAATTAGTAAAGTGATCCTCATCCTATCATAAAAAAAAAAAAAAAGTGATCCTCATCCGCTCCTTGCTCCGTTTATGTAAGTATTGGATTCAAATCTCGCTTTTTTAATGTTTGATTATAAATTTATTTTAACTTTTGGTATTGTTAGAAATGTTGATTAATTTGAAGCTGATTAACTTGATTTATCTGATATTGTTGTTATTATGACCGATTAATTGATTTCTCTAGATTATATGAGCGTGATAGCTTCGAAATCGAAGCTTCGGAGCTCAAAAAAATGGAATCGCCGATTGCCTCTCTGGAGAACCGACCCGCCATCTTCGTCATCGGATCCTCCAACGTCGGAAAACGCACCATCCTTTCCCGTATCTTTTTCTTTCCCTTTCTTTTCTTTTATTTTTTTCAAAAAGCGTTTTTGGTTTTCCAATTTTATCTGTGATTGGACTATTAACTTGGTTGTTCTAATTTTAGTGCTTCATATTCATAGATATTGTTTTGAAGTAACACTCTCATCATAATTTGTTCTTAGATACTATAGTTCGTTTTTTACTTCAAGTAGTATTAGTTATGACTTCTGAAGTTCAATTGGTGTGCAAATGCAATAAGGTTTAGTTAATTTAAAGTGTATTATGTAGTCATTACTCATTAGATTCTATTGTATCAAATGTGTGTGTGATTGTCAGGATATGGATTGCAACAGTAAAATCCTCATTATGTGTTGATATTTGATTTGGCAATGCTTAATTTAGTTGGATAGCAACTGCATCAAAATCTCTTTTTTTTAATCAGTTGGAAAACATATCAATGGTGTGCTATGTCTGCTTTGCAATTGTTTCTTAATTTAGTTCTTCTGATATATTTTTACATCTAGTAATGTGGATTTAGTTTCATTTGATGTCAATTTTAGGGTTGCTCTCTGTTGACAATGAAGATGCTTTTGATTCTGCTTTTGAAGTGAATGTACGTGGGTATGTTGACTGTGAGTCACTTTTATTTTATCGAACTGATTCTGCAGCATAATTTTAAATCTTATTTGGTGTGTATTTTACTTTGGATTGAACAGATGGACTATCAACACTAAGTACTATACTGCTGATGTTTCTGTATGGATGGCTCATCTTCATGATGATTTTTCTGTTCAGAACCTGCCTGTGTTTCAACAGGCGGCAGCGTTGGTGATGGTTTTTGACATGAATAATGTTAGTTCCTTAACTTGACTCTTCCTCAATTTGTTTTTTGGACAGTGATTATTTAATCCATGACAAAATCTTCGGTTACTTTCACAGTTTTAGTGTGTTTGTTGTTTTGGCCATGAAGATCTCAAACAATGGTTTGAAGCAAGCAGACCAAGTTTCAACTTATTTTGACATGTTCAGCAACATTATGTTTGAGCTATATTCTAACATGGCTTTTACCCATGAATTATAGATTGGACAGAAGTTTAAAAAGTTTTCTTTCTTGTTAGACCGAACCTTGGTTTGCAAATTATAAACAAAACAAGTCAATATTCATGTGACTATTCTTCGGCTACTTTTTTTTATTCTGCCTGCCTTAAGTATGCATTTGTAGGGACATATGCATATAATGTTAATTTGATTTTCTTGTTATATGCAGCCATCTTCTCTAACTGCACTTCAAGATTGGGTATCTTGCACTGTCATTCAAAACTTTGAGATATTATTATGCATTGGAAACAAAGTGGACCTCCTTCCAGGTCATCCGGTTCATGCTGAATACAGAAGACGGTTATTGAAACTTGAAGACTCTACTATTGATCCTTATTCAGAGCTCCCTGAGTATGGAATATCTGAATCTGAAGGAACTAGTTTACTGGGAGATGAAGAACCATCATGGGATATCAGAAGGTCCTGCTTGGAGTGGTGCACCGAGCACAATATCGAATTCATTGAGGCTTGTGCTTCTAATGCTGATTTCGACAAATGTAAATTTTTCCTTCCTGTTTTAAAGCCAGCGCAAACAATTGAACAATAGTCTGATTTTTGCTCTGGCAAATGCTGATAAAAGAACCACCGATTGCAGGTTTGTCTATAGATGGTGATTTACAAGGAGTTGAACGGCTTTATGGTGCTCTTTCTGCTCATATGTGGCCTGGAATGATATTGAAATCTGGTGATAGGATTAGTCAACCATCATTTCCTACAAAGGAGGGTACTTTTCTTCTCCTACATTTCTTAAAGTGTGCTGTGTGGCACTTTTATTGATGTCAAATATATGCCAGGCAGTGCAATACAAGCACTAATTTTGGTTATCTGTTTTTCTTTAGAGTTATCTTCAGAAGAATCTGATTATGAACAAGAATATGAAGTTTTGTCAGCTGGTTCAGCTGATCCCTGGGATGGAACTGAACAAGAATGGGTATCTGCAACTTCTTTGGATGCTGGGGGATTGGTTCCTCAAAACAATACAAATACAAATTGTGAATACAAGATCGAAATTAAATCTGATAAAGATATCCCACCCACAACCTCAAGCACTGGGCCTGAAGATGAAGGTGACCAGAAAGTCTCACACAATATCATGCATTCTGAAGATGAGAATAAATGTCTTGAATTAGATGATTTGGAGCAGTTGATGTCTGAGATTGGAAACATGCGTGCAGGTATACGGTTGATGCCTGATTTCCAAAGAAGAGACATGGCTGCCAAGCTTGCTATGAAAATGGCTTCCTTATTTGGGGGTGAGAGTGATGAAGAGGAAACTTAGTTCATATTAGATGTTAACCCGACGTAATTCGGTTATAGGTTTGATGGAAACATCAATGCATGTCTTTCATGGTACTTCTATTTGGGCATTACTTGGAACTTGGAAGACATGCAACCTCTAGAACCCCGTCAACAAGGATTGGTTCCTTCTTCATGCTACCCTTGGTAACTGCTGAACATGGTTAAAATATTATGATGTGTGGCCATGTTCATGGTACTTTAACATGAATATGGTGTTGTTTGGGAAACTATGGTGCGCCCTGGGTCACATTCTGCAGTTCTGTAAGCTGAAGAGTTGATTGAAAAGTACTCACAAATCAAAATGCTTTCATTCACTTAGCTATAACAACCAAAAAATGGCATAGTCAAACTAGGTGATTAGTTGTTTTTCAAAGGATAAATTAGTTTCTTTACTTTCCTTATGACTCTTGCTATTTTTTAACATATGAACGATGCTGCATAGACTACCTAATATCTTTCAGAAACAATTGTCACATAGGTGGCAGCATATTTAGCGGATGGAAGAAGTTATGGTGGTTAAAAAGATAAAATTGCTCCTATCATAACTGCTCACATAATCCTAGCAAGTAGCAAGCATATTCTAGTAAGAGTCGAAGGTTGAGAAGCAGGCAGAAATGGCAGAGGAAGAAGAGTCGAAGGTGAATGCCTGCTGAAGAAGCGGAGCGATCACATAAAATTTTATTAGGCGGCTATATATTAAATTATTAATATATCCGGACAAAAGGTGCCATGTACAAAATTATATTTGTTAAAATATATATTTAAATATAAAATACATATTAAAATAAAATAAATTATATATATTTGTATATAAATATATAATAGTTAATTTTAGTAATTAATTTTTTATTATTATTTTTAATTATTAATTTAATTTTTTTAGTCTAATAATTTAATAATATATTTTAGTTTATACTTTTAAATATTGATGTAAAAAATAATAAATTTTAATAATTTTTTAATATTTTTTCTTTTTGATATACAATATACGAAAAAACGTTCCTGTGAAGGTATATGGATAATTTATTTTATTAAAGTAGGAAAATCGTATTTGAATATATATATATATATTTTAAGGAAAATCTTATTTTCCTAATCGGTCTTCATCTAACGGTTTCAAATTCAATTCATGGATAGTCACCAAAAAAAAAATTCAATTCATGGATTAAAAGTGATGATAAAATAAATAAATAAAATAAAAAATTATTATCCTAGGAGACAGGCGATTCCTCAAGGCAGGTCAGGTTAATTGTATGACTGCTAACAGATTGCAAATATTTGTAACAAAGAAAGAAAAATGTATATACTTCTCTGGAATATATAAATAGTGAATGCTGTGATGTTTAAAAAGTAATATTTAATTTAAAAGATATACAAATAAATAATTTTTAAAAAATTAAAATTTATTATAAAAAAAATAAGTTAGACAAAATTTAGGTTTCGATTCATAGACACCATAGAATTGGTCATATAATAAATAATTAAGTATCCCCCAATCATATCAACTTTTATATTTTTATAATACCAATAACCAATGAGGGGGAAAATCAGTGCAATGAGAGAGACAATTCTTTAAGTGAAATTAATTAAACTTTTAATATTTGATTTTAAATCATGTGCTAAGAGCCTAAGATTCCTTACAAATCTAGCTAGTTAGTCAAAAAATAATTAACCCACCATGTGCTATGATTCCTTACAAAAGCGTCGTCATCCATGGTTGAAATTTGAACACTGTATCTCATAAAATAAACAAAATTAATGGTCCTATATAAAAGGTGATATCTATATTATACAGAAGAACACATAGCAGCCTCTGCAAGTTGCCTTACCAGTTGCCATCATTTCTTGTCTCCTCTAATAAAAGCAAAATTGAACTCTTCTAGCTCCACTATATTTATATGTATAGTTCATGCATGTATCAGGTTCTATATACTCATTCCAAATCAAGTCTAACAATGGCTGCTATTAGGAGCTTAATCAACAAAAGGGTTTCTTCATCAGATGCTATGATGAGTAGATTATTCTACACTACCTTATCAGCTGAACCCATTAGAGATCTAGCAAATGATCTTCCCAAAACCAACATCAAGAATCATGTCTCCCATGTAATTAATATAATAACCTTGCTTATTTCATTTCATATTTATCAATACTATGAAACACAATAACTCATCACTCTTGTTTTCTTTTCAGCTCATTGGGAGAACTCCACTTGTTTATCTTAACAAAGTAACTCAAGGTTGTGGAGCTTTTATTGCTGCCAAGCAAGAAATGATGCAACCCACTGCCAGTGTCAAAGACAGGTCTTAATTCTATTTTAACTATGCTAGTATGGTTTAATTACTTTTTTTTTAAATTAAGTTCTTATACTGCTTTTAATTTTGTAATTAGGTTATTTTTGGTGTAAAAAAGATAGAGTTAACTGAAGGTTTAATTACTCTGTCACTGATTTTTTTTTATTAGGTTCTTATACTTTTTTTTTTCTTTTCGATTGAGTCAATATACCGTGACAAAAATGGTTGAATTATCATAATTTTTCGTTAAATAAAACGAATATGTCTAACACTTGATTGAATATTCGGTATAGTTTAACAGAATAATCTGTTAATTTCAACGTTTTTGTCACGGTAGAGACTTACTTACAAAAGCTAATATTGTATAGAGACCTAATTGAAAAAGAAAAAAGTATAGAGACCTAATTGAAAATTTGGTAAAACTATAGGGACTGATACAATAATTAAATCTTAACTGAATATTTCTCTACAAATTGAAGTATCCATAATTAAGAACCTAATTAGATCTTTAACTACATATTTTTTGAGAAAAATATTCCGTTAATTTTAATGTTTTTGACATGAAAATGATCCAATTACAAAATTAAAAGCACTATAAAGACTCATTTGAAAAGAAAAAAGTATAGGGACCTAATTGCAAATTCGGTAAAACTATGAGACCAACCGAATAATTAAACCCATTATATATACATCTGTCTTCGCCTATCAGTTTTAAATTATAAATAATTTTCTTAATGGACAGAGCTGCATATGCTATGATCACAGATGCAGAGAAAGAGAATTTGATATCACCAGGAAAGGTTGGCCAAACTGGTTTATTTTGTGGCAACATCATCAATTTTTTACTTTACTAAGCTATTAACATATTGTTGAAGATTCTCATATTTGATTTAATTAATTATTTATTATGGTTTAATATGGTGTGTAGACAACTCTTATTGAGCCTACTTCTGGAAACATGGGAATAAGCTTGGCATTTATGGGTGCTTTGAGAGGATACAAGATTATTTTGACCATGCCATCTTACACAAGTTTGGAGAGAAGAGTTACCATGAAAGCTTTTGGAGCTGAGTTAGTACTCACTGATCCAACCAAGGGAATGGGTGGAACTGTTAAGAAGGCTTATCAACTTCTAGAAACCACACCAAATGCTCACATGCTACAACAATTTTCAAACCCAGCCAATAGTCAAGTAAGTACTTCAATATTATACACCACACATCACTAAGATTTAAGTTATATGTATATAATGTACATTTTTTAGGATATGTATACCAGATCAAAGGGTGTTAATGTTGGTGAATTTGGATCCTCTAAATTTTAAATTTTAACTTTAGAGGATATAGTGTGATCTGTTACCGTTTATTTCATAAGTAGGATCAAGAGAAAATATAAGAGAAAAACTATTCAAAGGTGAGAGATCACACTTTATCCTCTAAAGTAAAATTCAAAATTTAGAGAATACAAATCCAACATTGTATATTATATAAATTAGGTAGTGTTTGCTTTCATAGACTAAAACTGAGACTATGGGACTGGGATTCAATATTGTGTTTGGTGGCCACAGACTAAAACCAAAATTTCAATATTTTCAGTACCTCTAGAAAGTGGGAACACAGATACTTAAATTTTAATAATATTTCTTCTCAAAAATATCTCCATTTAACTTTTAACATTCAAAATCTACTCAATCTTCATATTTATCTTAAATTAAATATAATATTAAGACATAACTCAATCCAATATATTTTACACTAAACACAATATAAAGACTTAATTAGTCTCTGTCTCCCAGTCACAGTCTCTTAGGTAGCGTTTGGTGGAGAGACAGAGACAGAAAGACTGAGACCGAGAGACAGAGACTAAGAAACAGGAATTGAAATAAATCTCAGTATTTTGTTTGGTGCAAAATGAGAGACAGGAATTGAAACAAGAATGAAACTCTAATTTAATTTGCACAAAGGATAAAATTAGAATTAATTAATTGAAATGAAAATATTTTAGGTATAAAATGTTATTAAAGTTTCAATCTCCATCTCTAAAAATTTCAGTCCCCTATGTCCCTACTTTTTGGAGGTACTGAAATACTGAAATTTTAGAGATAGAGACAGAAATTTTAGTACCAGTCTCTGAACTAACAAACACGATACTGAGTCTCAGTCTCTCAGTCTCCTTTCCAAACGTAGTCTTATTTAACTTTAGAAAAAAAATATGTTATTTGTCCTTAACTATTTATCGCTATAAGAAATTTGTTGAATAGCAACCGATTCAGTAACCGATAGACAAACATAAGCGACCAATTCAGTAACAAGCTATTTTAGTTGCTAAATAGGTCACTAATTTATAATTGAATTACCGGTTCAAACCAGATGTTAATTAGTTAATTACTAAATTGAATGTTTTTAGTGGATTTCTTGTAGTGATATATGTTTAGAAAAATGAAATATTTTGATGATTCAAAATTGGAATGTCATGAAATGCTTTGAAATTGGAAAAAGAATTGATTGTTAAAAGAAAAATGGTTGGGGAATCAGGTGCACTTTGAGACAACAGGTCCAGAGATATGGGAGGAAACAAATGGACAAGTTGACATATTTGTCATGGGAATAGGCAGTGGAGGCACAGTCACTGGTGTAGGAAGATACCTTAAATCCAAGAATCCTAATGTTAAGGTCAGTTTAATTATTTCTTTTCTTAACATCCTATAGTGAAGTATTCAATTTTCACTCATCAAATTAAATTCCTTGAATAATTATTATTTTGTTGTGTCATTAGATATATGGTGTGGAGCCAGCTGAAAGTAATGTTCTAAATGGTGGTAAACCTGGTAAATATCATGCTTACCCTTTTCATTTATTTATTTATTTTTGTGAAACTTTGGCTTTTCATAGTTATTTATGATTATTCATATGATATAGGTCCTCATGAAATTGCTGGAAATGGAGTTGGATTCAAACCAGATATACTGGACATGGATATAATGGACAAAGTTATTGAAGTAAGCATATATATATTAGGTTAAAGTTTTCTAATTTTTTGTACCCATAATTATTATTGGTCACTTATCAATTACTTGCATGTTAGGTCCGAAGTGAAGATGCAATTAACATGGCTAGGCAATTGGCCTTAAAGGAAGGACTCATGGTAAGTATTCAAATGACTCTGTTTTTCTTCTTTTTCTTTTTTTTTTTTAGAAAAAATGACAAATAAGTCTTTAACTAGTTGAAAATACAAAAACGCCTCTCATCTTTTAAAATACAAGAAGTTTGTCCGTCCAAAATATATAAAGACAAGTAAATCCCTCGCAAAAACTTAGATATCTCACATTTTAAAATGTAAAGAACGCTTTTGATTTTCTATTAGTCAATCACTTATTTGTTTTCCAATTAAAAGTCAGTGACATATTTATTCTTTTTTTTTTTTTTTTGAAAAAGTTGTATTGATTTGAGTTGACTTGGACTATTATAAGGACAAAATTTAATTTCCATCCTAATTTAATTTTATCTATTAAAAATTAAAGGATTAAGACTGGCTGAGATCTTTTGTTTAAAGAAATGAAATGTTAAACCACTTGAACCAGCAAAATGTTCATATTCAAATGATGATTATATTAATGGAGTAATATATCAAAGTTATATCTATGATTACAATGTAACTTTACTTTTATTTTAACTTTTTTTCTTCTTTCCCTAATTGTTTTGCAGGTAGGGATATCATCTGGAGCTAACACAGTTGCAGCACTCAAACTAGCCAGCATGCCTGAGAACAAAGGCAAACTCATTGTGGTAAGAATAGTAATGGAACCATTTATATATCTAATAAATTATTTACTCTACTCTAACTTGGTTTCAAAATACTTATTCTTTTCAACAAAGTAGTTTAATACATTCAAAAGTTAATATATATTTAAACACAATTTGTATCTAAATATATTAGCTTTTTAAGTTAAAAAAAAAATATAAGTCTCTTTAGGTCACTAACAATCATTGAAAATACAAAATATATAAATTCTTCTGTTGACTAAAAAATTAATTTGTCATTATTTTTACCTTTTTAAATGTGTCATTTTACCCAAAATATGCTCTTATTTTATTAAAAAAATGAGAAAAGTACCCAATATATATTTAAGGGAACAAGTTTCTTACTATTACTTAGTTGCTAAGTAACACTTATTAGTAAAATGATGTTGATGTTGATTGTTATGTTATCTCAGACTGTTCATCCAAGCTTTGGAGAGAGATACTTGTCTTCTATTCTGTTCCAAGAGCTTAGGAGAGAAGCTGAAAACATGCAGCCAGTATCTGTTGATTAATTAAATTAAATTGCCTATTATTACAAGGAACCATTTTGTTTTTTTTTTTTTTTTTTAATTTTGGTGTAACCCCTTTTTTTATTTGATAATACTAATATTTATCATATCTTGTAATCAAGCATTGCCAAATTTATATATTTAATTTTGCCACCTCTGTTTTTGAGAGCATAACACACCATTTATTTTAAAGATATCAATAACTGAGTCTACTAATTGAACTTAAAAATTTTACATAAAGAATTGGTGATAGTGATAACAACTGTTACTGTTCTGAAACAAAAGCATGAAGTTTATTCTTTCTAAAGTCCTCTAAGGAGAACATATCCTTTAACTTCAATCAAAGTCTATATGTTATGTTGAAATCTCATAATGTAAAAGACACTATATGAATTTTAGAGATGTAATTGAGTTTTATACACTTTATAAATGGTATTTTGAGATTGGTAGAAAAAAAGCAAGCAAAATAAATAAATAAAAGGATAAATTTCAAAACAACAAGAAATGAATAAGAATTTGTATTAGATTTTTTCAATAAAGAATTGCATTTTCAATACAAAACAGAGTCAAAGTGCTATGTTAATAGTTCAAGAACAGCATTGTGATTGGTCCAAAATGAAAAAACACATGACAAATTCAGCAATTTAGGGTTTGGACTAATGATTTTCTATCCTTTCAATAGGTAACAAAATCTGGTTGCTCCCTAACTAAGCATCGATTTTGACATATCATGATACAGTGATTTCTAATTGGCTTGAATGAGTTGTTTGAAGATTTCATTGTAAACGTTGAAAACAAAGCGATCTTTGGCTGCAGTTCTATGCAATTTATTGTACTTGCAAAAATACCTCAAATCTTCTAAATTGCAGAACCCTATGAACTGACCTAACCAAAGAAACAACCAATTGATGGAGTGTTCCTTCCGGTTTCCAATAACAGGCTTCACGCTTTTTTCTTGGCCGCAGAATTTGCATGCAATCGGATTAGGGTTCCTCCACTCTTTTGGACCTCTACTATGCAAGGAAGCTCTATGATCCTTCAAGAACTTTCCATGCTCTGCAGCCTTTTTATTTAAATCAAACTCCATTTCGAATCTTTCGCCACAGCTTCCGCATTGAACGTCTCCGTTGATTGTTAAGATCTTGTTTTGGTTGAGATATTGGAGTGTGTGGATTTTCGCTGGACGATCAGTGGCCCATGGAAACGGAGGAGTGATGACTATGTTGAGGTCGTCGGTAACGGCCCGTGCCGGTGGTGGCGATGAAAACTCTGGATCTTGTGAATGATTGGAAGAAGGTGAAGGTTCGGTAGGGAAGAGAGAGAGTGTCTGCAATTCTCTGATTTCTTGATCTTGAGGCTCTGGATTGGGAGGAGTAACCGCCGCAAGCTTTGGTTTCACGTTGCGGTGGCGGTGGTGGTGGTGGTGGTTGGTGGAGGCTGATGAAGGTTGATCTTTTCTCTTGTTATTCTTGTTCTCCATTGTTTTGGAGTTCTTTGATTGTTCTTGAATTTTCTATAATCTTTCTTCGATGGTTTTGAGTTTTTGGAGAATGAATGTGTCTAAATCCGTTTGTAATAACTTTTTGAATCTCAATTTGAATTTAATTATATATATATATATATATTATTCATACAAATCAGGTAATAGTAATAAATAATACATTAATTAGATAAATTAGATTTATAAGTAATGTTTTAGCAATTAAGTTGACATAATTTTTATAGGAGGAGTGTTAAGTAACCAATAATATTTTTGAACAATATGAACAATTATCAATTAAATAAAAATATATTATATTTTTAAATTATTTATCTAAATTTTAATATTAAAATAACCATCGTACACTTAGTGAAATGAACATCCAACTTTACATTGTTTAATATTTTTATTATCTACTTATACTTTTCCTTTTTGCAAACATAACTTTGCTAGAATTATTATCTAGGCCAATTATATCGTAACTGTAAATTGGTATCTAATTATTTAAAATTTAAGTCAAATTTAAAAAGATAGAAATAGTCAAATAAGTCAATTAATTTAAATTGATTTATTAGTTAGTTTACTTTAAATAAATATAAAAAATTTGAATTTAAATCTAATAATATTAGACAATTCTATAATGATAATAAATTTTGTGTCTAAATTATTTAAATATAAATATTAAGAGATAAGACTTACTTTTTTATAAAAAATAAAACGTGTATTTTACAAATATCATGAAACATATCATAACATTATGTCAATTGATTTTTGGCTTTAGCCAAGAATAATAAAGATAGAAATTAAGATATCGTGGAATAATTACTCAATATGGATTTGGATCCTCTAAAGTTTGAATTTCACTTTAGAGAGTAAAGTGTGATCTCTCACCATTGATTTCATAGGTGGGACCAAAAATAAATATGAAAGAGAAACTATTCAAGGGTAGAAGATCACACTTTACTCTCTAAAGTGAAATTCAAACTTTAGAGGATCCAAATCCACTCAATATAACAACTGCATGCATATTTGGTGCATATATACTATTTTTTATCATTGTTATAATGTCAAACATGGTTTACATTTTTTTTATCTACAAATAAAAGAATTTAAATTATAAATATTAATAGAATGAACTTTGTTTATTTGACCATTTAATAATAATAATAATAATAATAATAATAATAAATAATTTATATTTCGTCGTGTATCTAGCACTGGCAATATATATCATATTCGCAGGTATTCAATTCGCACCAACTCGTTCGAATAGAGTTGTCTACCCGATTTGCTACAGATAGGGTGTGGTGTAGTGCGAGTTTTCTATGAACATTCTTTGATGGTTTTGAATATTCGGAGAATGAATATGTCTAATTTAAAGTAACTGATTTGAAATTTGAACTCTAAATCCGTTTGTAACAACTTTTAAATTTTAATTTAAAAAGACAAAATGAATAAAACGATGGCTTATTTTTAGTTATATGTGTTATTATTCATACAAATCGGGCAATATAGTAATAAATAATACATTAATTAGATAAATTATATATCATGCCTTAATAATTAAGTTGACGTATGTTTTACAAACATAAATTTATCAGAGTTGTTATCTAGGCCAATTATATCGTAACTGTAAATTGGTACCTAATTATTTAAAGTTTATGTCAAGTATAAAAAGATAAAAATAGTCAAATAAATCAATCAATTTGAATTGATTTATTGGTTAGTTCACTTTAAATAGATACCAAGAATTTAAATTCAAATCTAATGATATTAGACAATTCTATAATGACAATAAATTTTGTGTCTAAATTATTTAAACTAGCGACTCAATAGGCATCAACCACTTTTTTATTATTTTGGAGAGAATAATTTTTATAATTTTATTTTTAAAATTATAAATTTAATAAAGTGCTATGTTAATAGTTCAAGAGCAGTATTGTTATTCGTCCAAAATCAAAAACACATGACAATTTAAGAAATTTATTATTGTTTGAATATGAACAATATAACACAAAACCGACCTTAGCTCAGTTGGTAGAGCGGAGGACTGTAGTGGGTTAATAACTCTCAGATATCCTTAGGTCGCTGGTTCGAATCCGGCAGGTCGGATTTCTTTTATTTTTTCAATATTTTTAAGATGCTATCAACAAATAGAATAGGAATTTTAATATTTTATAAGCATATAAGAAAAGAAAAAGCAAAAGAATAGCAACTTCTCGGAGTTAGCTTGTTAATATAGTTGGAAACTTGGAATGCACTTTATTAGTTTATTTCACTCCTCACTTCTTTACTTGGTAGAGTGGACTGGTATATGCTATTGAATTTTCTACAATAAGTCAATAACAAAGATTGTGACTTGTGACTTGTGTATCATGGCCATAAATAGTTCAGACTTCAGAGGCTTCTGGGCTATGGTGTATTTTTTTTTTTTTTTTTGTAAAGTTAGGAATGAGGTTTAAATTCGAAATTTTTAGGTGAAGATAGAAAATTTATACCATTTGAATTATAAGTCGTTATAATTAATTAATATTTAGATTGGTTTTAAGCTAATCTATTATATTTGAAATATACGACAAAAATATTATTTTTAGTGATATAGTTAGAAAAATGCTTCTTCTCATAATCGCAAGCTTAAAAATACTGCTTTCATTTATAAATTGTCAACTTCAATTATAATTTTTTATCCAAATTCCAAATATAATGTTTTTTTTTTTTTGAAAAATCCTTTTCAACTTGAATTTAAAAAAAAAAAAAACATTTTGCAATGATTCCAAACATGCCCTAATCAGAACAAATATTATACGTTCCTTAATTGAAGATGCCAGATACCATGGCAGATACCAATTCTGGTTGGTACGGTGGATGCATATTCTCTAATGTTGCACATGTCTGCATTGTTTCCCCATTGTTTGTGGTGTGTCCCAATTTGCTAATGCAACTATTTATTTTCTCTATGTTTAATTGGAAGCTTTTGATGCCCTACACATGTTGTTCACACTTCACTACTGCATTTATTTTTGGACAAAGTCTTATTTGTAATTTTTTTCGTATGAAGTTAATAATCGAGAATCGTCAGATCATTTAACATATTTTACTAAATTATTATCTAATATTTTTTTATTATCAACTTTACCTGAAGGTAAGGCTCAATTTTATGGTTATAGAAGCCTTGTATGTGATGTGTCTTAATATGGATTTATGAGGTACAAGACAAATCTGTGAGATAGCTTTTTATGAGTGTCAGAATGTAGAACTCAAATTCTACGAGTTATTTGATTTAAAAATTTTGTTGAACAAATCGAATGGTCTGATTTGGAACTGAAGAAATTTATTCTCTGTGTTCTTTACATGTCAAAATTTTTATATGAATGGGAAAATCAAATCGCACGGTTTAACAATTCGGACCGTCCGTTTATCATGAAGGAACTCGCATGGTCCGAATTCTCTGTTACTCTGATACCACACAAATATGAAGTACCTGTATTTTTTATAACCCAATCCAATTCCATTGTTACTTTCATATTCAAATTTAAAAAGGTGAAGGTAACGGTATGCGAGTTTCTACCTCCTTTTTTCGAACTTTGTTTTGATATATTTTTTTCTTATATCTTCTCTTGTTTGAATTTTAAAGGCAATAGTATTAGTTTGGGTTAGTTGAGTTCACAAATTAATATATAACAGTTTGTGTGTATGTTATATTTAAGTTTGTGATTTAACATTCCTGACCCTAATTTTACTACATCTCTTCAAACAAATAATGCTAACTTTGTTTTACTCGAATTCTATTATTAATTAAGGTTTGCATTGTTAATGAAGCAAGCATAATAGGCACAAAAAAAAAATGCTGAAATATAGGAATGAATGTCCCCTTCAAAAAGGGTATTCAATAGTACAAATTACAGAGCTTCTATAAAGTGAAAATATCAAAAGAATAATAATGAAGATGAATTCAAATTTTGCAAGCTTGTTAGTTCATGGATGAGGATGACATTGACCTCAATAGTAGCATATAGGATAATTTTAAAATCAGAGTTTCTCAAATGATTTTGACTATATGCCAAATTGGGTCAATACTTCAATCTAACTTGAAAATTATTCATACTTAGAACTCGAATTCAAAATCACTATTATACATTCATAAAGGGAAAATAACATTGTCATTTGAATCAACTACCAAGTGCTAGCTTCTTGAGGGCATATTCAATAGTTAACAAACTTATTAAGGGTTCAAACATACATACATAAATTTAAAATTTTTATGGTATTTCATAAATTGACTATCAAAAATTAATACATTATAGATTTAAATTTTATTTAAAAATTTGTATTGATTACTGTATAAATAGAATTCAAAATTTTGACACTTAATTAAAAAAATAAGTGAATTACCATTTCAGCCAACCTAAATTGATGAATTTGGAGTTAATTCTTAAAGTGATTATTGAAATTTGTCGCTTCCATTTAAAAGATTATTGAAATTTTAATTACACTAATAAAATCATCGCGACTGAAAAAATTGCACCATGACAATCTCCCATCCCTTTACGTCAAGTTACTCTTCACGTCGTTAGTGATCTCACACATACCCTTCCATGTTGAATTAGAGAAAATAATGTGACTTTAGTTATCGGGCTAAATACTTGATTAAACGATGTTGTTTATTCTTAATGAGTCATAAAACATCTTATTTTTCACAAAAAAATATATATGACCATTAAAATTAAATGAAATTTCATAAAAAATTTAACGTTAAAACTACAACAACAATGTTTTATCTAAGAAAGAGAATAAATGATTAACATGATACAATCTTTTCAATCTTAGAAACGTTTATATAATACAATTGAAATTTTAAAATTGTTTCTTTAAACAGCCAATCTCAAAAACTACTTTAATATTTAACTCGTTAATTTAATTTCTCAAATATGTAATATTTTATCTTTTGAAAATAGATATATCTTTTCAATAAATTTTACTAAACTCATAATTATTATTAGAGCACCTTGTTACCAATAAAATTGAAAGTTTTAAACTTGAAATATAAACAAATAATTATTTTTAAAAATTCATTCTAACCATTTAATTAACCTAATAAATATTTTTAGGGTACATTTAACATACTTTTAATTAGATATTAAAGCATATTACTCCTCAAAGTAAATTAAAAAAAAAATAAATAAAGGGTAACTCCACTTCCATATATAAATTAAAAAGAGTTTTAAGTATATTAAAAAAATTAATATTTTAATTATTTTAACAGTTGATTTTAATTATAAAAAAAAATATATATAATATATATTAATTAAAATTAACGATTAAAATAATTTTAATACTGATATTTTGGATACACTTAAATTTTTTTGTTTGTAGATTATAGAGTATAGATTAGAGAACAAGATGATGTAATTTTGGGAAAAAGGAGGGGCAATCTCAATGGATACCTTCCGTTAAAAAGGAACCAAAGCAAACCCGACCCAACTATCATTGTCATTTTTTTAAGACACAGAGAGAGATTTTAATCTTTCTCTCACTACCGAGTACCAACCTCAACCCAAAATTAAAAAAAAAAAAAAGAAATCAATTTTATTAAAAAAATTAAAAAGAAAGTTAGGGTTTGACCAGAAAAAAATTGCACACAATCGCGTGCGACCCACATAGTGGAATTCACCGATTCGGACAAGCCTCGTTCCTCTCAGTGAACCTTCGCCCCCCTCTCACCAAAGATCCACACCCACTTACCCCTCTTCTTCTTCCGAAATTCGCGGCTTTTTTTGGAGAGAGAAAATCGGAGCTTTTTAGAGAGAGAAAAAATGGCAGATGCTTCTATACCCTGAATCCAGAACAACGAAAAGATTGGGCCTTTCTTCAATTTTGTACTGATTTGAGGCTTTTTTAACCTTGTGGGCTCTCCAATTTTGATGATTTTTGAGTTTTTCTGTTTTCTTGAATGATGGGGTGTTTGTACTGTGAGTGATCTAAATTTGGGGGTTGGGGAATTTGGTGGGTGGATTTGTGCTCCATGCAGTCAGGTGGCGGTGGCCGGAACCCTGGGGTTGGCCGGACGGGCTCCACGGCGACGTCGTCAGCTGCGGCGTCGCCGTCGTCTTCGTCTTCGGCATCCCAATTGGGGCTTGATCAGCATCATCTTCAGCAGCAGCAGCAGCAACAGCAGCAGCAGCAGATAAGTTCTAGTAGACAGGTGTGGATTTTTTATGGAGGGTTTTGAAGCTGAATTTCTATGATTTTTTTTTTCCGTAAAAATGTGCTCTTGAACAATGTTATGGTTTTGGATAACATGGCTTATCGGTAGTGTGATTGTGTGAGTGAGGGGTGTGGTTTATGCCTTTATGGGGTGTGTGTGTGTGTGTGTTTTTTTTTTTTTTGGCCAGTATTATCATTAGCAACTAATTTGACTTGATTCTGAGTCAGCTATTTTGCAGTTGCTTTTGGATTTTTTGTTTCTTCGGTTTATAGGATATGGCTTCAGCAATTAATTTGACTTGAGAATGCAACTGCTGATAGTGAATTTATGGAGCTTAATTATTTTGTAACAGTTGGTTTGGGGAGGGGACTTGGGAATTGGGAGTGCCGTTGATTTTGGAAATTGGGATGCAGTGGAATTTGCATTTGTTTATTTTATTTAAATTTATGACAACCTCGTACCTATCTTGTTTTGTTGGTCCGGTTTTGGTTCGTTTTGGTTTTTCTCTCTTTCCTTCCTTTTAAAGACCAATTAAATTTTTGTGTACTATGAGTCAAACTAGGCATGTTTCAGTTCAGTGGAGTGCTGCTAGGTAATGTTGTCAGCTTTTGAGTCAGAAGTTTCCATTTGATCACACAAACAATATGAACTTTGCTGTGGTTTTTGAATTTCTTAGCTAATTTGTCTTCTTACATTTATTTTTATGTTCATATGGGATCTAAAATTATTGGCAACGGAAAACATTAACCCTTTTTGTGTAAACTACTTTTCTGAAATGTTGGTGCATTTGCTTTTTGGACTTAAATGACGATTAGATAATTATATGAATGATTTTCTGCATGTCATATTGTCAAGGTGGTTTGGAATCAGCTATATTGTTTCTGGTTTTATATTGTCACTTAAGTGGAGGGCACTGTCTGCTTTTTTTCTTCTTATGTACTGTAATTGTATAGGGCATATTATCCATGGAATTTTCATTTCTACTTACACCTTTAACCTTAAAATATCTAAAATCACCAGTACAATTGTGTAAAACTTTCCACTGAATGAACTTGTTATACTTAATATTTTTTTGGTGGTTATTTCAACCTTGATATTGATGAAATTCGCATTATCACCTTACATCTTTGTGTTCTTTTAAACTTCAGAAAGAAACGATTAATGGTTTCGGGGTCATGACCTTTTTCCCGGTTTTGTATATGCAGTCATTTCAACAACAGTTACTTAGAAAACCTGAAGGGAATGAAGCTTTCTTAGCATATCAAGCTGGGCTCCAGGGTGCCTTTGGGAATAACAATTTCTCATCTCCTGGTGCCATGCAATTGCCCCAGCAGTCTCGAAAGTTCATGGAATTAGCTCAACATGGTGCCAGCCAAGATGGCCAGTTCAGGGCTCAAGGTGTTGAGCAGCAAATGATGAATCCTATGCATCAAGCATACCTTCAATATGCACTTGCACAACAAAAATCTGCGATGGGAATTCAGTCGCAGCAGCAAGCTAAAATGGGAATGTTAAACCCATCTCTGAAGGATCAGGAAATGCGCGTGGCAAATCTGAAAATGCAGGAAATGATGGCTATGCAGGCTATGCATCAAGCTCAAGGATCATCATCTAGGAATTCTTCCGAACATGTGTCACGTGGGGAAAAACAGATCGAGCCAGGACCGCAGACAGCTCCTGATCAGAAGACTGAAGGAAAGCCTTTATCCCAAGGACCAGCTATTGGACATGTAATGCCTGGCAATGTGGTGAGACCAATGCATGTGCCAGAATCTCAGCAGGGAATTCAAAATTTTATGGCAATGTCTGCGCAATACCAGGCTATGCAGGCATGGGCACGCGAACGCAACATAGATTTGTCGCATCCTGCAAATGCTAACATAATGTCGCAGCTCATTCCAATGATGCAGGCAAGGATGGCCTCCCAACAAAAGGTCAACGAGAGCAACGTTGGTGTTCAGTCAACACCTGTTCCTGTTTCAAGGCAGCAGGTCACTTCTCCAGCTGTTGGAAGTGAGGGTTCTGCACATGCTAATTCGTCAAGTGAAGCATCTGGGCAGTCAGGTTCTTCAAAAGCCAGGCAGTCAGTTCCACCCGGCCATTTTGGCTCCACAACAAATTCTGGCATAGGCAGTGGCTCCAGTGACATGGTGATGCAGCAACTTGGTGCTCAAGGAAGAGAGTCTCCAGCTTCTTTGAGGCAACCAGTCTCAGTGGGAAATGGAATGCCCTCTGTGCATCCTCATCAGTCTTCTGCCAACAGGAACTCAGGTGCAGAACATCCCATGGGTGCAAAAACTTCATCATCTGGTTCAGAACCCCCGCAAATGCAAAACTTAAGGCAGTTAAACCAATCCTCATCTCAGGCCGGAGTTCCAACAAATGAAGGTGGCTCGGGAAGTCATGCTAAATCTCAAACGGCACCACCAGCTCAGATGCCTCAGCATCGGACAGGAAGCGTGTTTACCAAGCAGCAGCTTCATGTTCTTAAAGCCCAAATACTTGCATTTAGGCGGCTGAAGGTTAGATCTCTGCTTCATTTCATTCTATCTGTCTGAGTGTGTTTGCATTATTTGTGCATGAGCTATTTATATATTCCTATTAAAATATGCTGCCTATAATCTAATTTTGCCTTTTCTATTTGTTGATAGAAAGGGGAAGGTACTCTGCCTCAAGAACTTCTACGTGCTATTGCTCCGCCGCCTCTTGAGATGCAGGTGCAACATTCAAATCATCCCACAGGAGGACAAAATCAAGACAAACCTTCTGGCAGTATCGCGGCAGAACAACCAAGGCACACTGAACCCAATGCAAAGGATTCACAATCTATCCCAGCTATTAATGGACAGAGTTCTTTAAAGCAGGAACCCTTTCCCAGAGAAGAGAAATCCGTTGTACCACCGGTTCCTGTGCAAGCTGTTATGCCACCTGCACCAAAGGAATCTGCTCCAACATTATCTGCTGGAAAGGAAGAGCAGAAATCAGTTGCATGCCCTGATAAGTCAGACCAGGACAGGGACAGTGATCGTGGAAAGAACAGAACTCCTCCTAGGAATGATTTAGTGCTAGATAGGGGAAAGGCGGTTGCACCGCAGGCTTCTGTATCCGACTCAACCCAAATTAAGAAATCGGCACAAACAAGCACTGTTTCCCAGCCAAAGGATGCGGCATCTACTAGAAAATATTGCGGACCCCTATTTGATTTTCCTTCATTCACTAGGAAACATGACTCTTTTGGGTCATCGATGATGGTAAACAATAATAATAATCTGTCACTGGCATATGATGTCAAAGATCTTCTTTTAGAGGAAGGCATGGAAGTACTTAACAAGAAACGTACAGAAAATTTAAAGAAGATTGAAGGGTTGTTGGCAGTGAACTTAGAGAGGAAAAGGATTAGGCCAGATCTTGTGTTAAGGCTACAGATTGAAGAAAAAAAGCTTCGCCTTGTAGACCTTCAGGCACGTTTAAGGGACGAGATTGATCAACAGCAACAAGAGATAATGGCAATGCCGGATAGGCCATATCGTAAGTTTGTAAGGCTGTGTGAGCGTCAGCGTATGGAACTTGCTAGACAAGTGCAGGCATCTCAGAGAGCTTTGAGGGAGAAGCAGCTTAAATCTATATTTCAATGGCGTAAGAAGCTTCTTGAGACACATTGGGCTATTCGTGATGCCCGTACTGCCCGCAACAGGGGTGTGGGTAAATATCACGAGAGGATGATGAGGGAATTTTCAAAACGTAAAGATGATGACAGAAACAAAAGGATGGAAGCTTTAAAGAACAATGATGTTGACCGATATAGAGAGATGTTACTGGAGCAACAGACTAGCATGCCAGGCGATGCTGCAGAAAGATATGCTGTTCTCTCAACTTTCTTAAGTCAGACAGAAGAGTATCTGCATAAATTAGGAAGTAAGATAACTGCTGCCAAAAATCAACAGGAAGTGGAGGAGGCAGCAAAATCTGCTGCTGCTGCTGCACGATTGCAGGTATGCTTCATCAACTTTTCCCCCTCCGATGTTCTGAGAACTTTCCGTAGTGTGTTGTTGTCAGGGTTCTGGTTTTTTGATGGCTTCTAATGCACTATTTGAACTTATTATGTGAGATTTTTTCTATGCCAGTGATCCATTATTTGTGTTTTTAACTCTAGGGTCTTTCTGAGGAAGAAGTAAGAGCTGCTGCAGCTTGTGCAGGGGAGGAAGTAATGATTAGAAATCGTTTTCTGGAGATGAATGCTCCTAGGGACAGTTCATCTGTCAACAAGTGAGTTTGTGTTAGTTAATCTCTATTTAATATGCATGTTTATGATGATTTGTTTTGTTGCAAAAATGCTTGGGAGATTGTAACTTTAGCAAATGTTGCTCAAGATATTTTTGCTTATTTTATTCAATTTTCAAGTGCCCTGATCTTGTTTATAATGTTTTTTTTAGAATTTTATTAAATTGGCCTTGTTATGTGTAACAATGCTTCGGGTGCTTGATTGTCACCATTATTGGCTTCTCTTCAGGTATTACAACCTTGCTCATGCTGTGAGTGAAACTGTGATTAGGCAACCATCAATGTTACGTGCTGGAACATTGAGAGACTATCAACTTGTAGGTTGCTAAATCATATGAAATACTCATTGAGTGGTTGTTTTATTTTTTACCCACTCAAGCAAACTTTCAGGATTTAACATGTTATTTTTTCAAGGTTGGTTTACAATGGATGCTTTCTTTGTACAATAACAAGTTGAATGGAATTTTGGCGGATGAGATGGGTCTTGGAAAAACTGTGCAGGTTAGTAATTCCTTAAGATGGAAACAAGGTTTATTATGTACTTCTTTGAGTGACTTCACAATTCATAATAAATTTTTTATGTTGATCATTACATGATTGTTTGTCCTTGTAAGGTTTAAGGCTAATGCATGATCATTTAATGAGTTCTTGTGTGTGTATAATGCTAAAGTATTTCCTTTACAGGTTATGGCATTGATTGCATACTTGATGGAATTTAAAGGAAACTATGGCCCGCATCTTATAATAGTACCGAATGCTGTTTTAGTTAACTGGAAGGTGAGTTTTCAACTTTTTCACTAAGGATATCCTTATTTGTGTGGTTATGCGTGCTTTTTGACATGAAAAACTGTGTTCATTATGCAGAGCGAGTTTTATAATTGGCTACCATCTGTGTCGTGCATTTTTTATGTTGGAAGCAAGGATCAACGGTCAAAATTATTTTCACAAGTAAGCATGCCTTATCTTATTCATAAATGTAGGGAGAGTGCTTCATCTTCACTGCCAATTTCCTTCTCTGTTACATTTTTGCAGGAGGTTTGTGCTATGAAGTTTAATGTCCTTGTGACTACTTATGAGTTCATCATGTATGATCGATCAAAGCTTTCAAAAGTCGATTGGAAGTATATCATAATTGATGAAGCACAGAGAATGAAGGATAGGGATTCAGTCCTGGCCCGTGATCTTGATAGATACCGTTGTCAAAGGCGCCTGCTTTTGACAGGAACACCATTACAGGTCTGATATGATTTGATACATTTTGCTTTGATGTATATATTAGTATCTAGATTGAATGCATTCATTTATTTTTGTTGTGCTTGCCCATTCGCTTGAAGAATTAATCAACTTGCTATAAGAGAGAAAAAGAACTTTACACAGTATGTTTATGCTATACATTTTGTTGACGGAACTATTTATGCTCTGATATCACTGCAGAACGATTTGAAGGAACTCTGGTCACTTCTAAATTTACTTCTTCCTGAGGTTTTTGACAATAGGAAAGCCTTCCATGATTGGTTCTCTAAACCATTTCAAAAGGAAGGTCCTGCTCCAACCCAAAATGGGGAGGATGATTGGCTCGAGACTGAGAAGAAAGTTATCATTATCCACCGACTTCATCAGATTCTTGAGCCTTTCATGCTCAGGCGTCGTGTTGAAGATGTTGAAGGCTCACTTCCACCTAAGGTGCGACTAAAATAGCCTTCTTGACAAGTTGCACTGTATCTGTGGCGCTGGACTAATATTTTTTCTGCATTGCAGGTCTCGATAGTTCTAAAATGCAAAATGTCCGCTGTTCAAAGTGCAATTTATGATTGGGTCAAATCAACTGGTACCCTTCGTCTTGATCCTGAGGATGAGAAGCGTAGGGTTCTAAAGAATCCGGTCTACCAGGTGAAGCAATATAAAACTTTAAACAACAGATGCATGGAGCTCCGCAAAACTTGCAATCATCCGTTGCTTAATTATCCCTTCTTCAATGACTTATCTAAAGATTTCCTTGTAAAGTCTTGTGGAAAATTGTGGATCCTGGATAGAATTCTCATTAAACTTCAAAGAACAGGACATCGTGTTCTACTGTTTAGTACCATGACAAAACTCCTAGACATCTTGGAAGAATACCTGCAATGGCGAAGACTTGTGTACAGAAGAATTGATGGTACAACCAGTTTGGAAGATCGTGAGTCGGCTATAGTTGACTTCAATAGCCCTGATTCAGATTGCTTCATCTTCTTGCTTAGCATTCGAGCTGCTGGACGAGGTCTGAACCTTCAGTCTGCTGATACAGTTGTTATATATGATCCTGATCCGAACCCTAAAAATGAGGAGCAGGCTGTTGCCCGAGCTCATCGGATTGGACAGAAAAGAGAGGTTAAAGTTATCTATATGGAAGCCGTTGTTGACAAGATCGCTAGCCATCAGAAGGAGGATGAAATGAGAAGTGGAGGCACTGTTGACATGGAGGATGAACTTGCAGGTAAGGATCGCTACATAGGATCTATTGAGAGCCTCATAAGGAACAATATTCAACAATATAAGATAGATATGGCTGATGAGGTTATTAATGCTGGACGCTTTGATCAAAGAACAACACATGAAGAGAGGCGTTTGACACTTGAGACATTATTGCATGATGAAGAGAGGTATCAAGAAACTGTCCATGACGTTCCATCATTGCAGGAGGTAAATCGAATGATTGCCAGGAGCGAAGAGGAAGTGGAACTGTTTGATCAAATGGATGAAGAGGAGGATTGGATTGAGGAGATGACAAGGTTTGATCAAGTACCCAAGTGGCTTCGAGCCAATACAAGGGAGGTGAATGCTGCTGTTGCTGCGCTGTCAAAAAGACCGTCAAAGAACATTTTAACTGGTGGTACAATACCTGTGGAACCTGGTGAAGAAAGGAAAAGAGGACGGCCCAAGGGGAAAAAGCATCTAAGTTACAAAGAAGTAGATGATGAGAATGGAGAGTACTCCGAAGCAAGCTCTGATGAAAGAAATGGATATGCACATGAAGAAGGTGAAATAGGAGAATTTGAAGACGATGGGTATAGTGGTCCTGATGGACCTCAACCCATCGATAAAGATCAGTTGGAAGATGGTATACTTTGCGAGGCTGCCGGTTATGCATTTCCTAGATCTTTGGAAAGTGCTGGAAATAATCAGATGGTTGAAGAGGCTGGTTCCTCAGGATCATCCTCAGACAGTCAAAGATTGATCCAGACGGTATCTCCATCAGTTTCCTCTCAGAAATTTGGTTCACTTTCTGCACTAGATGCCAGGCCAAGTTCGATACCAAGAAAGATGGTATGTGCATTGATTTGCATCTTGAATTTTCCATTTATTGTTTGTCTTGCTCTATCTTATTCTGATTAAATGTCTTGTAACTGTTTTTGCCAGACAGATGAGTTGGAAGAAGGGGAAATTGCTGTTTCTGGTGATTCTCACATGGATCATCAACAGTCTGGCAGTTGGATTCATGATCGTGATGAAGGTGAGGATGAACAAGTTTTGCAGCAACCCAAGATTAAACGTAAACGTAGCATGCGTGTTCGACCCCGTCCTGTTGCTGATAAACATGAAGAAAAGCCTGTCAATGAAATGGCATCTCATTTAGCAATACAAGCAGAACATAAATATCAATCACAGCCAATGGCCGACATAGAATCAAAACGATTGGTTGAATCCAAACCAGGCAGGCATGATTTAAATGCATCATTAAAAAATAAGCGAAGTTTACCTCAAAGGAGAGTTGCCAATACATCCAAATTACATGGCTCACCAAAGTCTAGTCGGTTGAATAGCATTCCTGCCCCTTCAGAGGATGGTGGTGAACATTCCAGAGAAAGTTGGGAGGTGAAGACCATCAATTCAAGTGGATCTTCGGCTCATGGCACTAAAATGACCGAAATCATCCAGAGAAGGGTATGTGTCATCAATTGACTGTTTTGATGTCTTTTTCTACAATGACAGTCTTTTTTGTTAGCATGGTTGGAGCGGATCTTGCGTGTTACGAGAACAGGAATTACTAATTTTCTAAGCTTAATTGACAATAAACCACTAAATAATTTGATGCCAAAGTAACACTTCACCTTGACAAAAGACTTCTGCATTTGATTCCTGTTGCCTTATGGTAGGTCATGTGTAAATATATTGTAAGCCCTTGCCTAGGCTAGTAACATGCCCTAACCTTTGTTGGAATGGAGCAACTCCCCTATACTTCCATGTACCAAATATAAATAGGGGGAAGAAAAAAGAGTACAAGTTCCTTAGGTATCTGATTGGAGGTATATTTTTTATCGGCTGCAATCCCGTTAATATTTAACTTTTTCGTTTCCTTTCTCACTAGGACGTTTCATGTTAGTGGTCTCCATCGATATCATCTTAGACATTAGTGTCTGCTTGCTCAGTGTCTTTAAGTATTTAAAGTCTTACTACTTCTACATTTGCAGTGCAAAAATGTAATTAGCAAGCTACAAAGGCGAATAGACAAGGAAGGTCAACAAATTGTGCCCTTGTTAACAGATTTGTGGAAGAGAATTGAGAATTCTGGGTACAGTAGTGGATCCGGGAACAGCCTGTTGGATTTAAGAAAGATTGACCAGCGGATTGATAGATTGGAGTATAATGGAGCAACAGAGCTTGTATTTGATGTGCAGTTCATGCTAAAGAGCGCAATGCAATTTTACGGCTTTTCGCATGAGGTGAGATTTCTGTCATTTTGCACAATGAATTGGTGGTACTTTGGCCTTTTGGTGGCAGCTGTAGCACTGTTTTGGTGTATGTGTTCTTCTTAACTCTTGCATGCAAAATTTTGATCTGTTGAAATATTGTTGCAAAATTTTACTATCAGGTAAGAACTGAAGCGAGGAAGGTTCATGATCTATTTTTCGATATCTTGAAAATCGCATTTCCTGATACGGACTTCCGAGATGCAAGAAGTGCGCTTTCTTTCGCCGCCAGTACTGTAACATCCCCAAGGCAAGGAGCTGTTGGTCTAGGCAAGAGGCACCGGCTGATAAATGAGGTGGAAGCCGATCAATACCCTTCACCGAAGCCACTGCAACGCGGTTCAGCTTCTGGTGGTGAAAACAGTCGGGTCAAAGGCCATGGCCTGCAAAAGGAATCAAGGGCCGGAAGTGGCAGCACCCGGGAACAGCTTCAGCCGGACGATTATCCAGTGCTGACTCATCCAGGTGAACTTGTGGTTTGCAAGAAGAGAAGGAACGATAGGGGGGAGAAATCATTGGTGAAGCTGAGGACCGGCCCTGTGTCGCCAACTAGCATGGTTCCGGCTATGCGAAGCCCGGGGTCAGGTTCGACTCCTAGGGATGCTAGACTAGCGCATCAGTCTCCTCATGCACAAGGGTTGGTTGGCCAGCCATTTCAGCAGCCAAACGGCTCCGGTGGTTCGGTTGGTTGGGCAAACCCCGTAAAGCGACTACGGACGGATTCTGGGAAGAGGAGACCAAGCCATATGTAGATTTTCTCTCAAAGAACACAAAAGTCATGGTATATAATGAACATATTGCTCCTAGTTTCAGAAAGAGTTTTTGGTGGCCCTTAATCTTGATAGAGTTTACCCCTCATACTGTTAATATAGAATTTAGGCCCTGAGTTTGTATTTTATGGCCACCTTAATGTACTTGAATGTAACTTGTTTCTTCCATTTTTCTTTGGATATCTGCATCCTGCAGGTATTGCTTTTCTTTTTAGATAGTTGAAACTCTTGTATAGTAAATTCTCTGGTTCATGTTAGTCCATCAAAATTTCCCCTCTACAAAGTGCTCTGGAATTTATGACTTCTTTGTGTCTTAGTAAACTAAAGAGAAGGAAAATTAATCCATTTTCAATACTTATAAAATAATAATGACCTAAAATTATAAATAAACTATGGATGAAGTATTATTAAACTTTGTAAGAGAATTAGATATATTTTATATAACAATTGCATAGATCTGTAGTAGATAGGTATCACATTTACACCTAATATTTTATGAAAGCTTATGACATGAGAGCAATTTAAAACATATTTTATATTTTAGTCATATAAAATGTATTCTCATAAATTTAAATCTGGCATAGATCAAATACAAAATAACTATTTCAATTTTAGTTTTGGCATAGATCAAATACAAAATAATTATTTCAATTTTAGTCTTTCTATTGTAGTTTTTTTCAGAAATAATTTTCAAATCATTGTTGGAAACCTGTGTTTCACTTATTCCCTTTTTCCATTTGATGTTTTTGGAAAAAATAGAACAAAACAATGAGTTACCCACAGGTGTCATGTGTCATGAGTTACCTTACAAATTTGAACCAAACCTTGTTCAAATGTAAAGTGGAATTCCATGTTGTTTTGCAATCACTGATGAAAAGACTTATTCTGCATGATTTTGTTTCCCATTAATTAGAAATTAGAAAAAAGTCTTAATATTGAGCAATCCCATAATTGTTTACCATAAAAGTTTGACACATAGTTTAACAATCAATAATCATATAATTATTATATCATGCTCCTAAATTTTAAATAAAGAAATAAACTGTTTTTTTGTTATAGTTTTTTATGATATCAAATTAAATATATTTTAACCAACTTGGGTTGGTCGAATGGTTATCTCAAGCGTCCGCTTAAGCAAGTGTCGGAAATTCGAACCCCGCCTTGTGCATACAGTAATTCATTAGCCAGCGGCAGACTCTTAAATGGAGCTCAAATCCACGACGGATTAGTCCTTAACCTGTCGGGTTGGGGGATACTGTTTGGGTAAATCTAAATATATATATATATATATATATATTTTAACATTTTATCTTATTTTGAATAGGTTGAACTATACATTTTTCTTTTACAATTCTAGATGGATTTAATATTTATTTTACAGAAGTTTCATGAAGTTGATATCAATGGCTAGAACTATTTTCAACTGTTATCTTTTCAGTTTTCACACAATCCAAAGGATTCTAGAACTTCTATTTGGCTTTTTGGGATGATCATTTACAAGGTGAATTAATTTCCTTTAAAGAAAAGCTTTTTCCTTATCAAATGTCAAGGCCCACATAGCATGACTTTTTCATTTGTCAAGTCCTACATTAGGATCAATCAACTTTGTTGGCACAAAAGCAATTTGAGACTCATAAATAGGCATTTTTTATTTGAACAATTTAAAGCAATTTTACAACTAATCACTACAAGAAGAATGAGAAAGAAGTCAAAATAAACGCAAGTTAAAAGTGCCATAATAATAATTATAAATGTTAAAATTTTACAACTTATATATATTAAGATTCTTACTATTATATTATTTAGTTTGCTTATACATATTACGTAAAATTTTTACTCTTTTTTATTTTTTAATCTCTCATATCAATTGACAAAAGTTCATCTAAATAAGTTTAAATTTGACATATTTTTTTACTAAATAAATTTATTTTTACTCTTTTTTATATTATATTTTTTGTATTTTTTATTTTTATTTATTTTTTTAACTCAAATAAGTTTAAATTTGAGACATCTTCTTACTATATATATTTAAATATATTATGATTATAAACTTAATTTATAATTTTATATTACGTTTTTAGTTTTTCTCATTCTCATTCATTTTTTCTAATTTTTTTTCTTTAATTATTTATAAACCAAAGAACACCGTATGAGAAAATGAAATATGACACCTAAAATAAATGTAAAAATGGAAGCAACAAATGAAGATACCTATGTCTTTTCTAAAAATAAATGAATTCAAATTCTTAAAATAATAAACTATATTTCAATTTATATTATATTTTAGTTGAATAATTATATAGAATTATATACAAATTATCAAATAAATATTCTGTAAAATATTTTAATATAAAATAATTCAAATAAATATTAATTTATATATTATCTAATCAATTTCTAAATAATATAACACTTATTAGAACACATTATATAATATAACTAATTTTTCTCTCCACACATTGTATGGAACTCACTCTAATTTAAATAATGGTTGGAAGACATGGATGTGCTAGATATTCCTCTTGGTGGTCACAAATATACTTAGAAAAATGGAAAGATTGCTAGTAAATTAGATAGGTTTCCGGTGTGGTTTCAAAAGCTACTTGGTATCAAGTTAAGAGCGTTGAAATACTCTAAGTGCTTTTTTGGGCGTCATTATTTTGATAAAAAAATATTTTTTTTTAATGAAAAAAGATTTTTTTCTTTTATTTTTTAGCGTGTTTGACAAATTTCTAATAGTAAAAGTATAAATACTAGAATAATAAAAAAAATATCTTTTTTTTAGAAGCTGTAATTTACATCTTTTTTTAAAAGATCTTTTTCTCTTAAAAAAAATGTTTTTCATGTAATAAATAAACAAAAAAATATTTTTATATTTTTATACCCAAACATAATTAATAGATAAAAAAATCTTTTTGCACGAGATACTCAAACATAAAATTACTTTTACTTTTCCTTAAGATCTTTTAAAAAAATATAACTTAAAAAAAGATCTTTTTTTAAAAGCTCACCCAAACAAGTTCTAAATCAAATCATGCTGCGTTCATATTTTAAGCCTTTTTTTAAAAAGAACTTATTTAAAAAATTTACTTAAATTGGACCTTATTTTGAGGAAGAATGGAGAGATTAGGGACCAAAATGGTTCAAAGCACTTGATGTGTGGTTCTTTCATTCTTAATTTAAGATGTTTAGCTAATGGTGGAGGAAGGTGGAGGGTAGAACACTGGCAGAAAAAATAAAAAAATATAAAGGGGCTTATTATAAAGTATGGAATAAGGATAAATTTGGCAAGATCAAATAAAAAAAAAAGCTTTAGAGTTTAGAGAGAAAAAGAAAGATTTAATAATTACCAAAAAAACAAGGAAAGATTTAATATCTTTAAAAATGTTCTTGTTTAGGAGTTTAAAGGAAGGACAATGAAAAAAGTTCTTTTATTGTTAAGGCATTTTATGATTTACTAAAATAATTTATTAAAAAAATTTAGCTAATTATGACATTTTAATGCTTTTGATGTATTCAATGCATTAATAAAAATATAAAACATTTAATTTTTCAACAATTTTTATAAAAAAAATTTCTTTTTATGATGTTTTTAACTCTCTGCCCTAAGGATTTAACAAAATCTTTATTAGAATTACTATTACAATAAATGTAACTTCTAAATGTGACATAATTGATAATTCAAAGATTAAATAATACTAGAGACAATATTTTAATATTTAATTATCTAAATGTGAATGAATAAATCAATAAATGAGTATAACACTTTAGATTTTTTTTTAATGATTACCAAATTGACAAACCAAAATGTTCAGTAACAAAAAAAAACAGCTAAAATATGCCTTATTTAACCTTTATTAATTGTCGCAACAATTAATGAATGCTAAATAAATTTTTTTTTTTGTCTCCGCAGCATTACTGATGATTACCAAATTACTGCAAAAATAGCTTATGGATTGAACAAGAGAACTACATTACATTAGGAAATCAAATGTTGCATCATTATTTACATTGACTAGCTAAGAACAAGGGAGGAGAATTCCCCCCCTACCAATAACAACAATCAAAGTTCATTTCCATGTAATGAGGATGTTAATTAACATATAATAACTAGAACATAATTTACATTTTACAGGTAATAATTAACATTACATTGTGATTTGTGAGTGAACAATGGCATCATAATAAGGCTACTATGGATCTGCCTTACCAGCCACTTGTTCATCACTTGAATCATATTCATCTTCAGTTAGTTCCTCATCATCACTAGACTTGTCTTCTGTTGCATCTCCTATGTCTTCAGCCTTAGCATACTTCTCACAATATTCTAAACAATTTCAAGCCAAAAGCATAGATACCAACAAGTGTTAAATTCAGATATGTTTTGGTTCTGAAATACAAGCCAGAAGTTAAAGAGAAATCGACTCTTATAAGCTAGTTCTCGAACCGTCGAAGTTAACTGTTATGAGTTTGGGGAAACATCTCGGATGCATCGGGTTGAACTTGCTGCATCATGCAACAATGTAATCCAATGGTACAAATATGAATTATAAGAATGAACCATCATGATTTAGATCTATACCATTGGATTATCTTTGTGCATGATGCATTATAGCATTGTCCTCATAAACCAACCAATATCTTATTGTCTTGGAAGCATCAACTTTAGAACTTGGTGCAATAGTGCATCATGTACTTAGGTAATTCAATGGTTAGATTTAGATCATGAGTGTGATATTAATCATGATTCAAGTCTACACCACTGAATCACCTTAGTGTATGATACATCAAGTTCAACCTAGTGCATCATAGCATTATCCAAAGTGAGTATTGAATCAACAAAAGACAGGTACTAATTTCTATACTTGCCATATATGAATGATATACAAATACCATGAGAGATATGTGACTGCTTCGGTTGACACGGTGTAAAAGAGGCCACAAAGAAGAAGAAGAAGGTCATGTAATTGAGATGTAAATTATGTTCATCAACAATCTCAATCAAGGGTTTACTTCAATTGTGATAGCAAGCAGATATCATCTTTTTATCTACTTGCACAAGTGGTAATATACATAACAAAGATGGAGATAAGATTGTATCTTCTTTTTCACAAGAAAATTTAACACCTAAAGGTCCATTTGGTTTTAAAGAAATTAAAGGATTGAGAATTAGTTACGAAAATGTCACTTTAAAAGTTAGGTGCATTCATAACTCGATGTATTTTGACATAAATTGTATCTAGATGCATTGAATTGATAATGTATCAAATTTCCAAAGTGAGAAATACTTTGAAACAAAGGAAGTAGTTGAATTATATCCCTCCTGGTTTAGACTTTAGAGTTCACTTGTAGCCACGGTTAAAAAGAAAGAAAGAAAAACAGCAAAGAAAACATAATAGGCGCGTATTGCTCGAAAGGGGTAAGCTCACATGATCTAATGGTCTAGTACAAACAAGAGATGAACATTCAGCAAAGGATCAATACCTTTAACCCTTTGATCATAAGAAGCTCGATCACGCATCATTAAAGCAGCAGCTTCTCCATTCAAGGGGTCTGATGGATTCGGATATAACAGAAGTTGTGGAAGAAAAACCTCAAACACATTGACAAGATCTAGAAAAGTGCAGATTTTGACATAAGACAATGAACCAAAAAGATCAAACTGAAATTGAATAAAACCACAAGTTTTCTCAGAGGCTTGTCGAAAAAGATCATTACCAAACATGGGGCTCCAGGTTTGATTGATAACATCTAGACAAACCGATCCTGACCTGAAACAATTGTTATTTCAAGATGATCATTCACTTAGTAAACACCTCAAGACAGAAAGTTTCAAATTCAAAGCATTAATATGATTGATATTCTTACATCTCATCGACATTTGGATGATAGATCTTATTAACAAAGCCTATGGAAGGAGATTTATAAGGATAAGCATCTGGCAGCTCAACTCTTACTTTCCAAACACCTCCATGATAAGGACCTACCAAGAGCCATCAAGGAGATCAAAAGCAGAGATTGAATTAAAAGAAAAAAACAAAGAACAATCACCTTTCTCAAAATCAAACATTCCAACTCAGTTTAACATCTTGAAACCAGAACAAAACAATAAGCAAATGGGAAAATCTATCAATCATGGTAACTGGTAAATAATTGGTTATATTATATAAAGCAAAAATCCAAGAAAAAAAATCATACAAATATTTTTATGTCTAGAAGTAAATGTCATATTCCTAATGAAAATGTCAAAACAAGCATAAGGGAAAATCAACAAGGAACACTTAACAGGTAATTGAGTTGCAAAATAAGAACCAAAACTCATTTTGCTGCCCCAAATTAATATTCAGCACCACAAGCAATCAATCAGTGAATCAACCAAAACATCAGTCACAACATAAGCATCATATTGCTGCAACCCCAAATCCAAATCCAGAGCTACCAAAGTCAAACATCCACCATCAACAATAAAATAAACAGTGTTTAAAAAAAATAGATAAAGAATCAAAAAAAGGAGAAGAGTTTACTCTCATTAGGTCCATTGAAATGGACATAAAACTCTTGCATTCCATCATTGATCATCTCCACCTTGTAATCACTCATCATCCTACAAGAAAAAAAAAATTAAAAGAGAAAAAATCAGAAGAAAAAAAAATCAAAATCAAAAACAGAATTTGAAGTCAAACCAGGACACCCAACAGGTAAAAGATTAAAACTTGAATGACAAATAATAAAAAAAAAATAAGTTGGGAATTAACAGTTTCATAAGGTCCATCTCTCGCCGCTTGCTTGGGGAGGACATGTTTTTTCCCTTTTTTTTCTCTTTCACTTTGTTCTTTACTTCTCTTTAGAGAGAGAGAGAGAGAGAGAGAGAGAGAGAGAGAGAGAAATGGAATTGGGAGAAGATGAAGTTTTGTAGGGAGAGACTTGCTTATGCAAGTAGAAGAAGCAAAATTGGTTCAAGCTCAATTGCAGAAATCAATAAAATTAGTGATCTTCTTATGGATAGATAATAATAATATTATTATTATTATTCTAATCAAATTATTCTAATTCTTTTTATGTATATCATTATTCTTTTTCTTTTTTGTTAATCTGCCATTTTATTTAAAATGTATATAATTATTAAGAAACTTAAAACTAATAAAACATATAGATGTAATATTATTAAATATTTTTAAATTAATAGAAAGAGAAAAAAATAAAAAACTTCAATACCTTTATAAATTGAGAATATAATTTTTATAATTAAATAAAAAATGTTACATTAAAAAAAGTTAAAAGTAACATATATTGTAAAAGAAAATTAAAATTACAAATAAAAGAAAAAGTGTCACAGGTGTGGATCTCCAGTATTTCAGGAAATCGATATTATAACACCTTTATTTATCCCTATCACTCTATCAATCTTTTTATAGGGTGAGATTTAATGTGTTCGAGCAAAACTTGGTATTATAAGATTGAGTCTTTTTTTTACTATAAGAAATTCTCGTAGATCCTATTCATGTCATATTCGGATGAGTAAGATCCTTTTAAGACAGAGACAATCTCAAAACATACTTAATGATACTGGATGAGAAAGAAGAAAATAACACTAGCTAAGTTTTTAGAGAGAGAAAAGAGATTTAGAACATTTTTTGTAAAGTAGAAAAAGTGGATACGTTGAGGTTGAAGTGAGCTCCTCCTTTTTTAGAGATCTCTAGATGACAATAATATCTTACAAAATTTAAACAAGACTATTATATAATGCGAGCTGGAGGATAATAATAAGTTTTATCTCTTTCTGACTTTATCTAGACAAGTGACAAATATCACTTTATTTTATTGCACTCAATAATTATACATAGTAACGACATTACATTAATAAATAGACAATTTAAAATAATATTTTAAAAGGATCTTATTACCATCTAAAAAGGATGATGTATCATCAAAGGCCAAATTAACCGCTCTAATATTCATGTCGGAATTCTATAAATAGGTAAACGAATCTTTAATATTTTCTTCATTAGGATCTTGAACATTTTATAGATATGGATCATATAGTTCTGAATATGAATTTTCAGTATCCTTAGATATTTCTGCATCAATTCTAGTTAAATTTGATAGTAAAACATATATTCTACCACCTAAATTTTCAGAATTCAGATCTTTATCAAAATTTCTATTTGTTGTTGGTATACGTCTCAACGTACTTGACTGTTAAAAAAAAATTTTCTCTGTTCTTAGAGTGTAAAAAAGAATATTATCCAAATTGATTAGTTATACATAATATGAATTTGGACCGAAACTTTTAGAGTGTATACATCTTAATTCTTAAACTAATAAAACTAATGTATCAAGACACAATCTAATCTAAATACCTTAACTTTTTTATTTTGGGTAAAAAACGGATACCAAGTACATGCTTTATGTTTATATCTAAGTTCATTGAATTGAATTAGAGATATACTACTTTATACAAAAATAATACTCAATAGAAGAGCTTTTTTTCGATATCTTTTAATTCGGTAGACAAAAAATTAGTTTATTACAAATTAAAATTTTATTTAATAATTTGTTATTAATTAATAAATTACTAAATATTTAAATTAATACTCAAAATTTTAAATTTAAATATTTATTTAAGTAGAATAATAAATTAATTGCTAAATCAACTTAGATTCGTTTAATGTAGTCAGTAATTTATTACCACTTTAGATGCCTTGCACGTGTAAGATTCTTCATATGCAATTACCATGCTGCCCTTTCCTATGTGATTCACATTTCACAGTAAAAAAACAACCAACTCCTTTAGCTATTAAATTCCTTTAATTCATCGTTTTGGATAAAATATTTTTGAATTTACCTTTACTAATAGAATAACAAATTAAAAATATTTCAAAAGCTTTAAATTATTTTTCAATAATTTGATTATAACATAAAAAGGGTAAAATTTATAAAAGTTGCATTGTCATGGAAACTAGCTAGTTTAATGTTTTTATGGTTTTTGAAAAAATTAATCCAACCATAAAAACATTCCACATATTAATTAATATAACGACAAATGAGTTAGTAATAATTTAGAAGACAAATTTAAAGGACAGAGTCCTAACTTCACTGAAGATCATTTTGCTTTTGACAGACAAATTTTTGGGCGGTGAGCATTTTCTTTTGTTTTGATATAAAATAATGATAATGATAATGGAAGCATTTGCGTGTGAAAGTGAAAGTGTGATTCACTTCATTTCTTGGGTTATGGATTTCTAGCTGGACACAAATTTTGGATCACAAATATCACACTTTTTCTTTTTGACATTGTGATTTGTGAATAGGGTAAAAAACTAAAAATATACAATTGTTAATAATAATCAATAGAAATTGTTTATTATTATACATTCAAATTTTTTGTTTAAGGGAATCAATTAACATTCTTCTAAAATAATACAAGATTAAAATTGGTTGCATCAGCTAGATTTTAAGTAGCATTTAAAAAAAAAAACAGAGACCGAAAGACTGAAACTAAAAAATAAAAATTAAAAGATAGAAATTAAAATAAAGTTTAGTATTGTATTTTGTGTAAAATAAAAGATAAAAATTAAAATAAGAATGAAGTTCTGATTTAATTTATACAAAAGATAAAATTAAAATTAATTAATTAAAATAAGAATATTTTAAGAATAAAATATTATTAAAGTTTTAGTTTCCGTTCTAAAAAAATTTAGTCTCTTCTGTCCTCACTTTTTGGAAGTACAAAAATACTGAAATTTTAGAGACAAAGACTAAAATTTTAGTACCAATTTTTGGATTAACAAATATGATACTAAGTTCCAGTTTTTTTCAGTTTCTGTCTTAATACCTTAAAACAAACGTTACGATTTTTTATTTTAATAAATAAATAAATTATAATAATTACCGAAATAAATAATTTATAAAATATTTACCGAAATAAATATTTTTCTCTTATCTCATTTATACTATAAACGAGACAATTTTGTATGTATCTTGTTTACGGTATAAACGAGATAAGACAGGTGGACGCGAAACGTGTATATCTCATTTACAGTGTAAACGAGATATACACATATTTCGATAATTATTATAATTAGTTTATTTATTAAAATAAAAAATCCTAGTAAAGTGTCTTTTATTTTATTTTATTTTATTTATTGAAAACGTGATTAGTAGCTAGTAAATGTTAATTTAGGAGTTTATAGGTTTTAATAAAGAAAAGACCAAAATAAATTAAAATAGTGGTGATGATGGTAAGGTGGATTCAACTAAACAAATGGATCCACTTGTAAGAGATATTAAGAAAAGTGGAAGAAAACAAGAAAGATTTCAACTTTGACATTGAATTGTTCTTTTAACAAATTAATTAAATATGATATGATTATGGTGTTATAGGACATTAGACATATAAGGGAAGTATATAAATATGAAAATTTAATTTTGGATTCTCCTCAATAATGCGAATTCCATTTTAAGCTAAGTTTCAATTCAATAATGATATCTACAGTAATTAAAAACTATTAGATTCTTAATCAGTGGAATCTGGCCCATATTGAATTAGCAATATCGATGATTGATTGATTCATTATTTCAATTTTTTAGTCAAATTAAAGTGGGTGTCTTAAAAAATATGTACGAAAGAAATCAAGTTCATTTAAATAATTAATAATAATTACTCGCCGTTTTTATTGATTCATGTGTTTTAGACCTTTTAGTAACTGTATATAAAAAATTAATTATTAAATTATTTATTTATATAAAATATATATTAAAAATAATTTAAATATCACATATATTTTTATATAAATATATAATAACTAAATTTTAGTATAAAATAAACTAGCTTATATGATTAACAAAAAATAACTATTACATACATAATTCTAATAATATGTATGTGAATTGAATTATCAATTTGATCATAATCTATCTGTTTTTAATTAAGTGTCCCTTTTAAAAAATTACATTTTTTTTACAAATAATTATTCACTAAGCAAATCAGTTTAAAATAACTTTTCATCAATATGAAAATACAAAATGTTTTCATTTTTTTTCTTTTAATTCATATGTCTTGGTGCATCTAAAACTTTATTCAGCTATTTGAACTAATCAATCATCATTAGTTTCAAATCAAATATACTATTCTAATCCAGCTCTGTGGAAGTTTTGATGTTAATTATGGAGAAGAATATTAAAACAAACAAATAAAAAAAAAGAAATTTTTTTTAAGATATCTGTTTTATTTTAGAAGAATGTTACATACATTATACACACACATATATAATTAAATAATATTTCTCTCTATTTTATATATTCTTCCTTTTACTTTAGTTTATGTTCATACAAAAGTTATCAAGAGTTTGTGTCAAATTAAAGTTTGATTTCCCACTGGTGACTCACCCTTATTTTATTTGTAGTGTTGGATTCTGGTTTTCTGGATAAGTCTGACATGTTCTTTTTCTGAACAATTAAGTTTGTACTATAATTCCATGAACAAAAAAAACACAAGTTTTGTACTATATATAATTTAACAAAGTAATGATTATCTGGCAATCATTTTGTCAAACTTGAATTATATATAATTAAAGTTTAATAAAGTTTATGCTTATGTTTTTTAAAATTCAATATAGCAAATTGATTCAATATGATCTACCAAACAAGTTCAGATTTATACTCTTGGAAAATTTTCATGTATAAATATATTAATATTTCAATAATTTTTAACTGTCAATCTAATTAAAAAAAATTTATGTATAAATATATTAATATTTCAGTAATTTTTAATTATCAATCTAATTATTAATATAATTAAAATTGACAAAAAAAATTACTGAAATATCGATATATCGATATATTTATAATTTTTTTTATATTTTTATGTTAAATTTGTTATGAATGAAAATAATAATATTAAAAAGATAAAAAAAATTAATTTATTTTATTTAATATTTATTAATTTTAATAATAATTAATAAATATTAAATAAAATAAATATTAACTATTTTTAATTAATTTTTTTATTATTAAATATTTTCGAAATAAAAAATAGCATTTTCAAACACGTGGACTTGCTATATTTGATCTTTGCTGGGCTGGCACCTTTTCTTGAACAAATGCACATTTATTTTCCAAAAAACCCACAAATAAATTAGTGCATTAAATTCTCCATCATAATTGGTTAAAATTAATGTTTCTATGTCCGTGATTAGTGGGTTGGGGAGATGGTTGTTGTTAGATATTAATACATTAATAATCTATTATTCCTAAAAAAAAAATATAATTAAACATTATAATATCTATGAAACTATGATGATTATTGAACAATGCTTCACTCACTATGCTTTAATTTTAGACCTTTCTCTATGAAAAATAGCTGCAAATGCAAAACTAAAAGACATTCATTGATATAAATTTGATGCAACTTGATACACTTTTGGACCATGTTGAATAATTGTGGGGCTAAATCTTAAATTCATAAGAAGCATCATAATGTTGAGTGTTCATAGGGCTTCTTTTCAGATACATTGAAAAATGGGTGGCTCTCATTTAGATAAAGAACTCAATCAACCTACCTTTTCATCTCCATCAATCAAAATCTAATAGATAACATTAAAAATTTGATGTTTCATATAATTAGATCATGACTTGGGTACTCAAAAATTTGAGATAATAATAAGAAGAATTAAAAAAAGCTATAATGTTATGTTAACATATTTTGTATATACACATTTTCAGGTTTTCATGTTTTTTGTCCATTTATTCTTGTAAAGTACCTAAAGATAAAAATAATATGCTTAAATGGAATAAAAAGACTGTCCATAAAAAAAATTAAAGAGAAAGAAAAATGCAATTGAGTAATGGTCATCTTCTAATGTGAGAGTATTTGGTACTTATATATACACAATATGTAAATATCATACAACTTAATAATTAATTCATTATCACGCATTTTAATTATTACAAAATTATTATATAGCAACAGTATTTATATGATTAATTTTTTTCTTGATTAGTTTAGTGTTTTTTTTTGTGTACACTTTTGGTTTTGGTTTGGACTTCTAGATTTGCAGTTTTCGCAATCAAATGCTATTTAGGCACAGATTTGAGCCAGGTTCAGTCAAGAAGCCCAGCCCAATTTGGTGTCACATTTCAAGGATATACCAAAAAGATAGACAGAAGGATGCTACTAATTGAAGGACTAAAAAAAAAATATTGCTAATACCAATTTATGTACCACAATATAATAATGGTAATGCACTGTTATTACTTATTTGCACACTGAATCACATACACTTTGCTAAGTTGTCGTATTCACGTATTAGATATATTTTAGACATGACATTTATCAACATTTGTTTGAGATATGTGTTCGTCGTATTCAACCGCATTTTAATAAAAAATAAAAAATATTTTAAACACAATTGGACATATCAAAATACTATCACGTGTATTTTTGACATAAATTTAAAAATAATATATTATTATTTATTAAAACAAAAATATTTTAAATATTTTATATAATTAAAAGAAAATATTAAAAACAGTTAAAAAATATTTTATATTTTAATATTAATAAAATATAAAAAAATATTATAATTTATCTAAAAGATATTTTATATTTTATATATATACCGTATCCTGTGTTTTATAAGATTTTAAAATTTGTGTGTTTGCATGTTCCGTGTGATATCATATTCCATTTCGTCTTCATGTTAATATCATCATAGTTAACACATGATCGATTTAAATAGCACATATTTCTTTTTTTTTAAATAGTGGTTTCGAATTCAAAATTAGATTTAGACAGGATCAAATTTGCATGATCATAGTTGAATCTACATTTAAACTATTTTTAAGAGAATATATAATAAGATATACATATACTAGGGCACTGGGCACACATCCGAATAAACCAAGCTTATTACTAAAAAGAAATTATAGATATGGTTTATATTCTAAACAAGAAGCTAATTAAGTAGGCAAAAGTCCAATCATCATACTGAAAGGCTTACAAACTTAATAAAGAAGCCTTCATTTTGAGAAGTGCAAGCAGTCTATTATATTATTCAGGACATTATTCTTTTTGCATCTAACTTTTTAAAGTACATTTAATGTGTGTCATAAAGTTATTTACAATCACTTCTTTTATTACTTGAAGCATTTCATAAATTTTGTTAAAAAGTTAAGAATAAATGATTGTAAATATTTTTGCAACACACATTATTAAATATACCCTATATTTCTTATTCTTCCTCTTCTTCCTCACTTAACAAATTTCTCGTATCTGCTCTTGATTTGTCCAAATCCAACTCATAAAAAGCTCTACCTGTGTTTTATATATATACATGCAAAAATGAGTAATTGGTAATTAATATTATTAATTATGATGCTTATAATTAGCCGAGTCTTATTAGTTTGTGTTTTTGAGTCAAAAAAATGAGTAGCAAACGTACATTAATTCATTCTCCGCTTTTTTTTCTAGTATTAAGAAATTAATAAATAATTTAAATAAGTACAAATTAAAAAAAATGTATTGGTAAAAAAAAAAATCAACCAAATCCTGAAATACTAATAACATAGCAAGACAACACAATGTAACTTATCACATTATTTAATTCATTATGTGATTATTTACTGATGTATGTTAGGGGTTAAAATAAAACATGTTCATCTTTTATTTAGAGTTTTAGAAAGATAAAAAGAAATTACAAATATCAAGCTATTTAACCTAGTTTAAGCATTGATAAAGGGAGAAATAATGTTACGTGTAAATAAATGATTTTGACAACGATATGCATGTGATAATAAATACACCGAAAACAAGAAACATGTATTTTGGACTTATTATCAAAAATTCAAAACTAAATAATTAGTTACGTAACATGCTTTTTTTACTAATAAATTATTTAAATGGTAAAATATATTTTCTGTCTTTTAAATTTATCAAAAATTTTAAATGTATTCCTAAATTTTATTTTATTTTATTTTATTTCAATTTTATCTAAATAATTTTTATTTGCATTAAATATATCATTGACAATTAAATTTTTAAAATATTTAAGATTAATTCAGCAATAATGTATGATAATTATCTCTAATTTACTTATGTTGATGGTTATTTTTATAAAATTACTGCTGAATTGATCCTAATTTTTTTAAAAAATTAGCTGTCAACAATATATTTGATACAAATAAAAAAAATTTGGGATAAAATAAATTAAAACAAAATAAAATTTAAAAATATTTTAACAAATTTTAAAGAAAAAAAAAACTTTTCTCAGCTATGCTTTTAGTAAACTCACGTTTATGCAATTATTTTTATGTAAAATTAATAATTATTAGACGATAATTTAACTAAATATGTTAAATTATCTAATTATTTTCAACTATTAACTTTAAATAAAGATAACTGCATATAAATTTTTACCTCAAACAAATAATCAAAATGCTTACCTAATTCAAGCTTGAGTTTAGTCCTTTTCTCAGCAACATGAAATCCAACACAATCTACTAAACCTCGTGCCGAGCAGTCACATGAGTCTTGTCTTCCTTTTCCAATGGGATCCCTTTCAATCACAACTCTTGGATTCATTCCATCTTTTAATGGCCATATTCTTGTCCCTGACCACTTTGACTCGCTCTCCGAGGAAGCCGCGCCACCGCCGTTCCATTCCGGCACCATAACTTGGTGTCTTAGACCTATAGGGACATGCTTTACTCTCACATGTCGATCAAAAAACGATTTTTGTTTAGAATTGTTAGGCACTTTTTTTACTATATGTTTTTTTTCTTGTTGTTCTTCAGAATCATCAGGATCCAATGATGTATTTGAAGAAGGACGAATACAAAATGTGGATTTTTTAGTTGAAAATCTCCCATTATTATTTTTCTTGAGCTTCTTTCTAAGGTTATACATTCCATCCTTAGGCTCTTCTTCGTACAATGATGGACACATCTTCTGACTCTACAAAATGATGACACCAATATTTTGGATTAATAAGTATATATAATGTTATAGCTTATCTATACCAATATATAAAGCCAATACCAGAGTTTGGTGTCCAATTTTTATAGACACCATTTGCCCTCAAATAATTCATTTTACAAATCAAATTAATGGACAAAATAGTAATAATACATTTTTGTTTATAATTAAAAAAAAGTCATTAACCCATTAAATAACTGCTGCAATCGTGAGGAAATTAAATAACTGTTCCACTTACAAATATTCCTCACTGTTGTCGATCCTTTTTTCTGCATCTTGCTATCTTTTGATTCTAACATGCATTTACTAAGAAAGGGACACCTGCAAATCATCGTGAGAGGATTTGACAAGGAAGTTGATACAATTTCTATGCCAATTCCAATGCCAAATACAGGTATCTTTTGAAAAATAATAATAGACGTTATGATAATACAAGTGATTGGTATTTTATATTTACGGTTTATTTTAGTTTTGAGTACTAATTTTTAATTTTTTAAAAAAAATTTAAAGGACAAGTACTCTTTATCTTATTCCATTTTTACATCTAAAATTTATATTTTTTTTGTATAAGTATAGATCGAGCACTACTACTAAAACTATACCAATATATAAAGCCAATACGAGAGTTTGGTGTCCAATTTTTATAGACATCATTTGCCCTCAAATAATTCATTTTACAAATCAAATTTATGGACAAAATAATAATAATACATTTTTGTTTATAATTAAAAAAAAATCATTAACCCATTAAATAACTGCTACAATCGTGAGGAAATTAAATAACTGCTCCACTTACAAATATTTCTCACTGTTGTCGATCCTTTTTTCTGCATCTTGCTATCTTTTGATTCTGACATTTACTAAGAAAGGGACACCTACAAATCATCGTGAGAGGATTTGACAAGGAAGTTGATACAATTTCTATGCCAATTCCAATGCCAAATACAGGTACCTTTTGAAAAATAATAATAGACGTTATGATAATACAAGTGATTGTTATTTTATATTTACGGTTTATTTTATTTTTGAGTACTAATTTTTAATTTTTAAAAAAAAATTTAAAGGACAAGTACTCTTTATCTTATTCCATTTTTACACCTAAAATTTGTATTTTTTTTGTATAATTATAGATCGAGCACTACTACTAAAATATATTCTATATTACTAAAATTTATCCATAAATATATTCTATATTTATTAAAATTTATCAATATTTTTTTTGTATTGTTTGATACGTATTATCAAAGTCTATGTTTATTAATTGATATGTATTATTAAAGTCTATGTTTATAATTTTCTAAACTATCTAAACTATTAATTATGTAGAATATTAAATTTGACATTTATTTATAAAAAGTACTAAAATTGACATTTACTAATTTTTTAAATTATTGCAAAAAGATTAATTAATTTAATATTATTCATCTGTCATACGATTGGCATATAAAAGATGTAAAAAAATTTATACTTACCAATGGTAAAATGAAAAATCTCTACGTATATTTTGTTAATTTTTTTCTTTATTTTTAATATGCTCTATATTAAAAAATATTATTTTTTATTAATTATTAGATTGACATATAACACAATAAATATAATAAATATAGTAAGATACGAACTTTGTTAATTAATTTTTTAAATAATCTGATAACTTAAGATAAGAACTTTGTTAATTGATTTTGTTAATCTCTTTCTTATTTTTAATCTATTTTACATTGGATAATATTATTTTTTATTAATTATTAGATTGACATATAACATTTAAATGTGTTAAGATAAGAACTGTGTTATATATTTTTCGTTATTTCAACTTTCATGTTTATTTCGTTCTCTTTATTTTTCTATGTCATAAGCCAAATAAGTTTTAATTTATTATTTTTCTTTTATATATATATATATATTTTAAAAATTATTTTATTTTTTTAGGTTTTCTAATATGTTTTATTGTATTTTTCTTTTACTTTAAAAATTTTATGGTCTGAAGATCTTCTGTTAAACGATTCTAACCATATGATCAAGGAAGAAGTTCAAGATAATAAGTTTGAATTTTGGTAATTTATTGAGTCTAATTGAAATAAACACATTGAAATACAATAAACAGAATCATTAATGCAACATTTATTAATGAATAATTACTAAAAAAAATATTATCTATATCAATATCAATATCAATATATAATGGGGATATGTAATTGTGGTATCCAATTTTTTCTTCTTATTTTACCCTGTTTTCTTTTTATTAAAAATTGGCTTTATCCTATGACAGACTTAAAAACAGATTTCAATAAAAAAAAATTGCTACTATGTACGTACTCAATTCTTTTTATTTTATTTTATTTTTTCAAAAATTGGCTTTAACCCACGACAAATTTAAAACTGATTCAATTTCAACCCACGACAGAATTTAAAGAATTTAAAGTTGATTCACTTTCAATAAAAAAAACTATTAATACGTACTCAATTTAAATACCGATTCACTTTCAATAACAAAAACTTCTGCGCCTTCAATCGTACTTTACTCAAGAGAGTTAAATACCGATTCACTTCCAATTTTTTTTAGACTTCGTATATCCTTACATAATTTATTTCATAAAATAAATTTAGTAGACAAAATAATAATTTTTTTAATATTTCATCTATATCATACAGTATATAAATAATTAAAAAATTAAAATAAACAATGTATTCATAAAACTAATAATAACAAATAGAATAAAAAAAATATTAACATATCGCTTATTTTTTGTCATGTGTATTTTTAAATTTGAGTGATTAAATATATTTTACAAAATAATAACTATAAAATGAAAATAAATTTATTGTTCTAAATTATTAAAAGAAGTATTGAGTACTCTTTAACTAAAACTTTTATTATAAATTTATTACAAAAAAAATATATTTATGTTTCAAATTAATGTAGATGCTTAGGGTAAAATATTAAAAATAACAAAATATGCATTTGCATTCTCATATTAAAAAAATAAATGAAGTCATTTTAAACACAAAAATACTACGTTATAAGATAATTATAAAAAGTCGTCGAACATAATAATTTTATTATTAAAATAATATTTATATATTGTGTTAGATTAATGTAACATAATGATTTTCAATATACTTTAATTTAATTTTTTTAGTTTTTATTTTAATTTATATATTTTCATATTTTAAAATTTTGGTAATAATATATATTTTTTATAATTTTAAAATAAAACCAGGAGAAATCTGAGTTAAATACAAATATAATGATAGAAGAAGAATACAAGAATATTGATATTTCATCTCATGTATTTAAATACATGACATAAATAAAAATTAATCCTTCTTATTATAAAATTATTTTCCATTTAAAAATTTAGCAAATGCCAAAATTTGATCATGGTAAAATGGATCATAATTTTATAAAAAATCTAAATACTATATTAAATATTACAAACAGTGATTGGATAAATAATTTTTAAATTCTAAAATTAAAAACATAGATAACGCTTTACATATTTATATGAGTTACTGAATCAATTTTTATTGAATAACTATCTTAAATATCAATTATAAAAAAATGCTACTATATCAGCTAATAATAATAATAATAATAATCATGAGACACGTAACATTATTTATTGTAAAAAATATATTAATTTAATAATATTAAATATGTAATAAATTTCTAATGTGAAATGTTAAAATATAAACACAAAAAATAAAGGTAAACTAGAGTATAACAAATAAACTATTTTTTAAAAAATATTTCTGAAATCTTAACGGACAAAATACTCATCATATTGTTAATTTATCATAATAAATTAAAAAAATAAATTTAAAAATATCACAAATTAATGGACGATATTCAGACTTTGAAAAAATTAATGAAAAAAATATAATAGAAGAATATTATTTTTAAAACATTCTCTGTTTCAGAATAAAATTAAACAAATTAAAAATAATTAAAATCACCTTTATATGCGACATAAAAGTTAACTTTAATCATGATAACTAATTTTAATCTTATGAATTCAAATTATGCTTATTATCTGTATTGCTCTTTAAAAATATAGGTCTTTAAAAATATAGGTCTGGAATCACATCATAATGAAGTTGTTCAAGTAAAAGATGTGGTCATGTCCTAACTGGTTAGTACCCTATATATTTAAAACATCTAATAACGTCGTTTTAAGTCATTTTGCCTATACATTAAATCTTAGTATAGAAGATTAACAAAATTAATTAACTTAATTTACTCGATTTGATTTGATTTCTGAGAACTAATTTTTAATTCTTTTAAGATAATCTACAACATATTAAGTTTGTATTTTTTTTTTTGTATTAGTGTAGATCGAGATATACACCACTGCTACTAATTCAATGCCTCAATCAAACTAAGAGGTTTGATATTAAATAGGCAATACATTCATAAGACTAATAATAACAATAACTTTGTAATAAAATTTTGGTAACAACATATATATTTTAAAATTAAATAGTAAAATTAGAAAAGATCTACCTTAAACACAAAATAACAACTATTGAAAAATAGTACAAAAATATGTCTTATTTTATCTCATGTATTTATTAATGTATTGTATAAATTATATGGATCCTTTTTATTATAGAATCTTTACCCAATTAAAAATTTAATAGATAGTAAAATTTGGTCATGGCAAAATGTGTTCTAATTTTTTAAAAAATATCAAAATACTATATTAAATTTTATAAGTCAATAGATAACTAAACTAAAAAACCTCAAATTAAAAATATAGATAACATTGTATATATTTTTATGAGTTACCGGACAAATTTTTATTGAATAACTAATTTAAGTACAAACTAAAAAAATGCTACTACAAATATTATTTAATGGCAATAACCGTAATACACATAACATTATTTAGTGATAAAAAATAAATCTTAATTAAATTACAGTAACTAAATAATAAGTCCTTGATGATAAAAAGATTATCAAATTAAAATTTAATAATGTATGGAATAAAACATAAACACTAAAAAAAAAAACAAAATAAAGTACAATGAATAAACTAATTTTTAAAAATATTTTCGTAATTTTAGCGGACAAAATCTTCATCATATCGTTATTTTGTCATAATAAATTTAAAAAATTAAATTAAAAATATTATAAATTAATAGACGACATTCAAAACTTTTAAAGAAACACAATAGAAGCATTATCATTCTGAAAATACTTTTTGTATATTTTAAAATAATTGAGAATAAAAATTTACTCTATCGAATATTTCACCTCATATATTACCTTATATTACCTCTTTATTGTATGGTTTTATAATTTAAACATTTTAAAGTGTTTTATAGTAATTTTAATTTCAACAAAATATGATATAAATAAGATCACATCAATATTAAAATAAAAAATATTTATCTAATAAATTTGAAAAGTAAATAATATATTAACAGAAAAATAAAATTAATTTCTTAAAAACAATAGAAAAGCGGCTGAACAGGCACGTTAGTGCCTGTTGAGCCGCTAGTAAGTATAATTTGTTTACAAATTTTGATTTTATTGAAGTATATAATAAATTGCAACATTGATAAAAAAAAATTTAAAGTATATATATAATAAGTTTGAACATTTTTTTTAATAGTTACAATCACTCATTTAAGCTCAAAACATTGAAATAAGAGACATTTAAATCAGCATAAATAAAAAATTAACCGATCAAAAACTACAAATAAAACACCAACAGCTTAAAAAATCAATGAAACTAGATATTAAAAAATATTACAAAAGAAAAAATATTTGGATAAAAAATATTAAAAGACATCATGATAAACATCATATTACAAAAAAAAATGTTGTACACAACCAAAGTTTTGATACTAAAATGAAGAGACATTTATTGAAAATGGATTTTAAGATTTTTATTATCCAACTACAATAGTGATTTAATTTCTAAAATAAATTAAATAATTCTGATGATATTTCTCTGGATATTATATAGAGTTGAAAATCTTCATTATCCAAAATACATGGAATATAATCTATCAATTTGAAAATTAATTCTTTTTCATGATAACTTAATAGATTAACTAATAGTAGAATAGTTAAACTAACATATTGGGAATATAATCTATCAAAAATTGATTCACACAGATATGTCTTTAATTATCAAAAAAAAAAAAAACTTTTTCATAAAATAAACAATTGAAGTTACCTTCCAAAATTGTTGTTCCCTGCTTGACCTAAATTTTTTCTTGTTGGAGGCAGCCTCTCTATACGACAAAACCTTCTTCTTCTTAGGGTTTTTATTATTACAAGTTAAACCAACTTTAGATTCACCATAAGAATTCACCGCAACATTTTTAACCCAACTCAATAATTCCATTGAATTATTGTCACCTTTTCTGTTATTATCATTGTCGTCACAACCACCACATTTTTTATCTTCAACATCAAATTCTTTCAACACTTGTATTTCATCGTCACTACTATCTCCTCCTTCTTTTCTACCATACTCGGCGAGAATTGAGTCGTCGAGAATGAATTGATTCAATACACATACCGTTGTATCTACATCCAGATCATGATGATGATATTCTTGGTTAGGAACTCCCTTATCTTCCTCATCACTTGACTCTGATGATGATGAACTCACAAGATTCACATAGTTACCACTATGAATATTTTTCGATGTTGTCATTGTTTGATCACTACCGATATCTATAAAGAATTGTGTCCAATATATATATTAGTTTCATAGATTATATATAAAATGTTATTGGTCAAATTATCTTGACTGATCATTAAATAACTATATTATTTAGTCAAATAATTATCTTCAATAGTTATGTAACATATTAATTATAAAAAATAATAATTTAAAATATATAAAATAATATAAAAAAATTTATGAGACAGGATCTCATCTTTGAATATTTTATAGGTCCTTATTTAATTTTTTTGTTGCAAATAATTTTTGCATATATCTATTTTGAATATCATTTTCAAGTCAAACCATAGAAATTGACACGCTTAAAACTTTTTCAATACATACCAAAGTAATATAACTTTAATTGATATTCTTAAATTTTATTTTATTAAGATGAGAAAAGATTTATGTATACTTGAATTATTGATGTGCAAATTTAGTTGCAAAAATTAAAATATCTACCGACTTTAATTAATAACTATATATATATATATATATATATATATAATTTTTTATGATATTTTCTAACTCAAGATAACAAAAAAAAATTGAATATTCAATATAAATCTGAACTTTAACAACTCTGCATAAAATCCACACGATTCAACTCGTAGATATTAAAATATTAAATCTTAATCCACCTTCGTAGATATTCAGTCTATTCTGTTTTGTCTCATTCTATTTCTTCTCTAATTGTTTCTATATTTATTAAAATTTAACGAATAAAAATAAATTTTAAAATTTATATAATCATCATTACTTATATAACCTAAATTAAAACAAAAATTTAAATATAATACAATATTATTAATTATTTTAGATATATATATTTATATATATTATATGTCGGAGTGAATATTACTTAAATCCGACTCCGTTCGTTAAAATCTCGATTTGAGCAGGTAGAGGCGCGATGAATACTTTTGAATAGTGTTGTAATTCTTAAATAAGTCAAATCTTTTTATACTTATTTAGACATATGAGTAAATTAACTATTTAACCAAACAAAATTAATTCGATGTGACATATATTAAAATTTGTGATTATTCTAGAGTAGGTGGTGGAATAAAATATATATTTCTTATTAGATATTTTAAAAATATTTTTTTGTTCTTTAAAAAGAATATTTATGACCATTATTTTAATTTATAGTATTAAATTTATATTAAAATAATTATTTTTTATAATTCTGTAAATATATAGATATGTCAATAGTCAATATAAACCTAGAAAAAGAGAAAAGAAAATGGGCTTTTGTTAATAAAAAATCAGTTTTAATCTCACCATTTTTTTTAATTTTTGTTGTGCAGAACGAATATTAATCATAAGAAGAGAAAGAGAAAGGACTAAAACTCTAAAATAGACAATAAAAGAGAGAGAGAGAGGGAGAGACAAAGACATACCAGTTTCTAGAGAGAGACAAAGAGAGAATCGAAAATTGAAAAGAAGATTTTATTAGTGGGTCTTTTGATGAGTGTTTTAGTTTGAGAAAGGACTAAAAGTCTAAAACAGAGAATAAAAGACAAAGAGGGAGAGAGACAAAGATATACTAGTTTCTGGAGAAAGACAGAGAAAAAGAGAGAATCGAAAATTGAAAAGAAGATTTTATTATATAGCATAATATTTATATAATTAATTTTTTCTTGATTAGTTTAGTGTATTTATTTTTGGTTTGGACTTCTGGCAGCTTTTTTAGTTTTCGCAATCAAATGCTAGTTAGGCACAGATTTGGGCCAGGTTCAGTCCAGAAGCCCAGCCCAATTTGGTGGCCCATTTGAAAGATATACGAAAAAGATAGACAGAAGGATGCTACTAATTGAAGGACTAAAAAAAATGTTGCTAATACCAATTTATGTACCACAATATAATAGTGGTAATGTACTGTTATTAATTATTAACACACACTTTGCTAATTTGTTGTATCTGAGTATTAGATATATTTTAGATACGATATTTATTAATACTTGTTTGACACACGTGTCTATTGTGTTCATCTGTATTTTAATAAAAAAAAATTCTTTCTAGACATACCAAAATACCTTCACGTGTATTTTTGACATGAATTTAAAAATAATATATTATATTTATTAAAACAAAAATATTTTAAATACTTTATATAATTAAAAATATTAAAAACAGTTAAAAAATTATCAAGCATTGTAATTTATCTAAAAGATACTTCATATTTTATATATATACCGTGTTGTGTGTCTTATAAAATTTTAAAATTCGTACATCTACATGTTCTGTATCATATCGTATTCCGTTCTGTATTCATGTCAATATCAGTGTCTATGCATTATAATTAATACATCGATTGAAATAATATATATTTTTTTTTTCTTAAATAGTGGTTTCGAATTTAAAATTATTTTTAGCTAGGATCAAATTTGCATGACCATAGTTGAATCTACACTTAAACTATTTTTAAGAGAATAATAAGATATACATATACTAGGACACACATCCGAATAAACCAAGCTTATTACTAAAAAGAAATGATAGATATGGTTTATATTCTAAACAAGAAGCTAATTAAGTAGGCAAAAGTCCAATCATCATTCTGAAAGGCTTACAAACTTAATAAAGAAGCCTTCATTTTGAGAAGTGCAAGCAGTCTATTATATTATTATCAGGACATTATTCTTTTTGCATCTAACTTTTTAAAGTACATTTAATGTGTGTCATAAAGTCATTTACAATCACTTTTTCTTATCACTTGAAGCATTTCATAAATTTTGTTAAAAAGTTAACAATAAATGATTGTAAATATTTTTGCAACACACATTATTAAATATACCCTAAAAATATTTATCATATATATATATTTTTTCTCTTCTTATTCTTCCTCTTCTTTTTCACTTAACAAATTTTTCGTATATGCTCTTGGTTTGTCCAAATCCAACTCATAAAAAACTCTACCTGTGTTATATATACATGCAAAAATGAGTAATTGATAATAGTGTTAATTATAATACTTATAATTAGCTGAGTCTTAATTATTTGTGTCTTTTGAGTCTAAAATGAGCAGCAAATATACATTAATTCATTTTCCATTTTTTTTCTAGTATTAAGAAATTAATAAATAATTTAAATGAGTATAAATTTAATTGTCTTTATATAAAATTAATAATTAAAAATTATTAGATGATAATTTAGTTAAATATATTAAATTATTTAACTATTCTTAATTATCCATTTCAAATGAAGATAACTGCAGGTAAATTTTTGTCTTAAACAAATAATCAAAATACTTACCTAACTCAAGCTTGAGTTTAGTCCTTTTCTCAGCAACATGAAATCCAACACAATCTACTAAACCTCGTGCCAAGCAGTCACATAAATCTTGTCTTCCTTTTCCAATGGGATCCCTTTCAATCACAACTCTTGGATTCATTCCATCCTTTAATGGCCATATTCTTGTCCCTAACCACTTTGAGCCGCTCTCCGACAAAGCTGCGCCGCCGCCGTTCCATTCCGGCATTATAACTTGGTGTCTTAGACCTATAGGCACATGCTTTACTCTCACGTGTCGATCAAAAAACGATTTTTGTTTGGAATTGTTAGGCACTTTTTTGACTATATGTTTTTTTTCTTCTTGTTCTTCAGGATCAAATGACGAATTTGAAGAATTACAAATAGAAAATGTGGATTTTTTAGTTGAAAATCTCCCATTATTATTTTTCTTGAGCTTCTTTCTAAGGTTATACATTCCATCTTTAGGCTCTTCTTCATACAATGATGGACACATCTTCTGACTCTACAAAATAATTACACCAATATTTTGGTTTAATAAGTATATATAATGTTATAGCTTATAAGTATATATGTTTACAAATTTTGATTTAATGGAAGTATTAATAAGTTGCAACATTGATAAAAAAAATTAAAGTATATAATAAATTTGAACATTTTTTTTAATAGTTACAATCACTCATTTAAGGTCAAAACATTGAAAAAAGAGACATTTAATTAAATCAGCATAAATAAAAAATTAACCGATCAAAAACCACAAATAAAACACCAACAACTTAAAAAAATCAATGAAACTAGATATTAAAAAATATTACAAAAAAATATTTGGATAAAAAATATTAAGAGACATTTATTGAAAATGGGTTTTAAGATTTTTATTATCCAACTACAATAGTGATTTAATTTCTAAAATAAATTAAATAATTCTAATAATATTTCTCTGGATATTATATAGAGTTGAAAATCTTCATTATCCAAAATACATGGAATATAATCTATCAATTTGAAAATTAATTCTTTCTCATGATAACTTAATAGATTCACTAATAACAGAATAACTAAACTAACATATTGGGAATATAATCTATCAAAAATTGATTACAGATATGTCTTTAATTATCTAAAAAAAAAAAAAAAAACTTTTTCATAAAATAAACAATTGAAGTTACCTTCCAAAATTGTTGTTCCCTGCTTGATCTAAATCTTTTCTTGTTGGAGGCAGCCTCTCTATACGACAAAACCTTCTTCTTCTCAGAATTTTTATTATTACAAGTTAAACCAACTTTAGATTCACCATAAGAATTCACCGCAACATTTTTAACCCAACTCAATAATTCCATTGAATTATTGTCACCTTTTCTGTTATTATCATTGCCGTCACAACCACCACATTTTTTATCTTCAACATCAAATTCCTTCAACACTTGTATTTCATCGTCACTACTATCTCCTCCTTCTTTTCTACCATACTCGGCGAGAATTGAGTCGTCGAGAATGAATTGATTCAATACACATACCGTTGTATCTACATCCAGATCATGATGATGATATTCTTGGTTAGGAACTCCCTTGTCTTCCTCATCACTTGACTCTGATGATGATGAACTCACAAGATTCACATAGTTACCACTATGAATATTTTTTGATGTTGTCATTGTTTGATCACCACTGATATCTATAAAGAATTGTGTCCAATATATATATTAGTTTCATAGATTATATATAAAATGTTATTGGTCAAATTATCTTGACTGATCATTGAATAACTATATTATTTAGTCAAATAATTCTCTTGAATAGTTAAATTTATTTCAATTTTATCTACTCTCTTATGATTGTAAACCCATTTTTTGTTTTTTGGTGACTGATTGTAAACCCATTTAGTCAAGCTAAATTGAATCCTAAATTAATATTGAATTCTTTTGACCAGTGAGAGCATCTTTTTAATGCTTTTATGTTAAAATAAAACAATTTATTTTTTTTTTAACATACTAACATAATATATATATTATATCAGAAAATTTTGATAATTTTACCTTCGTAGAGATTAAATAAATTTATATAGGGTGAGTATTTATATTCTTCTCCTTTTCTCTATTTATTTATGAGACAGAATTTTATCTCTGTGAATATTTCATAGGTCCTTATTTAATTATTTTTGTTGCAAATAATTTCTGCATATATCTATTTTGGATTTCATTTTCAAGTCAAACCCTAGAAATTGACACGTTTAAAACTTTTTCAATGCATACCAAAGTAATATATCTTTAATTGACATTCTTGAAATTTTTTTATTAAGATGAGAGAAGATTTATATATACTTGAATTATTGATGTGAAAATTTAGTTGCAAAAATTAAAATATCTACCGGCATTAATTAATAACTATTTATCATTATATATATATATATATTATTTATTATGATATTTTCTAACTCAAGATAACAAAAAAAATTGAATATTCAATATAAATCTGAACTTTAACAACTCTGCATAAAATTCACACCGATTCGACTTGTGGACATTAAAAAATTAAATCTTAATCTACCTTCGTAGATATCCAGTCTATTCTGTTTTGTCTCATTGTATTTCTTCTCTAATTGTTTCTATAGTTATTAAAATTTAACGAATAAAATTAACTTTTAAAATTTATATAATCATCATTACTTATATAACATAAATTAAAATAAAAATTTAAATATAATACAATATTATTTATTATTTTACATATATATATATATATATATTTATATATATTATATATCGGAGCGAATATTACTTAAATCCGATTCCGTTCGTTAAAATATCGATTTGAGCAAGTAGAGACGCGATGGATACTTTTGAATAGTGTTATAATTCTTAAATAGGTCAAATCTTTTGATACTTATTTAGACATATGAGTGAATTAACTATTTAATCAAACAAAATTAATTCGATGTGATATATATTAAAATTTGTGATTATTCTAGGGCAGGTGGTGGAATAAAATAAATATTTCTTATTAGATATTTTAAAAATATTTTTTTGTTCTTTAAAAAGAATATTTATGACCATTATTTTAATTTATAGTATTAAATTTATATTAAAATAATTATTTTTTATAATTCTATAAATACATAGATATGTCAATAGTCAATATAAACCTAGAAAAAGAGAAAAGAAAAGGGGCTTTTTGTTAGTAAAAAATCAGTTTTAATCTCACCATTTTTTTTAATTTTTGTTGTGCAGAACGAATATTAATCGTAAGAAGAGAAAGAGAAAGGACTAAAACTCTAAAATAGACAATAAAAGAGAGAGAGAGAGAGGGAGAGACAAAGACATACCAGTTTCTAGAGAGAGACAAAGAGAGAATCGAAAATTGAAAAGAAAATTTTATTAGTGGGTCTTTTGATGAGTGTTTTAGTTTGAGAAAAGACTAAAAGTCTAAAACAGAGAATAAAAGACAAAGAGGGAGAGAGACAAAGATATACTAGTTTCTGGAGAAAGACAAAGAAAAAGAGAGAATCGAAAATTGAAAAGAAGATTTTATTATATAGCATAGTATTTATATAATTAATTTTTTCTTGATTAGTTTAGTGTATTTATTTTTGGTTTGAACTTCTCGCAGCTTTTTTAGTTTTCGCAATCAAATGCTAGTTAGGCACAGATTTGGGCCAGGTTCAGTCCAGAAGCCCAGCCCAATTTGGTGGCCCATTTCAAAGATATACCAAAAAGGTAGACAGAAGGATGCTACTAATTGAAGGACTAAAAAAAATGTTGCTAATACCAATTTATGTACCACAATATAATAATGGTGATGAATTGTTATTACTTATTAACACACTATGAATTAAAGACACTTTGCTAATTTGTTGTATCTGTCTGTTGGACATATTTTAGACACGATATTTATTAATACTTGTTTGACATATGTGTCTGTTGTGTTCAACTGTATTTTAATAAAAAAAATTTTTTCTGAACATACCAAAATACCTTCACGTGTATTCTTGACATGAATTTAAAAATAATATATTATATTTATTAAAATAAAAATATTTTAAAATACTTTATATAATTAAAAATATTAAAAACAGTTAAAAAGTTATTAAGCAATGTAATTTATCTAAAAGATACTTCATATTTTATATATATACCGTGTTGTGTGTCTTATAAAATTTTAGAATTCGTATATCTACATATTCTATATCATATTGTATTCCGTTCTGTATTCATATCAATATCAGTGTCCGTGCATTATAATTAATACATCGATTGAAATAACATATATTTCTTTTTCTTAAATAGTGGTTTCGAATTCAAAATTATTTTTAGCTAGAATCAAATTTGCATGATCATAATTGAATCTACACTTAAACTATTTTCAAGAGAATAATAAGATATACATATACTAGGACACACATCCGAATAAACCAAGCTTATTACTAAAAACAAACGATATATATGGTTTATATTCTAAACAAGAAGCTAATTAAGTAGGCAAAAGTTCAATCATCATCATACTGAAAGGCTTACAAACTTAATAAAGAACCCTTCATTTTGAGAAGTGCAAGTAGTCTATTATATTATTCAGGACATTATTCTTTTTGCATCTAATTTTTTAAAGTACATTTAATGTGTGTCATAAAGTCATTTACAATCACTTTTTTATCACTTGAAGCATTTCATAAATTTTGTTAAAAAGCTAACAATAAATGATTGTAAATATTTTTGCAACACACATTATTAAATATACCCTAAAAATATTTATCATATATTTATTTCTTTTCTTCTATTCTTCCTCTTCTTCCTCACTTAACAAATTTTTCGTATCTGCTCTTGGTTTGTCCAAATCCAACTCATAAAAAGCTCTACCTGCGTTATATATACATGCAAAAACGAGTAATTGGTAATAGTGTTAATTATAGAAAGATTTTCAAGTATATCGTCATACCGGTGTATCAGTGATTTTTAACCGTTGATCTTAATTATATATATTATATATATTTTTTATAATTAAGATCAATAGTTAAAAATAACTGAAACACCGGTATGACGGTACACTTGAAAATCTTCCTTAATTATAATGCTTATAATTAGCTGAGTCTTATTAGTTTGTGTTTTTGAGTCAAAAAAAATGAGTAGCAAATGTACATTAATTTATTCTCCACTTTTTTTTTTCTAGTATTAAGAAATTAATAAATTATTTAAATAAGTACAAATTAAAAAAAATGTATTGGTAAAAAAAAATCAACAAAATCCTAAAATGCTAATAACATAGAAAGACAAGACAATGTAACTTATCACATTATTTAATCCGTTATGCGAGTATTTACTGATGTATGTTGGGGGTTAAAATAATAAAACATGTTCATCTTTTATTTAGACAGATAAAAAGAAATTACAAATATCAAACTATTTAACCTAGTTTAAGCATTGATAAAGAGAGAAATGTTACATAAATAAATGATTTTGACAACGATATGCTTGTGACAATAATTACACCAAAAACAAGAAACATGTATTTTGGACTTATTATCAAAAGTTCAAAACTAATTAGTTACGTAACATACATTTTTTACTAATAAATTATTTAAAAGGTAGAATATATTTTTTATCTTTTAAATTTATCAAAAATTTTAAATATATTCTTAAATTTTATTTTGTTTCAATTTTATTCCAAAAAAAAATTTATTTGTATCAAATATATCATTGACAATTAAATTTTTAAAAAATTTAAGAATAATCCAGTAATATTGTATGATAATTATCTCTAATTTATTTGTGTTGATGATTATTTTTATAAAATTTATGCTAAATTGATCTTAAATTTTTTAAAAAATTAGTGATCAACAGTACATTTGATACAAATAGAAAATTTTGAAGATAAAATTAAAATAAAATAAAATTTAAAAATATTTTAAAATTTATTTAGCAAATTTTAAGGAAAAAAATATACTTTTCTCGGCTATACCTTTAACAACCTCACATGTAATTGGCTTGATGTGAAATTAATAATTAAGAATTATTAGATGATAATTTAATTAAATATGTTAAATTATATAACTATTTTTAACTATTAATTTAAACGAAGATAACTGCATGTAAATTTTCGTCAAAAAGAAATAATCAAAATGCTTACCTAATTCAAGCTTGAGTTTAGTTCTTTTCTCAGCAACATGAAATCCAACACAATCTACTAAACCTCGTGGCGAGCAGCCACATGAATCTTGTCTTCCTTTTCCAATGGAATCCCTTTCAATCATAACTCTTGGATTCATTCCATCTTTTAATGGCCATATTCTTGTTCCAAACCACTTTGAGTCGCTCTCCGAGGAAGCCGCGCCGCCGCCGTTCCATTCCGGCACCATAATTTGGTGTCTTGGACCTATAGGCACATGCTTTACTCTCACGTGTCGATCAAAAAACGATTTTTGTTTGGAATTGTTAGACACTTTTTTGACCATATGTTTTTTTTCTTGTTGTTCTTCAGAATCATCAGGATCCAATGATGCATTTGAAGAAGTACGAATAGAAAATGTGGATTTTTTAGATGAAAATCTCCCATTATTATTTTTCTTGAGCTTCTTCCTAAGGTTATACATTCCATCCTTAGGCTCTTCTTCATACAATGATGGACACATCTTCTGACTCTACAAAATGATGACATCAATATTTTGGTTTAATAAATATATATAATGTTATAGCTTATAAGTATAATTTGTTTACAAATTTTGATTTTATTGAAGTATATAATAAGTTGCAACATTGATAGAAAAAATTTAAAGTATATATATAATAAGTTTGAACATTTTTTTTAATAGTTACAATCATTTATTTAAACTCAAAACATTGAAATAAGAGACATTTAAATCAGCATAAAATAAAAAATTAACCGATCAAAAACTACAAATAAAACACCAACAGCTTAAAAAATCAATGAAACTAGATATTAAAAAATATTACAAAAAAAATATTTAGATAAAAAATATTGAAAGACATCTTGATAAACATCATATTACAAAGGAAAATGTTGTACACAATCAAAGTTTTGATACCAAAATGAAGAGACATTTATTGAAAATGAATTTTAAGATTTTTATTATCCAACTACAATAGTGATTTAATTTCTAAAATAAATTAAATAATTCTAATGATATTTCTCTGGATATTATATAGAGTTGAAAATCTTTATTATCCAAAATACATGGAATATAATCTATCAATTTGAAAATTAATTCTTTTTCATGATAACTTAATAGATTAACTAATAGCAGAATAACTAAACTAACATATTGGGAATATAATCTATCAAAAATTGATTCACACAGATATGTCTTTAATTATCCAAAAAAAAAAAACTTTTTCATAAAATAAACAATTGAAGTTACCTTCCAAAATTGTTGTTCCCTGCTTGACTTAAATCTTTTCTTGTTGGAGGCAGCCTCTCTATACGACAAAACCTTCTTCTTCTTAGGGTTTTTATTATTACAAGTTAAACCAACTTTAGATTCACCATAAGAATTCACCGCAACATTTTTAACCCAACTCAATAATTCCATTGAATTATTGTCACCTTTTCTGTTATTATCATTGTCGTCACAACCACCACATTTTTTATCTTCAACATCAAATTCCTTCAACACTTGTATTTCATCGTCACTACTATCTTCTCCTTCTTTTCTACCATACTCGGCGAGAATTGAGTCGTCGAGAATGAATTGATTCAATACACATACCGTTGTATCTACATCCAGATCATGATGATGATATTCTTGGTTAGAAACTCCCTTGTCTTCCTCATCACTTGACTCTGATGATGATGAACTCACAAGATTCACATAGTTACCACTATGAATATTTTTCGATGTTGTCATTGTTTGATCACCACCGATACCTATAAAGAATTGTGTCCAATATATATATTAGTTTCATAGATAATATATAAAATGTTATTGGTCAAATTATCTTGACTGATCATTGAATAACTATATTATTTAATCAAATAATTATCTTCAATAGTTATGTAACATATTAATTATAAAAAATAATAATTTAAAATATATAAAATAATATAAAAAAATTTATGAGACAGGATCTCATCTTTGAATATTTTATAGGTCCTTATTTAATTTTTTCGTTGCAAATAATTTTTGTATATATCTGTTTTGGATATCATTTTCAAGTCAAACCATAGAAATTGACACGCTTAAAACTTTTTCAATACATACCAAAATAATATAACTTTAATTGATATTCTTAAATTTTTTTTATTAAGATGAGAGAAGATTTATATATACTTGAATTATTGATGTGCAAATTTAGTTGCAAAAATTAAAATATCTACCGCCTTTAATTAATAACTATTTATCATTATTTATATATATATATATATATATATTGTTTTTTATGATATTTTCTAACTTAAGATAACAAAAAAAATTGAATATTCAATATAAATCTGAACTTTAACAACTCTGCATAAAATCCACACCGATTCGACTCGTGGACATTAAAAAATTAAATCTTAATCCACCTTCATAGATATCCAGTCTATTCTGTTTTGTCTCATTCTATTTCTTCTTTAATTGTTTCTATATTTATTAAAATTTAACGAATAAAATTAAATTTTAAAATTTATATAATCATCATTACTTATATAACATAAATTAAAATAAAAATTTAAATATAATACAATATTATTAATTATTTTACATATATATATTTATATATATTATATATCGGAGTGAATATTACTTAAATCCGACTCCATTCGTTAAAATCTCGATTTGAGCAGGTAGAAGCGCGATGGATGCTTTTGAATAGTGTTGTAATTCTTAAATAGGTCAAATCTTTTTATACTTATTTAGACATATGAGTAAATTAACTATTTAACCAAACAAAATTAATTCGATGTGACATATATTAAAATTTGTGATTATTCTCGAGTAGGTGGTGGAATAAAATAAATATTTCTTATTAGATATTTTAAAAATATTTTTTTGTTCTTTAAAAAGAATACTTATGACCATTATTTTAATTTATAGTATTAAATTTATATTAAAATAATTATTTTTTATAATTCTGTAAATATATAGATATGTCAATAGTCAATATGAACCTAGAAAAAGAGAAAAGAAAAGGGGCTTTTGCTTGTTAGTGAAAAATCAGTTTTAATCTCACCATTTTTTTTCTTTTTATTTTTGTTGTGCAGAACGAATATTAATCGTAAGAAGAGAAAGAGAAAGGACTAGAACTCTAAAACAGAAAATAAAAGACAGAGAGAGGGAGAGACAAAGACATACCAGATTCTAGAGAGAGACAAAGAGAGAATCGAAAATTGAAAAGAAGATTTTATTAGTAGGTCTTTTGATGAGTGTTTTAGTTTGAGAAAGGACTAAAAGTCTAAAACAGAGAATAAAAGATAAAGAGAGAGGGAGAGACAAAGACATACTAATTTCTAGAGAATCGAAAATTGAAAAGAAGATTTTATTAGTGGGTCTCTTTGATGAGTGTTTTAGTTTGAGTTGACATCTTCTGTGAAACTATAAAATATATATTAAGAGTTTTTGACTATAAAGGTGTTTCTGGAATTTGTTAATTTAAATAAAGGATAAACTATTAACATTATATCTAAAAATTTATGTCATTGACAAAAATATTTTTTAAAATATAAATGATAAATAAAATTTTAAATAATTTAAAAATATAACAAAAATATTTATTAATAAATATTATTTTTTTAAGTGACAAAATTTTTTATATTTAACAAATGAATTCTTATTCATTTGATTCAAATTTTTGTAGCCACATTTGAATAAATGAATAACTATTTAAAAGACTCACAAAAAGATAGAACAAAATTTAATCTCTAATTTTTTTATTTTTTAATAAACCTTAATCAAACATAATAAAATTATTTTTAAAAAATATTCATTTAACAGAAAATTATCAATTTTTAAAAAATAAAATATTTTATTTTTCTATTAATACTTGCAAAAAATATCAAAATTTGATCTCTAAAATTTTTTTAGAATATATATTTAATATATAATTATTTTTTATGTTTTAAAATATTTTAAGAACTTATTTATCGTTTGTATCGTTTTTGAGTTGTTTTTGTCAATGGTATAAATTTTTGGTCATCATTTTATTATTTTACCCTAAATACAAAAAATATATTTAAGGACAAAATTAACTCTCAAGAATATAATTGTCATCAGCATTTCTGTTAATAGTATTTACTCTGATCTCAAAGGTATAATTGAAACATATTTAAAATTTTAAGAATAAAATTAAAATAAATTAAATATTAATGATATATTTTAATTTTTTTTAAATATTAAGAACAAAAAGAGACAAAATTTTACCCTATTGTCAATTTTGACCTAAAATAATTGCTAAATACTAAGAGATTATCATTTTTATAAATAATTATATTATAAAAATGGTAAAGTAATTAAAAAAGGAATAAAATCATGTAATAATAATGGCAATTTTCAAAATACATTTGAAATATTTTTCTTTATCTCAAGATATTATTTTGTTATAATAATCCTATGTATATACTAAAATTTAGCTACTAATAAGCCAATATATATATATTTGGCATCTTAATTTTTTATCATACTATTGTAAATAATTTTGATTATTCCAGTAAAATATTTTAGGTTTGGTTATTCTATTATGATAAATTTTATTATTTTAATGAATAATTATTTAATTAAAATTAAAAATTATATAAATTGATGTATAAATATAGACAAATATATAATAACTAATTTAATAGCTATTTTTTTTTTGCACAAAATATTTTTAATTTAGTTAATACTTGCTTTAGTATCAAATAATTTTCAATTTTTAAAATTTTATTTTTCAATTTCAACCTATGTTGGTGCCATTTAAGAATTTGATGGGTTTTAAAATAATCTCAATAGTTATGATCTTGCCTCATATATGAAAAAAGTCGTTTTAAAATAAACAACTTAGGACGATATTTTTTAAACCCAGCGTTTAATTTATGTACCCATTTATAATCTAATAATGAAACATTAACTTTGAATTATTGCTACCTGAAAAACTACTATTCACTATTCAGTAACTTTTATACTGACATCAATAATGATATTTTATTACCATATAATATCTTCCTTTTATTCACAGCTAGAGAGTAGTATTTAGTTTGTAAAATTGTTTAAATAAATAGCTTGAAAGATCCATATTTTTATTATTAATTTATTATATGATCTTTTGTGATTTTGGATCCGTTATTCTTTCACTAAATTTTGGTGATAGTAAATACACTAGAGGGTGTAAATCCCAAATATTCTTTCACTATATGATCTTTTTAGTTTTTGCAATCAAATGCTAGTTAGGCACAGATTTGGGCCAGGTTCAGTCCAAAAGCCAGCCCAATTTGGTGGCCCATTTCAAAGATATACCAAAAAGGTAGACAGAAGGATGCTACTAATTGAAGGACTATAAAAAAAGGGATTGCTAATACCAATTTATGTACCACAATATAATAATGGTAATGCACTGTTACTACTTATAAACCCACTATAAAACACGAATACTACAATAGCTATGTGTTAGATACATTTTAGATATAATAGTCGTTAACACTCATTTGATACACGTGTCTGTTCTATTTAATTGTATTTTAATAAAAAATAATTTTTTTTGTCTAAACATATCTAAATATTATCACGTATATTCTTAATATGAGTTTAGAAATAATATATTATTATTTATTAAAAACAAAAAATATTTTATATTATATATATATACCATGTTCCGTGTCTTATAAGATTTTAGAATTGCTATATCTGCGTATCTATGTTATGTTTCCGTTCGTGTCAATATCAGTCTTTGCATCATAGTTAACACATAATCAATTAAAATAACATATATTTCTTTTTCTTAAATAGTGGTTTCGAATTCAAAATTATTTTTATCCAGGATCAAATATTCAAATTTGCATGATCATAGTTGAATCTACACTTAAACTATTTTTAAGAGAATATATAATAAGATATACATATACTAGGGCACACATCCGAATAAACCAAGCTTATTACTAAAAATTAAACAAACGATATATATGGTTTATATTCTAAACAAGAAGCTAATTAAGTAGGCAAAAGTCCAATCATCATACTGAAAGGCTTACAAACTTAATAAAGAAGCCTTCATTTTGAGAAGTGCAAGCAGCCAAGCAGTCTATTATATTATTCAGGAGATTATTCTTTTTGCATCTAATTTTTTCAAGTACATTTAATGTGTGTCATAAAGTTATTTACAATCACTTTTTTTTATCACTTGAAGCATTTCATAAATTTTGTTAAAAAAGTTAAGAATAAATGATTGTAAATATTTTTGCAACACACATTATTAAATATACCCTAAAAATATTTATCATATATATATATTTCTTCTCTTCTTATTCTTCCTCTTCTTCCTCACTTAACAAATTTCTCGTATCTGCTCTTGGTTTGTCCAAATCCAACTCATAAAAAGCTCTACCTGTGTTATATATACATGCAAATTAAAAATGAGTAAATGGTAATAGTGTTAACTATAATACTTATTAGCTGAGTCTTATTAGTTTGTGCTTTTGAGTCTAAAATGAGTAGCAAATGTACATTAATTCATTCTCTACTTTTTTTTTCTAGTATTAAGAAATTAATAAATGATTTAAATAAGTACAAATTTTTAAAAAACAAAATGTATTGGTAGAAAATAAAAAATCAACCAAATGCTAAAATACTAATAACATAGCAAGACAAGACAGCAGTGTAACTTATCACATTATTTAATTCATTATGTGATTATTTACTGATGTATCTTAGGGGTTAAAATAAAACATGTTCATCTTTTATTTAGAGTTTTAGACAGATAAAAAGAAATTACAAATATCAAGCTATTTAACCTAGTTTAAGCATTGATAAAGGGAGAAATAATGTTACGTAAATAAATGATTTTGACAAGGATATGCATGTGATAATAAATACACCGAAAACAAGAAACATGTATTTTGGACTTATTATCAAAAATTCAAAACTAATTAATTAGTTACGTAACATGCTTTTTTTACTAATAAATTATTTAAATGATAAAATATATTTTTTGTCTTTTAAATTTGTCAAAAATTTTAAACATATTCCTAAATTTTATTTTGTTTCAATTTTATTCAAATAATTTTTATTTGCATCAAATATACCATTGACAATTAAATTTTCAAAAAATTTAAGATTAATCCAACAATAATGTATGATAACTATCTCTAATTTACTTGTGTTGATGGTTATTTTTGTAAAATTACTGCTGAATTGATCCTAAATTTTTTTAAAAATTAGCTGTCAACAATATATTTGATACAAATAAAATTTTTTTAGAATAAAACTAAAACAAAATAAAATTTAAAAATATTTTTAGCAAATTTTAAGAAAAAAAATACTTTTCTCAGCTATGCTTTTAATAAACTCACGTTTATACAATTATTTTTATATAAACTTAATAATTATTAGACGATAATTTAACTAAATATGTTAAATTATATCTTACTATTCTCAATTATTAACTTTAAATAAAGATAACTACATATAAATTTTCGCATGAAACAAATAATCAAAATGCTTACCTAATTCAAGCTTGAGTTTAGTCCTTTTCTCAGCAACATGAAATCCAACACAATCTACTAAACCTCGTGCCGAGCAGCCACATGAATCTTGTCTTCCTTTTCCAATGGGATCCCTTTCAATCATAACTCTTGGATTCATTCCATCTTTTAATGGCCATATTCTTGTTCCGAACCACTTTGAGTCGCTCTCCGAGGAAGTCGCGCCGCCGCCGTTCCATTCCGGCACCATAATTTGGTGTTTTGGACCTATAGGCACATGCTTTACTCTCACGTGTCGATCAAAAAACGATTTTTGTTTGGAATTGTTAGACACTTTTTTGACCATATGTTTTTTTTCTTGTTGTTCTTCAGAATCATCAGGATCCAATGATGCATTTGAAGAAGTACGAATAGAAAATGTGGATTTTTTAGGTGAAAATTTTCCATTGTTATTTTTCTTGAGTTTCTTTCTAAGGTTATAAATTCCATCCTTAAGCTCTTCTTCATACAATGATGGACACATCTTCTGACTCTACAAAATAATGACACCAATATTTTGGTTTAATAAGTATATATAATGTTATAGCTTATAAGTATATGTTTACAAATTTTGATTTTATTGAAGTATATAATAAGTTGCAACATTAATAGAAAAAAATTTAAAGTATATATATAATAAGTTTGAACATTTTTTTTAATAGTTACAATCACTCATTTAAACTCAAAACATTGAAATAAGAGATATTTAAATCAGCATAAATAAAAAATTAATCGATCAAAAACTACAAATAAAACACCAACAGCTTAAAAAATCAATGAAACTAGATATTAAAAAATATTACAAAAGAAAAAATATTTGGATAAAAAATATTGAAAGACATCTTGATAAACATCATATTACAAAGAAAAATGTTGTACACAACCAAAGTTTTGATACCAAAATGAAGAGACATTTATTGAAAATGGATTTTAAGATTTTTATTATCCAACTACAATAGTGATTTAATTTCTAAAATAAATTAAATAATTCTGATGATATTTCTCTGAATATTATATAGAGTTAAAAATCTTCATTATCCAAAATACATGGAATATAATCTATCAATTTGCAAATTAATTCTTTTTCATGATAACTTAATAGATTAACTAATAGCAGAATAACTAAATTAACATATTGGGAATATAATCTATCAAAAATTGATTCACACAGATATGTCTTTAATTATCCAAAAAAAAAAAAAACTTTTTCATAAAATAAACAATTGAAGTTACCTTCCAAAATTGTTGTTCCCTGCTTGACTTAAATCTTTTCTTGTTGGAGGCAGCCTCTCTATACGACAAAACCTTCTTTTTCTTAGGGTTTTTATTATTACAAGTTAAACCAACTTTAGATTTACCATAAGAATTCACCGCAACATTTTTAACCCAACTCAATAACTCCATTGAATTATTGTCACCTTTTCTGTTATTATCATTATCGTCACAACCACCACATTTTTTATCTTCAACATCAAATTTCTTCAACACTTGTATTTCATCGTCACTACTATCTCCTCCTTCTTTTCTACCATACTCGGCGAGAATTGAGTCATCGAGAATGAATTGATTCAATACACATACCGTTGTATCTACATCCAGATCATGATGATGATATTCTTGGTTAAGAACTCTCTTGTCTTCCTCATCACTTGACTCCGATGATGATGAACTCACAAGATTCACATAGTTACCACTATGAATATTTTTTTATGTTGTCATTGTTTGATCACCACCGATATCTATAAAGAATTGTATCCAATATATATATTAGTTTCATAGATTATATATAAAATGTTATTGGTCAAATTATCTTGACTGATCATTGAATAACTATATTATTTAGTCAAATAATTATCTTTAATAGTTATGTAACATATTAATTATAAATAATAATAATTTAAAATATATAAAATAATATAAAAAAATTTATGAGACAGGATCTCATCTTTGAATATTTTATAGGTCCTTATTTAATTTTTTTGTTGCAAATAATTTTTGCATATATCTGTTTTGGATATTATTTTCAAGTCAAATCATAGAAATTGACACGCTTAAAACTTTTTCAATACATACCAAAGTAATATAACTTTAATTGATATTCTTAATTTTTTTTTTATTAAGATGAGAGAAGATTTATGTATACTTGAATTATTGATGTGCAAATTTAGTTGCAAAAATTAAAATATCTACCGACTTTAATTAATAACTATTTATCATTATATATATATATATATATTATTTTTTATGATATTTTCTAACTCAAGATAACAAAAAAAATTGAATATTCAATATAAATCTGAACTTTAACAACTCTGCATAAAATCCACACCGATTCGACTCGTGGACATTAAAAAATTAAATCTTAATCCACTTTCGTAGATATCCAGTCTATTCTGTTTTGTCTCATTCTATTTCTTCTCTAATTGTTTCTATATTTATTAAAATTTAACGAATAAAATTAAATTTTAAAATTTATATAATCATCATTACTTATATAACATAAATTAAAACAAAAATTTAAATATAATACAATATTATTAATTATTTTACATATATATATATATATATATATATATTATATATCGGAGTGAATATTACTTAAATCCGACTCCATTCGTTAAAATCTCGATTTGAGCAGGTAGAGGCGCGATGGATACTTTTGAATAGTGTTGTAATTCTTAAATAGGTCAAATCTTTATATACTTATTTAGACATATGAGTAAATTAACTATTTAACCAAACAAAATTAATTCGATGTGACATATATTAAAATTTGTGATTATTCTAGAGTAGGTGGTGGAATAAAATAAATATTTCTTATTAGATATTTTAAAAATATTTTTTTGTTCATTAAAAAGAATATTTATGACCATTATTTTAATTTATAGTATTAAATTTATATTAAAATAATTATTTTTTATAATTCTGTAAATACATAGATATGTCAATAGTCAATATGAACCTAGAAAAAGAGAAAAGAAAAGGGGCTTTTGCTTGTTAGTGAAAAATCAGTTTTAATCTCACCATTTTTTTCTTTTTACTTTTGTTGTGCAGAACGAATATTAATTGTAAGAAGAGAAAGAGAAAGGACTAAAATTCTAAAATAGAAAATAAAAGACAGAGAGAGGGAGAGACAAAGACATACCAGTTTTTAGAGAGAGACGAAGAGAGAATCGAAAATTAAAAAGAAGATTTTATTAGTGGATCTTTTGATGAGTGTTTTAGTTTGAGAAAGGACTAAAAGTCTAAAACAGAGAATAAAAGACAAAGAGAGAGAGAGACAAAGACATACTAGTTTCTAGAGAAAGACAAAGAGAGAATCGAAAATTGAAAAGAAGATTTTATTAGTGGGTCTTTTGATGAGTGTTTTAGTTTGAGAAAGGACTAAAAGTCTAAAACAGAGAATAAAAGATAAAGAGAGAGAGACAAAGACATACTAGTTTCTAGAGAATCGAAAATTGAAAAGAAGATTTTATTAGTGGGTCTCTTTGATGAGTGTTTTAGTTTGAGTTGACCTCTTTCGTGAAACTATAAAATATATATTAAGGGTTTTTGACTATGAGGATGTTTCTGAAATTTGTTAATTTAAATAAAGGATAAACTATTAACATTATATCTGAAAATTTATGTCATTGACAAAAATATTTTTTTAAAATATAAATGATAAATAAAATTTTAAATAATTTAAAAATATAACAAAAATATTTATTAATAAATATTATTTTTTTTAAGTGACAAAATTTTTTTATATTTAACAAATGAATTCTTATTCGTTTGATTCAAATTTTTGTAGCCACATTTAAATAAATGAATAACTATTTAAAAGACTCACAAAAAAAATAGAACAAAATTTAATCTCTAATTTTTTTATTTTTTAATAAACCTTAATCAAACATAATAAAATTATTTTTAAAAAATATTCATTTAACAGAAAATTATCAATTTTTTAAAAATAAAATATTTTATTTTTCTATTAATACTTGCAAAAAATATCAAAATTTGATCTCTAAAATTTTTTTTAGAATATATATTTAATATATAATTATTTTTTTATGTTTTAAAATATTTTAAGAACTTAGTTATCGTTTGTATTGTTTTTGAGTTGTTTTTGTCAATGGTATAAATTTTCGGTCATCATTTTATTATTTTACCCTAAATACAAAAAATATATTTAGGGACAAAATTAACTCTCAAGAATATAATTGTTATCAGTATTTCTGTTAATAGTATTTACTCTGATCTCAAAGGTATAATTGAAACATATTTAAAATTTTAAGAATAAAATTAAAACAAATTAAATATTAATGATATATTTTAATTTTTTTTAAATATTAAGAACAAAAAGAGACAAAATTTTACCCTATTGTCAATTTTGACCTAAAATAATTGCTAAGTACTAAGAGATTATCATTTTTATAAATAATTATATTATAAAAATGGTAAAGTAATTAAAAAAGGAATAAAATCATGTAATAATAATGGCAATTTTCAAAATACATTTGAAATATTTTTCTTTATCTCGAGATATTATTTTGTTATAATAATTCTATGTATATACTAAAAATTTAGCTACTAATAAGCCTATATATATATTTGACATCTTAATTTTTTATCATACTATTGTAAATAATTTTGATTATTCCAGTAAAATATTTTAGGTTTGGTTATTGAGTTATTCTATTATGATAAATTTTATTATTTTAATGAATAATTATTTAATTAAAATTAAAAATTATATAAATTGATGTATAAATATAGACAAATATATAATAACTAATTTAATAGCTAAATTTTTTTGCACAAAATATTTTTAATTTAGTTAATACTTTTTCTAGTATCAAATAATTTTCAATTTTAAAAATTTTATTTTTCAATTTCAACCTATGTTGGTGCCATTTAAGAATTTGATGGGTTTTAAAATAATCTCAATAGTTATGATCTTGCCTCATATATGAAAAAAGTCGTTTTAAAATAAACAACTTAGGACAATATTTTTTAAACCCAGCGTTTAATTTATGTACCCATTTATAATCTAGTAATGAAACATTAACTTTGAATTGTTGCTACCTTAGAAACTACTATTCACTATTCAGTAACTTTTATACTGACATCAATAATGATATTTTATTACCATGTAATATCTTCCTTTTATTCACAGCTAGAGAGTAGTATTTAGTTTGTAAAATTGTTTAAATAAATAGCTTCAAAGATCCATATTTTTATTATTAATTTATTATATGATCTTTTATGATTTTGGATCCGTTATTCTTTCACTAAATTTTGGTGATAGTAAATACACTAGAGGGTGTAAAATCCCAAATATTGTAACTTAAGCCTTTTATGAATAAGACTATATTACTATAGATTACAAAATTTGATCTGTCTTTCTTCGTTGGTAAAGCCGAGAAGATTCGTGATGAGTTGATAAATACATTTTATTAAGGTTAAAGAATTTAAATATGAAAAAAATATGTATTTTTTTAGAAAATGGACTTTTTTTTGTGTATATACAAGCAGGTGGACGTAATAGAGGTACATGACTAACATATAGGTAACGTGCTGATTCAGCACACAACCCACGTGTTGAACATTTGTCAAAATCTGAAGCAACACACAAGTTCCGTGTTGACACGTGTCAACCTTCCATCAACACGCCTGATGCGTAATTCCAACGTGGTAGCAACACGCAAGTTGCATGTTGACACGTGGTGGACGTTGGTTGGACAGTTTTGTAACACGTTGTCTGCGAGGTGAGTCTTCCGTCTATAAAAAGCAATGTATCTATGTCCAGATCATGATGATGATATTCTTGGTTAGGAACTCCCTTGTCTTCCTCATCACTTGACTCTGATGATGATGAACTCACAAGATTCAGATAGTTACCACCATGAATATTTTTTGATGTTGTTATTGTTTGATCACCACCGATATCTATAAAGAATTGTCTCCAATATATATATTAGTTTCATAGATTATATATAAAATGTTATTGGTCAAATTATCTTGACTGATCATTGAATAACTATATTATTTAGTCAAATAATTATCTTCAATAGTTATATAACATATTAATTATAAAAAATAATAATTTAAAATATATAAAATAATATAAAAAAAATTGAGACAGGATTTCATCTTTGAATATTTCATAAGTCTTTATTTAATTTTTTTGTTGCAAATAAGTTTTGCATATATCTGTTTTAGATATCATTTTCAAGTCAAACCATAGAAATTGATATGCTTAAAACTTTTTCAATACATACCAAAATAATATATCTTTAATTGACATTCTTGAATTTTTTTTTTTTTATTAAGATGAGAGAAGATTTATATATGTATACTTGAATTATTGATGTGCAAATTTAGTTGCAAAAATTAAAATATCTACCGGCTTTAATTAATAACTATTTATCATTATATATTATTTTTTATGATATTTTGATTATTTTCTAACTCAAGATAATAAAAAATAATTGAATATTCAATATAAATCTGAACTTTAACAACTCACATAAAAAGCCATACCGATTCGACTCGTGGACATTAAAAAATTAAATCTTAATCCACTTTCGTAGATATCTAGTCTGTTCTGGTTATCTTCGTCGATATCTGATCTGTTCTGTTTTGTTTCATCTTATTTTTTTCTAATTGTTTCTATAATTATTAAAATTCAACGAATAAAATTAAATTTTAAATTTTATATAATCATCATTACTTATATAACATAAATTAAAATAAAAATTTATATATAATATAATATTATTAATTATTTTACATATATATATTAAAATAATATATATTTTTATATATTATATATAGGAGTAAATATTACTTAAATCCGACCCGTTTGTTGAAATCTTGATTTGAGCAGGTGGAGACACAATGGATACCTTCCAATAGTGTTGTCATTCTTAAATAGGTCAATTCTTTTGATACTTATTTAGACATATGAGTGAATTAACTATTTAACCAAACAAAATTAATTCAATGTAATATATATTACAATTTGTGATTATTCTAGGGTAGGTGGTGGAATAAAATAAATATTTCTTAGATATTTTAAAAATATTTTTAATGTTCTCTAAAAAGAATATTTATGACCATTATTTTAATTTATAATATTAAATTTATATTGAAATAATCATTTTTTATATTTCTGTAAAGTACATTATTATGAACCTGCTGGAAAAAGAGAAAAAAAGGGGGCTTTTGCTTGTTAATGAAAAATCAGTTTTAATCTCACCGTTTGTTGTTTGTTTTTTTTTATTTTTTATTTTTTTGCTGTGCAGAACAAATATTAATAGTAAAAAGAAAAAGAAAAATGACTAAAAGTCTAAATCGTCAGAAAATAAAAGATAAAGAGAGAGAAAGACATACCAATTTCTAGAGAGACAAAGAAAAAGAAAAAATTAAAAATTGAAAAGAAGATTTTATTATTTGTGAGTCTCTTTGATGAGTGTTTTAGTTTATTAATTTAAAAAAGGAATAAACTATTAATATTATATCTGAGAATTTATGTCGTTGACAAAAATAATTTTTAAAAATATAAATGATAAATAAATTTTTAAATAATTTAAAAATATGATAAAATATTTAATAAATATTATATTTTTTAAGTGACAAAATTTTTTATATTTAACAAATAAACTTTTATTCGTTTGATCCAAATTTTTGTAGTGACATTTGAATAAGTGAATAACTATTAAAAAGACTTTAAAAAAAGAACAATATTTAATCTCTAGTTTTTTTATTTTTTAATAAACCTTAGTCAAACATAATAAAATTATTTTTAAAAAATATTCACTTTAACACAAAATTATCAAATTTTAAAAAATAAAATATTTTATTTTTTTATTAATACTTGTAAAAAAAATATCAAAATTTAATCTTTAAAGTCTATTTTAAAATATATATTTAATATATAATTATTTTTTTACGTTTTAAAATATTTTAGGAGCTTATTTATCGCTTGTATTGTTTTGAGTTATTTTTGTCAATGATATAAATTTTTGGTCATTATTTTATTATTTTACCCTAAATACAATAAATATATTTAGGGACAAAATTAACTTTCAAGGATATAATTGTCATCAGTATTTCTGTTAATAGTATTTATTCTGATTTTAAGGGTATAACTGAAACATATTTAAAATTTTAAAAATAAAATTAAAATAAATTAAATGTTAATGATACATTTTTTTTTAAATATTAGGGACAAAAAGAGACAAAATTTTACCCTATTATCAATTTTGATCTAAAATAATTGCTAAGTACTAAGAGATTATCATTTTTTAAATAATTATATTATAAAAATGGTAAAATAATTAAAAAAGGAATAAAATCATGTATAATAATGGCAATTTTCAAAATACATTTGAAATATTTTTCTTTATCTCAAGATATTATTTTATTATAATTATCCTACGTATATACTAAAAATTAGCTACTAATATGCCAATATATATTTGGCATCTTAATTTTTTATCGTACTATTGTAAATAATTTTGATTATTCCACTAAAATATTTTAGGTTTGGTTATCCTATTATGATAAATTTGATTATTTTAATGAATAATTATTTAGTTAAAATTAAAAATGATTATTTTAATACTTCTTCTAGGATCAAATTTGCATGATCATAGTTGAATCTACACTTAAACTATTTTCAAGAGAATAATAAAGATATACATATACTAGGACACACATCCGAATAAACCAAGCTTATTATTAAAAACAAATGATATATATGTTTATATTCTAAACAAGAAGCTAATTAAGTAGGCAAAAGTCCAATCATCATACTGAAAGGCTTACAAACTTATTAATAAAGAAGCCTTCATTTTGAGAAGTGCAAGTAGTCTATTATATTATTCAGGACATTATTCTGTTTGCATCTAATTTTTTAAAGTACATTTAATGTGTGTCATAAAGTCGTTTACAATCACTTTTTTATCACTTGAAGCATTTCATAAATTTTGTTAAAAAGTTAACAATAAATGATTGTAAATATTTTTGCGACACACATTATTAAATATACCCTTATATCTTCATTTCTTATTCTTCTTCTTCCTCACTTAACAATCTTTTCGTATCTGCTCTTGGTTTGTCCAAATCCAACTCATAAAAAGCTCTACCTGTGTTATATATATATATATATATACATGCAAAAATGAGTAATTGGTAATTAATAGTATTAATTATAATAATTATAATGCTTATAATTAGCCGAGTCTTATTAGTTTGTGTTTTTGAGTAAAAAAAAATGAGTAGCAAATGTACATTAATTCATTCTCCACTTTTTTTTTCTAGTATTAAGAAATTAATAAATAATTTAAATAAGTACAAATTTTTAAAAAACAAAATGTATTGGTAAAAAATAAAAAGTCAACCAAATCCTAAAATACTAATAACATAGCAAGACAAGACAATGTAACTTATCACATTATTTAATTCATTATGTGATTATTTACTGATGTATGTTAGGGGTTAAAATAAAACATGTTCATCTTTTATTCAGAGTTTTAGACAGATAAAAAGAAATTACAAATATCAAGCTATTTAACCTAGTTTAAGCATTGATAAAGGGAAAAATAATGTTACGTGTAAATAAATGATGTTGACACCGATATGCATGTGATAATAAATACACCGAAAACAAGAAACATGTATTTTGGACTTATTATCAAAGTTCAAAACTAATTAATTAGTTACGTAACATGCTTTTTTACTAATAAATTATTTAAATGGTAAAATATATTTTTTGTCTTTTAAATTTGTCAAAAATTTTAAATATATTTCTAAATTTTATTTTATTTTATTTCAATTTTATCCAAATAATTTTTATTTGCATTAAATATATCATTGGTAATTAAATTTTCAAAAAATTTAGGATTAATCCAACAATAATATATGATAACTATCTCTAATTTAGTTGTGTTGATAGTTATTTTTGTAAAATTACTGCTGAATTGATCCTAAATTTTTTTAAAAATTAGCTGTCAACAATATATTTGATACAAATAAAATTTTTTTAGAATAAAACTAAAGCAAAATAAAATTTAAAAATATTTTTAACAAATTTTAAGAAAAAAAAATACTTTTCTCAACTATGCTTTTAATAAACTCACGTTTATACAATTATTTTTATATAAACTTAATAATTATCAGACGATAATTTAACTAAATATGTTAAATTATATCTGACTATTCTTAATTATTAACTTTAAATAAAGATAACTGCATATAAATTTTTGCATGAAACAAATAATCAAAATGCTTACCTAATTCAAGCTTGAGTTTAGTCCTTTTCTCAGCAACATGAAATCCAACACAATCTACTAAACCTCGTGCCGAGCAGCCACATGAATCTTGTCTTCCTTTTCCAATGGGATCCCTTTCAATCATAACTCTAGGATTCATTCCATCTTTTAATGGCCATATTCTTGTTCCAAACCACTTTGAGTCACTCTCCGAGGAAGCCGCGCCGCCGCCGTTCCATTCCGGCACTATAATTTGGTGTCTTGGACCTATAGGCACATGCTTTACTCTCACGTGTCGATCAAAAAATGATTTTTGTTTGGAATTGTTAGACACTTTTTTGACCATATGTTTTTTTTCTTGTTGTTCTTTAGAATCATCAGGATCCAACGATGCAATTAAAGAAGTACGAATAGAAAATGTGGATTTTTTAGATGAAAATCTCCCATTATTATTTTTCTTGAGCTTCTTCCTAAGGTTATACATTCCATCCTTAGGCTCTTCTTCATACAATGATGGACACATCTTCTGACTCTACAAAATGATGACACCAATATTTTGGTTTAATAAGTATATATAATGTTATAGCTTATAAATATAATTTGTTTACAAATTTTGATTTTATTGAAGTATATAATAAGTTGCAACATTAATAGAAAAAAATTTAAAGTATATATATAATAAGTTTGAACATTTTTTTTAATAGTTACAATCACTCATTTAAGCTCAAAACATTGAAATAAGAGACATTTAAATCAGCATAAATAAAAAATTAACCGATCAAAAACTACAAATAAAACACCAACAGCTTAAAAAATCAATGAAACTAGATATTAAAAAATATTATAAAAGAAAAAATATTTGGATAAAAAATATTGAAAGACATCTTGATAAACATCATATTACAAAGGAAAATGTTGTACACAACCAAAGTTTTGATACCAAAATAAAGAGACATTATTGAAAATGAATTTTAAGATTTTTATTATCCATCTACAATAGTGATTTAATTTCTAAAATAAATTAAATAATTTTGATGATATTTCTCTGGATATTATATAGAGTTGAAAATTTTCATTATCCAAAATACATGGAATATAATCTATCAATTTAAAAATTAATTCTTTTTCATGATAACTTAATAGATTAACTAATAGCAGAATAACTAAACTAACATATTGGGAATATAATCTATCAAAAATTGATTCACACAGATATGTCTTTAATTATCCAAAAAAAATTTTGTTTTTTCATAAAATAAACAATTGAAGTTACCTTCCAAAATTGTTGTTCCCTTCTTGACCTAAATCTTTTCTTGTTGGAGGCAGCCTCTCTATACGACAAAACCTTCTTCTTCTTAGGGTTTTTATTATTACAAGTTAAACTAACTTTAGATTCACCATAAGAATTCACCGCAACATTTTTAACCCAACTCAATAATTCCATTGAATTATTGTCACCTTTTCTGTTATTATCATTGTCGTCACAACCACCACATTTTTTATCTTCAACATCAAATTCCTTCAACACTTGTATTTCATCGTCACTACTATCTCCTCCTTCTTTTCTACCATACTCGGCGAGAATTGAGTCATCGAGAATGAATTGATTCAATACACATACCGTTGTATCTATATCCAGATCATGATGATGATATTTTTGGTTAGGAACTCCCTTGTCTTCCTCATCACTTGACTCTGATGATGATGAACTCACAAGATTCACATAGTTATCACTATGAATATTTTTCGATGTTGTCATTGTTTGATCACCGTCGATATCTATAAAAAATTGTGTCCAATATATATATTAGTTTCATAGATTATATATAAAATGTTATTGGTCAAATTATCTTGACTGATCATTGAATAACTATATTATTTAGTCAAATAATTATCTTCAATAGTTATGTAACATATTAATTATAAAAAATAATAATTTAAAATATATAAAATAATATAAAAAAATTTATGAGATAGGATCTCATCTTTAAATATTTTATAGGTCCTTATTTAATTTTTTTGTTGCAAAAAATTTTTGCATATATCTGTTTTGGATATCATTTTCAAGTCAAACCATAGAAATTGACACGCTTAAAACTTTCATACCAAAGTAATATAACTTTAATTGATATTCTTAAATTTTTTTTTATTAAGATGAGAGAAGATTTATGTATACTTGAATTATTGATGTGCAAATTTAGTTGCAAAAATTAAAATATCTACCGGCTTTAATTAATAACTATTTATCATTATTTATATATATATATATATATTATTTTTTATGATATTTTCTAACTCAAGATAACAAAAAAAATTGAATATTCAATATAAATCTGGACTTTAACAACTCTGCATAAAATCCACACCGATTCGACTCGTGGACATTAAAAAATTAAATCTTAATCCACCTTCGTAGATATCCAGTCTATTCTGTTTTGTCTCATTCTATTTCTTCTCTAATTGTTTTTATATTTATTAAAATTTAACGAATAAAATTAAATTTTAAAATTTATATAATCATCATTACTTATATAACATAAATTAAAACAAAAATTTAAATATAATACAATATTATTAATTATTTTACATATATATATATATATATATATATATATATATATATATATATATATATATATATATATATATATATATATATATATCGGAGTGAATATTACTTAAATTCGACTCCGTTCGTTAAAATCTCAATTTGAGCAGGTAGAGGCAGGATGGATACTTTTGAATAGTGTTGTAATTCTTAAATAGGTCAAAATTTTTTATACTTATTTAGACATATGAGTAAATTAACTATTTAACCAAACAAAATTAATTCGATGTGACATATATTAAAATTTGTGATTATTCTAGAGTAGGTGGTGGAATAAAATAAATATTTCATATTAGATATTTTAAAAATATTCTTTTGTTCTTTAAAAAGAATATTTATGACCATTATTTTAATTTATAGTATTAAATTTATATTAAAATAATTATTTTTTATAATTCTGTAAATATATAGATATGTCAATAGTCAATATGAACCTAGAAAAAGAGAAAAGAAAAGGGGCTTTTGCTTGTTAGTGAAAAATCAGTTTTAATCTCACCATTTTTTTCTTTTTATTTTTGTTGTGCAGAACGAATATTAATCGTAAGAAGAGAAAGAGAAAGGACTAAAACTCTAAAACAGAAAATAAAAGACAGAGAGAGGGAGAGACAAAGACATACCAGTTTCTAGAGAGAGAAAGAGAGAATCGAAAATTGAAATGAAGATTTTATTGGTGGGTCTTTTGATGAGTGTTTTAGTTTGAGAAATGACTAAAAGTCTAAAACAGAGAATAAAAGACGAAGAGAGAGAGAGAGACAAAGACATACTAGTTTCTAGAGAAAGACAAAGAGAGAAAGAGAGAATCGAAAATTGAAAAGAAGATTTTATTAGTGGGTCTCTTTGATGAGTGTTTTAGTTTGAGTTGACCTCTTCCGTGAAACTACAAAATATATATTAAGGGTTTTTTACTATGAGGGTGTTTTTGGAATTTGTTAATTTAAATAAAGGATAAACTATTAACATTATATCTGAAAATTTATGTCATTGACAAAAATATTTTTTAAAAATATAAATGATAAATAAAATTTTAAATAATTAAAAAATATAATAAAAATATTTATTAATAAATATTATATTTTTTTAAGTGACAAAATTTTTTTATATTTAGCAAATGAATTCTTATTCATTTGATCCAAGTTTTTGTAGCCACATTTGAATAAATGAATAACTATTTAAAAGGCTCACAAAAAATAGAACAAAATTTAATCTCTAATTTTTTTATTTTTTAATAAACCTTAATCAAACATAATAAAATTATTTTTAAAAAATATTCATTTAACAGAAAATTATCAATTTTTAAAAAATAAAATATTTTATTTTTCTATTAATACTTACAAAAAATATCAAAATTTAATCTCTAAAATTTTTTTTAGAATATATATTTAATATATAATTATTTTTTATGTTTTAAAATATTTTAAGAACTTATTTATCGTTTATATCGTTTTTGAGTTGTTTTTGTCAATGGTATAAATTTTTGGTCATTATTTTGTTATTTTACCCTAAATACAAAAAATATATTTAGGGACAAAATTAACTCAAGGATATAATTATCATTAGCATTTCTGTTAATAGTATTTACTCTGATCTCAAAGGTATAATTGAAACATATTTAAAATTTTAAGAATAAAATTAAAATAAATTAAATATTAATGATATATATATATTTTTTAATATTAGGAACAAAAAGAGACAAAATTTTACCCTATTGTCAATTTTGACCTAAAATAATTGCTAAGTACTAAGAGATTATCATTTTTATAAATAATTATATTATAAAAATGGTAAAGTAATTAAAAAAGGAATAAAATCATGTAATAATAATGACAATTTTCAAAATAAATTTGAAATATTTTTCTTTATCTCAAGATATTATTTTGTTATAATAATCCTATGTATATACTAAAATTTACCTACACTAGTAAGCCAATATATATATTTGGCATCTTAATTTTTAAACCCAAAGTTTAATTTATGTACCCATTTATAATCTGGTAACGAAACATTAACTTTGAATTGTCGCTACCTTATATAGAAACTACTATTCACTATGCAGTAACTTTTATACTGACATCAATAATGATATTTTATTACCATGTAATATCTTCTTTTTATTCATAGCTAGAGAGTAGTTTTTGGTTTGTTAAAATTGTTTAAATAGATAACTTCAAAGATTCATATTTTTATTATTAATTTATTATATGATCTATTGTGAGTTTAGATCCATTATTCTATCTAGGGGTGTTCAAATCCAAACCGATCCAAATTAAACCGCTCATTCAATCCAATTCAAACTGAAAATCGATTAAAACCGCACTAATTCGAATTTGATTAGATTCTATTTTTTACAAACCGTTGGATTGGATCGGATTTCGGATCTGCTTTTTATAACCGATCAAATCCAATCCAAACCGTACAATGTGTTATAATATTATTATTTTATTATTATATCTACAATTATACTTATAACATGTTCAATTTGTTATACATTTTTCTATTATTCATCTATTATTATTATTTAATAAATATTTTATGTTAAAAATGTTATTTATTTATTTATTTTAACTAACCTATAATTTTATTTCTATTGTTATGTTATCATTAGTTTTTTAAGATATTATTAAGACTTGCTATGTCATTGTTGATTAAAATTTGATGTTGAGACTTGTTATATGTATTTGATTTTTTTTATTTAAAAACCGCAAATCCAAACCGATTCAAACCGCTTGTAATCGGATCGGATTTTCAAAAAAATTTCATCCAATTCAAACCGCACCGCACATAAATTAAGCGTTCGAATCGAATGATTTTTTCCTTTAAAATCGAACCAAACCGCACCGCAAACACCCCTAAATTTCTATCACTAAATTTTGGTGACGATAATAAATACATTAGAGGGTGTAAAATCTCAAATAATGTAACTTAGGCCTTTTTTTGAATAAGACTATATTACTATAGATTATAAAATTTGACGTGTCTTTTTTCGTTGGCAAAGCCGAGAAAATTCATGATGAGTTGATAAATATATTTTATTAATTTAGATACAATAAAATCTAAGAAAATATGCTATAAAGTTAACGTTAGGAATGGTAAAATTCTTAGATCCTAGCAGGGGACGTCCAAATAGGGTCTGACTATAGGAAATTTTTTCGTGAGAATAGAGTTGGAAGGTAAAATTTCTCAGAAGCATGTGCGGAGATTTGAACGAGAATCTTTACTCTGTTTTTGTTAATATCTGAAATTTATAAATTTATTTAATTATTTTTAATAATTTATTTTTTTATATTTTTTAGTCATTTCACATGTCTCAGAGAAAAAAATTCTAAATTTTTAATCTTCATTTACATAATTCTTCTTTAATTTAGATATTTTCAGTGCCGTTCATAATTTATGCAATATTCTTTCATATCGAAGAACGAAAACAGAGATAATAAGCAAATCTGTAAGTGAAAAGAAAAAATAGAATGACATTCTCCACTTCCACTCTTAGAATTTTTATTATTACAAGTTAAACCAACTTTAGATTCACCACAAGGATTCACCGTAACATTTTTAACCCAACTCAATAATTTTATTGAAATATTGTCACCTTTTCTGGTATTATCATCTCCGTCACAACCACCACAATTTTTATTTTTAACATTAAATTCCTCCAACACTTGTATTTCATCGTCACTACTATCTCCTCTTCCTTTTCCATCATAATTGGCGAGAATTGAGTCGTCGAGAATGAATTGATTCAATACACATACCGTTGTATCTACGTCCAGATCATGATGATGATATTCTTGGTTAAGAACTCCCTTGTCTTCTTCATCACTTGACTTTGATGATGATGAACTCACAAGATTCAAATAGTTACCACCATGAATCTTTTTCATTGTTGTCATTGTTCGATCACCACCCATATCTATAAAAAATTGTATCATATATATATATATAGGTTAAATTATCTTGACTGAACATTTAATAATAACTATATTATTTAGTCAAATAATTTTTTTGAATAGTTAAATTTATTTCAATTTTATCTACTCTCTTATGATTATGATTGTAAACCCATTTAGTCAAGCTAAATTGAATCCTAAATTAATACTTAATTCTTTTGACTAGTGAGAGCATCTTTTTAATGCTTTTATGTTAAAATAAAATAATTTAATTTTTTTTTAACATACTAACATAATATATATTATATCAGAAAAATTTAATAATTTTACATTATTCGTAGAGATTAAATGAATTTATATACGGTGAGTATTTATATTTCTGTCTCTCTCTATTTATTTATGAGATAGGATTTTATTTCTGTGAATACTTCATAGGTCCTTATTTAATTCTTTTGTTACAAATAATTTCTGCATATATCTGTTTTGGATATATCATTTTCAAGTCAAACCCTAAAAATTGACACGCTTCAAACTTTTTCAATACATACCAAAGTAATATATCTTTAATTGGCATTCTTAAAATTTTTTTATTAAGATAAGAGAAAATTTATGTATACTTGAATTATTGATGTGCAAATTTAGTTGCAAAAATTAAAATATCTACCGGCATTAATTAATAATTATTTATAGTTATATATATATATATATATATATATATATATATATATATATATTATTTTTATGATATTTTTTAACTCAAGATAATAAAAAATAATTGAATATTCAATATAAATCTGAACTTTAACAACTCACATAAAATCCACACCAATTCGACTGGTAGACATTAAAAAATTAAACCTTAATCCACTTTCATAGATATCTAGTCTGTTCTATTTATCTTTATAGATATCTAGTCTGTTCTGTTTTGTCTCATTTTATTTTTTTTAACTATTTCTATAATTATTAAAATTCAACAAATAAAATTAAATTTTAAAATTTATATAACCATCATTACTTATATAACGTAAATTAAAATAAAAATTTAAATATAATATAATATTATTAATTATTTTACATATATATATTAAAATAACATATATTTATATATATTATATATCGGAGTGGATATTACTTAAATCCGACGACTCCATTTATGAAAATCTCGATTTGAGCAGGTAGAGGCATGATAGATATCTTCAAATAGTGTTGTCATTTTTAAATAGGTCAAATCTTTTGATACTTATTTAGACATATGAGTGAATTAACTATTTAACTAAACAAAATTAATTCGATGTGATATATATTAAAATTTGTGATTATTCTAGGGTAGGTGGTGGCATAAAATAAATATTTCTTAGATATTTAAAATTTTTTTTTGTTCTTTAAAAATAATATTTATGACCATTATTTTAATTTATAGTATTAAATTTATATTAAAATAATTATTTTTTATATTTCTATAATATATAGATATATCAATAGTCCTGAAAAAAGAGAAAAGAAAAGGAGTTTTTGTTTGTTAGTAAAAAATAAGTTTTAATCTCATCGGTTTATTTTTATTTTTATTTTTTTTATGCTATGCAAAATAAATATTTAATCGTAAGAAGAGAAAGAGAAAGGACTAAAAGTCTAAAATAGAAAATAGAAAATAAAAGATAAAAAGAGAGAGAAAGAAATACCAGTTTCTAGAGAGAGACAAAGAGAGAAAGAGAAAATCTAAAATTGAAAAAAAAATTTTATTAGTGGGTCTCTTTGATGAGTGTTTTAATTTGAGTTGATCTATTCTATAAAACTACAAAATATATATTAAAGATTTTTTATGACGAGGGTGTTTCTAGAATTTGTTAATTTAAATAAAAGATAAATTATTAATATTATATCTAAAAATTTATGACGTTGACACAAAATAATTTTTAAGAATACAAATGATAAATAAATTTTGGAATGATTTAAAAGTATGGTAAAAGTATTTAATAAATATTATATTTTTTTAAAGTGGCAAATTTTTTTTATATTTAGCAAATGAATTCTATTTTGTTTGATCCAAATTTTTGTAGCCACATTTAAATAACTATTTAAAAGATACACAAAAATATAGAACAAAACTTCATTTATAATTTTTTTATTTTTCAATATAAACCTTAGTCAAATATAATAAAATTAGTTTTAAAAAAATTCACTTAACACAAAATTATCAAATTTTAAAAATAAAATATTTTATTTTTATACTAATACTTGCAAAAAAAATTAAAATTTGATCTCTAAATTTTTTTTTAAAATATATATTTAATATATAATTTTTTGTATTTTAAAACTTTTTAAGAATTTATTTATCGTTTATATTTTTTTAAGTTATTTTTATCAATGATATAAAGTTTTGGACATCATTTTATTATTTTACCCTAAATACAACAAATATATTTAGGGACAAAATTAATTCTCAAGGATATAATTATCATCAGCATTTCTGTTAACAGTATTTACTCTCAAGGGTATAATTAAAAAATATTTAAAATTTTAGAGACAAAATTAAAATAAATTAAATATTAATGATATATTTTAAAACTTTTTAAAAGTATCAGGGACAAAAGAGACTAAATTTTATCCTATTATCAATTTTGATCCAAAATAATTGCTAAGTACTAAGAGAGATGATCATTTTTATAAATAATTGTATTATAAAAATGGTAAAGTAATTAAAAAAGGAATAAAATCATGTAATAATAATGGCAATTTTCAAAATACATTTTAAATATTTTTCTATTTCTCAAAATACTATTTTGTTATAATCATCCTATGTTACCAAAATTTAGTTAATAATCAGCCAATATATATATATATATATATATATATATATATATATATATATATATATATATATATATATATATATATATATATATATATATTTGGCATCTTAATTTTTTATCATACTATGATAAATAATTTTGATTATTCTACTAAAATATTTTAGGTTTAGTTATCCTATTACGATAGATTTGATTATTTAAATGAATAATTATTTAATTTAAATTAAAAAATATATAAATTGATGCGTGTATAAAATATACACAAATATATCGTAAATAATTTAATAGCTAAATTTTCTTACACAAAATATTTTTAATTTAGTTAATACTTCCTCTAGTATCAAATAATTTTTAATTTTTAAAATTTTATTTTTCAATTTCAACCTATGTTGGTGCTATTTAAGAATTTGATGGGTTTTAACTTTTAAAGTAATCTTAATAGTTATGGTCTTGCCTCATATATGAAAAAAGTCGTTTTAAAATAAACAACCTAGGACGATAATTTTTAAACCCAAAGTTTAATTTATGTACCCATTTATATAATCTGGTAACAAAAGTCATTTTAAAATAAACAATCTAGGACGATAATTTTTAAACCCAAAGTTTAATTTATGTACCCATTTATAATCTGGTAACAAACATTAACTTTGAATTGTTGCTACCTTACTATTCACTATTCAGTAACTTTTATACTGACATCAATAATGATATTTTATTACCATATAATTAATATCTTCCTTTTATTCATAGCTAGAGAGTAGTCTTTGGTTTGTTAAAATTGTTTAAATAGATAATTTCAAAGATCCATATTTTTATGATTAATTTATTATATGATCTATTGTGACTTTGGATCCGGTATTCTATCACTAATTTTTGGTGATGGTAAATACACAAGAGGGTGTAAAATCTCAAATAATGTAACTTTAGGTCTTTTTTGAATAACTATAGATTACAAAATTTTAGGTGTCTTTTTTTGTTGGCAAAGCCCATAAGATTCATGAATTTGGATACAATAAAATCTAAGAAAATATGCTATAAAGTTAACGTTAGTTAGAAATAGTAAAACTCTTTTTTTTTTTTAATTTTTTTTTTGCCAATGAATTATGGCATAGACTCCCCATACTCAATTAAGAGGTTGCAGGTTCGAGTCACAGTTCTCATACTCAATTAAGAGTCTCCTATCTTTCCAAATTTAAGCCAATAAGTAATAGCTCAAATGGCATAGTCTCCCCATACTCAATTAAGAGGTTGCGGGTTCGAGTCTCCTATCTATGCCATTTAAGCTATAACTCAAATGGGGTTTGAATATAGGAGATTTTTTTAGTGAGAATAGAGACGGAAGGTAAGATTTTTTAGAAAATTTGAACGAGAATTTTTACTCTATCTTTACTAATATCTGAAATTTATAAATTTATTTAATTATCTTTAATAATTTATTTTTTATATATATTTTTAGTCATTTTACATGCGGTATATATATAGAGAAAAATACTAAATTTTTAATCTTCATTTGCATATTCTTTTTTCAATTTAAAAATTCTTAGTGCGTACTCTGTAACTTTTATGCAGCCATCTCTTTTGTCACTTTCCCTTCTTACTGTCCCGCCATCTCTCACGGTGTCATCACTCTTACCGTCTCGTTCTTTTTGTTTGCAATGTTGTTTTTCTTCTTTAAGGGTGCGTTCATTTTTTTTTATGCAACTCTGTTGTCGTATCCATTCTCATTTTTGCTGTCGCGTCTCCCATCTCATTCACTGTTCTGTGTTTTAACTTGCATCATTTCGAAAGAAGTCGTCGTCCTACCGTTTAGATTTTTTGTATAAAATTTTATTGTTTGTGTATAGGATAGATATTTGGAGCTCTATTCTTATGAAAATTAATAATTAATTAGAACTATCGAAAAAATGGAAGTGAAATTCCACAAAGAATAGGACTCTGTAAAAAATGGAATGGGGGACAATATTTCCCATTTCGGAGAACGAGAACCAAGACGGTGAGCAAATCTAAAGGTAGAAACAAAGAACAGAGAGACATCCCCTGCTTCTACCCTATTTTGTTACCATCCCTAATTAACATAATAATAGTTCATGTATGAAAGAAAAGATTTATCAACAAATATTCTGTATATGCGATTTAGATTCAGATGAAAGTTTAGTAGGATATGCAATCATTTTGTATATACTCCAATGCATATATAGCCTTTGAAACTGATTTGTATTTGTGGAGAATGACATAAGCATTACATACATAAAGTTACAATATTTGTTTGGTGTGTAATAGAGAAAGAAATAAAAAAACAAGAAAAAATAGCAAATAACACAACTAGGAAGTTGAAAGTTTTTTTAAATTTTCTTAGATTAACCTTCTAATATACTCATTATTCTTTGTAGCATTTTTGGCTAATGAGTTAACAACAATATTAGCAGAACGTAATACCGAATTAATCGAAGCACACCATTCTCTCACCAGCAAATTCTGAAATTTTTTTACAATATCTTTATTCATGACATGAACAGAGACATTTGTACTTGAATAAGAAGAACAATCTGAAACAATCCGTTTCACAAATAACATCGCGAATATCTATCTTTTAAGTTAGAGTCAAACCTCTTCAAACAACGAAAAATTCTCCTCTAAGAATTGATCCAAATAGAAGAGGACTATCACAACTTTTCAAATTCCGCTAAACTAATATCCTCCACAAAACTGGCATTACAATTTATCTTAAACTTATTCAAAGATGAAACCATCCAATCAGTCAACAAAAAAAAAGAAGAACAGCAGCTTCTCAAACATGAACTGAATTGATATACTAAAAAAAACATCCAAAACTAAAATACCATGATATACATAAAGTTACATGCCTACATGTGAAGGGTTTAATACATGTTTATGATTAATTCAAGGATCAATTACTATGTCAATAAGATATTGGACTAACTTAATTGAATTTGATTACGCTTGAAATTAAAAAATATATAAAATCAAAACAAAACTATTAATTCATGTATATTATTCTTTATTTATTAATTAATAGATATTGATAAGAAAGAGATGGAGAGAGTTATGCAATTTCATTTTTCATATTCTATAATAACAACATAATTATAGTCTTTCTTTTGGTGAGGGTACTTCAATGGCATGGAGCCATGGAGGTGGTTGTTGTTGGCCGCCGTGGTGGCGAAGGCGGCAACCGAGCACTAAAGTTTCTCAGAGGCAACTCTCCAGAATCATCCTCAAAATTGAGGGCATAGCTGGAAGGATCATAGCTAAAATCCGCAGATAGCGATTGGCGATGGTGGTGGTGGTGGTTGTTGTTGTTGCTGTTATGCCTACGAAGCCACCGTGACGTTGAGCCCGGTGAGGTGGCGGGTGATGATGACGACGACTTTGGTGTCTTAGACATCGGAGTGTTAATGTTCAACATATTATTATTATTGTCTAATGATTCCTGTACCTTGCCCATGAAGCAACACATTGAAGATTTCAATTTCTCTTTTAGAGAACTTTCATGATGCACTCCACCTTGCATTATCAATCACTAATAATAATGATGATACTTTTTATGTTGAAATCAAAACAAAACAAGAATTTTCTGAGATTTTTGGTTGTCGGAAAGATAGAAAAATCTCATTTTCATTACCAGGTATGACGTGTCACGTGTGTGAGTTAATATTAATAGATAATAATATTTTAAGAGAATGAATGTGAGTTATTGATGAGTTGGAAAAGTCCGAAAAATAATGCATATAATAAGCGTAACTGCGAATTTCTTGTGAAACAAATGTTTTAGTTATATGTAAATTTAAGTATTAACGGTTAAAATTTCTAATTTAGTACAAGATTTAAGTAGTGAAAAAGAAAAACAGTTTAGAATTTTTGTTTCTGCCATCTGTTTTTTCTTCTGATGTTTAATGTTTAAATCTAGTGTTTATCCTTATCAACTTTTTCAATAATGGATATTTATATTGCAGTTAATAAAATTAAGACAGAACATATGAAACACAAGAATATAAGGTTGGTTGATTCTTCTGTTGTGAAGTGGAAAGCTATGAACTGTTTTACATGTTTTACAGAATAAATATGTATCAAGATTTTTCAGCATTTGTTGTGCCTTGTGAAAATGGTTTATTTAGATTTTATTGACAAATTAAAATCCATTACTTAAAAAGTTAAAATTCTAAACTGGTCTCATTAGTATGCAATAAAAAGAAGCAAATAATATTATAGCCTTGTCAAATCATACCTTGCAACATCAAAGGAAACCAACCTTTGGAAATAAATAAATAAATAATAATAATAATAAGGAAATAATAAATTTAAGAATCTGATGAACAACCTTTGGAAAGATCTTATTCTATGGTCAGCTACCAGGCTGTCTGCAACTAGATACAGTCAACAACAGCCAGAATTCCACATCTACCTACACTTTTTGTATAAACTTTTCTTTTTATTTTATTAATATTTTTTTCCCTCTTTTGTACTTCTTTAAACATTAAATAAATTTTGCATTTTGCAACCCACAGTTCTTCTAGAATCTAGATACTAAAATGTAACACAAGCATCAAAATTGAGTCAAGATCATTGCTCTTATGTTACAATAAAATTACAAGTTGAAAATGATTTGACAAATTTAAAATCTCTGCTTATCTGCTCAATTGAAACAAGAAAATTTGAAACTATTACAGTATTACTACAATATATAATCTGGAAAATCCACTTCATGTTTCAGGATCCTAATCCCAAGCATTGTAAGATTCAATGAACAAAGTTAACTAACTAATTTACATCCACATCCCATTTTCTTTTTCAACTTTCTTCTTCCAATTCATCTCCTTAGGAAGTAACTAAAAAAACAAACAAGGAGGAAAAGGGAAAGAGATGAGGTATACTAACTTAAAATGCTATGATCTTGTTGGACTAATTAACAATTTACCATAACCTTTGTTATCTAACATCAACATTGACATTCACATCCATTGGGGAGGGAAATGCATCTCCAACATATGATTCTGAATCAGCAATTGACACTTCCAAGTTGCCGCCGGATAAGCCTCCGCCGGTGGAAATCTCATTGCCTGAATCAGACTTGACGCCTTGAAAGGACTCGCCGGTAACCAATGCTTGTAGCAAATTCGGCAGTGGAGGATCCCTAATTTCCACTAACCCTTTCAACATTTTCACCACCATATCCATTGTAGGCCTAATAGCTTCATCATCTTGAATGCACCAAACTGCTACCAAACTAACCCTTCTAGCCTCCTCAATGTTATATGCATCTCCAAGTTTCTTATCGATCACGGAGGCCACATTGCCGTCGATTATCTGCCGTGCCGCCCAAGGAGGAAAGAACCATCTCTCTCCCATCTCACAACCACTCTCTTTGCCTCTGTCACAACCACCAGCAGATGGCAGTGTCTCAATGTTTCGGCGACCACCAATTAGTTCAAGCAATGTCATTCCATAACTATAAACATCAGCCTTCGCAGTAATTGCCACCCCGGAAATCCACTCCGGAGCAACATACCCCCAAGTACCCCTCATGGTTGCCAACACCCTACTGAAATCCCTCCCCATGAGCTTTGCCAAACCGAAATCCGAAACCTTTGCATTGAAACCACTATCCAAAAGGATATTCTCAGGTTTGATATCACAATGTATAATGCAGTTCCTACACTCCTCATGTAAATATGCAATCCCTTTGGCTGTTCCAACTGCAACTCGAAATCTAACATCCCAGCTCAAACTAGGCCCTTCCCTGCGCAGATAAGCGCTCAATGCGCCATTTTGCATGAACTCATAAACCAAAAGCCTATGAGCATTCTCAGAACAAAAGCCTCTAAGCCTCACAAGATTAACATGCTGAATGTTCCCAATTGTCGAAACCTCGGCCCTGAACTCTTTCTCCCCACTCCCTGGCCTCTCCAACCTCTTCACAGCAACAAGAGTTGAATCACTCAATTCACCTTGAAATACAGTCCCAAATCCACCATGCCCAACTTTCTCCGAAAAACCCCTTGTTGCCAATTGAAGCTCCTTGTAAGAAAACATCCTCAAATTCAACATTTGAATAAATCTATCTTCCTCCTCCAACTCCTTCTTCCTCTTCTTCTTCACCAACACCAACAAAGTCACCACCACAACACCCAAAACTGCCACCGACCCAACAAGGACAGCAACAATCAAAACTTTACTATCCAAACCCTTCTCATTCCCATCTCTTGGCACCCTCACATACAAGGCACCACCACCATCACCAACACCAAGACCAACAGAACTCACATTCTGAAAATCAAACACTGAACCATAAAAGTTCTTACACAAACCACTCCCTTCACTAAAAGTTAACCCAACACACTCACAAGATCCCAAACATTTACTCTCACAAAAGCTCCTAGACTTAGCTTTCGAAAAATTCACACTACCAGATCCAAATTTCACCAACCCCATATCCTGAAAACCATCCCTTTTATCACAAGAATCCATTTTTTTACGAACACAACCCATAGTGTAATCCCCATTCCCCCAACCCACTTCATCAGAAGGCCCAAACCCATCAACACAAACACAAAGTTCAGAACTTTCATGACCTTTGCAAACTCCGAACCTCCCACAAAGCCCCCGAACCTGACAAACCTCAGGCTTGAACCAAAACTTGTTCCACGCACCAGCCTGCTTCCACCACGTGTACTGCTGAACCTGACCGTGAGGCTCCAAACGGAACATCGTCGGAACAAAGCCACTATCCGAAGTCGTCTCTGTGAACCCAAACGACGCAGCTGCAGTAAAAGGCTCCTCGAAATGGAACCGGTAAATGTACGGATTCGTCATCTCAGGAATTCCGGTGAAAAAATTACCGGTCCAGTTTCCGGTGGACCAGTACGAATCGGTGCCGTTGAAAACAAGCTCAAGCTCACCGTAATCCGGTGGTTTCAGCCGCAGAGAGTAAAGCCCCGGCGAAGGGTCCGTTTCGGTTTTCCACGAAACAAGAGATTGGGTTCGGGTCAAGTTCATACCCGGAAGCCACTTGTCAGTTGGTTCGTCGAAGCTCTGCCACAAAACGGTGCCATTTTCGGAAGAGAGAAGAACCAAGTTTCCATTTTCCAGTAACTGAACATTGCAAGAAGAAAAGGAAGGGCCTTTTGGAGTTGGGGTTTGCCATAGAGGTAGTGAGGTTTGGGGGTGAGTGAGGCTGAGGTGGCACGTGGTGGTGGTGTTGGTGAGCTGAAGGGTGGTATTGGTTTGGGTTGGGGAGGGTTGACGGCGGTTAGCGACCCAAATGAGGGTTTGTTTTGAGAGTGAAGCGTAGCGGATTGCGAGGTAGAAGTTGTTGGAAGATGGCAAGTTGAAGATTCCGAGTTCGAAGGTGTTGTTTGGGCTTCGGAGTGTGGTGCTTCCTTCTAGAATAATGGTGGTGGAAGAGGTTGCAATGGTGAAGGTTAGAATGCGTTGAAGGAAGAAGAAGAAGAAGAGAGTGTAAGAGAGTGGCATGTTTTTTTGTGGGGGTTGGGAGAGTGAAGAGAAGGTGTTTGTGTTTTTGTCAGTGAGAAAGAAAGAGAGAGAAAGTATGTGTGTTTTGGTGGCAGTAAAAAGGTGACATTATTATTAGCAAACAATAGATTGTGGTGGCGTTGATTTTGTCGTTTTCTTAGTTGTTTCTCTGTGTTATGTTATCTTCTTACCAGTTTTATGAAGTGTTACTACCATGGGAAATTGGATTTGCATTACTATGTTTGAAGTTTCAAGTTACTACTACCTTACAAATTCTCATGGTACTCATTACTCAAGTGGAATCATTTATGAGCTACTACATATTAGGTTCAATTTAAGCTTGATTTAGAAAAAGTACACACATTATTTAGTTTTGTATGTAGGAAATAAATAAATAAATATATATATATATATATATATATATATATATATATATATATATATATATATATATATATATACTTAGTTTTGCTATTTTTAAAAAGTTATAGATAATTTTAAAAATATTAAAATTCACATATAAAGATTGTTAGTTGAGACTGTTAGATAATAATTTAGTCAAGGTGAAAACTCATATGAAGTTGACTTTACGTGAAGTTGATATCTAAGAGCCGTTAATTGAAAATTTAGTCAAATCAGTTAAATTATCTAACGACTCTCAAGTTTCAACTTTACGTGAAGTCGACTACACTTAAATTTTTATCTTTAGTCAAACATATCAAATTATTTAACAGTTTTTAATTAATAATTTTACATTCAGATAATTGCACGTAAATTTTTACTTATTTAAAATTAGTTTATATTTATCAAAAGTAAAAAAATTTAATTTCATTTTAAATATAAACAAGATGAAAATCCAAAAGCAAGGGTGTGCCTTTTAAATTGTAACTACTTGGTTATAAAACTCAACATAAATTAAGATTACAATGTTGAGTGATTTTTTTTTCCATACTTTTTCTATAATTTGTATTTTTTCTCTCTCTCTCTCTCTTTCAATAATGTATACTTTTTTTAGATACACATAAATAATTTTGAGATAGAATTTAAAATCACCCACATACTCAAACTCTTGCTATTACTTAGGTTGGACCAACATGTCTTTGGTTAGCATTTTTTTAGTAATTTAATTAAGTTCTTGTCAACAACTCAAATAAAACAATTTCTATTCTTCAAAAAAGTGTGAGCCATAAATATATGTTGTAAATGTCATAAAAACTTCTTGTTTTGGTTAATCTTTGTTGAAAACGAATCTTACTAAAACAATGTTAAAAAACATAATTAAGAGCTGCAATCATCGCTTCCAAATGATTCCTTCATTTAGGCAAGCTTATCCTCAAAATCTAAATTAAAGTCAAAATTATATTCTCAAATCTTGTTTAGTAGGTGCGAATGATCAAAGCTTTGAATAATAGTATTGAGTAGCGGGGATTAAATAATTAAGTAACAAATATAGTAGGTTTACGGTTAGATCAATGATCACAATAATATTAAATATACAATTTTATTTGATAATATTTGTATCATGTAAGAATTAAATAAAAAAGTTTAAATTAGAAGAATTTGATTGAAACTTTTATACAACATATATGCTTAATTAAAATTTTATTATAAATTGAAAATTTTAATCGGAAAATTGAATAAAATAAAATAAAAAAAATCTCTAACTTAATTAAACCGGAAAGAAAAAATATCTAAAATGGCTGTGGTAAACCTATAAATTCTAATTTTAGAGCTTTATTTATTTATTTATCTAATTTAATTTATTTATTTGGTAAAAAGACAAGTTGGAGAATGAGAGTGAAAGGTGGTGGTAGACAACTGTTTCTGATATCCACTCAACCAAGGTTTTTTTTTTTTTTAAATATTTTTCAACGTAAGGCATGGGAAAAAAATAATTATTAAACGGTAAAAATTTAAGTGCAGTCGAATTCATATAAAATTGATAGTTGAGAGCAATTAAATAATTTGATTGATTTGACTAAATTTTCATCTAATAACTTTCGATTATTAATTTCACGTGAAATCGACTGCACCTGAGTTTTCACCAATTCGCCGTATTAAATTATATAATTCTTTTTTAACTCTTTTACGACAACAGCAAAGGGCCAAAAGGTATCTCATATCTTTAAAATTCAATAATTTATGAACTTAAAAAGGTAGAAATAATTAGAGCATGCAGAAAAAAAAAAACTGGGACCATGGAAATCAGGAAAAAGCAGCAATTGAATAATTGACAAAACTTTTATGAAACCAAACTAAGAAAAACAGTCTCTTATTCTTATATATATTCATATTCAGAAGCGTGTCAATAATTAATTGGTTGCAATTTATTTACGCTATACGATTTAATTTAACTAGACTCTTCTAAAATAAACTTTATGTTTAGCCACAAAAATGCAATAACTTTATGTTTATCTTTAAAATATATCACCTTGTTAAAAAAAATTGTATTTTTTTCTTTTCTTCTTTTTAGTTTTTATTTACAATGTGGCGTTAAATTTAAAAAATAACAAAATGAATAAGTATTTATTTTGAAAATTAGACTTTTATTTTACATTACCGAAAAATTATAAAAAATAAATAATTTCAAAAAACAAAATCATGCTATCTAATAATATAATAGTCTTTATAAATATAAAATAATTTTCACGTAAAAAATATTAAAAATTTTCAAAATTTATTATTATTTTCAGTTATTATGTAATTATTAATTTAACTTTTTTATTTAATTTTTTAATCTAATAATTTAATAATATATTTTATCATATATTTTTAAATATTAATAATTAATTAATAACTAAAAACAAAAAATTCTAATAACCGTATAATATTCCTCCACTCGGATAAAAAAAATTTGAAGCCACAACTCTAGGACTTTATAAAAATATTAGCAGGTCTCTGTCCCTTTTAATTTTGGGGAATAGAAAAATAGTTGGATAGTAGAAACGTGAGCTGTCTTAAAGTGCAACGTCTATTTAGTATATATCATATAGTAAGCATTATTTTTATGTGTGACATCATCATATCATATATTTATCTTGAAATATATACATACAGCCTACGTTTTATTAAATTAAGAAATAATAAACAAAAATATATATCCACTGTATGTTAAAATAATTTGCTCTAAGCCACCCACTTTTTTTTCAAAAATCATTGTGTTGTTTATGCCTTGAAAAATAAAACAATATCAACAGCAATAGCAAGCTTTGTAGGGTGTAGTTTATTACGTTTAGTTTAAATTCTTAATCTCATTTTTATAATATAGTGCATGAAACATTTCAATACAAAATCTAATATAATTGTATAATATATTTTCAAAATTAACTTCAATTTGCTTTACTTTGATTGAAATTATTGTAGTTTTACCAACCAATTCTTCCTTCGAATTCATGCTTATTGGTAGGAATCTGACTTTAATTTCTAAAGTGTAATCTGAATTTCAGAAGATAAAACGAATAATTATATATATATAGTCAATTAATTACTATAATAAGATGCAGCCAAGGAATAATTACTATCATATATTCATGTCTCTATGGCTGCTCATTCCAGCTATCATATTAATTAGTTGGTATGGGTTAGCTAGGTTAGGGTTAGGGTTAGACTCATGCACTTTGATTGAATATATTATCTCACTATCCTTTTATTAATATAGTTTTTTTTTTGTTTAAAATCTTTGTTTAAAGTATTTGACTTCTATTGTCCAAAAATTTGATTAATCTAATTTAAAATTTGTTGATGATGACATTAGGTAACAAAATATAAAAAGCTAAGAAGAAATTTTGCTGTTGTTTAGCATGCTTATCAATCAATTAGAATATTTTGAGTGCAACATCATCATGAAGAGGGTCTTCATTGACTACAATTGCTACTCTTTTCTATCTTGCTACTTTTGCTTAACCAATAATAATTAAGGAAAAGTTATAAGATATAATTTTTCTCAAGATTTGAAACCTAACCTGTGGGCTGTGGTTAGAGTTTACAATGCTAGTGACAAATTAGTATTATTAAAGCAATTATTAGGGGAACATATTAAGAGCATGCTTGGAAACATTAAAAAAAAAAGACTTTTTTTTGAAAAAAAATATTTTGCTATAAATTAATCACATTTAGGTAAAATTTTGAAAATAGATTATAATTGAAATTAACAAGTTTAAATTAAAAAAAACTTATAAATAAAAGCAATATTTTGAAACTTATGATTATAAACAAAGCTTATTATTTTTGAATTGCAATGATTTTATGAATTTAATCTCAACTATCAAATATCAAATAATATAAACAATCATTTTATACCCATTTTTTAATTATACTAGTTGAGAATAATTTTTTCGTAAATTTCAAACACAATATATTATCCTAAAACCACTTTTTAGCTAAGTATCTAAATATAAGTTAATTTTCACATAATCAATTATTTAAAAAAATTAATACAAACAAGAATTACTAAAATAAATATAATTTTAATTTTAAACATTTTCAAACTCAGTCTAAATAATGCCGTTAAATCCACTATACTCCTAACTAAAATAGTTTTTTCATAATATTTGAGGGAAAATGTGTATCACACTATCACCTACTGACATTGAAAATAATGTGTCATTGTTTGACCATCATTTTCATAAATACCATGTGAAATTAATTAATCTGAGTAAAGAGAAATTATTGGTCCTTCCAAATGTTTATTATTGATTTATTGCTTACTTCAATCATATTACTCTTGAATCTAATAACAAGATTTTTTTCCATTATTAATCATCTCACCATGTTTACTATATTAACTAAAAATGGCATCAAAATCCATAACTATATATATATCAATGTCCCACATAGCCAAATGACATTCTCTTCCTTATCTCATATTTTTTTTTTTTTAATTTGTCACTGTCATTTTTTATAGAAATATTTATTTACATTGATAAAAAATTGCCAATAATTCATAGTCAGATAAATTAATAAAAAGATTAAGTGACATTAATTAAAAACAGGAATCAAACAGAATATAATATTATAGATACAAATATCAAATGCCTTAGAAAATCTCTTGGAAAAGGTAAGGAAATATTAATGGTGGCATGGTGCATGTTGACATGATTTAGCTATTAGCATGCTTAAAAATCTCAAGTGAAATTATAGACTATAGACTATAAAAACAACAACAATAAATTTGATCCTTAAAAAAAAAAAGTATAATATAACATATACATTGAAAATGTGAAGCAAACTTGATTTATAAAATCTATACATCTTTCTTTTTTGTTTCCTTTTTCCCCTTTTTCTGCAGCATAGAGAAACAACAAACAAACAAATATGAACAAATTTGTACAACAAAGATCCAAACATTAGGGAATTGCAGTGAGAGATGCATCCATGCATGCAATTTGGTGTAGCATTCTGTCAAAAACTCTTCATTCATTCTTCTTCTTCTTCTGATAGATTGTGTGATCACTAGAACAATGACTTCTTAAAATTGCATGATGAATTGAAAAATGAATTCACTTATCAAACAATGAGTTTCATATATCTTCCATTGCATTTAGCAGAAATTTTTTCTTGTAAACCAATCGAACTAATCCAGTGGCTGGTCAAAGATCATCTCCTGCAAACATTAGATAACAGCATTTAGGACATAAACTTGCTCAGATAGATTGAATCTTATGTTCGACAATAGCCGAAAATCCAAAGGATTCGGATGCGTTTTTCATGTAGTTATTGATGACTTGACACGAAAGAAACCAAACCTGATCACATATGGGACACGAGTCGCTTCTTTCCATCCACTCGAGAATGCATGACAGGTGAAAGTGGTGGTCGCATTTCGTCAGTGTTTTGGGATTCTCAGCATCATCTTCTGCAGCGAAAAATGAAAAAATCAACTGAAAAGGTTACAGAGAAGGAGAGTTGGAACATCCTGATCTGTTCACTAAAACAACACAATCTAGCCGAGTTAGCAATTATACCTTCTAGACAAATTGGACATACATCCTCTTCTTCTGTCACCAATGCATGAGATTCATTTGATTTTAAAGGTTCCGGCTTCCTTGGAGACAAGGGTGCCGATTTAGGTTGAGCTTTACAATCTGATTCTTCAAGATCTTCACATGTAACTAAAATTTCGAAACTACTACCACTAATGGTTTCTCTACCTGACTCGGAATCTGTTGATGCAGGACCTCTCAGGACAGTATCATACGGTAGAGGCGCAGGAGGCGACTGGTAAGTATCTGGTATGGATGATTCCAAGTTCAAGCCGATGAGCAGTCCGGTGGTGAGTGAAGCAGCTGTCCCATTACCGTCGTTAGAGGTTAGAGACTCGCGCTCTTCCAAAGCTGGCGAACACTGCAAACAGGATACCTTTCAGATTACATAGATTTGTTCACACATATCAAGCAATCATCTAAATAATTAATGTACGGAAAATGTTGCGGCGTTTTAAGGTAATTAGAAATAGGAAAGCATAGGTATTATCTGGCAAGAGCTAGAGTTGTAAATTGCATAGAATCTGCCATTAACAATTTTGCTTAAGCTCCAAACAAATTTTATGCAAGTTGCAATATGCTAATGAAGTTTCTCCCTTACAGAAACCATTTCGAAGGATTCAGCATAGTGTTGAATATGAAATAATTTAAACTTTCCTTCGATGACCAGTAAAATCTAAGATTATAGAAGTAACATATTTACTTGATTGAACTTGAACCATTAAAATGACTTCGATTATGTTCGACTTTATTAAAGGGTTTCTAACTTCTAATTGGTTTCATCAAAGAGGATAAACCCCATACTGAATGAATCTTCAAGGCTTCAAGTTGATATTCAATAATTTCTTACTTAAATTTTACTTTTTGTCAAAATCGCTTTTAAAATGAATTGCCAAACATATATCACTTTACCTCAAAATTCATTCCAACTAAATCAATTCTACCAAAAACAGAACTAAACACACAGAACTACAGATTAAGAGAGCACAAAAATTTACTAACATAGTAATACACCGGCGTTCCGTGAAGATGAGGTTTTCTGGCAGAACAACAGCAACCTCCCATTTTTCCAGCAGTTCGCTTCGGTTATTTAGTTCAACTGACCAATGATACTCTCATCCTCTTCTGTTACTTGGAATTTATGGAGAATTAGATAATATCAAACTCTATGCATCCATTTCTGCAACCACAAATAAAAAAGAGAGGATCAATTGGTCATTTTCACACTAGAAATGAACTTCAACAAGCCATGACATGAATGGAAGCTAGAAAATTATGCAAGATAACATAAAGTGATCAAATTCAATTAATTACAAAGTTATGATAACCAATACCTTCAATTCAGATTTCAGAAACAAAATTACATCATTACAAGTTACATAAGGACTTAAAGAACATGATTAAAGATACTATTCAATAGATGCAAAAGGAAAAAAAAATTCACAGCTTCATGCCTATACTTCAGGTTCAACCAAACTCATCAACCCAGTTGTAGAATACTATAATTAGCATAAAAAATATAACTTTTTCACATAACAAACAATCTACACAATCAATAAGAAGCAAAAAGGAAACAGGAAACAGGAAACAGAAGTAATCAAATTAAGTCCAAACCAGCCCAGAATTCATCATTCACCAGTCACGCAACTAAACATGCCAAACTGAGTGAACTGTTTCAATGAAAATTGGGAGCATAAACCCTAATTTGATGAAAGGGGAAAAGGGGTAGTGAATTAGCAGTTACAGTTCATAAAAAAACTACCTTTATGGAAAATAGAGAAGTGTTGGAATTGGGTTCCGAGAAAAGGAGAGATTTTTTTAGGGAAGGATGGTGATTTTTGTGCACTGGGAAGAAAAGAAACCTTTGATTCAGTGCAAAATTTGATGTTGGTTGAATATTGTTGATTTTGTTGTAGTTGAGGTTGTTGCAGAGTATGTAGTGAGAGAAAGGTTTGTCTTTTGTTGGAACTTGGAAGTGTGCAAGTAGAACTAGAAAGTACAGAAACAAAAGTCAACTCAAGTCTCAAGTTGTTCATTCACCTCTCAACCATGGTCTGAAAACCGGACCGGTTCAACTGCAAACTGATGGTATTAATGGTCCGATTAAAAATATAACACCCTTACTATTAGAATATTATCATGATATTACTAATGATAAAACCGTAAAAGTACTACTTGTGTTTTCTGTATTATCCATTTATGTATTTTAGGAGCCTTTAAAAATCCAGCTCAAAACGCTTTTTTTTTTTCTAGAAACATATAAATACATAATACATACTTATAAGTTATATCTTTTATTTATCTCAATAAAATCAATAATTACTACAATCTAATAGCTACATCAATTGACATGACATGAATAAAATACATCAAGTATACTTTAATATATATATATATAGTATACATATAACAAATAATTTCTATTTCAAGTCACCAAAAAAAATAATTCCTATTTCTCTATACAAAATTTATAACAATACCGTAAAATCGGTGGAGAACCGCTGAGCCGACCGAAAACCTGCCGATTGGACCGGACTAGAAACGGTTCAAAGAAAACGGCGTCGTTTTTGGCTTAAACGGTTAAACAACCATGCTCTCTTCAGTCTTCACATCTCACATCTTCAAGCTGCAGAACTCTGAATCACTCCCACTTCTCCAACCTAGCTGCTGCCGCCGGCGGTCCGTCGATCCACTGCCGCCGCCCGTCCGTCGAGTTCGGCCGCCGTCCATCCGTGTAGCCACTGCCCCCAAGTCTCCAGCCCCTGCTCTCTTCTTCCGCGAGCTCTCGGCCCATCCGTCGTCTGGTCGGCGTCGTCCGTCAATCAACAGTCTGTCGGCGTCGTCTTCAAGGTCAGTGGCTCGGTCGCTTGTTCTTTGTTTTTTTGTTTTTACTTTTTTCTGCTCTGTGGTTCGAAGCTTGTGGATTTGTGGTTGTGTTTTTAATTTTTGGTGAACGATTACTTGCTTATTGATTCGCTTTGGTTCTGCTATGCTGCTGTTTTGTGATTTTATTACTTTAATTTACTGATTATTGATTTGCTCACTGCTGGTGTTTTGTGTTTTCATTGATTGATTATTGATTAAGAGATGTGTTGCTTTTTTTTTTTTTTTTTTGACTTAATTGTGCTTGGATTAATTGGATGCTCAGTCAGTGTTCTTGGTTGATTGGCTTTGCTCACTGCTTGATGATAAATTTTAACTCTATTACTGGCTTGTTCTTGACTGTCAAACACTTCTTAAAAAGAACCTCATCTATGTATTCTTAAGTAATACCTACGAGCAAAAATTCTTGAAAACAACTGAACTGTTTAAAAAATAATAATAAATATTTATAAAAATATCTTCATATAAATAGTTAAATATAATATGATATTCTAGTGTTTCTTTGATTAGGGTTCTTCGGATCATTATGATATGATATTCTAGTGGTTTTTGAACTTTGAATTAAGATTTACTCTTTTCTAAAAAAAAAACTCTGTAGGAAGTTGGAACCTTCGTTGCTATTTGTGATCGTGCGTTTTGATAATTGATACATTGTTTCTGTGGGGATATGGTTTGATTATCCTGTTGCTTGCAGTGAATATGAATCGACGTGGAGGAGGAGGGTTTGGTGGTGGTGCTGGTGGTGGTAGGGATCCATTCTTTGATTTTGGTGGTGACCCTTTTGGTGGTGGTTTTGGAGGAGGGTTTGGTCCCTTTGGACCTCCTGGAAGCTTAATTTCGAGCTTCTTTGGGGGAAGGGACCCTTTTGATGACCCTTTCTTCAGAAGTCCTTTTGGTGGAGGCATGTTTGGTTCTAGCCCCTTTGGTGCTGCCCCTGCTGGATTCCCTAGGTTCCCTTTCTCCCAGGATATGCATCCAGCTGGGTTTCTTGACCAGCATCAGGCTCAGGCTCAGGCTCCGGCTCCCGAGTCTAGCGCGCGAAGGGGGCCTATCATTGAGGAATTGAAATCTGATGATGATGATGATGAGAGTGGGGATGTGAAAGACGGAAACAAGGCAAAGAAAGAGAATCCACGAAAGCATGGCAGGTCGAGCAGTGAGCCCTTCATTGAACATCCAAACGGAGGAATTGAAGGTAATGGGAAGCTGTTGGTTGGTACTTTTGCTTTTTCTCTTCCTGAAATCAGATGGTTGGTTTGTTCATGCTAAAAGTTTATATTAACAGGGAAGAAAAGCAGACACCTGCAGGCTAGGAATGAGTACAACAATGAATTCAACAACAGATTCAATGTGGCTAGGGCTGAACCTCAAACTCACAGCTTCTGCTTCCAGAGCTCAACCGTACACTATGGTGGTGCTAATGGAACATACTATACTTCGTCAACGACAAGGAGGACCGGCAGTGATGGGGTGAGCATTTAGAATCTGGTTAAATAACTCTCTACTCTCTAGAGTGAATTAGTGTATTGTTGGTTTTCTGATGCCATCTTCAATATATTAGGTGACATTTGAAGAGGCCAAAGAAGCTGATAGTTCTACAAGGGAAGCTTCTCACAGAGTTTCCAGAGGCATTCATGGCAAGGTATTCATATACTATTTCTTTGGTATCATATTAATAATATTGGATTAAGTTGCTTCGGTTATAGCTGTGTATTTGTAATTGCCCTGCTTATTAAATTTATTTCACTTGGTCTGGTACTTCATAGGGACATTCCCTTTCAAGAAAACTTAATTCGGATGGTAGAGTGGACAGCATGCAGACCTTGCACAATCTGAATGAAGGTATATCTTGGATTCAATATTCATGATTTCGATGGTGTGATGTCTACTGTAGCAGTTCCATACTTCCATGCCCTTCTATGTTAATGTTACTGAAGGATTTGTGTTGTTAATTTGTCATCTTGTAGATGAACTTGCTGGCTTTGAAGATGATTGGAAACAAAAAGGTCAAAAGTATTTGCCTGAATGGACTGGGAATATTGGTCAGTTGCCGAATATTCTTTTTGTTACTTAAGGGCGGGGATGATTAATCTCTAGAATATATCATCTTATCTTTAATTTGTTTCTCTTTTCTGTTTTAGGAGCTCTTGATAACCAGCAAACTGCACAGGCCAGGCAGGTTGGGTGGGCTCTCCCTTCTTCGGCGCATGGCCATCCTGCTCAAACAATGTCTGAAGCTCAAGATAGAACAGGCTCTTCTCGCACACAGGAGAGAGCAAGGATAGATTCCGGTGAGAGGAGCGCATCTCATCCACGGGGACGGGGCAGAAACTAAGGCATCTTGTTGCTTTCAAGGTGTCAAGTCTGGTATCCCCTCGTCAATGTACTTCCATATTATGTCCCTGTTGTTTCTTCTTCTAACCCCTTCCCTTATAGAGGTCTATGATGATTTTGGCGGGGTTATAATCCTTGGTTGAGTGGGTTTTCCCATTTGGATTTGTGATGGTGATGCTAAGAGTCTGAGACTTGCACATTAGGAGCTGATTGAATTACAAACCAGTAGTTAATGGTTTATATTTGTTGGTATTCATGCCTCATGTTGTATAATTACTGGTATGCATTACAAACCAGTAATTAATATGTATTATTAATTATTATTAAAATATTATCTAAAATAATTTATATAATTAAAAATGTTAAAAATATGAAAAAGTAAGTTTGTATATTAATAATTTACTATTAATAAAATATCAATGTTTATTAAAAAATCATAATAAGTCATAACAGGACTTAAGGAGGCCCACACGTTTTAGTGGGACTTAGACACTTAGTTAGTAGACTCCCAAAACAAAATAATTATGACCATAATAATAAAGGAAAATACCACCAATTTTCTTTTCTATTTTTTATTTTTCGAGAATCATTGAATCTCCACCAAAAAGGCAAAAAGTACATGCATATTTTAAAAGGAACTGACATGTTAAATAGACAATAAGCATACAAAGGGGAAAAAATGCCAATTATGTTTCAAACAACTATTTTTATATAGGGAATGGATTAGGAATCAAAAAACTTTTTTCTCCTTGTTTGGATCGAAAATATATATACCAATGATTTAAAAAAAATTCATGTAATTTCGTTTGTGACCAAATAATTATTCTTTATCTTTTTATTTGTATTGAAAATCCTTTTTATCCAAGATGGATATTTAAGAAACTGAAATTCATCTCACACTAATAAAAGATTTTACGAGCTCTCATTCATGTTGATGATACTTCTAGAACTCTTTTTTGACACAATTATTTCAAATTATGACTCTTAGCTGCTTTGTGAATTTTACAAAGGAATAATGGTGGCTTTAAACCCAAATTCTTCTCAACATAATGATGCTAATTATTAAAGTATAAGAATTATAATTACACCAGAATAAATTTTTTAATAGTAAACAAATCAGAGAAGAATAAAAGCTAGTAAATTCACATAAGAAAAAAAAGGAAGGAAAGGAGATAGTAAGGAATAAAATTATTATTATAATATAAAACATTTCTACTTAGTACAGAGTAGAAAATGCCAAAGACTAAAAACGCCGGCCTCTTTTAGGCACCGAAACGCTAAAAACTTATTTGGTTTATTGGTGCGCGTTTTCAATAGGAAGCCATTATATTTTTTATATTTTTTTAGTTCAACAGTAAAGATTATCCTAAATGTAGTTTGATGTAATTGGTTATTTAATATTTTTTTCAGCTTTTGTGTCAGTGGGTTGCTTTAAAAATATTGTTTTCTTGATGGTTATTGTTGTTATATCAGAAATATTATGTTAAGTGCCACCTTCAACTCCTTCAATCTTTCAGCAACAAAGCTAAACCGTCCATTCTTCAATGTTTCCCTAACACTCTCCAACATCTCATTGCGCACCTCGACATCAACCATCTAGTCGGAGATGATCTTGAGGACTCTGGCGTGGTTGTCGGATAAAAGCTGGGATTGAAAAACGGCACTATTGGTAAGAGAAAAGAGTGACTCGAAGTTGTGGCAGTGGGAGAGGATGTAGGATTGGACCTTAGATCAGATCTGAAGGGAATGCGATTAGTCGCTGGATGAGGAGGCAGAGATTTAGTGTGGAGAGCGGCATTGTTAGATCGGAGAGGTCGCGCGTCGAGAGGTCTCATAGCAGAGATAAATTCCGTAATCTCCACCATCGAGTAAACACGCGCCACTCCAGGGTCACTGCAGTAGGAGTTCTTGCCAGAGCTGGAGGAGGGAGTGTGTCGGAAAAGACGGTGCCGCCATGGGAGGGCGCCGGAGAAGATGGTGTCGAAGCTGCCATGGCCGAGTGGAGAGGAGAAGGAGTTGGTGGCGCGACGAAAGAGTGAGTAGGAGAGGCGGTGGAGAGGTTTGTTGTTGTCGCCGGCGGTGAAGATAATAAAAGAGGTGGTGTGCTTACGACGGTGGAAGAAGAGAACGAGGAAGAAGAGAGAGATGGCGGTGACAGTAACAAGAGGGAGAAAAATACTGTGGTAGTGGTGGTGATAAGGAAAATTCGGTATTAGTTTTTGGAAGTTCAACATGAAAAATAAGGGTGAAAAAGTTAGAAGACATGGAAACTGACGAGAAGATCCTAAATTCATAATGGAATAGACACCGTGATTAAAGTAAATAAAATAAAAAAATATAAAAAAAAGATAAAAACATCCCTTTTTTAAAAAATTATAACAAAAAGGATTCATTAAAGTAAAATATTTTATTTTGACCAATTTGACTTATCAGTATGCCAAATCAATTTTTGTCGTTTCGATATCCAAAAGAGACCGACGTACCGAATCCGTGTCCGACTAAAGCACAGGGAAAAGAAAAGCACGTCAAACCAAGATGATTATATCAGAGAAGAATAAAAGCTAGTAAATTCACATAAGATAAAAGAAAAGGAAGGAAAAGAAAGGAGATCTAGTGAGATAGTAAGGAATAAAAATTTTTGAGATAATACTCAATTTGGTTTCTGAAATTACACGCGAGTCTCAATTTAGTTCTTGAAGTTTCAATTGCCTCTATTTAGTTCCCAAATTTTGTGAGCATAACTCATGTTAGTCCTTGAAACAATTTTCAACGTACAAATCTTAACGAAACACTGTCGTGACAGCCGGATGCCATACTAAACTTTGTAAAATGATGTCGTTTTGGTTTTGGCACTCAAATAACCTAAAAACAACATCTTAAATGGTGTTTATTAAAATTTTACCTAACAAAATAAGTAATACGATGCCGTTTTTGACCTATTTAAATGTCAAAACCAAAAATCAACTTGGGTTAGTTGAGTGGTCAGCTCACTCGTCTGCTTAAGCAAGTGTCGGGGGTTCAAATCCTGCCTTATGCATGCAACAGACCCACATTTATAAACTTCAAAAACTAAATAGAGGCAATTAAAACCTCATGAACTAAATTGAAACTCGCGTGCAAATATAAAACATCTCTACTTAGTACAGAGTAGAAAATGCCAATGTGCCAAAGACTAAAGCATAGGAGAAAAAAGCACGTCAAACCAAGATGATTATATCATCCCAAGAGAAATGAATATAGAAAAATGCTTTAGATATTTATTTTTGTCTTGTATGTCAAATTCATATATCTTTTTAGTTTTTATTATTAAATTAAAAATAAAATTATCTCATAATATATGAATTTCAAACATAATCCAATAATAAACAGGTATATAATTAGAATACAAAATAAAATATCAAATTCTACTTTTTATTTTGAATATTAGATTAATAATAGTATTTTTTTGAATTGTAGAATAATAGACATTAATATTAAATATGAAGCAGTTTAATTTAAAGTGTAAAAATTGAATCTTTCAATTTTTAATAAATACATAAATCAAACTCTCTAATTTCTGTTTAAAAAAATTAAAAAAATGTGACGTACAAAATTAAATTCCAATTTTAATACTTCTCATAATTTTAAAAATAACAAAAATTATAATATTAAAGTATATTACTCCCGATCCTCCCACGAAGAAAACCTAGGTGCCACCAAATCCACAGGTATGCAGAAGTTTATAACATGAAATTTTCAGGGTTCAGTTGTAATTTTATCTTTTTAATTTTTATCCTATGTTCTTCAAATCCCATTTCAAAAAACAGTTCCTTTTCCCTCCAACACTTTTCTCATTTGTAACTCAATGCTTCAGTAACTATTCTCATGAACCACATCCATGTAATCATTCGCTTAGCAGACTCAAAGCTTTTGTTCCAATCCCTAATGAACCCAACTTCAGGGACCCTGAAATTGTTCATTTGTTTTGTGCTAAAGCCCTCAAAGTTGCTGCTATAAGGGCTTTTCTCCCTGAAGGGAAACAGTTGCATGCCCATTTGATAAAGTTTGGTTTTTGTCATGTTCTGTCATTGCAAAATCAGTTCTTGAGTATTTACCTTAAATGCAAGGAAACCAAAGATGCACTTAAACTGTTTGATGAATTGCCTGGGAGAAATGTGGTCTCGTGGAATATTGTGATCCGTGGCATTGTTGGATGTGGAAATGAAAATGACTTGAATCCTCATCTGGGGTTTTCTTATTTCAAGCGGATGTTGTTCGAAAAGGTGGCTCCGGATGATATAACATTGAATGCTTTGATTGGTGTGTGTGCAAAGCTTCATGATATCGAAATTGGAGTACAACTGCACTGTTTTGCAATGAAAAGAGGACTTGATTTGGATTGTTTTGTAGGTAGTGCTTTGGTTGATTTTTATGCAAAATTTGGTTTGGTTGAGAATTCAAGGAAGGTTTTTTGTGCTGTTACACATAGAGATTTGGTTATGTTGAATGTCATGATTTCTTGTTATGCCCTGAATTGTTTACCAGAAGAGGCCTTTAGCATTTTCAACTCAATGAGATTGGATGGTGCTAATGGCGACGAATTCACTTTTAGCTGCCTGCTAAGTATATGTGATATTTTAGAATATTATGATTTTGGAAAGCAAGCTCATAGTCTTATTCTGAAACTGTCACTTGAATCCGATATTCTAGTGGCGAGTGCATTAATCAATATGTACGCAAAAAATGAAGATGTCATTGATGCAAAGAGAGTGTTTGACAAGATGGCGATTCGAAATGTTGTGGCATGGAATACCATGATTGTTGGGTGTGGAAATAGTGGCAAAGTGATTGATGTTATGAAGATTCTCAGAGATATGTTACTCGAAGGAATTTTCCCCGATGAACTCACTATTTCCAGCGTTCTTAGCTCGTGTGGCTATGCTTCTGCCATAACTGAAACTCAGCAAGCTCATGCCTTAGCAGTTAAGCTGTCATTTCAAGAATTTGTATCTGTTTCCAATTCTTTGATTACTGCATACTCCAAGTGTGGTAACATAACTAATGCATTCAAATGCTTCAGATTGATGTTAGAACCTGATCTTGTTACATACACTTCATTGATAAATGCATATGCATTCCATGGTCTTGGCAAAGAAGCAACTGAGATGTTTGAGAAGATGATATCTTGCGGCATAAAACCTGACCGGATTTCTTTTCTTGGCATTCTCTCTGCTTGTGTGCATTGTGGATTCGTGAACGCAGGACTGCACTACTTCAAATTAATGACAGATGTGTATCGTATTATTCCTGATTCAGATCACTATACTTGCCTTATTGATCTCCTTGGAAGACATGGTTACATAAACGAAGCCTTTGAATTCTTGAAATCAATTCCAATTCAAGCTGAATCGAACATGTTAGGAGCATTCATTGGGTCTTGTAAACTGCATGAAAATATAGAACTGGCTAAATTGGCAGCAGGAAAGCTTTTTGCAATAGTTCCAGAGAAGATTGTGAACTATGCTGTCATGGCTAACATTTATGCTTCTCATAATCACTGGCTTGATGCTGAAAGAGTTCGAAAAACCATGAGGGACAAGGATGTTGCTAAATTCCCAGGCTGTAGCTGGATACAGGTTGGTAATCAAGTTCATTCATTTGTGTCTAGTGATAAGGTACACCCTAAACTTTTGCAAATTTATGCTACACTAAAAATGTTGCTTAGGTCAATGAAAGAAGAAAATGGTGTGAAATTGTAAATGGTATATAGATCATGATCAATAATAAATTGGGAAATATTTTTTGGTTTTTCTAAAGTTGTATCAACAAGGATTTGATTAAAAGTTTGTGTTGTACTTGTACCCGAAGTAAGTTTATCCAAACACAACCTATGTGGTGATAAGATTTCTGGAATAGCACATATAAGACTTCTCTCTTGTAATGAATATCCAAGCCAATTCTACTAGGTTTTTCAATCAATGTCTAGGACTAGAACTGAGAGTAATACCTCCTTTTATAGTCTCTAATCAACCATTTAACCCCCTAATGGGACTATAAATTTACATGTAAGACTGATTTAGGTAAAATTTATCTCCTATTTTAATCCCTAACCAAACATATCCTTAGTGTTTCACTGTTTTGACCTTTGTTGTTTCTTCATTGAATATGTAACTGTTCTACAGCATGTCTAAAGTTGCAAACAAAATAAGCATGACATTTAACAACTTACAAATAATTCTATTTTAAAAAGTAACCTCGAAGACAGCAACCACGTGAAGCTCATGTCCGAACTCGATTGCCAAGAAATTTTAACCTTATATTATTAGTATTACTTACCATGATTCATGTGCAGCTACATGTTCTTAGATTTATGTAATTGATTAATCTATCTATTTTTATTATATAAAAATTGATATCTAATTTCTTATACAATAAGTTTAAGTCATATTTTCTTTTTTAATGATGTCATTAACAATTTTAATAACTTAACAAAACTTAAAAATTAACTAGTGAATTTTTTTAAAAAGATTAAAAGAAAAAACTCTTATTTATTATTATTTATTAAAACATAAAGTACTATTAAATACGGTAAGTATACATTAAAAGTGTCATAATAATAATAATTATTATAAAAGTTTCAGTTACGAATATTAAAATTGTACAACTTAATACTTTTATTACTACATTATTTGGGCTACTTTTGCATATCATATAAGATTCTTATTACTCTTTATTTCTTAATTTTTAATACCAATTAGCAAAAACTCTTTCAAATAAGTTTAAATTTGTCATATTTTTTTACTAAGTATATTCAAATATACCATGATTATAAAATTTATTCATAAATTTATATTATATTTTTGGTATTTTTTATTTTCATTCATTTTTTTAAACCCAAATAAGATTAAATTTGGTACATCTCCTTACTAAGTATATTCAAATATATCATGATTATAAAACTAATTTATAATTTTATATTCTATTTTTGGTGTTTTTTAATCTCATTCATTTTTTTAATTTTTCTTTAATTATTTGTAAAGCAAAGAATACCATATGAAAAGACAAAGTATGACAACTAAAGCAAATGTAAAAATAAAAGCAACAAATAAATATTTAGTTTTGTACAATTTTAATATAAAAGGCCTATGCTTTTTTAAAAGGAGTAAAATATCGGTTTTTGTCCCTAACGTTTGGGTAAGTCTCAAAATTGTCTCTAACGTTTGAATCGTCCTATTTAAGTCCCTAACGTTTTAAAATTGACTCAATGTTGTCCTACCGTTAGGAATTTGTTAACGGAATTGACGACGGGACAAAATTGAGATGATTTTGAAACGTTAGGAGTTAAATAGGACGAAAACGTTAGAGACAAAAACGATACATAGAAATAAGTTTTAATTTTATCCTTCACTAATATCAATCTTTTATCGTACATAGTTATTCAATTATTTTTTAATCACATTTAAGTAAATTACACTTAATCACACTACTTTGATTATAATTTTACTCTTAAAGATTTTTACTCATCATGAAATGTTTATAAAATGACTAGAATAGAATCACATTACTTTATTACTTATCCCAAACGTTAGAGACAAAAACAATACTTTTCTCTTTCTAAAAATAAATGAATTCAAATTTTTAGACTAATAAATTATATTTTAATTGACATTATATTTTAGTTGAATAATTATATGAAATTATATACAAATTATCAAATAAATATTCTATAAAATATTTTTAATATAACTAATTTAAATTTAATATTAATTTATATATTATTTAATCAATTTCTAAATAATATAACACTTATTAAAATATACTATGCAGTATAATTAATTTATTTCTCCGCGCATCGCAGTTACCGTTGCTCACGTTGCTCACATTGAAACAACAACACTATTTCTATTTAATAATCTGTTGCATCTTTCAAACAAGAATTGAAAAATGAAGAGTTAGTACAAAGCCAGCTAGGAACTCCACTGCTTAGAATAATTTTAAGTTACCTCGGAGACCCATACCATGTCTTCTTGCTAAGGAATCATTGACTCCTCCTAAGCATTACCCTACTTGATTGTTTGAAAAATTTAGCAGTTCACTACACTGCAACAATTGTTCTCTTACCTTTCTCTGAAAATCCATTCACTTTGCTGTTGTTGAGATCATATCATCATGGCTGGTGCACTTGTTGGTGGAGCTTTCCTTTCTGGCTTCATTAACGTTGTCTTTGACAGGTTGCTCACAACGGATACGGTCAACAGGGTCTTGGGCAAGAAACTTGGCCCTGGCTTGGTTGAGAGGCTGAAAATTTCTCTGCATGCTGCTGAAGCTGTGCTCGATGATGCTGAGTACAAGCAACTGGGTGACAATCGTGTGAGGGATTGGCTCAACTGTCTGAGAGATGCTGTTTATGATGCTGATGACTTTCTCGAAGCTGTACTCACCAAAGCTGCCACTCAAAAGGAGGTACGTTCTTTGTTGCCTAGTTTCTTCCTCAACCGACATAGGAAGATGGTAGATAACATGGAAGGGGTGGTTTCAAGAATAGAATTTCTTGTAAGGCAAAAAGATATCCTTGGTCTTCAAAAGAATACCAAGGATAATAACTTGTCATCATCATCATCATCATCATCATGGCGAGAAACCACATGTCTGATGGAAGGGAGCATATATGGCAGGGAGGATGATCAACAAGCTTTAATCAAGACAATAAATGACAACAGTGAATCTCAGTTGTCTGTGATTCCCATTGTTGGCATGGGTGGGGTTGGTAAAACTACCTTAGCCAAATGGGCATACAGTGTCGCGGAAGGATTTGATCTCAAAGCATGGGTCTGCATCTCTGAAACATTTGATGTCGCTGAGATTACAAAGAAAACCATTGAGGAGATTACCAAAAATTCTTGTACCCTTGGGAGTTTAAATTTGCTTCAAAATAAACTGCAGGAAATGTTGTCGGGAAAGAAGTTCTTTTTTGTTCTAGACGATGTCTGGAGCGAAGATGCCGATAAGTGGAAGCAATTTATAGCTCCTTTTCACTGTGGGGCTAAGGGCAGTTCAATTCTTCTTACAACTCGTATGAAAGAGGTTGCTTCAGTAGTTCAAACATGTCCCGCTCACTTTCTTAATGAATTGTTAGAAGAGTCTTGTTGGTTATTGTTTGCAGCCAATGCATGTTTTCCGGAGTCAAACGGTAATCCAACATTAGAGGAAATCGGTAGAAAGATTGTCAAGAAGTGTAAAGGGTTGCCATTAGCTGTTGAAACACTTGGGCGCTTGTTGCGAGGAAAGGATGATGCTAAAGAATGGAATGCTGTTTTAAGGAGTGACATCTGGGAATTTTCCTTGAAAAATTGTAAAATTATTCCAGCATTGTTAATAAGCTACTTCCAGCTCCCTGCCTATTTAAAGCGTTGCTTCGTTTATTGTGCATTGTTTCCCAAAGATTACAAATTTTATAAAGATAAACTAATTTTGCTGTGGATGGCTGAAGATCTTTTAAGGTTACCAAAGAGAGGAGAGAGTTTAGAAGAGGTTGGTTCTGAGTGTTTTGAAGAATTAACTTCAAGGTTTTTTTTTAAACCAACCAAGTTTTTTTATGAGAGTTACGTGATGCATGATCTCTTGCATGACTTGGCAATATTCCTTGCTGGAGACTTCTATTGTAGAATAGAAGAGCTTCATGAACAAGAAAAGAAGAAGATTCTCACTCGTCATTTGTCACAGTTGCCAAATGGAAGGTTAGATCATCCAATCTCAAAAGTCTTTAAGTCCATTGTGAAATCAGAATCTTTGAGGACATCTTTGTATATCGATGATTTGTTAAGCATGAAAAGCAGAGCATCAAAGTTGAAATACTTGAGAGTTTTATCCTTTTGTCGACTTGGTGCATTACCTGATTCAATAGGTAAATTGATTCATCTACGCTATTTGAATCTCTCTAGGACCTTTGTGAACACATTACCAGAGTCATTATGCAATTTGTATAATCTACAAACATTAATATTGTATAAATGTTCTAACCTGACCATGTTGCCCAATGGCATGCATAAACTTGTGAATTTACGGCATCTTGATCTTAGGGGAACTTCTTTGAAAGAAATGCCTAGAGGAATAAGTAATTTGAAAATGCCTATTTTAGATTACTTTGTGCTGGGCAAGCACAAAGACAATGGAATCCAGGAATTAGGAGGGATCTCAAATCTTGAAGGATCATTTGAGATTAAGAAGTTGGAGAATGTTGCTGATGTGAGACAAGCCAGGAGTGCAAGGATGTCGGAGAAGAACCACATTGACAAGTTATTGTTGGAATGGTCTTGGGATCGTGAGATGGTTTCAAACACAGAGACTGAGAGAGATATACTCGATGGCTTGCAACCGCACACTGGCTTGAAAGAGTTGAGAATCAAGCGATATATTGGTGAAAGATTTCCAGATTGGGTGGGACAGTCTTCTTACAACAATATGACAAGTGTAACACTAGCATCTTGCAAGAATTGCTGCATGCTGCCTTCACTTGGACAACTGCCATCTCTCAAGTCCCTGCGCATTGAAGGTTTTCGTCAGCTCAAGCGTATTGGTGATGAGTTTTACAAGAGTGACAGCGATCATCATTTTTTGCCTACTGCACCGTTTCCTTCACTCGAGGAATTGGTGTTTCGTGAGATGCCATGCTGGGAGGAGTGGTACGTACCTGACCCAGAAGCATTTCCTCAGCTTAGGAGACTTGTAATAAAATATTGTGGAATGTTAAAGGGAGATGTGCTTAACAGCATATTGTGGAGAAGGGTTTCTTGTTTGCGGGAAGATGATGAAGGAAGGTCTGATGAGATGGTAGGTGGTGGGGATGCTTTATCAATAAGGGCATGTGAATCATTCAATGCAAGGAGCAATTGGTTACCCAAATCTCTGCAAAAGCTGAAAATCTTGTGGTTCCCAAAATTTGAATTCCTCGAGCACAAGTATGATTTGGTAGAGCTACGAATAAGATACAGCTGTGATTCACTGAGCTCCTTGTCGTTGGATGTCTTTCCCAATCTCAAGAATTTGGAGATAATAAAGTGTAGGAATCTGGAATCAGTGTCAATGTCAGAGGCACCACACTCTGCTCTTGAACGTATCTCCATCTATGATTGCCCTGAATTAGTGTTATTTGGAGGAGAAGGACTGGCTGCACCCAACTTGACTCATCTCACCATCTCTGATTGTCCTGAGTTAGTGTCATTTGCGGGTGAAGGACTGGCTACACCCAACTTGACTCATCTCAGCCTTATACGATGCGGGAAGTTGGAGGCATTACCACGTGACATGAAGAGTCTACTCCGAAATCTACACTCTCTTCATATATCTGGTTGCCCAAACATTTGCAGGTTGGCAGAGGGTGGTTTGCCGCCTAACTTGAAAGAGCTTCATGTGGGATTTTGCAAGCAACAAATGAGGGATCTATCATGGATGCCCAACTTGCATGCCCTCACTCATCTCACAATTGTTGGTTGTCATTGTGATAGCGTGACGTCATACGCAGAAGTGGGTTCGCTGCCTCACCTTCCCTCCCTTACCACTCTCAAGATATGCTCCTTTCCTAACATGGAGACATTGGAGTGCAACGAGCTTCTCCACCTCACCTCCCTTCAACAATTGCACATTAAGTACTGCAAGAAGCTGGAGAATATGGAAGGAGAAAAGCTGCCTTCCTCTCTCTTGCTACTGATAATTGAAGACTGTGGATTGCTGGGAGAACACTGCAGGAACAAGCATCAACTAATCTGGCCCAAAATTTCCCACATCCCCACCGTTAAAGTTTCTGATTAGAGTTTTCTGAGCCGGTAATTCTCTAATCTTCATGTTTCTCATGCTACCACAATTAAATTCACAAACGCATAAATTTCCATTTCCTTCAAGACAAAAAAGACAATTGAACTCGTATGCCAAATTGCATTCTTTTCTTTCATTTATCTGGGAAGCTCTCACTTTGCAGTTGTAGTTCAAGAAGTCTTTTGTTTCTTTCACAAACTCATTGCTCTCTCTAATACTTAGTAACATTCATATTCCAATAAAATCACATTTACAAAACAAGATAAGAATTAACATGAAACAAAAATTGAAGGACAGTGAACATCTTTTTTGTTGAAAAGATTCTTTTTTTGTTGGTATGTTTCTCTCTTCCTCTCTATAATTTTATTTTTGCTGTTTTGCACAGAAAGAATAAAATAATAGCTTGATTTGTGGAGAGAAAAGAGTTACAAATGGTGTTTCTGTCTTTGCCAATTCTTTATGATAATCAGAGCCAGTTGTTGTGCTGCAAGATTCATGTAGGAATAATAAAAGGAATCAGCATGCATGAGGTATATAAGCTTTCAAAATAGAAGGATCAAGTTATTGTTATGTAGTCTGTTTTTTTTTTCTTACCACAGTTTGAATCATTACATAAAATGAATAGTATTAGATACCTAAAATAAACTATTTCTAATACTAAGAGAAAACATTCTATAATAATAACTATTTCTTCCTTTCTGGATTTGGATACATCATCAGACAAATTCACAAGGCGATGAAGGTATGTAGCTAATGCAGACATGATTCAAGAATATGCTTTCCACATTTAAAGATGACAATCCTGTACCTGAAATAGTCATTAGAAGGTGAAGTTCTGGTGATGCCATCAGGAGCAATTTCATTCCTATCAACTTCACTCATTGATCTTTATCTTGGTATGTGCAGTTTGTACATATATTAACCTGCAGTGGGATTCAAATTATTCAAGAAAAAGCATTGTCATAGAATATTTGATCTTTTTGGACTGAATTGAAGAGGATAGCTACAAATATACAGGGTTATTGTTATGTAAATTCAGGGTATTATGTGTATGGAAAAATTTTTCTTTTATAACTTGTAGTATTATAGCCAACAATCACTCTTGTTTCTTTATAATTTTTCTTTTATAACTTGTAGTATATAACCATCAAATTTTCTGAATACAGATTTCTGAGCTGGTAATTATCTAACTTCACGGTTCTCATACCACCACAATTAAATTATACATGCATAAATTTCCTTCTCCTCAAAAGAAAATACCTCTCTCTTTCTTTAGACATTATGAACTAGTTGGACTGATATAAATTTGCATTCTTTTTTTTTTTCATTCATTCGGAAACCTCTCACTTTGTAGTTGTACTTGAAAGAAATATCCTCTGTTATTCTCAGAAAAGGTCATTCTTATAAATTCAAAGATACGGAATATATATATTGTGCATCCAACATTTGAGAATTTCTTTACATACATCGATAAATGAAATTTACTGTTTTCATCCATCTTCTGCAGGTACATTGTTATGAAGTAAAAGTGCCAAAACGGCAGAGATTTCATCATATATAATCTTATACAAATATTTTAGCTACAGGTTGGTAAATTTACTCTACTTCATTCCATTATAGAATTTACTTTTACTCTTCTGTTGGGAAAAAGAAAAATGTTATCAAAACTTGATTTTAGAAGAATTAGATATTAGATATATGCCCTTAATGGTAAAATTGTGTTTCTGCATTTGCCACTATTTGATGTTTGTGGCTTTATGCTGAACTAATTGGTACTGCCATGTAGTAACTTAAATTTGATTCTTTAACTGTTTTTGGAATCTCTAAATTATACTTTCTGTTACGATGCTATTTACTGTCGATCATTCATAATTTTAGCAGAGAAATAAATTGAAATCCTTTAAAAACATTCGGAGTAAAATTAAAACTTTCGCCAAACACTAGGGACATTTGGTATGGTTTTCCTTGTTTCCTTTTCTTCTATTCTTTAATCTTCTTTTAAAGTTATTTTTACAATATAACACAACAGGATGCGGTTTGCAACTTTGATCCAACATTGTGTTCATGAGGTTTCAGATAATTGCAGTATTATATGCGTACCTACCAAAGAGATATACAAAATGAAAAAAAGAAAGACCATAGAATGATAAATTGATAATAATGCATTTTGGTTTTTGTGATGACAAACACTTAGTCATGAAATGTTTTTAATTTGTGTAACCTCTGAATTCTGCAGGAGATACAAGGAGGATTAAGCAGAGAAAGTCAAAAGATTATGAAACTGTTAGGGACTTGGGTATTATGGGGTGCTCAAAGTCGCACATCGAGTAGTATGGGATGCTTGATATTGTATATAAGGAGAGTGGTTCTTCCCCCTTAACAGATAGCTTTTAAGGTGTGGTTTTCCACTTTCCTTAGATACTTAACAATGGTATCAGAGCGTGGTTCTCGGCGCCATGGAAAGGGCTACCTATAGGTTGGATTAAGGTGAATACCGAATACTGATAGACTAAAAAGTCATCTCTAATTTTCCAACTACCTCTTTTTCCCATTTGGTATTTATGCTGTTCATATTGTAAACATTATTTGATCTTTGTTTGGTAAGTATTAAGCTCGATGGAGTGTAAGCTTGAAAACACTTCATCAGAAGTTGTTTGTTTTACTTTCTTGGAAGAAGAGTCTTCGGGTTAAAGTGAAACACTGTTGTAGTTGTACTAGCTTAGCTTCTTGGTGGTGTTGTTTGACTGAAATTTGTATGTTGGAGCTTCATTATCCATCTGTAAATAAATAAATAATAATTTATATATTACTTCCAGGGGAAGAATTTCTTATCCCTATATTATACCCTCCACATTTTTCATTGAGTTCACTTTATTTTCCTTTAGCTCTTCTCAATAAAGCTGTATGAGGTACCTTCCTCTGCAATTAAACATTAGTGCTTTGCTTCAATGTTGGGACCCATAGGTGGTTGTTTGGTTAGCAATAGCAGTCATGTTTGAACTTTGAACCAACATGCTAAACAAGGGTTATATCAAATTTGTATTGTAGTGCTTTTTTCTTTTTTTTTTTTTTTTTTTTTTTTTTTGGGCTAAATTTACAATTCAAAGCCATGATGATTATAACTTCATTGAACCAAGCTGAAGTAGTGTTACTTGTATGTTAAAGCTATGAGAATCTACCTCTTACCAGCGTGAGGCAGTTAATTAGTTAACTGATTAAAGATAGGTACAATAGCTTTGATAATTAATCCCTTGGAAATATGTATATGACAAAAATAAAAGTAACTTCCATTGTTATTAATACTCGAATTTTGGGCATTTCTTATGTATCATGTAGATGCAGGTCTTCTTTTTCCAATAAGTTAGACCAATAATACCATGAACTGATATTTTATCAATGGACTTCAAAGTATTAGTGTAATTTATTTAGGAGTATCTCTCAAAGAGGATTTTATTTTATTTCAGTAGAAACAAATTAAAAGCAAAAAGAGAAAAAAAAAGAGAGAGTAGTAACTAACATGCTATTATCATAACTAATGCTACTGATGCATTTGAGAGAGATTAGTAATTTAGTAAAGTAATAAATTAGTATAGTAGTACTATTGAGCCTGGTCACATTAATTGAAACTTCCAACAAGATGCAATAATGTTGCAACCACCAAATAAATTAGAATCAAGGACAAAGTAAGTGTGATCGAGCTAGATGCTAGGCAATTCTAATAACTCAATTCATACAATTTTTCCATGGACAGAGATGTTGGGATGACTTGAAGTCAATGTCCTTTAGCTAACAAGTAAGGAGCACCACACGATCAAGAAGGGAATACAATGAATAAAGCTGAATTATTTGAACTTGGAAGGAGCAACTCTTCATCACATCAAATTACATGCAGCATATCTGATCTATTAATTTGTTCTACAAATTACAATGTGTGGATTAAAGCAACTTCTCCAATAAGAATATTTTTGTTATAAAGAATTTGTTACCTAAAAGAAGAAGGCTAAGTAACAAAGTAGACCTTATTTTACCAATTGCATAATTTTTTACCATGATTCGCAACTTGCTCATTATGATACTGATAATGTATCTGACGTCAAGGACGAAATTTCCACAATGACTATAACTCTACGTCCTGCAATCACATGGCTTGACAACCACTTGTATGCTATAGAAAAATTTTCAAATAATACCATCAGTCTTAATTTAATGCTGAATAGTAGCTAATATGCTATAGAAAAATTTTCAAGTATTCCGAAAATATTGATGTTTTGGTAGTTTTGGCTATTGATCTCCACCATGTACATATTTATTATAATTCAAATCAATTATTAAAACCACTGAAACACTAGTATTCCTGAAATATTTGAAATGCCTCCTCTGCTATTTACCATAACTAATGCAATTTGATGTATTTGAGAGAGATTAGTATAGTAGTACTATTGAATCTGCTCCCATAAGTCATAACAAAACACATTAAAATGAAACTTCCAACAAGATTCAAAAATGTTAGAATGAAGGACAAAGTTAGTGTGAGCCAGCTAGAAGCTAGGCAATTCAAATAACCCAATTCGTACAATTTTTCCATGGACAGAGATGTTGGGACGACTGGAGGTCAATGTCTTTCAGCAAACAAGGAATGAGCACCACACAATCTAAAAGGGAATACAGTAAATCAAGCTGAATCAATGTCCTTCAGCTGAATTATTGAACTGCATCTGCATCATTATTTTACCGTGACCCACAACCAGCTCATTATGATAATGTATCTGACATCAATGGCAAAAATAATTATGCCAGTTTTGAAAAAATAAATAAATAAAAACTTAAAAAGTAACAAACAGTAAGAAATAAAGGCAAAAATGAAAATTACGTTTTTTTTTTTTCCAAATTGCAAAATCACTTTCAAGCACGTAAAATTAGTAGAGAGCCAGCAAGACACTCCCCACTAATTAAGGAGACCAACGTTTTATTGAGTCAACAGTCTTTGTCTTTTTGCCATCAAATTATTGACAACTACTTCTTCACAATAAGCTTTCATACACCTACACACAGTTCACTTACAAACCCTGCAAAATCTACATTTTCACTCTCCTTCATACCTGAATTCTGATCACTTGTTTGAGATAATATCATGGCTGTTGCAGTTGTTGGTGGAGCTTTGCTTAACGTTGTCTTTGAAAGGTTGCTCACAAAGGATACGGTCAACTTGGTCTTGGGCAAGAAGCTTGGCTCTGACTTGCTTGAAAAGCTGAAGATTTCACTGCTTGCTGCTGAAGCTTTGCTTGATGATGCTGAGTACAAGCAACTGGGCGACGATCGTGTGAGGGATTGGCTCAACCGTCTGAGAGATGCTGTTTATGATGCTGATGACTTTCTGTACGCTGTACTCACCAAAGCCGCCACTCAAAAGGAGGTACGTTCTTTGTTGCCTAGTTGCTTCCGTAACCGACATAGGAAGATGGTAGATAACATGGAAGACGTGGTTACAAGAATAGATATTCTTGTAAGTAAAAAAGATATTCTTGGACTTCAACAGAGTACCAAGGATAATAACTTGTCATCATCATCATCATCATCATCAAAATGGCGAGAAACCACATGTCTGATGGAAGGGAAAATATATGGCAGGGAGGATGATCAACAAGCTTTAACCAAAATAATAGAAGACAACAGTGAATCTCAGTTATCTGTGATTCCTATTGTTGGCATGGGCGGGGTTGGTAAAACAACCTTAGCCAAATGGGCGTACAGTGTCGCAGAAGGATTTGATCTCAAAGCATGGGTCTGCATCTCTGAAACATTTGATGTTGCTGATATTACAAAGAAAACCATTGAGGACATTACTAAAAATTCTTGTGCCCTCGGGACTTTAAATTTGCTACAAAATAAACTGCAGGAAGTCTTGTCAGGAAAGAAGTTCTTTATTGTTCTAGACGATGTCTGGAGCGATGATGCCGATGAGTGGAAGCAATTTATAACTCCTTTTCACTGTGGGGCTCAGGGTAGTTCAATTCTTCTTACAACTCGTATGAAAGAGGTTGCCTCAGTAGTTAAAACATGTTCCTCTCACTTTCTTAACGAGTTGTTAGAAGAGTACTGTTGGTCATTGTTTAAAGACAATGCATGTTTTCTGGAGTCCAACGGGAACCCAACACTAGTTGATGTCGGTAGACAAATTGTCAACAAGTGTAAGGGCTTGCCATTAGCTGTAGAAACACTTGGCCGCATGTTGCAAGGAAAGAACGATGCTGAAGAATGGAAAGCTGTTTTAAGGAGTGCCATCTGGGACTTTCCTATGAAAAATTGTAAAATTATTCCAGCATTGTTAATAAGCTACTTCCAGCTACCTCCTTACTTGAAGTGTTGTTTTGTTTATTGTTCCTTGTTTCCCAAAGATCATTACTTTGAGAAAAATGAACTAGTTTTGCTGTGGATGGCTGAAGATCTTTTAAGGCTGCAAAAGATGATTTGTTAAGCAAGAAAAGCAGAGCATCAAAGTTGAAATACTTGAGAGTTTTATCCTTTCGTCAACTTGGTGCATTACCTGATTCAATAGGTAAATTGATTCATCTACGCTATTTGAATCTCTCTAGGACCTATGTGAAGACATTACCAGAGTCATTATGCAACTTGTATAATCTACAAACATTAATATTGTATCAATGTCGTTACCTGACCATGTTGCCCAATGGCATGCATAAACTTGTGAATTTACGGCATCTTGATCTTAGGGGAACTTCTTTGAAAGAAATGCCTAGAGGAATAAGTAAATTGAAACACATGCCTATTTTAGATTACTTTGTGGTGGGCAAGCACAAAGACAATGGAATGGAGGAATTAGGAGGGCTCTCAAATCTTGAAGGATCATTTGAGATTAAGAAGTTGGAGAATGTTGCTGATGTCAGACAAGCCAAGAGTGCAAGGATGTTGGAGAAGAACCGCATTGACAACTTATCGTTGGAATGGTCTTCAGGTAATAAGATGGTTTCAAACATAGAGACTTTGAGAGATATACTCGATAATTTGCAACCGCACAATGGGTTGAAAGAGTTGAAAATCAAGGGATACAAGGGCGAAAGATTTCCAGATTGGGTGGGGCACTGTTCTTACAACAATATGACAAGTGTAACACTAGCATCTTGCAAGAATTGTTGCATGCTGCCTTCACTTGGACAACTGCCATCTCTAAAGTCCCTGCGCATTGAAGGTTTTGATCAGCTCAAGCGTATTGGTGATGAGTTTTACAAGAGTGACAGCGATCATCATTCTTCGCCTACTGCACCGTTTCCCTCACTGGTGACGTTGGAATTTCATAAGATGCCATGCTGGGAGGAGTGGCACGTACCTGACCCAGAAGCTTTTCCTCGGCTTAGGACACTTGAAATAGTAGATTGTCCAATGTTAAATGTTTCCAAAGTAGAAATGGGGGAAGATGATGAAGAAAGGTGTGATGAGATGGTAGGTGGTGGGGATGCTTTATCAATAAGGCCATCTCAATCATTTAATGCAACCACCATCAACCATCTATGTTGCCTCCAAGAACTATGTATTGCTGGGTGTCTCTCTATTGTATCCTTTCTGGGCAATTGTTTACCCAAATCTCTGCAAAGGCTGGAAATCTGGTGTTGCCCAAAATTTGAATTCCCCAAGCAACAGCAGCACAACTATGATTTGGTAGAGCTACAGATAGTTTTCAGCTGCGATTCACTGACCTCGTTTTCTTTAGATGCCTTTCCCAATCTCAAGAATCTCCAGATAGAATGGTGTAGGAATCTGGAATCAGTGTCAATGTCAGAGGCACCACACGCTGCTCTTGAAGAAGTCACCATCATTGACTGCTCCAAATTAGTGACATTTGCAGGAGAAGGACTGGCTGCACCCAACTTGACTCATCTTCAAGTCAGATGGTGCGAGAAGTTGGAGGCATTACCACGTGACATGAAGAGTCTACTCCCAAGTTTACTCTCTCTCCAGATATATGGTTGCCCAAACATTTGCAGGTTGGCAGAGGGTGATTTGCCGTCTAACTTGAAAGAACTTGAAGTAGGAATTTGCGAGGAACAAATGAGGGATCTATCATGGATGCCCAACTTGCACGCCCTCACTCGTCTTGAAATTTATGGTTCTTACTGCAACAACATAAAGTCATACCCAGAGGTGCGTTCGCTGCCTCACCTTCCCTCCCTTACCACTCTTGAGATATGGGGGTTCAAGAATCTGGAGACATTGGAGTGCAACGAGCTTCTCCGCCTCACCTCCCTTCAACAATTGCACATTGTGGGCTGCGAGAAGCTGGAGATATGGAAGGAGAAAAGCTGCCTCCCTCTCTCTTGCGACTTGAAGTTGATTTTTGTGATTTGCTGGGAGAACACTGCAAGAACAAGCATCAACTAATCTGGCCCAAAATTTCCCACATCCCCACCATTCAAGTCGATTTCAAACATATTTCCTAAATAGAGATTTCTGAGCAGGTAATTATCTAACTTCACAGTTCTCATGCCACCACAATTCAATTATACTCGAAAGAAATATCCTGGGTTATTCTCAGAAAAGGTCATTTTTAAAAATTCAAAGACACGGAATATATATATTGTGCATCTAACATTTGAGAATTTCTTTACATACATCGATATATGAAATTTACCGTTTTCATCCTTCTTCTGCAGGTACATTGTTATCAAGTAAAAGTGCCCAAATGACGGAGATTTCATCATATATAATCTTATACAAATATTTTAGCTTCAAGTTGGTAAATTTACTCTACTTCATTCCATTCTAGAATTTACTTTTCCTCTTCTGTTAGGAAAAAGAAAAATGTTATCAAACTTGATTTTAGAAGAATTAGATATTAGATATATGCCCTTAATGGTAAAATTGTGTTTCTGCCTTTGACACTATTTGATATTTATGGCTTTATGCTGAACTAATTCGTACTGCCATGTAGTAACTTAAATTTGATTCTTTAACTGTTTTTGGAATATATAAATTGTACTTTTTGTTATTTTTTATTGTTCATTCGTAATTTTAGCAGAAAGATCAATTAAAATCTTTTAAAAATATTTGAAATAAAATTAAAACTTTCACCAAATATTAGGATATTTTTTAATATGATCTACCTTGTTTCCTTTTTCTTCTATTCTTTAATCTTCTTTTAAAGTTTTTTACAATATAATACAACATGATATGGTTTGCCACTTAGAATGATAGGCTAAAAGAAAATAAAGTTTATTGTCTTGCCTCAAAATGGAAAGTGAAGCTTCAAAAGAATTTAATAATTTTTTTCCTACTGTTTTTGATATCTTTTGCAGGTAAAAAGTTCAGAAATGTTAGAGATTTCATTGCACATGTATATATATGGAGATGTAAAGTGGATTAATGTGTTGGGAAGCAGTAATGTTTTCTGATTTCAGCTTTCATTTTAAATGGTATCTACACTAGTTTAAATTAATGACTGATGTGTATCATATGATTCATATCCACACTACATGTGGAGTTGCTTGGATTATTGAATTCAATGCTTTGCTTCAAAGATAGGAACATAAGATGGTTGTTTGGTTATCAATAGCAGTCATGTTTGAACTTTGAACCAACATGCTAAACAAATGAATTTCAATATCTAACGCAAGGGTCGTATCAAACTTGAATTGTAGGCTTTTTCTTTTTTTTCTTCTATTTCTTTTTTTTTTTTTGGGTTAAATTTACAATTCAATGGCATGATGATGATTAACATCATTATTGAAGCTAGCGGAAGTAGTGTTACTTATATGTTAGAGCTATGATAATCTACATCTTACCAAGCATGAAACAGTTAATTTAATTAGCTTCTAATCAAAGGTAGGTGCAACAGCTTTCATAATCCCTTGAAAACATATATGACAAAAAATAAAGTAACTTCCATTGTTAGTAATATAGGTATGTGCGCATCCGTGCAAAATTGTAAAAATAAGGTGAGAAATCAATCAAATTATTCAACTTGTGTACTAAATATCACACCGAAAGGAACACAGTTTATGCCTATATAGAATTACAGATTTTTGCATTTTAAAAACAAGGTTTTTGACTTTGAATACATTTTTGAGATTTCATTGTACTTGTGTATATCTGGAGATTTAATCCTATACAGTGGCAATCATATCTTCATTATCTTCATTCAATTCGAAGTTCATCTGAGGTGGTAAATTGGATTGATATGTCGGAACCAGAAGGAATGTATAAGAAATGAAGAAATGATGGAGAAAGTTGGAGTAGTCGTTAAAAGGTTTTGTTATTGGTATCTTTTGCCCCTTCCCATAATTTTATCTTTTCCTATTTTGCAATGGAAAGAAAAAATGACAGCTTGATCAGTGGAAAGAAATCATTTATAAAATGGTGATCCTGTCTTTGCCAAATCTTTATATATATGCCTAACCAAATTCAAATTAAATAAGGCTAATAAACTGGTTTCCAGGATTGAAATGTACTTGTTTTTAACAAGAGCAAAGCTTCAGATGATTGCAGAATGTCTAATAGCTTTTTCATCAGAGTCAGTAGGATAATAAAAGGAATCTGCATGAGGTGTACAATACTTTCAAAATAAAAGGATCAAGTTATTGTTGTGTAGTTTTTTTAACCATAGATTGAATCATGAGATAATATTAAAAGTAGATGCCTATATAAGCTATTTCTAATACAAAGGATAGGGGCTTAACAATAACCATTTCTTCCTTGTCTTGTTTATATGTGTCAACATGCTATCTAAATTTTGGTAACATATTTGTACAGTATCTATCCTTATCATCAGCTAGAACTAAAAGAGTGGAATTTTTGCCTTCAACTGCTTGTAACTGTTAATTTGTTTATCAAATTGTTTTCCCAAGGTGATGAAGATATAGCTAATGTCATTAGAAGCATCAGACAACAATTTAGTTTCTATCAACTTTATTTATTGGTGAGATTCTTTATTCTTCTTCTTCTTCTTTTTCTCTTCTTTTTTTATAAAAAAAATGAAAAATAGGCATTTTTTTATGCAAAATGAAAAAGAGGCATACCATGAATAAATCCTCCTATGTGCAGTTTGTAATAACTACATATATTAAGCTGCATAGGATCAAAATAAATATATTATTCTTACATGTAAAATTATTCAAGAAGAAATCTTGTCTTAGAATATTTGATCATTTGGGACTTAGAGAGGATGGCTACAAGTATTCTGTTCTGAAATGTCTGTATTAAAAACTTTTTCTTCTAACTTGTAATATTATGTCAATCAAATCATGCTTGTGATAACTTTCTTTTCTATCTAACTGCACTGCTGTTTTTGTTAGTGTTGCAAGTGTGAGGAGTGTTAGTGTTGCAAGTGTGAGGAGTGTTGAAGTTAGTCCCACATCAAAGAAAGCATGGAAGAGTGAGGAGTTTATAAGATGAGAGACCCATTAACTTGACACCTTAAGGTTTTGAGTTGGATGTGGTGTCTTCTCATTTTATGTTCTCTCACTTGATTCCTCCCCGAATTCTCCCCGGTTGTCGAGAGCTCTCCACGGTTGGCCCAACAAGTGGTATCAGAGCCGATGGTTTAATCGGTCTGGTTTTAAGGGGTATTCAAGGTGAAGCATCGAAAGTCTTCCCGGCAAAGGTGGTTCGGGCGGCGTGTCCCGCGGTGTTTTGCGGCGGTGTGATGGACGAATACTCGTGGTGGTGGAGGAGCTAGAAAGAGGGTGTTTTGCGGCGGTGTGATGGACGAATACTCGTGGTGGTGGAGGAGCTAGAAAGAGGGGGAGTTGGTGCTTGATGTGGAGGCTCACACTTGAGGGGGAGATTGTTAGTGTTGCAAGTGTGTGCAAGTGTGAGGAGTGTTAGTGTTGCAAGTGTGAGGAGTGTTGAAGTTAGTCCCACATCAAAGAAAGCATGGAAGAGTGAGGAGTTTATAAGATGAGAGACCCATTAACTTGACACCTTAAGGTTTTGAGTTGGATGTGGTGTCTTCTCATTTTATGTTCTCTCACTTGATTCCTCCCCGAATTCTCCCCGGTTGTCGAGAGCTCTCCACGGTTGGCCCAACAGTTTTTAACTTCCTCTTTTGCAATTTCATTTTTTGGTGGCATTTCTGTTTGTTAAATATACTTTCAGTGCTGTAGAAAGCAAAACGGTAGAAAATAAAATAAAATAAAATAAACAGAAAAACTGTAGAATGATAAGTGTCTTTGGTTTTCGTGATGACAAGCACTTAGTCTTGAAATGTTATTAATTTGTGTATTAGTGTTTCAGGATAAGTCCCGAAATCAGAGTTGTTGTTTTTTTATTTTATCAAATCATGCTTGTGATAACTTTCTTTTTTATCTAACTGCACTGCTGTTTTAGCTTCAAGTTGATAACTTTACTAAATTCCATTCTCGAATTTACTTTTCCTGTTCTGCTGGGTAAAAGAAAAAGTTATGAAGCATGATCTGAGAAGGAATTAGTTAAAAGTTCACAGATGTTCGGGATTTCATTATACATGTATATATGTGGAGATGTAAACTGGATTAATGTGTTGGGATGCAGAAGCAGTGTTTTCTGATTTCAGCTTTCATATCTACACTACATGTGGACTTGCTTGGATTATTCAATTCAATTTTTTGCTTGAAAGATGGGAACTATATCTGGTTGTTTGGTTATCAATAGCAGTCATGTTTGAACTTTGAACCAACAATGTAAACAAATGCTTCTCTCTCTAATGCAAGGGTTATATCAATTTTGAATTGTATTTTTTTTGGGGCTAAATTTACAATTCAAATCCATGATGATTAAGATCATTGAACCTAGCTGAAGTAGTGTTATTATATGTTAAAGCTATGATAATCTACATCTTACCAAGCATGCAGCAGTTAAATTAATTAACTTCTAATCAAAGGTAGGTACATCAGCTTTGATAATCCCTTTGGAAATATATAACACAAAAATAAATAACTTTCGTTGTCATTAATACTCGAATTTTGGGCATTTCTTACATATCATGTAGATGTAGGTCTTCTTTTTCCAATTAGTTAGACCAATAATACCATGAACTAATGTTCTTATCAATGAAGTTCAGCAAATTAAAACCAATAAGGGAATGACTCAAAGCAATTAAGACAGTACTTCAGAAAACAAAATAAGCTCATGATCCTATAGACATTGTTCTCTTCAAAATTGATAGTGTAATTTATTTAGGAGTATCTCTGAAAGAGGACTTTATTTTATTGTGTATAAACAAATTGAAAGTAAAAAAAAAAAAAAACGAAATCATCATATGTCCCTTATTAACAGCATAGAAGCTCTTGCAGTCACTAAATTTATTGTAGAAAACCGTACTATTACCTTGCTTATACAAAAGTTGAAAGCCTTGAATGTAATAGCTCCAAAAAAAAAAAAAAAAAACAAAAAAACAAATTTGTGGGTCACTCTTCCTTTACTTTTTCCCTAACCCTAATCACACAAAAACACTCTCTCAACCCTCAGTCCCTCACTAGCCGTCGAGCTCCCACCCCCACTCCTCCCACACCCTCTTCGTAGAAACACACACTCATGGACGCACTCCCCTCGCTCATCCTCACGCCGTCGCTCATCCCCACACACACGCACCTACACTGACGCGGAGAAGAGAGGGAGGTCGCTGCTGCCGTTCATGCCCATCGTTGCCAACTGCGCCGTCGCGGAGGAGCGTCTCTGTCATCGCGAGCTGCAACCGCCGCCATTGAAGCCACCCTCGCCGTCGCGGAGGAGCGTCTCTGTCATCGCGAGCTGCAACCGCCGCCATTGAGCGCCAGTGAGAGGGAGAGCTCGAGGAAGAGAGGAACGCTGTCCCGCCATGCACCGTCGTCACTGGAGCTGCACCGCCGCCGAAGGCCCGCCGCCGTCCGTGGAGAGTCGTCACCGTCTGGGTCGCTGCCGGAGGAAGAGAGCTTGCACAAGGGGTTGCTGGAGTGGCTCGCTGCTGCCGCAAGAGCCACTGCACCTCTGGCCGCTGGAAAGTCACATTGAGGTCGCCGTTCTTCTGCCGCCGCCGCTGTCGGGGTTTCTGGTCAATGGGTATGGCGCTGTTGTTGCCGGAACCACCACCGGTGCTGCCGCTACTTGTTTCCCTTAAGTCCGAGTCGTTGTAGTTGCTGAGAAAGTGATTTGGAGCTGAGGTTGTGGCTGCCGCAATTTCGGGTTGAGAGGAAAGGTTCCGTCGGTGCGTTCGGATTATAGTTTTAACAATCGAGAACTATAGCCAGCTCTATCTTGTCGCTACTCCGGTTCAAATTCTACGCTCATTCGTTCCATCCCACTTCAATCCTCCTTACCTTGAATTTGGCACTCTGGGTTTGGTATCTTCGGTCCCTAGGGACTACGTTGTGAGTAGGCTTTACATTTATGATTGTTTGATTGTGCATCTACAATTATTTTGATATCTATTATGATCTTTGAATTATAGCTATATTTGCTTTGAACGGTTTTGAATTGATTAAAATAATTGATTTATTAGAATTAAATAACTCATTTTTATGAAGTTTATACTTTTGGAAACTATACATGAGACTATATATATTTTTGATGAAGTTTTGCATTATTCTAAAATGTTTGATTTTATTTGAATATTTGTTTTTGAAGCATTGAAGTATTTGTTGATACTCACTCTAAAAATTGTGAAATATATTTGAAATCTCTCATGGTTGAAAAAGTATGATTGAGAAAAGATTTCTGATGAAAAAGTATGATTTAATTTTATTTGATTCGATTCGATTCGATACCTTATATATTTGAAAGATCAAATATTTGTTGTATTTGAAATTATATGTTTTGAATTGGTTTGGGAGGCTCGTATTAGAAAACCGTAGTTAACGGCGGTTATGACGTTAACTTAGATGCATCTAACTCAGACTCCAGCTAGCAGGGGTGTTGCTAGCCTAACGTATAGGCCACACGTTAGATCTGTTATTCTGTTAGGACACACAAGAGGAAAGGGCTACCCATAGAGGTGGAGCCGCCCAAGTGTGGACTTTTGATTTGATTTCTGTATGAGAACTCCCTTATTGATTCACTTATTATTATCAACTATTATTTTCTAATTAAAATTATTTTAATGATAATGTTTGTATAGTCTCATGTTGATTATAGATGTATTGTCTGGTCACTGAGTTGCAAAACTCACCCCGTTTTTCTAAAAATATTTTTCAGGAACAAATATTTGACTGTGTGAGACTTTCTATTCAAGAGTAACGGTCTGCAATGAGTACCTATTCTTTGTCGAATTCCTAGAAGTGTATGCTCCATATGTCACAGGCAGGACCAACCATTCTTAGTTATTTTAATTTTTTGTTAAAAGTATATAACTATTTATTTTAGAACTTGTAAAATATTAGTACTTGCTTATTGAACTTATATTTGACTATGTTAGGCTTGCTATAGGATTATTTTCCTGAGCGCCAGTCATGGCTCATTTTGGGTCGTGACATTGAAATTTTTCGCTTCTTCATAGAGATAAAAAAAACACAAAATTATGAATTTTTTAAGAAGATTGTGGGGTGATTGAAGCTCTGGAATCCAACTCTGAATCAATAACTTTGCTTGATAATCACTTGTAATAGTTGAAAGAGTAGCATAACTCTTAATTTAATATTAAGTAGTAACTAACATGCTCTATACCATAACTAATGTGATTTGATGCATTTGAGAGAGATTAGTAATTTGGTATAGTAATACTATTGAGCCTGGTCCCATAACTCACAAGATAACACTTTAATTGAAACTGCCAACAAGACGTAAGGTGTGTTTGGCAAACACGTTGGAGATGATAAAAGTGCGTGCTTTGAACGCTGTTCTTTGATGTTTGGCAACTTTTTTTCTCTAAACGCAGAAGTAACTTTGCATCCAAAAGCCGATTCCCTTGAAGCAAGAAATAAAAAATTAATTATTAGAGTTATAAATACTTTAATTATTTTTACTTTTTTATACTTTTTATATTATTTTATAATACTTTATATATAATATTGTATTTTAATATCGTAAAATAACTTTGAGGCACATAAAATTAGCAAAGAGCCAGCAAGATACTCCCACTAGTTAAGAAGACCAACTTTTTGTTGAGTCAACCGTCTTTGTCTTGTTGTCATCAAATTATTGAGAACTACTTCTTCACAATATGCTTTGATAGACCTACACACAGTTCAGTTACAAACCCTGCAAAATCTGCATTTTCACTCTTCTTCATACCCGAATTCTGATCACTTGTTTGAGATCATATCATGGCTGGTTCACTTGTTGGTGGAGCTTTTCTTTCTGGCTTCATTAACGTTGTCTTTGACAGGCTCCTTACAAAAGATGCGGTCAACTTGGTGTTGGGCAAGAAGCTTGACCCTGACTTGGTTAAGAGGCTGAAGATTTCTCTGCATGCTGCTGAAGCTGTGCTTGATGATGCTGAGTACAAGCAACTGGGCAACGAATCCGTGAGGGAGTGGCTCAACGATCTTAGAGATGCTGTTTATGAGGCTGATGACTTGCTGGACGCTGTCCTCACCAAAGAGGCTATTCCAAAGGAGGGAAGTTCTTACTGGCCTGATTACTTCCTCAACCGCGAAAGGGAGATGGTAGATGAGATGGAAAGGGTGGTTACAAAGATAGAATTTCTTGAACAACAAAAAGATTTCCTTGGTCTTCAAAAGACTACCAATATCTTGTCATCATCATGGAGAGAATCCACATCTCTGGTGGAAGGGAATATATATGGGAGGGAGGATGATCAACAAGCCTTACTCAAAGTAATAAATGACAGCAGTGAAAGTGAGTTATCTGTGATCCCTATTGTTGGTATGGGTGGGGTTGGTAAAACAACTTTAGCAAAATGGGTGTACAATACCACAGAGGGATTTGATTTCAAAGCATGGGTTTGCATCTCTGAAACATTTGATGTTGTTGAGATTACAAGGAAAACCATTGAGGAAATTACTAAAACTACTTGTTCCCTTGGGAGTTTGAATTTGCTTCAGAATAAATTGCTAGAGATCTTGTCGGGGAAGAAGTTCTTTGTTGTTCTAGACGATGTCTGGAGCGATGATACTGATAACTGGAAGAAGTTTATAACTCCTTTTCACTGTGGGGGTAAGGGTAGTATGATTCTTCTAACAACTCGCATTAAAGAGGTTGCTTCAGTTGTTCAGACATGTTCCTCTTACTTTCTTAATGAGTTGTCCGAAGATTCTTGTTGGTTACTCTTTGCAGAGAATGCCATTTTTCCGGAGTCAAATGGGAACCCAATACTAGTTGATGTCGGTAGACAGATTGTCAACAAGTGTAAGGGCTTGCCATTAGCTGTAGAAACACTTGGGCGCTTGTTGCAAGGAAAGGATGATGCTAAAGAATGGAATGCTGTTTTAAGCAGTGACATCTGGGAATTTCCTATGAAAAATAGTAAAATTATTCCAGCATTGCTAATAAGCTACTTCCAGCTCCCTGCCTATTTGAAGCGATGTTTCGTTTATTGTTCATTATATCCCAAAGATTATCTTTTTGAAAAAGATGAACTGATCCTGCTATGGATGGCTGAAGATCTTTTAAGGCCACCAACGAGAGGGGAGAGTTTAAAAGAAGTTGGTTGCAAATGTTTTGAAGAACTAGCTTCCAGGTTATTTTTTAAACAAGATTTGTATTCTTATTATAAGATGCATGATCTATTGCATGACCTGGCAATTTTCCTTGCTGGAGACTTCTACTGTTCATTAGAAGAGCATGGTAAAGCAAAAGATGTGACTACTTTGACTCGTCATTTGTCCTATGAAGACTTGAATCATGTGCTCTCACAAAATTTTGATTCCATAACTAAAGTTAAATCCTTGAGGACATTCCTCCCAAGCAGTTTCAGTATCTATTCTCTATTCAACGAAGTTGATGGCAATACTATCGATATCTTGATAAAGAAGTTCAAATATTTGAGAGTTTTGTCATTTGACTCGTTTAAGAATCTTGATTTTTTTTCATTTGGCTCGTTCAGTAAACTTGATATATTGCTTGATTCAGTAGGTGAATTGATTCATCTACGCTATTTGAATCTCTCTTGGACAGACATCACCACATTGCCAGAGTCATTGTGCAACTTGCATAATCTACAAACATTAATATTGTATGAATGTACTAGGCTGACTAAGTTACCTAGTGGCATGCATAATCTTGTGAATTTACAGCACCTTGATCTTAGGCGAACTTGTTTGGAAGAAATGCCAGGAGGAATAGGTAAGTTGAAACACTTGCCTATTTTAGATTATTTTGTGGTGGGCAGGCATGAAGACAATGGAATCCAAGAATTAGCAGGGCTCTCAAATCTTCATGGATCATTTGAGATTAAGAAATTAGAGAATGTTGTTGATGCCAGACAAGCAAGGGGTGCAAGGATGTTGGAGAAGAACCAAATTAACAACTTATTGTTGGAATGGTGTTCAGACGATGAGATGGTTACAAGCACAGAGACTCTGACAGATATACTCGACGGATTGCAACCGCACAATGGGTTGAAAGAGTTGAAAATCAAGGGATACAAGGGTACAATATTTCCAGATTGGTTGGGGGGCTGTTCCTACAACAATATGACTCATGTATCTCTAGAGTCTTGCAAGAATTGCTGCATGCTGCCTTCACTTGGACAGCTGCCATCTCTTAAGTCCCTGCGCATTGAAGGTTTTGATCAGCTCAAGCGTATTGGTGATGAGTTTTACAAGAATGAAAGAGATCATGATTCTTTGCCTACTGCACCGTTTCCCTCACTGGAGACATTGGAATTTCATAACATTCCATGCTTGCAGGAGTGGCACGTAATTGACCCAGAAGCTTTTCCTCAGCTTAAGAGACTTCGAATAAAAGACTGTCCAATGTTAAAGGAAGATATGCTTAATGGCATATTCTTGAGAATGGTTTCTTCTTCATCGAATGCTTCCAAAATTCGCAAACTGGAAATACGGGGAGATCATGAAAAAAGGTCTAATGAGATTCTACCTCGTGGGGATGCTTTATCAATAAGGGGATGTGAATCCTTGGTGAAGTCTGCATTTAATGCAAGGAGCATCAACCATCTATGTTGTCTCCAAGAAGTACATATTTATTACTGTTTGTCTGCTGTATCCTTTCCGGACAATTGTTTACCCAAATCTCTGCAAAAGCTCACAATCTACTGGTGCCCAAAATTTGAATTCCCGGAGCAACAGCAGCACAAGTATGATTTGGTAGAGCTACAAATAGAAGCCAGCTGTGATTCACTGACCTCGTTTTCTTTGGATACCTTTCCCAATCTCAAGAATCTCGAGATAAGAGACTGTAGGAATCTGGAATCAGTGTCAATGTCAGAGGCACCACACGCTGCTCTTGAACGTCTCATAATCAGTGGGTGCTCCAAATTAGTGTCATTAGCAGGAGAAGGACTGGCTGCACCCAACTTGACTCATCTTCAAGTCAGATGGTGCACAAAGTTGGAGGCATTACCACGTGACATGAAGAGTCTACTCCCAAGTTTACAGTCTCTCCAGATATATGGTTGCCCAAACATTTACAGGTTGCCAGAGGGTGATTTGCCGCCTAACTTGAAATCTCTTGGTGTGGGAGGTTGCGAGGAACAAATGAGGATTCTATCATGGATGGGCAACTTGGACACCATCACTCATCTCACCATTTCTGGTAGTGGGTGTGTGAGCACAATAAAGTCATACCCCGAGGTGGATTCCCTGCCTCATCTACCCTCCCTTACCACTCTACATATCAACAACTTTGATAATCTAGAGGCATTGGAGTGCAACGAGCTTCTCCGCCTCACCTCCCTTCAACAATTGCACATTGAGTACTGCTACAAGCTGGAGAATATGGAAGGAGAAACTCTGCCTTCCTCTCTCATCCTACTTCAAATTGAAGGGTGTCATTTGCTAGAAGAACACTGCAAGAACAAGCATCAACTAATCTGGCCCAAAATTTCACACATTCCAACCATTAAAGTCAATGATAAACAAATTTTCTGAATATAAATTTCTGAGCAGGTAATTATCTAACTTCACGGTTCTCATGCCACCACAATTCAATTATACTTGCATCAATTTCCTTTTCCTCAAAAGAAAAGACTTCTCTCTTTCTTTACACATTACTAACTAGTTGGACTGATAATCTGATTCGCCAACAATAAAATTTGCAGTCTTTTTTTTCAGTCATTGGGAAACCTCTCAGTCTGTAGCTGTACTCAAAAGAAATATCCTCTGTTATTCTCAAAAAAGGTCATTCTTACAAATTGGAAGATAGGGAATATATATGTGCATCTATATATTCTATATCTAACATTTGAGAATTTCTATATTCTATATCCAATAGCAGTCATGTTTGAACTTTGAACCAACATGCTAAACAAATGAGTTTCAATATCTAATGCAAGGGTTATATCAAACTTGAATTGTAGGCTCTTTTTTTGGGTTAAATTTACAATTTGAAGGCATCATGATGATTGATATCATTATTGAACCTAGCTGAAATATTGTTACGTATATGTTAAAGCTATGATAATCTACATCTTACCAAGCATGAAACAGTTAATTAATTAACTTCTATTCAAAGGTAGGTATAACAGCTTTGATATTCCCTTGGAATTATATGACACAAAAATAAAGATTTCATTAAGAGAACGGTATACTTTTAATAATTGATCATTTAAACTTTACAATTTTGTTGACTTGCTGTGTTCTACGGTTCATGCCAGACAAAAAGCTTAGAATTATTTTTTGTTGATTAAAACATGAAACTATTTACAAAATATCATATTAAATGAATTGTAGATCCTATACTAACTCTTTCTAATATGAAATTGTATGCTGCCATGTGCTTATTATGTAATAGTTTGACTGATATAATAAGATATTCTTTGCAAGCCTAATTTGGATTCATTGGCATATTATCGTTCTCTTACTAGTTATTTTTTGTAAAATATTTGCGTCATATGATATTATGTCAGCCTCAACTTCCATTGCAGTATTGTTATATTGATCTCAATTTTTTTCTCAAGCTGAATTTCTGCCTTTCAAGTTTCAATTCTGTTTTTGAATCTAAAAAGGAAGCCAATAATGTTGAAGAAGTGCTCTTTCTCCATTTACTAAATTGCTCATATGATTGTGTATTTATCATGTAGGTTCTGGTCATTTTCCTGTGTAGTAGGCCCAAGCCAAAACTTTCTGAAGTGTCTCTACATTCCCGTTAGTGTTTGAACCTAATCAGATTTGGATGAACTTGAGTGGACACAACCAATTGAGCAAAGAGAAGAAAAGTTGAGAGGAGATGCTAATTTTGCAGGGGCAGTAACTTGTTTTCATCAAGTGAAAGATCGGATGGTCAAATCTTATTGAGCTGAACCTATAACTGGAGATTCTGCACTCACAGTTCTTCAATTTGGAGGATTGATTTGAGAACTTAGATCCCTAATATATATAACTACCTGAAATCATGAACAGTAGCTGCTTTTCTGGTGAAATTTGAACACTCTTACATTTTTGTTGCATCACTCAGATTTAAAAACACAAATTAAAAGCTCCAAACAAACTATTATACTAAGACTAAGACATTAGCAACGTACAAATTATTAAAATAAGACAACTAACATGAATTATTGTTATTAATAACCTCATAATATGTTACCATGATATACATACAAAAATGTGGCGCCAAAATGTTCCTAGTTTTATATAGTTTCGGCAGAGACTAGTAGTGTCCGTTGGTGACACGGAAACAGCACCACTTGCAAGAAAGAATTAAAAAATGAAAAGTTAGAGTAAATCCAATTAAACACTCCAAGCTATGAATTTTCTAAGTTATCTCGGAGACTGATACCATGTTTTGTTGCTAAGAAATCATTGACTCCTTGCCTCCTTGGCATACACTACTTGATTGAGAAAAACTTAGTAGTTCACTACACTGCAACCATTGTTCTCTTACCTTTCTCTGAAAATCCATTCACTTTGCTGTTGTTGAGTTCATATCATCATGGCTGGTGCAGTTGTTGGTGGAGCTTTTCTCTCGGGATTCATTAACATTGTCATTAACAAGTCCCTTAGAGAGGATGTGGTCAACTTGGTGTTGGGCAAGAAGCTTGGCTCTGACTTAGTTGAAAGGCTGAAGATTTCTCTGTTCGCTGCTGAAGCTGTGCTTGATGATGCTGAGTACAAGCAACTGGGCGACGATCGTGTGAGGGATTGGCTCAACTGTCTCAGGGATGCTGTTTATGACGCTGATGACTTTCTGGACGCTGTCCTCACCAAAGCTGCCACTCAAAAGGAGGTACGTTCATTCTTGCCTGGTTTCTTCCTCAACCGACATAGGAAGATGGCAGATAACATGGAAGGGGTGGTTGCAAGAATAGAATTTCTTGTAAACCAAAAAGATAACCTTGGTCTTCAAAAGAGTACCAAGGATAATAACTTGTCATCATCATCATCATCATGGCGAGAAACCACATGTCTGATGGAAGGGAACATATATGGCAGGGAGAATGATCAACAAGCTTTAATCAAAATAATAAATGACAAGAGTGAATCTCAGTTATCTGTGATTCCTATTGTTGGCATGGGTGGGGTTGGTAAAACAACCTTAGCCAAATGGGCATACAGTGTCGTGGAAGGATTTGATCTGAAAGCATGGGTCTGCATCTCTGAAACATTTGATGTTGATGAGATTACAAAGAAAACCATTGAGGAAATTACAAAAACTACTTGTAGCCTTGGGAGTTTAAATTTACTTCAAAATGAATTGCAGAAAATCTTGTCGGGAAAGAAGTTCTTTATTGTTCTAGATGATGTCTGGAGCGAAGATGCCAATAAGTGGAAGCAATTTATAACTCCTTTTCAATGCGGGGCTAAGGGTAGTACAATTCTTCTAACAACTCGCAATCAAGAGGTTGCTTCAGTAGTTCAAACATGTCCCTCTTGCACTCTTAATGAGTTGTCGGAAGAGTCTTGTTGGTTATTGTTTGCAGCCAATGCATGTTTTCCAGAGTCAAACAGGAACCCAACACTAGTTGATGTCGGTAGACAAATTGTCAACAAGTGTAAGGGTTTGCCATTAGCTGTAGAAACACTTGGCCGCATGTTGGGAGGAAAGGATGATGTGGAAGAATGGAAAGCTGTTTTAAGGAGTGCCATCTGGGACTTTCCTATGAAGAATAGTAAAATTATTCCAGCATTGTTAATAAGCTACTTCCAGCTACCTCCTTACTTGAAGCGTTGTTTCGTTTATTGTTCTTTGTTTCCCAAAGATTACTATTTCAATAAAGACAAACTAATTTTGCTGTGGATGGCTGAAGATCTTTTAAGGCTACCGAAGAGAGGAGAGAGTTTAGAAGAGGTTGGTTCTCAGTGTTTTGAAGAATTGGCTTCAAGGTTATTTTTTAAACCATACAAGTTTTCCTCTAAGATTTTCCTGATGCATGATCTCTTGCATGACTTGGCAATATTCCTTGCTGGAGACTTCTATGGTAGAATAGAAGAACTTGGTGAACAAGAAGAGAAGAAGCTTCTCACTCGTCATTTGTCACATATCTCACGTGGAAGCTTAGGTCCTCCAATCTCAAAAGTCTTTAACTCCGATATGAAATCAGAATCTTTGAGGACATCGTTGTATATCAAAGATTTGTTAAGCATGAAAAGCAAAGCATCAAAGTTGAAATACTTGAGGGTTTTATCCTTTCGTTAAGTTGATGTATTACCAGATTCAATAGGTAAATTGATTCATCTACGCTATTTGAATCTCTCTGGGACCGATGTTAAGGCATTACCAGAGTCATTATGCAACTTGTTTAATCTACAAACATTAATATTGAGTGGATGTTCTATGCTGACCATGTTGCCCAATGACATGCATAAACTTGTGAATTTACGGCATCTTGATCTTAGGAGAACTTCTTTGAAAGAAATGCCTAGAGGAATAAGTAAATTGACACACATGCGTAATTTAGATTACTTTGTGGTGGGCAAGCACAAAGACAATGGAATCCAGGAATTAGGAGGGCTCTCAAAACTTGAAGGATCATTTAAGATTAAGAAGTTGGAGAATGTTGTTGATGCCGGACAAGCAAGGAGTGCTAAGATGGAGGACAAGAACCACATTGACAAGTTGTCGTTGAAATGGCGTTCAGATGATAAGATGGTTTCAAATAAGGAGACTTTGAGAGATATTCTAGACGGCTTGCAACCGCACACTGGCTTGAAAGAGTTGAAAATCAAGAGATACAAGGGCGAAAGATTTCCAGATTGGGTGGGCCGCTGTTCCTACAACAATATGACAAGCGTATCTCTGGTGTCTTGCAAGGATTGCTGCATGCTGCCGTCACTTGGACAACTGCCATCTCTAAAGTCCCTGCGCATTGAAGGTTTTCTACAGCTCAAGCGTATTGGTGATGAGTTTTACAAGAATGACTGCGATCATCATTCTTCGCCTACTGCACCGTTTCCCTCACTGGAGACGTTGGAATTTAATAATATGCCATGCTGGGAGGAGTGGCACGTACCTGACCCAGAAGCTTTTCCTCGGCTTAGGACACTTGAAATAGAAGATTGTGGAATGTTAAAGGGAGATATGCTTAACGGCGTATTGTGGAGAAGGGTTTGTTGTTTGCGGGAAGATGATGAAGGAAGGTCTGATGAGATGGTGGGTGGTGGGGATGCTTTATCAATAAGGCCATCTCCATCATTTAATGCAAGAAGCAATTGGTTACCCAAATCTCTGCAAAAGCTGAAAATCTTGATGTTCCCAAAATTTGAATTCCTCGAGCACAAGTATGATTTGGTAGAGCTACAAATAGAATACAGCTGTGATTCACTGACTTCCTTGTCGTTGGATGTCTTTCCCAATCTCAAGAATTTGGAGATAAGAGGGTGTAGGAATCTGGAATCAGTGTCAATGTCAGAGGCACCACACGCTGCTCTTCAACGTCTCTCCATTACTTCCTGCCACAAATTAGTGTCATTTGCAGGAGAAGGACTCGCTGCACCCAACTTGACTCATCTTCATGTCAGCTTTTGCTCGAAGTTGGAGGCATTACCATGTGATATGAAGAGTCTACTCCCAAGTCTCCAGTCTCTCAAGATATGTGATTGCTCAGACATGTGCAGGTTGGCAGAGGGTGGTTTACCGCCTAACTTGAAAGAACTTGAAGTGGGAATTGGTGAGCAACAATTGAGGGATCTATCATGGATGCCCAACTTCTACGCCCTCACTCGTCTCACAATTATTGGTTTTAATTGTGATAGCGTGACGTCATACCCAGAGGTGGGTTCGCTGCCTCACCTTCCCTCCCTTACCACTCTTTATATTGAATTCTTTGATAATCTGGAGACATTGAAGTGCAACGAGCTTCTCCGCCTCACCTCCCTCCAACAACTACACATTCTTTTGTGTCCAAAGCTGGAGAATATGGTTGGAGAAAAGCTGCCTCCCTCCCTCTTGCTACTCGACATTGAAGGGTGTGGTTTGTTGGGAGAACACTGCAAGAACAAGCATCAACTAATCTGGCCCAAAATTTCCCACATCCCTAACGTTAGAGTCAAACAGAGATTTCTGAGCAGGTAATTATCTAACTTCACGGTTCTTTTGCCACCACTATTCAATTATACATGCATAAATTTCCTTTTCCTCAAAAGAAAATACCTCCCTCTTTCTTTACACATTATTAACTAGTTGAACTGATATAAATTTGCATTGTTTTTTTTTCATTCATTGGGAAACTTCTCACTTTGTAGTTGTACTCAAAAGAAATATCCTCTGTTATTCTCAAAAAAGAGTCATTCTTATAAATTCGAGGACAGGGAATGTGTGTAAATATTGTACACATAACACATTGTATAAATATTCCATAAATATTCAAGGACAGTATTATATCTCTAATACTCCATAAACCTCCATTGTACACATTGTATAAATATTCCATTGGCTCATCATACTTTCCTGTTTATATATTGTGTATCCAACATTTGAGAATTTCTTTACATAATCAATAAATGAAATTTATAGTTTTCATCCATGTTCTGCAGGTAGATTGTAATGAAGTAAAAGTTCCCAAGAGTGGAGATTTCATCTTATACAATATTTTAGCTTCAGGTTGGTAAATTTACTCCACTCCATTCCATTCTAGAATTCACTTTTCCTGTTTTGTTGGGAAAAAGAAAAATGTTATGAAAGCTTGATATAGTTACATGCACTGAATGGTAAAATTGTCTTTCTGCCTTTGCCACTATTTGATGTTTATGATGAACTTATTGGTATTGCCATATAGTGACTTAAATTTACACCACTCCATTCCATTCTAGAATTTACTTTTCCTGTTCTGTTGGGAAAAAGAAAAATGTTATAAAAACTTGATTTCAGAATAAATTAGTTATGTGCACTTAATGGATAAATTGTATTTCTGCCTTTGCCACTGTTTAATGTTTACGCTGAACTAATTGGTATTGCCATTTAGTAAATAAATTTGACCCTTTATCTGTTTTTATAACATTCATAATTACCATTCATAATTTAAGCAGAGAGATAAATTGAAATCCTTTAAAAATATTCGAGGTAAAATTAAAACTTTCGCCAAACACTAGGGATAGTTGATATGGTTTTCCTTGTTTCCTTTTCTTCTATTCTCTAATCTTCATTTAAAATTTGTTTACAATATAACACAACATGTTTTGGTTTGCGACTTTGAGTGATAGGCTAAAAGAAAATAAAGCTTACTGTTTTGCCTAAAATGGAAAGTGAAGCTTCAAAATAATTAAACAATTTTGTTTCTGTTTTTGCCATCTTTTGCAGGTAAAAGTTCAAAGATGTTCCAGATTTCATTGTACTTGTATATATATATGAAGATGTGTAAACTGGATTAATATGTTGGGAAGCAGTAGTGTTATCAGATTTCAGCTTTCATGTTAATTGGTATCTACACTAGTTTAAATTAATAACTGATGTTTAATTATCATATCTACATTACATGTGGACTTGCTTGGATTATTCAATGCTTTGCTTCAAAGATGGGAACCAGATATAGGTGGCTGTTTGGCTATCAATAGCAGTCATGTTTGAACTTTGAACCAACATGCTAAACAAATGAGTTTCAGTATCTAATGCAAGGGTTATATCAAACTTGAATCCTAGTTTTTTTTTTTTTTGGGTTAAATTTACAATTCAAAGCCATCATGATGATCAACATCATTATTGAACGTAGCTGAAGTAGTGTTACTTATATGTTAAAGCTATGATAGTCTACATCTTACCAGCATGAAACAGTTAATTAAGTAACTTCTAATCAAAGGTAGGTACAACAGCTTTCATAATCCCTTTATGACACAAAAATGATTTTATTAAGAGAATGGTATACTTTTAATAAATTGATCATTTAAACTTTACAATTTTGTGATCATATTTTTGTTTACTTGCTGGGTTCTATGGTTCATGCCAAACAAAAAGCTCAAAGTATTGCTTTAGAATTCTTTTGTTGATTATAACATGCAATTATTCCACTAAAATGTACTGGCGGCCTCTATGCCAATGGCAAGTTGGTGGGCATGTAACTACTTTTGCAAAATATTTGTGTCAAATTTTTCTCAAGCTAAATTTGTGCCTTTTCAAATTTCAATTCTGTTTTTTGAATCTAAAAAGGAAGCCAATAATGTTGAATAAGTGCTCTTTCTTCATTTACTAAATTGCTCATATGATTGTGTATTTATCATGAAGGTTCTGGTCATTTTCCTGTGTGGTAGGCCCCAAGCTAAAACTTTCTGAAGTGTCTCTACATTCCCGTTAGTGTATGAACCTAATCAGATTTGGATTAACTTCAGTGGACAGAACCAATTGAGCAAAGAGAAGAAAAGTTGAGAGGAGATGCTAACTTTGCAGGGGCAGTAACTTGTTTTCATCAAGTGAAAGATCGGACGGTCAAATCTTATTGAGCTGAATCTTTAACTGGAGATTCTTCACCCATAGTTCTTCAATTTAGAGGATTGATTTGCAATCTGAGCTCTGTAGTATATATAACTGCCAGAAATAATGAACAGCAGCTGCTTTTGTAGTTGCTGCATTTAGGTAACCATTTGCTCAGTGTAGAAGAGATTATGAGTACAATAGTATGATGAGGTTGTTGCCAAACCAAGCTATGTACTGAATATTATTAATGCTGTTAGTTTATTGGTTATTATTTTGTACGATGATCCACCAAAATTCATGGTCTTTATTATTAGTTGGTTTACTAAAAATGATATATCATTCATACTGATAAACAAATATATACATAAGTTCTCATTGTTTTTCTAGGCTAACCTAACCTTACAGTTCACACTAATAAATTCTTATTACTATGATGCATATATGTGCCGAACCAGCAAAAAAACATAATACAATTGATATTTGCAAAATAAAAGACCAAAATGTCATGATCATGTTTCTATGGTTTAATAAACTAAAATTGGTTCATCTTACTAATCACCTAATATGACTTGGATATGCCTTGCATATTCCCAAGTCATGACTCATGCAACAGTTGAAACCTGCCTCAACTTGCAGTTTTGTTGCATCACTCAGATTTAAAAACACAAATTAAAAGCTCCAAGCAAACTATTAAACTAAGACTAAGACATTAGCAACGTACAAATTATTAAAATAAGACAACTAACATGCATCATTGTTATTAATAACCTCATAATATGTTACCATGATATCCATACAAAAATGTGGCGCCAAAACGTTCCTAGTTTTATATAGTTACACGGAAACAGCGTCACTTGCAAGAAAGAATTAAAAAATGAAAAGTTAGAGCGAATCCAATTAAGCACTCCAAGCAATGAATTTTCTATGTTATCTCGGAGACCGATACCATGTCTTGTTGCTAAGGAATCATTGACTCCTCCTTTGCATACACTACTTGATTGAGAAAAACTTAGTAGTTCACTACACTGCAAACCATTGTTCTCTTACCTTTCTCTGAAAATCCATTCACTTTGCTGTTGTTGAGATCATATCATCATGGCTGGTGCACTTGTTGCTGGAGCTTTGCTCTCTGGATTCATTAACATTGTCATTAACAAATCCCTTAGAGAGGATGTGGTCAACCGGGTCTTGGGCAAGAAACTTGGCCCTGGCTTGGTTGAGAGGCTGAAAATTTCTCTGCATGCTGCTGAAGCTGTGCTTGATGATGCTGAGTACAAGCAACTGGGTGACGAACGCGTGAGGGATTGGCTCAACAGTCTGAGAGATGCTGTTTATGATGCTGATGACTTTCTGGATTCTGTACTCACCAAAGCCGCCACTCAAAAGGAGGTATGTTCTTTCTTGCCTAGTTTCTTTCTCAACCGATATAGGAAGATGGTAGATAACATGGAAGGGGTGGTTGCAAGAATAGAATTTCTTGTAAGTCAAAAAGATATCCTTGGTCTTCAAAAGAATACCAAGGATAATAACCTGTCATCATCATCATCATCATCATCATCATGGCGAGAAACCACATGTCTGATGGAAGGGAACATATATGGCAGGGAGGATGATCAACAAGCTTTAATCAAAATAATAAATGACAACAGTGAATCTCAGTTATCTGTGATTCCAATTGTTGGCATGGGTGGGGTTGGTAAAACAACCTTAGCCAAATGGGCGTACAGTGTCGCGGAGGGATTTGATCTCAAAGCATGGATCTGCATCTCTGAAACATTTGATGTTGCTGAGATTACAAGGAAAACCGTGGAGGAAATTACTAAAAGTTCTTGTGACCTTCGGAGTTTAAATTTGCTTCAAAATGAATTGCAGGAAATCTTGTCGGGAAAGAAGTGCTTTATTGTTCTAGACGATGTCTGGAGCGAAGATGCCGATAAGTGGAAGCAATTTATAACTCCTTTTCAAGGTGGGGCTAAGGGTAGTACAATTCTTCTAACAACTCGCAATCAAGAGGTTGCTTCAGTAGTTCAAACATGTCCCTCTTGCACTCTTAATGAGTTGTCCGAAGAGTCTTGTTGGTTATTGTTTGCAGCCAATGCATGTTTTCCGGTGTTAAACAGGAACCCAACACTAGAGGATGTCGGTAGAAAGATTGTCAAGAAGTGTAAGGGGTTGCCATTAGCTGTAGAAACACTTGGGCGTTTGTTGCAAGGAAAGGATGATGTTAAAGAATGGAATGTTGTTTTAATGAATGACATTTGGGAATTGAAAAATAGTAAAATTATTCCAGCATTGTTAATAAGCTACTTCCAGCTACCTCCTTACTTGAAGCGTTGTTTCGTTTATTGTTCATTGTTCCCCAAAGATTACTATTTTGATAAACTCAAACTAATTTTGCTGTGGATGGCTGAAGATCTTTTAAGGCCACCAAAGAGAGGAGAGAGTTTAGAAGAGGTTGGTTCTCAGTGTTTTGAAGAGTTAGCTTCAAGGTTATTTTTTAAACCAGCTGCTAAGGATTTTCCCGAGAATTACGTGATGCATGATCTCTTGCATGACTTGGCAGTATTCCTTGCTGGAGACTTCTATTGTAGAATAGAAGAGTTTGGTGAACAAGAAGAGAAGAAGGTTCTCATTCGTCATTTGTCACATTTGACATATGGAAGCTTAGTTCATCCAATCTCAAAAGCTTTTAAATTCATTGTGAAATCAGAATCTTTGAGGACATCTTTGTATATCGATGATTTGTTAAGCCTGAAAAGCAGAGCATCAAAGTTGAAATACTTGAGAGTTTTATCCTTTAGTAAACTTGATGTATTACCAGATTCAATAGGTAAATTGATTCATCTACGCTATTTGAATCTCTTTAGGACCAATGTTAAGACATTACCAGAGTCATTATGCAACTTGTATAATCTACAAACATTAATATTGTATGAATGTTCTAAACTGGCCATGTTGCCCGATGGCATGCATAAACTCGTGAAATTACGGCATCTTCTCCTTGGTGGAACTTGTTTGAAAGAAATGCCTAGAGGAATAAGTAAATTGAAACACATGCATATTTTAGATTACTTTGTGGTGGGCAAGCACAAAGACAATGGAATCCAGGAATTAGGAGGGCTCTCAAATCTTGAAGGATTATTTGAGATTAGGAAGTTGGAGAATGTTGCTGATGTCAGACAAGCCAGGAGTGCAAGGATGTTGGAGAAGGACCGCATTGACAAGTTATTGTTGGAATGGTCTTGGGATCATGAGATGGTTTCAAACACAGAGACTGAGAGAGATATACTCGACGGCTTGCAACCGCACAATGGCTTGAAAGAGTTGAAAATCATGGGATACAAGGGCGAAAGATTTCCAGATTGGGTGGGGCACTCTTCTTACAACAATATGACAACTGTATGGCTATCTTGCAAGAATTGCTGCATGCTGCCTTCACTTGGACAGCTGCCATCTCTAAAGTCCCTGCGCATTGAAGGTTTTCTTGAGCTCAAGCGTATTGGTGATGAGTTTTACAAGAGTGACAGCCATCATGATTCTTCGCCTACTGCACCGTTTCCCTCACTGGAGACGTTGGAATTTCATAAGATGCCATGCTGGGAGGAGTGGCACGTACCTGACCCAGAAGCTTTTCCTCAGCTTAAGATACTTCGAATAGAACGTTGTCCAATGTTCAAGGGAGATATGCTTAATGGCATATTCAGGAGAAGGGTTTCTTGTTTGTCGGATGTTTCGAAAGTAGAAATGCGGGAAGATGATGAAGCTGGTGGGGATGATTTATCAATAAGGGGATCTCAATCATTTAATGCAAGGACGATCAACCATCTGTGTTGCCTCCAAGAACTACGTATTTCAGGGTGTCCGTCAATTGTATCCTTTCCGGGTAATTGTATTCCCAAATCTTTGCAAAAGCTGAAACTCTGCAAGTGTAGTAAACTAGAATTCCCGGAGCAACAGCAGCACAAGTATGATTTGGTAGAGCTACAAATAGAAGAGAGCTGTGATTCACTGACCTCCTTGTCGTTGGATGTCTTTCCCAATCTCAAGAATTTGGAGATATTCAGTTGTAGGAATCTGGAATCAGTGTCAATTTCAGATCCACCACACGCTGCTCTTCAACGTCTCATATTCAGGAGGTGCTCCAATTTAGTGTCATTTGCAGGAGGACTGGCTGCACCCAACTTGACTCAGCTCACCATCTTTGATTGTCCGGAGTTAGTCTCATTTGCAGGAGAAGGAGTGGCTGCACCCAACTTGACTCATCTCGGCCTCTCAAAATGCGACAAGTTGGAGGCATTACCACGTGATATGAAGAGTCTACTCCCAAGTTTACACTCTCTCCTGATATCTGGCTCAGATATGTGCTGGATGGCGGAGGGTGGTTTACCGCCAAACTTGAAATCACTTTTTGTGGGAACTAGCGAGCAACAAATGAGGGATCTATCATGGATGGGCAACTTGCACGCCCTCACTCATCTTACCATTTATGGTTCTTACTGCGACAACATAAAGTCATACCCAGAGGTGGGTTCATTGCCTCACCTTCCCTCCCTTACCACTCTACATATCAAAGAGTTTGATAATCTGGAGACATTGGAGTGCAACGAGCTTCTCCGCCTCACCTCCCTTCAACAACTACATATTAATTCGTGTCCAAGGCTGGAGAATATGGAAGGAGAAAAGCTGCCTCCCTCTCTCTTGCTACTCAAAATGGAATACTGTGGTTTGCTGGGAGAACACTGCAAGAATAAGCATCAACTAATCTGGCCCAAAATTTCCCACATCCCCACCATTCAAGTTGATGACAAACAAATTTTCTGAATAAAGATTTCTGAACAGGTAATCATCTAACTTCACGGTTCGCATGCCACCACAATTCAATTATACATGTATAAATTTCCTTTAACTCCAAAGAAAATAGTTCTCTCTTTCTTTACACATTATTAACTAGTTGGACTCATTATCTGATTCGCCAACAACAAAATTTGCATTCTTTTTTTTTCATTCATTGGAAATCTCTCAATTTGTACTTGTACTCAAAAGAAATATCCTCTGTTATTCTCAAATGTCACTGTTATTTATATTGTGTATTTATTTGAGAATTTCTTCCATAAATAGATATTGAAATCTTCTGTTTTCATCTATCCTCTGCAGGTAGATTGTAATAAAGTAAAAGTCCCCAAATGGCGGAGATTTCATCTTATACAAGGTTTCAGCTTCAGGTTGGTCAATTTACTCCACTTCATTCCATTCTAGAATTTACTTTTCCTCTTCTGTTGGGAAAAAAAAAAATGTTATGAAAGCTTGATTTTAGAGGAAATTAGTTATTAGTTATATGCAGTTAATGGTAAAATTATGTTTCTGCCTTTGCTACTATTTGATGTTTATGCCTTAATGCTGAACTAATTTGTATTGCCATGTAGTAGCTTAAGTTTGATTCTTTAACTGTTTTTGCAATCTATAAATTGTACTTTTTTGTTACAATTCTATTTACTGTCGTTCATTCATAATTTTATCAAAAAGATAAATTGAAATCCTTTAAAAATATTTGAGGTAAAATTAAAATTTGTGCCAAACATTTGATATGATTTTTCCTTGTTTTCTCTTCTTCTATTCTTTAATCTTCTTTTAAAGCTCTTTTACAATATAACATGTTTTGGTTTGCGACTTTGAGTGAAGGCTAAAAGAAAATAAAGCTTATTGTCTTGGCTAGAAAACTGAAGCTTCAAAATAATTTAACAATTTTTTTCCTACTGTTTTTGCCATCATTTTCAGGTAAAAGTTCACAGATGTTCGAGATTTCATTGCACATGTATATCTATCTATATATATAGATATATGGAGATGTAAACTGGATTAATGTGTTGGGAAGCAGCAGTGTTTTCTGATTTCAGCTTTTATTTTAGTTGGTATCTACACTAGTTTAAATGAATGACTGATGTGTATCATATTGACACTACATGTGGAGTTGCTTGGATTATTGAATTCAATGCTTTGCTTCAAAGATAGGAACTATAGATGGTTGTTTGGTTATCAATAGCAGATGTTTGAACTTTGATCCAATATGCTAAACAAATGAGTTTCAATATCTAATGCAAGGGTTGTATGAGTATCAAACTTGAATTGTAGGCTTTTTCTTTCTTTTTTTTTTTCTGTTAAATTTATAATTCAAAGGCATGATGATGATTAACATCATTGTTGAACCTAGCTGAAGTAGTGTTACTTATATGTTAAAGTTATGATAATCTGCATCTTACCAAGCATGAAGGAGTTAAATTAATTAACTTCTTATCAAAGGTAGGTGCAACAGCTTTCATAATCCCTTGGAAACATATGTATAACAAAAACATACCATTGTTAGTAATACAAGTTTTTTCATTTGTTAGTAATACCATTTGCTTACTTGACAAAATGTTAGAATCAACCAATCAAATCTTGCCAAATCAACTTTGTCACGGCCCAAAATGAGCCATGATCGGCGCTCAGGAAATAATCCCTAAGCAAGCCTAACCGACTCAAATATAAGTTGAATAAGAAAATTACAAATATTTTAAATAAATTTACAATGTCTAAAATAAATAATTACATATTTTTAACAAACAAAAAATAAAATAAATATGGGTGGATCCTGCCTGTGACATATGGAGCAGATGACGTCTAAGAACTCAACAACGAATAGATACCCATTGCAGATCATTACTCTTGAATAGAAAGACTCACATAATCAAATATTTATTCCTGAAAAATATTTTTAGAAAAACGGAGTGAGTTTTGCAACCCAGTGACTAGACAGTACATCTATAATTCACATGAGACCATATAAATATAATTTTAGTTAGAAGATAATAATTTATATAAATAAGTGAATCAATAAGGGAGTTCTCATACAGAAATCAAATCAAAAGTCCACACTTGGGCAGCTCCACCTCTATGGGTAGCCCTTTCCTCTTGTGTGTCCTAACGGAATATCAGATCTAACGTGTGGCCTACACGTTAGGCTAGCAACACCCCTGCTAGCTGGAGTCTGAGTCAGATGCATCTAAGTTAACGTCATAACCGCCGTTAACTACGGTTTTCTAATACGAGCCTCCCAAACCAATTCAAAACATATAGTTTCAAATACAATAATTCTTTAATCTCTCAAATATATAAGGTATCGAATCAAATCAATCAGATAATACTTTTTTATCAGAAATATTTTCAAATCATACTTTTTCAATCATAGAAACATATTTCATAATTTCAAAGTCAATAAGTACTAACAAATACTTCAATGCTTCAAAAGTATATATTCGAGTAAAATCAAATGTTCTAAAATAATATAAAACTTCATCAAATATATATATAGTCTCATGTAAAATTTCTAAGATATGAACTTTATAAAAATATTTTTTTCAATTATAATAAATTAATTATTTTAATCAAATCAAAGTTCTTCAACAATAATTTTATAAATGTAATTAGAAACTCAGAATAGCATAAACCAACAAAATTAACGGTTATAAATATAAAGCCTACTCACAAATTGGTTCCAAAGGACCGAAGAAACCAAACCAGAGTGCCAAGGAAGGTTGAAGTAGAACGGAATGAAAGAGCACGAAATTTGGACCGAGGTAGTAGCAACAACTTCGATTTCTCACTGCAGCAACCTCAACAACAGCCCTAGTATCAATAACATAGAGCAACCCCAATAACAATGGCAGCGAATCTAATAGCCTACGGTGGTTTAAAACAAAGCAAAGATAAAAGGGACAGCAAACATGATAGGATAGAGTCAATAATAGAGCTTTATGGCAAGACAAGGTAGAACAAGTTTAGTCTTACCAAAGGAAATAAGAGGATGGAGCATCAGCAGCTCCGGTGACCCCCCACCGGCAAGGACAGAACAGGCAGAAGCAAAGCTGAGCTAGGGCAAACTTGCAGAGGTTCCAACAGCGGCTTCCGGCGATGTCAGCGCGATCCCCGGTGACCAGAGGCACGGTGGCGCAGCTTGCGACAACGGCGGAGGCGTACCAGCTCCCCCTCCTCGCGAGACTCTCCTCTCTCTAGCCATTGTGTTTCTCTCTCTCTCTGAGAGCTCCTCTCTCTCTCTTCGAAGCCCCATACCTGCAGCCGCGACAGCAACAACGAAGCTCCCCTTCCAGCGGTAGGGACGGTCTCCAGGGACAGCACCTCCTCTCTCGCGCATCTTCCTTTCTCCTTCCCCCATTCCCTGTTTCGAACTCCTTCTCCCTCTCCCTACCTGATCCGCAGCAACGACGGCGACGTCCAGCCTCACCGGTGTCACCCCCTTCTCCCCCTCTTCTTCCTTTCTTCTCCCTCTCTGTTTTCTCTCGCTATTTTTCTTTCTTTCATTCTCAGCAGGGTATGTGTGTGTGTTAGGAGAGGGTTAGGGTTTAGAAAAGGGGTAAAGGATAGTTTAGGTATTTTGATAAAATTAAAGGGTATATGTAAAATGTTTCAAAATATCTTGAGATGTTACATTCTACCCCCCTAAAAAAAATTTTCGCCCTCGAAAATTGATACTGTATGAAAAATGTTAAATGGTTTTAGCCCTTTTTCCAAACATGAGAAAGAAGTATAATCGGGTGCAAAAATTACAGCATAGGTGTGTGTTAAAATGATGCGGTTGACATTTACGCCCTCTTATTCTCTTGATAAGTCAAACACACATGGCGCTTTTCACTTTGTCCATCACTTCCAAAGTACATTCTAAAGTCAAACGTCAACACTAACTTTTCAACTTGTACCAAAATCTCCTTAACTTCCTCCTCGAAATACTCTTAATTCATAATCTTCTTGACGTCGCCATGTCCTAAAACTAACGTATTGCTCGCTGTATCTAGAGATTACACGTTAACCAATAGAATCTCGAGTTTACTCAAAGGAATACAAAACTTAGGAAGAGAAGAACAAGCATCTCAGATGCTGTTCGCAGGAATTCGAAAGGATGTGTAAGATCGCAATAATTAAACAAGGATGTACAGAAACAATGAAATGTGCCAAAAGAGAGATAAGCCACATATTAACAAGGAAATTTGAATCGAGGGACTTCGATGGAAGCAATAAAAGGGAAGATGGAGTATTAGGTCGGAACAAGTTCAAAATGAATAAAAGAAGTACAAAGCGCACAAGAGATGGCCACTAAAGTCGATGACAATGTTCACAAGGATTTAAAAGAAAGATTAGAAACACAATCAAATAAGACATCCATCAACAATGAATAAAACTAAGAATTATTTCACATCCTCAAGGAAAAATATGAGACAAACATTTCAAAAGAAATAATAAAAGCATAAAGTTATCACGTCACACAAATTCAAGTTGAAACAAAAAGATTCAAGGTTTATGAATTTAAGATTAATAGCAATCAAGGGCAAAGGTTTTTTTTTTTTCAAGAACCTTGGGGGATACTAGATGCATAATCAAGCGAGGATATGCATTAGTAAAAAGACAAAATCAACAACAGAGAAAGCAAGCAAAACATAAATTAAAATAAGATAACACATTCTGGAATAGACAACTTAACAGTCATAAAATAAAAAAATAGTAACTATCACAAAGTCGGCATGCTTCTTTTCCCTTTCTATAGAAATCTTCGACTAAGTACCTTTGGGATTATTAGTTTATTACCATGACTTTGGACCTTAAATAATTACATCAATATAAAATTTGATATCTCCTAACTCAAAATAGTAGAAAGTTATGTAATACATGGCAAGAAATGTAATTGATCTCCTTGTTGTCCCTTAAGCAAGAATTTACATATACATTTAGGTATTTAACTCCTTATGGTCGCTGTTGGTAAAATACAGTCATGTGATTTCTTATAATCATGCAGCTAGACTTAGTATGAAGTTCTAAATAAATTCACAAATAAAATACTGATAATAATAAAACTAAACTTTGAAGTACTGCCAATTAATATACTAAAATCAGTTAAAATAACTATTTTTTTTTAAATATAATCCAACACATAGTAAAAGAATTTTAGAAAATTGGTATGAGGTCATATTTTTTATAAAGATAAAACACCAAAAAGAAAATTCACCTTCATAAATAGTCAAGTGAACTTAAAGCTCATAAACTTAGGACAAACTCAAATACATATATTAAATCTAAATATTTGAAAATATATCTCCCAAATCCTTGTCGTATCTTGGAAAATATATAAAGAAAAAAAAAATTTTTTTTTTGGTATATATGGAGCCTTTCACAAATTTCCAACCCAGAAGTGAGACTAAGAAACCCAAAAATAACCATTACATACAAATCAAGAAACTCAACAGTCCAATCACCAAAGAAATTGACTTGCTTGTTACTTAAAAAATCTCAATGATCTCTGTTAATATTAGTCATATAACCACATTTTGGGTTAAATCATAGTAGAAATCCATTTATCACTTTTTTCTTCATATACATTATTGTCTTGAGTGCACATGTATACAAATTGTAAGCTTGTAGCTTTCTAAGAAACATTTAGCTCATGTTATATTTTATTATCTTATTATCAAAATATAAGAAAAATCAATCAAAATTACAAAATTAATATTTAGTATACTATAATAAAATTAATGTAAAATATCAGTTAGATTATCAAAATCAAAGTACAAGATCTGGCAAGACAAACTGGAAAGGATGCAATTTCAGTGTATTAGAAAGTATAAGAGATTTATTGGCAACTCTCTACTTTAGGTCAAACGTTCTTGTATTTTCTATCACAAGAATAGCATTTAAGTATATACACAAAATACAAAAACCAAAAAACAACTATATCACATGAATGGCAAGAGAAATGACAAGTGTGGTACGTGTCAATGTCTTTGTTGTAAGAATTAATAAGAAGAAAAGAATTTTTTTTTTTTTGGAAAAGATTACACCAATTAATTCATGGTGATAAAAAAAATCATAAAAAAAGTAGCATTGTCCCATGCACTCCATTAATATAACACTTAACAATAAAACTCCCAACATATGCAACAATTCAAGGTTCAAACCAGAACATGATTAACTTGCACAAGGTAAAGTAACTTGAAGCAAAATGCTTATTTTTTTTTTTGGATCATAAATTTAAAACAAGAAACAACTGAAAATCAGTAAACAGATTAGGAACTTGTAAGTAAAGGGTCTTCAATAAAAATTCAAACAAGCAAAGCATTGCAGAAGTGCGAGAGTAAAACTTGCATTGATTAAAAGTTTAAAACAAAGATCTATAAAGGAAGGAATCTTAAACATTCAAAGCACTTTCCCATAAAATAAATAATGTTACAGTATTCAAAAATCAAACAAATAAAATGCATAAAAAGAGAGAACTAACCAACAAGTATAAGTTCAAAACTTTTGAAAGGTATTGAACACAATGCTCAATTCGAGCGTTGAAAAACAACAAAGAATTTTAGATTTCAGAACATGATTGAAAAACAAATTTAGGAGGAAAGAAAGACCTTCTTCAAAATTCAATACAATATTCAATACACAATAAACTAAACTGGTTTGAGTTATTTTTCACAGCAAGATAAGAGTATTAATCCAAAGCAGCATCAACCAGTAGGAAAACAAAAAGAAAAAGAAAAAGAAAGCACGGGTTTTAAAGAAGTGATTACTACACAGAAATTTCTATACACAAAATTCATGCCCCATAATTTGCACGCTATTTTGAGTTTTCTTACCATGAAAAATATGAAGCGTTGTCAGTATAGAGCAGAAGCAAAATGAGTCAAAGTTGAAATCCAAAAATTTTAGAATTAAAGGAATCCTAAGATTGAAAAGAGAAGAACTTGAAGGTTCCCAGAAAAAATAGTACCCTTGAAAGAAAAGCCACGTTCAACAAACAAAACCATAGCAGAACAAATTATCAAACAAAAAGCTCAATCAAACTTTCAGATAGAAAAAGATCTTCAAATCAGCTAACACATCATAAAAAAAATTTGCCACACCTAAACAGAGAAAATTATAATTCCAATCTAGCAAACAAGAATAACACTCCATATATATGTTTGTCACGTAGTTCTTCTACCAGAGCAACCGAATAACAGTTTTTAAATTTATTGATTCGAAAGAAAGAATCACAAGTGGTTCAAAATTCTGTTAACTTCAAAGATCATCAACATAAGAAGAACAAACTTGTTTTATTGAAATCCAGAACAAAGCATCTAAATCAGCAGCTAAGTAAATCCACAATCCACAAATCTAAATACAATTCTATAACAGGAATAAGATAAAAATTCACAGCAAAAACATATCGAATCTTCTAGATAATGGATGAAATCTTGAAATCAAAAACCATAGAAAGCAACATGAATATGAAGAATATTAAAGCAAATATTCACAAAAACGAGGAAGATTGGAACTAGCTACAAGGCAGGAATCGAGAACCAAAACCGAAACTAAAGTCATTGCAAAAGCTAGTTCAAGAAAAGCTACCAAATAATAACTCAAGGTTGGGTACAAAGAAGAGGAAAGAGGTGTCAAGAATCGACAGATGACTCATGATGACAAGAACCAGAAACCAAGAATGACAGAAAGACAAGGATGACATTCCTATAGGCCTCTGATAGTGCCACAATTTGTACAAATAGGCGCGCTTCTATTTATACAATTGTGATCCTACCATAGGACACTTGCTCCATATTACACAGATTAAACCTAAGCTCTGATACCACTTTGCCACGGCCCAAAATGAGCCATGATCGGCGCTCAGGAAATAATCCCTAAGCAAGCCTAACCGACTCAAATATAAGTTGAATAAGAAAATTACAAATATTTTAAATAAATTTACAATGTCTAAAATAAATAATTACATATTTTTAACAAACAAAAAATAAAATAAATATGGGTGGATCCTGCCTGTGACATATGGAGCAGATGACGTCTAAGAACTCAACAACGAATAGATACCCATTGCAGATCATTACTCTTGAATAGAAAGACTCACATAATCAAATATTTATTCCTGAAAAATATTTTTAGAAAAACGGAGTGAGTTTTGCAACCCAGTGACTAGACAGTACATCTATAATTCACATGAGACCATATAAATATAATTTTAGTTAGAAGATAATAATTTATATAAATAAGTGAATCAATAAGGGAGTTCTCATACAGAAATCAAATCAAAAGTCCACACTTGGGCAGCTCCACCTCTATGGGTAGCCCTTTCCTCTTGTGTGTCCTAACGGAATATCAGATCTAACGTGTGGCCTACACGTTAGGCTAGCAACACCCCTGCTAGCTGGAGTCTGAGTCAGATGCATCTAAGTTAACGTCATAACCGCCGTTAACTACGGTTTTCTAATACGAGCCTCCCAAACCAATTCAAAACATATAGTTTCAAATACAATAATTCTTTAATCTCTCAAATATATAAGGTATCGAATCAAATCAATCAGATAATACTTTTTTATCAGAAATATTTTCAAATCATACTTTTTCAATCATAGAAACATATTTCATAATTTCAAAGTCAATAAGTACTAACAAATACTTCAATGCTTCAAAAGTATATATTCGAGTAAAATCAAATGTTCTAAAATAATATAAAACTTCATCAAATATATATATAGTCTCATGTAAAATTTCTAAGTTATGAACTTTATAAAAATATTTTTTTCAATTATAATAAATTAATTATTTTAATCAAATCAAAGTTCTTCAACAATAATTTTATAAATGTAATTAGAAACTCAGAATAGCATAAACCAACAAAATTAACGGTTATAAATATAAAGCCTACTCACAAATTGGTTCCAAGGGACCGAAGAAACCAAACCAGAGTGCCAAGGAAGGTTGAAGTAGAACGGAATGAAAGAGCACGAAATTTGGACCGAGGTAGTAGCAACAACTTCGATTTCTCACTGCAGCAACCTCAACAACAGCCCTAGTATCAATAACATAGAGCAACCCCAATAACAATGGCAGCGAATCTAATAGCCTACGGTGGTTTAAAACAAAGCAAAGATAAAAGGGACAGCAAACATGATAGGATAGAGTCAATAATAGAGCTTTATGGCAAGACAAGGTAGAACAAGTTTAGTCTTACCAAAGGAAATAAGAGGATGGAGCATCAGCAGCTCCGGTGACCCCCACCGGCAAGGACAGAACAGGCAGAAGCAAAGCTGAGCTAGGGCAAACTTGCAGAGGTTCCAACAGCGGCTTCCGGCGATGTCAGCGCGATCCCCGGTGACCAGAGGCACGGTGGCGCAGCTTGCGACAACGGCGGAGGCGTACCAGCTCCCCCTCCTCGCGAGACTCTCCTCTCGCTAGCCATTGTGTTTCTCTCTCTCTCTGAGAGCTCCTCTCTCTCTCTTCGAAGCCCCATACCTGCAGCCGCGACAGCAACAACGAAGCTCCCCTTCCAGCGGTAGGGACGGTCTCCAGGGACAGCACCTCCTCTCTCGCGCATCTTCCTTTCTCCTTCCCCCATTCCCTGTTTCGAACTCCTTCTCCCTCTCCCTACCTGATCCGCAGCAACGACGGCGACGTCCAGCCTCACCGGTGTCACCCCCTTCTCCCCCTCTTCTTCCTTTCTTCTCCCTCTCTGTTTTCTCTCGCTATTTTTCTTTCTTTCATTCTCAGCAGGGTATGTGTGTGTGTTAGGAGAGGGTTAGGGTTTAGAAAAGGGGTAAAGGATAGTTTAGGTATTTTGATAAAATTAAAGGGTATATGTAAAATGTTTCAAAATATCTTGAGATGTTACAAACTTTTATTTTCAAACAAAAAAATACAAAACAAAACTAAAAAACACAATAAAAACCAACAACTTAACTTTTTCCAAATCAATCCTTATTTCTAAAAAACAAAAACACAAATTAACATTTACCCCAAAAAAAACCGCTTACCTTTCTCATACTTCTAGAAACCCTCCTCTTCTTCGCACCTCTCCGTACCATCCCATGAGCCATTGTTTTTTCCTACCTACATCCTCTTCCGGTCCTATGAGCCATTGTTTTTTTCTCGAAACAAATTGTCCATCGCAATGTCCATCTTCAATGGAGCCACATTGCATAAATTGCAGAAACCAGGCCAAACTCTATTCCTCCTGTTGCGGTTTTCCTGTCGGAGCTCGATTCTGGATCTCAGCAGTGGTAATGACAGACTGGAAGAGTTAATACCCAAAATTGCTAGATTAAAGAGGCGAAAAACAATCCTTTCAAAAAAAAAAAAAAAGAAGACAAGAAGATATGTACCTCCGACATATGATTCTGCAGCTTGATTTGTTTAACATAATTTTTATTGCACCTTTCTTATTTTATTGTAAATTGATTCATAAGGTAATTTTGATGCCTATTTTAAAAATGTAGAAACACAATTATTTAAAACACTTAGATCTATCCAATTTAGACAATGCAAAATGAGGAGAAAGCAATATCTCCGGTCGAAGAGGAGTGCCAATTTAGCTTCCAGTCCAGGTTAGTACAAAAGAGTCTTATAACATATTTTGTTCTTTTTTTGTATTGATTTTTGGTACGAATAGAAAAAAAATTCTTTTGTAATTGTTTAGAAATCATTGTAGGATTTAAATAAAATATTTTGTATTATATTTAAAATCATAAAAATCGGTGAAAAAAGGATAATTTTTGGGTAAAAAAATCACATGAATAGTAATTTTGCAATCCATAAAAAAATATGAATATCTTTCCAATTTTATTGTGTAATAAGATTGTCCAATCCATTAGTTAAATCAAATTGTTGAGAAAGAAATTGAGAAGCCTATTTGTATTTTTAATATTTCATGGGATAATTTAAAAAAAAATTACTTCAATAATAATTTTACAACCCTTGAAGAGAAAGCTATGTCTTAGATTAATAAATATTGCCAATTCAGCTTTCACTTTAGGTGTGTATAAATTATTTTATAACATGTTTTATTCTAATTGTTGCTACTCATAGCTAATTAATAGGAAAAAATCCGTATAATTTGTTGTAATTGTTTGCTATGTAGGATAAAAATGAAATCTTTTGCATGTATCTATCTATCTATCTATCTATTTAAAAGCTAAAACCAACTCTATCAACAATGAGTTTAAGCCATCTTTTCTTTGCTAATGATGCCACATCAACAATTCTAATGACATTGACAAAAGATGAAAATCAATCAATCACTATTTAGTAAAATGTTTTAAAAAAATTAAAACAAAAAACTCTTATATATTATTATTCAATTGAAACATCAAGTACTAATTAAATGCAATAAACATACATTAAAAGTGTCATAATAATACTAGTTATAAAAACTTTCAGTTACAAATATTCAAATTCTACAACTTATACATATTAAGACTTACTACTCTTCATTTCTTAATCTCTCATACTAATTGTCAAAAATTTTTTAAATTTAATATAATATCCACAATGAGTTTAAGCCGTCTTTTCTTTGCTAATGATGACACATCAACAATTCTAATGACTTGGCAAAAGATGAAAATCGACCAATCACTATTTAGTAAAATGTTTTAAAAAAATTAAAACAAAAAACTCTTATCTATTATTATTCAATTGAAACATCAAGTATTAATTAAATGCAATAAACATGCATACATAAAAGTGTCATAATAATAATAATAATTATAAAAAATTTCAGTTACAAATATTCAAATTCTATAACTTATACATATTAAAATTCTTACTACTCTTCATTTTTTAATCTCTCATACTAATTGTCAAAAATTCTTTAAATTTAATATAACATTTTTATATATTTTTCATTCTCATTTATTTATTATTTTTAATTATTTACAAACAAAAAAACTACCAAAAAAACAAAATGTAGCCATTAATGTAAATCAAAAAATAAAAAAAATAAAAAATGCAGTTTTGTATAACTTTAATATAAATAACTTATGTCTCTAAAATATTTTTAATATAACATTTATTAAAATATACTATATAGTATAAATAATCTACCTCTCCGCACATTGCGTGGGTCTCACTCTAGTTGTTAGTAATAAAAAAAAGTCAATTCAAGTTGTTCATTCACCTCTCAACTCGATGCTTTGCTACTATGTTGTGATAATATGATATCATATCAATCATCCACAATAATTTGACTCCATTGGGAACATTAATTAATCAATGAATTTTGGGGTAGGAAATGAATACGAAAAATTTTGATTCGATGAACGATTTGTGTATTTGATCTAAATATTTTAAAATAAGTATTTAGAAGTTATATAAAAAAATCATAGTAAACTTTAATTTTTTAATTTTTTTATACTCTAAAAAATTTTTCAATCATTAAAAAAGGACAAAAACTTCATTTAAGTAAAATTTCCAAAATTTAAGTATTAAAATATTTTATTTTCTAATTATGTCTGTATAAAAATATCAAATCCAATATCAAAATTTTTTTGAGAATATATATTTAATATATAATTATTTTTGTAATATTTTAAAATATTTTAAGACTTCTTTTAAAATTATTTCTATCCACAATATGAATTATTAGATGCCATTTTGATGATTTATCCAAATTTGTATAATAATTAATAAATATATTTTGTGAGTGTAATTTTTTATTATTATCTTAAAAATACTTTCATTTGGATCTATAAGATAATAATTATTTTGATATGACACTCATTTAATACTCTTTTCACACGCATGATTTTGGTATTTAATGGTGTCAAGTACTCTTTCAAACACATTTTTAGACAAATCCAAATATAATTACCTATTGACGTGTCTAATTTTATTTTTAATTTTTTTTAATAAATTTAAAAACAATATGTATTATCAACTATTATAATATAAACAAATTAGAGAAGAATAAAAGCTAGTAAAAAATTCACATAAGAAAAAAAAAGGAAGAAAAAGAAAGGAGATAGTAAGGAATAAAAATTATTATCACCCAAAAAAAAATAAAAATTATTATAATATAAAACATCTTTACTTTGTGTTTGTTTGGACGTTATTATCTATTTTTAATATATAAAAGTAGATACATAAGTTTATTCACATTACTTTTAAGACATGTTTCTCCTCCTACTAATGACATGTCAGCAACATCGCTTATATGGCAAAATTTTAGAATTAACCACTCAATTTTTACCAAATTACCTATTATTTTTAAATCAGCAAAGACATTAAATGCATATCCTTATATTTATTATATCTTACCATTATAAACAATACAATAAGTTTATAACCACCAATAACTAATTTCTGTAAATAACTCATTAAATGTAATAAATATCCATATTACAAATGTCATAATAATATTATTAATCATAATAAATTTTACGTTACAAATATTCAAATTTCATACTATTTATAAGTCTCTTATCACTATTCCTTTAAATAACATCAAATTTAGCACAAGAAATTTATTTCCGAACTACACAACATCTCAAACTCATCTCAAACTTACTTAATGAAGCATCATTCTTTGGACAATATTACCAAACAAACAGACAATTGGTTTATCAAAGTTTGCATGGTTCGTCTATGAAAAATATTAACAACCACAAACGAAGAGGAGCCTCTTTGCTTAGAAATGATTATATTAGATAAAAATGAGACAACTACATTTGTGGAACATGTAATCAAACACCACAATATCCAACAATAAGGTAACCCTATATACTTTTCATAATCTCATCTATCAAATTATTAGTTACTAACCCAATACTTATTTCAAATCAAAGTGTTACAACAATTTTTGTACTGTTTGATGGCGAAGAAAAAAAAAAGTGTTGGGCATAAGTGCTTCAAATCTAATGACACTAAAAAAAGTAATGAGATTGAAACACCACTCCAATTGAAAAATTTGTGTAACCTTACACTTATATCTGAAGTCAAAGTAAATAATTTTAATCTCAAAAAATATTGTCAACAATACACTGTTACCAAGACATTTATTCCAACAAAAAATACTGAACCTCAACATCCACTACAACAAATAAAACAGGTAATACTCCAGACAAAATTCACTTATTCAAGACATTATTTTTATTTCTAATTTAAATTATTCATTGATTATAGGAACCAACTTCGCCAACACTAATATCATGACGAAGATCACATACCCATTAAGAGATTAAGGAGAAAGAAAATTATACAAATTCAAGACACATGTTCAGAAGAAGAACATACTTGCAAAGATGGAACAAACAACACAATAAAAAGTGTATACAACTCAACAATTCATAAAAAATATGCCTTCACAAGAATCTACGACAGAAAGAAGAAAGCAAACAACTCTAACAACAACCAATAAAGAAAAAGGAGGACGAACACTACATAAGAAGGCTAAGTCCATCAACAAAAGCAAATATAAAAATCAAACCACCAAATAAAAATGTCACTTTATACAATTCTAACATCCAAATCTTTTGTACTACAAATTATTTTAAATAAAATACCTTTTAAATTTAATTTTAGTTTACACATATTTAATTTAATTCTACAAAACATAGTAATTTTTAATATTTATTATATACTATCATTAATTTACCGTCCTGCGCATCGCGCGGGTCTCATTCTAGTTTTGATAAAAAAAAAAGATATCTAGTAGTAAAAGTAAAAGCACTAGAAAAATAAAATAAAATAAAAAACATCTTTTTTGAAAGCTGTAATTTACATCTTTTTTTAAAAGATATTTTTCACATAATAAATTAACAAAAAAGTACTTTTATATTGAAAAAGTCTAGGGGGCCAGCAATTTTATTAAATTTTGGCCAGCATGTAACAAGCAGAAAAAGGTGAGCCATTGGATGAAATCTCACACCAATCTCACACCATTAAATCATCATTGATGGCTATTTGATGGCTACTAATCACAAAAGTTGCTGGCCTCCTAGTATTGCTCTTTTATATTATTATACCCAAACATAATTGATAAATAAAAAGATTTTTTTACATGAGATATCTAAATATAAAATTACTTTTACTTTTTCATAAAATCTTTTAAAAAAAAAGATAACTCGAAAAAATATATTTTGTTAGAAGCTCACCCAAACAAACCCTTAGTACAAAATAAAAAATGCCAATCTGCCAATGACTAAAGTATACGAAAAAAAAGCATGTCAAACCAAAATGATTATATCATCCCAAGAGAAATGAATATAGAAAAATGCTTTAGATATTTATTTTTGTCTTGTATGTCAAATTCATATATCTTTTTACCATTAAATTAAAAACAAAATTTATCTTATAACATATATGAATTTCAAACATAATCCAATAATAAACAGGTATATAGAGTACAAAATAAAATATCAAATTTTTACTTTTTAATTTTGATATTAGATTAACAATAATATTTTTTTGCCAAAAAATTATAATTCAAATGATATAGTTTCTTCATATTCACATAAGAGGTCGCGTGTTTGAGTATCCTATCTTCGGTTAAAAAAAAAATAATAGTATTTTGCATTAATCTCAAACATGAAACGGTTTAATTTGAAGAGTAGTAATCGGACATAAATTATTTTTTTTATGGACTGTGTGTTGGTGTATTGGCGGGTTATTGGCCAAAGAGGGGAATTGCGGATGGGTGGAGCTCACCCTCAACACGCCAGGGGCGTGGTGGCTGAACGGGAGAGCGAGGTGGCAGCACGCCTGCAACACCCGGGGGCGTGCTGACTCACCATGCAGGGGCATAGTACATGGAGGACCGTGAAGCGCAGCAGAATTGACTGCGGAGTTCCAATGCTGCTGCTGCACCACACGGGGGCGTGTTGCCAGACCTGCCTGCATGCAGGGGACAGCCCCCACCCCGAGAACCAGCGCCAGTTTGAGACCTTGATATATATATGCATTCGGTGAGCTTCTCCTCCATTCATGATGTATTTCTTCTCATCTTATTGAGCTGAAGCTAAAATAAGAGAGAAGGAAAAAAGGAAGTGTGTGTTTGTGTTAGTCTGTAGGTACTAGTGAAGAGAGTGTAGTGAGTAGTAGTGAATAGTGGTGAGTTTAAAAAAAAATATTAGTTCTAAAGATTAAAAAAAATGGTACGTAATTATCTGGCGCCTGAAGAATATATTATCAACTATTTGGATCATCCTATTTATGTAAGTGGATAAATTTATTTTTTTGCTGTATTTAAAGTTTATTTTATTTTTTATGTGTTTCTATTTTTGTATGCATATATATTTTGTAATGAGAATATTATTGTGTAATTTATAAATATTTTAAGAATATAACAATGGTTTTTATAAAATAAACATTAATAATAATAATAAGATGTATAATTTGTTATAATTTTTGTTATTATGAATATGTTGATGAATAAAAAAAATATTTTGACTTTGTAAAAAAATATATGTTGCGTATGAGTAAGTAAAAAAAGTATATTATATTATATTATATTGTGCATCCAACATTTGAGAATTTCTTTACATACATGATAAATGAAATTTACTGTTTTCATCCATCTTCTCCAGGTACATTGTTATGAAGTAAAAGTGCCAAAACTGCAGATATTTCATCATATATAATCTTATACAAATATTTTAGCTACGGGTTGGTAAATTTACTCTACTTCATTCCATTCTAGAATTTACTTTTCCTCTTCTGTTGGGAAAAAGAAAAATGTTATCAAAACTTGATTTTAGAAGAATTAGATATTAGATATATGCCCTTAATGGTAAAATTGTGTTTATGCATTTGCCACTATTTGATTTTTGTGGCTTTATGCTGAACTAATTGGTACTGCCATGTAGTAACTTAAATTTGATTCTTTAACTGTTTTTGGAATCTCTAAATTGTACTTTCTGTTACGATGCTATTTACTGTCGATCATTCATAATTTTAGCAGAGAAATAAATTGAAATCCTTTAAAAATATTCTGAGTAAAATTACAACTTTTGCCAAACACTAGGGACATTTGGTATGGTTTTCCTTGTTTCCTTTTCTTCTATTATTTAATCTTCTTTTAAAGTTATTTTTACAATATAACATAACACGGTGTGGTTTGCGACTTTGATCCAACATTGTGTTCATGAGGTTTCAGATAATTGCAGTACTATATGCGTACCCACCAAAGAGATATACAAATGAAAAAAAGAAAAAAGAAAGACCATAGAATGATAAATTGATAATAATGCCTTTTGGTTTTTGTGATGACAAACACTTAGTCATGAAATGTTTTTAATTTGTGTAACCTCTGAATTCTGCAGGAGATACAAGGAGGATTAAGCAGAGAAAAACAAAGATTATGAAACTCTTAGGGACTTGGGTATTATGGGGTGCTCAAAGTTGCACATCGAGTAGTATGGGATGTTTGATATTGTATATAAGGAGAGTGGTTCTTCCCCCTTAACAGCTAGCTTTTAAGGTGTGGTTTTCCACTTTCCTTAGATACTTAACAATGGTATCAGAGCGTGGTTCTCGGCGCCATGGAAAGCGCTGGCAAAGTGGCTACCGGTGTCGATAGAGTGAATCCTAGTGGCATATACACATTAAAAAGTCATCTCTAATTTGTATGTAATTTATATATTACTTACAGGGGAAGAATTTCTTATCCCTATATTATACCCTCCACATTTTTCATTGAGTTCACTTTATTTTCCTTTAGCTCTTCTCAATAAAGCTGTATGAGGTACCTTCCTCTGCAATTGAACATTATTGCTTTGCTTCAATGTTGGGACCCATAGGTGGTTGTTTGGTTATCAATAGCAGTCATGTTTGAACTTTGAACCAACATGCTAAACAAATGCTTCACTATCTAATACAAGGGTTATATCAAATTTGAATTGTAGTGCTTTTTTCTTTTTTTTTTTTTTTTGGGCTAAATTTACAATTCAAAGCCATGATGATTATAACATCATTGAACCAAGCTGAAGTAGTGTTACTTGTATGTTAAAGCTATGAGAATCTACCTCTTACCAGCGTGAGGCAGTTAATTAGTTAACTTATCAAAGATAGGTACAATAGCTTTCATAATTAATCCCTTGGAAATATGTATATGACACAAAAATAAAGTAACTTTCATTGTTATTAATACTCAAATTTTGGACATTTCTTACATATCATGTAGATGCAGGTCTTCTTTTTCCAATAAGTTAGACCAATAATACCATGAACTGATGTTTTATCAATGAACTTCAAAGTATTAGTGTAATTTATATAGGAGTATCTCTCAAAGAGGATTTTATTTTATTTCAGTAGAAACAAATTAAAAGCAAAAAGAGAAAAAAAAAAAGAGAGTAGTAACTAACATGCTATTATCATAACTAATGCGATTGATGCATTTGAGAGAGATTATTAATTTAGTAAAGTAATAAATTAGTATAATAGTACTATTGAGCCTGGTCACATTAATTGAAACTTCCAACAAGATGCAATAATGTTGCAACCACCAAATGAATTAGAATCAAGGACAAAGTAAGTGTGATCCAGCTAGATGCTAGGCAATTCTAATAACTCAATTCATACAATTTTTCCATCAACAGAGATGTTGGGATGACTTGAAGTCAATGTCCTTTAGCTAACAAGTAAGGAGCACCACACAATCAAGAAGGGAATACAATGAATAAAGCTGAATTAATGGAACTTAGAAGGAGCAACTCTTCATCACATCAAATTACATGCAGCATATCTGATCTACTAATTTGTTCTACAAATTAAAGAGAGAAAAACTTACAATGTGTGGATTAAAGCAATTTCTCCAATAAGAATATTTTTGTTATAAAGAATTTGTTACCTAAAAGAAGAAGGTTAAGTAACAAAGTAGACCTTATTTTATCAAATGCATAATTTTTTACCATGATCCACAACAAGCTCATTATGATAATGATAATGTATCTGACATCAAGGACGAAATTTCCACAAGGACTATAACTCTACGTCTTGCAATCACATGGCTTGACAACCACTTGTAACAGTTCAAATAATACCATCAGTCTTAATTTAATGCTGAATAGTAACTAATATCACAATATGCTATAGGAAAATTTTCAAGTATTCCGAAAATATTGATGTTTCGGTAGTTTTGGCTATTGATTTCCACCATGTACATATTTTATAATTCAGATCAATTATTAAAACTACTGAAACACTAGTATTCCTGAAATATTTGAAATGCCTCCTCTGCTATTTACCATAACTAATGCAATTTGATGTATTTGAGAGAGATTAGTATAGTAGTACTATTGAATCTGCTCCCATAAGTCATAACAAAACACATTAAAATGAAACTTCCAACAAGATTCAAAAATGTTGCATCCATCAAATAAATTAGAATCAAGGAAAGTTAGTGTGAGCCAACTAGAAGCTAGAAGGTAATTCAAATAACCCAATTCGTACAATTTTTTCATGGACAGAGATGTTGGGACGACTTGAGGTCAATGTCTTTCAGCTAACAAGGAAGGAGCACCACACAATCTAAAAGGGAATACAGTGAATCAAGCTGAATCAATGTCCTTCAGCTGAATTATTGCACTGCATCTGCAACATTATTTTACCATGACCCACAACCAGCTCATTATATTAATGTATCTGACATCAAAGGCAAAAATAATGATGCCAGTTTTGAAAAAATAAATAAATAAAAACTTAAAAAGTAACAAACAGTAAGAAATAAAGGCAAAAATGAAAATTACGTTTTTTTTTTTTTCACATTGCAAAATCACTTTCAAGTTTCAAGCACATAAAATTAGTACAGAGCCAGCAAGACACTCCCACTAAGTAAGGAGACCAACGTTTTATTGAGTCAACAGTCTTTGTCTTTTTGCCATCAAATTATTGACAACTACTTCTTCACAATAAGCTTTCATACACCTACACACAGTTCACTTACAAACCCTGCAAAATCTACATTTTCACTCTCCTTCATACCTGAATTCTGATCACTTGTTTGAGATAATATCATGGCTGATGCACTTGTTGGTGGAGCTTTACTTAATGGCTTCATTAACGTTGTCTTTGACAGGTTGCTCACAAAGGATACGGTCAACTTGGTCTTGGGCAAGAAGCTTGGCTCTGACTTGCTTGAAAGGCTGAAGATTTCACTGCTTGCTGCTGATGCTTTGCTTGATGATGCTGAGTACAAGCAACTGGGCAACAATCGTGTGAGGGAGTGGCTCAACAGTCTAAGAGATGCTGTTTATGATGCTGATGACTTTCTGGACGCTGTCCTCACCAAAGCCGCCACTGAAAAGAAGGTACGTTCTTTGTTGCCTAGTTTCTTCCTCGACCGACATAGGAAGATGGTAGATAACATGGAAGGGGTGGTTAAAAGAATAGAATTTCTTGTAAGTCAAAAAGATATCCTTGGTCTTCAAAAGACTACCAAGGATAATAACTTGTCATCATCATCATTATCATCATCATCATCATGGCGAGAAACCACATGTCTGATGGAAGGGAACATATATGGAAGGGAGGATGATCAACAAGCTCTAATCAAAACAATTGACAACAATGAATCTCAGTTATCTGTGATTCCTATTGTTGGCATGGGTGGGGTTGGTAAAACAACCTTAGCCAAATGGGTGTACAGTGTCGCGGAGGGATTTGATCTGAAAGCATGGGTCTGCATCTCTGAAACATTTCATGTTGCTGACATTACAAAGAAAACCATTGAGGAAACTACAAAAACTACTTGTAGCCCTGGGAGTTTAAATTTGCTTCAAAATAAACTGCAGGAAATCTTGTCGGGAAAGAAGTTCTTTATTGTTCTAGACGATGTCTGGAGCGATGATGCCGATAAGTGGAAGCAATTTATAACTCCTTTTCAATGTGGGGCTAAGGGTAGTTCAATTCTTCTTACAACTCGTATGAAAGAGGTTGCTTCAGTAGTTCAAACATGTCCCTCTCACTTTCTTAACGAGTTGTTAGAAGAGTACTGTTGGTCATTGTTTAAAGACAAAGCATGTTTTCCGGAGTCAAACGGTATTCCAACATTAGAGGAAATCGGTAGAAATATTGTCAAGAAGTGTAAAGGGTTGCCATTAGCTATTGAAACACTTGGGCGCTTGTTGCAAGGAAAGCGTGATGCTAAAGAATGGAATGCTGTTTTAAGGAGTGACATCTGGGAAATTTCTACGAAAAATAGTAAAATTATTCCAGCATTGTTAATAAGCTACTTCCAGCTACCTCCTTACTTGAAGCGTTGTTTCGTTTATTGTTCATTGTTTCCCAAAGATTATGAGTTTGAGAAAAATGAACTAGTTTTGCTGTGGATGGCTGAAGATCTTTTAAGGCTACCAAAGAGAGGAGAGTGTTTAGAAGAGGTTGGTTCTCAGTGTTTTGAAGAATTGGCTTCAAGGTTATTTTTTAAACCAGCTGAGTATGAGAGGTACGTGATGCATGATCTGTTGCATGACTTGGCAATATTCCTTGCTGGAGACTTCTATTGTAGAATAGAAGAGTTTGGTGAACAAGAAGAGAAGAAGGTTCTCATTCGTCATTTGTCACATTTCGGAAGCTTAGATCATCTAATCTCAAAAGTCTTTAAGTCCAGTGTGAAAGCAGAATCTTTGAGGACATCGTTGTATATCAAAGATTTGTTAAGCATGGAAAGCAGAGCATCAAAGTTGAAATACTTGAGAGTTTTATCCTTTTGCGAACTTGATGCATTACCAGGTTCAATAGGTAAATTGATTCATCTACGCTATTTGGATCTCTCTTGGGCCAAGGTTAAGACATTACCAGAGTCATTATGCAACTTGTTTAATCTACAAACATTGATCTTGTATCAATGTCGTTCCCTGACCATGTTGCCCAATGACATGCATAAACTTGTGAATTTACGGCATCTTGATCTTAGGGGAACTTTTTTGGAAGAAATGCCTAGGGGAATAGGTAAATTGAAACACTTGCACACCTTAAGTTCGTTTGTGGTGGGCAAGCACAAAGACAATGGAATGGAGGAATTAGGAGGGCTCTCAAATCTTGAAGGATCATTTGAGATTAAGAAGTTGGAGAATGTTGCTGATGGCAGACAAGCCAGGAGTGCAAGGATGTTGGAGAAGAACCACATTGACTACTTATTGTTGGAATGGTCTCGGGGCCATGAGATAGTTTCAAACACGGAGACTGAGAGAGATATACTCGACGGCTTGCAACCGCACACTGGCTTGAAAGAGTTGAGAATCGAGGGATACAAGGGCGAAAGATTTCCAGATTGGGTGGGACACTGTTCCTACAACAATATGACAAGTGTATCTCTACTGAATTGCAAGAATTGCTGCATGCTGCCTTCACTTGGACAACTGCCATCTCTAAAGTCCCTGAGCATTTACGGTTTTCTTGAGCTCAAGCGTATTGGTGATGAGTTTTACAAGAATGACAGCGATCATCATTCCTCGCCTATTCCACCGTTTCCTTCACTCGAGGAATTGGTGTTTGCTTACATGCCACGGTGGGAGGAGTGGCACGTACCTGACCCAGAAGCTTTTCCTCGGCTTAGGAGACTTGATATAGATGATTGTCCATTGCTAAAGGGAGATATGCTTAACGACATATTGTGGAGAAGGGATTGTTGTTTGCGGGAAGATGAAGAAGGAAGGTCTGATGAGATGGTAGGTGGTGGGGATGCTTTATCAATAAGGCCATCTCAATCATTTAATGCAACCACCATCAACCATCAACCACACGCTGCTCTTCAACGTCTCTCCATTTCTTGGTGCTCGAAATTAGTGTCATTAGCAGGAGAAGGACTGGCTGCACCCAACTTGACTCATCTAAAAGTCACAATGTGCTTGAAGTTGGAGGCGTTACCACGTGACATGAAGAGTCTATTCCCAAGTCTACGGTCTCTCGTGATAGGTGGTTGCTCAGACATGTTCAGGTTGGCAGAGGGTGATTTGCCGCCTAACTTGAAAGAACTTGAAGTGGGAATTAGCGAGCAACAAATGAGGGATCTATCATGGATGGGCAACTTGCACGCCCTCACTCGTCTTGTTATTAATGGTTATTATACGTGTAAGAACATAAAGTCATACCCAGAGGTGGGTTCGCTGCCTCACCTTCCCTCCCTTACCACTCTGAGACTCTATCATTTTCCAAATCTGGAGACATTGGAGTGCAACGAGCTTCTCCGCCTCACCTCCCTTCAACAACTACACATTGATTGGTGTCCAAAGCTGGAGAATATGGAAGGAGAAAAGCTGCCTCCCTCTCTCTTGCTACTCAAAATTGAAGGCTGTCCGTTGCAAGAACACTGCAAGAACAAGCATCAACTAATCTGGCCCAAAATTTCCCACATCCCAACCATTCAATTCAATCGAGATTTCTGAGCAGGTAAATCATCTAACTTCACGGCTCTGATGCCACCACAATTCAATTATACATGCATCAATTTCCTTTTCCTCAAAAGAAAAGACTTCTCTCTTTCTTTACACATTATTAACTACTTGGACTGATATGAATTTGCATTCATGGAAAACCTCTCACTTTGTAGTTGTACTCAAAAGAAATATCCTCTGTTATTCTCAGAGAAAGTCATTCTTATAAATTCAAAGACACGGAATATATATATTGTGCATCCAACATTTGAGAATTTCTTTACATACATCGATAAATGAAATTTACTGTTTTCATCCATCTTCTGCAGGTACATTGTAATGAAGTAAAAGTGCCCAAATGGCAGAGATGTCATCATATAAATCTTATACAAATATTTTAGCTTCAGGTTGGTAAATTTACTCTACTTCATTCCATTCTAGAATTTACTTTTCCTCTTCTGTTGGGAAAAAGAAAAATGTTATCAAAACTTGATTTTAGAAGAACTAGATATATGCTCTTAATGGTAAAATTGTGTTTCTGCCTTTTGATGTTTATGACTTTATGCTGAACTAATCGGTACTACCATGTAGTAACTTAAATTTGATTCTTTTAACTGTTTTTGGAATCTATAAATTGTACTTTCTGTTACGATTCTATTTCTTGTCGTTCATTCATAATTTTAGCAAAGAGATCAATTCAAATCTTTCAAAAATATTCGAAAAGAAATTAAAACTTTCACCAAATACTAGGGACATCTAATATGGTTTTTCTTGTTTCCTTTTCTTCTATCCTTTAATCTCTTTTTAAAATTTTCTACAATATAACACAACATGATGCAGTTTGCAACTTCTTTTAAAAATAAAGCTTATTGTCTTGCCTGAAATAGAAAATGAAGCTTTAAAATAATTTAACAATTTTTTTCCTTCTGTTTTTGCCATCTTTTGCAGGTGAAAAGTTCACGGATGTTAGAGATTTCATTGCATATATATATAATGGAGATGTAAAGTGGATTAATGTGTTGGGAAGCAGTAGTGTGTTTTTATTTCAGGTTTCATTTTAATTGATATCTACACTAGTAAATTAATGACTGATGTGTATCATATCCACACTACATGTGGACTTGCTTGGATTATTCAATTCAATGCTTTGCTTCGAAGATAGGAACCATAGATGGTTGTTTGGTTATCAATATGCTACACAAATGAGTTTCAATATCTAATGCAAAGGTTGTATCAAACTTGAATTGAAGGCTTTTCTTTCTCTGTCTTTTTTTTTTTTTTTGGTTAAATTTACAATTCAAAGGTATGATGATGATTAACTTCATTTCATTATTGAAGCTAGCTGAAGTAGTGTTACTTATATGTTAAAGTTATGATAATCTACATCTTATCAAGCATGAAACAGTTAATTTAATTAACTTCTAATCAAAGGTAGGTGCAACAGCTTTCATAACCCCTTTGAAACATATATGACACAAAAATAAAGTAACTTCCATTGTTAGTAATACAAGTTTTTCCATTTGTATTAATATAAACATATGTTTTTTGTTTTTTTATGTCCAATAAAAAAATCCATTATTCTTTTGCTTAGAGTTTGTGCGAATCCGTGCAAAATTGTAAAATGCATATAACATAAAATAATTAATAAAAATGAGACTCACATATGTTGGTTATTTCTCTGACTCTTAAATATAATGTAACTATTATATTTGTTTAAAAAGTTTTCTTTTCTTATTATATTATTTAAATTGTTTAAATATCGGATAAGTATATATCTTATTTATGTCATTTGCTACATTTTTCACCTTAGTGTACTCTTCTATTCATATATAATCAACCCAAAAAATTTAACCAAAAAAATATGGAAGTTTTCTAGTCAACTATTTGGATTCTCTTAGTCTACGAAAAGTTTTGAAATTTTTAAGTTTATACTAATATGAAAATAAGGTGAGAAATCAATCAAATTATTCAACTTGTGTACTAATTATCACACTGAAAGCAACGCAGTTTATGCTTATCTAGAGTTACAAGATTTTTGCATTTTAAAAACAAGTTAAGGTTTTTGACTTTGAATACTAGCACAATGAAATGAAGAATATATTTTATGGCTATGTTCATTTTTAAATCCGCAAAGTCTAATTTAAAATTCTTCAAACTCTTTAATATTTAATGCCGGCACTGTTTGTTAACAACCTAGAAAATGAGTGGGTTGAACACTAGCAAAAACCATTATTCGCTCATATTGTTTTAATAAATGCATAAAAAATTCTATCATCACGGCATGGAAATTTCTTATTAACTTGGTTTATGTATAAAAGTATATTTTGTTCTTTGTATTCTTGAAAGACCAAAATAGACACTCATCAAAGGTTTGTCTCTATAGTTTATAGCATATATAGTTCATCGCTTTATATATTTGATTCATGAAAAGTTGCTTTACTTTACTTTTCAATTATTGTGATATTCTTGACTGATGTGTATCATATGATTCATATCCTCACTACATGTGGAGTTGCTTGGATTATTCATTCAATGCTTTGCTTCATAGATAGGAACCATATATAGATGGTTGTTTGGTTATCAATAGCAGTCATTTTTGAACTTTGAACCAATATGCTAAACAAATGAGTTTTCAGTATCTAATGCAAGGGTTGTATCAAACTTGAATTGTAGGTTTTTTCTTTCTTTTCTTTTTATTTTTTTTTTTTTGTGTTAAATTTACAATTGGAAGGCATGATGATGATTAACATCATTATTGAAGCTAGCTGAAGTAGTGTTACTTATATGTTAAAGCTATGATAATCTGCATCTTACCAGCATGAAACAGTTAATTAATTAACTTCTAATCAAAGGTAGATACAACAGCTTTCATAATTCCTTGGAATTATATGACACAAAAATAAGGATTTCATTAAGAGAATGGTATACTTTTAATAAATTCATCATTCAAACTTTACAATTTTGTGATCATATTTTTGTTGGCTTGCTGTGTTCTATGGTTCATGCCGAACAAAAAGCTAAAAGTGTTGCTTTAGAATTATTTTTTGTTGATTAAAACATGCAATTATTTACAAAATATCATATTAAATGAATTGTAGATCCTATACTAACTCGTTCTAATATGTAATTGTAAGCTGCCATGTGCTTACTATGCAGTTTGGCTGATACAATAAGATGTTCTTTGCAAGCTTAATTTGGATTCATTGGCATATTGTCGTTCTCTTACTAGTTATTTTCTGCAACCATTAGAATGTGCATTGGCAGCCTCTATGCCAATGGCAAGTTAGTGAGCATGTAACTACTTCCATTGCAGTATTGTTATATTGATGTCAAATTTTTCTCAAGATGAATTTGTGCCTCACTGCCTCTCAAGTTTCAATTCTGTTTTTGAATCTAAAACGGAAGCCAATAATGTTGAATAAGTGCTCTTTCTCCATTTACTGAATTGCTCATATGATTGTGTATTTATCATGCAGGTTCTGGTAATCTTCTTGTATGTGAGGCCCAAGCCAAAACTTTCTGGAGTGTCTCTACATTCCCATTAGTTTATGAACTTAATCAGATTTGGATTAACTTCAAAGGACGCAACCGATTTTAAGGCAATGAATTTAAGGCAATGAGCTTTAACCATTTTACTTGTCTCCAAGAAATACGCATCGCAGGGTGCACATCTGTTGTATCCTTTCCGGGAAATTGTTTACCCGAATCTTTGAAAAAACTGACAGCCATTGGTTGCAAAAATCTGGAATTCCAAGCAAGAGCAGCAGAAATTCAATTTAGAGAAGCTAAAGATAGACAGCTATGATTCACTGACCTCATTATCATTGGATGCCTTTCCCAGTCTCAAGACTCAAGATAAGAATGTGTGTGAATGTGGAATCAGTTTCAATGTCACAGTCACCACACACTGCTCTTCACAGTTCACACTCTTATCATCTCTTTCTGCTCCAAATTTGTGTCTTTTCCAGGAGAAGGACTGGCTGTCCCCAACTTAACTCATTTTGATGTTAGCTTCTGTGAGAAATTGGAAGCATTGCCTCATGACATGAATACTCTTCTCCTCAATTTGCAGTCTCTCGAGATAGAAGGCTGCCCGGAAATTTGTAGGTTGCCAGAGGGTGGTTTGCCGCCTAACTTGAAACGACTTCGTGTCGGAGGTTGCGAGAAACAATTGAGGGGTCTATCATCCATGGGAAACTTGGAGGCCATCAGTCATCTTGAAATTTCAGGTGTTGACTGTGAGAGCTTCAAGTCATACCCTGATGTGGGTTTGCTGCCTCACCTTCCCAAGGTGATGAAAGATATAGCCAATGTCATTAGAAGGTCAAGTTGTGGTCATGCCATCAGACAACAATTTAGTTTCTATCAACTTTATTTATTGGTGAGTTTCTTTATTCTTCTTCTTTTTCTTTTCTTTTTTTTTAACAAAATGAAAATAGGCATACCATGAATAAATCCTGATATGTGCAGTTTGTAATAACTACATATATTAAGCTGCATAGGATCAGAATAAATATATTATTCTTACATGTAAAATTATTCAAGAAGAAATCTTGTCATAGAATATTTCATCGTTTGGGATTTAAAGAGGATGGCTACAAGTATTCTGTTCTGAAATGTCTATTGAAGACTTTTTCTTCTAACTTGTAATATTATGTCAATCAAATCATGCTTGTGATCACTTTCTTTTTTGTCTAACTGCACTGCTGTTTTAGCTTCAAGTTGGTAACTTTACTAAATTCCATTCTCAAATTTACTTTTCCTGTTCTGTTGGGTGAAAGAAAAAGTTATGAAGCTTGATTTGAGATGGAATTAATTATATGCGCTTAATGACAAAATTGTGTTTCTGCATTTGCCACTATTTCATGTTTATGCTGAATGAGTGAATGGTATTGCTATATAGGCTATATAGCAACTCAAATTTGATTCTTTAACTGTTTTTCGAATCTGTAAAATGGACTTTTTGTTACAATGCCAATTACCTTTGATCATTAATAATTTTAGCAGGAGGCTAAATTGAAATCCTTTAATATGGTTTTCCTTGTTTCTTATTCTTCTTTTCTTTAATATTCTTATATTTATTTATTTAATTTTTTTTACAATATAACACAACATGTGCAGTCTGGGACTTTGAGTGATAGGCTAAATGAGAATAAAGCTTATGGTCTTTTCTTAGTTTCTAGTCCACAAAAATATATATATATATATATATATATATCTTATGGTCTCGCCTAAAATGGAAAGTGAAGCCTCAATAATTTAACAATTTTATTTCTGTTTTTTTTTCCCAACTTTTGGGAGTAAAAGTTCACAGATGTTTGGGATTTCATTATACATGTATATATGTGAAGATGTAAACTGGATTAATGTGTTGGGAAGCAGAAGCAGTGTTTTCTGACTTCAGCTTTCATGTATATCCATTTTGAATTGTAAATTTTTTTTTTTTTGGCTAAATTTACAATTCAAAGCCATGATGATTAAGATCATTGAACCTAGATGTAGTAGTGTTATTATATGTTAAAGCTATGATAATCTACATCTTACCAAGCATGCAGTTAAATTAACTAACTTCTAATCAAAGGTAGGTACAACAGGTTTAATAATCCCTTTGGAAATATATAACACAAAAATCAAGTAACTTCCATTGTCATTAATACTCGAATTTTGTGCATTTCTTACATATCATGTAGACGTAGGTCTTCTTTTTTCAATTAGTTAGACCAATAATACCCTGAACTGATGTTTTTTATCAATGAAGTTCAACAAATTAAAACCAATAAGGAAATGACTCAAAGTTATTAACAGAAAACAAAATAAGTCGTGATCCTATAGGCATTATTCTCTCAAAATTTATAGTGTAATTTATTTAGGAGTATCTCTCGAAGAGGGTTTTGTTTTATTTTGTGTAGAAACAAATTGAAAGTTGAAAAAAAAAATCCAAGTCCCTTACTAATAGCATAGAAGCTTCTGCACTCACTATATTTATTTAGAAAACCATACTATTACCTTGCTCATACAAAAGTTGAAAGCCTTGAAATTTTGTTGCTTCTTTCATAGACTTAAAAAAGATATACAAAATTATGAATATTTTAAGGAGAGGGGTGGAGGTGTGGGGAAGCTCTGGAATCCAACTCTGAATCAATAACTTAGTTTGATAATCAATTGTAATGGTTGAAATAGTAGCATAACTCTTAATTTGATACTGAGTAGTAACTAATATGCTATATACCATAACTAATGAGATTTGATGTATTTGAGAGAATTAGTAATTTAGTATAGTAATTAATTTTGAGTTGGTCTAGTAATCAGTTCACTCGTTTGTTTAAGCAAGTGTTGGAGGTTCAAATCTTTCCCATCTTATGTATATAGCAACTCATTAATTGAAACTTCTAACAAGATGCAATTATGTTGCATCAAGGGGGCCAAGCCACCCAACAAAGGTTAGTGGCTTGGCTCGTTTTAGGCTCAGCTGATTTTATTTAACAATTCAAGTGGACATAGGCCTTAAAATAAGCCTACGAAACTTGTTAGGCTAGCTTGTGAAAAAAAATTTTTGTAAAATAAATTATTTTTAGTTTACACTTTCAAATATTCACCCATAAAACAAAACCAAAAAAATTAATAGTCAAAGACTAGTAAAGATTGTAGTTTTTTTTTTTAAAGAAAAGATTTATGATTATGGATTAATATAAATTCTAGAATGTATTTAACTATTTATAACTCACCAAACAGATTTTTTAAATAGACTCTATGAGTTTGTCGGCTTTTATACAGGCTGGACTCAAACCTAAAAAAAAACTTATGAGAGGTAACAGATTTAGACTTGGGCCATCTATTTACAACCTGGGGCAACCTCATCTAAGCCAAAGCTTGGCTCATTTCCACCCCCTAGTTGCATCCATCAAATAAATTAGAGAATCAAGGGACAAAGTTAGTGTGAGCCAATGGACAGAGATAATTCAAATAACTCAATTCATACAAATTTTCCATGGACAGAGATGTTGGGACGACTTGGAGTCAATGTCTTTAAGCTAACAAGTTGGGAGCACCACACAATCAAGAAGGGAATACAGTGAATGAAGCTTTATTATTGGAACTTGAAGGAGAAATTGAACTTTGAACTTTGAACCAATAGCAGTCATGTTTGAACTTTGAACCAATAGCAGCCATGTTTGAACTTTGAACCAACATGCTAACAAATGCTTCACTATCTAATACAAGGGTTATATCAAATTTGAATTGTAGTGCTTTCTTCTTCTTCTTCTTTTGGCTAAATTTACAATTCAAAGCTGTGATGATTATAACATCATTGAACCAAAATATGTATATGACACAAAAGTAAAAGTAACTTCCATTGTTATTAATACTCGAATTTTGGGCATTTCTTACATATCATGTAGATGCAGGTCTTCTTTTTCCAATAAGTTAGACCAATAATACCATGATCTGATGTTTTATCAATGAAGTAAAAATTAAAAGTAAAAAGAAAAAAAAGAGAAAGAGAAATCATCAGACTCCCTTACTAATAGCACAGAAGCTGCCTTAGTCACTAATAGAAATAAATTGTATAAAAAATCTTACTTTTTACCTTGCTCATACAAAAGTTGAAACACTTGAAATTTTGTTGCTTCTTTGATAGATTTAAAAACACCAAAATTATGAGTTTCTTAGTGGGGGGAAAAAAGCTCTGGAATCAAACTCTAAAACAATAACTCTACTTGACAACCACTTGTAATAGTTCAAATAATACCATCAGTCTTAATTTAATGCTGAGTAGTAACTAATATGCTATAGGAAATTTTTCAAGTATTCTGAGAATATTGATTATGTAGTTTTGGCTATTGATCTCCACCATGCATATATTTTATAAATCAGATCAATTATTAAAACTACTGAAACACTAGTATTCCTGAAATATTTGAAATGCCTCCTATAGGAAATTCTAATAACTCAGTTCATACAAGTAAGGAGCACCACACAATCAAGAAGGGAACACAAAGCATGAAGCTGAATTATTTGAACTTGGAAGGAGCAATTGCCCTGCATCTGCATCACTATTTTGCCATGACCCACAACCAGCTCAATATGATGATGATAACGTAATATGACATTAGAGACGAAATTTCCACAAAGACTACAACTCACACGTCTTGGAATCACATACCTTGTTTTGAAAAAAAAATGAAAATTACATGGAATGCACCTTCCGAATTCCAAAATAACATTCAAACACATAAAATTAGTAGACCCTCTTTTTATTGAGTCAGTCGTCTTTGTCTTTTTGCCATCAAATTATTGAGGACTACTTCTTCACAATAAGCTTTGATACACCTACACCCAGTTCAGTTACAAACCCTGCAAAATCTTCATTTTCACTCTCCTTCATACCCAATTCTGATCACTTGTTTGAGATCATATCATAATGGCTAGTGTAGTTGGTGGAGCTTTCCTCTCTGGCTTTATTAGCATTGTCATTAACAAGTCCCTTAGAGAGGATGCGGTCAACCAGGTCTTCGGCAAGAAACTTGGCCCTGGCTTGGTTGAGAGGCTGAAGATTTCACTGCTTGCTGCCGAAGCTGTGCTTGATGATGCTGAGTACAAGCAACTGGGCGATGATCGTGTGAGGGATTGGCTCAACTGTCTGAGAGATTCTGTTTATGATGCTGATGACTTTCTGGACGCTGTACACACCAAAGCCGCCACTCAAAAGGAGGTACGTTCTTCCAAGCTTAGTTTCTTCCGTAACCGACATAGGAAGATGGTAGATAACATGGAAGAGGTGGTTGCAAGAATAGAATTTCTTGTAAAGCAGAAAGATGACCTTGGTCTTCAAAAGAGTACCAAGGATAATAACTTGTCATCATCATCATCATCATCATGGCGAGAAACCACATGTCTGATGCAAGGGAAAATATATGGCAGGGAGGATGATCAACAAGCTTTAACCAAAATAATAAAGGACAACAGTGAATCTCAGTTATCTGTGATTCCTATTGTTGGCATGGGCGGGGTTGGTAAAACAACCTTAGCCAAATGGGTGTACAATTTCACAGAGGGATTTGATGATGATAAAAAAGTATGGGTCTGCATCTCTGAAACATTTGATGTTGCTGAGATTACAAAGAAAACCATTGAGGAGATCACTAAAACACCTTGTACCCTTGGGAGTTTAAATTCGCTTCAAAACGAATTGAAGAAAAACTTGTCGGGAAAGAAGTTCTTTATTGTTCTAGACGATGTCTGGAGCGAAGATGCCGATAAGTGGGAGCAATTTATAACTCCTTTTCACTATGGGGCTAAGGGTAGTACAATTCTTCTAACAACTCGCAATCAAGAGGTTGCTTCAGTAGTTCACACATGTCCCTCTTACATTCTTAATGGGTTGTCGGAAGAGTCTTGTTGGTTATTGTTTGCAGCCAATGCATGTTTTCCAGTGTCAAACGGGAACCGAAAACTAGAGGATGTCGGTAGAAAGATTGTCAAGAGGTGTAAGGGGTTGCCATTAGCTGTTGAAACACTTGGGCGTTTGTTGCGAGGAAAGGACGATGTTAAAGAATGGAATGCTGTTTTAAGGAGTGACATCTGGGAATATTCTACGAAAAATAGTAAAATTATTCCAGCATTGTTAATAAGCTACTTCCAGCTACCTCCTTACTTGAAGCGTTGTTTCGTTTATTGTTCATTGTTTCCCAAAGATCACAGGTTTGAGAAAAATGAACTAGTTTTGCTGTGGATGGCTGAAGATCTTTTAAGGGTACCAAAGAGAGGAGAGAGTTTAGAAGAGGTTGGTTCTCAGTGTTTTGAAGAATTAGCTTCAAGGTTATTCTTTAAAAAGCTTCAAGACAATTACAAGTATATTAAAGATTTAGCTTCATGGTTATTTTTTGAACGATCTCGGTTTTTCTCTGAGAGGTTCGTGATGCATGATCTCTTGCATGACTTGGCAATATTCCTTGCTGGAGACTTCTATTGTAAAATAGAAGAACTTGGTGAACAAGAAAGAAAGAAGGTTCTCACTCGTCATTTGTCACATTTGCGAGGTGGAAGCTTAGATCATCCAATCTCAAAAGTCTTCAAGTCCATCGTGAAGTCAGAATCTTTGAGGACATCTTTGTATGTCGATGATTTGTTAAGCAAGAAAAGCAGAGCAACAAAGTTGAAATACTTGAGAGTTTTATCCTTTGATAAACTTGATGTATTACCAGATTCAATAGGTGAATTGATTCATCTACGCTATTTGAATCTCTCTCAGACCGATGTTAAGACATTACCAGAGTCACTATGCAACTTGTATAATCTACAAACATTAATATTGTATGCATGTTATAAGCTGACCATGTTGCCCAATGACATGCATAAACTTGTGAATTTACGGCATCTTGATCTTAGGGGAACTTCTTTGGAAGAAATGACTAGAGGAATAAGTAAATTGAAACACAAGCCTATTTTAGATTACTTTGCGGTGGGCAAGCACGAAGACAATGGAATACAGGAATTAGGAGGGCTCCCAAATCTTGAAGGATCATTTGAGATTAAGAAGTTGGAGAATGTTGTTGATGCGAGACAAGCAAGGAGTGCAAGGATGTTGGAGAAGAACCACATTGACAAGTTATCGTTGGAATGGTCTTCAGGTAGTGAGATGGTTTCCAACATAGAGACTGAGAGAGATATACTCGATGACTTGCAACCGCACAATGGCTTGAAAGAGTTGAGAATGAAGGGATACAAGGGCGAAACATTTCCAGTTTGGGTGGGGGACTGTTCCTACAACAATATGACAAGCGTAACACTAGCATCTTGCAAGAATTGCTGCATGCTACCTTCACTTGGACAGCTGCCATCTCTTAAGTACCTGAGCATTAAAGGTTTGGATCAGCTGAGGATTATTGGCGAAGAGTTTTACAATAATGACAGCGGTCATCATTCTTCGCCTATTGCACCGTTTCCTTCACTCGAGGAATTGGTGTTTGCTAACATGCCATGCTGGGAGGAGTGGCACGTACCTCACCCAGAAGCTTTTCCTCGGCTTAGGAAACTTCGAATAAAAGAGTGTCCAACGTTAAAGGGAGATATGCTTAATGCCATATCCTTGAGAATGGTTTCTTCTTTGTCGGATGCTTCCGAAGTTCGCAAGCTGGAAATACGGGGAGATCATGAAGAAAGGTATGATGAGATGCTATATCGGGATACTTTATCAATTGGGGGATGTGAATCCGCAGTGAAGTCTGCATTAAACCTTCTACATCATTATTGAACCTAGCTGAAGTAGTGTTACTTATATGTTAAAGCTATGATAATCTACATCTTACCAAGCATGAAACAGTTAATTTAATTAACTTCTAATCAAAGGTAGGTGCAACAGCTTTCATAATCCCTTGGAAACATATATCACACAAAAATAAAGTAATTTCCATTGTTAGTATTTAGTAATACAAGTTTTTTCATTTGTATAAATATAAATCTATGTGTTTTGTTTTTTATGTCTAATAAAAAAATCCATTATTCTTTTGCTTAGAGTTTGTGGGCATCCGTGCAAAATCGTAAAATGCATATGACATAAAATAATTAATAAAAATGAGACTCAAATGTGTTGGTTATTTCTCTAACTCTTAAGTATAATGTAGTTATTATATTTGTTTAAAAAATTTTCTTTTCTTATTATATTATTTAAAATGTTTAGACATTGGATAAGTATATATCTTATTTATGTCATTGGCTACATTTTTCACCTTAGTGTACTCTTCTATTCATATATAATCAACCCAAAAAATTAAAAAAAAAAATAAAAAAAAAAACATTGAATGTTTTCTAGTCAATTATATGATGGATTCTCTTAGTCTGCGAAAAGTATATCATGTGATCATGTCATTTTTAATTTAATATTGTTTTACTTTTATCGTCTTCCAATTTCCATTGATTTTTTTTAAGTTTATACCAATGTAAAAATAAGGTGTGAAATCAATCAAATTATTCAACTTATATACTAATTATCACACTGAAAGGAACGCAATTTATGCTTATCTAGAATTACAAATTTTTTGCATTTTAAAAACAAGTTAAGGTTTTTGACTTTGAATACTAGCACAATGAAATGAAGAATATATGTTCATTTTTAAATCCGCAAAGTCTAATTTAAAATTCTTCAAACTCTTTAATATTTAATGCCGGCACTGTTTGTTAACAACCTAGAAAATGAGAGGGTTGAACACTAGCAAAAACCATTAATCGTTCATATTGTTTTAATAAATGCATAAAAAATTCTATCATCACGGCATGGAAATTTCTTATTAACTTGGTTTATTTATAAAAAGTATATTTTGTTCTTTGTATTCTTGAAAGACCAAAATAGACACTCATCAAAGGTTTGTCTGATCTCTATGGTTTATAGTTCATCACTTTATATATTTGATGCATGAAAAGTTGCTTTACTTTACTTTTCAATTATTCTGATATTCTTGACTTTTCAATCATTGCCGACTTTTTAAAATTGAAATTTTCTCAAACACAAACAAAATTCAATTCATACTTTAATTTTAGATACATAATAATACATTCACAATGAAATTAGTCAGACTTATAAATAAGTACTTATTCATTTAATAAAGTTATAAAAAATTATTGTAAATTTCTCTAAATATAAGGTGTTAAATAGTTTACATAAAAAATATCTCTATCTATGTAAAATTATTTTTTGGAACACATTCCTTCTCCAATGCTTCCAACCACACCCAATCAAGAAAAAGATAGCTTTAAGTTTTGAGATATATCCCTTTCATTTCTAAGCATAGACTCAACCGCGAATAATAAAGTTATAGTCTTATATATTTTTTTAATGATTTTATAATATATATATATATATATATGTTAAATATAATTACAAAAATAAACTATACATTATATTAAAATTTCCATGTCTAATAAGTAATAATTAAATTTATTCAATTATTATATTTATACATTTTCTATATAATAAATATATAATTCAAAATTGCTATAAATAAAAAGCAGAAAATTTTCCACGGCGCACGATAGCGTCAACTACCTTTTAAATTCTAAAAGACGCTAAGTCGTTGCTACGTTAAAATTTTTCTCTTTCACTTTCTCTCTCTAAAAGTCTTCAGCTGCGCGCCCATTTTCTCTCTCTAACAAACACAGGCCATGAAAGGTCGCCGGAACTCCAGCTCCGACTACCGGAGTACGCCGGAACGCGGTGGATATTCTCCTGGATACGCGTCTTCCGAGGTCAGCGCCAAGTCAACCTCTTCCTCCACCGCCTCCGGTGGCCGGAGTTCGGTCTCCTCCGCCGCTAGGTCTGTAGCCGGAATCTTCACCGCCTGCTTCGCGCCGCCGGAAGCCACCATCAGAAGCTCCAAGAGCTTCGGGGATTCTGAGGAGTTCAAAGCTCCATCTGGTAGTGGTTTGATTTTTTCTTACTCAATTTTGCTGCCATTGAATGTGTTGGAAAAATTCATTTTCTTTTTTGTTTAACAAAAAATTTGATATTTTTGGTGGTGGAAATTGGTAGTGTATTGTTTTGGATCTGGTGCGATGAAAATTTCCCCCTTTTTTTTTGCTGTGGATAGTGTTTGGATGCTGAGAAAATGGCAAAGAAAACTTGTTAAATTTTTTATTTTTAGTGCTGATTTTTGTTTCCACGATTTTAATTTCAGGTTGCAGTTAGAATTGTATTATAATAACTCTGAATTTGTGATCACAGTTTATAACCAAAAAAAATTATTGATATGGTCGGAATTGTTGTTGCACTGCAAAATCTTGCTTTCAGTTAAGACTTCAGAATGGTAGTTTGATTCAGCTATTTTAATTTGATAAGAGACTGAGAATTTATTGAAGTTCAATTTCTCAAAATCAGGGCTTTTCTGTATTTAGAGATTATAGATTCTGCAATCCCAATCTTTTTTTTTTTTTTTTGCATGAATGTGTGGTTAAGATTGCAAGGAAGTGCTTGGTTAAATTTTTGTTTAGTAAGTTCTGTATTATCATCAACATTGTGGATTTTGAGTGTAGCAAGTGAATTATTATAAGCTGTTCAATGTGTTTCTTAGTTGCATCGGATGTTTCGAGAGCTAGTAGTCAGAAAGGGCGCGGCTCGAATCGAGGCATCAACATCAGCACAAATAAAGAGCCTGGCACTGTAAAATTCACCATGGAGGAAATCCAGAAAGCCACAAGAAACTTCTCCTCTTCTTTCAAGATTGGCCAAGGTGGTTTTGGTACTGTCTACAAGGCCAAACTATTGGATGGAACAGTGGTTGCAGTAAAGCGTGCAAAGAAGGTTGTTTAGATGTTGTTTTCATAGCCTAATCATCTGCTTGGTTAATGTCTGATCATGTAAGCATCTGACAGTTAATGATTAATTGCATTGCTTTGTAGAGTCTATATGAGAAGCATTTGGGTGTAGAGTTCCAGAGTGAGATACAAACACTATCAAGGGTTGAACATTTGAACTTGGTCAAGTTCTATGGATATTTGGAGCAAGGGGATGAAAGAATTATTGTTGTGGAGCATGTTCCAAATGGAAACCTAAGAGAACATTTGGATTGTACGTTTATTTAGCCTCCTTTTATTATTATTATTATTATTTTTTTTTTTTTTGCTATTTTGTGCGTTTAGGATTTAAGATTTAGGATTTAACTCGATTAGAGATGATCATTGCAGGCATTCATGGAAAAGTTCTTGACCTTCCTACACGTCTAGACATTGCAATTGATGTAGCTCATGCCATCACCTATCTTCATATGTATATAGGTACATTGTTTTGACACCATTCAAATCATTTTCAGTCTTGGCAAACTGCGTTGTGGTTAGTCCTTGATGACAGAGGTTTTATGCAGATCATCCTATCATTCATAGAGACGTTAAATCTTCCAACATTCTGCTGACCGAAAATTTTCGAGCTAAGGTAGCAGATTTTGGTTTTGCAAAACAAGCACCAGATAGTGACTCCGGCATGACTCATGTATCCACCCAAGTTAAAGGAACAGCAGGCTACTTGGACCCTGAATACCTGAAAACATATCAACTGACTGAAAAGAGTGATGTGTATTCATTTGGTGTTTTGCTTGTTGAACTCACCACAGGGAGACGTCCCATTGAACCGAAATTCGAACTCAGAGAGCGAATAACTGCAAAATGGGTGTGTTATACACTTATACTTATATCCTTTATTCACCTCTTCTTTTCTGCATTTGAATCTTCTAAAGTGATATCTTTTCTAAAGTAAGAAAGTAATGGCTTATTAATTCTTCGATCTGATAAATTGCATGAATTCTACCATATTTTTTCAGGATGAATAATCTTTCACTTCCTCACTTTAAGATTATCCGAATCCTTTTCTCTTAAAACTTCTCATCATTGTTCAAAACTGCATAAAAAGCAATCAGTTCTGTGCTAATCCAATAATAAGTGTCAAATTAACAAAATTGGTAAAACCAAACATTACTGCATATGAACATAATTTATATACAAATATATGAATTTTTAGATGTGTTACTTTTGTCAGTTTGTCACTTGTACTTATTATTGGACAGAGAGATTGATTAATTATTTCTTCAATGCTAACTAGTTTGCCATAAGTGCAGGCTATGAAGAAATTTGTGGATGGAGAAGCTACCACTGTCTTGGATCCAAGACTTGATCAAACTGCAGCAAATACACTTGCACTTGAAAAGATTCTTGAACTAGCATTGCAGTGTTTGGCACCTCGGAGACAAAACAGGCCTAACATGAAGAGATGCGCCGAGATCCTTTGGACTATCCGCAAGGATTACAGGGAGCTATCAGCCTCAGATTTTCGCTCGTTTTCTTCTACTTCCCAGAGGAGCTCTTCAATAAGAGACTGAGAATGCTAAATATTCATCTCAGGCATGATGAGGCAACAGAAACAACATGAAGCACTTGCATCAGAGAGTGCAAGTTAATGCCAAATCATATAACCAGAGGGGAAAACCATTCTTCTGTGTTATGATCAAGCAATTTCAGCATCTTTGGGAAAGTCCCTTTTGGATCACAGTGACATGTGTAGGTAGAGTTCATATTTTGTCAAATCTGTTCATAAGAATTTTTGTTTCTGTATATAGGAACTAGGAAGCACACTCAGACAAAAAGTTGCCTCCTTCCTTGATTGATTGTGTATTATTATTACTATTTTTTTTTGGGGTGGGTTTTTTCTATTATTATTTTGAATTAAATGTATTTCTTTATCTTAGCTTCTATTGCTGGTTGGAGATTTGATTATTGCATTTTCACATAGGATATCATTCCATTTACAATTAAATATGTCTATTGTAATTCTTCTAAGTTCCTTTTATTTGTCATTGCGAATATTAAATAGATCTTTATATCAATGAGCAATACTACATGATAAATAAAATTTATTATTTATTATTAATATTTAGCTAATTCTGATATTAAAGATTAAATTTTAAATTCTAAATTTTAATAATATAAAAATAAGATATTAACAAAAAATATTGGCTCATATTAAAAAAAGATGTTAGCAGTAGTTAGCCCCTAATATTTTGCTAATATAATTTTATTTCTCAAATATATTTCAATGTAATTTATATATATTGATTGAACGAATTTATCATTTTAAAGTGAGAGATAAAAGAAATAGGAAATAATTATATCTAAGTCAAATAGAACTCTTCTAACATTTTTTTTTTTCATCATTAAGATTCTCATGTGAGATTTTCTTGTCTGAAGAGAACAAGTTCCAAGCACTTTGTCTAAGTGTAGTGTTGGTTGTACTATCATTGTTCCTTTTCTATCCTAATATAATGGAGTATATTAACAAGAAATTGTGAGAATTATTATTTTCACAGTTTCATAAAATGAAGCATTTAATTAACCTATATCTTGATCTTTACAAGAGATTAGTCCTCTGATTTACATTTTTATTTTCTAGTTTTTTAATGTTTTTTATTTTATAAAAAATAAAAAATTATTATTTTCATTGATTTTTCCTTTTTATTCATAAAATATCGAAAATACAAATCGAAAATAAAAATACAAACAAAACTAACATGAATACATAACATTAGGTGCGTTTGGTTTGCGTTTTTATTTTCTACTTTTATTTTTAATGTTTTTTATTTTCTGGATTTTATAAAAAAAAAAGTAAAATCAGTAAAAATAATACAATCTTATTTTCGGTTTTCACCTCTTATTTTTATTTTTATTTTTTTCACAAAATCTAAAAAATAAAAAATACTAAAAAAAAAAACGCAAACCAAACACATGCTTCCCAGTTGTCCATGAATTCCTTGATCTTCTATGGGATCAGGAAGAAATAAATAATGGCTTACATTAATGGCATTTATATTCTTCAGAAACAAATTGGCCACTTGCTCGTACCAACACCAAGTACATGGTGCATTGACTAACATGGTTGTATCATCACATTTCCATTGTATTTGTGTGGCAGAAAATGAACGCTATCAATCTATCATGTTTTTCATTTATGGTGGAAACTCAAGTGAAGTCAACTTCACGTGAAGTTGATAACTGAGAGTCGTTAGATGATTTGACTGATTTGACTAAATTTTCTTTTAACGACTCTCAGCTATCAACCGACTACACCTGAGTTTTCACCTTCATTTATACCACCATCTCTTACTCACTAATGATATAAAGAAAGAAACATTGGTAAGCAACTTGTACATCCAAGTTCCAGCTCTAAATTTTAAAATAAATCTCATTCAACTTAGTGTTTAACCTTGTTCGTTTTGCTAAGTCTTAATAGGGTTATTGTTAGTTAATTATTCAGTTCAATTTAGTTAATCCTAACTTTTACTAATTAATTATTGGATCTTTCTAACATATGTCCTAGGAACACATCTTAAGAATATTATAAAAAGAAATAATTTGCTAAAAAATTTAATACATTGAATAAACTAAGAATTTAAAATATTTTTATTGTTATGTTCTTAAAATATGCTTCATTAGTGTCATAGTTGGATAAAAACTTCATTGAATGTTAGGTCATTAGTGTCATTTCAACATATCTTATCTCTCAAAAAATAAAACAAAATAAAATAAAGATAAAATGGCTAGCTAAAATTGGCCAAGTGATAAACAAATTCATCTTTTCTCAATTATTCAGTTCAAATTCTTAGAATAAAAAATATTTTTGTTGAGAGAAATTACAACCACAGGTCTTAAACATGGATTATTAATAAGCATATGTGGAAAGATAAAAAGAAAAAAGAAAAATATAGTTAAAATTAAATTTTGTAAAGTTCTCAGATAATAAGTAATAGAGCAATACCACATGACTAATAAAAATTTATCTTTGTTAACAATTGGTTAACGAAAATATTTTTATACTAAATTATAAATTGTAAATCCTAGTATAAAAATAAAGTGTTAATTCAAAATATTAATTAATATTGATAAAAAAATATTATTCTCCTAACACTTTTTAATTGCCCTTAAATTATGTAACAATACCAATGAAAACTAGTATATAAAAAGCATATTAACATTCTTCTCAATGGCATGCTTGTACTCTATTTTTAATTGTTTATAGGACAAGAAAACAAGTCTCTATCAACTTGGTCGTGTTACTTTAAGCATACCTACTTTGATACTTAAGTACCATCCAACAACTTTTCAAAGAATAGGATTTATTATCATTAATTCAGTATTTTGTATATTATATTGTTATCTACTCAATCAATGCTTATAAAAATGAACTCCTTTCATAATGGGTTGGTTAAAAATAATACAATTCAATGCTAGAAATCAAAGCAATCTAATAATATAATAGCAGCATAGTGTATATTTTAAGACCCAACATTTGGTTTGCCTTGAGAGTTTTTCATTGAGAATGCTTAAGCATAAATGTTAAATAGAAGTATCTTCCAATATGAAAGGGAATATTTCACTATACACACTCATGCCTTAAGCCTCAAATATTTACTGCTATGAAAAAATATATATATAAACTCTAAATTCCTAATGGTAAGTGTCATATGAGGGGTAAAAATCAAAACTAAAAAATATATATCTAGGATTAGTTCTCTGTACAATTTTTCCAATAAACCTTATACATGAATTTTAAATCCTAACATTTACTCTCATGACAAAAGGTAAAGAATTTACAAGAGACTATGACCTGTTGTTGATACCTTGCTCTCATTTTTTGCCTCAATGTTCACTTCAGTTTTGATTTCTGATTCCAATTCCCCTATCATGTTTGTGTCAACCAAAATTTTAAGACTCGCTTCTCGAAAACGAGTCTTGGCGAGTAAGCGCATAGTTTTCCGTCGTAGGTAGCTGATCCTCCTCTGCATCCACATTACTTGCTTTTGAGCAAAGAAAGAAGAAAGATGATGTGTATATTGTGACATGCCAAAAGCTGCAAAAACGGTTTGAAAGCGCGAATGTTAGTTGAGGAAGGGCGGAGAAACAACGACGAAAAGAAGGTCGAAAATAAGTACCTATGCCATATCCAGTAGGTTGAACTGGTTTCAAGTACCCAGCTTGTTGCTGCCATGGCTAACGCGATGAAACCGGCCAATGCAAAACCCCAATGGAACCGCCTCCAAAGCGACATGACAAGCTTATAGAGCCAATCCTTTATAGTTAACAAGCTGCAATAGAACCTCACTGTTACAGTTTTTCAATAACGATTATGCGAATAGACAAATCTACCATCTACGATACACAAATACTTCGTTTTTACTCGCGAATATCTGCATTAATTACTGCTACCTCAAACATCTTAACCTTGTGAGAAATTTTCATAGAATGGTTGTATTCATGAATCGTATCGTATCGTATTATACTCAATACTAGTATTTGTATTTGTAGTTTTGTACTCACCTTTGAGGGAAACTTGGTGAGAATCTGAATGAAAATGAAAGGGACCTATACTTTGATGAGACCTCTATCAACCAACCGATTAGAAGACCAATAGCTCCAAGCACAAACACAAGAACAATATTCGAAGATCTGTTGCAATCGAAATCACAATCAATGTAAGATAAACATGAACAAACTAAAGAGCTTAAAAGCTTCGATCAGCAAATGCATGCACGCGTCAAAGTCGAAGTTGTTTTCGTCAACATTGAGAGTACCTGGTTGCCTTGGTTGCAGCCATGAGTGCAGTAAAGATAGCAACAGCTGTGTGGATTGCCCTCTTATGTGTTTCATTGATCGAGGCTAAGTACACGAAAGTGCTAACCACGGCCATGAAAGAAAGCCAAAAGTCCATGAACTGAAATAACAATGTTTAAAACAGCGAAATTTAAGCCCAGACAGCATAATTCATCCAATAAGGAACACAAATCCTATCAGAAACTCAGATGTCAGATTGTATAGGATTATTGAAGCTCGAAACGATTACACAGGAGACTTAAATGTTATGTTTGTCAATCCAATCTAATAACATCTTTTACTTTCATGGTCTGAAAACAAAACTAAAAAATTTAAGAAAATGAGGAAAAGAGAGAATGAAGGCAGAGCAGTAACCTGAAGAACATTATAGGTCAAGGGACACCAAGTGCCTACATCACATGCATGATAAATCGCACTCGAAATTCCACTCGAAGTGAACAAAATCCATTCTGCGTATGCCTGCATAAAGGGTCCCATCATCGTCCATACAATAAGTCACTTTATTCGTCGAAAATTTGGATGAAATGCTCTCTCATTCAACAATACGAGTACTAATGGTGAATCAAAGCTGTGTCTCCGTTAGTTTAAATAAAGTAAAGAATAAAGAACCACCTTCTGCCGAAGGGCCCAATAGGCAGGAAGCATTGCTGCTGCATTCGATGCAATGAGAAAAATCGATTGCACTATGTGCCCTGCAAAAATTTTAGTAACTAAGTTTTAAGAGCAAAAATATATAACAAACTGAATTGAAACATAACAGGAAATTTATATTTAACAAACTGAATTGGAAACAAGCAAGAAAAACATTCTCAAGCTTTAGATTAATATATTTGGAATGAAGTTTCCAAACTAAACTACTCAAGGAATAAAAAATACATTTACATAGTATGTTAAATAAACATTCATGTCGATCTCGGTGAAGAGAAAAGTAAACAAAAAAGATGATTGACCAGAAATATGTTTATTAACTACATGGTTTGAACTAATACGCTTACAAGAAGCACCACTTAGAATGATTTACCTTTATGCGATACAATTTCAACGCTACAGTCAAAGCCCCCGTGGTTCCGATCACAAGAGCAGAAGCTGAGGACAAGAAGTAAAAACAATTTGTAAGAAAAGTATCAAGGAAATTGGAAACCAGAACAAAACACTCAATCCAATAAACTATGAAACTTAGCATCTGATTCTTTACACAAAATTTAGCAAAACAAATGAGAGGTAAATAGGGATGATAAATTAGATAAATAGAAAGGGTCTAACGTATACCTATACGATGTCAATCCGCTAGCATCAAAAGAATATCTACAGTCACCATGAGACGAGCAATGTTTCGGGCATCCTTCAAGTGAAATAGACATGGCAGTTTGTGCTTTCAAAGAATTGCCGCTTGCATTAAGATGTCTTAAACCAAAACCCCATGTTCCTTCTCTAGCATAAATAATGTAAAAATCAACATTGTCATCTTTTGAACTATATAGCATGAAAAACGCCGATTCGTCGCTCTTCCTTGTCTTGTTAGCATAATAATAGTCCCAACTCTCAAGAGAAGGTAATCCACCAAATCGAGCATAAAATTCATAATTAATCTTCACATCTGAGGATAGCCGTACATGAATATTTCGTCCAGCTGCACCACGAGGAATGTCCAAAATAAAGTAAGTCCAAATGTTATCAGTTTCTCCTTGGTTCATTGTGTTGTTTGAAAGTGGCTCAAGAGGAAAATTTGCCGACTCTGCCATTTCTACCTCACCAACTGGTAAATAATATGATTCGAACGGCATTGGAATTCTACTTAGGACTGTCTGCAGACAACCATTATTATTTTTTCAATAAACTATTCACGCAAGAAAATATATTCAAGCTTTAAGATATAGAACTGATTCTGTTGCAAGATGTTCTTGAATTAAATATTTGAAAAACTTCAACTGTTTAGCTTCATTGTATTCTTCTGACATGATTTGGAAATAATCTTTAATTTCTTGGAAAAAAGAAAAAGAAATACTTAAAAGGGACAAGAAAAAAGGAATTATATCAAGAGTAACATCTTGCAATTAATACTACCTGAAGTGTATAGCTATCCATTGTGCAATTCGGTCCAGCTTTACCAAGAGGGCACTGAACCACTTGTGTTTCCATTGAATAGCAAACTTTGGCATTGCCATCCTGAGTTCCATCTAACGTTTTTGCCAGATTAACCGGTAATATACTAATGTATAGACGACCAATCTGTGGAGCACGAATAACAAGAGGGGATTTACTCAAATCACTGGAATAATCATGCGAAGTCTCTGAAGGAATTGCACCATGGCGAGCATAACACATTAACTTAAAATCATCTGCACTAGAAGTGCTATTTGAAGATGTAGAGTTGAATTTGACATTTGCTGCTGTAATGGTCAATTCTTCTGCCATATTTGTTATATCCAAGGAATAGAACTGTGGTACGCCTTCCTGAACACACGAAGTTTCGAAGTTATTTTTGCAGGTCAGAGCATTTTCCATCATCGGCTTCTTCACCTCTGTAGCATCCAAATCATAATATTTAAAGACATTGGACGATGTGCATGAAAGTGGATAGACTGTACTGTTACAGAACACCCCCTTCATCATCGAATTCGTGCATGCTTCCACACTTATATTAGCAATGAAGGAGTATGATGAGCCTCGGTTAATCTGCAAAGACAAAGAAGTAATATTATTCATACATATGCAGCCAGTGGATTGGTACTTTGATAGGAATAGAATGAGTCAAGCATAGAGGAGTTAGGAAGTATGTATTGACAATTTGACATAATTCTTATTTGACTAAAGATGACAACTAAATTCAACTCAACAAGGCAGAACCGAAAGGAAAAGAAATATTGCAGCAAGTAACAAGGTATACTTGAAATATTCAGAGTTCTTCATGATAAAAGTAATATTTGGATAATAAACTGTACCATCTTTGATTGTGTTCTTGTCGCTCCAATGCCATTGAATAGACCAATGTACCAAGCGCCTGCAGATATCTAAACAATAATTCGTGTTTACGGTCTATACAGCAATAAGTAAAATCACTTGTGAGCTTTATAGGATGCAGGAAAGAAAACACCGAGCTTGAAGGTATAATACCAACATAAGAGAATAAAGAAATGAATGACAATACCTGTTCATTTGTCAATCTCATAGTGATATTCTTCTGCATAGGAAAACACTGCTCCACATCAAGATCATTTATTCCTGAAGAAACAACAAAAACAAGAAGTAATTATAACGTGGAACTAATTATTTTACAGGCAGAAAGAGTACTTGATCTTTTTTCGTGGTCAAGAATACGGAGAACAAGATGCTGAACAATTGCTGCTGATCATAATGTAGGATAGAAAATCTTCTAACAATTTGAAAAACATCTCTCAAAGAAATTTAAGATAGAACTTATATACTCAAACTTTAACCTTAGAAAACAGATTTATTAGAATATGTTTCGGTACGGGCTTCTACCTGAGACAACTGAATCTTTCAGAGTTGTGTTTAAGGCATCTGGCAGAGGAGGGCTGCCATCTCTGAAACATATTATTGGCAGTGAGCTTTTTGGAATTCGATCGACCCTTGAAAGATCCTGAAAAAATAATTAAGAACATCTGAGTTTCATCAGAACTAAACCATTAGCATCTCCGGATCATGCCATATGAGGCAGAATAAGACTAAAATCAATGTCAAAATAGAAGCAAATGACATTAATTTAATCTAAAAGAAATGGCTCCCCAGCAAGATCCACCAACACTGAATACCAATGCTAGTGTTCTAAGGTGCTCCTATGTAAAACATTAAAAAAAAAAAGAAAAAAGTTACAGATATACTTACAAGATCTACATCTGAATTCAATGCTATGGACACAGCAGAAAACGATGGCGGTATATCAACTGCAACATAAGAAACCATCAAGAGACAAGTCAGTAAGATCATCGATAAGTCTAACAAAGATTTTATTCCTCCAAACTAACAGTGCTTAGTATCTTATACCAAATTGAATCACTAAAACATTAGACAGGAAAAATGTTACAGAAGTTAGATATAAACACAACATTATAAGAAGTGCCAGTGGTTTTAAACCTATCCATACATACATTTGATTCTTGAATAACTAAGCAATGGTAGGTAGGTAAAGAGAAAGAGGCACAAAAATGAGGCAGCACAATGATCACAAATCAACTATCACAAACTTACAATCAGAACTATATCAACAAGTCATCAAGGCAAAAATTAACTCAATGGCCCCACAATGATAGGCTATTGCCATCAACATATTCATCTACTTCTTCAATGTCAACTTACACAAAAGTTAACAGAAAACCAAAACACTCATATGATCAAAAGGGTTTAACTTTGACCTTAAACCCTTGTCATAGAAAGATCAAACATGAAAATTGCATAATTAAACAACTACCCAATTCCTCAGAGTTCAAAACCAACAACAATTTGAAGACTAGGAACTATATACCACTATAAAACATCAACAGAAAAGAAAGATGAACTTAAAGAGAAAATACTATCACACAAATTCAAAGTATACTTCAAAAATCCAATTTTGACACATCATAATTTACACTAGCAAACACTTCATGAGCAACAACAACAACAACACAGAAATTCATAGCATAAAAGAGAAACTTTTGTCACACAGAGCGAAAGTATCAAAGTATAGTTAAAAATCCAATTTTGACACATCAAAATTCACACTGGAACAATGCTTCTTAAGGAGAAACAACACAACCACCACAGAAATTCATATAGCATAAAAGAGAAGCTTTTTATTACACAAAGTGAAAGTATAGTTCAAAAAACCAATTTTGACCCATCAAAAAGCTTCATGAGCAACAAAAACAGAACAATTCATAGCATATGAACAAAAGGGTCAATGCCAATTGATTCATAAACCTCGGATATAGCGCAAATCAAAGGGCTTGATAGTCGTCTCAGGGTAGCTGAAGCTGGAAACGGTGAAGAAGTTGCCACCAGAAACCGTTGTTCCAACAAGTTCACCTTCACTTGCAGAAGTGCAGAGAGAAGAACCAAACAGTAACAAAACAGTGAGAAGAATCAGTTTTGGATGACACCACAGAATCGAATTGAAAGACATTTTTTTTTTGTGATTCCGAGGTGGTTCTCTCAGAAGTCAGAACATGGGATTGCAGAAAGTGTGAAAGCTGAATAATATTGTTTAAAAGACCAATTAATTAAGTAGGGTACAAGGGTATTAGAAATTTCAAATTTGTGAACAAACTTAGATTAAAAAAAAAATCTTTGTTGACTTTGACTTAATTTGATTTGGTAAAATTTTTATTTTTTAAAATTAACCATTTTGACTTAGTTGAATTCGATAGAATTTTTATTTTTTTAAAATAATTTATAAAATTTAGTTTTTAAAAGATAATTTTTTTAAAAATTATAGTATTTATATTGAATAAATTAAATTAAAAATGACTTTAATAAATACAAATAATAATAAATATATTTAATAAAATAATTTTTAAATTTTAAAATATTATAATAAATATTAATATTAAAAGTTATATTTAGATATTAATGAATGTATAAGATTATATTAGATTCTTTTACTTTAATAAGCACAAAACATATTTTAAAAGTTCCATTTTAAATTTTTTTTCAAAAGCATCTTTATCTTTTAAAATGTTATAAATATGAGATTTATTAGATACAAAATAAAAAATTTATGCTTTTAAAAAATATAAACACCTTTTTTAAAATTTTTACAAATCAAACCTAAATAAAAAAATTATTACTTTTTGTGTTTAATGTGCCAAAATTTTTATATATAGTATTTTTTGAAAGGAATATATTTTGTGCTTCTGCTTGAAAAATGTATAGCTTGACTAGATAAAAAATAAACTAATACGTGGTCAGGAAGGCATTTTTGTCATTTTAGAGTTAAGGAATAGAATGGTAATTTCGTCACATTCAAATATCTGAATACTAGAAGAATCAGACCATGCCAGACTTGGACATCTAGAAAACCAAGAGTTCGTCTCAAAAACAGTAATGCTGAAAGGGCGACAACTCATAAGGCACAATAGGCTAAGTCAGGACAATAAGAAGCCCAATAATACTTTTCAAATTCAATAGGAGGCATAATTTATTATTTATTTCGAATTTATTAGGCTTTTATTTTAATTTATTTTTCTGTTAGAGTTTGTTAGAAGATTTAATTTAGTTATAATTTGTTTAGTAGTATTTTTAGGATTTTAAAATTTAAATCAAATCTGATCTAATCCAATAAGATCAAATCTGATTTAAATTAGTTATCATATCTTTAGGATTTTAAAATTTAAATCAAATCTGATCTAATCCAATAAGATCAAATCTGATTTAAATTAAGTTATCTTATCTTATCTTTTAGTTTGTTAGGTGCCTATTTAAGCACCTTCTGGTGAGACAATTTACATAACTTTGATGAATAAAATTTCCTTAGTGCTTTATGCATGTTTTTTAGTGTGATTAAGTGAGGTGAGTGATTTGCTTTGCTTGTTGCATGGAGAAAATTGAGTGATTCAATTTTCATCCCTCTGATCTAGGTTGTCAAGGACAGGTTCTTTGAAGGTCTAGTAGGAAATCCTTTCCGGTGACCTAGGTTGCTAAGAACAAGTGTCTCTTTATGCCAATAAATTCCTCTTCTTGATGTCATTCTTTTCTTATCCCCTTCCATTAGGATTTTATTACTTTGAATGTATTAAACCCTTAAATCCCAATTAAATTCTTATCATAAACTCAGGTTCAAATTATTTAAAATGTTTAAAATTTTTAATAAGCAAAATTTAAACTTATAAAATAGATTATTTAATCAATCAGTCTAAGTTTTTAAAAATATATAAATATATAATTTTATTATACTAAAAAGTATAATAATAAATTTTTAATTTTATATCTTTTATTATATTTAAAGATTTTTATATATTAATATTTTTTAATTATTAATTTTTATTGTATTTATTATTTTTTTTTTTACTAAAGATAGGAGACTCGAACCCGCAACCTTTTTTAATTATATATATTTTTATTTTATACTGTATTTAATATTTTTATTTTATTTTATTATTTAGTTATTTTATTATTTTTTAAAAATAACAAAATTTTTAGTAGATATTAGGTCAAACTAAAGCCAAACTTAATACTTGATAAATAATCTATATCAAATTAAAAACTTGGCTCAGGATAATAAATTTTATTGAAAGCCTATCTTATTAAGATGAAGTTTGACATGTTATAATTTATTTCCACCCTTATTTAGATTATATCATTTTTATCCCTAATAACATAAAATAGATGAGATAAAGATCATCTAAATTTAAATTTTAAATTACTATAAAATAATGATAACATAAGTCAATTGAGCAAATGTAAAAATAATAATTAAGAAGTAGGGTATATTAGAAGTTTGTGAACTAAATTATATTAAATAATAAGATCTTTGTTTATTAAACGAGAAAATTGGTTGTATTTCATAGTATTATTACCTTTTCTTTTTTGTTGTTAATCTACCAAAAAAGATATATATTACCTTTTGTGCTTCTATTTTAAAAATCAATTTAATTTGGATAATGTATAGCTCAAATGTGGTATAGATAAGATCAAGTTCATCTAAAATAATAGTACATATGTATAAGTAAAATAGTTAAATAACATAAAAGTAAATATAAATTAGTTAACGAGCTATAATTTAAATAATATAGTCTCTACATACTCATTTAAAAGTTGTAAGTTTAAGTTTCATTCCTAACTTAAAAAAAAAATAAATTAAATCTTATTATTGTGTAAGTTGGTTTAGACAATTTAAATACAATTTGTTTTATTTTCTAGTAATTTTTTTTATTTTTAAATGAGAAGAGTTATATTTCGATGGCAAAAGAATAAAAAAAAGTGAATTCTTCATTATACAAAGTCTTTCGATATTTAAATTGATACGTGAAATAATAATATTAAAGCTAAATAAATAAAATAAATATTTTTTTGTATCTTTATTTTGTATGTCCTTATTATTTTATAGGCAAAACATATCTCATTATCGTTTTTATCAGTTATGATTATGCTAACAATGTGAATAATGATATTTTCTTTGTTTTAATGATTTTGTAATGTAGTAGTTGCAATAACCGAGTTATAATGTAATGTTATAATGGATATATCTATGAAAAAATATATATATACATGAATAATAACATGTGTATAATATAGAGTAAATTAATTTATTATAAGTAAAAGTATATATTACAATAAATTTCATATATTTCTACTCAGTTGAAATTGAATTTGTTTTTGGTACATAAGATGGAATTGATTGGATCAATTTTATATTTTTATTAATCCAATTCGAATTATAACCAGTCATGGATAGTCCGTGAGCACATGCTAATTGATAAATAATTTTTAATATCTAAAAATAAAAAAGGCATAATTAACTTATTTTCCCCTGGTATAATTTATTTAAATGATTAATTAAACATATATTTATTAATTTTTAATCATTATAATCGTTGCCTTTTGACCAAAAAAAAAAAAAAAAGCAGCCAAAGTTGAATGGCATTGCAATGATCCACAGACAATTCAAGGTGTTTAGGTATGAACTTTGTGTGGGTCAGAAATGGTGCTAGAATTTATATGGAAAAAAAAATTGATAACAAAGTTGGAATATTAAGAAACAAAAGAAAGAATAATTTCGCCAAAGGAAGTGATGGAAACAAAAAAAAAAATTAGCCTTATTAGGGGTCGTTTTCTTTTGTAAACGCAATAAACTCTTACATTACGTTATAATTTGTAGTAATTTGTTATATACATCAAAATCTTTATAATTTTTAGTAATTTTTTTTATATACATATCAAAATCAATATATATAATATCTACAAAATATCGTAACCATATCAAGTGGTATATATATTTGTATGAAAATAATATTCACACTGAACTCAAAATACTTGAATGAAGAGATCAAAATATCTTCCATTTTGATTAATTTGGAGAAGGTAAAAAATAAGGTTTATTCTAATAAAAATATTAAAAATATTTTTTTATAAAAAACAATTGTATTAACAGTATGACTTATTTGTTTAATTATACTTTGGATAAAAGTAATATTTTTATTATATATCAAAATTAAATCATATAATTTATTATCTAATAATAAAATAAAAAAATCTTGAAGTAAAAACAATTATAAATTGTTTATTAAATTATCTTAAAAAAAAGTATACATATAGTTTAGACTTTAGACAAAACTTAACTAGAAAGCAAGGAAAATGTAAGTGGTGTCATTTAAAACCTAGAAATGTTGGTGCCTTAAAAGGAAGGGTTTCTCAATTTGGAAAGAAAAGAAAAAAAAAAGTGTGTGAAATTGAAAGGAACCCTGTGTGATTGGTAATAATAATATAACACTGTAATCATGCAATATTTGTGAATAGTGAGCTGTACTTAAGAGTGTATAAATAAAGATTTATTTGTATATTCCTATATATTAAACTATATTAATATGTGTTAATGTATTATTTCATATTTTTCTTTTTGTTTTTAATAATATCCATTCCTTACAACCATGACTAATTATCTTGCTATTCTAATTTCCAATTTTTATAAATATTTATAATTTTTATTTTTTAAATTAAATAGTATTATAAATAAATTAAGTAATTATAAATAGAGTATACATTAAATAATGCATTTAAAAAATACATGATGAAGACTTTTCTTTGCAATTAGTTGATTTTGAAATCGATAAAAGTATATTTTTGTTTTTAATATTTTTTAAATATTTTAAATATTAATTAGATTTATTTTATTTCTAATATTTAAAATGAAATTAATTTTACCATTTTATTAATTTTTTTTATAATTAACTATTAGCTAAAATATTTTATTTTTTCAATATTCCTCCTCGAAACCACATCACCATCCTCATCATGAACATCACCATCACCATCACTCATCAAGAATTCATATAAAAAAGCCAGAAATCATGGCTGGGAATATATATATAGATTGAATTGAAGCCTGAAAAACTATTGTACCCTCCAACAAGAGTAACAATCTTATGCATGAATTCATATAAAACACACTGCAGACATAGCTTCTAAATTAATATCTTTTTGATGTAACATCACTCCTAGAAATTATAATAGAGTGTCCCACACTATATATATTAAAAAATAATATGGGTCATTTTAGTATGATTATATTTATAATAATTATCATCACGATTATAGTATTTTTAAAAGTGTAGTTAAAATTAAAATAATAATTTTTTATTATTAAACAACATTTTTTAAAAAAGTATTACTTAAAAAAAATATAATTAAAATATAAAAAAATATGACCTTAATTTTAACAATACTTGTATAATTAAATATAACTACCGTAGTATAGTCATATACTAAAATTCATCAAATAATATATCTATTATTTTTAATATGTTAGAATTCTTAGATTTTTTAATTCAAAAATTATTCATATTAAATTATTAAAAAAAATGTATGAGAGCGAAAGTATATTTAAATTTGCGATAACTTCCCATTTCATTAATGACACTTCTAGTTTAAATTGTTTAATTTAAAAGCATAAAATAGGAACTTAAATGTTGAAAGAAATATTATTATAGCAGTAATAATTGAGTGTTGAATTATGACATATAAAAAGTTAGTTGTAAATAATTTCTCTTTGGCTTTGGCACATTACTTTATTATTAAGTTGTTCATCGCTAACCACTCACATCACAAGTCACAGGTACTATCACTTATTTATTGTAGGCTCTAGCATCTTCCTTATGATACCATACTTTAATTTAACTTCTTTCATGTACAATAGTAGGGTAGGTCCATTTCCTGCATGCTGAAATAAATTTTAAATGGGTTTAACTAACAATTATTTTCAGAATATATATTAAAATTTGTTTTTAACTAAAAATAGGAAAACTCAAACTTATGATTTTTTAGATGAATATAAAGAAATTATGTCATTTAAACATATATAGATTTAAATCTTGCTAATACATTTGTATACATTTACATTTATTAAAATAAAAATTTAAAAAATTTTACTAATAAAAATTTTAATATGTATTTAAGATATATGTTAACTATTTTTTGTACAATATTAATCAGTCTTTAATCAGCCTTTAATCAGATTTAAATAATATTTAATTATTTTTTTAGTGTAATATGTTTCTATTTTGTAGATACATATCTATAATTAAATTTTAATTTAAATTTAAATTTTAAAACACACCTACTTCATTGGTGGTTACGGTGACTTTGCTTTACTTTCGTAACTTTACGTAACAGTTTTTTAAATTTCTTATTTTACGGGACATTCACACGCATTAGTGAATCCCAAACCAAAAAGGACGCTGCCAGCTGAATTCTCCATCTCGTCTTCATTGGTGAAGACTATCACCACCTTCCAGCTGAAGCACTCTCTCATTTTGCATTGGTGAAAGGTATCATTATTTTCCACACATGTGTTTATGTAATTTGTTAAGAAATATCATGTTCAACATTTTTAATTATATTTTAATTTAAACATAAAAACACTCTGCTGATTTAATTGGAACAAGGTTGATCTTATTTAATTTTATTAATAAAATTGTTGCAAATAAAGTACTTTCTATGTAAGTAATTTGAGCAAAGAAGCAAAAAAAATCTGAAATTTAAGAGAGAAGATGTAATTGATATGGTCATAAAAATTCTGTTGTTATTTATCAATTATAACACATGATAGTATGATATTTTATTCAAAATATTTTTAAAACGCATCCAAAATCAGGCTAACTTTAAATATTTAAATTTAAACGTTAATAATACAATTAATCTTTTAATTTTTTATTCGATCAAATGAATATAATATTTATCATTTAAATTATTAGTTGAATTTTTTTTAGATATTTATTAGTTTTCAAAATTATTATAATCAACAATTAATTTAAAATTGTGTTATTATAACACATCTAAGAGATTTTTACGATTTTAGATGTGTTTTAAAATATTTTGTATATAATATCATACTATTATATGTGTTATCATTGAAAAGTAACGAAAAAATCCAAACCAATAATTTAAATAATAAATATTAGATACATTTTATCGAATCAAAAATCAAAAGATTAATTGTATTATGTACGTTTTTATTTAAAAACTAGAATTTAACGATTTTGAAAACGTTTATATCTAAAAACTAGATTTTTATCATTTTAGATGTGTTTTAAGAATATTTTGTATATAATATCATACTATTAGATGTGTTATAATTGAAAAATAAAAACACAATTTTTTATGACTATACCAGCTACATCTTTTCTTATAAATTCTAGATTACTTTTTGCTTCTTTACTCAAACTAATTAAGTACACGTCCTGAATCGTAATCATCCACGCTAATTACTTGTACAAGTTCTTATCTTTATTCTCATTCCAACAAATAGATGTATTTCTTTTAATTTCAGTGTAACCAGCTCATGCAACAAAAATAACATCTTTCGATCATTAACACACTACTAAATAGAACTTAATCATAATTTCTTTGCACCCGTCAGGGTTAATCCATTCTAAAAAGTAAAAAACCTTTAGAATTTTAAAAGTTAAATTTTAAATTTTGAGTAATTTGAATTTTAGATGTGTATTTAAATTATAAAATATTATTATATTAAATATATTAAATTTAAAACAGAAATTTAAGATTTAAATTTTAAATGTTAGTTTGATTTAATTTGAATTTTAAATATGAATTTAATTTTTAAAGACACTAAATCTATTTATAATTGTTAGATGTGTTAGTTTTATTTTGTTTGAATTACGGTAAGAAAAGGCTGAAAATTGTACCATATTTGAAGGATAGCTAGTTGAACCGCTTTTAAAATTTATGACTATGAATATTTATATAAGATGACTCACCTTAGTTTGCGTCCTATAAACTCCCATGACGAGATAAGATAATTTATCGTGACGTAAGCATAATTGTCGTTTTTTAACTTAAAAAGCATTTTCAATATACTAAAATTTAAAATGATAAATATTTAAAATTAATAAAGTGTCATCTTTTAACGCATTATTCCGTGATGAAGTATATTTCCAAATTTTATGGTTTTTTATATAATTAAATTAAAATTTTTCTCTCTCACACATATTTCAATTAATTTTCAAAAATTTTTAAATCAAATATTTTTAATTTTTAACAAAATTTTAATATTTTAAAAGTTATATATCTTTGTCTAAGATAATTAATTTGTCTTAGTAATATTTTTTTAATGTTTTTAATATATTAAAAATTTATTTATTTAACACATATTTTAAAAATTTTATTAAAATAATAAAAAATCTATTTATTTGGACAGAATTAAAAACTGATATATTTAAGCTAAAATTCACTGATCAATATATATATGTACGGTGATAAAGATTCTCTTGAATGCGGAGATTCGATGAGCAAAAGCTGGTTTTACTTAAGATTCCAAAGAACTCGAGACAGTGTACTGAGTGTAGTGCTGAATCAGTGAATCCTTTACATTTTATAATCTATATAATCAAATATTTATAAAATTTACACAAATATATCAAAAGTAATTTCTTTTTTTTTTATATTTTTTATAAAAAAATTAATAAAGTTAACTATATTTTTTAATGTATTTTACCCGTTGGCTGTTGCTCGTTGGTGGACCCCACATAGACCCATAGATGTAGCAACAAAGTGAATCTAACTCGTTTAAGAATTAAGTTACCTCATTATGGATGCTCCTTCGTATTCTTTGATGATGATTGAAAATTCTTACTAAATTAATATAATATATGTATATTGTATATAATTTTTTTTGTAAATATTTATAAGAATAAAGTGATAAATAAATTTATGAAGATTTATATTTTAGATATATTAGTTTTTTTAAAAAAATATTAATAAAGTTTTTTAAGATAGTAAATAGACATCTTATTTTAAATTAGTTCCTATAATTAAGATAGAAAGTCTTAATTTAAATTAATTTGTCTACGTTTATTATCTTATAGAACTTTATTGATATTTTTTTTAAACTAATCTGTCTGAAATATAAATTTTTAAGAGTTTATTGGTATTTTTATGAGGAGGAGTGTTAGAGGACCAGCAAGTTTTGTAATTTATAGCCATCAATTAACTATTATTAGTGGTTTTAATAGTGTGAGATTTCATCTAATGGTGTGAAATTATTCTCTCTTCTTTTACTAGTTAAGTATTTGCCAAATTTTAATAGAAATGCTGCCCTCTAGACTTTGTCTTTTACCAGAACTATGAATTTGTATTGAAAAGAAATGTGAGAATAGAGAAAATGGCACAATGAATGAAATTGTTATTGATTCTGCAAGCACTGATTCATATACATATACATGAGGTTGCTTGTACAGTAAGCATTATTACCCGTAATAACTAACTCTAACTGTCACTAACTAACTCTAACTACTTCCAACCAACTAAAACTAACTTAACTAACTAGTTGATAGATAACGAAGTGTTAACAGAGACTTCATGTACAATGGAACAAGTTATTAGGATGTGGATCAAGTTAGTCTTTGAAAGTTTTAAATCTAAAAGATTTGTCATTATGGTATGCAAATTTTTTCTAACCTCATCTTGGCTTCTACACTCATGTATAATTTTAGATTCCTTTTGAATTGTGTCTTAAACATAAATACAGAGGCAAATTAAGAACAAAAAGAGACATAAAAGTGCTTTGAAGGACAGATAGAGACAAATGCACAGAAACTTTTTTTTATTCCTTACGGTATCCTCCAACCCAATAGGTCAAGTACTAATTCGTTGCGGATCGAAGCTCCATTTAAAGGTCTGCCACTGGCCAATAAGTTGCTGCATGTATAACGCGGGATTCAAACCTGCGACACTTACTTAAGCAGACGAGTGAGCTGACCACTCAACCAACTCAAGTTGGTTTTTTTAGAACCTTCTTTTATCCTCACAAGAATATCAAATTTATAAGTTTTAACTCTTGTATTCGCTCTCTTCTTTATATATTTTTTTCTATTTTAAGAAAAAAAATCTAATTTGAGTTTTTATTTAAGTTGATGATTTAGATGTTATATTTTTATTAGATTTGTGAATTTTGATTTGGGTTGATGATCTTTGCAGAGTAGTGGTGGAAGAAGGTTAAGAGTTGTTTATTGTAAGAGAAAGATGGATAAAAATGACTTTTACAATTTTTTTTGGTATTTATATCTATATTTTTACCAAACAAAACATATAGAGACTAATTTTAATAGAATTTCAAAAATTTTAATGGATGGATACTTTGAAATAAACCATACCCCTTTATGTATTCTGCATATTTTAGAATGTGTTATGCAGCATCCTATCCTGAACTTCAAAACTGTTATTTTTTCTTTAATGTGAATTATTCATATATTTTAACACCAAATGTAGATCTTAAAGAATAATACCAAGTTCCAAAAATTTTTTATTTTTAGGATTTTTCTAACTGGTGTCCAAAAGAACAAATCGTTTTAACTTTTTAAATAAAGTAATCCCCTTATAATTTATGAAACATTTGTGATTATATTTTTCACTACTCTTCTGTTATGGCAAACGTAGATAATTTGGATAATGTATTATAAGCATATTTTGAGAATAATATAAGGAGGGGTATGAAAAATTATCTTAGCCATTTAGCACTTTTATTTTTAAGTGAGACCAGAGCATGATATTAACTAATAAATTTGTAGATCTAACATTACTGATACATCAATTAGAACAGAGTTATAGTTGTGATAGGATATAATCTATCTTAAGCCTTTGTTGATGATTTATTGAGTTTTGTTTATTCTGTTTTATATGTGTTGATAGTGCAGATAATATGTACCATGGTATTAACTTAAGTAGATGCCTCCAAATTTGTTAAATTGAGTGCACACATGTTTTCAGCTTCTTAGTTTATTATATTATTTATGTAATTGTGATCCTTTAGTTTGTTAGCTTTGATGCTGCTCTATTTATTATTTTCTCTGTGGCAAAATTGTTTTAGAACTAGATCAACTATGGTGAGCTCTCCCTGCTCTTTATTTCGTGTATATGTTTGAATTATAGGATTGATTTTTCACCAAAAGTGTAATTTTATTATGTGTGAATAATCATATGATGATCAAAGCAGAGTTAAAAGGAGAATAATTTTTTTTATATGAATATTAGACTAAAATGATGAAATTATCTTTAAGTAAAAATTAAATTGATAAAAATAAACTGGTTTAATTTAAATTAAAAAATATTATTTAATTAAAAATAAAATAAGCTAGACGTCTTTTCGTAAATATGTCATGAGCATTTCTTTATTTTAGACACTCATCTAAAGGAATATTTAAAATAGTGTCAGGAACTATTTAAATTATCTTATTTAGTGACTATTAAAAGAGAAAAAGTTAAGGGAATCATCACTTTTATCAAAATCTGATCAGTACTTAGTTAGATGTAATCTCACACCATTAAAAATACTAATGATAACTAATTAATGACTATAAATTATAAAATCTACTAATCCCTATCACTTTTTATTAAAAAAAATAAAAATATTTTAAATATGTCATTGTCAATACAAAAATATGTGTTATCACTTCAGATAAAATATGATATACCATAAAAACGATTTTATTTTCTCACTTTTTTCCTTCACTCCTTTAGATTTTTTTAGACATTGTGAGAACATTTTTTCACTTGCTTTACCATCCTCTAATTTTTTTTTATTGTTCTTTATTTGATAAAAAGAAACAAAATAAGAGAACTAACAAATCAATTTTTGGTGTTATATTGAAAAACAGGAGAGAATGTATAAATTTCTGTGGTTTTGAAAAGCTCTTTCATTTACTTTTGACATTAATAAAGATTTTAACAATTATTACATTATTATTATTATTATTTCATATCTTTAGTTTTTTGTATTGCTTATAAGTCATTATTAGAGGTGTATTTTTCTAAAATTTATTTACCTTTAACCTCTTCTCATAATTTTTATTTATTTTTTTCACAAAACTTCATCCATATCAATGATTTAAAATTTCTAATACATCTTTATACTAACTATTACACCTCATTTTGGTGTTGTTACTTAGATTATTTTTCATTAGTAATAGAAATTAGTTATTTAATTTATGGTTATAATTAATGTTTTTAGTAAGAGTACATAAAAAGTACATAAGAAAAGATGTAACTACTAAACAAATTTTTTTTTTTCAAGTCACTAATCATGAAATAGGAACTTTCATTACAGAATAATACATGAAATGTACAAAATATACCCAAGAAAATGTCCCTATAATATGGTTTGACATACTATGACTCTTTATATAACTATAAATAAACTGTAAACAACCATGAATGACTAATATTTATACAGAAATATCTTTCTGGTGTATGTAAGGTCAGAGATAATTACCCTCAAGTAGGACCTTAAGGCCATGTTATTCTCAAAAGAAACTGGGTTAAGTCAGAGCCAACTTTAACTTATATACTGATATGACATGATTTAACCTTATTCACAATTTCATCTGCTTCATCCACAGCGACCACTTAACAGCTTCTAAAAATTTATCATTTCTGCGCAGCGCGGTGATAAGATTAGTGTAAGTTATCTTGTCTGGTTCAATTCCATTATCTCTCATTTCCTTGATCAAATCTACAGCATCTTCAACCATCCCTGCAACTCCATAAGCCTTAATCAATGTGTTATAGCTGTACAAATCAAGTCCAAGGCCACATTCTTTCAATTCAGTGTGAACATTAGCAACTTCTTCGATCCATCCTTGCTCCCCATAGATATTGATCATGGTGTTGTATGTGTAGTGGTCAGAGGCACAGTTTGATTCCTTCATCTTCTGCAATATGGATCTAAAAGTTTCCATTTGACCATCTTTCCCGTAAGCATCCAGCATAGAATTGTAGGCTTCAAGGGAAACTGAAAACCCATCAAATTGCATCTTGTCAACCATCCATGACATGTTTTTGAAGTCTTTATTTTTACCGAATGCTGCAATGATAGTATTGTAAGAGATCGCATCAACCAGACCTTGCTTCTTAGCCATGCAGAAAATCCTATTAACCTTCTTGAAGAGCCTAGCTTTTCCAAAGATGTCAAGCATGACATTGAAAGTGATCGTGTTAGGGGTAAATCCACGGTCTAGCATCTCTTCAAAAAGCCTGGAAAGCTCGTCTACTGGCAGAGCCTGCGCACAGCAGTTTAGGACACAATTATATAGTTCCTGATCCCAATCCACACGATCTTTCGAGACTTTGTAGTAAAGGGCAGTTAACTTATCCACCTTGTTGCATCTTTGGTAAATACGAAACATATCACGTAGCAAAAAGATGTCTGGCACGATGTCTGGTAGCTTGTCAATTTCATCCAGAACAGAGCAAGCATCTTTCAGCGATCCAGCTTTGACATACATTCTAACAACAATGCTAAAGGCAATCATATCCAATTGAATCCCTGAAGACTTCAACTGCATATACAACATCTCTGCCTCATTGAAGAGGCCCATGACACTGTAAATGTCAATCATGGTGCACAAAATATGCATGTTAGGCTTATCAACATTCTTGTGAATTTGATTATATATCTTAACAGCATTCTCCAGCATACCTGCCTCTTTGCACGAGCAAATCAAAAGATGACACAAGTTATCCTCATAAGGCTCGTCACACCACTTCTTCTCTTTCAACACTTTAATAGCATCTTCTATCAGCTTGTGTTTTACATAAGCCATGACCAGAGAGGAGCAAGAATGTTGATTAACAAGAATGTGTTCATAGCAGCTCCTGTTCATGTTCAACAAAAGCGGCAATTTATCAACCCTGCCAGTACTCTCATAAGCATGTAATAGAGTGCCAAGCATAGAAGAGTACTGGCATCCAGCCTCCACCATATCTCCAAGAGTTCCAACAGCACCCTCTTCGTCTCCATGTTTGGCCTGCAACTTTAACATAGTGTACAAATTCGACGAATTCGGTTTGTACCCTAACCGCTTGAGCTCCTTATAATACCACATGGCTTCTACATAATTATCAACTCTACCCCATCCCTCAATCATAGAACGGAAAGTGGTCTCATCAGGGTCCAACCCAACATTCTTCAGTTTCACAAACAACTTCTGAGCAGCATCCATATTGGAAGCTTTTCCATACCCAGTTATCATAATATTATATGCAACAATATTGGGACTGAACCCTGCCTCTTCCATTGACACCAAAACCTTCTCAGCATCCCTCAATTTTCCTTGCTGGCTATAAGCATTCAGCATCACCAACCAATTCTCCATATTAGGAACAATTTTGTCTTCTCTCATCAAGCTAATTATGTCTTCTGCCTTTTCATACAATCTAAAACGGGTGTATATCGTAATCATACCTGAATATGCCGGTTCAAACAACATCCCTAACTGCCTCATCTGAGAAAACATGAACTCTGCCTCCTCAATGTTCCATCCTTTCCTGTAAAGCCCCATCAACATGCTGAACGTCGCCGCATTCGGCGCCACACCGGAATCCAACATCAGTCGGAACCACTTCGCCCCCAGTTCCACTAAACCCCGCCTCCGACAAGCGTATATGAGAGTGTTGAAAGCCTGCAAGCTCAATTCGGACCCGAATTTGGTTCTCATTTCCAAAACTAGTTTCTTTGCAGCTTCCCAATCTTCCTTCTTGCTCAGCAAACGAAGGACGATGTTGTAAGCACGGTCGTTTTGCTCTAATTTCCCCATTCCTCTCATCCACTCAAAAAACGACATCGTTTTGGCGTCGTCGCTCGTCCTCTCAAGCACTCTCAAGATCGCATTGCAATGCTCCGTGCTTAGTTCAGGACCAACTGAAGAGTAATCCACGTCAGCATCGTCGCCGTCACGGCGCACGAGGAACTTATCAATTTCTAGTGGAGCACTGTTCTTGGCTTCGTAGCCCAACCTAAATTCAGCTCCGATTTGTGGGTTTGGCACTCGCTTCGCCACCCGAGCCTTGTTCCGAACCTTAGGCTTAGAACTGAAGTTCGCGTCGATCTGAATGTACTTCGTTTTGGGTAGGGATTTGAAAGGGAAAGCTCCGTAACAAGATACAGTAGGGATTGAGGTCTTTGAATCGAAAGTATCTATGAAAATAGAAAATCTGAGAGAAGCCATGAAAGAGAAAAGAAAAGAAGTAGATAGAGTGTTGTGGTTGTAACCGGTGGTGATGGAACCACCTCATTTTGCTCTCATCTCATCGCTTAATCATGTTGCCTCTGACCTAACCCTGCTTCTTGTGAGAATAAAATGGCTTTTTTTGGTACTTACATTTATGTGTTATTTATGTACTTTTATTGAAAAAATTAATTATAATTATAAATTAAATAATTAATTTTTATTTCTAATAGAAAATAATCTACATTACAGGTGTAACGATGTTTAAACATTATTGTTATTATGCTCATTGTTATTTCAATTTAAATTCCATAATTGAGCACTACTTAAATTTCAACCTCTTCTTTTTTATATCTGTCAAATGTATTGGAGTACCAAATTAAGTGGCTAAATAAGTAAATATAATATGACATAACATAGGTCAAAGGGAAGGGCCAAAAATTTTATTTCTATTATGTTACCATTAACTTGAGGAAACAAATTGATAGGAACCACAAATGTCCTTTATAAGGAAAAAAAAATAAACTATTAACTTGATCCTTGTCTATTTTTTTAGAATGGCAATGCAATCTTTTAAAATAAAAGTGTTCTATTTCAATTTTTGTGGATATTTTTCTGTTAAGTTCTGACAAAAAATGATGACATATCAAATTACATGACTAAACTGTTTTGCCGAAAAAAATTTTGTATGTCAACGTGGACAATCAAAAATGAATAAGAGTTTAATTATCTCTTATTTCAAATTAGTTAGGAGTTTATTTATTTTTTAAATTATTTTTTATTTATTATATTAATATTTTTTTAATAAATTATTTAAATTTAAAAATATCATTTATTATGAAACTAAATAAATAATTTTGAATATAATTTTTAAATATATAAATAATAAATATTAAAATACAATTAATATATTAATAATAATAACCCTATGATATATTACTAGTATTATGATACAGATAATTATCGCAATAAAATAGAAATTAAAGAATACATTATTTGATATATAGTAAAATTTTTTTGAGTAACAATAAACTTAATTTTTTATCTCTTTAAACTAAATTAATAATTCTATTTGATATCTTTGCACTAAAATATACTATTAGCGAGCTATTAATATTAAATGAAATTACACACACACGGATATATATATATATATTTGTTCTAATTTCATCTTGGCTTTTACCCTCATGTATAATTTTAGACTCCTTTTGAATTGTGACTTAATACAAATAGAAAAGCAAATTAAGAACAAAGGGAGACACAAAAATGATTAGGAGTGATAGAGACAAATACACACAAAAAATTCTTCTATTCCAAAAGTTAAGACACAAATTTGGTAAAGAGATATAAATTTTTGAGAACCTTTTTTATCCTCAAAACAATGTTGAATTTCGGATTTTTAACTCTTATTCTCTCTCTATTTTTTTCCCTTTTTTAAAGAAAAAACTAATTTGAATTTTTTATTTAAATTGATGATTTAGATGTTACATTCTTAGATTTGTGAATTTCGACTAAATAAACCACTATTATTCAAGTCACTGCCGCGAACTGAATTTAGAAAGACATTATTTTACTTCCTACATTCTCTGTTTAGCAATAGTTATAATCTATTATGGATAAAGTAGATAATTAGGATAATGTATTATAAGTACATTTTGAGAATAATATAAGTAGGGTAAGAAAAATTATCTTAGTCATTTAGCACTTTAATTTTTAAGTGAAACCAGAGCATGATATTAACTAATATATTTGTAGATCTAACATTACTGATACATCAATTAAAACAGAGAGTTATACTTGTGATAGGATATAATCTATCTTAAGCCTTTGTTGATGATTCATTGGGTTTTGTTTATTCTGTTTTATATGTGTTGATAGTGCAGATAATATGTACCATGGTATTAACTTAAGTAGATGCCTTCAAATTTGATAAATTGAGTGCACACATGTTTTCAGCTTCTTTGTTTATTAAGATTATTTATGTGATTGTGATTCTTTAGTTTGTTAGCTTTGATGCTGCTCTATTTATTATTTTCTATGTGGGAAAATTGTTTTAGAATCAGATCAAATATGATGAGCTCTCTTCTGGTTTTTTATTTCGTGTATATAGTTTGAATTATATGATTGATTTTATACTTAAAATTGTAATTTTATTATGTGTGAATAATTATATGATGACCAAAGCATAGTTAAAAAGAAAATATTTTTAAGTATAAATTAAATTAGTAGAAGTAAATTGGTTAAATTTGAATTATAAAAAAAATATTTAATTAAAAATTAATTAAACTAAATATCTCTTCGTTAATATGTGAGATCTTTTTTACATATTTATCGAAAATAATATTTAAAATAGTGTCAGAACTATTTAAATTATCTTATTTAATGACTAATTTTAAAAAAAATCGAGAATATAGTCAATAAAAAAAAATGTCCTTATACAAAAAACACATTGTGTTGTCACTTCAAATAAAAAAACATGATCCTATAAGTCTATAAAAAAGATTTTATTCCTCACTTTTCTCCTTCACTCCTTTAGATTTTTTCTAGATATTGTGAAGAGCATTTCTTTACTTGTTCCACTCTTCTCTCATCCCTCTTATGTTCTTTATTTTATAAAAAGAAACAAAACAAGAGAACTAAAAAAATCAGCCTTTGGTATTCTATTGAAAGACCAGAGAGAATGTATCTAAATTTCTTTCACTTTGAAAAACTCATTCATTTACTTTTGACTTTAATAAAGGTTTCAATATTTGTTTTACATTATTATTTCATATGTTTAGTTTTTTTTGTATTGTTTATAAGACATTATTAGATGTGTGTTTCTCAAAAATTTATTTACTCTTAATCTCTTTTCATAATTTTTTTTTTTCACAAAACTTCATCCGTATCAATGATTTAAAATTACTCTTGTTTGGTTGATTTATTTTTACCTAATAGATTAATAAGCACTAATGTGTCCATTAATAATTTATTTTATATAATGTGTATAATAGTAACAAATTTTTTATTAGTTAAAATGTAAACACTCTTTTCTTTTTAATAAATAACTTTGTGAATAACACAAATACTTTGAGAAAAATTATATATTAAATTTCTCTTCATTCCTTTTGTATACCGTAAATATTACTAGATTCAAATATAACAAATACTACTGTAATAATTAATGTATTAATAGGCACTAATTTATCTTTTTATACATTATATATATATATATATCAAATATGAAGATAGTCAACATGGTAATAAATATCTTATATTCTAACTAAAAAAATATTAGTATCAATTCTTCAAAATAAGAGTTCTTTTTAAGTTATTATAAATATCTAAGCTCAGACAGATCAATGGCTAATCCATCCAATACTTGTTTAAGCGGACGAGTGAGCTGACTACTCGACCAACCTAAGTTGATTGGCTTCTCATGTTATTCAATAAGTATATAGATTTATTTTTTTTTAAATGATTCATAATTTGTGTTTTTTTTTTCCATAAATGAAAGCTATGAACTTGTGTTGAAAAGAAATGTTAGAATAGAGAAGAGAGGAAAAGGTAGAATGAATGAGATTGTTATTGATTCTGCATGCACTGATTCATATATATACATGAAGTTGCTTGTACAGTAAGCATTGTTACCAGTAATAACTAACTCTAACCGTCACTAACTCTAACTACTTCCAACCAACTGAAACTAACTTAACTAACTAATTGATAGACAATGAAGTGTTAACAGAGACTTCATGTTTAGGTTGTGGATCAAGTTACTCTTCATCTTAGCTTCTACATTTATGTATAATTTTATATTTCTTTTGATTTGTGACTTAAAACAGAAATACAGAGGCAAATTAAGAACAAAGAGAAACATAAAAGTGTTTAGAAGGAAAGATAGAGACAAATACACACAAAAAATTCTTCTATTCCAAAAGCTAGGACACAAATTTGGTTAAGAGATATAAATTTTTGAGAACTTTTTTTATCTTCACAAGAATATCAAATTTACAGGTTTAACTCTTGTATTCTCTCCCTTCTTTTTATGTTTTTTTCCTATTTGAAGAAAAAATCTAGTTTGAGGTTTTATTTAAGTTGATCATTTAGATGTTATATTTTTAGATTTGTGAATTTTGATTTGGATTGGTGATCTTTGCAGAGTAGTGGTGGAAGAAGGTTAAGAGTTGTTTAATGTAAGAGAAAAATGGGTAAAAAGGACTTTTATAATTTTTTTTTTGGTATTTATAGTTATATTTTTACCAAACAAAATATATAGATACAATTTTTTTTGTCTGTCTCTAATTTTTTCACTTTTGCCTTCTTTGTCTCTGGACAAAAGTCAAATAGAACTTTAAAAATTTTAATGGATACTTTGAAATAATTATATTTCCATAATTTATGAAACATGTGTGATTCTATTTTCACTAATCTTCTGTTATGGAGAACGTAGATAATTAGGATAATGTATTGTTATAAGTACATATTGAGAATAATATAAGGAGGGTAAGAAAAATTATCTTAGTCATTTAGCACTTTTATTTTTGAGTGAGACCAGAGCATGATATGAACTAATAAATTTGTAGATCTAACATTATTGATACATCAATTAAAACAGAGAGTTATACTTGTGATAGGATATAATCTATCTTAAGCCTTTGTTGATGATTTATTGGGTTTCGTTTATTCTGTTTTTTATGTGTTGATAGTGCAGATAATATGTACCATGGTATTAACTTAAGTAGATGCCTCCATATTTGATAATTTGAGTGCACACATGTTTTCGGCTTCTTAGTTTATTATATTATTTATGTGATTATGATCCTTTAGTTTGTTAGCCTTGATGCTGCTCTATTTATTATTTTTTCTCTGGCAAAATTGTTTTAGAATCAGATCAAATATGATGAGCTCTCCCCTGCTATTTTATTTTGTGTATATAGTTTGAATTATATGATTGATTTTATACTTAAGAGTGTAATTTTCTTATGTGTGAATAATTATATGATGTCCAAAGCATAGTTAAAAAGAGAATATTTTTAAGTTTAAATTAAATTGGTAGGAGTAAATTGGTTAAATTTAAATTAAAAAAATATTTAATTAAAAATAAATTAAACTAAATATTTTTTTGTTAATATATTAAGGGTATTTTTTTTAAATATTCATTAAAAAAATATTTAAAATAATGTCAGAACTATTTAAATTATCTTATTTAGTGACTAATTTTAATAAAAAACGAGAATAAATTAACTGTGTCCACCCCATGACCTTATCATTAAAAAACAATCTATGTGTTGTCATTTCAAATAAAAAAAAAACATGATACTAGAAGTCTATAAAAAAGATTTTATTCCTCACTTTTCTCCTTCACTCCTTTAGATTTTTTCTAGACATTATGAGAACATTTCTTGGCTTGCTCCACTCTTCTCTAGTCCCTCTTATGTTCTTTATTTTATAAAAAGAAACAAAACAAGAGAACTAAAAAATTAGTCTTTGATGTTCTATTGAAAGACAGGAGAGATTGAGAGAATGTATCTAAATTTCTTCCACTTTGAAAAGCTTATTCATTTACTTAATTACCTCATTCAAATCAAACACAATTACATTGATTCTAAAAAAAGCCTAACTCCGTTTGATTTTTTCCTTTGAATAAAATCCGTAATGCATTTTTAATTTCCGACACAAATAGTCATGCTAACTATTATTACATCTAATTTTGGTGCAATTATGTTTAACATTATTGGTATTATGCATTTATGCTTATTGTTATTTCAATTTCAATTCCATAATTTAGCACTACATAAACTTCAAGCTCTTCTTTCTCATTTCTGCCAAATGATTTGTTTTGGAGCATCAAATTAGAAAAGTGGCTAAATAAGTAAATATAACATGACATAACATAGGTCAAGAGAAAGGTCCAAAAATTTTTATTTCTATTATGTTATTATTAACTTGAGGAAACAAATGGATAAGAATCACAAATGCCCTTTATAAGGCACAAAAAAGTGTAAGAGAGGCCAAAGGCCTATAAGAGGAAGTTACTTTCAAAATATGCCTTATGTGGCCCACATCTATATTTATGCTTACTCTTATGCATGAGCCAAATATATATGAAAAAAATACCCTAAACCCAATTTACCATTATACCCTTCTCCTTTCAAAGGTTTGACTCACACTGTTTTCACGGTCCACCTCCTTCCCACTTTATAATATCCAACGGCCATGATTTAATTAAAGGTCATAGATTTTATGTAAAAGAATATTTAAAATTTAATTTTAACCTCAGCCACGTGGCCAACACACATCATCATAACGTACCATATAATATGCATATATATATATATATCCATATGAAACCAAAATTAACATTATGATTTCCATAACCCTAAATATTGATTCATAAGAGAGGGAGAGGAACATACAACACCACCAAATACAACACAAACCCCCACCCTACCATACATAATAATAATAATAATAATAATAATAATATTCCAAAACAACAACAACAACAATAACATTACATTGATTGAACCCCAACCCTCGATCTTATACTATATGATATTATTATATATATAATCACATAAGAGATTTAAGAGACCTAGCTTTAACTGGCTTCCTCATTCTCTTCTTGTTCCCAATCTCTTCATCATCGTTGATGTTATCCTCTTCTTCTTCTTCGTCGTCATCATCAATCTCCACATAATCCAATTCCCCAACATTCACTAAAGAATAACCAACAACACTATCTTCCATGCCACTACCTTTATTATTATTATTATTAACACTAACAACATTTGTAACATTATTATTAATATTAATATTATTATTATTATTATTATTATTATTATTATTATTACCACCTTCTACTTCTGCGGCTTCGGCTTCATTCATGATAGTAACGATTTTCGATGGTTCCTCCAATGCTCGATTATTGTTATGATTATTCTCATTTCCGTTACCATGGCTGTTCTTGCTTTCGTCTTCTCCTCCTCCGCCACCGCCGCCATGTCTGCCGCCTCTTCTCCGCCCCCATAGCGGTCCAAACCCTGAATAGTAGTAAAATTCGTACGGATTACTCGACGCCGGTGGTGGTTTCTTGCTGCCAGCGGCGGCGGGAGGAGGACCACCACGATTCTTATTGGCGCGGCTGCTGCGAGCTCCTCCAGCAGCTGCCGCCGGTGTCTTCTTGCTGTAACCAGCTCCGCCGTTCGCGGCGGCAACTTTTGCTCCCTTTCCACTATCGCGACGATGGACAGCCGTCATTGCCGCCACGGCTGCATCGTCGTCTTGAAGAGCAACCATCTTGGTTTTGTCGTCAATGTCCATCATCGAAGCGACGCTGATAGATTCAGATTCGAGCAGAGAGCAAAGAAGGAGAAGAAGAGAGAAATAAACGAATAAAGCACGCAAATTTTTGGCATAATCGAACAAATGCAGAAACAAAAAAAACCCTAATGTTGATAACACGAACTGAAAGAGAAGAAGAAGAAGCAAACAGAAAAATCGAGAGGAATGATAATTGATACGTTTACCTTTCAACAGGTCCAACGGAATCTGCAGCATTTACAGAAGCGTGGGTGGTGGTGGTGGTGGTGGTGGTGGTGAGGAAGGTGGTGTTGTTATTGTTGTGGCATTCGAACTGGGTAGAGAAAAATAGTGAGAAATGAGGGGTACCCAATAACCTAATTGGGTGTTTGAATTGAAAGGGAACGATTTCACGTGGAAAATTTGTGTGTTTGTGAAGAACCCTAAATGAGGTAAAGCTGAATAATAATAATGAATAACGAATAATGAATAATGAATAATAATAAGAAACCCAAAAGATAAAAACCCTAAAAAATGAAACTTTTTTTTCGGGTTATTATTATGTGGGTAGATCTGAGAATAAGAGAATGAAGGAGGAACCTGGATGGAATCAGAGTCAAAGGGGATCACATCCCATGGAGACTGGTTCAGCTGGCACACGTGGGTATGACGAAATGAGAATGAAGAACAAGAACCTGTTCCTCCTTCTGAGGAAGATGAGCTTAATAACTCTAAAGATGAGAACTTCGCGTTCTTGCGGATCCTCATGTTGAACCAGCACCACCAGCAGAAGCAGTAGCAGAAGAAAATGGTGTGTGAAGAAGAGAAGAGAAAGAAAGAAATAAAGGTTTCAGATTTTTTGGTTTTTTGTTTGGTGTGTGAATAATGAAATGAAAGGAACGAAATCGAATGGGAAGAGAACGAAGGAATGGGAATTTATATTTTCATTTTTGTATTTAGTATTTATATTTTTTATATTTTAGATTTATGCTTATTTATTTATTTAGGTCACTTTTTTGGTGGTGTTGTTTTGTTTTGTGCTGTGTTGTGTTGCTGCTACCTCAAACTTAGAGAGAGATTAGTGAGTAGTGAGTTAAAAGGGACCTCTTTTTTTGGTGTTTGGTTCTTTTTTTTCTCTATTGTTTTTACAGATCTCTCTCTCTTTCTGAATTTCAAGACTAATTAGTAATTAAAAAATAAGGTTCTTCTCTCTATTTTTTTATCCCTTTTTTGTGTTATGATTTTTTGCTTTTTATGAATTTGGATTTGGGGATTGTTTGTTAGGACTATGATGCCCTTAGGTTAAGTGTGTATTTACAATGATTTGGAGAAAAAATTGGTACGGCTGCTTTTGCCACTATTTTGCTCAAAAGGAACCACGTCACTCTCTTATGAGTTTGGTTGTCCAAAAAAAGCACACAATTTTTATTTATATTTTTATTTTTCCATTAAAATTAAAAAGGAAACTATATGGGAATGATCATGTCAGGACAAGACCACAGTGAAACCTTGTGCATCCCAAAGCACCCCACTATTCCTAACTTGAATCAAGTTCAACCTAGAACTAACTATACTACTATAGACTATAGTAGTAGTAGTAGTAGAAGAGTAAAAATTAAAAAAAAAAATGAAATTAAAAAACTGTGTTGTTGTACTTGAAAAACGAATTTTATATTTGGGGTTTAATTAATTATATTTTTCTTTTTTCTTTTTTTGTTCTCTCTCTTCTTTTTATAAGTGTTGGATATTAAAAAAAAGTTTAAATAACAAAATTATTTGTATTTTTATGTCTTTGGATATTAAATTGATTCTATTTCTACATATACTAATTTAGCATATAATATTATATATATAAAATTGAAAATTAGGTCAACTCACTTCTCTTTACTGTTTAATGGTTGGTACCCACATGATGGAAGATAATGAATTAGCTTTGGTGGGACTGTGTTCAATGCAAAAGAATACAAATATCATAATGACATAAAATAAAACGAGTATAATTTAATTTTTACAAGAAAATAATATAAATTTTTTTTTGTTATCATTTAGTTTAACTAAATTTATTTTTTTTAATAATTATTTAAGTAATATGTTTGAAATTAGTTATTTTTATTGTATTTAAAAGTTGTTTTATTTTATTTAGCCATTTTTGAAATTTGGTCAAAATTTTTACTATCTTTTTTAAATTGTTCAGTACTCTTAATAATATTAAGTGGATATTACTTTTTAGTCTATTTTTTTCTTCAATATTCACTTACTACTAGTTGTTACGTATTCGTTATTACAACGAATCACCAACGGCGGCGCGTGAGGACAACGTGGTGGATCCGATACCGGCGATTGGGTGGGACTGGCCAACAATATGATATGGCCCACTGAAGGATTAAAAACAATTATCAAAATCAGATGGACTATTTTGTAATTGTGATGGGGCCCATATGGGCATATAGAAGCCCAAAATTGATGAACGGTTGTAATGGTTCAAAACTGAAGTAGTGTCAAAATTATCAAAATACTTGATCTACATGCAAAATATTTATGCTTTTTTTATATAAAAAAAAAACACTTTTGTATCAAAATTATCAAAAACATTACCGAAATGGGAGTGAGCCTGCTTTGGGAAGTTAATTTATGCGTCTTTATAAAGATTAAAAAACTACGAGAAAAATCAACTTGGATTGGTTGAGTGGTCTGCTCACTCGTTCGCTTAAGCAAGTGTCAGGAATTTGAACCCTGTCTTGTGCATGCAGCAACTCATTGGCCAACGACAAACCCTTAAATGGAACTCAAATCCGCGACGGATTAATCCTTAACCTGTGAGGTAAACCAAAAAAAAAAAAAACTACAAGAAATCCTAGAAATGATTTATTTACCAGTTGGCAGGCATCAAAGTAACCAAGCAAAATTTTCTACGGTCTTTTTCCGAAACACTCACTCTCAAGCTACACACGAGATAATTGGAGCCACCAATTTCAAGAAAAACAATGCTTTGGATAGATAACTTTGGTGCCAAAATAAGCCATAACCGGAGAGGAAAGGAGAAATTTAAAATAGTAATTGATAGAGTTCAAAATAAATTGAAGGGTTGAAAAAACAAGTGTTTATTCTTTACTGGAAAAATTACTTTACCTAAATCAATGATTAATTTTAGTGTTAATTTTGAAATGTAACACTGCATAGTTTCGAAAAGAATTTGCAGGAAAATTGAAAAAATGCAACGAAGTTTTATCTAAGAAGAAACTAAAAACAAGAGAAGAACGCATAAATGCAAACCAAAATATGAGGGAGGCCTAGAGTTGAGAAACCTTATTAGTTCAATGAATGATGCTTTTCTTTTGAAGATTATTTGGCAACTAAGAGACAAACTTAATTAGCTATGAACAGAGGTTATGATTTACAAATACTGCAATGACAATGACAATAACAATATTATAGAACCAAAAGTAGGAGTAGCAATGAATAGAATAGGTAGGGTTTGGATTTAATTTTAACTCTATTTTATTTGTAGGTTGAAAATATCCCAACGTCAATCCTATTCATTTTTAATCTGTAGGTATCTGATTTTATCTATGAAATAAAAAAAATCAATATTATTATATAATTTAATGATAATTTAAAATAGAATTAATTTTTATGTAAAAGAATATTAAATTATCAATAATGATCTTCTTTGGTTCAACATTCACTTGAAACATATTTTTATATAAGTATATAATATATACATATATAGAGTGCGAGTTGGTCGGATAGGATTGAGACTCAATTTACACTCTACTCTATTCGCTGCAGATCGGGTTGGCAACCCTACCCAACTGGGTTTAGTCGGATTGAGTACTTGCGGATAGTGTGCATGTTGCCACCTCTAACTAGAAACAAAAAAGTCAGCACCTCTTTAGAAGGAGCTTATGAAACTTTGGCCCCTGTTCAAAAAGTACTCAATCAACTTCATAAGAGATGGGCTTAAAACTAATTTTCGGCTTGATCCCTGGGTAGATGAAACTAGAAACCTGCTAGAATTTGCAACCCTAACAATAATAGATCGTGAAAATTCAATCTAAGAATGGACTGATAATTCAGACAATCGGGACAAATTCAAAAAATTTTTACTAAAAAATTATATGTAGAAAATTCTAATTTCACCAGCACTGTCACATGATAAAGGAGAAGACAGAATTGGATGAAGACATACAGAAGATAAAGATTTTTCTATAAGAACTACAAATAAAGTTCTACAACACTGGGTAAAATCCAGTCAAAATTATTGGACACAAACTTGGAAGTGGCAATAAATAGAATAGGTAGGGTTTGGATCTAGTTTTAATCTATCTTATTTGTAGGTTGAAAATATCTCAATTTTAATCCTATTTGTTTTTAACCTTTGGATACTCGACTCTATCTATGGATTAAAAAAAGATGCAATATTATTATATAATTTAATGATAATTTAAAATAAAATTAATTTTTATGTAAAAGAATATTAAATTATCAATAACGATCTTCTTTTAGTGATTAAAAATCTTTTGCATTTAATAAGAGGTCTTTGGTTCAACATCTACTTGAAACATATTTTTATATATAACATATACATATATATACATATATAGAGTGCGAGTTGGTCGGATAGGGTTGAGACTCAATCTGCACTCTACCCTATCCGTTGCGGATCGGGTTGGCAATCCTATCCGACTAGATTTAGTCGGATTGGGTACTTGCGGGTAGTGTACATTTTGCCACCTCTAACCAGAAGCAAGAAAGTCAGACTCACCTCTTTAGAAGGAGCTTATGAAACTTTGGCCCGTGTTTAAAAAGCACTCAATCAACTTCATAAGAGATGGGCTTAACACCAATTTTTGGCTTGATCTCTGGGTAGATGAAACTAGAAACCTGCTAGAATTTGCAACCCTAACAATAATAGATTATGAAAGTTCAATCTAAGAATGGACTGATAATTCAAATAATTGGTACACTAATAAATTTAAAAACTGCTTACCAAAAGACTATATGTAGAAAATTCTTATTTCACCAGCACTGTCACATGACAAAGGAGAAGACAGAATTTGATGGAGACATATAGAACATAAAGATTTTTCTGTAAGAACTACAAATAAAGTTCTACAACACTAGACAAAACCCAGTCAAAATTATAGGACAAAAACTTGGAAATGGGAGGGACCCTAAAAAGGTGATACATGTTTCAAATGTTCGTAATATGAAAAGTTCAAGTGCTATTTATTAGTTTATATTTTTAGAATGTTTTAATTTAATTTAATTTATTTTGATTTTGTTTATTTAATTACTAGATTGGGCATTATGTTTGTGGGTTTAGGATTTTTTATATTTTAACCTAATAAAAGGTTATAAATACCTCATAAACTAAGATAGGCGTAGTATAGAATGATTTAGAGGTTTGAAAGCCTCTTTTTTGGTTTCGTGATGAAACCATGATGTGGACTATAACAATCAAATTTCCAGTACGTCATGATCATACTGAAAATCAAGTGTCACCAATTTGTTCACCTAAAATTTTAGCTAATTATTATTAAGCCTATAATCGTGTTAGCACGAGATCGATTTTTCTTGAAAATTTTCTCCTTTTTACGTGAAAATTTTGGTACGAAAATGGCGGGTCTCAGAAAGCTTAAACATTCACATATAGAATTGCAGGCAACAAATGAGTAAAGCAGCAACTAAGATAAGTAGAATAATATATATCAAACAAGAGTCACACAGGAGTCAAGTCAATGTACCAACTTATACCGCTTGTTACTATATATATATATATATATATATATATATATATATATATATATATATATATATATATATATATATATATATATATATATATATATATATATATATATATATATATATATATATATGTGTGAGTTCTGTGGTGACTTATTGTTCAGTGGCTAATGGTGACTTTCTTTTGACTATCCAATGAAATAAGGACACGTGCAGCAAGTAATCAAATGAAAGAGTGCACTAACTTTCGGTCAAAACTAGCCGTTAGTGCTAAGTAGGGTAACATTAATAGTTTACTGCAGGGGCATGGGTGAAATTTTGGGTTCCAAAAACAACACTTTGACAAGGGCCAAAATTTGGGTCTGACAAAAACGTCCAATTGAAAAACTGGTTGGATGACCAAAAAATTTTTAGACAATAACTAAGGTTTATAATCTAATTTATAAATTCAGTGCATGTAGCATTTCAAAGAGAGTTGAGCATTAAAGGAAGAAGAAGGAAGATTGAGGCAGAAATCCGGTGCAACCCCCACCACATGGATGGATCAAAATCAATACAGATGGTTCCTCTCTTGAAAATTCGGGATTTGCTGGATGCGAAAGACTCATTAGAGATGAACACGGCAGATAGGTAGCAGGATTTATGCACAATATTGGTACTTACTCTGCTTCTCAAGCAGAGATGTGGAGTTTGAAAAATGGCCTTAATATGACATGGGAAGTTGGATTTAGAAAAGTTGTTGTGGAGATGGATTCGAGTGTTGTCCTGGATTTGATTTCTAACAAGAGAAGCGCAGAGACCAACCTGATCCCATAATCAGAAGTATTGATGGTCTAATAAATAGAGAATGGATGATTGAATTCAATCACACCTTTCGTGAAGGTAATAGAGGTGCAAATTTTTTTGCTAAGGAGAGTCTTAAGTGTCCTCCAGGCTTTCAATTTGTGGATCTCCCTTCCCCGCTTTACAGCTCATTCTAAATGATGATTGTAGAGGAATTTCTATCCCCAAATTAATCTCAGTTTTGTAATCCTTTTTGGGCTCTTAGCCCTGATGTTTAACCAAAAAAAATAATCTAATTTATAAATTATCTTATTTAATATTTAATAATAATTATTAAAATAATTATATAATTTTAAATATAATAAATATATATTTATAGATGTATAATAAAATAATTGATTAAATTAAAATTTTTTCATACTAAAAATTTTTTGTTATCGTAAATCATAAATAATCTTAAATTTTAATTTAATTAGTTTGAAAATTTTATATTTGTAAAATTCAATAATAATCAAGACACTTCAGACAATGCACACGCTTTTTCAATAATAAAATGTTGGCTTAAACTAAAAGCGTGTGCATTGTCCGAAGAGTCTTGATTATTGTTGAATTTTATAAATACAAAATTTTTAAACCAATTAAATTAAAACTTAAGATTACTTATGCTTTATGATAACAAAAAATCTTTAATATTAGAAAATTCTAATTTAATCAATTATTTTATTATACATCTATAATTACATATTTGTTATATTTAAATTATATAATTATTTATATTAAATTAATTTTATTATTTTCTAAATATTATTGATATAATTAATACTGCTACGTAACTTGTCTCCTTAAAAGCAACGAAAGGTTCTTTTAGAATTTTTCTCACTCAAGTTTTAGCTTCCAACACAATAAACAAATTCTTATTCTCAAAGAAGTACTTTAAATTTTAAAATTACAACGATGAATTATTTTTTTTTCAATTGAATCTAATACTTAAATTAATATAACTAAATTTTATTTTCAAACTTGTTTTTATGATTTTCATTTCATACCTTAATCATGCTGCACAGAATCTATAATTAATTTGAGTCAGCAAGTCAACAACCGAATATCATTCTTAAAGCTTATCCTAATTAACATAACAAAAAATTATTGCATGATTTTTTTTCTTTTCTTTTTAAATCAGACATATAAGAACCACTTTTATCCTCTTTTTTTAAATTTTGTCTACAACGGAATTCATAATTTACCTCTCCTTTTGGGCTATAAATCTTAGTTATTGTCTAAGAAATTTTTAGATATCCAGCCAATTTTTCAACTATATGTTTTTGTCAGACCCAAACTTTGGCCCATATCAAAGTCTTGTTTTTAGAACCCAAAATTTCGCTCATGTCTCTGGAGTAAATATTTAATGTTACCGCACTTAACATTCATTGCTAGCTTTGACAAAAAGTTGGTGCACTCTTTCGTTTGACTGTCTACTGCACATGTGCCCCTATATTATTGGATGGTCAAAAGAAAGTCATTCTTAGTCACCAAACAACAAGCCACCACAGAAGGCACCATATATATATATATATAACGCTTTGGGTCTTGTCCCATAAAGAAAGTCCCTAATCTGGAACCCGAACTAACCTAGTCAGTCTGAACAACTCCTAGTCTCTTGGTGGATCTATCCAAATGTGAGAGAGTAACTCGAAATTTCTAAACTAAGCTGAAGGAGCCACCCAAAAAAATGCTACCAACTGTTGATCATTGCAGCCAAAAGACGATATTTCTTTCACCTTCATATCCTGCTGTGGGTCCCATTTTTGTCTGAAGGGGAAGAAGGAAAGGGTAAGAAATGGGGAGTTCTTAGTAAGGTCGGAGTTAGAAGTTAAGTTCGTTTCATTATATTCTCAATCAATAATAACAGTCAACAAAGTATAATCCAACTCAGCAATTACAGAATATAGAATCCAATTACAAGCACACACAATCATAGAAAACATAATCACAAACCAATATGCACAAACAAGTACGATGCATGTCTAGTCCTATACAGGCCATGAGCTCATTGTCGGTTTGTTACCCCATTCCCGACACTGGTCCTAAGATAAGCGTTTCGTACCGCCATCCTTATCTCAGCTAACGTCCCCTCCATGAGCATTACGCATCGCCATCCTCATGGGGGAACCTTCCTTTCGGTCTCCAGTGAGTGTTACGCATCACCGTCTTTATTGAGCCGTCCCTATAGTGTCAAGTGAGCGTTACGCACCGCCGTCCTCACTAGACACTTGGCACTAAGGCCCAACATCACTCAAATTCTTTTTAATCTTTGCTCTCTACTCTACTGCGACAGAGATTCCTTTAATTAATCTTCTTTTCTATCTGCTCTACTGTGACAGACGTTTATTAGAATCTTCTAATCTTTGCGATCTGCTCTTCTGTGACAGAAATTCTTTTACTTAATATATCATTCTCTTCTTGTTCTTCTTCTTTTCTTTTCTTTCTCATCTTTCTCTTTTGTTTTCTTACTTCTTTTCTTTAATCTTTTAATTCTTTATCATAACTCAACTTCACATTCTTCTCTCGTCTTTCCCTAAGTGTCTTATGAAAAAGAATTATAAAGTACTTTAATTAAGTCTGCGTTCTCTAAAACTTTTAAGATTACTCTGCTTGCTTGCTTTCTCATCAATAGTACACATTATGATATTTTTACGAGGTAATATCTTTGATAAATACCTTTTCTAAAATTAAAACATAACCACAATTAATACTAATATTGTCTAATAGCACTAAATATTTAAGTCAATACAAACAACACAATATTATGCATTAGTCTTAAAGTCTTATGCATTCTAAATATAAAATATTAACTTAGTCTTATAATAACTAAACAAATCATAATATTAAAGTTTACAAAACAATAATTCCACATGAATAACCATCATCCATCAATAGCCATTAATATTGTCAACTTGTTCCTTGTGATGTGGATGCATTAGTGAAACCTACAAAACATATAAAGTTACTCATTTTTCATATAAAAGATTATTACTTGAAATTTATAATCCTCTTTTGTAACTTCCATTCGTCATCAACAAAATGTGCAGTCAAGCTCATATAATTATAATTTTGATTTGATGTCCAGCAATCAGTTGTCAAACAAACCCGAGCACATGACTTTGTCAACCATTCTTTTAGCTTTTTCTTCTCATCTAAATACAGTTGAAAGCAATCTCTTGAGACTGTCCACCTAGATGGTACCGTAAATCTTGGTTCAAATCGATTTAACATCTTGCGAAACCCAATCCCCTCAACAACTTTAAATGGCATTTCATCTAGTACAACAAACTCAGCTACAAACTTCTTACAATCTTCCAAGTTATAACCCTTAAAGGCTTTGCATAGATCCTCTTCTTCCTCAATTTTGGGTATATAGCCATAAAGTGTCCCCTTCTTTCCCGCTTTAGTAAATATCCACTTATGCGCACCCTTTAAGCACTTATTTAAAGAATTTGTTCCATGTTTAGTAGGACGACAACCGTATTTTTTCTGACAATGATTACATTTGGCCTGGTGCTGTCCCTTTGTCTCAGCCAACGGAAGTTCAGTAAAATACTGCCAAACATACGATTTCTTTCCCCTACGAGAAGCTTCTGGATTCTCAATGTTTATATCCTTATCTTCTTCATTAACTTGTGGTTCAGCAGGAGTTGTGGCGACATCAATAGCAGAAGCAGAAAGATTTTTAGCAGAAGCAGCAGGATTTTCAGCAGAAGCAACAGGATTTTGAGCTTCAATTTTCATTCTTGTATGCTCCTCAATCATAAAGATAGAAACCTTATAATAATGCATGAAGAATAAAACAATAATCAACTAAACAGTAGACTGAACAAAACAATAATCAACTAAACAAATTAGCAAAAAAAATCAGTAAACACCAAACGCATCAACAATTTAACATCTCTAAATTCACAATAATCAAAGTTCACAACAATAAAGAATCAACACCAACAACCTTAATCAGAATTATAATAATCAAAATCAACAACCACATCCCTAAATTCACAATAATCAAAGTTCACAATAATAAAGAATCAACACACACAACCTTAATCAGAATTCTAATAATCAAAATCAACAACTACATCCCTAAATTCACAATAATCAAAGTTCACAATAATAAAGAATCAACACACACAACCTTAATCAGAATTCTAATAATCAAAATCAACAACCACATCCCTAAATTCACAATAATCAAAGTTCACAATAATAAAGAATCAACACCCACAACCTTAATCAGAATTCTAATAATCAAAATCAATAACCACATCCCTAAATTCACAAATTTTTATAATCAAATTATCAAAATCCCTAATCCCTAATCAGAATATTAATTAAATAACAAAATTAATTATTTACCTGAGAAGAAGACCGGAGAAAAGAGCGGAACAGAAGGAGAAGGACTAGCAGAGAAGCAGGGAAGAAGACGACCGAGCCAAGCACAGATGCGACACGTCACGAGAAGCAGGGCAGCACCGTCGTCCGTCGAACGAACGGCTTCGCCAGAGATTCAAGACTGGGGTAGTGGGGTAAGACTGCCTGGTGCGTGCTTGTTGGGAAGACGAGGACGGAGTAGCGGGCTAGCTACTGCTGGGAGTGTGTCGTCCGTGGCCGCTTGCTGGGAGACTGAGAGTGGACCGTGGGAGAGAAGATGAGGTCAGGGGTCACTGGGTCAGTGTCGGCCGTGGGAAGTGGGGAAGTGGAGACTGCCGAACTGGGGAGTGGGGAGTGGGGGCTGAGGACTGGGCGAGTGAGGTTGAATGGATGAGAGAGTGAGGTTGAATTTCTCAGATCTGAATGCGTTAAACGTTAATGCCCTAGCCCCTTTTCCCCTTGAATTATGCGCTTATAATTGAGTTACCGGGCCGCCGGGCTGGGTCCGGGTGACCCGAGCCATGGCCCGGTCCCGGTTTCACTAAGTTCTAAGGTTTCATTTTTTCCTCTTGGGTCAACTACGGGTCTGTTCGGGTCCGGGTCTTCATGACCCAAATTTCATTGGGTCTCGGGCCGGGTCTTGGGCCGGACTGGGCCGTGCTCACCCCTAGAGCAAACAATCATTAGCAAAAAACACCTTAGAAATGACAAAATACACCTAAAAATATTATTTACTTTTTAGCTGTTCTAGTGGGTTGTTTCCTTGTTTTTGTTGGTTCCTCTGAGTCTTGTTCAGACTCAGACTCAAAGAAAAAAGCAAAATCACTCTCCGATGAACTTATCTTCTTCTTTTTTGTCTTTTTCTTTTTTCTTTCTTTTCTTTCTCTTTCATTTTCTTCAATTTCTTTTTTACTTCCAGTTTCTTGACAATGTCCTGAAACAATTGAAACGTTATTCTACACCATCTACATAAATAAAATACACCCAAATTAGAGAAAGTATTCTGTTCAGTTACTATATGACCATCAATTTCTGCTCTGATCCTTGCAACCAGTAGCTCCCTATTCCAATGGCTAACCCAGGGCAGTCCAGTGATTACTTTTTCTTTCTTGTATGTGTGTATTGTTAGATGAAAATATACTATTATCAAGGCATAGAGGCAGCCATCAATCGATTTTCTCTTTTTCAAACAGTAATTGGTTATGCCTTTGATGATGAAATTGAGTACATGACTGTCCCAATTACACTCTGTTATGTTGTCCATTCAAAAAATTGGAGCCATGTGGACAGGAGAAACTTTGTTTATCATAGTTGGCAACAAGAACGCCATTTGAATTTAGAGGATGAAAATCCGCTTGAACATTAGGTGATCTTGATTGTTGTCAACACCGATATCCATCATCTGATCGGTCAGATTCTTTAATATTTTCTTCTAGAACCTTCTAAAAATTTCTTTGTTCTCCTCAGAAAGTTCTTTAAAACTCAATTTCTTGAAAAATAGGTCTCCTATTAAAAAGAAAACTAATTATACTCGAAATCACTTGAAATACACCCAAATAACAGTCATATACACCTAAATTTATTTTTTGATTACATAAGATCAGAATAATATATTACAAAAAATAGATTACAAAGAATATAAGTATAAAGGTTTTCTGTAATCTGTTACCTTATGCATTAAGGCCAAGGCAGCTCCTATTTTTTGGGTTTAATTTTCAACGAACCATGCCTTGTGTCCAATTTATTTTTGACCAAATTAAAGGAATTAGCCAACTCCTTCAACAGTTTGTGTGGCACATTCATCGGCAGGATGTGCATCAGACCACCAAATCCTAATTCTCGAATGATGGCCTTCTTTGCCTCGCTCATTTTTTCAAACTTTTCATTCAATAGTCGTGTAGAGCATTTTAAATCCTTGGTTTGCTGTAAAAAAAAAAAAAAAAAAAAACAAAATGAGAGTTATTTAAAAAAGCTATATTTATACTACGAAAATTTGACTTAGTCTAGGATGTGTGCGCGCGCACGCGCGCTCACGCTTACATTGTATTTTTTTTCACCTTCGCTCTTGCTTGTCATTTTTATTGTAAGGAGTAAAAAATATTGTTAATAAATAAAAATACCAGCCAAGTAACAGTCACATACACCCAAATACCAGCCACATATACGCAAATACTAGTAACATATACCCAAATAACTGCGAGATACAACTAAATACCAGCCACATATACTCAAATTCAGTCCATACACATTTATTATTTTTTCAATTACATGACATTATATGAGTTAAAAATGATATTTCAAGTAAACCAAACATACATACAATAACACTACAAGGTCAAGCACAAATACAATAGCACAAGTTACACTTGAATACTTTTGATATATATACGAGACACATACACCTGTATTTTTTTTAGATTACATGACATTATATGAATTCAAAATAATATTTAAGTTCAAACTGTCACTAAAACCACCAGTCACATTCGAATTCGATTGATATACATCCAAAAATCGGCCATGTACACCCAAATATGAGTTCACTTGAAATACAGTACAAAGTTTATATGTATACAAACTCACTTCAAACATGCAAACACGCACAAAAACAGATAAAAAAAAATACGTTAAACTATTCACTAAAAGTATGTAAAACAGTATAACCTACTTGAACAGTTTCACCAGAAGTGTAATATCTACTTTAAACCAAGAACATATAATGAATCTACTTAATAAAAAAGAAATACGACGATATAACGCTTTGCCTTCGAAATCAGAAAGAGAAATCTGAAAAACCTAGAAGATTAGTGAAACAGTACCTTGAATAATGTTTCTTCTTTCTTTTCGGTATTTTTTGATGGAGATTTTGATGTTTCTTGTTGAGTTCGTCGATTGTTAGCGAGAAATTTAAAAGTTTCTTCAGAGTTTTTGAATGTGCCTTGAATTTCGACGGTTGTGGATTTGATTGAGGAAGAAGAAGAAAAGTCATTCATAATAGTGAGTAGCGCGCTTTAGAAACAGTTGAGTAACACACGTGTTTAACATGCTTAAATTGGATGAAAGTAGTTTTTGTTAGATTTGGTCCAACTTATAAGACTTATAAACTAAAAAATTTATATATGTAACATATCTGATCTGAGTTATCCATTAATAGATTACCATAAAAAAAAAAAGAGAGGATACCCACATTAATTAGATGGACTCCCGACCACAGATAGCTTTAAAGATGAACGACTCAAAGGGACGGAAACACGGGCAAAGTTGGCTGCGGGAGATTGCTACTAGATGCGTACGGAAGATGGATAGCAGGTTTCTCCGTTTCTCTCATTTTGTTGGGAATTATTCGACGTACAAGGCAAAATTTTAGGGTATTCATAAAGGAATTGAACTTGTATGAATAATGGACAATAGAAAATTACTAGTGCAGTGTGACTTTCAAACGGTAATTAGCAAAATTAATGGGAAAGGGGATTTGAGCTAACATCCAAATGCCCCTTTTGAGAAGTATTAGTTGTTGTAATTTTTTTTTCCTAAATATATACCGATAGTAAAATAGATATGCTGACTTTTTAACTTAAATTATCTTAGATCTTGAGATAGAATTTTACTTTTGAAATATACTTCTTAGAGAGATCATTAAGATCTTAAATGATGATGAACAAAATATTTTTTTACCTTTTAATTTGTAATTCATTTTTTTGGACAATTTTTTAGCTTGTTATAATACCAAAAAAAAAATTCTTTATATAAATATATAAGGTAATTATATTATATTTATTTATAATATTTTATTCTAATAAAACTTTATTATTAATAATTTCAAAATACTTTTTTATTTAATTTGATTTGACTTTTTTTTGTTAATTTTAAATGATATAGAGGAAAGAAGAAATTGAAATTTCCTTCCTATAAAAGTGAAAATTAAAATAATCTATTTTGAGCAGTTAAAATTTAAAATTTTTCCCTACTAATTATGCAAATACATTATTTTAGCATAAAGTAATTTAAATACTCCTGTAAATTACATCCCCTTCCTCAAATTACATTCCCTTTCTTAAGGAATTTTCTAAATGCATCGATGATATCTTTAATAAAATTAAAACTTAAAATTTTAAATAAAAAGACAATCCTAACAATTATATTCATATAAAACTTGTTATCAAAAGCTCATTTTTTTTTTTTTGGCCAATGAGTAATAGCTCAAATGGCATAGTCTCCCCATACTCAATTAAGAGGTTACGGGTTCGAGTCTCCTATCTTTGATAAAACAAAAAAAAAAAGCTCATTTTTTTGGGGAAAAAAAAAATAGTTTGAAATTGAAGAAGGGTTAATAGTATATAATGAAAGTGACATTGAGGAGGGTTTACAAGAATGCAAGAAGAGCCTTGTTGGGAAGCTCATAACAGAGGAGAAAAGCAGAGAGATTTAGGGTTGTATGTAGAGACTAAATTTCTTTTAAGAATGTTGCATTAGTTTTTGTGATTCTCTATTAGCCACATGAGTCATAACTCTAATGGTGCAACCATGTTTCTTAGATTCAGCTAATTCCTAGCTAAACATTTATTACAAGTCATAATCATGGGGTAAACTTTATTTATCATTAGATATGTTAGGCAAAGATGATTATGTTGTGATATATACTAAGTGAAGACCTTGTATTGCACAATGACACCAATTCCAATGTCGCTGTAAGCTAAGGGGTTATTCTAATCGATGACCATCATTAAATATTTATTTTTTTTAACTACAAGCACTAAAATATCGACAAATCAATAAATGGTTACATACATGATATAATATTCAAATTTCCGACCATTAGCTACATAGACGAATAACATGATTATTTAACTAATTTAAGTTATGTTATAATTAAATTTAAAAAAATATGTTACTTTTAATTTTAATTATTAAAATTAAATTAGATCGATCGATTTGATTGAAAAATTAATAAATCGAATACTAAATTAGTAGGGTTTAGTATTCTAATCGTTTAAAAAAAATAAGTTAAAATCATATAAAATTAATTAAAATTAGACAAAATTAATCAAAATTAGTATAAATCGATCAAAATTGTAAGTCAATAATTAATAAAAAAAAAAGGTAATGTTAGAGAGACAAAAAAAAACAGACAGAACTTGCTTTATTTAGCATTCATTAATTGTCGCACCAATTAATAAATGCTAAATAAGGCAAGTTATGACTATTTTTGGCTGATTTTTTTCAGTTACTAAATATTTTCGTAAAAAAAATTCCTTAATTTTAAATTTAAGTCTTCTTGCATGTGCAACAACTTAATTACTTACTGAGTCCCCAAAAAAAACTTAATTACTTACTGATTGAACGAATAAATTAATAAATCAATAGTCTGTTCAATCATAAATTCATTTCTCACAACTATGCTTTTAACTCTGTTTAAAAGCAAAGACATCGTTGTGCAAATATTTGACTTGAATGACAAAAATATGTTCATTTCCCTTGATGTATAAGACTAAAGTGAATAAAAATTCTCTATATATATTTAAAAAAAAAAACGTGAATACAAATAGACATCTCTTTATCTTGTGGATATAGCAAAGTAAAGTAACATTGAGTACATAAACAAAGAGATATCTTTGCTGCAAGTGGGAGTGACTTGCAAGCATATATTAATCTCTCTATTATTTGTGTGGATCGGATCTTTACCAAAGAACTAAACAATCTATTGAACATTTATTTCAGTGATGTTATACATGATACTAAATATATATTTAAGTCAGCAATAGTAGGCAATGTCATTAAATAAAAATCCAATTGCACATTTCCGCGGTAATTAACCATAGACATATAATTGATCAACGGTTCAAATTCAACTATTCCAAAAATGCTCGCACTAATTTCTATTAAAAGATCATGTACGATTCAGTTTAGCTTCTAAATAGTATAATGTCTTGGATAATTATCAAAAGATATCTAAGGTGAATAATATATGTTACTAATGTGTTAATGTTAAGTGTTACATGTAATATGCTAATGAGTTATAGTTCAAATAGCATAATCTCTCTGTACTCTCTTAAAAGGTCGCGGACTTGCGGACTCGAGTAAAAAAAAAAGTATTACATATTGCATGTCATGTTAGTGACAAATTTTATTTCATATATCAACCTTTAAAAATGATACTATATAAAAAAAATTGGAAAAAATATAGAAACATAATTTTTAGTCAATAATTTAATTAATTTTAGATTTAAAATTTATAATTTAAAATGTAAAATTAAAAGTTTATGATTTAGTATCTAAAATTAAAAATAAGTAAAATAATTTTAAAAAACTGACTAATATTAATTAAAAAAATTGATTATCTAATATTACTCAAAAAGTTAACAAAAAAATTAACTTAGCTACTCACGTGTTAATATCTTTGAAGGGACTAAATTAAAGTGTTATATGTTTTAAGATCAATTAGTTCATATAGTTTTTTCTTTCATCTCTATACACTACCCAGGAATAGTAGAGAATATGGAAACTAGGTTATATTTTGTGATAGAATTTTTTTTTTTTTTCTTAGGGTAAAGAGTCAAATTTTAAGATAGAATTAAATGGTTATTTTATATTTAAAAAATATATATATACAAAAAGTACATATAATATTTTTATTAAATATATTTAACGTGAAACAGTATTTGCACACGCCTGTTACGTTGTTCAATATATATTATCAAGTATCAACACTTTTTTATAAATAAATAAGAGAAATATAATATACTAATCAAAACCTTTCTCTCTCTCTAAATATACTGCTTTGGATCTATGAAAAGAACAAAACTATACTAGTCATTTATTTGGATAGTACTGTTTTAATAATCGGACAAGTAAAGTCACTATCCTGAAATCATATCACTACCTCCAAAAAAAATTAAAATAAAATAAAATAAGGAAGAAGGGTGCTATTATTTCAAATTAAGAATGAGTTCTTAGAATGAATCATGAAGTGATCATATATATATAATTATTTCAAACAATTCCTTTGCAATATGTCAAAAGGTAAATCTTAAGATACATAATAATATTCAATGAATGACCTCTCCCTTTGAAATCATACAGTTCACAATCATTGAAGAGAGAACATTTTTATTTTCTCTTTCAAATAAACAAATCATATATGTTTCATCAATAATTTAGATCTATCCTCCATTATTAACTATATAGGGTCATATATACACACTACTTTTTCTCCACAATGTAACTAAAAAAGGGACTTTTATCCCTACAAAATTTAACGGTATAAATACTTTGTCTAGTATTTATGGTTAAGAAGTAGTCATGTAACATACTACTAACAAAAAATATTATTTAATTATGGTAAAGTTTATATCTAAATTACAACCATACATAGAGAAAGTATTATACTGATATATGCTTATATAAAAGGAAAGGTACCCAACAATATTCCATTTTTTCTCCTCCTTTATTTTTGGTTTCGTTATATATATACACTTTATGATTCCATTAGCCCCACGGCCACCACCCACCAGGAGAGAGAGAAACTAAATTAATAAAAATAAAATAAAATAAAATAAAATTTTCTTTTAGAGACACAATGCAAAAATTTCACTACTAAATTTTTTGCTGTAAAACTAATATAATAATACAGTTATTTATTTTCAAATAAATGGGTGAAATAGCCAATGAGTTATAGCTCAAATGACATAGTCTCTCCATACTCAATTAAAAGGTTGCGGGTTCGAATCTCCTATTTTTTGTATAAAAAATAAATAAATAAATGGGTGAAACATATCATCTTATTTCTAGTAACCATAATAAGAATTTAACTTATTGTATATTTGTATATAAATATATATTATATAATTTATTTTTAATATATATTTATATTTTAATCTCTATTGTATATGTGTTGTTAATTTGAGGATTGATTTTTTGGGGGGCGTAAAGTAACATGGTTTTGTTATAGATTGTCATAATAATTATACACAAATTAAACTCCAATACTAGTATACCACAATAATTGAGCAAAGAAGTTCAAGAAACATTTCAAGTACACCGGGAAGTATCAGTACACCAGTTATTTTAACCGTTGATTTTAATATATATTATATATATTTTTTATAATTCAGATCAACGGTTAAAATAACTAGAATACCGGTACTCCCGGTACACTTGAAATGTTTCCAGAAATTCATATATGATGTATACAAAACCTTAAAGTAAGCAATGGTAGGATAAAATTCTTTAAAAAATGGTAAAAAAAAAAAAACCTTAGCTCATTTAATTTCCTAATATTATATATACTCAAATCTAGTATATATATATATATATATATATATATATATATATAAACTAACTAACTTGAATTGGTTTAAACGTCTGTTCATTTAGTTCGCTTAAACAAGTATCGAAAAATTAAAAAAATTTAATTCGGTAACCAATTAATTCTTAGTTATAAAACTTATATATATATATATACTATTTTAATTTGTCTGAATTAAATTACGGAAATTATACAAGTTTGATTTCAGCTCAGTTATTATATATATATATATTCTCAGCTCAATGCAAGTTAACTTTCTCTTTTTTCTAATTTTTTTTTGTATTCACAACAAAAAAAAGTATAGGGAAAAATCAATGGTGGACAGCGAAGAGAAACCTAAAGTGTAAGAAAAAGAGAGTTGTGTTTATGTGGTTACTTAGAGAGAAGTGTAATCTACGTAGAACTCACTAACACCAGAAGCAGCCCACAACCGTTGATTATACTGATCAACCATTTCATCAGGAACAAACGACGTCCTACAAAGCGGACACGTCTTCTGATCGTGATCAATCCAACGGTCCACACACTCCCTGTGGAACACGTGCTTGCAGTTACGCAACCACCGGATCTCGTCCTCCATAACTAATTCCGTTAGGCAAACCGCGCAGCTGCCAGTTAGTTGAGGCGATGCCACGTCATCGTTAGCCAGGATTTCTCTGAAGGTTACGACGGGGAGGAACTCGCGGATGAGGATGGCGGAGAGGGATGGTGTACGGTCGACGGCGGAGGGGGTCCGGGTTGGGTTGGGGTTGTGGTTGTAGTAGTTGTTGTTGTTGTCGGTGGTGGTGTCGATGAGGAGTTCAGAGAGTCCGAGGAGGCGGAAGAGGTGGAAGACGAGGTTACGGAGGAGGCCGAGGAAGGTGAGTAAGCGGAGGAAGAGGTGAGGGAAGAAAACCTCCGTGTAGCCCACCGGAAAACCCATTGAAAATAGTATGGAGGGTGTTTTTGTAATTTCGGTGTGGGTTTTGTCTGGTTGTTAGAGGAGAGAGAAAGTGGGATGTGTGTGAGAAGGTTCTGACTGGGAGAGAGAGGGTGGGATTTATAGTGTGGAAGAAGAGGAGATTGGGATTCGGTTACTGGGCTGTTATGTGCCCAGTGGTGAAGGTCAAACTAGCATTAACCTGAATTGGGAAATTTTTTAGAGTAATATTGTAAAGAGGAAGTATTAGGAGCCAATGGAATATCTGTACAGTGTGTATAATGAGATTTAAGGATGTTTGATTTAGTAGGATATCAGATATTTATTATCCTTGATACTCAGATGGTTATTCTGGATAGTATGAGTGTATTGTGTTTGAAAAATTAATAGTATTTTATTTTGGATGTTCATTTTTTAATTCATATTGGGCCAAATAAATAACCTATTGTACACATTGTACAAATACTTCATTAGCTCCCTAGCGAATTCGTAAAGAGAATTAATAACCAACTTAGATTCCTCGTGTTAGGTCACTTATTCGCTTAAATCAGTGTCGAAATTTGAATCTTACCTTGTGCAAGTAATAATTTATTGACCAGTAATAGACTTTTAAATAGAATTTAGATCTGTAACGAATTAGTCTTTGATCTGTTGAACTAGAAGATACTGTGAACAACCAAAAAAAAATTCTAAATTAATTTTTTATTTTTTACAAAATATATTATTTTCATCAAAATTTAATTATTTATGTCAAATAATTTATTGGTAATTGTTTTGATATTTTCAAAGTTAGGGAGAATATTATTGTCTACTAAAGTTACATAATTGATATATTTTTAACACATAAAACAATTATATATTTAATTAATTTAACATATAGTTAAAATTTTGATAAAAATAAATTTTTAAAACATGTATTAATTTAAAATATAATATTCTTTATTTAAATAAAATATATAAAAAAAACTTATTTCATGTGTTAAATAATATGTGTACAATTATATTCATTATATAAAAAATTTAAACTTTTTAAAGAATTTTACGTTTTATTATCTATATAATTATTTAATTTTGTCTACTCTTTAGTAGAATTTGATTCGAAAATTGATTTATCTAGCAAAATACAAAAAGTAAAAACTGATTTATTAATTAGAACGTGTTGGATATATATATATATATATGTCTAAAATCTACAATTTTATTGGATAATTCGTATATTTTCAATAAAGAAAAAATAAAGTGAAAATGTATAATTACTTGAGAATTGATATCATCTAGATGAATTATTATATCTCACGTGTCTCCCAATTTATTTATATTCTAAGTAGTAAGTATGATCCAAAGATTTGATTATAAGAAGTGCAGTGCACCCGTGCAATAAGATAGAAGGGTAGGGGTTGAAAGATTTATTCAATTCAATACAAGGCTGCGCTTCCATTATTATTCTCATTCACAAAATTGTTCTAAAAAATTTTAAGAAGGATAACATCTTGTATGCTTTTAGGATTTAAATATTAGTTGTTCTTGTATGGATATCTGAAGGGAGAGTTCGGTTTTTGGGAGTCAACGCCGAATTATTATCTCCGGTGTTGACTTTTGAGTCTTGTGGTAATCTGAACTTTACTTTGAAGGGATATCTAATTGCGTAGAGCATGAACAAAAAATAAAGGAGAAATATAGCTGTAAAGGCACTCCGAAACTTAAGTCAGTTATTGAGAATTCCATGTGTCCCTTTAAGGATATCTCCTAAATTGATGAATAGTTATTGAGTCTCAATAAACAATGATATTCGATTGGACGTTATGATTCTTAGGATGTATTCCGTTAAGCCGAGTTATAACGTAAATTATCGAGTTATAATGTGTAATGCCGAATTATAATACCGATCTTGTAACGGTCCGATCATTAATGATAAAGATTAAAAGTATAATTAAATCGTCATGATTTTAACTTATACTATCTACATAAACAATTTGATCTATAAATTTAATTTAGAGAGTATATGTTAAATGTGCTAAAAAAGGATATGAAAGATGTAAAAATTATTTCTCTTTATTTGAAGATAAGTGACACGTGCTTTTTAATCTTAACCATTATCTTCATTTGTCTGATAATTTAATTATCCATCATAGTCATGTATAGATTCATAATTGACTTTTATACATACGGGCAGACGATAATTAATTAGGGGGGAATCATATACACATGTTTTAATCCAAGGCGTACGTGCGTTGTATATATATTTAAAAAAAAAATATGGAGAGCAATTTCATAGTACATATATAACAACTATATTACGTATCTACTAAAATTAATTATTAAAATCAGTCACTAATATAATAAATTAAATTATATATATTTATATATAAATATACTGTGACTAATTTTTATAATTAATTTTGATATTCAAATAATATTTTTGTATATATAATTACGTTGGTAATTAACATTTTTTTTTCCGGGTGGAACCAAGAGTATTTACTACTCCAATCCAACCTAGCTACCTTATATTGATAATTAATAACATCTTAAATGCTAAAATTCTAACATATAATAGAGGCAATATGGCTATACAATTTAATGATCAGATAGGACATTCTCTTAGTACACTACAGTAGCTACATATATACATTAATTTAATAATTAGCTAATAATAATTATGTTTGCTTTGATTCTGCTTTGTGTTGGCCAGAAGGAGTATATAATATTGTAAATCTACGAAACTAAAAACAATACATTTATTGTACTGAAAACAAGGAGTAAAGGTGCACATTTTGTTTAAGAAATTCTTAACATCTTGCATCACTAACTATATAAACTATTAATTTAGGACCATTTTAATATTGTCTTGGAGACACAACTTAAAAAAAAATATATAAAAAAATACATATTCTATATTTTTTTAACACAATGAAAAAAGATGTATCTTTTTTTCTGTATCTAAAAGAGACTCCAAATATAACTAATAATATAAGATTTAAATTCTCCACACTTATTTAAACAAACGAGTAGTGAGTTGACTACTCGACTAATTCAAGTTAATTTTTTTTGATTGCCCACAGTATTTCTCAATCCGACAGGCCAAGAACTAATCCGTCGGGTCTGTCGCTGGCCAATGAGTTGCTGCATGCACAAGGCGGGATTCGAACCTCCGACACTTGTTTAAGTGGACGAGTGAGCTGACTACTCGACCAACCCAAGTTGGTTAATCCAAGTTAATTTTATTAAGAGTATTACTAATTTACTTGAATACCATGCCATATATCTATAAGTTACTAGCCAAGAATAAATGAATTTGAAAATAATTTTAAGGAAATTGGTTAGAAGTTTACTGATGATAATTGAACATGTAAATTAAACTATAGCTTTTAGTATTTTCCTGTGTATTTTTATTTTTAATTTCATTGGTGTAATTTGCAATTATATTTTAAATATTATTTCCAATTTTAGTCCCATATAAGATTTATTAGTATGTTGAATCATTTTCCTGATTCTAGAAGGACACAAAACTAGAAATTAATGTCCCCAACTGTCTAAACCTAATTTCTACTTTGGAGTTAACTGTTCAGTGTTAATGATGCCTTTCTAATCATCCTCGCTGTCATAAAAATATAGGTAAACGACAAATTTTAATAGGAAAAGATAGATCATATTGACATTAATTTAATTATTAGGTTACTTCTTTTTTTCCAAAAGATAATTATTAGGTTACTTAATATCTTAGAAATTTCAAAATTTGTATTATTTATGTATTTTTTTAATTAAGTTCTCATAAGTATATATCTCTGAATATTCTGTTTTTCTTAATTTTTTTTATAGGCAAAGATCTCATTACAAAAAATTTTAAGTACAAAAAAAATTCCAATCACAATTTTTTAAAATATAGAAATCTATTTACAAAATTGATGAAATTATGAGCTAGGACTTTGTAATTAATTAAATATTTTGAATAATATGGATAAGTTTGCTTAATTAATTAAATATATGCCAATAATTTTGGGTATCATAATTAGAATTCAATTTCATACATGATTATAGATCAGAAAAATTTTTAAGTGTGTCATCATATCGGTATTTGAGTAATTTTTAACCGTTGATCTTACTTATAAATATATATATATATATATATATATATATATATATATATATATATAATTAAGATCAACGGTTAAAAATCACTGATACACCGATATGACGGTACACTTAAAAATCTTCTTATAGATCATGCCTTTTAGGTTGCATTTGATATTATTTTGAAATATAAATATAAAGATAATAAACACATAAATTTATTATGAAAATTGAAATAAATTAAAGCATAAGGCTTATTTTAAAAAAAATATTGTATTTTTTTTTGTACTTTAATTTTTATAAATATGAAACAGAGATCGGAATCTTATAGTGTTCATACATCATATGTCGTTGTCTAATTGTCTTCAATAATGTTATACAAAGCAAAAACAGTTGATTCTTGCTCTCAAAAACTGTGCAATACCGAAATAGAAAAATCTGGAAACTAAACTAAGTTATCCCTTATGGTAATTAACTTTTTAATCTCTAACATTAAAAAGTGTCCCCTCATTGTTCAACTAGTCTTTTCACTCACCAAACTTGATTAATAATTAACTTTAAATGCCCATGGCAAGTGTCATGAAAATGTTTCACTTTAGCATGAAATGGTGGGGGGTTAAAACCGCCCAAGGCATGCATAACATGGGTTATTTCAGGAGAGGAAAACAAGCATAAAAATAAATTAAAGGGGACAGAATTTCCATGCAGATTTAGTTTCATGACATTGAAACTTGGCCTACCTACTTTCACGAAATGTCCTCTAAATTATTGGCATTTACACTGTAGTCAGTACCAATAATATTTAACTAGCTAGTTCAAATAATCTCAATCAATTTGAAATTTATAAAATAATTTTGAGAGTTAAATTAGATTGATTCAATTCTAATATAATATTAAAGTATATCTTGTATTTTAGTATTAATTTAATTTTCATAAATAATACGACCTGTGTTTAGATGATTTTTTAAACAATATTAATTATTTTTGTTGATATAATAATAGATAATTCTTGGATGTGAATTTATTTGGCAAGTGTGGTGTGTATGGTTAGCTCATCTTGACAGACTAGTCCATTTTCGATATTTTGAAGGAACATTTTTAAAGCTGGACAGATGCAACTTGTAACAAAGAGGAGCGCAAGAAATAATTCATATGTTTCTTTGCGATAATTTGAAACTTCTGGATCGAAAGGAATATGAGGATATTTTATAATAAAGGAAAGGGTAGAAGAGATCATTAACATGTCTAGTCTTAGTTACTCGGAGTGGAGGTGTGATGATTTCTTTTGTTGTTGATGGCAATACTGAAAATGACAAAGAAGCACAGTATCGCTTGATAAGTTGCTAGGTCGTTACGATTTATGTTGACTAGTTTTTTCTTTGTTTCTTCGTTCTACTTTGTGTGTTGAGCTCTTTTGTTTAAAAAAAAAAGATAATTTTGTATAATACTTTTGTATGTTGGTAATACATAAAAATTAAATTTTTTAAGTATTTTTTTGGAATTTTTCCTTTTAATTTTTTTTTTGTTTCACACGGTATCTTCCAACCCGATAAATCAAGAATTAATCAGTTGTAGATCAGAGCTCTATTTAAGATTTTGCTGCTGGTTAATAGATTACTGTATGTATAAAGCGGGATTCGAACTCCTGATACTTACTCAAACGAACTAGTGAGCTAACGACTAGACCAACCCAACTTGATTTTTTAACCTAATTTAAGCACTAGAAAGAGAGATGATGAAATAGAAAGTGTGGGGTATAATTGAGAAAAGGTGGAAGTGCATGAGAAGCATGGTGGAGAGGACAAAGGGAATATGAAGAGAGGTATTCATAAGGAAGAAAGTGAAGGATAAGAGACATAGACAACAAAATATGGACCGTCGGTGATGCTAACCCTCGCCAACCAGCACCCCCATCATGGTTGGCCATGCATCACCCCTTTCATTTCAAAAACATATGTGGGATAAAAATAAAGTATATTCAATAACTACTAATTCAGATCAATATTCCAAATCTTCACGTTCATCTTCATTTTCTTCTTCAAAAATTTAATATATCAATTTATATATTTGAAGGTAGCTAAAGGGTAGCAAACAGATTGAAACCTGCTAAATCGACTTACTTATAACTCGAAAAAAAAAAAAAAGACGAATCTAGTTAATATTTTAGAATTGTCAATTAATTCAAAAAATTCGTCTAATTCGCACCGTTTATATAACAGATTTATTCAATAGAAACCATTATTAATGGGACGAATTTTTAGCGGAACAGATTAAGTCGTGCAACTTCTATTTAAAAGATATAAATATGAATTAAGTTAATCTTTTTATTAACTGCATACAAATATTTTATTGGTAATTATTAATATGCAAAAGACAAAACTTGTCACGTATTAGTTTTTAACATATAATATGATTGATCTCATATTAGCAGAAAATTAACAGAAGAAACAACTTTAACTCATATTAATCTCTTTATAGGTGGAAATCAAACTCATATAATACAAGAGGAATTTAGATCTAATTAGTCATATATAGATTAAAAACTATTGAGGCTTGATTGGAATTCAAAATTTTGGGCGTGCCTGGCCAAGCCAAGACACTAATGACCCAAGTGTCACCACCAATCATTATGTGGAAAATTAAAGCATTATGGGTAGGTACGTAAATTCACTATTCAACCATTATAGCATGTTGTATGTTTATCATACTAATTATTTTAAGTATTGAAAATTAATTAGTGCCTAGTGCCTACTGCCTAGTGGCATCAATGTCATTAAGATATGGTATCATTAATTAGATATACTTGTATGGTTATATCTTTCTTCACAACTCAATTATTGAATTTTACCATAATAATAATAAGGATGCCCCCTTAATATAAAAGAATACGATGTTGTTTCATGGAAGAAAGTAAAAAAAAAAAAAAAGAAAAAAAAAAAAACTTAATAAAAGGAGTAAATATTGTTTTGGTCCCTAATGTTGATGGTTAGAATTGAAACCGTCTCCAACGTAATTTTTTATTTAGAATCATCCTTAATATTTTTTTCTGTATTGAAATCATCCTTTTAACTTTGTACAGACAAAAATACCCTTTACCACCACCACCTCCCTTACTCCACCACCACCACCTCCCTTACTCCCATTAAATACTAATAATCAAAATCATAAGCAGAAACAACATCAAATTCTACGAGTACCCAATTCAAAAACATCAAATTCAGAATCAACAATATTAAATTCAACAACAAAATCAACACACAAAATCAAAATCAGAAGCAAAATCAAAGCAGATGCAGAAGCCAAAGCAGAAGAAGAAGCAGATGCAGAAGAAAAAGCAGATGCAGAAGCCGAAGCAGAACTACCGGCAGTTCGTAGACGACGGAGCGACGACGGCTGGGCAGATCGGCGGTGGTAGGAACCCAACTCAACCTTAGATCTCTCTCTCTCTCCTTTGTGCGCCGCCCTCCTCGCGTCGGGCTCCCCCTCCCGACGACGCACTCCACAGCAGCAGAAGCATGCATGAACGGCGGCGACGTCTTCCTCTGTTCGCGGTTCTGGCGGCGGCTCGTGGGCGGACCGGCGACGATGCAGGTGTCGCGATGGTGGCGGCGACTATGGCAGCAGCCTCCTCCCTCCACCGGCGCTCCTCCCTTCCCCTTCCCCCTCCGTTTCCCTTTTTCCTCCCCTCCCCCCTCTGTCCTTTTCCCTTATCTTTCTCCTCTCTTTCTCGGGTCCTTTTCTTTTTTTTTTATAATTTTATAATTTTTTAAAGATAGGGATAATTTTGTAATAAAATAAAAAATTTTATTAAAAAAAATGATTTTAATATGAAAAAAACATTAAAGATGATATTAAATAAAAAAATTATATTGGGGACGATTTTAATTTTGACCCTCAACGTTAGGGACCAAAACAATACTTATCCCTTAATAAAACTTTTACAGGAGAATAAAATAAAGTAAGGAAGTATTATATATAGAGTTAAAATATTCTCTATCTGACCTCATAATGCGGATTAATTTAATTATACTTTTCTCTTTTATTTTCAAATTCATTTACATTCATTTTTTTTCTTATTTAAAAGATATATGTACACCTAAAATTCTGTACGGATAACACTCCCAATTGAAAGTGGGAAACTAACTAGGATCAATGTATATAGCCGGTTCATCCTCTTCTTTTTATATAAATAAAGAAATTAATATAATATAATCATATCCTGTAAATTGATTGAATTGACAAGTTATATGTTTTAGGTCCTTGGTGTTGCTTATGGAAATTAAAGTATAGATGTGTGAGGTTGGATTTTCAGCAATAAACAGTGCTGTAAAAGTAACATATATATGTTCCAAAATGAGAGAAGGATCGGAGGGAGACACAAGAATATTTGTTTTCACAAGTAAAGGAGATTATATATTTGTGAACCAAAAAAATGAAAATGATGTTGAATTGATGTGCTACAAAGTACACAATTTAATGGAACATAAATACTATTCATTTATATAAAAGAAATTAAATACTTCACCTTCATACATTATTAGCATAAAAACCTTTTTTTATGGGCATTATTTATATTAATAAAAAATAACTAATTTTATAATTATTATCTCAAAAGTTATATATATATATATTCTAATAGAATTTAATTTTGATGCACTATCGGTGTAAAATAGTTTTATACATATATCTAATTACGTAATATCACATCAGTAAAAATAACTACCTTTTACATTAACCCTCTGAATGATTATTCGAAAGAATAAAGAGTGAATACCCCACCCGCCCCTGACAATTATCTCGAAAGGATAACGAGGCTCAAAAAAAAAATCCAACTCGACCCCTGATTTTTTTGGGACTGATTAGCCTCTGTGCCAAAAAAAGTATCATTGACTTTTTTTTGACACAGGGGCCTCGTTGTCCTTTCGAGGTAATTGTCAGGGATTGGGTTGAGTTTTTTTTTTTTGTTAAGGCCTCGTTGTCTTTTGAGATAATTGTCAGGGACTATTTAAATTTTTTTCCAAAAAATAAATATAATTATACGACTGTGTAAAATATTTTATACTGTGAGTCCATCAAAATTAAACTCATTCTAATATCATGATTATTGCTTAATATGGTATATAAAACTTTGTGTATCTAGAATAATCATGTTAATAATTTTTGAGGCATATATATATATATATATAATTTAGTGACTTTTTTTGCTAGATGTTTTCCTCTATGTATTACTGAAAAGGATCCGATCCTCACAAATTTAAATTAAGAGACAATAAATCAACAATCTAAGAAAATGTATCCCTAATGTGGAGCTAAATGGGAAGCTTTTGATAAAGTCATGATTTGAAAGGGGTTGTTTTTCCTTCTTTAATTTATGTCATATGTGATTTATTTTATTATCACAAAAGGACTAATGCTAGGTTAACATAAATAATGAAAGGGGTGTAGATAAAAAAAAAAAAAAAAGAGCCAATAATGCATGAACAATAAATGTTTGATCTATGTCCCCCATTTTCACTTCCCATCAAGCATGCACACCACATGCTCAATAGTTTATAATCTTATCTCTTTCTATAAGAATATAGTGGCATTCTTTAACTTGTATTTGACCGTTGATTTGGATCTTGCAAAAAGCTTATTTGGTGGTCCTTATATAATCACCTTAATTAGTCTCCTTTTGCATTCTTCTTGATTTATCATTTCTTTTTCAATTTTTTTTTTATGTGGACATGCTTAATTACTTCATGAATTCAATCAAACTCATGAATTGTATTCCAAACTCACAAAAATTACGAAAAGAAAAGGAAGGAAGGAAGAAGAAGAAAATATGGGCAATATGGTTAAACAATTGGGTCCCCAATTAGAAATTTGTAGTTATAGAGTGATCTTGTTAGGTCTGGGTTTTGGGTTTTGGGCTAATTAACATCCAATTAAACAAAATCCATCATTAGTCTCTCCTTTTTTTTTTCGTTAAAAATTAAAAAATTATAAAAATGACTCTTTGAGCAATAAGGTAAACAATATGAAATAAATTTCAATTCCATTAACTAAGTTGAATTGGTCTAGTAGTTAGATTACTCGTTCGCTTAAATAAGTATCAAAAATTTAAATACTGTCTTGTAGAGAAAATTGATCCAATTCAAATAAAACTGATCAACCGAGCGAAAAAAACTAATAACTGAACAAATCGAAAAAACTGAAAAAAAAATTGTCATTTTTTATTCGGTTTAGTTTGGTGTTCGTTTCGACACCAAAAAACTTAAACCAAACCAAACCGAGTTGGTCAGCAATCAATTGGCCAGGTAAACTCTTAAATGAAATTTCGATCCGCGACAAATTAGTCTTTGAGCTGCCGAATTTGGGGATAGTGTGAAAAAAAAAATCACTTCCATTTTTATTCCATATGTAATGTAAAAGTTGGCAAAATGGATCTACAAGTTATATGGGAGTTGATCTCATTAATTTTGAGATAATACATGATATATGTTTTCCATTTCCCTAGAATAATTTCAACACTTTATTTGTATCAAAGCTGAGAAAAGTATACATAAAGAATTCAAGCTTAAATGTGGTCCTATAAACTTCTAATAATAATAACAATTCGTTTTTCCTTTTGCCTAAAGGCTGTGGACTTTTTTTGAAGAGTATAAAGTAATATATGAATGTAACATGTTTTAATTAACTAAATCTGGAAATTAAACACATGCGACAAAATAAAGAAGAAAGTGAAAAAAAAAAATTTAAAACACATACACACACAAAACAATTAGCAAGTGAAGAAAAAGAAGAAAGAAGAACTAAGTATGAAGAAAAACAAAGACACACACAACAAGCGAAGAAGAAGAAGAATTTATGAAAAAGAAAAATACACACCAATTGAAGGAGAGGAGAAAAAGCACAGAGAAAGAAGAGAAAGAAAAAAGAAGAAGCAGAGGAGGAGATAAATTTAAAAAAAAAAAAACCCTACTTTTTTATGGTGATTTTAACTTATTTGGTTAAAAATTTAGTTACTTAATACTACTCTACATAGATTGACATAAGAACAGAGCTATATGACTAATATATATTATTATTTTTAGTTAGTATTTAATTAATAATAATTTATATTTATATTTAAAAAAATTTTATATAAAAAAATATATAGTTTATATTTATTTTTTTAGAATTTGTATATATGAATAATCAATATAATTTGTATTTATATTTTCTAAAATGAGTAAAGTATCATTTTTGTCTCTAACGTTTGAGGTAAGTCCTATTTGTATCCCTAACGTTTAAATTGTTCTATTTGTATCCTTAGCGTTTATAAAAGTGATTCAATATTATTATACTATCAATTATACTAACAAATCAGATTATATTTTTCAATTATTCTCACTTGGGTATATTCATTCTCAATTAAGTCTCACTTAGATGTGTTCGATTTTAATATTATACTCACTATTTGTGTTTAGATTCAATTATGTCCTAGAAAAGCGAATTATGTATGTGAATGTTGTAGGAATTAGTTTCAACATTTGATGAGCTATTTTTTGGAGTAGATCATCGATTCTATCCCAGACATTTGTATTCTAACTTCAAGAAGAGATTTTTAAAACTCAAACTAAAGCGGTGTAATTGACGGCAGGATAACATTGAATCACTTTTACAAACGTTACGGATACAAATAGGATGATTTAAACATTAGGGACACAAATAAGATTTACCCCAAACGTTGGGGACAAAAATGATACTTTACTCTAAAAATTTATATATATAATAAAATAATAAAAAATTTATTAAATATAAATTAATATTTATACTGGTTAAATAATAATAAAAAATAATTAAAAAATACTGGGCTAATAAGAATTTCTCTTGACACAATAATAATGGAGGTGTTATTGTCACATGGTATATACTGTTCGTACAACTGTTAATGTCACCTGATCTTGATTCCAGAGATTGGTATGCACATTTGTCATCTGGCACTGTCTTTTATATGCTTCCAAATTCAAAAGAAACAAATAACATATAGAAAATATATTTCAATACTTAATTAATTAATAATTTGAGCAATAATATTATTTGAACATATATAGCAAAGTAAACCACACTATTTAATAACAACTTCCATAAATTAAATGACTCATCATTTACTATGTTCAAATAGTATTGTTGCATGTGATTATTAATTGCTAAACAGTTATTTTTTGGAAAAAAAAAAGTTATCAAGTTCAAATTAAATTATGTTTTTTTTTTTGTTTGTTAAAAAAGAGAAGAATACTTAATAGTTTATATAAATATAAACATTATTAGACATTTCTTGCAGCGCATTGTTCACCATGCATAAAAAAAAATGGATAAATGAAATATTGTTTTACACAAAATAATATACATTTATTTAAATTAAAATATAAGGTTACAAATACAAATACATATATATCCACCAAGGCAAGCTGAGACCACTAGCTACTATTATAGAAGTTGAAAGTAAAATTCTCTTTGTAATAGCTTTTACAACATAGCATGATTATAAATTATAATATAAAATTACCAGCTAAAACTAATGGACTCAAAGTGTAGATTTTCAGTTAAACCAGTTGAGCATATAGCTGCAACCTCTTGCCTCATTTTCTTGGGTCCTGAAGCAAAAACTCCCACGCTTGACCCTTTTATTTCAAATAGTATTTCTGCAAGTAAAATAAATAAATAAAAAAAGATTATATTAAAATTAGTGATTTCATTTCATTTCATTCATATATATATAGGAGATGAGACATAATTTTACCTAGAAATTAAATTATAAATTATTATCAAGTTTGTCTTCAACAAAAAAAAAAATGAAAGACATATAATCTATGAAAAATAAAAAATATTAAAAATGTAGGATGTATTGACTTTTCTGATGTCATGCATATAAATTTTGTTTGAATTCTAATATTCTATCTCCGAGATAAAAATACAGAATTTTGTTTAATTGTAAAAATATCGATAAATAAAAATACATTCTCTTTTTCTAAAGACCAAAAAATCTGTAATTTAAATATTTCTTTGAGAACAGAAAATATACGTCTTTATTTTTTCTATTCTAAGAGACAAAATTCAAAAAGTATATAGATTTTAGAAACACTGTCGCTATCTACCGACTTTCTTGTAGTGAAACAAATAAGTTAGCATCTTAATTTTTTTCAGTAAAATATACATCTTTATTTTTTCTATTCCAAGAGACAAAGTTCAAAAGGTATATAGATTTTAAAAAAACTGTCGCTATCTACCGACTTTTTTGTAGTGAAACAAATAAGTTAGCACCTTAATTTTTTTCAGTTGACTTACTATAAATTTGTCATTTTCAAATTCTAAAAGATAGTGTTAGCCTCTTTATTTTAATTTGGTCAATAATTAGGATTAGAATTTTAATTTAATTACTCTTGTAGAAGTATATAGAAGAGGCTTACTTCTTAGGTCAGGTCTTTCACCATAATGAACATTGGTAGCCTGAGCAATTAACTGGCTTGGAAGGCTTTCCAATTCCACATTATGATTCCCTCCATTATTATTGTAATAAACCACTGAGCTTGGTGACACTGTTGGTGATAACCCTTCCAAATGTTGAACTTGATTATTTCCTTTCTTAGCACTTAATTTCTTGTTCCAAAGAACACCTACACTAGCAACTATGGCTATGGACACACACATTACTAGCATGTTAATTAAAGCCTTCAAAGAGTATGAGAATATTCCATTTGTGTTATGATCTTTAGGGAAAATGTAGTAACGTGTAATGATCCCAATTAAAATAAGAAAAATGATGAAAGAACTTGAAATTATAGCTCCAAACCAAAGCCAATTATTTGGGCCTAATATGGCATATATTGGGGCATCATTTGGATTAGGTTTGAACCATTTTGTTTGAAGGTTGATTAAGGTATTTGATTTGAACTCCTTGTCTCTTGTGATGTAGGCTTCAATTTGTAACTCCAAATTGGAAATTTCAAATGGGGTGCCAGAAATTGGGAGGATCAAGTCTAACATTGAGAGAGATGAAGTGTTCTTGAATGCACAAATTAGGAGTATTTTTGGGGTTTTGTACTTGAATGTGGTGCTAAGATAAATTAAGTCCCTAATGATGGAGATAAAAGGTGTTATGCCACTTCCTCCACTAACCATAACAAGTGAATCATGCCTGATAAAAATATAAAAGAAAACAATAATTATTAGTGATTTAGGAGAAATTAATAAGTTAGCGTTTGGAAGAGAGACAGAGACTGAGAGACAGAAACTGAAATAATTAAATCTCAGTATTGTGTTTGGTGTAAAATAAGAGACAGAGATCGAAATAAGAATGAAATTCTAATTTAATTTGCACAAAGAGTAAAATTGAAATTAATTAATTGATATAAGAGTATTTTAGATATAAAATGTTATTAAAACTTCAGTTTCCGTCCTAAAAAATTTTAGTCCTCTGTGTCTCCATTTTTTAGAAGTACTGAAATACTAAAATTTTGAGAACAGAGACTAAAATTTTAGTATCAATATTTGGACCAACAAATATGATATTGAGTCACAATCTTCCGATCTCCATCCCAATACCTCAAAATAAACGTTACCTAAAGTATGCTTAATTGGATTCAGTTTTTATTTTATTTTCATGTCCATTATTTTTTATTTTTAGCATTTTAAGATGAAAAATAAAAATTTATGAGTAAAAATAGTAAAAATCAAACTTTACTATTCATTTACAACATCCTGACAAAGCAGAACATGTAGGAAATCAAAATAAAAATTAATAAAACTACTTTTTTTTTTTTTACAAAATTCTAAAGTAAATAGCAAATATAAAATTTACAATAAAACCTCAAAACATGCACTAAAGAGTTTAGTCAAATAAACATAATAAAGAATTATTGATGACAAAATGATTTTGAATTAAATTAAAGTTGATGAGTTTTGCTAATGATATATGATTATTATACCTTAGATAATTGGTTGATGCAGGTCCATAAGGGCCTTCAACAGATACATCAATGTGATCAATTGTAGGTGTTGAGAGCATTTGGTACAATTTTTTGGACCAAGTTCCTTCACTCTTAATAACAACACTAAGCTTTTCTGGCTCCAATTTGCTACTTGAAGTAATGGTGAATGGATGCCATTGTAGCTTTGATATGCTTCGTATATTTATGAACATAACACTTGTGGGAGTGTAACTTAACTCTGCCAAAAAAGGAAAATAATAATAACACACTACATTAATTTTGAATGTACTAAATTATTTAGGTGGATACTATCATAAAGATTTTACTATTGTCTTTATATAAAGATGCTTCTCACTACAAGAGAACCAGGAAATAACAGCGGTTCCTGGAGTGATTTGCGGCAGTTTCCGACCGCCGCGAAACGGGATTCCAGCGGTTTGTTAAGCATCGCCTATTAGGGGGTGGTTATATGATTTTGCGGCGCTTCTCAGGAACCAAGATCTTTTTATCATTAAATGATGAATTGTATGGTTTGATTTTAATATGTTACAAAAGACAAAAGTGTTATTTTTTTAAAGTGTGACTAAATAAATAAAATACACTTTTAACACAAAAATCTTCATAAAAAGATATTTTTAGCATCTTCATTTGAGTAGTTCTCAATTATTTAAGTACTAGCGAGATACTTTGGAAAAAAAAAGAAATAATAAAAAAGATAAATTGCATTTGATATTAATATTAGAGATGTAACATAGAATTCAAAGATAAGATAAAAAATTTGTCTCTCTTTTATCTTCACATTTTAGAAGGACAACAAATAAATAAAATTTGTATGTTTGGAACAAACTCTATTGTATATTTATCTTCAATTTTAAATATATTCTAATATTTTTTTATTTGCATTAGCACTATTAATTTTTTATAATTATATTTTTTATTTTATTTTTTTAATAAAATAAAAAATGAAAATAAGTTAAACTTTTTATTATTTATTCTATTTTATATTCAATTTATCATCAAATAAAATATAAAATACTAATTTTTATGTTTATATCTTTTATGTTCTGTATTATTTGTTCTGAAAACCAAACAGAGTTGAAGTGTCTTAAGGAAGCTATGTACCAAACTAAACAGAATGGTAATTAAGGATGTTGATGACTATGTTAATTAGTTACTTACCAAGGGTTTTAGAGAAGTTGAGTTCTATGGTATCACAAGGCAAGACACGAGCAGAAACCAAATGAACATGGGTTCTTGACTGAAGAAACCTTAGGAAACGATCAACCATGAAGATGTAGAAACCAGGGAGCATGATGCTTGCATAGGAAATTCCAACATGGAAGATGAAGAAGAGCATGAAGAATATGTAGAGGTAGTGAGCATAGAAGAAAAGCTCAAAGAATTTTCTTCTAATGCCAGGAATTGTTGCAATCCATAGGATCAAACCACATACCAATGAAATCTCTCCGGCCACATTTGATATCCCAATTTTCTCCCATTTCACCATCTATGAAAAAAAAAAAATCACTCAATTTGATAGAACAAAAAGAATAATTATTATAGAGATTCGAGATAGACTATACAATATGTTTTTCGTCAATTATCAATTATATTATGTGTACATTGAAAATTTTGTCCAATTTATTTAATTTTTGCCTTGTTTAATTTCCACCACATACAAACACTAGTCTACTCTTTCTCTCTGATCATAATTTATGAAGCAGAGACTTTTTTTTTAATTTATTGTATTTATGTATTAGACGTATTTTGGATACAATACTCATTAACATTCATCTAATACGTGTCTTCTGTGTCCAACTATATCTTAATAAAAAATAAAATTTTTTTTCCAAATATGTTTGGACACATCTAAATACCATCTTGTATCAGCATGTCCAACTTTATTCTTAACATATATTTTTGAAATGAATTTAGAAATAGTATATATTATTAATTATTAAAACAAAAAAATTAAATACTTTATATAATTAAAAAAATAATTTATATTTTAATATCAATAAAATACCAAAATATCATTATAATTTATCTAAAAAATACTTTATATATATATATATATCGTATTCTCATGTCTTATAAAAATTTTAAATTTGTGTGTCAGCGTGTTATGTGTCATATCGTATCGTGTCAGTGTCCATGTTCGTACATCATAATTCATAACTAATTGTCTTTTAAAGTTAATTCATTTTTCCCAACAAATATGGTCAATTTAGATTTTAAATTTAGTATTAGCTCACTTTTTTAATCTAAGTTTAATTATTTTACAAATTTTTATTATTTTATTAAATTTTTAAGTTAGATTCTTATAATTTTAAAAAGCTATAATTGAGTTCTCTATTGGATAAATAATTATCCATATGCAAATGAATGAGAGTATATAATTGTTAAATTAACCTGAGAAATTTGGTTGGTGGCAGCCCAAAAAATGATGTAGGAAACGCCATGGGCTGTGAAGAAAGTGAGAACCAAATGTCCAAGCCATATATGGTATTTAATGCAACTCTCAGAGGTGAGGCCAAGAAGTGGAAGCACGGGGGAGGCACGTGACACAGGAAAGAACAAGAATGCCAAGCATATGTTACCAACCAAACCCAATATTAGTCCTGCGTCCTCCAGTTTCAATTCCCATCTGCCAACACATCAAGAATCACCACCACATTAAATAAGATGGAAGTTCGTGCAGGTTAAAATAGTGTGATCATAGACTAAGTTATAGTCATAATTTTTATTCGTGACCATAAAATAAATTATTGTCACAATTAAAAACCGTGGTCTAAAGTATTAGATAAAAAATATTATAATTGTAACTAAAAAAATTGTAATCATAGATTAAAAAACTATAATCATAAATTTATGACCACATCAAAAAAAATAAAAAATAATGACCATAAATTTATAGTCACGCTTTTTACTACTATAGTCACGGTTTTAAACTCTTATCAGAAATAAAAAAATACTGTAGTAAATAAAAAAGATTAGTTTATTTTATAAGTAATCATTAATCATTTTTCTTTCTTCATCTTGGTTTAATCGAACTGAATATTTTTAATTGAACAGAATATATGATATATTTCAATATTTAAGTTTGAATTTTCACATGAAAATAATTCTAAATCCAAAAAATATATATGTTTTGAAAATAAGTTTATCATGAAATTAAAGAAATAATTTTCTTTTCTTTTTTTTTTTTAAAATAGAATGTGACTGTTGTTATGAACCTATGAATTTGTTGTCTTTGCAATTTTTTTATATTTTGCCTTAAGAGAAAACATTAACACAGGGTTTGGACCAAATAAAACAAAATTCACAAAGACCAAAACTAATAATAATAATAACAACCAAATTTCAGAGAAATAAAAAGATATTTAGACCTTTTATATTTAATGTAAAAATAACAATAATGGTAGAAAATAATGAATGAAAATTCTTACAGTTTTACACCAAATTGTGCTGCTGATTTTTGTGTGATTAGAGCAAAGAAGTTGTGCAAGTAAGAAGCAAAGGACCAAAGTAGGAGTCCAATAAACATTAACAACATTGCTACCTCTGTTCCAGAAACAATTCCAAGAGGCCCTTTTACAATAAATGGACGCTTCCATATTGTTTCCTTACCTCCTTTATCATCATTCCTATTGTCACATCTGATGGTAAAATAAATAATAAATAAGTCATAAAAAAAAAAAACTAATCATTAAAAATATAATTAAAGGAAAAGTTTCAGGGCAACAACTTTTAAAAAGTTGGTCAGCATTTAACCATCAAAAGAAAATTGAATGATCATACACTATTGGATTTAATCTCACACTATTAAAAATATTATTGATGACCAATTAATAATTACAAAACACAAAAATTGTTGCCCCTAACACTCCTCGTAATTAAATACTAAATTCTTATCTTATATAGTGAAACTAATTTTTTACTCTTTAGCATGTTCATTATATTAAAAGAAAAAAGAAAAAAGAAAAAAGATAGAGATGAGCAAGTAAAAGATTTAAGTGAATTTATTTAGATAAATAATGATTATTACCTATCCATGTTGGAATCATTTGCTTTTTTGACTATATGGAGGTAGATACACCCAAGAGAAGCTATGAACAATACTGGAAAAGTATAAATCAAAAGTGTTGTACCTGCAAAATTATATGTAAATAACACCATGCACATGGTGAAAATGCAAACAAATTATATATTCAAGAGTGAAATAATAATAATAATAATAATAATAATAAAATCTTATCCCATATGCATTAGGTGGGATTGATCGACTAATAATAATAAGGTTTAATTGGTCCGTTAGTTCCTGTAATTTTACCAAATTTTCAATTATGTCCTTATACTTTTTTTTTCTTTCAATTGGGTTCTTACACCGCTTTTAATTTTGTAATTACATCATTTTCATGTTAAAAATGTTAAAATTAACATAATATTTTTACCAAAATACATGGATCAAAGATTTAATTAAGTTTTTAATTATAAATACTTTCAATTTGTAAAAAAATATTTAGTTAACTCTAATATTTTTTACACTAGCTAGGAAGGACTTAATTATAAAACTAAAGCAGTGTAGAGACTCAATTGAAAGGAAAAAAAGTATAGGAATCTAATTAAAAATTTGGTGAAAGTATAAGAACTAACAGAGTAATTAGATCTAATAATAATAATAATAATAATAAAACAAAGTGTTATCCCACTAGGTGGGATCGAATAATAATAATAATAATAATAATAATAATAATAATAATAATAATAATAATAATAATAATAATAAAATTACCCTGTGAACCAAAATAGGTTGAGGTAGTTGTCTTTGCTCTGAGATGAGGTAGCCATGTTTGTCTGAAAGTACTTGTAGGCATCATTATCCAAATGAAAATCCAACCAAGAAGAACAACCAGCACCACCAGCCTTATTGCATATAGAATCATGTCATATTTTACTTGAGATGGTGACCTTTTCAGTATTTCTTGATCTCCCATTTTTCTTTTTTTTTTTTTCCCTTTTTTATTTATTTATTTTTTTGTTTTAAATATATATATATGTTAACTCAAGAATGTAAGATATGTAATGTATGTTTCTTTGGGGAAAAGATGAGTCTCTCTAATGAGGAGAATCTGAGTGAAAGTTCAAGTGTATATATAGTACAAGAATTAAGGTTATAATAATAATATAATGGAATGAACAATAAGTACAAATTAAACTATAGGAATTAATTGGATTGGGACAGCAGAAGAAAAAAAAATAAAAAATAAAAAATAAAATAAAATAAAAAAGAAAAAAGAAGCATGGTTCATGTGTCCCATGAAACAGTGTCTGGAATATGATATAGAAATTTAGAAATTATCAATGTTGCATCATTGTATCATGCACAAACCATGCATGCATGTGGATCAAAGAGTTGACAATCTTGGATTTGATTATATTTAGAACTAAATAATTTCTTTCTATATTTTTGTAAACTAAAATAACTGTAATTGATTTTTAATTTTTATGTCACCTCCAAATAGGATAAGAAAATTAAGTTGGTGAAACTATTGTGGTTGATAAGTTAAGATTATCCACGCTCGTGCCTTACTATGGAAAAAAAAATCTATTTATATATTAAAATTAACTACCAAAATTAATTACTATATATTTGTGTATAAATATATGTCTTGTTTAATTTATTATAGATAAAAATAAAACAAATACCTATAAAAAATATTAAAGACAAAATTAGAATAAATTAAATATTACAAATATTTTTAAATAATATTAAAAAAGAATATACTTTATCCAAAATTTAATTATAATTGATTCATTATTTTCTGTATCTACATATATACTCTTTACTTTATCCATTTTATAATTCATTAGAATAAAATACCTTTTTTAATAGATATAAGATAGGAAACTCGAACCCGCAACCTCTTAATTGAATATGGGAAGACTATGTCATTTGAGATATAACTCATTAGCAATATTCTTTGACAATTAATAGTAACAAAAAATGTTTTTGTTATTCAGTGACAGCCTATTGTATTAACATCTTTTCCATTATAAGGAAAAGTCAATCCAAATAAAAAGTATGTATTTTTCTTATTAATTTATCATCATAAAATAAGCATGTATATATACATGAACTAACACAATAATAAAATATATCCATTTACTATTCTAAATGGCATGGTTTATGCTAAATGTAAAAAAAAAAAATACTATATATATATATATATATATATATATATATATATATATATATATATATATATATATATTCCATTTGTGAGGACTTAAACCACTTTTGAATTATTAGTAAAATGCTTTTTAATTAAAGTATAAGGTGTTCTAATCGACCCTCATAACAATCTGAACTTGCTAATTCCTTTGCCTAAAAAATAATGCCTCTAATATCTAATCTCAAATCTTATACATTTTCAGAAAGACTACGTAGGATGCTCATGAACCTTGCCTCTATTAAAATTCTCTGATGTGTACTTCACCTTCATTCCACGAATAAATGTTTTATATATAATATTTTGGTTTTTTTAGACTTTTCTTTCGGTCATATGAACAAGTAATCACATTAATACCGCATGATTAACCAATTCTTGGGGCCTTGGGGGGAAGGTCAACCTTAAAGCGTGCATCTCTATATATCTCATGTTAGTTCTGAACAAAATGATTCTATAAATAAACTTTTATTCCATGGAATTAAAAAAAAATTTAAATAATCTTTTAGAAATTAAAATTTATGATATATAAAACACTTGGAAGTACGGTACAATATGATACGATATGAAATACGTGGACAGATTAAATTTTTTAGAATAAATATTCAAGTTGATTTCTGAGAAATTTTAGATCAGATACATTGTTTATCAATAAATTTTTAGTTTTAAATGTCATTGAGAATTACTTTTGTGAGATAGATTGGTCGCAGCGTCATTTAAAAAGAGGACTAATTTATTTTAGAGTCTATCTTTTGAGAACCTAATTGTGTTATAATAAAATTTGTTAAAAATTTATTTGTCTAACATGTATATTAAAAAATTAACTGAAAGTGATAGAGAAATTAATTTGTCTGACAAAAATAATTTTCGAAGATTTTTACTGAATAAAAATTTGTTGAGAACAAAAAATATCCGACTTAAAATTCTTTACAAAACAATTTAGTGGTGAACTCAATTTTTTAAATAATAGGACCTAGACGTGGGATATAAGAATACATATTCTCAAGATTCATAGGGTAATCAAACAATTACAAATTTCAACCTATAAATATTGAATACCACTAATACTCAAATAATCAAAGAGGAAGAAGAAAGGATAGCGAAGAGTGAGTAGAGAGAGAGATGAGTGATCTGATTTTTTATTTGATCAAGTGAAAGTTAGTTATAAGGATAGTTAGGTTGTAGCTAGATATAGAAAGGGTATCTGTCAGCTGTCATTAACTAATACTTAGTTGCTAATTAACTAGCTTAAGCTCTAACCAATTATTTTCATCCCACATTTACTCTATCATGAATTACCCCTGCTATTCGATGAATGTGTTTAATTTAGTAGGAATGAAACTCAACAATTTTCATCACATGCCAAACATGCATTATTGCGCAACACCATATTAGTCAGTTCACCGTAAACTTGTTTCACTCGTTTTCAATGTATATTTTATATTTTAATATATATATTTTATATGAGTGATTGGTTTTTTGTAAGTATAGTATGATTAAATTATTTTAGGTTCAAAAATTCATAAATAAGAACCAACTTGGGTTGCTCGAGTAGTTAGCTCACTCGTCCGCTTGAACAAGTGCCAAGTGTTCGAATTCCGTCTTGATTAGAAGCAAACTCTTAAATAGAACTTATGAGACGGACTAGTCTTTTAACTTTTTGGGTTTGAAGGATTACATACAAAACCAAAATATAAAAAAAAAAAAAAATCATAGATACAAAGACCGGTAAAAATTCGAAGGAGAAAATTTTAGGAGTAAATTAATAGTTTTACGGTTCTACCAAACTTGAGTGGAATTACTTTTAATAGTTCTCTCATCCCTACAAGTACTTCACGTTTCAGAGACTTATCAAAGGAAATTTGGGTTCCTTGTTTAGGGAAGAAAAATAGGCCATAAGAAGATTTTTATTCACAAATTCAACTATTACTGCATTCAAGGCTCAAATACTGGCGAAATCTTCATTAGATCCATTGAAGAATCATCCTACACATGTCCAGATAGTTTCTGCATTTTTGTGGAAGTGTTTCATAGCCGCATCAAAGACACAATCTGGAACTCAAAGGCCTTCTATGGTGACTCATTCGATGAATCTTTGCCGAACAATGGACGAATCTCTACGTCCTGAGAATTCTATAGGGAATTTGCTATGGTTCACACCAGCAGAACACGAGTGAACATGAGTTGAGTTTGGATGAGTTGGTGAGTAAATTGAAGAACTCAATCCAAGAAGTTGATAAGGATTTTATTGCAAGATTGCAAAGTGACTAAGAGGAAAGTTCAATTATAGAAGATGTTCTTAGGAATTTTGGCAGTAAAACAAGGGAACTTTGGATTCTATGATGCAGATTTTGGGTGGAAAAAACCTATGTGGGTGAGTCCTATTGGTTTAACAAGTACTTATGTGTTTACAAATATGATAATATTGGTTGATACTAGGTTTAAAGATGGTATAAAAGCTTGGGTTTCCATGGATGAGAAGAAAATGAAGCATTTGGAGTTATTCACTGAATTGCTCAGTTATGCAACTCTTGATCAAAGTCCTTTGGTAATGGGGTCTACAAGGTCTAACTCAAGATTATAGGCTTGTAGTTACATCTTTAGGTGAATGTTATAATAAGAATAATAATACTAATGTATTATTTCTCTGTTTAAAAGTTCTACTAGCAAAGCATTTTTTGTGTTCATGCAATTAAGAAGAGGGTTTAATAATGTCCTATACATAGTCAAAAGAGCATGTAATTTCCATGGTATCAGAATTCCAACACAAAGGAAATGAAATATATTAATCTGTATATGTTTCACTGCAAAATGAACTAATATTAACAGCTACAAAACTACACTATCATAACCACTACCAACAATACTACCCTGCCATTAATCACTAATAATTCCACTAATTTTTGGTGTAGTGGATATACCTCTCACTTTATCACTTTACCCATCTCCTCACATTAGAGGATCTTTTTCCAAACAGTGACATTTGAAAAGGAGGTGGGAAGCTAAGTATGAAAAGATAGATGCCCAAGTTTTTTCAATAAAGTTCAAGTTACGTGATTAATAATATTGATAAAATCCAAGAACTTGACCAAAACTACAATCAAACTTCTTGTAATAGATAAAGCTCTTATGCTACATATACTCCTTAAAACTTTAAGGAAATAAATTTACACTATTGCAAACAGCTATAACTTTTCATCTAATAGGTAGCGCTTAATCCAAAACTTGTGAAGTTTGTATCTAAGCAAGAAATGATGCTTTAAAACTCGAAAAGCTAGAAAAGTTACCATTAATTTAGATCCTTGAGTTCATAAAGAAGTTCAAAGTTGGAGCTTTAATCTCTACCAAGGCAAAATTTGATCCATGCCAATAAAGTATTAACAATTCAAATATTACCACTGAATACATAAGTTACATGCCTATATTCGAAATCATAGCAATTTTGATAATAGAATGAAACCTGCAATATTACACAGCAAATTGAACAAAGGTTTGATATTCACACCTAGTACCTAGTAATACAGGAACTTTAAATTATTGTTGATATTGCAAAAAGTTTCTTTACCTTCTGATTAAGTCTTAATTTCATTGTCTTCGGAAGCATTCATAGGCAACCTTGACCATGGCACATAGTTCCTGGAATCGATAATCTTCCTACGAACCACAATGAAGATGCTCAACAAAATGCAGATAGCAGCTATAAAAGTAAGCAAAATGCTTTCATTTCCACTTGCCCAGTTCTTGAGAACAAAACCAGCACAAACTTCGCCATCAAGACTATTGTGAGAATTGTTCATCTTCATAACCTCAACTCCATTTAAGATAGCATCATAGACATATGGAATGCTGCTATTTGACGGGCCAATGGCCACACTCAAGTTTTCAATTCCATTTCCATCCACGATAAAGTCGGCATAAAATGGTGAAGCCAATGAACCAGTGATTGACGATAGATCCAAATCTTGCAATGCTAGGTAACCATTGACATAAACATTGAAATAGAGCAAACCAAGTTGAATACTAGCAATGTCACAGAAATGCAACCTCACAAGGTACTTATAACCTCCAATTATTGGAAACTCCCATGTCACATTAACATTAGGAACAGAATCATTGTTACTCTTGATCAACCTTGCACTATTGTACATATTATCTGGTCCAACTTCGCGGCTAGCTCCTCCAGCATGGTACTTGATCCTACCACCAAAGTAAAGCCTTTCAGATCCAAAACTCGATCTCAAGAACTCGTTATCAGGAATCCAAGTCCTCCACAATGAATCATTGAATGGTGTAATCTTAGGACCCCCAACAGTGACCCTATACACAACTTCAAGAGCTTGGTTGCTTAATCCATTGAAATTCTCAATACCCTTTGAACTAAGGTATGTTGCAGTTTCAGGAACAAGGTCCTTTGGTGCAGAAATCACCTCAATTGCATTCACGAACGCCAATCTGGAATCTTTAGTTGGAACAAAATGAATCACTAGGTGCTCCTCATTGAGGACTTTTATCAAATACTCGGTGATCATGGGCTTTTCACTACTAATCACTCTTCTAGAGTTGCTTAAAACAACAACACCATTAACCAAGACGTGAAATTGAGATTGACCCAGATCATATCTTGTTGAATTGAATGCGAAAAAGTGAAGACGTACCATGTGTGTGCCTTGTTCCTTGATGGGGAAAACGTACTTTGTTGGTTTGTTGAAAACCATGGCTGTACGGTAGATTGAGGGCAAATCGGGAAAATTGCCTTTGTTTCTGAGTGGGAAAGCTCCGTTTGATGATGATGGTAGAGGGGAGTGGTGGTTGCCGGAAAGATCTCCGGAGAACCGACGGAAGTCAACGGCGGTGGTTGACTCGGAGGAGCCGCAGTTGATGAGGTAGTTGTCTATGGGGGAGAACATGTGTGAGAGAACGGAGAGAGTTGAGCAAGAGAGGTGGAAGAAGAAGAAGAAGGAGAGGACGCGCGTGGGGTGGCGCGTGAGGGCCATGATGCAGCTTGAAAGGATGAAAATGAAACAGAAGAAGTCGAAGAATGAATGAACAATGAAGGGAATGAGTTGTGTTTTGATTGGAAGAGAAATAGAGAGAGAGAATGAGTCAGTGAAAGTGAAGAGCGCGTTGGAGTTGGGACCCACGCGCGATGTGCGTGTCTGATAAGAAGTACTTCTCTCCAGAGACAATAGATGCTGTTAGATTCGCTTAACACCTCTGTAACTTATGTCATAGGTTGTCTGTGTGGTTTGCTAACTTTGCTTCAGTTGTTTACTTTAATAACTCAGAATCTGAGATAGATTCATCTTGAAAAATGTCTTAACAAGAGGATTGAGGCATTGATGGGTTTATCTGTTACTAGTTACTACTTTAAGTTCATAAGATCCGTGATTTTAAGGAAAAATTTAATTGTTTATTTTATTTCTTAATTTATTGAAAAACTAATATCAAATTACCTAATTAATTTTTTTATTAATATTAAATGTTATAAAAAGTAAATGTTTTTTTATTAGAGTAATGACTGAAATTAGTGTTAAGTAATTTTTCATTGCAAAAAACTTTAGTCTTCAATAAATATTTTTTATCAAATAATTTTTTAAATTCTTGTTTTGTTAGATAAATTAATGTCTATATAAATTTTATTAAATAACAGAAAATTTTTACCTAATTGTCTTATTTTTTACTATGAGTGATGGGGACCATAGTTATTTAAACTCTAATTGGAGACCAAATAATTTAGCTTAAACTTAATAATAGTTAAAGGCAAAGCTCGCCGCTCTTCTTAATAAATGTGGTTAATTTAGTAGGTATGAAACTTAAAAATTCTTCTTCCGTGCCGAACATGCATTATTGCTAATTCCACAATACCATATTAGTTCACAGAAAAGATTCGCGAATTCTTTTTCCTGTGTGAGAGAGAAGAGTGTATCTCAAAATGGTGTGAGAAGAGAGGTGCTTTATTTTGCTATATTAAGATAAATTGGTGCTTTCGATTTATTTTATTTTTCAAATACACAATCACAAATCGGATGGTCCGATTTGCATTTTCAAAAATAAAAAATTTTAAATGTTAAAATCGGACTCTCTGATTTGTAGTTTATTTTTTTAAACAAATCGGACCCTCCAATTTAAGCAAATATCAATAAAAAAAACACCATATAAAAAAAAACAGCTAATCTTCTAATAACAATGTATTACATATATTTAATCAATATAAAAAAAAATTAGCCGAAAAGATTTCATGGTATTTCACATAAATTTATAAATGTGATTTACCATTGAACATATAGTTTAGCTTACAAGAATTTGTACCTGTACAATTAATTAATTATTTTAGGTTCAAATTTTAGATACAGAAGACCTGTTAAAATTTAACACAAAAAATTTACTAATAAACTATGGTAATGTTAGAAAGATAATAACATAAAATTATTTTATTTAACTTAATATTTGTAAATTTATACGTATAATATTTATAATTATATATTTATTATATTTAATATTACTCAACTATTTTAACAAAAATTAAGAAATATAAAATAAAATAAATTTAAACTATTTTATACTATATTTTATTATTTCTCAAATATTTTTTAGTAAATTAATAATTTTACTTGACTTGAATGAAATTATTTTTAATAAGAAGACACATAGATGACTAATCAACTTGATTTAATTCAGTGGTCAACTTGAATTGATTCGGTGGTCAATTCACTCGTCTATTTAAATAAATGTGACGAATTAGTCTTTATATGGTGGATATAAAAAAATACCTAACAAAAGAAAGAGGACATGTATGCTTTAATGATCACTTGATCATAAGTTCTTCTAGAAAGTAAAGAGGTCTAATGCAGTATATATAGAGACATATAAACGAGATTAAAATTCACAACTACAATATAACTTTCCTTCTCAATCTCTTCATAAGCTATATAAAGCTCATTATTTTAGGTAAACAATGGAAGAAGTTAAAGTTGAAATCATTTCTAGAGAAAATATTAAACCTTCTTCTACACCCTCTCACCTAAAAACCTTCAAACACTCCTTTTTAGATCAACTTGCTCCTTTTCCTTATGCAAAAGTCATCCTATTCTACGCCTCACAAAATCTCTCTGGATTCCCTAAGAGATTAGAGTTACTTAAACAATCATTATCTGAAACACTAACACAATTCTATCCTCTTGCTGGAAAGATCAAAGATAATTTGTCCATTGATTGCAATGATGAAGGTGCTAACTTTGTAGTAGCCAAACTGAATTGTCCTATTACAAAGTTTCTAAAGAAGCCTGATTTGAATACACTGAACAAGTTTCTTCCAACTACTCCATACATTGAAGAAACAATGATAGGAGCTTATGTGACTAATATTCAAGTTAATGTCTTTGATTGTGGTGGAATTGCAATTGGATTTTGCATTTCTCATAGGATCATTGATGGTGATTCACTTGACACCTTCCTGAAGGTGTGGACAGAAAGAGCAAGCTGCAACCACAATTCAAAACTATTGACAAAACCAAATTTTGCTACAAGTTCCTTGTTCCCTACAAGTACTTTACATTTCAGAGACTTGTCAAAGAAAACATGGGGTTCCATTTTTAGAAAAGGAAAATGGGTTACAAGGAGATTTCTGTTCAAAAATTCAGCTATTGCCACTCTCAAGGCTCAAATAGTGGCAAAATCTTCATCTGATCCATTCAAGAATCATCCTAATACTCCTACACGTGTTCAGATAGTTTCTGCATTGTTCTGGAAGTATTTCATGGCCGCATCCAAGGATCAATTTGGAATTCAGAGGCCTTCTATTCTGCTGAATACGATGAATCTTCGCCGAAGAATGGCAGAGTCTCTACATCCTGAAAATTCTATAGGGAATTTTCTGTGGTTGACAATTTCAGAACACAAGAGTGAGCATGAGTTGAATTTGAATGAGTTGGTGAGTAAAGTGAAGAAGTCAATTGAAGAAATTGATAAGGATTTTGTTGCAAGGTTGCAAAGTGAAGAGGAAAGGAGATCAATCAGAGAAACTTTTTTTAGGAAAATGAGTTTGTCTAATAATAAGGGTGATGAGGTATTGGAAGGATTAAATGTTAATAGTTGGTGTAACTTTGGATACTATGATGCTGATTTTGGATGGGGAAAACCTATGTGGGTGAGTAGTGTTGGTGTACAAGGTAATTCAGTGTTAGGGGATAAAATAACCTTGGTTGATACTAAGTTTAAAGATGGTATAGAGGCTTGGGTTACCTTGGATGAGGAGAAAATGAAGTATTTGGTGTCAAGCACTGAATTACTCACTTATGCAACTCTTGATCCAAGTCCTTTGGCAATGTCTAACTCAAGGTTATAGGCATGAATCTATTCATTTTCTTTTTTATCATTAGCCACATCTTATTCATAAGAGGAAGTACAGAGAGCCAATGAAATATCTGTACAATGGGGGTTTAGGGATATTCGATTCAATAGGATATCAGATGTTTATTATTCCTGGTCCGGATGGTTATTCTAGATAGTATGGATGTATTGTGTTTAAGAAATTAGTAGTATTTTATTCTGAATGTTCATTTTTTAACTCATATTATGTCAAATAAATAGCTCATTGTACATATTATACAAATAATTTATTGGCTTCGTAGCGAAATTCTATTCATAATAGAAGAGAAAGAATTGACTAAGTAATAAAATTATTATAGTGTGTTTAATTTCATGTTTTAGTCAAAACTTCTTGTAATTCTCACAATAAGGTGGGGTAATAATGATTATTATTTATTGAGCTCCATCTATTATATAGTAAAGAAAAATGAATCTATTTGATGCTTTAATTAAGTAGTCTTTTTGGTTTGGTTTGTAAGTTTTTCATACTTAGGATGTTTTGAGATTTTGATTTTTTCTCTCCTTTAAATTGATGTTAAAGAAAAAGTGAATATAAGAAGTTTGTGTTCATGCAATTAAGAAGAGAGGCTAATAATAACATGTTCTACAGATATTAGTCAACAGAGCTTATAATTCCCATAGTATTTGTCTATTTGAACTCCGAGACAAAGGAGATGAAATATAATGTGTATATTGATATGTACATGGCAATTTTTTTTAAATAAATAATTTAATTATTTTAATTACCGAAATATGTAATTTGTAGCGTATTTATATCGCAATGATTTATGTCGTTTATACTATAAATGATGTAGAATGGTGATGGTGTCGTGTGGGAGAGAGAACCTGCGGCGCCCAGTGATGGCGCGGTGAGTAGGATGGCAAGGTGAGAAGGAGAATGGCGGGGAAGGTGGCTGGGTGCAGAGAGGAAGGAGAGAACAGAGAAGGGGGGTGTTGGGTAGGGGTGAAGGACTGAGGTTGAGCACAGCGGCAATAGTGAGGGGAAAATGAATTAAGGTTCTCAAATCTCACTTTTTCCATATACATGGGATGAAATGACTAAAAAATCAAAGTGAGAAATAAACTATATAAGGGTGTTTAAGGAATTTAACGTATTCGGGAACGGAAATCTCTGCTTGAGTCTGGCACAGCGGCACTTATCTTAGGAGAATTTTGTCCCCCATATCCGTTTTCACAGAAAAAATTCTCACCATCAGAATTCCATTATGGACTATCTCCGCCTCCCAAAAAGTTTTGACATCCCTGTATCCAATGCAAGTGGAAGCCTATTGTCTTTAGGGTTGGCATCCTTCATATTTCATAGGAACAGTGATTATTATATATTGTATGGTCCACGGTTTGATAGAAATGTCTCTTAATTACTTGATAAAATGTAAAATAGTCATTATTAATGGATAGTAGATATTATTACATGATCGTTCAATTTTTTATTTGCATAGGTTTACATAATTTATTTAATTTTAACATAGTCATAGAATCTTGTATTCTAGGAAGAATAGGAATTTGATTGACCACCAGAAGTATTCCTCCCTTTTTTGGAGGAGGCAGATTGGAGGAGGCAGATTAATTATAAATTTATTATCTTTAAAATTTATTTTTAATAATTTAAAATTTAAGATGTAGATTTAATTAAAATAAAAAATTGATTGATATTAACCGAAAAAAATTTATTCTCTTGTTAAACTCTTAGACATTGATATATATCTTCTAGACTATATAAAAACACAAAATTTACCGTTAAAAATTGTACTTAAGCAATTTCCATAATCGAGGTATCTAAAAGAGTTGAGAAAATAAATTAATGGTTATAAAAGCAATTCGCATTATTATTACAATAGGTATAATCCTTTTTGTTTGATAACCATTAAAGTAACACGCTAGTAACAACAGCAGAGACACACACTCTCCCCATAAATATATAGAGACTAATGCAATTTTCAGGTCCCAATTACAAGTCTTTAATGGAAGCTTCTGGAACATGATTAAAAAAGTCAAAGTTGTTAATAAATTTGGGTCTCCACTTAGTCCTTCCCCTCAAAATCTCAACACCATCTTCAAATCGAAGCATATGATTGTACTCAACATTATTATTATTATTATTATTATTGTCACTGCAAACTTCAGCTAGAGATTGTAATTTGCTGTCTATCTTACACTCCCTTTTGAATTTCAAAGTCATGGAAGATAACTCATAATTCATCAAGATTGATTCTGGAATACTCTGCATATTTCAAATTAAAAGCAAAGGCCATTTTGTATCAAATTAAATAATAAAGCCAAATCAGAACAAAATGCATATTCTAAAAATACGAATAAATATAAAAATTTATTTTTTACTTTTATTTTTTTGAGGATTTAAAATTTAGAACAAAAAATAGTTTAAAAAAAATTAGTTAATATTAAGTAGAAAAAATTAGTTGTCTAGTGAAATTCTAATAAAAAAAAAAATTAATTATCTTACCTCTAGAATCCAAGTAACGTACTTCGCATTATTGACATGAAAATTTACATCTATATCACTCCATTGTGGCTGAAAATTAACAGGCACACATTACATGATATAAATTTAGAAAAATTAATCAATAATAAACAATTATTTATAAGAAAAGAAAACATGCATACCTTTAAACCAGTACAAATATAATCTGCTGTAGTGTCATCAAGTTTAGGTATTTTCTTATCATCATCTTCTATAATAATTCTGGAATTTACAAGATAGGACTCAAGTTCCCTTCTAACTTCTTCCGGCATTTTAGATAATTTTCTTGTCAATTTATTCATCAAGACAGAAACACTGCATAGACATACAGTATCAAAATTTAGTTTATGTAAATAGTTTAATTAAGTTCTTTTTAAAGAAATAGTTTAAATTAAACAATAAATATTTTATTTTAAAAATAACTTATAAATAAATTATTTTATATTTAATTTTTTAATTCTAAAAATACTTATTTTAAAAGAAATATGATAAAAAAAATTTATTATGAGATTTTTTTTTTAAATTTCTTCATAAACACTTAAATATCTTCTTAAAAAATTATAATTTAATTTTAAAAATTACATTAAACATTAATACTATTACTTTTTAAAAATAAAAAACTTGAAAAAATAACTTTTAAAATTTTCTAAACGAACCCTAACTCCAAAGTGTTTTGCATTGAAACGTACACAAGCTAAAGAAACATACATACATTGAAGTCGCATAACATAGTAGTTGGGAAAGATTATTATTTTCTAAAAGTAATTGATTTAATTTATATACCTTGAGGCTCTATTCAAGACTTGATTTGTTTTGAAATCTCGCATAATCCAATTGAAGCGCACAGCATTCATTCCTGCTGTAGATACCCAAGTTTCCACTTCAACTACATCATCCCTACATAATACAAATATATGTTATATATAGTCATTGTTATTCTTTGTAAAGATATCAATATGATCATCATTATAAAAATAAATACTTTTATAATGATATTTTCATATAAGATAATTTAATATATTTGATTATTTATTTAAAAATTTACAATATTATTTTTATGTGAGTATTCTCTAATTATAAATACGTAGAAAGACTTACCATTTAGGATAACGATAAGTTAAAACCTGCATTTCACTATATACCCATACTAAGTTCCTTTTGATCATTTCTTTGGTAGTACCAGCTACATCATTATAGGCCCCAACTGTCTTACCGTGATAAATCATAGAGCCCTAAGAAACAAATAATAGAGCCAAATGAGATTACAATATTATTGTATATATGTGTTACGACGGATATACATGTGAATGATAAAGGTTATTAGTTAAGTTAGTCATAGTTAAAGGAGTTATATAAGTTTGTTACTAGCTTTCCTTTTAGAATACTGCTAGAGAGTTAATGGAGTATCTGTATAATGTGTACAATAAACTGTTTATTTGGTCTAATATAAGTTAAAAATGAACATTCAGAATAAACTATTATTAATTTATGAGAAAAGGATAAATAGGTCCTCGACCTTTTGTCCTGCGGACATTTTTGTTCATGACCATTGAAAAATACTTTTAAGTCCCTAACATTCACAAAACTTGGACGGATCAATCCCTCCGTCCAAATGCCTCTGTCAGGGACTGATCCGTCCAAATGCCTCCGTCAGGGACTGATCCGTCCAAGTTTTGTGAATATCAGGGACTTAAAAGTATTTTTCAATGGTCAAGGACGAAAATGACCGCGGGACAAAAGGTCAGGGATCTATTTGTCATTTTCTCTTAATTTATCAAACACAATACACCCATACTATTCATAATAACCATCTGGTATCAGGGATAATAAACATCTGATATTCTACTGAATCGAACACAATACAGCTTATTGTACACATTGTACAAATACTCCATTGGCTCCCTATACTTTTTCTTCTTTTTATTCTAGTTAGATTCTGCGTTCTTACGATGAATTTTATTTAATTTTTTTAAAAATAAAAAGTTAATTATTTTTTGTGATATATTTAATAATTATTGAATAAAATAAATTATGTTACTATAATTAATTGTATCAACTCCTAATTTAAATATTCTATCTTTTAAAATTATCCATTTATTAATTAGTTCCAAAAAAAAACTAAAAAACAAATAAAACGAAAAACTAAAAGGTGGTTCTTCCATTGAATTCAAACTGCAAAATTTTTTTTAATTGAAAAATTTCTGTCTTTATCTAATAATATTGTCATGTAGAACACTATAATTAGGGCATATTTGAACAGTAATAACCTGAAAAAAGTTCTACTTTAGTACTATATATTAAATGCTTCACCACTCATAGCATCACAATGCCTATACTTCTCATTTCCTTCTCAAAGCATGTTTTGCACTCTATCTCAACATTTGAAGAAACCAAATAAGTCCATGCTCAAATTTTCAAAAGGGGCTATATTGAATTGGCTCGCATCCTATTTAATTAACCACATTACTGTTCAATGAAAAATACAATATTTCTTTGATTAAGAAAAATTTTGTGATTTGATTATGACAGAATCATTTTTTGATTTTGTTTTTATTTGTTGTTTTTAGTTTTTTTTAATTAATTAATAAATAGATGGTTTAATTTAGAAAAATAAAAAATTATAAAAGGGACTTTTTTACTATAATTAATTAGTTAAGTAGTTATCAAAATTCATATTAAATCAAGTTAATAATAATGATACAATTTATTTCACTTAATAATAATTAAACATGTCATAGAGGGTAACTAACCATTTATTTAGAGAAGAGGGTTGGGTGTAGAATTTACCAATATATATATGACAGATTTAACAAATTTTAGAAGTGGGGGTAAAATAATAAAAAATATTAATATTAATATATTTGGATATTTAAATTTTGGAGTATATTAATTAATTAAATTTATAATTAAACATGTCATAGAGGGTAACTAACCATTTATTTAGAGAAGAGGGTTGGGTGTAGAATTTACCAATATATATATATAATTTTAGAAGTGGAGGTAAAATAATAAAAAATATTAATATTAATATATTTGGATATTTAAATTTTGGAGTATATTAGTTAATTAAATTTATAATAAGTAAATGTAATTAACATATCTAGAAGTATATTAATTTAAAAATATTTTGTATTTCAATATTTTGATAATATTGTACGAGTAATACATTTATTATTAATATTAGTGTCTAGTCAAGTATTTAATATCTACCAAATAATATTTTTATTGATTATTTTTTATATGATACAAAAAAAATTATAACTCAATAGCTAAAAAAATAGCTAAAAAAATCTATAAAGAGTATAACTCGAATGAACTAATTTAGAATTTTTACTATTTTCTATTTTGTTGTCTGAATTTTCACTAAAATTATATGAGAGGGACAAAAAACTTGTAAAAAAAATTTAAATCAAACAATTATAATTCTCTTTATATATAAGTATAGATAAAATAATATCTTTTTCTATTAAACAAATATTTAAATAATTTTTTTATATTTAATTGCAAAGTTAAAATTTTATAATATTATAGTAAAATTTTTTTTTATGAAAACAATATTAAATATATAAACAAAAATAAATTGAACAAAACAATAAAAAAATAAATAAATGATATATATAATAAAAATATTAAATACTAATAATTTTATTTATATTTAAAGAATTAAACTTAATTTTAGGTAATTAAATAATTAGATTATTATTAGTTATTATTATTATTATTTGTTTTAAATTTATATAATATAATAATATTTATTATTGTATTAATATCTAGTAACATAAATGTTTCTTAGACATGATTTGTTTTTGAAGTGTGGGAACAAAAGAATTATTACAATGAGGATAATTATTGATTTTTTAAAAATTCAATGAGGATAATTACCCCACACTAATACATATATAGATCGGTCCCTATATATATATATCATTTACGTATAAAGACTTAAAGAGAGATCAGTTTTGCCAATTTAATATAGATATATTACACGAATTATATAATTTTTTATGTGTGTACTTTGTAAAATAATACAATAACAAAGACTACGAATTTCATGAATATATATAGAATTGAGATCAAATTGTTTACTTTATTAACCATGTCTTAATTTATTATTTTTCAAGAACTTGATTAAGAATAATAGTGATCATCAGTAAGTCCAAACCTGAAAATAGTTCATCAAAGTCTCAACAGATGCAATTCCATTAGCATCAACTTCATAGGATCTTATGGTAAAGTTTTGACGAATAGAAGATTTGCTAACAACTTTGGAAATCTTATCATCACCATTATGATTTTGTGCATTTGCTTTCATTTGTAAGCCACCACAAGAACCACGCTTCACTCCAAGTCCTTGTTTGATGCTCTTTTTTGTACCATAGTTTTGTGATGGTAACATAACATTGTGAAATGCACACATAATGGGTGCAGCAGTAATAATAATTGGTGCCACCATAATGATTTCTGCAAGAGAATAATTAAGAATTCGTTAATGTAAACATGTTTCATGCATAAACACATTATTATGTCAATAAAATAATCTTGCACGGTGAAAATTCAGGTCAAGTTGACTTCACGTGAAGTTGATAACTGAGAGTCGTTAGATCAACTTCACGTTATCAACTTCATGTGAAGTCAACTGCACCTGAATTTTCACATGTGCACTCTTACAACGTAAGTAATCATTCGAAAAGAAGTAAACAAATTTAATTGGATGAAACGTAAAATATTTTACACAATTAATACATCAAAATTAAATATTTCTTGTCAACAATAAAACAAGCAAATATAATAGTGGGCAAGGAATTATGAAACTAGATAAACTAAAAATCTAATGCTATATATACTAATACATACATGTTTTGACACTTCAAAAACTGCCAAAGGAAAGGAGTAAAGTTCAAGGATATAAATAGGCTCCTTATATGGTTTTCTTCCTGGAATTTTACAAGCATTTTCGTAGAAAAATAGAAGAAAGTTAGGATCGACAATTTTCTAAAGAAAAAATATTGGGACCAACATTTAGTTTGTTTTCGCTAACATTAACTAAGTTTTAGCTTTTAGTTATAAAAATTCTATTTATTAAAAAATTTAGAATCTATAATTTAGTGTTTAAGATTAAAAATTTATAATTTAAAATTTAAGATATAAATAACATAATTTTTAAAAAATTAATTGATATTAATTGAAAAAAGTCTTAAACTTTTACAAATAGTGAAATATGCAGCGAAAAAATGAACTTCTTTGATAAAATAAATTATATAAATAAAATAAAATAGGTTTAGGGCCCGTTAGGATATGTTTATAAGTGACTTTTTTTAACTTATGAAAAAGTGTAGTATTAATGTTTGGTATAATTTTCAAAACAAAATTGCAACTTTCTAAAAAGCTATTTTGGTGATTAAGAAGAAGTTAAAAAAAATGACTTCTCTCATAATAAAAAGCTTTTTATCACTTTTCTCTTAAAATAAATACTTTTAGAACTAAAAAACTAAACACAAAATAACTTATTTATAAGCTACTTTTAATATAAACATTTATTATTTAAGCTATTTCTTCAAAAATAACTTAATTAAGTTGTTTATCCAAACTGGCCTATATTACCAATTATCCTACGAAAATGTTTGATAACCAAAGAAAATCAGCCAAAAACAGTTAGAATTTGCCTTATTTAGCATTCATTAATTGTCGCGACAATTAATAAATACTAAATAAGACAAGTTTTGGCTGTTTTTTTTGTCTTCCTAACATTACTCTTATCCTAAATGAGATTTGGTTATATCTAATGTCTTTTGAATATAAATGGTGTTAGGAAATAACCGTTAGTAGCCAGGAGAAGTCATTGTTGCCTGCCAACGATTTATTAGGAATCACTAGCAAACGCATAAATGGTGTCTGCTCTATGGGTGGTAATGGGGCGAGTAAACACGATTTTTGTGCTCTTCGATTTCGTTTTGTCCTACAATAAATAATTCATATTAAATTCCTCCCATTTTTATTTGTAAGTAATAAAAAGTTAAATATTAAATTTTTTTTGTATACACCTGTCCCGCTACTCCTAAAATTATTAAAATTTAATAATAAAATTAAAATTTAAAATTTATACAACTATCATTATATATATAATATAAATTAAAATAAAATTTAAATATGATATAATATTATTAATTATTTTACTAATTATTATATATATAGAGGAGCGGATAAGGCGGGTTTAACTTAAACCTAACTTCACTTCGAGTGGGGTGAGTACTCACAAGTTCGAGTAGTGTTATCACCCCTAGTCTACTTGTTACTTTATCTTGGCATAATTTAGCTTGAAATTCGATTCAATAAATCCTATCTCTCTTGTTAGAAAATTATTAATTTTTTAATTTAATTATGGGCAATACATATATTAACTATAATCATAAATTAAATTATTTTATATTAAATAATTTATATAACAGTGATCTAATTTATTGTTACAGAGACAAATGTAGAGATAGGAATCGCCAAAAAACCTTTAGCAATAGCTTGCAAAGTAAAAAATTTTGCTCTATTTGATTCTCACCAATTTAAAATATCAAAATCATGTTCAGTTTGTGACACTGGTCTCTCTTCAAGACAATAATCCAACCCATTCTTTATATCAATAAATGCGATTCCTCACTTACACGCGCAACAAAGTCAGCTTGCCAAGATTCATGACTAAACTTTCTCCCCTTGAACCCAAAGGAATTGGTGGTGGCATATCTAATTAAGCCTCTCTCTCTCTCTCTCTCTCTCTCTCTCTCTCTCTCTCTCTCTCTCTCTCTCTCTCTCTCTCTCTCTCTCTCTCTCTCTCTCTCTCTCTCTCTCTCTCTCTGCATATTCTAAAACTAAATTTTGCGCTACCCTTTTTACTTGACCAATTATAACACATACTTCTGTCTGACCATATATTTTACGGAAAAAGAAATTTAATAAATACACATTGTACCTAGGATCTAAAAGAATTTCAATAGCCATAATGGTATTAATCACACTCTACTTTTTAAACTTAGCTATTATGCTAGTAGCCATCATTTCAATTACCTCATTTTCACGATTTTGCCCCTCCATCAAAGCCCGTGTAATCACACAAACTTTAGAAAAACAAAGATTTAATGTAGGATAAGTTGTTCCAAAGAATAATTCATTCACATAAAAAAACATCATCAATCTTTGAAAATTTTATCTGCCATATCCCAATTCTTATCACTAGATAAAGATTTATATTGAATCTTACGTAATGAAAATATTTTAACCACATCTCTATACATAATTGTAATTTCAAGCATAAAAAAGGTTGAATTCCACTTAGTTTTGCAATCAAGACAAATATTTTTTTATAGGGTATTTTAAGTTGCGTACATGTTTTCTTAAATTTTTTTCTCATTCTTAGGTATTGCAGTCCAATAATAAACATTATCCCTCACCCTTTTTATAGCATATGAAATAAGTTGTAACACATCTTTGACAATCAAATTTAATATATATGCACAACATCGAATGTAAAACAATCTACCACTCAAAATAAAATTTTTATGTGATATTTTAGTTAAAATATTCTTAATCATAATGTCAATAGTACTGTAATTATCAACAGTTAAAATGGATACATTCCTATCAAAATTCCAATCTATTAAACAATCTACGAGAACTTCTGAAAGTATCTCAGCCTTGTGGGAAGCATGCACATATATAAACCTACAATGACAATTTAGTATAAAAAAATATTAGAAGTATTCCAGTTATAAACATTTCACAAATTAAGATAACAAAATTAAATATTTAATATTATTACTTTACAAGACGGCTTTGCGATTTCTAAGAATCATCAATATAATAGGCCGTGATAGTCATATAACTTTTGTTTTGGTTGCTTGTTGTCCACATATTAATCGTAATTGCAATTCGACTTTTATTTCTTTCAAGAATATTCATTGTCTTCGATCTCTCATCATTGTAGAGCGCTAATATGCCATTTTTCAATGTGTTGCGAGTACTCACCTTAAAGAGAGGTTGCAAAGCATTGCAAAATCATCTAAAGCCAATGTGGTCCGCAATAGATAGCGGATACTCATTATGACAAACCATAACAGATAACTCTTTTCTTGCATTTTTTTTGTCAAATGTATATGCACCAACAACAGTTGTTTTTTCATTAGTTGTTAGAGTTATCTTCATCATACATTGCCTTATATCTCTAGTGGTGTGAATCTTGTACGTCTTGAAGTGATCACGCAAGTGCGAAGTTTTTTGTTTTGGGTCACCAAGTAGTTTTGCTTTGCAATAATTGCATTCAGCCTTTAATTTTTTCTTGATTTCTACAATCTTGATGAAGTGATTCCACATTTTGGAGGTTAACTTCCTCTTTTGAACACCACTTGTAAAATTTTTTATTCCTTTATTGGTAGTTGTCGTATCGGTTGGGGATTTTTATAGTTGAAATTGAGGAGACTCTTGAGTAGTTTGAACATTAGTGGCTATAGGTTCTTTCAATGGAATATTTTTTTTTAAGAGTATTATTCAATGCATCAAAAGAAGACATCCTATAAAATTATAGAACAATAAAACTAAAATCACATACACAGAACAATCCACAAAAAAATTATATACATCAAATCACAGAAATCACAAAAAAATATAAATAAAAAAAATGACAAAACTTAAATTACAGACATCATAAAAAACACCTAAATTATAGAAATCACATAAAATATAAATTAACAAATATAAGTTATAATTATAATTAACTTAACTTACAAAAATTATAACACAAACACATAAATTACATAAATCAGAATCAGAATCAGAAATTATAACATAAACACATAAAAATCATAAATCACAGAATAAAAAAATCCACAAAGAATCACATAAACCATAAAAATCAAAATAAAAAATATAAATTATAATTAACCTAACTCATAGAAATTATAACAAAATACATAAATTACATAAATCAGAATCAGAATCAGAAATTATAATACAAACACATAAAAATCATAAATCATAGAATTGGAAAATCCACAAAGAATCACATAAATAATAGAAATCAGAATCAGAAATATAAATTATAATTAACCTAACTTAAAAAAATCATAACACAAACACATAAATTACATAAATCAGAATTAGAATCATAAAAAATTATAACATAAACATATAAAAATTATAAATCACAAAATCAGAAAATCCACAAAGAATCACATAAATCATAGATGGGAGAAGAGTTCACAGATTAATTAATAAATGCTTCAAAATCAAAGTAAGTAAAAATTTCAGAGTTCACAGAAGTTGACTTACTAAAAAGAAGAGCAGCCGATAGTGAAGGTCGTCGAAGACGGAGAAGAGGCACAAAAGCTCCGATGCGAAGACCGGAAAAGATACGAAGACTGGAGAAGATGCTCTGATGCGAAGACCGGCGAAGACGGCGAAGATGGCGAACATTGGAAGATGATGAGGACTCAAGGGCGCGACGATTCACTGCTGTGGTGAGCGGTGACATCGAGAGTGAGAAGAGAGGAGAGGATCTTAGCGTTGGCGGTGAGGGACTGAGGGGATAGGAGGTGGTGGTCGGCAGTAGGTGATGGTGAATGGTAAGACCATGAGAGGAGAGGGTTTGGGAGTGATTTCAGTGAAGTGTGAAAGAGAAGAGTGTGAGTAACGGTTAGGGTTAACATTTCTCAAATCTCATATATATATATATACACACACATTTTAGTCTTTTTATATATATAAGAATTATATAAGTCCCCACGGAGTCTCCATCCCCGCTAAATAAACAGGTTCTCGCGAGTACAAAAAGCCCCCATATCCGTCCTCGACAGGTAAATTTCTGCGAGTACCCATTCTGCCGAGAGGTTTTATTGTCCTTATATCTATGATTGGATTATTGAGAAATGATTAATTCTGTAATATATAAAAGAATTATTGTGACTTGTTTGTTATTTCAATCTTTTGTTGTGGACTTGTGGATTCAATTTTGAGGTTAAACAAAGAAATTAATAATTGATGGTATGAATATTTATATGTAAAGATGTGTAGGATTAATAAGGACTCACAATATTATTGTGGCTTGCTATTTTATTACTTTTGTGTTATATATATAACAATTTGTTTTGTTACATAATAAAAAAATTAGTAACAATTTAAATTATTATACCTAACTATTTTATAAAGGTTTTGTTTTGGAATAAATTGATTGAATATTATGCTGTTAAAGTAGTTTTCTTTTGTGAAAATTGATTTATTTTAGAACATTAGGAATATGATAATATATATATCATTCATGCGAATATTTGTCGTTCCAAAGGAAGGTTTATATTTAGCAGAGTTATATATACATATAAATGGTATTTATATATTTGGATAAATGGTTAAAAATAAATCAATAATTATTATTTATGCAAATAGTAATAGGCCCAAAAAAAGATTATTGTTAGGCCAAATAATAAATATTGAACCTTGTATTTATTTTCTATTTAATTATGCAAGAGATCATTTGGTATTTAAATTCTGCCTTTGTTGGATGTCAAGACAATTTTGATTTATTACAGGTATATTCATATGTTCATTGAAAAAATATTAAAAAGATAATTATTACTCTTTTTACTAAAATATTTGAATATAAAATACTTTTTAAAGACATCCAATCAGGTGATTACAAACACCTGTCACAAATTATGGATATATATTTCAAAGATAGACAACTTGAATTATTTTATTTTGTGATAACATGTTAGTAGTATAATATTTCAAATTATTATTAAATAAGAGAGTTTAGAGTGTTTAAGTATATAATGAGCAAATTCACAAACTCCATAAATGTATGCATATTTAGTTAGTATGAAACAAACACATATAAGGTCTTTTATGTGGATATTATTCAAATGGGTGTCATATCATTTTATGATATATTGTTTCACTGGGAGTATATATTTGGATGCTCATATGGTTTAGAGACAAATTTACGAATATAAATACTTCTACAGAAATAAAGTATTTAATTTTGTTTTCACTCTAACTCATGATCTCATAAAATTTATTAAAGTTAGACCAATTTAAAATAAGCATACATGAGATCATTTTTGCATGTACTTTCTGAATTTTCTTATCCAAATTTGATCTATGCCATTGAGTATATTAGTATGGTGATCATCATGGTTTTGTCGCGACACTGATGTGATAAAATATATTAGACGAATTGGATTGTTAAAGTAATAAAAAAATAACATTCAGATGTACGCATAAAGTTTATGAGATGTGATTATCTTTTATATATATATATATAGTCCAAGTGGGATATTATTAGGAAATTATTAATTTCTTAATCTATTTATGAGCAATACATATATCAATTATAATCACAAATTAAGTTATTTTATATTAAATAATTTATATAACGGTAATCTCATTTATTGTCACATATACTAAATTAAATAAGTTATTATTATTTTTTATTTTCAATTATATGATAATAAAATAAGAAATTCTATTTTATTTGGATTTTAGGGTTTTAATGGGTTCCACATTTAAATATAAATAATAATTTTAGGATTTTAGTCTCCAATATATCAAAGTTGTCTCTGCAGTTTTTTATTTCATAAAAAGAATTGCGATTTAGTTCTATTAAGAATACAGAAAGTTTTGATTGAGTGAGATCGAAGAACTAAACTCTTCTAATCATACTCATGAATTTAGATATGCTTCTATATTCAAATATTTTTTTTAATGATTTAACATGAATAATCTTAAAACTAAAATATTTTAAAAATTTTCAATATGTCGGTCACGATTTAACTTATTATTGTGTATATCTAATTTTTTTAATAATTTTCATAAGGTTTAAAATTTGTAATATACTCATTACATCGTTACGTCTTGTAAAGAGTAGACCTAAAATTTTTTATAATTATAAGACATTTTTATAAGGTTTAAAAGTTTTATTATAGCCATCTTTTATAAGTATTGTAAATATTTTTATAAAATTTAAAAATTGTATTGTATTCATGAAATTTTGTAACGAGTATAACTAAATTTTTTTTATGAATAATGCTACACATTTAAATTTTTTAGTTAATTAAGTTTAATTAAATTGGTCTAATATAATAAAAATAAGTTATAGTTAATATTATTTCAAGTTTTATTATTTAATTTAGTTTGCCTTGATTTATAAAAAAATTTAAATACGTTATATTACTCATTTTTTATATAATCATTGTAGGTATTTTTATAAAGCTTAAAAAAATTTATTGTATTCGAATTACTCATTGCATCTTGCAAGTATAATTAAAATGACGAGTGCAACTAAAATTTTATTATTATTGTAAATATTTTTGTAAAATTTTAAAAAATTTTCTTATAAGTATTTTCTATATAATGAGTAAACAATTATAATTTATAAAAATACTTACAAATTTTGGTGTACTTAAGAGATAAGGTAAGAGTCGTTTAAGAAATTTTAAAAGTTAATTTTTTTTGAATTTTTAATTTATAAAAAGTAGTAATATTAATATTTGATATAATTTTTAAAATTAAATTGTAATATTTTAAAAAATTATTAAAATATTTATAGAAAAATTAAAAAATAACTTTTTTTATAATAAAAAATTTTTTATCATAATTTTTTTAAAATAAACATTTTTAAAATAAAAAAATCAAACCATAATAATTTATTTATAAATTACTTTTAATATAAATATTTATTTATTTTTAAATTAATTACACTATTTATCTAAATTAGGCCTATATTAGCAATGCATTGAATCCAAACCTAAATGGCTGGACCTTTTAATAAATTATGATATAATGCATGCTAAGATAATCGTGGCAAGTTAGTATGACTTTGTGTGTTTGATAGTAATTTTTAATCAACTATTTATGCCTAACACGATTTAGCTCTGAAATTTCTTTTAATAAATAATTGTTGCTGTCTATAAAAGATATAGACGCAACCAAATCCCATTCAAAATAACAGGCTAATATTAATTAAATTCACTTTATTTTATTTTTGCAGGATAAAGTATTAAATTTTTTTTTTTACCAAAAATATGAATACTCGAACCCGCAACCTCTTAAATAAGTATGAAGAGATTATGTCATTTGAGTTATTACTCATTGGCGATAAAGTATTAAATTTATTCTTTATGTTTAGATGTAATTTTATTTTAGTCTTTAAATTTTAAAGTGTCTTATTTAAATCTAAAAAAAATTTATTTAGTTTTAATATAGTTCTACTACGAGATCAAAGTTAAATAATTAACAAAATATTCTACATGACAACAGTACAAAAATAAAATTGTTAATCTGAAAAATAACTACAAACTCCAAAGAAACAAAATTAACTATAAATAAAATATAAAATTTTATATTTTTGTTTTTTTGCGTGTTATTTTCAGAATTTTTTTTCTATTTTTAGAAATAAATAAAAGACAACATAAGTTCTTCCCCTGTAAAGAGCTCGCACTAATAACCACGATACATTCTTATCCTTCATAATACGTCAAAAAATTAGCTAGTAACCATATCTATATATAAGGGTAGCAAGCGGGCAACTCCGCCCCGCCCGCCAGAAATCTGTTTTTTGGCGGGCTGATCTGCTCCACCCCACTTAGTAAGAGTCTTAGAATTTCACTCCATCCCATCTAACTGTGGGCTGGCAGGCTAAACCTGTCAACGCTCTTTTTTTTTTACTATTAATTACTAAATAATATATATAATTTCACAATCATATTAGTAAATTTATAATTTTTAAAGGCATAAAAAATTATATTTTTTATATTTATAAACATTAAAATCTTTGTAATTATAAATATTTAATAAATATAATTATAAACCAAGTTTTCATCCAAAACATAAGTATAAATATTCTCTCCAAAACAAAATAAATAAAATTTAAAACATAATTATAAATATTGTCTCTAAAGTAACATAAACATAATTCAAACCACTCAATTTTTATCTTCATACTCTTGTAAGTTAGGTTGGGAGAAGTTAGATTTTGGCAAAAGAATTGTAAAAATACCCCCTCACTAAAAAAATACTAGCCCAGCGGAAAAGCTCGCCCCGCCCCGCCAAAACCCGCAGTTTAAGCAGTGATAGTTAAGCGGATTTTTACTATTTGTCGGTCCCAATTTTCCAATCCGACCTGTCTTTATTGGCGAGTTACGTGGGCCAACACAGCGAATTTAAGACCAACAATGGCAATGTACGGAAGGAAACCATAGAAGGAAAATAGGATTAGTAGTAAAGAGGATGAGTTATAAAATTAATAATATAAAATATTTAAATAAAAAATATTATATAAAATTATTGATAAAAATACTTAAAAATCAAATCACGTTTAAAAAATTATTAAAAATAGTAATTACCAATTTAAAAAGCTAATTTTTCAACTGAGTTAAGTAATCAACTAATAATGTTATTTTATTTTATTTTAATATTTATATTTTAGTTCTATCTAATAAAAATGTAATCTATTTGAACTTATTAAAATAGTTGATAATTTAGATATATAAAACTTTAATTTATGTACTAAAAATTAATCAAAATACGATGATGTTACGTGTATAAACAAAAAATAGTTACTTACATAAAATTTATATTAGACATAAAATAACACAAATATTTATACATAAATATATAATAATTATATATTTTAATAAAAATAATTTTTGGTGTTATATAAATAACTACAACTCTTAAAATTTCTATAAATTTATAATGTATATTTTTATGTGATTAATTTTTTTATTATTTTACAAAATACTTTTTTATTTATCTTTATAATTATGTATTTAAAATTATTTTATAATATTTATTAAACACTACTATCATTTATTTAAGTCTGCACGCAAGGGTCTTATTCTTGTTATTATAATTAATTAATTACAGAACATCAAAGTCACGCCACTGCCATAACAAGTTCCTGCTGTTACCCTGCTACTGCAACCCACACAGCCAATTAGGGGTGACACTATGTACCCTACTCGCAGGTATTCAATCCGATTCTACTCGATCGGATAGGGTTGCCAATCTGATCTACAGCGAGTCGGGTAGGGTACGGGTAGAGTTTTCGTGCGGGTCGGGTAGGGTGTAGATTGAGCCTCAACCCTACCCGACCAACTCGCACTCTATATATGTTTATATTATATACTTATATAAAAATATGTTTTAAGTGGATGTTGAACTAAAAACCTCTCACTAAATGCAAAAAATCCTTAACCACTAAAATAAAATCATTAATTAATAATTTAATATCTTTTTTTTTATATAAAAATTAGTTCTATTTTAAATTATCATCAAATTATATAATAATGTTGTATATTTTTTGTAACCCACGGATAGGGTCGGGTACCCGCAGGTTAAGAGCGAATAGGGTTAGAGTTGGGATATTCTCAACCCGCGAGTAGAATAGAGTTAAATTTATATAAAAATCTCAACCCACAGATAGAGTTAGAGTTGAATCCAAACCCTACCCTATCCTACCCATTCTCACTCCTACAGCCAATTAATAGAATGCCACAATAAGACTTTCATCATGAAGAAGCAACTTTGCTTCATTAATTATTTTAAGAAAAAAATAATTAATTATTTTATTTCTTATTGAAAAACTAATTTCGAACTATCTAATTAATTTTTTATTAAATGGTTATAAAAAGTAAACTTTTTTAGAGAAATGACTGAAATTAATGTTCAAGAAAAATTATTATAGATTTTAGTTTTCAATATCCACAAAAATTTGTTTATCTATTGTAATTTTCAAAAAATGCTTAAAAAGTTTTATAATTTTATTAAATATAAGTGGAAATTGATTTATCAACTTTTTATTTTTTAATTTTTGACTAAGAGTGAGGACCATGGTTATCTAGACTTTATAATTAGGAACCAAATAAACTAACTTAAACTTAACAATAATAGTTAAAACTCGCCTTCCTTCCGGATGAATGAATTTAATTTAGTAGGTATGAAACTTAAAAATTCTTTTCCCATGCCTAACATAGATTGCTAACTCCGCAACATCATATTAGTTCACAGAAAGGATTAATGGTGTTTCACATAAACTTATAAATGTGATTTACCAATGAACATATAGCTTAACTTACAAGCTAAGGAATTGTACCTACACAACTAATTAATTATTTTAAGTTCAAATTCTAGCTGCTGACATGTTAAAATTATAAAGAAAGCATTTTACTAGTAAGTTATGGTAATATTAGGGGTTAAGTATGATTTCAGTTTTAATATAGAGTAAAAATTTTATTTTACTTTTTGGTTTTTTTTTTGTTACAAAATTATCTCAAAAGTTTAACTTAATTTTAAAATTATTTTTTATCAAATTTTTTATTTTTATTATTAAATTACCCCTAATTAAAAAATATATAAAAAATAAAAAGAAAACGAAAAAATGAGAAAGGAAGGTCGTGCTTTGGGAGGGGGTGTTGTTTGGGGAAGAGGGGAAAGGAGGAAGAGGAAAGGAAAGGTGGAGAATCTCCACACTGCTGCCACTGTTTCTATTCGCCACCGCTGCTTTCTCATCGCTGCTCCTTTCTTTCTTAGCACACACTCACACTAACGACAAGAGAGGAGAGAGCAGAGAGAGAGAGAAAGAGAAAAGAGAAACGGATCGGTTCTCATTGCCACATCCCTGCTCTCGTTGTGATTTGCAGCCCGCCATCATTGCATCGCCGTTCTCATTGCAATTCGCGATGTCACCACCACTGCCGCAGTACTTTTCACGCGATCCACCACCACCACCGCAACTCTTCTCCCCTCATGATTCGCAGTTAACCGCCGCAGTCCCTCCTTCCCCACCACCGCCTCGAGGTCCTTGCAGTACTGTTTCAATTTTTATTCATTTTTTCTTTAATTTTTCAAATTTAAAGGAAGGTGTTTTGTTTCTATCTGTTTATTCCATTGTTGTTGTTGTTGATGATGCTTTTGGTTGCTTTTATTTATTCCTTTTATTCTATTGTTGTTGTTGATACTTCTGGTTACTTTTGCTTCTATCTGCTTCTGTTTTTACTTCTGCTTCTGGTTCTATTTTTGTTTCTGCTTCTGGTTCTATTTTTGTTGTTGTTCTGATTCCATTATCCATTGTTATTGTTGTTGTTGTTGTTGTTGTTTTTTTTTTTTTTTTTTTTTTAGTTGTTATTTTTTTTATTGTTGTTATTCTGCTTCTGCTTTCTGCTTCTACCTGCTTCTGTTTCTACGTTTGGTTGTGTCTCTGCGCTTCTGCTTTTGGTTGATTTTGGGGAAGAAAAGGGGAGGAGTATTTTTGTCTGAAGAACGATTTTAAAACTAAGTTAAACCTTCGTGACCATTTTGTAGCAAAAAAAAAATGATGGAAACGAAATAAATTTTTGGCCTCTATATTAAGGATCAAAATCGTACTTAACCCTAATATTAGAAACACAATAACCTAAAATGATCTTATTAATTTAATATTTATAATTTTATATATATAATTAAGAGAAAATACAAAAGGGGGCAAGTAGTCCTCCCTGGCATTTTCAGCAACCATATATTCATAGAAAATATTTGTTTAAAAAATAAAAAATATTATGTAATTTAAATATTTTATATGTAATTTTTTTAATATATAATAAATTAAATTTCAATTATTTTATTTATTAATATTTTTATTTAACTAATTTAATATTATATACTCAAATCAATATTTTTTAAATTAGTTTTTATATACTCATTTTTATAATATTTTTAAAAAAGTTGTTTATTTTTTTATAATATTAAAATATTAACATATTTAATATTCATATTATAATATAAAAATTAATAATGACTTATATTTTATATTTTAATAATTATATTATGCACTTTAAATATTTTTTTTATAAAATATATTATTTTTTATAATTTTATATGTTCATAAACCCTTTTTTTAAATCCAATAACTTCAGATCATGTGTCAATTACTTTTATATAGCAAAAGATATAATACAAAAAAAATAAATAAAAGATTTATATATGGTAGCGTTTGTTTTGAGGTATTGAGATCGAGAGTGAGAGATTGAGACTCAATATCATGTTTGTTGGTTCAGAAACTGATACTAAAATTTCTGTCTCTATTTCTAAAATTTCAGTATTTCAGTACCTCTAAAAAGTGGGGACATAGAGAACTAAAATTTTTAGAGATAGAGACTGAAACTTTAATAACATTTTATACTTAAAATACCCTCATTTCAATTAATTAATTCCAATTTTATTCTTTGTGAAAATTAAATTAGAGTTTCATTCTTGTTTCAATTTTTGTCTCCCACTTTACACCAAACAGAGTACTGAGATTTATTTCAATCTCTGTCTCTTAGTCTCTGTCTTTCAGTCTCAGTCTTTCCGTCTCTGTCTCTCCACCAAACATTAAGTTCAACACTTTTATATTAAAATTTTTGGATCCACATACTCTTGTATATAATATTCATAATTACATATTTATTATATAAGTTTGAACGTATAATTTAGTATTGATTTTTTTATTATCTTCTAATATTTTTAAATAAGTTAATACTCTATCTAACCTAAATATATTATCTATCTAGCAAAATTCTTGGTTTTAATAAGAGAACACGTATACTAATTAGTTCTTATAGTGTCAATATAAAAAACTTAATAAAAGAGAGATGACATATATGTTCTAATGTATATTATGCTGTGTTTGTTTGATGAGACACATACATTAATATATAGACACGGTGGTACATGTTCATCGTTTATTTGCTGAGATACGGATTTTTCAAGGACACGGTGACACAAACATACATAAAATATATGTATTTGATGTTTTTCAAAAAAGATGAGACACGGATATACATTGATGAGACACAAATATTTACTCTTTTATCCTTAGTAATTTACTCTTGTCCTTATTCCATTGGTGATAATATAAGGGTAAAATTGATATTTAGTTTATACTGTGTGTTTTGTCTAGTATCACCAAACACAATAAAAAAATTTGTGTATCTTTGTGTATATATCTCTTTGTGTATTTGTGTCTGTGTCCATGTATTTAAAAAATAATAAACAAAGACAATCTTATTAGTTACGAAAATATTTGATAGCAAAAAAAAATTAATAAAAAACAGTCATAATTTGCCTTATTTAGCGTTCATTAATTGTTGCAAGTTGCGACAATTAATGAATCTTAAATAAGATAAATTTTGACCCTTTTTTTTTGTCTTGGCATTTCCGATTAATTAATATATGATGACCGGATCATAAATTCCACTAGAAAGTAAAGAGTTCTAATACTATATATATAGAGACATATCAACCAGATTAAAATGTACAACTACAAATCAATCTCTTCATAAACTATATAGAGCTCATTATTTTAGCTAAAAATGGAAAAAATTCAAGTTGAAATCATTTCTAGAGAAAACATTAGACCTTCTTCTCCCACACTCTCTCACCTAAGAACCTTTAAACACACCCTTTTAGATCAACTTATTCCCTTTCCTCATGCAGCAGCCACCCTATTCTACACCTCACAAAATCTATGTGAATTCCCAAAGAGATTAGAGTTGCTTAAACAATCATTATCTGAAACACTAACACAATTCTACCCTCTTGCTGGAAGGATCAAAGATGATTTGTCCATTGATTGCAATGATGAAGGTGCTAACTTTGTAGTAGCCAAAGTGAATTGTCCTATTACAAAGTTTCTAGAGAAGCCTGATTTGAAATCATTGAATGAGCTTCTTGCAACTACTCCATACTCTGAAGAACCAATGATAGGAGCTCATGTGACTAACATTCAAGTCAATGTCTTTGATTGTGGTGGAATTGCAATTGGATTTTGCGTTTCTCATAGGATCTTTGATGCTAATTCATTGAACACCTTCACTAAGGTGTGGATAGAAAGAGCCACCAGCTGCAACCGAAATTCAAAACCTTTGACAGAACCCAACTTTGCTATAAGTTCTCTGTTCCCAACAAGTACTTTACATTTCAGAGACTTCTCAAAGAAAATCTGGGGTTCCTTTTTGAAGGAAGAAAAATGGGTCACAAGAAGGATTGTGTTCAAAAATTCAACTATTGCCACCCTCAAGGCTCAAATAATGGCAAAATCTTCATCTGATTCATTGAAGAATCATCTTAACACTCCTACACGTGTTCAGATAGTTTATGCATTGTTGTGGAAGTGTTTCATGGCTGCATCAAAGGCTCAATTTGGAACTCAAAGGCCTTCTATGGTGATTAACACGGTGAATCTTCGTCGAAGAATGGAAAAATCTCTACGTCCTGAGAATGCTATAGGAAATTTTGTGTGGTTGACAACTTTAGAACACATGAGTAGTGAGCATGAGTTGAGTTTGGATGAGTTGGTGAGTAAATTAAAGAAGTCAAATGAAGAAATTGATAAGGATTTTGTTGCAAGATTGCAAAGTGAAGAAGAAGGGAGTTCAATAATGGAAAATGCTCTTAGGAGAATTAGTGGTGAAACATGGTCTAATAATAATGAGGGTGATGATGAGGCATTAGAAACCTTATGGTTTAATAGTTGGTGTAATTTTGAAGGTTATGATGCTGATTTTGGATGGGGAAAACCTATGTGGCTGAGTAGTGTTGGTGTAAAAGATAATTCAATGTTAGCCAATAAGATAATTTTGGTTGATACTAAGTTCAAAGATGGTATAGAAGCTTGGACTACCTTGGATGAGGAGAAAATGAAGCATTTGGTTTCAAGCACTGAATTACTCACTTATGCAACTGTTGATCCAAGTCCTTTAGCAGTGGCTAGCTCAAAATTATAGGCTTGAATTGATTCATTCTCTTCTTTAATTATCATTAGCCACTAAATAAATTGTGGAACCTATATATATATATATGGTAGGACTACCACATCTTATTCATAATAATGGAAGAGAATGAATTGACTAAGTAATATAAAAAAAAAGCACGTATGTACTAAAGAGAAATTATTATAGTGTGTTTTATGTTTTAGTCAAAACTTCTTGTAATTCTCACAATAAAGTGGGGTAATGGTTATTAAGCTCCGTATATTATAAATGAGAAAGTACTGGGAGACAATGATATTACTGTACAATGTGTAAAATGAGAATAAAAAAGAGATTAAAATAATATGATAATGGGTTATGCTAGGTAATCAATGATCTTTTTGAACAATATGAACAATCATCAATCAAATAAAAATACATTACACTTCTAAATTACCCACCTAAATCTTAATATTAGAATCACCATCGGCACACCTAAAAAAAATGAACATCCGATATATCCATTGTTCACATTGTTTAATATTTTCATTGTTTACCTATACTTTTTCTATGATAATTAATTTAATTAATTTTTACTAATTATTCATTTTGAATTCAAATATTAGGATTAGTTTTTCTTTTTCAACATTAACCCTAATTCTAATTTTCTTTCAGCACCGTTCTTCTTCTTCTTTTCTCTCAGTGCCGGCGTTCCTTGGTAGTGTTTTAAGTAGTGTTTTGGTTGGTTTTTAAGTTCTTAGTACTTTGAATGTTTTGAGATTTTGAATTTTTTTCCCCTTAAATTGATGTTAAAGAAAGAGTAAATATAAGAAGTGTGTGTTAATGCAATTAAGAAAAGAGGTTAATAACATGTCCTATAGATATTAGTTAAAAGAGCTTGTAATTTCCATGGAATGAAATATAATGTGTAAATTGATATGTACATGTTTCATGCAAATGAACTTATTATATTCAACTACAAAATTACACTATTATTATCACTACCATTTACACTACCTTACCACTACGTAAGTACGAAAAAGATAGGTGTCCAAGTTTTTTCAATCAAGTTTAATTTTAATTAAGTGATTAATAATATAGAAGTTTACTCTCTAATAACCAGTTTAATTAAAACTTGACAACATACATATGATTTGTACATGTATACGTAGAAGGATTCGGCTACATGAGGCTGAGTTGGACTATTCTCATGTTTGTATTATAACTCTTCAAACAAATTAAAGTTGTATATTCTTTTAGAGAGTGAGATATCCAATACAAGTAGAAGCCTATTGTCTTTAGGGTTGTCATCCTTCATATTTCATAGTAATAGTGATTATTAAAAAGAAATTATCAGAGTCCCTTACTAATAGCATATATAGAAGTTGCCTCAGTCACCAAGAGAAATAAATTCTAGAAAACCATACTGTTACCTTGCTGACACAAAAGTTGAAATAGTTGAAATTTTGTTGCTTCTTTCCTAGAGTTAAAATCACAAAATTGTGAGTATTTTAGAGGAAGAAAAATGCTCTGGAGTCCTACTCTTAATCAATAACGAAATCTGTATTAAACTACTCTTCTATCTTAGCCTATGACAATAATAAAGAAGTTTTGTGATCCACAAATTCACAGAATACATAAATTCAATTACAATTTTATCATGGTATCAGAACCTTGGTATCCTCCTTGAAGAGCATACATAAGCTATCATCTTTCCGATGAGAAATCACCCCATTGAAAGATAGAAGAGTAGTTTAATACTGTGCTTGATAACCAGCCACTTGTAACAGTTCAAATACTGAGTAATAACTAATATAAGGATTTTGCTATCGTGTGTCCAAAGACATAGATTAAATATACTATACAAAAAATAATTTAATGTTATTTATTGTAAAAATATTTTTTTTTTTGTACGTTTTCAATGCATAAAATTAAAATAATAAATAACATGAAAACATTTTCTTATAACCGACATGGATATGAAACAAACGCAGTGTAAGCTAATAAATTAGGAGTAATAGAAGGTTCATTTTAATCTGGTTAAAAGAGAGGATAATGAAGTAACTGACCTGCTTGCAAAGTGAGAAACTACAGATGATGCTGAATTTGTAGAATGGTTGGATCTTTAGCAGGAGTTGCATGATATCCTTCAACAAGACCGTGTAGTGCTTCTTTGATTTTTCTTTTGTTTTTTTGCGCCTTGTGGTGTGTTCTAATTTGATTTTTAGACAAAAAAAAAAAGTTAGGAGCACCACACAATCAAAAAGAGAATACATCGAATGAATAATGAAGCTGAATTATCAGAGCATCTCTTCATCAACAGGGGAAGTTGGATGAATTTTTGTGGTATCGTCCTTACACTATGAATCACTAGATATTAATAAACATACACTAGTATATTCATTAATCTACCTTTTATATATTAAATATAAATAATAATAAAAGGGCATATGAAAATAGTAAAATAGTAAAGGTTTTATACATTTGGTAAGGAATTTTAGATTTAAAATCTTAAAAATGATAAATTTATTTTTACGATAAGTTTGACTAAATTATTACATAATGATTTTAATTAAGAAAAGTATAGATAGACAATGAAAATATTAAACAATGTGAATAATAGATATATCAAAAGTTTAATTCACTAGGTGTGCGGATGCTTATTCTAATATTAAGATTTATGTGAGTAATTTAGAGTGTAGTATATTTTATTTGAATTTGGCCAATTTTAGAGCCTGTTGTTCATGTTGTTTAAGAAAGTCATTAGTTACTTAACATAACTCAATTAACTTTTTATGAAAATAATTGTATATAAATTTTACTTTAATAAAAAATATTACTAAAATAATAATAATAATAATAATAATAATAATAATATTATTATTATTATTATTATTATTATTATTATTTTGGAACCAAAATAAGCTCAACACACTAATGTGGAGCAAACGAACTAAACAACAAGTACTACATAAAAATACATAAAATCCTTGTAACTTCCGGCAATGCCTTCAACCACCAAAAAGATCACTCTCGATCCATTCTTTGTAGCTCAGAATCGTTTTCCTTATTACGAACTCAACACCTGTTTTCTGATTATTGAAAATCCTAGCATTACGTTTCACCCAAATGTTTTAAATAACTGCAAAGAACCCCGTCAACCACTTCTTCTGATCTTGTTTCGGCTTATGCTTACCAATCCACCTCTCAAACAGTTCCTTATGGTTCTAAGAATAGACCAAACTTCACCAAAAGACCTCAATCAACTACACCACACCTGCCATGTTAATTCACATAGAAGAAATAAATACTCCACCGACTCTATCTCCTCCGTGTTGCCCATGGTAATTTCTGCCACGTTTTTGTTTTATGGTTGCACCTAAATTATTTAGATTAAATAAGTAAATTATTTCAATAAATATTATTTATCAAATAATTTTTTAATTTTTTTATTAGATAAATTAGTGTTCACATAAATTTGTTTATCACTAATTTGAGCAAATGCTTAATAATTTTTATAACTTTATTAAATAATAGTATAAATTAATTTGTCTAATTTTTTTATTTTTGACTAAGAGTGAGGACCATAGTTTATCTAGACTTTATAATTGGGGACCAAATAACTTACCTTAAACTTAATAATAGTTAAAACTCGTCGTTCTTCCCAATGAATGAGTTTAATTTAGTATAAGTATAAAAGTTAAAAATTATTTTCCCATGCCTAACATGCATTGCTAACTCCGCGACACCATATTAATTAGTTTACAGAAAGCAGTTAATGGTGTTTCACATAAACTTATAAACGTGATTTACCAATGAACATATAGCTTAGCTTACAAGGATTTGTACCTACACAACTAATTAATTATTTTAGGTTCAAATTATTATTGTTTTATTCACTAATATTTGCACTTAACTGATTTAATATTATACATTTAAATTTTTATAATCTTCTAAATTAGTTTCTATATACTTATTTCTAAAGCCATTTTTTAAAAATTCATTTATTTTATAATAATATTAAAATATTAATATATTTAACATTTATATTGTTATATAAGAGATTAATAATGATTTATGTTATGATAATCACATTGCGTATTTTAAATATATTTTTCTTATAAAAAATACTTTTTTTTCTAATTTTATATGTTCATAAACCTTTTTTTCTTTTAAGAATCCAATGAGTTCATATCATGAGTCAAAATGCTTTTATATAGCGAAAAATATAATACACAAAGAGATAAATAAAAAGTTTATGTAAAGTTTGGTCCTTTATATTAAAATTTCTAAATCTGTTGTTGCATATAATATTCATAATTAAACACTTATTATATCTAATATAATCATACTACTATTGGTTTAAAGAGTACTTATGTTTTTACCAATATGATAACTTTGGTTGATACCAAATTCAAAGATGGTATAGAGGCTTGGGTTAACCTTGGATGAGATGAATATGAAGCATTTAATTTGGAGTTATTCACTGAATTGCTCAATTATGCTACTCTTGATCCAAGTCCTTTGGCAATGTCTAACTCAAAGTTATATAGACTTGAATCGATTTATTTTTTCTATTATCATTAGCCATTAAATAAAATGTGGAACCTATATTGTAAGAATTTAAAAAAAAAAAAAACACCTATGTACTTTATCTCAGCTCGTGCACTTAAGAGAAATTATTTTATAATGTGTTTTATGTATTAGTCAAAACATCTTGTAATTTTCATAAAAGTAAAGTATATTTTTTGTCCTAAAATTTTACAAAAGTTTTAAAAATATCCCTAAGTTTTATTTTGTTTCAATTTTGTCCCGAAAGTTTTCGATTTGCATCAAATATACCCCTGACGGCTAATTTTTCAAAAAATTTAAGACCAATTCAACAACAATTTCATAAGAACAACCCTCAATATAAGCAAATCAAGCATAATTTTCATGTATTATTGTTAGATTGGTCTTAAATTTTTTTGAAAATTTAGCCGTCGAGAGAATATTTGATGCAAATCGAAAACTTTTGAGACAAAATTAAAACAAAATAAAACTTAGGGATATTTTTAAAATTTTTATTAAACTTTAAAAACAAAAATTATATTTTACCCTTTTCATAATTAGGTGGGGCATATTATTAAGCTCCATTTATTGTATAGTAAAGAAAAATGAATCCATTTGATGTTTAACATTTAAGTGTTTTGGGTGTTATGTCCAGTACTTCTTATTTGTCAGGAATTAAAAGAGCCGAAGGTTTTAATTAAGTTGGGTGGTGGGACAGTAGTAGGTTTTTTAGAAGAATATGAACACTTTTATCGGATAGAAATGTTTGTTCAGTTTATTGTTGGTTTAGTTTTTCTTCATACTTAGGATATGTTGAGATTTTGATTTTTCTTTTAAAAGAAAAAAATTGATGCTAAAGAAAAAGTGAATATCTATATAAGTCTTGTTTCTCTGTCTAAAAATTTTAATATATATCATTATTTTTATGTGTTCATGTAATTAAGAAAAGAGAGGTTAATAAATAATAATGTGTTTTATATTTTGATCCATAAACACTTGCATAAATACATGACATAATACGATACAAAACACACAGACACGTGAAATTTAAATTTCTTATAAAACACGATACTGCATATATATAAAATATAAAATATTTTAGCTTACTCTAAATAGTGGTTTTGAATAAATTTTTTTTATAGATATAATTAAAATTGATGATTTTTTAGTCTACTCTAAGTGTTTTCTGTTTCACTTTAGAACAATAATATTGAAGTGTTGATAAATAGTAAATACATCTTAAAAATCTAACTCAATATGAAATACATGAAGTAGATAATCTGATTTATATTTAAGTGTTACGTTTTTTGTATGTATATAGTCTCATGCATGTGGGGAAGTTGAAGAGAACTAAGAAAGCTATGGTATGAATAAATAATGTCATTTTAAAAAGCAGGTGGGAGGCTAAGTACAAAAAAGGATAGATGTCCAAATTTTTTCCAATCAAGTTTTGATATTTAGCGATCAATAATATAGAATTTAATCTCGTTGGTGCATCTCCTTCCACCATGATAAAAAAAAAAAAAGAAAATAGCATTTTCTTCGTCATGACAGTATTTCGTTGCTGCATTTTTTTTTGCTATGGCAAAGAAGAAGAAGCATCTCTTCTGCCATGACAAATAAGAAAATTAAAAATTTTGTTAAAATTTTCTGTTATCATCGAATTTTTGATGGGTATATCAGCATTTTTTGTTTATTGTGACGTCACTTTTTTATATAGTTAAGTAATTTTGTCAAATTTTAAATTTTTTAAAGATTATTTTATACTATTTTATCAGAATCAAAATCTTTTAAATATTAATTTAGTATTTATTTTTTTAGAGGAATATAATTTATATTTGTATATATTCAATTATAAGTGAGATACAATTATGAAATGACATGTGTGAGTTTTATATTTTATTTAATAATAAATAACTATATGTGTGCTTATTTTAATGTATGAGAAAAAAATACAACTACAATTTTATTTATTAATTTATGACAAATTTAGGAGTGAGAATATTTTCTCCACTTCCAATTTTTTGGAATAAATATTTTTATGTAAAAGTCACGTGTAGCCGCAACTCTCAATTTTTATCATCAATAAATGAAAATTTAATCAATTATAATATCTATAAAAATTATTTAACCAATCAATTATTTTTTTAGAAAAAAATTCAAAGTTTATCCGACTCTTTTAAAAGAATTGGATAAAATTTGATTTTTTTTTTCTAAAAAAATAATTGATTGGTTAAATAATTTTTAACACATGTTAGTCTAATAAGAAGTGATGATAATAGCTTCATGGTAACCTGCCATTTGCCATATGGTTAGGGAAAATGCTGTTTTATGCAAAGCCAAACCTTATTTGTCAACTAAACCAAAATCAATCTAAACCATACATTGTATTTTGATAAAGAGAGAAGTGTGTGAAAAATAATAGAATAATTATTCAAATCAGTAAGAATTTAAAATTAAATATTTTAATCTTTTAAATTTTAAAATATACAAAATAATTTTTAATATTTATTTTTATTAAATGATATAGTCTCTTTCGTTTGTTAGTTACTAACAATAATTTTTGACGTGAAACATTAACTTGTGCACATGTGTGATATGGACAAAGCATATAAAATAATTTTTAAAAAATTTAAAAAATCTCAAAATATTTTCTAAAAAATTTAAAAACTTTAAAATAATTTTTTTTGAATTATTTATATATAATTACTTCTAAATTAATAAATTTTAATTTTTAATATTTTTGGTGTATTTATCTCAAATTTAATTATTTATAAACAAATTTTATATATATTTTAAAACAAATAAATTATAAATTAATTTTAAAAGGCACTTTTTTCAAAAAATTAAAATTAAAATAAATGAATTTATATTTATTTTTAACTATGCAAGATATTAATTTAATTTAATTATTGGTATCATATATTCTATGATCATTCTTTAATGATAAAGAAGAGAATAAACTAGCGTTGTTTGAAAAGATAGGAGAACTCTCATTTAACATAAAAAAATTTATGTAAATAATTGAAAATATTTGTGCAAATACGTATAAAGACAACATTTTAAAACTTGTATACAATGCAAACCAAGTTATCTATGAAGTCAAATGTTTAGTCAACCACAAAATTGATGCAGATGTGATTTACAAAAATATAAAGCTCTTAATACTTTGCAATATTTAAAAAAAAGTCTTAGCAAATTCAAATGTTTTGTTCATAATTTTTTTTAAAAAATTTTAAAATTCAATTGTAATGTTGCATAAAATTAAATAAGTTTATAGTTAAAATTTGTTATGCTATTACAAGCAATTAGCAATTGTCCCAAGAAAATATAGATTTTTTTTTTTTCACTTTGAAATATTTTTCTAAATTTATTAACTATTAATATCTCAAAAATTTAGGTTATATAAATAATGACCTTCATAATTCAATAACGTCTTATCTTTTAAGTGTTATTATTATAATTTTTATATCATTTATTTTTATATAGATATCATATGTTAATGATTAAATAATATTAATTTTATGATATTTTAGTGTTAATAAATAAAATTATGTTTTAGTATATATTTTAATATTTTTTGTATTTTTTATTTATTATATATTTTAATAATATTTTATTTTTATAATTTATTTTTTTTAATTAAAAGTGAGGACCATAGTTTATCTAGACTTTATAACTAGGGACCGAATAATCTAACTTCCCTAAACTTAATAATAGTTAAAACTCGCCATTCTTCCCAATGAATGAGTTTAATTTAGAAGGTATGAAACTTAAAAATTTTTTCTCCCATGCCTAACATGCATTGCTAACTCCGCGACACCATATTAATTTATAGACGGGAAATGCTAGGTAAACAATAACTATCTTGAACAATATAAATAATTATTAATTATACTACATCTTAATTTAATGTTATTAATTAAATTTAAAATCAATTTATTTTTTTAATTTTATTAATTCATATTATTCAAAAATGTTGTTGATTACCTATACTTTTTCTTCACAGAAAGGAGTTAATGTTGTTTCACATAAATTAACATATAAATGTGATTTTCCAATGAACATATAGCTTAGCTTACAAGGGTTTGTACCTACACAACTAATTAATTATTTTAGGTTCAAATTCTAGATGCTGACATGTTAAAATTCGAAAGAAAGTATTTTACTTGTAAGCTATGGTAATGTTAGAAAAATAATAATATAAAATTATCTTGTTTAACTTAACATTTATAATTTTATACATATAATCAAGGATAAACATAAAGGTGATAAATAGTGTGGCATTATCCAATCTCCTTTTCAGCAATTATATCTTTATACAAGATATATGCTTAAAGAAATAAATTTTTTTACATAATTTTAGTTGTTTTATATGTGATTATTTTTTAGTATGTGATAAATTTATATAATTCTTAATTATTTTATTTATTAATATTTTTATTTAACCAATTTAAAATGATATAGTTAAGTCTTTAGAATTTTTCAAATTAGTTTCTAATGCTTATTTCTATAGTCATTTTTAAAAAAATTCATTTATTTTATAATAATATTAAAATATTAATATATTTAAAATTCATATTATTATATAAGAGATTAATAATGATTTATGTTATTATAATCATATTATATATTTTAGATGTTCTTTTTTTATAAAAAATATTTTTTTCTAATTTTATATGTTCATAAACTTTTTTTTTTAAAAAATTCAATGGCTTCATATCATGCGTCAAATGCTTTTATATTGCAAGAAAAATATAACACAAAGAGGGATAAATAAAAAATTTATATGAAATTTGGCCTCTTTATATTAAAATTTTTAAATTCGTTCTTGCATATAATATTTATAATTATACATTTATTATATTTAATATAATTATTCTAATATAAAATATATATTAAAATATAAAATATACATTAAATATAAATTAAATAACATATATATTTATACACATATATATGACTTATTTTAGTGTATAAATAGTATTTTGTATCTAATATTACTCGTTTATTCTAGCAATCATTAGAAAATGCAAAATAAGGTAAGTTTAAATTACTTTATGTTTATTTTCTGTTGTCTCCTAATATTTTTGAGTAAATTAATAGTCTAATCTAATTCGAGTGAAATTTTCTTTATTTAATAAGAGAATGTATGTACTAATTAATCAAATTGAGTTCATTCATCTATTTAAATAAGTGTGACAAATTAATCTTTATAGCGTTCATATATAAAAAAGAGATACTCCGATAAAGATGGTTAAAACATCTTTTTTTAAAGATGTTTGTTATTAACTAAAATTTAATACATATAATTAATTAAACTATATTATTTTTGTCAAAATTAGATTATATAAATTGATTTAGTAAAAAAATTAGTAAATTAAATCTTGAACCGATTTAAATTAAATACAATAACCTTATTATAGAAAATGACTAAAATATTTTTATTATATATTTTTTTAATTTTAAAAACTCTAAATTCTAACTCTATAACCACAAAAAAAAAAAATTAGAACTTAGGGTTCTTAATATATATATATATATATTTTAATTATTTTTTTATAAAAAAAATTAATTTAGATCCGTTCAAGATATAGTTTATTAATTTTTTGGCCAAATCAGTTTATCTGATCTAATTTTGATAAAAATAACATAATTTAATCAATTATATGCATTGAATTTTAATTACTTAAAAATATCTTTAAAAAATACGTTTTAAGCGTCTTTATCTAAGTGGCTCCCTATAAAAAAAAAAAGGATCCCGCTAGGGAGATAATGGATTATTTGTACAATGTGTATAATGGGTTATTGAGTTATAAAAATGAACATTCCCATACTATCTAGAATAACCATCCGAGTACTAGTGATAATAAACATCTTCCTAAAAACTTAAATTGATTTTGGAGTTCACCAAGAATTGAACCCTTAACCTTTCGGATCTAAGGCTCTAATACCATGTTATGATACGACTCATCTCAAAAGTTTCAGCTAATGAGAAAAGGTAACATTAATGATTTTATCTCTAATACTCCCTAAACCTCCATTGTACACATGGTATAAATATTCCATTGGCTCCTTATACTTTTCCATAAAAAAAAAATTACCTAACAAAAGAAAGAAAACATGCATGCTTTAAATTATATTCATATATGATCACGTGATGATAAGTTTCTCTAAAAAAAATAAAAGGGTCTAATGCTCTATATATAGACATATTAACCAGATTAAAATGCACAACTACAATATAACTTTCCTTCTCAATCTCTTCATAAGCTATATAGAGCTGATTATTTTAGCTAAACAATGGAAGAAGTTAAAGTTGAAATTATTTCTAAAGAAAATATTAAACCTTCATCTCCTACACCCTCTCACTTAAAAACCTTCAAACACTCCTTTTTAGATCAACTTGTTCCTTTTCCTCATGCAACAATCATCCTATTCTACACCTCACAAAATCCCTTTGAATTTTCTGAGAGATTAGAGTTGCTTAAACAATCATTATCTGAAACACTAACACAATTCTACCCTTTTGCTGGAAAGATCAAAGATGATTTGTCCATTGATTGCAATGATGAAGGTGCTAACTTTGTAGTAGTCAAAGTGAATTGTTCTATTTCAAAGTTTCTAAAAAAGCCTGATTTGAATTCATTGAACAAGTTTATTCCAACTACTCCAAACTTTGAAAAAACAATGACAGGAGCTCATGTGATTAACATTCAAGTTAATATCTTTGATTGTGGTGGAATTGCAATTGGATTTCGCATTTCTCATAGGATCGCTGATGGTGATTCAATTGACACCTTCCTGAAGGCATGGACAGAAAGAGCCGGCTACAACTGCAATTCAGAACTTTTGACAGAACCAAACTTTGCTACAAGTTCTCTGTTCCCTACAAGTACTTCACATTTCAGAAACTTGTCAAGGAAAACATGGGGTTCCATTTTTAGGAAAGAAAAATGGGTCACAAGGAGGTTTTTGTTCAAAAATTCAGCTATTGCTACCCTCAAGGCTCAAATAGTGGCAAAATCTTCATCTGACCCATTGAAGAATCATCCTAATGCTCCTACACGTGTTCAGATAGTTTCTGCCTTGTTGTGGAAGTATTTCATGGCTGCGTCGAAGGATCAATTTGGAACTCAAAGGCCTTCAATGGTGTTTAACGCGGTGAACCTTCGCCGAAGAATGGAAGAGTCTCTACATCCTGAGAATGCCATAGGGAATTTTCTATGGTTGGCAACTTCAGAACACATGAGTGAGCATGAGTTGAATTTGAATGAGTTGGTGAGTGAAGTGAAGAAGTCAATTGAAGAAATTGATAAGGATTTTGTTGCAAGGTTGCAAAGTGACAAGGAAGGGAGTTCAATCATAGAAAATGCTCTTGGAAAAATTAGCGGTGAAACATGGTCTAATAATAAGAGTGATGAGGCATTGGAAAGATTATGTATTAGTAGTTGGTGTAACTTTGGATTCTATGATGTTGATTTTGGATGGGGAAAACCAATATGGATGAGTAGTATTGGTATAGAAAGTAATTCAGTGTTAACCAATATGATAATCTTGATTGATACTAAGTTCAAAGATGGTATAGAAGCTTGGATTACCTTGGATGAGGAGAAAATGAAGTATTTGGTGTCAACTGAATTACTCACTTATGCAACTCTTGATCCAAGTCCTTTGACAGTGTCTAACTCAGGCTTGCAGGCTTGAATTGATTCATTCTCTTCTTTATCATTAGCCACATCTTATTCATAATGGAAGAGAATGAATTGATTAAGTAATAAAAAAATACGTATGTACTAAGGAGAAATTACTATAGTGTGTTTCATGTTTTAATCAAAGCTTCTTGTAATTCTCACAATAAGGTGGGGTAATGATTATTAAGCTCCGTCTATTATATAGTAAAAAAAAATGAATCAAGTTAATGCTTTAATTAAGTAGTGTTTTTGGTTTGGTTTGTAAGTTCTTCGTACTTCGGATATTTTGAGATTTTGAATATTTCTTTTTCTTAAATTGATGTTAAAAAAAAAGTGAATATAAGAAATTTGTGTTCATGCAATTAAGAAGAGAAGTAAATAACATATCTTATATATCTTAATGTTGTATACATAGAGACACATCAACCAGATTAAAATGCACAACTACAGTATAACTTTCCTTCTCAATCTCTTCATAAGCTGTATAAAGCTCATTATTTTAGCTAAACAATGGAAGAAGTTAACGTTGAAATCATTTCTAGAGAAAATATTAAACCTTCTTCTCCACCCTCTCACCTAAAAACCTTCAAACACTCCCTTTTAGATCAATTTGTTCCTTTTCCTTATGCAAAAGTCATCCTCTGAATTTCCTAAGAGATTAGAGTTACTTAAACAATCATTATCTGAAACACTAACACAATTCTACCCTCTTGCTGGAAAGATCAAAGATGATTTGTCCATTGATTGCAATGATGAAGGTGCTAACTTTGTAGTAGCCAAAGTAAATTGCCCTATTTCAAAGTTTCTAAAGAAGCCTGATTTGAATTCACTGAACAAGTTTCTTCCAACTACTCCATACATTGAAGAAACAATGATAGGAGCTCATGTGACTAACATTTGTGTTTTTTAGCCTGTACTTAACCATCAAACAAAAGTTAATGATCTCCCACTATTAGATGTAATCTCACACCATTAAAAATACTATTGATGGCTAATTGATGGTTACAAAACACCAAAATTGCTGGCCCTAGCATTCTTCTGAAATTATTATAGTGTATTCCATATTTTAGTCAAAACTTCTTGTAATTCTCACAATAAAGTGGGTTAATGATTATTAAGCTCCATCTATTATATTATATAGTAAAGAAAAATGAATTAATTTGATGCTTTAATTAAATAGTGTTTTTGGTTTGGTTTCTAAGTTCTTCGTACTTTGGATGTTTTGAGATTTTGAAATTTTTTTCCCCCTTAAATTGATGCTAAAGAAAAAGTGAATATAAGAAGTTTGTGTTCATGCAAATAAGAAGAGAGGTTAATAACATGTCTTATAGATATTAGTCAAAAGAGCTTGTAATTTCTATGGTATCACAAGGAAATGAAATATAATGTGTATATTGATATGTACATGTTTCGTGCAAAGGGAACTAATATTCAGCTACAAAATTACACTATAATTACCACTACCATTAATACTATCCTATCACTACTTAAGTACAAAAAACATAGGTGTTCAAGTTTTTTCGATCAATTTTTAATTAAGTGATTAATAATATAAAAATTTTCTCTCTACTAATAACCAATTTCACTAAAACTTGACTACATACACATGATTTGTACATGTATACGTAGCAGGATTCGGCTACATGAAGCTGAGTTAGACTATTCTCATGTTTGTATTATAACTCTTTGAACAAATTAAAGCTTTGTATTCTTTTAGAGACTGAGATATATATCCAATGCAAATGGAAGCCTATTGTCTTTATGTAAGGCCCACATCGGTTGGAGAGGGGAACGAAGCATGCCTTATAAGGGTGTGGATACCTCTCCCTAACATGACGCGTTTTGACGAGTGAGTGTGGGGGGTTTTGGCTATCATCCCTATCGTCAAAGGCAAAACCGTGAGGCCTGTGTCAAAGCGGACAATATCGTGCTAGCGGGTGGTTTGGACTGTTACACTTTAGGGTTAGCATCCTTTCATATATAGTTTCATAGTAATGGTGATTATTATATTGTATGGTCCACCCTCTAAAACGCTAAATATTTTAAGGGAAATTTGTATATATATACACAATAAGTGAGATACAATTATGATGAAATTTTTGTTGGTGTCTAAACATGGAAAGAAACAAAGCAAACACTATCCTATATCCGAGCGGATGGTTTGTTGGAGATCAACACAAGGCTCAGACCAAATAACATGATTAGAGTTACTCTTGGCACCATATTTAGCCATCCAATCTGCAGCTCTATTTGTTTTTCGGAACACCCATTCAACGTGAACAAGCCAAGGATGAGATAAAAGTCCCTGAATCTTGTGAACCAAATCTGTTACTTCAGATGAATACCCACTTGTAAGCTCATGCATGATGGGCAGAATGTCAAGGCAATCCGTTTCACATATAATATCCCTCAAACAGCAATCCCAAGCTAAAACTAGCCCCTCCAAGCAGCAAATAATTCACATCTGATGAAAGACCAAGGGAGATGCTTCCAGAGCAGTCCGAGATCCAATCTCCCTTAGAATCTATAATAATACACCTAAATCCTGCTAAATTTGAATCCATATACAAGCTTGCATCACAATTAACTTTAAAACTATTGCCTACTAGTGGTTCCCAACACAGGCAATTTCGGAGATACCTAAAGGCATTGTTTCGATTCCTGTAAACCTATAAGTCCTTGGCGGTAATTCTGGGTAAGGCAACAACCTTGTGGTCTGTCCAAGGGTTGTCAGTATTGAATATGTCATTGCACCTATGTCTCCATACCCACCAAAGTCCTGCACCAAAGGACACCTCATTGTTAGCCAAGGCCTTCCGAAATCACTCTTCAAGAACAGTACCAGCCGTCGAGTCCAGGATACTAGGATCCAACATATGCCGAATTACATTTGATCGTTCACAGTCTCTAAGGCAATGCTCCATAGTCTCATGCGCCTTGTTACATCTCTTACACATATCTGAAGAAGTTAAGTGCCGCTTGAATCGAAAGGTCTCAGTTGGTAGAGCATCATGTAAGCCAAATCACATAGTAAATTTGAACTTCTCCGGACTGTTTGTATTCCACAACCAGTTCCAATTACTATTGGCATTTCAATTTAATGTTTTCTTTAATAACCATCTATAAAACCCTCCCTTGTACTATACTTTTTTGTTGCTGCAGGCCACCACTCCCACTGTGGCTCCAACTCAGTCGAACTAAGATATCTTAGACCACAAATAAACTGCTTTATCTCATGCGGAATAAGTGTGGTAAGACTATCAACCTCCCAAGATACCCCTTTTCACAAGTCAGTCACCATGAAATCTGATTCAAAAATATGTACATAAGAAACAAGGTTGCAAAGCTTATAAAAAAGAATCCACTCATCATACCAAACTGATGAAATTAAATGACATGTGTGTGAGTTTTATATTTTATTTAATAATGAACAACTATGTGTTGATTTTAATGTACAAAAAAAATATAAATACAATTTTATCTATTAATTTATGACTAATTTAAGAGTGAGAATATTTTTTCTACTTCCAATTTTCTAGAAATGTTTTCATGTAAAAGTCACTTGTAGCCATCAAGCCATGCTCCCGGCCGGCCCGTAGCTCTCAATTTTTATCATCAATAAATGAAAATTTAATCAACTATAATATCTATTAAAAATGTTTAATCAGTCAATCATTTAAAAAAAAAAAATCCAAAGTTTATCCAACTCTTTTAGTGATGCACTAAGCACGTGTCATTCTAAGCTGTGATGATGATAATAATTTTATGGCAACTAGTGGCGAAACTTCATTAAGACAATGGGACTATGACCCCTCCCAAATATTTTATAAAACTAAAACTTTGATTATATATTTTGTTTGGTACAAGTTGTTTAATTAGTTATTATTTTTGTTGTAAGTTTTTCACAAGTTCTTGATCTTGAGTTCAAAACTTATTACAAGCACATTCTCTTTTTTGTGTGTTTATATATATATATATATATATTCTTTTCTTTTTACTTTTAAGGTCAATAAATTTTTATTTTTATTTTTATTTTTTATGTTTATAATAAAAAAATAATCTTATTATTTTAAAGTATAATGAATTAAATAAAATTCAATTATCAAATAATAAATAACACAAATAAATAATTTCATACTATTTTATTAATTTTAATATTTTATAAAACAAAATTATTTTTTAACTAAATTATAAAATAGATAAACTATATATATAAGTATTTATTAAAATAGGTCTAATATTTTAATTTTTTTTATATCACTACTATCTTTAATATGTTGCACAATATAATAATTGGTATTATAATATCAAATAAAAAAAGTCTTATTATATTTTAAGTTTGTCATTTTATATTTTTTTATTGATCTTTAATATTTTAAAAAAAAAATTGATTTGGACAAAAAAATTATATATTTAGTATAGTTTTAGATACTATTATGTTAATTATAATTTTTTAATAATTTATTTCTATAATTATAAATTTATAATTATTTAAAAAAAAATTAATACATTTAATTTGAATATAAATACCCTTTTATATATATATATATATATATATATATATATATATATATATATATATATATATATATATATATATATATATAGCCCTCTAATTTTTTTTAAAAAAATCCGCCACTGATGGCAACCTGCCATTTGCCATATGGTAAAAGGAAATGCTATTTAAATTTTTTAATTTTTTATTAGATAAATTAGTGTTCACATAAATTTATTTATCTCTAATTTGAGAAAATGCTTAATAATTTTTATAATTTTATTAAATAATAGTAAAATTTTTTTATAATTTATATAACTAAGAGTGAGGACCATAGTTTATCTAAATTTTAATATTTTATAATTTGGGACCGAGTAACCTAGCTTAAACTTAATAATAGTTAAAGCTCGCCGTCCTTCTCAATAAATATGTGTGTTTAATTTAGTGAGCAATCCTAGGAATCAAAAGGGTATTAGTCAAAAATCAGTTACTTTTAGATGAATTCAAAATTTTTACGAGTTAATATATATGGGTGTTTCTTCTGCTAAGTATCAGAATGTTTCTTTTTTATATTAAATGGATGTTCTTTTATATATTTTTCGAATTTTTTTTGTATTACAAATGTGAATGTCTCTATTTTTTTAAAAATTTCATAATTTTTTTTATATTTTATAGATATTTAATTATTTTTGCTAAAATATAACTGAATATTTCTTTTATTAATTATTAGGATATTTTTTTCATATTAAATGAATATTTTTTTTATATTTTTGTAATTGAGATGAAGCGAAAGAGAAGAAAAGGAACATTTCTTCTTCCATGAAAGCTTTGAGAAACAAAGAGCAAACACAATCTGGCTACTCAAACAAAGTACAAGACTACTTCTTTCATACCACAGGGGCAGTTGCTGCCTCTTAATAATAATAAAAGCTAGTTTTATGATCTTGTATGAAATAATAGGCTTCTATTTTCTGATGCAATACTGCTATTTCCCTTGGAAAAGCAAAAAAAAAAAAAAATGAAAAAGAGATTGAAAATTAATCAAAAAAAAAAAACAAGAATAACAAACGGGAGGTGGACTTCGTGTTGAAACAGTTGTCTTGGATGCACTTGTTGAGAGCGTCGCGGAAAGCATGGAAGTCGCCGGCGCTTCCAGCAGCATTGGTGAGAGAGAGATCTGTGTATGTGATTGTTGGAGGTAGGTAGATTAATGTGAGAGAAAAGAGGAAGGTTTTTATAGGTTTTAATTAGGTTTACTTAATTAATTTTAAATTTTTTAAATTTTAAATTTAAAAAATTTAAAATTAATAATTAATATAAATTAATGTGGTTTTGTTTAGTTTTTAGCTATAAGCTCTTGATTCCATATAATTTTCCTAATTTAATAGGTATGAAACTTAAAATTTTTTCTCCCAAGTCTGATATGCATTGCTAACTCCGCAACACCATATCAGTACACAGAACGAATTTATAGGTGTTTAACATAAATTTATGAACGTGATTTAATTTATCAGTGAACATACAGTTTAGCTTATAAGGATTTGTAGCTACACTAATTAATTATTTTAGGTTCAAATTCTAGAAACAAACATGTTAAAATTTAAAAGAAAGAATTTAATAATGACCTATGTTTTAATATCTATAATTTAAAATATATAACATTTATTATAATTATATATTTATTATATCTACTATTGCTCAATTATTCTAACTATAACTAAAAACTAATGTAAGTTTAAATTATTTCGTGTTGATTTTTTATTATCTCCTAAATATTATTTAATAATTTAATAGTCTTACCTAATTTAAACAAAATTATTTTTAGGGTTTATCTATTTTATGTCTTAAGGATACATATTAAATTTATAAATTAAAATTTTTTTTGTTAAAAATATAAAAAATTTAAATTTTTAATGTATTTATTTTGTATTCATTAAATAAAAATATTTAAAATCTTTTATTAATAATAAATTTATCATATAATTTTAGGACACATCTATTCTTAATATATAAAAGTAGGTACATAGGTTTATCCACATTGTTTTTAAGTTATTTCTCTTCTTCTACTAACGCCATGTTAGCACCAACGCTTACTTGACAAAATTTTAGAATCCACCACTCAAATCTTGCCAAATCAACTTTTATTTTCACATAAAAAAACACAAAAAACAACTAAAAAACACAATAAAAATCAACAAATTAATTTTTTCCAAATCAATCCTTATTTCTAAAACAACATAAACACAAATTAACATTTACCCCAACAAAAAGCTCTCAAAACCAAAGAGCTTATTACCTTTCTCAAACCCTCACCCTCTTAACACATCTCCATACTAAGATCCTATTTCCTCCATCCTCTTCCGATCCCATCCTATTTTCTCCCTCCATGAGTCATTGTTTTTTCCTCAAAACAAATTGTACATCGCGATGTCCATCTCTGGCGGAGCCGCATTGCATTAATTGCAGAAACCAGGGCAAACTCCATTCCTCCTCTTGCGGTTTCCCTGCCAGAGCTCGATTCTGGGCTCAGACCAACGTCACCATTTGGCGCCGCCAACGTAGGAATTTTGTCTCAGGTATCTTCTTAAAGATTTTCAACTTTGCCGTTTACTCTTCTCATTGTTCAATATCATTTTCATTAGCCCTATTTATTTGTTATAAATAATAACATTTTAATTGTGAACTCATTGCAAGTAGCACAAATTTATGTATTCCTATTTTGTAAACGGTTCTCCAGAGCTCGATTCTGGGTCTCAGACCAACGCCAAGGTAGAAAATTTGTCTCAGGTATCTTCTTAAAGATTTTCAACTTTGCCGTTTACTCTTCTCATTGTTCAATATCATTTTCAATAGCCTCATTTATTTGTTATAAATAATAACATTTTAATTGTGAACTCATTGCAAGTAGCACAAGTTTATGTATTCCTCTTTTGTAAACGGTTCTGTCCAACACTCACAACCAAAATTAATGTGCATTTAAAATTATTGCTCCCTATATACTGTCGATTGCAATATTTCATCATCAAATTATAAATTGTTATTTTACATGTGGAGTACTTCTTCCACAATTTACATTTACGTGTTCCTCTTTTTCAAATTGTTATTCCACATGTGGAGTATTGCTTCCACAAAGTACTTCTTCCACAATTTACATTTACGTGTTCCTCTTTCTCAAATTGTTATTCCACAGGTGCAGTATTGCTTCCACAATTTACTTAGAATGGATTATCATTCTTTGATCATGTCTTATTCTCTTTGTTGTAGAAGAATTTGCAGTGGTAATGACAGACCGGAAGAGTTAATACCCAAAATTGCTAGATGAAAATCAATCGATCACTGTTTAGTAAAATGTTTTAAAAAAATTAAAACAAAAAACTCTTATTTATTATTATTCAATTGAAACATCAAGTACTAATTAAATGCAATAAACATACATTAAAAGTGTCATAATAATAATAATTATAAAAAATTTCAATTACAAATATTCAAATTCTACAACTTATACATATTAAGACTCTTACTACTCTTCATTTCTTAATCTCTTATACTAATTGTCAAAAATTTCTTAAATTTAATATAACATTTTTATATGTTTTTCATTCTCATTCATTTATTTTTTTCATTATTTACAAACAAAAAAATCGCAAGAAAAGACAAAGTGTAGCCATTAATGCAAATCGAAAAATGAAAAAAAAATGCAGTTTTGTATAACTCTAATATAAATAACCTATGTCTTTTTTAAAAATAAATAAATTCAAAATCTATTTATAATATGTTCTCTAAAATATTTTTAATATAACATTTATTAAAATATACTATATAGTATAAATAATCTACCTCTCCGCGCATTGTGCGGGTCTCACTCTAGTATTAATTAAACCCTCATTTTTAATAAAAAGACACATATACTAACCAACTTGAATTAATTAAATGATCAATTTATTCTTCTACTTAAACAAGAAGTACAACAAATTAGTCCTTAGATTATAGTACCAATCTAAATGTCTAAGAGATATCTGGAAAAAAAAAATAATATGTGTGCTTTAACCAATCAATGATTTTTTTTTTAAAAAAAAAATCAAAGTTTATCCAACTCTTTTAGTGATGCCCTAAACATATGTTAGTCTAAGAAGTGATGATAATAGCTTCATGGTAATTAACCTGCCATTTGCCATATGGTTAGGGAAAATGCTATTTTATGCAAAGCCAAAGCTTATTTGTCAACTAAACCAAAATCAATCTAAACCATACATTGTATTGAGAAATGTGTGAAAAATAATAGAGTAATTATTTGAATCAGTCTCTCAAATTTTTAAAATTAGATATTTTAATTTTTTAAATTTTAAAATACATAAAATAATTTTTAACGTTTATTTTTGTTAAACAATACAATTTTCTTTATTAGTTAATAATAATAATTTCGGACTTGGAATATTAATTTATACACGTGACTGTTAAGTGCTATATATGCCATATGGAACAAGCCGTCTCTAGAATAAAGTAAAAAATAGTCTACAAAAAATTTAAAATATCTCAAGACAGCTCTAAAAAAAGTTAAAAATTTCAAAATAACCCTTTTAAATTATTTATATATAATAGTTCTAAATTAACAAATTTTAATTTCTAACATTTTCGGCTTATTTATCTCAAATTTAATTATTTATATACAACCTTTTTTATATTTAAAAAAAAATTAAAATAAATGAATTTATATTTATTTTTGATCATGCAAGATATTAATTATTAATTTAATTTAATTTATAGATACTATATTCTATGATCATTCTTTAATGATAAAGAAGAGAATGCGTTAGTGTTGTTTGAAAAGATAGGATAACTCCTATTTAATATAAATTTTTTCACGTAAACAATTGAAAATATTTGTGCAAATACATATGAAAACAACATTTTAGAACTTGTATGAAATGCGAACCAAGTCATTGATAAAGTGTAATGTTTTGGTCAACCACAAGATTAATGTAGCTGTGATTTACAAAAATATAAAATTCTTAATACTTTGCAACATTTATTTGAAGAAGAAATGTCTTAGCAAATTCAAATATTTTGTTCATGTTTTTTTAGAAAGTTTTGAAATTCAGTTAATATTGTACAAAATAGACTTGCAGTTGTTCTATTATAATTAGCAATTATGTCAAAATAATAGATTTTTTTCACTTGAGAATATTTTTTTAAGTTTATGTAGTGTCAATGCCTCAACAATTTAACTTATATAAATAATGAACTTCATAGTTAAATAATCTCTTAGATTTAGTTGTTATTATTATTTACATAATTTTTCGTATAAATATCATATGTTAATGATTAAATAATATTATTTTTTATGATATTTTAGTATTAATAAATAAAATTATTTTTTAGTATATATTTTAATATTTTTGTATTTTTTATTTATTATATATTTTTTAATAATATTTTATTTTTTTTATTTTCCACTAAGAGTGAGGACCATAGTTTATCTAGACTTTATAACTAGGGACCGAATAATCTAGCTTAAACTTAATAATAGTTAAAACTCGCCGTTCTTCCCAATGAATGAGTTTAATTTAGTAGGTATGAAACTTAAAAATTATTCTCCCATGCCTAACATGCATTGCTAACTCCGCGACACCGTATTAATTCACAGAAAGGAGTTAATGGTGTTTCACATAAATTTATAAATGTGATCTACCAATGAACATATAGCTTAGCTTACAAGGGTTTGTACCTACACAACTAATTAATTATTTTAGGTTCAAATTCTAGATGCTGACATGTTAAAATTCGAAAGAAAATATTTTACTCGCAAGCTATGCTAATGTTAAAAAGATAACAATATAAAGTTATCTTATTTACCTTAGTATTCATAATTTTAGGGGTGAGTACGGGTCAGTTTGATTCGGGTTTATAATAAAATTAAAATCGAATCGATCAAAATATAATTGGTTCGGTTTAGTTTGGATTTGTATTTTTTTGTATAGTACTCGAACCAAACCGAACCGATTAAGAACAGATTGGTTCAATTCGGGTAATTGGATACCCGATGACTTTGAAATTCATAAAAAAAAATAAAATTTTTTATCTTAAAAATTTAACAAGTATAATAAACATGTAACATCAATAAAAATAATCCAAACATGTTAAACACCAAATACATTAAAAACTAAACTTATTAAAATCCAAACATATTAATAATGAATAATCATTGTCTAATGAAAAAGTCATATATATATATATATATATATATATTATTTTTTTATTTAATTAATATATGATCGGGTTCGCGGGTTGGTTCGGGTTCCGTACCCCCAAAACCGATACCCGAATCAATCACTAACAAAAACCATCAGTTTGGTTCGAATTAGACCCGATTATCCATTGGTTTCAAAACCAATTTAATTAATTTAGTTTGAGTTCGGACGGGTAATCGAATACCCGCTATCCGTGCTCACCCCTACATAATTTTATACGTATAATCAGGGAACAAATATAAAGGTGATGACAAGTAGCAGTGGCATCGTCCAATTTTTTTTCAGCAATTATATCTTTATATATGCTTAAAGAAATAAAAAATCTTACATATTTTAGTTGTTTTATATGTGATTATTTTTTAGTATGCGATAAATTTAAATTTAAATTATTTTATTTATTAATATTTTTACTTAACCACTTTAATATTATACATTTAAGTGTTTATACTTTTTTTTAATTAATTTCTAATGCTTATTTCTATAGCCGTTTTTAAATTTTTTTTTCATTTATTTATAATAATATTTAAATATTAACATTCATATTATTATATAAAAAATTAATAATAATTATATTATGTACTTTAGATGTTTTTTTAAATATATATTTTTTTAATTTTATATATTCATAAACTTTTTTTTTTAATTCAATGGCTTCATATCATGCGTCAATTGCTTTATATACGAAAAATATAACACAAAAAAAAGATAAATAAAAAATTTATGTAAAATTTGGCCTTCTATACTAAAATTTTTAAATTTGTCCTCGCATATAATATTCATAATTACACACTTATTATATCTAATACAATAATGTTAGTATAAAATATATATTGAAATATAAAATACACATTAAACATAAATTAAATAATATACATATATATTTACACACATAGTAACTGATTTTAATATATAAATAAAATTTATATCGAATATTATTCTGTTTATTCTAGTAATAACTAGGAAATGCAAAATAAGCAGGTAAATTTAAATTATTTTGTGCTGATTTTTTTGTTGTCTCCTAAATATTTTTGAGTAAATTAATAATCTTATCTAATTTGAGTAATATTTTTTTTTTAATAAAAGACACATATACTAACTAATTTAAATTAATTGAGTGATCAATTTATTCATCTTATTTTTTTTTTTGGTGACTAGTTTATTCATCATATTTAAAGTAAGTATGATGAATTAATCCTTACAGCGTGGATATAAAAACACACTTGATAAAAAAAAGAGGACATATATACTTTAAAGTATAGGAAGGTTATCAGGTATATTGAGAATACCGGTGTTTCAAACTTTCAGTTATTTTAACTGTTGATCTGAATTATAAAAAATATATATAATATATATTAATTCAAATAAACGGTTAAAACAACTTAAATACAGTATTTTTGAGGACACCTGATAACTTTCTTAAAGTATATTCATATATGATCACGTGATCATAAGTTTCTCTAGAAAGTAAAGGGTTCTAATGCTATATATACAGAGACATATCAACCAGATTAAAATGCACAACTACAATATAGCTTTCCTTCTCAATCTCTTCATAAGCTATATAGAGCTGATTATTATAGCTAAACAATGGAAGAAGTTAAAGTTGAAATCATTTCTAGAGAAAACATTAAACCTTCTTCTCCCACACCCTCTCACCTAAAAATCTTCAAACACTCTTATTTAGATCAACTTGTTCCTTTTCCTCATGCAATTATCATCCTATTCTACACCTCACAAAATCTCTCTGAGTTTCCTAAGAGATTAGAGTTGCTTAAACAATCATTATCTGAAACACTAACACAATTCTACCCTCTTGCTGGAAAGATCAAAGATGAGTTGTCCATTGATTGCAATGATGAAGGTGCTAACTTTGTAGTAGCCAAAGTGAATTGCCCTATTTCAAAGTTTCTAGAGAAGCCTGATTTGAATACCCTGAACAAGTTTCTTCGAACTACTCCATACTTCGAAGAAACAATGATAGGAGATCATGTGACTAACATTCAAGTTAATGTCTTTGATTGTGGTGGAATTGCAATTGGATTTTGCATTTCTCATAAGATCATTGATGGTGATTCACTTGACACTTTTCTGAAGGTGTGGACAGAAAGAACCGGCTGCAACCACAATTCAGAACTGTTGACAAAACCAAACTTTGCTACAAGTTCGTTGTTCCCTCCAAGTACTTTACATTTCAGAGACTTGTCAAGGAAAATATTGGGTTCCATTTTTAGGAAAGGAAAATGGGTCACAAGGAGATTTCTATTCAAAGATTCAGCTATTGCCACCCTCAAGACCCAAATAGTGGCAAAATCTTCATCCGATCCATTGAAGAATCATCCCAATACTCCTACACGTGTTCAGATAATTTCTGCATTGTTCTGGAAGTATTTCATGGCTGCATCAAAGGATCAATTTGGAACTCAGAGGCCTTCTATTCTGCTGAATACAATGAATCTTCGCCGAAGAATGGCAGAGTCTCTACATCCTAAGAATTCTATAGGAAATTTTCTGTGGTTGACAATTTCAGAACACAAGAGTGAGCATGAGTTGAATTTGAATGAGTTGGTGAGTAAAGTGAAGAAGTCAATGGAAGAAATTGATAAGGATTTTGTTGCAAGTTTGCAAAGTGAGGAAGAATGGAGTTCAATCATAGAAAATGCTCTTAGGAAATTAAGTGGTGAAACATGGGCTAATAATAATAAGGGTGATGAGGCATTGGAAGGATTAAGTATTAATAGTTGGTGTAACTTTGGATTATATGATGCTGATTTTGGATGGGGAAAACCTATGTGGGTGAGTAGTGTTGGTATACAAGGTAATTCAGTGTTAGCTGATAAGGTAATCTTGGTTGATACCAAATTCAAAGATGGTATAGAGGCTTGGGTTACCTTGGATGAGGACAAAATGAAGTATTTGGTGTCAAGCACTGAATTACTCGCTTATGCAACTCTTGATCCAAGTCCTTTGGCAGTGTCTAACTCAAAGTTATAGGCATGAATCTATTCATTATCTTCTTTATCATTAGCCACATCTTATTCATAATGGAAGAGAATGAATTGACTAAGTAATAAAAACATCTATGTACTAAGGAAAAATTATTATAGTGTGTTTCATGTTTTAGGAGTAATGATTATTAAACTCCATCTGTTATATAGTAAAGAAAAATGAACCAATTTGATGCATTTTATTAAGCAGTGTTTTTGGTTTGGTTTGTAAGTTCTTTGCATTTTGGATGTTGAGATTTTGAATTTTTCTTTCTCTTAAATTGATGTTAAAGAAAAAATGAATATAAGAAGTTTGTGTTCATGCAATTAAGAAGAAAGGTTAATAACATGTATGTCCTACATATATTAGTCAAAAGAGCTTGTAATTCCCATGGTATCAGAATTCCGAGACAAAGGAAATGAAATATAATATGTATATTGATATGTACATGTTTCATGCAAATGAACTTATATTAACGAGCAGCTACAAAATTACACTATAATTACCACTACTTAAGTACGAAAAACATAGGTGTCTAAGTTTTTTCCATCAATTTTTAATTAAGTGATATATTTTCATAGAAATATTTTCATGTAAAAATCACTTGTAGCCACATGCATCAAGCCATGGCCCGTAGCTCTCAATTTTTATCATCAAACATCAATAAATGAAAATTTACTCAATTATAATATCTATAAAAAAATGTTTAATCAATCAATCAATTTTTTTTTTAAAAAAAATCCAAAGTTTATCCAACTCTTTTAGTGATGCACTAAGCACGTGTCATTTTTTTTTTCCAAAAAAGATAGTAGGTTATATTTCATTAATTATTGAAAAATAAAATATAAAGATGTCCAAAAGCAGGATAGCATAATGAAAGGTGAGGATTTCCCAAAAATACTACACTGAAGATATTCATCCAACGGTGCGTGGTCGAAAAATGAAGAAAAATCTTAAAGAAGAAAGAATGACAAATCAAATTGAATGCAACTAAGAGCTTGCCTCATGGAGATGACGACCTAAACTGGGAGTTCTTTGGATTTCACGGAGCAACTTGACAGAGCTTGCTAGAATGGCAGACGGCATTGAAGTAGAACCTTCAAAAATTAACTGGTTGCAAGCTTTCCAACAGTTCCAGCAAATGATGGCAAGCAATTGAGGATTACGGTCAGCATTTTTCAACGGGTTAAGCATCTCTGTTGATGCAGTCCACCATATCCAAAAGTCGTTAGGACTCTGAGGGGGAAGACAGTCACGAAGATAACTCTGAGACCATACATCTTTAATTCTAGAGCAAACGATCAAATAATGAGTGACTGTTTCGGTTGCTTCATGACAGCAGAGGCATATTGGTGATATAGATGGGATGCGGTGATGAATCTGAGCAACCACCAAAAGCCGGCCATAGAGAGCTTTCTAGATAAATAGCTTAATTTTGTGAGGCAAGTTCAACTTCCATAGATCAATTCACGGTTTTTTCTGCTGCATATAATTAGGGCAAAGCTCCAGAGGCAGATGGTAAAATAAATAGCCAATTCTATAACCTGAAGCTGTATCATATTGTTTGGATTTGTTCAAATCCCATTGCAATTTGTCCCTACTCTCCTAAATTTTAACTGACAAAATCCTGTTTGCAACGTCTTGGGAAAATAATTCTTGAATGAGATTCTGATTCCAATTCCTATCTTCAGTAATTAGATCTTTAACTCTTGGAACTAACTCAGAAATAACCTGTCTATTTGGCATGTCAGAAATCATTAAAGGATACGGAGGAGGCAGCCAAGAATCCTCAAAGGTTCGGATATTCTCTCCAGTATCCACAGCCCAATTAAGACATTTTTCAACAATCTTTCGGCCTTCCAGTATGCTCCTCCATCCCCAAAAAGATAAGACTTTAATTTCTGCTGTTATAGCATACCATTGCTAAAGTATTTACCTCTTAGGATTTTGGATAATAAGGAAGAAGGTTGTGTTACGAGTCGCCAAAACTATTTGCCTAAAAGCGCCAGATTTTGGATTCTGAGATCTTTAAATCCAATGCCTCCTTCTTTTTGTGGACGAGTCATAGTGTCCCAGCTAATCCAAGCCATCCGCCTTTCAGAACCCTTTTGTCCCCACCAGAACTAAGAAAATAGAGAGTGAATTTCCGAAATTAAACCATCAGGCGACTTGAAGCAAGACAATGTATAAATAGGAATAGCTTCTCCCACTACCTTAAGCAATACGTGTCTACCACCTGACGATAGAAGATTGTGCTTCCACCGTTGGATTCTTTTCTGAACATTTTCTTTGATCATACTAAAAGAAGCCTTTTTCGATTTAGATTTTAGAGACTGTAGAGGGCAAACCAATGTATTTATCCTGAGCCCCAATATGATTAATATTCATAGAGTTAGCCAGTAGTGTACGAGTAGTGGAGGGAGTGTTGTGGCTAAAGAATACAGCAGATTTATTAAGATTTACCCTCTGGTCACTGATGCTTTCATAAGAATTCAATAAATGTAGGATATTTGAACATGCTTCAGGATTAGCCTTACAGAATAAGATGAAATCATCAGCAAAGAGGAGGTGGTTGACCTTGGGACATCGCTTATGTATCTGAAGACCCTGAATTAGTCTGTTTTGTTCTGCCTTGTGTAGCAAGAAGGAGAGACCTTCTGCACAGAAAAGAAAAAGATAGGGAGATAGAGGATCTCCGTGTGGAATACCTCTATTTGGTTTGAAGAAACCATAAGGTTGTCCTTCCACAATAACAGAATAAGAAACAGTTGTCACTAATTCCCGAATTCACATGATCCACCGGGAGTCAAAACCAAACTTCTCAAATATAAACCAAAGAAAGTGTCATTCCACCCTATCATATGCCTTACTCATATCTAATTTTAGCGCCATTTTATTTTCGAGTCCCCCTTTTTTTTATTCTTCAAGTAATGCATACACTCGTGAGCAATTAGGATATTATCAGAGATTAATCTGCCTTTAATAAAAGCACTCTGCGTAGGGCTAATTAGTCTATTCATCATACCCTGAAGTCTATGTACAAATACTTTAGAGATAATCTTGTAAAAGACTGAAGATAGGCTTATTGGTCTTACCTGACTTATATCTTTAGCATCAGAAATCTTGGGAATAAGACAGATTTGAGTGTGGTTAAAACCCTTCAAAATTCTGCTTCCTGAAAAGAAGCTCTTAACTGCTCGAAACACATCACCACTAAGTATGTTCCAGAAGCTTTGAAAAAATTTTGCTGTCATACTATCATCTCCTGGAGCACTTTGAGGATGAATACTAAATGTTGCATGTTTCACTTCCTCTATAATCATTGGTTTTTGAAGCCTACGGTTCATGTGAGCTGTAACCAGCATTTGAAGTAGCCACTTCACCATCACTACCAGTTAGTTGCCAAATTCTATTCCTTCGAGTTTGATTTCTAAATAATAATAAGATGCGATGATAATAATAATTTTATGGCAACCTGCTGCCATTTGCCATATGGTAAAAGGAAATGCTATTTAATTTTTTTAATTTTTTATTAGATAAATTAGTGTTCACATAAATTTATTTATCTCTAATTTGAGAAAATGTTTAATAATTTGTATAATTTATTAAATAATAGTAAAAATTAATATGTCTATTCTTTTAACTAAGAGTGAGGACCATAGTTTATCTAAATTTTATAATTTGGGACCGAGTAATCTAGCTTAAACTTAATAATAGTTAAAGCTCGCCGTCCTTCTCAATAAATATGTGTTTAATTTAGTAGGTATGAAACTTAAAAATTTTTCTCCCACGTCTAATATAATATGCATTGCTAACTCCGCAACAGTACACCATATCAGTACACAGAGAGAATTTATAGGTGTTTAACATAAATTTATCATTTATGAATGTGATTTATCAATGAACATACAGTTTAGCTTATAAGGATTTGTAGCTACACAACTAATTAATTATTTTAGGTTCAAATTCTAGAAAAAAGCATGTTAAAATTCAAAAGAAAGAAGAGCTATGTTTTAATATCTATAATTTTATATATATATATTTATAATTACATATTTATTATATCTACTATTGCTCAATTATTCTAACTATAACTAAAACATAATATAAATTTAAACTATTTTGTGTTGATTTTTCATTATCTCCTAAATATCTTTTAATAATTTAATAATCTTACCTAACTCGAATAAAATTGTTTTTAGAGTTTATCTATTTTATGCTATACATATTAAATTTATAAATTAAGAAAATTTTTGTTGAAAATATAAAAAAATTTAAATTTTTAATGTATTTATTTTATATTTATTAAATAAAAATATTTAAAATTTTTCATGAATAATAAATTTATTACGTGCCTTTTAAGATACATATTAACTAAACTCTCATTTTTAATAAAAAGATACATATACTAACCAACTTGATTTGGTTAAATAATCAATTTATTTGTCCACTTAAACAAGTACAACGAATTAGTCCTTAGATTATAGTATCAATCTAAATGTCTAAAAGATATCTGAAAAAAAAAAAAAAAAAACATATTGTGTGCTTTAAAATATATTCATGTATGATCATGTGGTCTTAAGTTTTTCTAAAAGGTAAAAGACTGTAATGTTCTATATATAAAAACATACCTAAATATATATTGTTTAATAATTTAATAGTCTTACTTAACTTGAATGAAATTATTTTTAATAAAATAATACATATACTAACAAACTTAAGTTGATTAAATACTTGAATAATCAATTTATTCGTTTATTTAAATAAGTATAATAAATTAGCTAGTTCTTAAATTATAGCACCAATCTAAATCTTTAAGAGATACCAAAGAAAAAAAAAAAGAAGACATGTGTGCTTTAAAATATCAATTTCGTTAAATAAACAACAAAAATTGTAAATAATATGAATAATAGACTACATCTCAGAGCTACTAAACATAAATAAACTTAATTAATTCAAAATTTAAATTTTAAAATTAAAATTAACTTTTTTTTTAATTTATTATTTACGTTGTTCAAAAAAAAGTGTTATTTCTCTGTACTTTCTCTTAAAATATATTCATGTATGATGATGTGGTCTTTTAAGTTTCTCTATATATAAGAACACACCAACCAGATTACAATACACAACTAGAATATAATTTTTCTTCTCAATCTCTTCATAACTAAACAATGAAAGATGTTAAAGTTGAAATCATTTCTAGAGAAAACATTAGGCCTTCTTCTCCCACACCCTCTCATCTAAGAACCTTCAAACACTCCCTTTTAGATCAACTTGTTCCCATTCCTTATGCTATAGTCATCCTATTCTACTCTTCACACAATCTCTCTGAATTCTCCAAGAGACTAGAATTGCTTAAACAATCATTATCTGAAACACTAACACAATTCTACCCTCTTAGTGGCAAGATCAAAGATGATTTGTCCATTGATTGCAATGATGAAGGTGCTAATTTTGTAGTAGCAAAAGTGAATTGTCCTATTTTAGAGTTTCTAGAAAAGCCTGATATGGATTCATTACACAAGTTTCTTCCAATTAGTAATCCACTCTCCCTTGAAACATTTATAGGAACTCATGTGACTAACATTCAAGTCAATGTCTTTGATTGTGGTGGAATTGCCATCGGATTTTGCATTTCTCATAAGATCATCGATGGTGGTTCATTGGACACTTTCTTGAAGATGTGGACAGAAAAAACCAACATCAACCGCGATTTAAAACTCTTGACAGAACCAAATTTTTCTACAAGTTCTCTCTTCCCTACAAGTACTTTACATTTCAGAGACTTATCAAAGAAAATTTGGAGTTCCTTGTTTAGAGAAGAAAAATGGGTCACAAGAAGATTCTTGTTCACAAATTCAGCTATTAACACACTCAAGGCTCAAATACTAGCTAAATCTTCATCTGATAATCCATTGAAGAATCATCCTACACGTGTTCAGATAGTTTCTGCATTTTTGTGGAAGTGTTTCATGGCTGCATCGAAGTTACAATTTGAAACTCAAAGGCCTTGTGGGATTATTCATATGGTGAATCTTCGCCGAAGAATGGACAAATCTCTACGTCCTGAGAATTCTATAGGGAATTTTCTATGGTTCACACTAGCAGATCACATGGATGAACATGAGTTGAGTTTGGATGAGTTGGTGAGTAAATTGAAGAACTCAATTGAATTAGTTGACAAAGATTTTGTTGCAATATTGCAAAGTGATGAGGGAAGTTCAATTATGGAAAATGGTCTTAGGATTCTTGACAGTAAAATAAAGGATGAGGAATTGGAAGCATTTAGTTTTAGTAGTTGGTGTAACTTTGGATACTATGATGCTGATTTTGGATGGGGAAAACCTATGTGGGTGAGTAATATTGGTTTAAAGAGTACTTATGTGTTTTTGAATATGATATTTTTGGTTGATACCAAATTCAAAGATGGTATAGAGGCTTGGGTTACCTTGGATGAGATGAAAATGAAGCATTTGGAGTTATTCACTGAATTGCTCAATTATGCAACTCTTGATCCAAGTCCTTTGACAATGTCTAACTCAAGGTTATAGGCTTGAATCGATTCATTCTCTTCTTTGTTATCTTTAGCCATTAAATAAAATGTGGAACCTATTCTAGGACTACCACACTTAAGAGAAATAATTATTATAATGTGTTTCATGTATTAGTCAAAACATTTTGTAATTTTCATAATAAGGTGGGGGCATATTATTAAGCTCTATCTATTGTAATAGTAAAGAAAAATGAATCCATTTGGTGTTTTAAGTGTTTTGGGTGTTATGTCTAGTACTTCTTATTTGTCGGAAAAAAAAAAGAGCCGAAGGTTTTTAGGTTTTAATTAAGTTGGATGGTGGGACAGTGTAGTAGTCTTTTTTTTTTTTTTCCCAGAAGGATATGAAAACTTTTATCATATGGAAATGTTTGTTCAGTTCATTATTGGTTTGGTTTTTCTTCATACTTAGCATGTGTTGAGATTTTGATTTTTTTAAAAGAAGAAAAAAATTGATGCTAAAAAAAAGTGAATATATAAAAGTATTGTTTTTCTGTCTAAAAATTCTAATATATATCATCATTATTTCTATGTGTTCATGCAATTTATAAGAAGAGATGTTAATCAATAAATAATGTATTCTGTACCATGATATATAGATACTGATATGGACACGGGACACGACACGACATAAAATACGTAGACATATAAATTTAAAATTCTTATTATAAGACATAAGATACGACATATATATATATATATATAGGTGATGTCTATAGTGGCTTGGATTCTGATGACTAAAAGTGGCTAAAAGTTGACTGACCAATAGTAAGATGACACCTAATAAAAAAATTTTAAAGTCAAATATGTAAAGGGAGATAAAAATTGATTTTTACCGGAAGGACAAATATGTAAAAGAGATACAATCAAATTTTTACCGGAAGGACAAATATGTAAAAGTGGCTTCTTTGATTTTTCTTTTGTTTGTTTGCGCCTTGTGGTGTGTTCTAATTTGATTTTTAGACAAAAAAAAAAAAAAAAGTTAGGAGCACCACACAATCAAAAAGAGAATACATCGAATGAATAATGAAGCTGAATTATCAGAGCATCTCTTCATCAACAGGGGAAGTTGGATGAATTTTTGTGGTATCGTCCTTACACTATGAATCACTAGATATTAATAAACATACACTAGTATATTCATTAATCTACCTTTTATATATTAAATATAAATAATAATAAAAGGGCATACGAAAATAGTAAAATAGTAAAGGTTTTATACTTTTGGTAAGGAATTTTAGATTTAAAATCTTAAAAATGATAAATTTATTTTTACGATAAGTTTGACTAAATTATTATATAATGATTTTAATTAAGAAAAGTATAGATAGACAATGAAAATATTAAACAATGTGAATAATAGATATATCAAAAATTTAATTCACTAGGTGTGCGGATGCTTATTCTAATATTAAGATTTATGTGAGTAATTTAGAGTGTAGTGTATTTTATTTGAATTTGGCCAATTTTAGAGCCTGTTGTTCATGTTGTTTAAGAAAGTCATTAGTTACTTAACATAACTCAATTAACTTTTTATGAAAATAATTGTATATAAATTTTACTTTAATAAAAAATATTACTAAAATAATAATAATAATAATAATAATAATAATAATAATATTATTATTATTATTATTATTATTATTATTATTATTTTGGAACCAAAATAAGCTCAACACACTAATGTGGAGCAAACGAACTAAACAACAAGTACTACATAAAAATACATAAAATCCTTGTAACTTCCGGCAATGCCTTCAACCACCAAAAAGATCACTCTCGATCCATTCTTTGTAGCTCAGAATCGTTTTCCTTATTACGAACTCAACACCTGTTTTTTGATTATTGAAAATCCTAGCATTACGTTTCACCCAAATGTTTTAAATAACTGCAAAGAACCCCATCAACCACTTCTTCTGATCTTGTTTCGGCTTATGCTTACCAATCCACCTCTCAAACAGTTCCTTATGGTTCTAAGAATAGACCAAACTTCACCAAAAGACCTCAATCAACTACACCACACCTGCCATGTTAATTCACATAGAAGAAATAAATACTCCACCGACTCTATCTCCTCCGTGTTGCCCATGGTAATTTCTGCCACGTTTTTGTTTTATGGTTGCACCTAAATTATTTAGATTAAATAAGTAAATTATTTCAATAAATATTATTTATCAAATAATTTTTTAATTTTTTTATTAGATAAATTAGTGTTCACATAAATTTGTTTATCACTAATTTGAGCAAATGCTTAATAATTTTTATAACTTTATTAAATAATAGTATAAATTAATTTGTCTAATTTTTTTATTTTTGACTAAGAGTGAGGACCATAGTTTATCTAGACTTTATAATTGGGGACCAAATAACTTACCTTAAACTTAATAATAGTTAAAACTCGTCGTTCTTCCCAATGAATGAGTTTAATTTAGTATAAGTATAAAAGTTAAAAATTCTTTTCCCATGCCTAACATGCATTGCTAACTCCGCGACACCATATTAATTAGTTTACAGAAAGCAGTTAATGGTGTTTCACATAAACTTATAAACGTGATTTACCAATGAACATATAGCTTAGCTTACAAGGATTTGTACCTACACAACTAATTAATTATTTTAGGTTCAAATTATTATTGTTTTATTCACTAATATTTTCACTTAACTGATTTAATATTATACATTTAAATTTTTATAATCTTTTAAATTAGTTTCTATATACTTATTTCTATAGCCATTTTTTAAAAATTCATTTATTTTATAATAATATTAAAATATTAATATATTTAACATTTATATTGTTATATAAGAGATTAATAATGATTTATGTTATGATAATCACATTGCGTATTTTAAATATATTTTTCTTATAAAAAATACTTTTTTTTCTAATTTTATATGTTCATAAACCTTTTTTTCTTTTAAGAATCCAATGAGTTCATATCATGAGTCAAAATGCTTTTATATAGCGAAAAATATAATACACAAAGAGATAAATAAAAAGTTTATGTAAAGTTTGGTCCTTTATATTAAAATTTCTAAATCTGTTGTTGCATATAATATTCATAATTAAACACTTATTATATCTAATATAATCATACTACTATTGGTTTAAAGAGTACTTATGTTTTTACCAATATGATAACTTTGGTTGATACCAAATTCAAAGATGGTATAGAGGCTTGGGTTAACCTTGGATGAGATGAATATGAAGCATTTAATTTGGAGTTATTCACTGAATTGCTCAATTATGCTACTCTTGATCCAAGTCCTTTGGCAATGTCTAACTCAAAGTTATATAGACTTGAATCGATTTATTTTTTCTATTATCATTAGCCATTAAATAAAATGTGGAACCTATATTGTAAGAATTAAAAAAAAAACACCTATGTACATACTTTATCTCAGCTCATGCACTTAAGAGGAATTATTTTATAATGTGTTTTATGTATTAGTCAAAACATCTTGTAATTTTCATAATTAGGTGGGGCATATTATTAAGCTCCATTTATTGTATAGTAAAGAAAAATGAATCCATTTGATGTTTAACATTTAAGTGTTTTGGGTGTTATGTCCAATACTTCTTATTTGTCAGGAATTAAAAAGAGCCGAAGGTTTTTAGGTTTTAATTAAGTTGGGTGGTGGGACAGTAGTAGTTTTTTTTAGAAGAATATAAACACTTTTATCGGATAGAAATGTTTGTTCAGTTTATTGTTGGTTTGGTTTTTCTTCATACTTAGGATGTGTTGAGATTTTGATTTTTCTTTTTAAAAGAAAAAAAATGATGCTAAAGAAAAAGTGAATATCTATATAAGTCTTGTTTCTCTATCTAAAAATTTTAATATATATCATTATTTCTATGTGTTCATGTAATTAAGAAGAGAGGTTAATAAATAATAATGTGTTCTATACTTTGATCCATAAACACTTACATAAATACAGGACATAATACGATACAGAACACGTAGACACGTGAAATTTAAAATTCTTATAAAACACACGACACTGCATATATATAAAATATAAAATATTTTAGCTTACTCTAAATAGTGGTTTTGAATAATTTTTTTTAATAAATATAATTAAAATTGATGATTTTTTAGTCTACTCTAAGTGTTTTCTGTTTCACTTTAGAACAATAATATTGAAGTGTTGATAAATAGTAAATACATCTTAAAAATCTAACTCAATATGAAATACATGAAGTAGATAATCTGATTTATATTTAAGTGTTACGTTTTTTGTATGTATATAGTCTCATGCATGTGGGGAAGTTGAAGAGAACTAAGAAAGCTATGGTATGAATAAATAATGTCATTTTAAAAAGCAGGTGGGAGGCTAAGTACAAAAAAGGATAGATGTCCAAATTTTTTCCAATCAAGTTTTGATATTTAGCGATCAATAATATAGAATTTAATCTCGTTGGTGCATCTCCTTCCACCATGATAAAAAAAAAAAAAAGAAAATAGCGTTTTCTTCGTCATGACAGTGTTTCGTTGCTGCATTTTTTTTTGCTATGGCAAAGAAGAAGAAGCATCTCTTCTGCCATGACAAATAAGAAAATTAAAAATTTTGTTAAAATTTTCTGTTATCATCGAATTTTTGATGGCTATATCAGTATTTTTTGTTTATTGTGACGTCACTTTTTTATATAGTTAAGTAATTTTGTCAAATTTTAAATTTTTAAAGATTATTTTATACTATTTTATCAGAATCAAAATCTTTTAAATATTAATTTAGTATTTATTTTTTTAGAGGAATATAATTTATATTTGTATATATTCAATTATAAGTGAGATACAATTATGAAATGACATGTGTGAGTTTTATATTTTATTTAATAATAAATAACTATATGTGTGCTTATTTTAATGTATGAGAAAAAAATACAACTACAATTTTATTTATTAATTTATGACAAATTTAGGAGTGAGAATATTTTCTCCACTTCCAATTTTTTGGAATAAATATTTTTATGTAAAAGTCACGTGTAGCCGCAACTCTCAATTTTTATCATCAATAAATGAAAATTTAATCAATTATAATATCTATAAAAATTATTTAACCAATCAATTATTTTTTTAGAAAAAAATTCAAAGTTTATCCGACTCTTTTAAAAGAATTGGATAAAATTTGATTTTTTTTTCTAAAAAAATAATTGATTGGTTAAATAATTTTTAACACATGTTAGTCTAATAAGAAGTGATGATAATAGCTTCATGGTAACCTGCCATTTGCCATATGGTTAGGGAAAATGCTGTTTTATGCAAAGCCAAACCTTATTTGTCAACTAAACCAAAATCAATCTAAACCATACATTGTATTTTGATAAAGAGAGAAGTGTGTGAAAAATAATAGAATAATTATTCAAATCAGTAAGAATTTAAAATTAAATATTTTAATCTTTTAAATTTTAAAATATACAAAATAATTTTTAATATTTATTTTTATTAAATGATATAGTCTCTTTCGTTTGTTAGTTACTAACAATAATTTTTGACGTGAAACATTAACTTGTGCACATGTGTGATATGGACAAAGCATATAAAATAATTTTTAAAAAATTTAAAAAATCTCAAAATATTTTCTAAAAAATTTAAAAACTTTAAAATAAATTTTTTTGAATTATTTATATATAATTACTTCTAAATTAATAAATTTTAATTTTTAATATTTTTGGTGTATTTATCTCAAATTTAATTATTTATAAACAAATTTTATATATATTTTAAAACAAATAAATTATAAATTAATTTTAAAAGGCACTTTTTTCAAAAAATTAAAATTAAAATAAATGAATTTATATTTATTTTTAACTATGCAAGATATTAATTTAATTTAATTATTGGTATCATATATTCTATGATCATTCTTTAATGATAAAGAAGAGAATAAACTAGCGTTGTTTGAAAAGATAGGAGAACTCTCATTTAACATAAAAAAATTTATGTAAATAATTGAAAATATTTGTGCAAATACGTATAAAGACAACATTTTAAAACTTGTATACAATGCAAACCAAGTTATCTATGAAGTCAAATGTTTAGTCAACCACAAAATTGATGCAGATGTGATTTACAAAAATATAAAGCTCTTAATACTTTGCAATATTTAAAAAAAAAGTCTTAGCAAATTCAAATGTTTTGTTCATAATTTTTTTTAAAAAATTTTAAAATTCAATTGTAATGTTGCATAAAATTAAATAAGTTTATAGTTAAAATTTGTTATGCTATCACAAGCAATTAGCAATTGTCCCAAGAAAATATAGATTTTTTTTTTCACTTTGAAATATTTTTCTAAATTTATTAACTATTAATATCTCAAAAATTTAGGTTATATAAATAATGACCTTCATAATTCAATAACGTCTTATCTTTTAAGTGTTATTATTATAATTTTTATATCATTTATTTTTATATAGATATCATATTAATGATTAAATAATATTAATTTTATGATATTTTAGTGTTAATAAATAAAATTATGTTTTAGTATATATTTTAATATTTTTTGTATTTTTTATTTATTATATATTTTAATAATATTTTATTTTTATAATTTATTTTTTTTAATTAAAAGTGAGGACCATAGTTTATCTAGACTTTATAACTAGGGACCGAATAATCTAACTTCCCTAAACTTAATAATAGTTAAAACTCGCCATTCTTCCCAATGAATGAGTTTAATTTAGAAGGTATGAAACTTAAAAATTTTTTCTCCCATGCCTAACATGCATTGCTAACTCCGCGACACCATATTAATTTATAGACCGGAAATGCTAGGTAAACAATAACTATCTTGAACAACATAAATAATTATTAATTATACTACATCTTAATTTAATGTTATTAATTAAATTTAAGATCAATTTATTTTTTTAATTTTATTAATTCATATTATTCAAAAATGTTGTTAATTACCTATACTTTTCCTTCATAGAAAGGAGTTAATGTTGTTTCACATAAATTAACATATAAATGTGATTTTCCAATGAACATATAGCTTAGCTTACAAGGGTTTGTACCTACACAACTAATTAATTATTTTAGGTTCAAATTCTAGATGCTGACATGTTAAAATTCGAAAGAAAGTATTTTACTTGTAAGCTATGGTAATATTAGAAAAATAATAATATAAAATTATCTTGTTTAACTTAACATTTATAATTTTATATATATAATCAAGGATAAACATAAAGGTGATAAATAGTGTGGCATTATCCAATCTCCTTTTCAGCAATTATATCTTTATACAAGATATATGCTTAAAGAAATAAATTTTTTTACATAATTTTAGTTGTTTTATATGTGATTATTTTTTAGTATGTGATAAATTTATATAATTCTTAATTATTTTATTTATTAATATTTTTATTTAACCAATTTAAAATGATATAGTTAAGTCTTTAGAATTTTTCAAATTAGTTTCTAATGCTTATTTCTATAGTCATTTTTAAAAAAATTCATTTATTTTATAATAATATTAAAATATTAATATATTTAAAATTCATATTATTATATAAGAGATTAATAATGATTTATGTTATTATAATCATATTATATATTTTAGATGTTCTTTTTTTATAAAAAATATTTTTTTCTAATTTTATATGTTCATAAACTTTTTTTTTAAAAAAATTCAATGGCTTCATATCATGCGTCAAATGCTTTTATATTGCAAGAAAAATATAACACAAAGAGGGATAAATAAAAAATTTATATGAAATTTGGCCTCTTTATATTAAAATTTTTAAATTCGTTCTTGCATATAATATTTATAATTATACATTTATTATATTTAATATAATTATTCTAATATAAAATATATATTAAAATATAAAATATACATTAAATATAAATTAAATAACATATATATTTATACACATATATATGACTTATTTTAGTGTATAAATAGTATTTTGTATCTAATATTACTCGTTTATTCTAGCAATCATTAGAAAATGCAGAATAAGGTAAGTTTAAATTACTTTATGTTTATTTTCTGTTGTCTCCTAATATTTTTGAGTAAATTAATAGTCTAATCTAATTCGAGTGAAATTTTCTTTTAATAAGAGAATGTATGTACTAATTAATCAAATTGAGTTCATTCATCTATTTAAATAAGTGTGACAAATTAGTCCTTATAGCGTTCATATATAAAAAAGGAGATACTCCGATAAAGATGGTTAAAATATCTTTTTTTAAAGATGTTTGTTATTAACTAAAATTTAATACATATAATTAATTAAACTATATTATTTTTGTCAAAATTAGATTATATAAATTGATTTAGTAAAAAAATTAGTAAATCAAATCTTGAATAGATTTAAATTAATATTATTTTTTATAGAAAATAAATACAATAACTTTATTATAGAAAATGACTAAAATATTTTTATTATATATTTTTTTAATTTTAAAAACTCTAAATTTTAACTCTATAACCACACAAAGAAAAAAAATTAGAACTTAGGGTTCTTAATATATATATATATATATATATATAAAATTTTAACTCTATAACCACACAAAGAAAAAAAAAATAAAAACTCAGGGTTCTTAATATATATATATATATATATATAAAAGAATATTTTAATTATTTTTTATAATAGAAATATTATAATTATTTCTTATAAAAAAATTAATTTAGACCCGTTCAAGGTATAGTTTATTAATTTTTTGGCCAAATCAGTTTATCTGATCTAATTTTGATAAAAATAACATAATTTAATCAATTATATGCACTGAATTTTAATTAATTAAAAACATCTTTTAAAAAGACGTTTTAAGCGTTTTTATCTAAGTGGCTCCCTATAAAAAAAATACCTAACAAAAGAAAGAAAACATGCATGCTTTAAAGTATATTCATATATGATCACGTGATGATAAGTTTCTCTAAAAAAAATAAAAGGGTCTAATGCTCTATATATAGACATATTAACCAGATTAAAATGCACAACTACAATATAACTTTCCTTCTCAATCTCTTCATAAGCTATATAGAGCTGATTATTTTAGCTAAACAATGGAAGAAGTTAAAGTTGAAATTATTTCTAAAGAAAATATTAAACCTTCATCTCCTACACCCTCTCACTTAAAAACCTTCAAACACTCCTTTTTAGATCAACTTGTTCCTTTTCCTCATGCAACAATCATCCTATTCTACACCTCACAAAATCCCTTTGAATTTTCTGAGAGATTAGAGTTGCTTAAACAATCATTATCTGAAACACTAACACAATTCTACCCTTTTGCTGGAAAGATCAAAGATGATTTGTCCATTGATTGCAATGATGAAGGTGCTAACTTTGTAGTAGTCAAAGTGAATTGTTCTATTTCAAAGTTTCTAAAAAAGCCTGATTTGAATTCATTGAACAAGTTTATTCCAACTACTCCAAACTTTGAAAAAACAATGACAGGAGCTCATGTGATTAACATTCAAGTTAATATCTTTGATTGTGGTGGAATTGCAATTGGATTTCGCATTTCTCATAGGATCGCTGATGGTGATTCAATTGACACCTTCCTGAAGGCATGGACAGAAAGAGCCGGCTACAACTGCAATTCAGAACTTTTGACAGAACCAAACTTTGCTACAAGTTCTCTGTTCCCTACAAGTACTTCACATTTCAGAAACTTGTCAAGGAAAACATGGGGTTCCATTTTTAGGAAAGAAAAATGGGTCACAAGGAGGTTTTTGTTCAAAAATTCAGCTATTGCTACCCTCAAGGCTCAAATAGTGGCAACATCTTCATCTGACCCATTGAAGAATCCTCCTAATACTCCTTCACGTGTTCAGACAGTTTCTGCATTGTTCTGGAAGTATTTCATGGCCGCATCCAAGGATCAATTTGGAACTCAAAGTCCTTCTATACTGATTAACACGGTGAACCTTCGCCGAAGAATGCCAGAGTCTCTACATCCTGAGAATTCTATAGGGAATTTTCTATGGTTGGCAACTTCAGAACACACGAGTGAGCATGAGCTGAATTTGAATGAGTTAGTGAATAAAGTGAAGAAGTCAATTGAAGAAGTTGATAAGGATTTTGTTGCAAGGTTGCAAAGTGAAGAGGAAGGGAGTTCAATCATGGAAAATGCTCTTAGGAAAATTAGCGGTGAAACATGGTCTGATAATAAGGGTGATAAGGCATTGGAAATATTAGCTATTAGTAGTTGGTGTAACTTTGGATTCTATGATGCTGATTTTGGATGGGGAAAACCTATGTGGGTGAGTAGTATTGGTATAGAAAGTATTTCAGTGTTAACGAATATGTTAATCTTGGTTGATACTAAGTTCAAAGATGGTATAGAAGCTTGGATTACCTTGGATGAAGAGAAAATGAAGCTTTTGATGTCAAGCACTGAATTACTCACTTATGCAACTCTTGATCCAAGTCCTTTGACAGGGTCTAACTCAGGCTTTCAGGCTTGAATTGATTCATTCTCTTCTTTATCATTAGCCACATCTTATTCATAATGGAAGAGAATGAATTGATTAAGTAATAAAAAAATACGTATGTACTAAGGAGAAATTACTATCGTGTGTTTCATGTTTTAATCAAAGCTTCTTGTAATTCTCACAATAAGGTGGGGTAATGATTATTAAGCTCCATCTATTATATAGTTAAAAAAATGAATCAAGTTGATGCTTTAATTAAGTAGTGTTTTTGGTTTGGTTTGTAAGTTCTTCGTACTTCGGATATTTTGAGATTTTGAATACTTCTTTTTCTTAAATTGATGTTAAAAAAAAAAAAAAGTGAATATAAGAAATTTGTGTTCATACAATTAAGAAGAGAAGTTAATAACATATCTTATATATAGTAGTCAAAAGAGCTTGTAATTTCTATGGTAGCAAAACTATGAGACAGACTTCATAGATATTATTGTAGATATTGTCTCTTTTAAGAAAATTATTGAAAAAGGCCCTTCTCCATGAATTTCTTGGTCATTTGCTCACATATGTTCACGCATCCTTACTGAGTTTTTCTATTTTTTTTCATCCCTTCAATGAATATTGCTTGGGTAGTAGACCTTGTTCACTCCCATAACAACTCTCTAAGTTCATTGTTTTTTCATTACTTGTTGAAATTCCTCCATAAATACCACACACTTCCCGAATTATAGGAATGAGGTCCAGAAAATAAAATGAAAAAAAAAAAAAAAAAAGCTTAGCTAAAAGTTTTCTCCTAGACCTTAATGTGATCCCCAAAGTTGCATATATAAATTTAAAATAGACCCTAAAATTATATAAGAGACAACAAATTGATTCCTGTTCAGTGTAAACAAATAGTTGAGATAGTCCCTATGACACTCCTCTTATTAGAAACAAAGAATAACATTGCAGCAGTATAAAGGCTAGAAGAACAAGAACAATAAATAATTTTAATGCACATCTCAAAGGTAAAGAATGAATAACAAAAACATCAAATGTAAGGTTTAAGTCGATGAACAACTACAAAAAATCGCAAGATCTAATTAACAACCACCAAAACTAATGATAAGTAACAACTACAATTGTTACTGTTCATACATTGACCCGACGCTAAAGCTCAGGTCCAAATGAAAGGCCCAATTTAAAGGATTGCGCCTCACCCTATACCGACCTTCCCCTGAGAAGTCGGTTCTTGCCACGACTTGCTCTAAAGAAGTCGGGGACGAAGATTAGTTGGCAGATAAACACTCATTCAAATAAGTAACTGCCCCTAAAATCTCTTAACCCACTTCCAGGAGCCATATCCCAACTTCCCTAAGATAAAGGGACGGTTATTCCCCCTTTAATGGTGGAACTACTCCAACGGTGGTTATTAGTTCACCACTATAAATACACTGACACCCCTCAAGTATCTGTAAGTTCCAATACTCTCTAAACTTGCTTAGACCTTTGCTGATTTAGGCATCGGAGTGTCTTTGCAGGTACCACCCCCATTCTCTCACATACACAAGTTGGAAGGAAGCTCTCATACGCAAACCTGCTCGGAGACTTCCATCATCGAGCGATTGGGCCAACCCAATAAGTCCAACCCATTAATCTCCGGTTACCCATCGTAACATTGGTGCCGTTGCCGAGGACCCGAGAGATCATTCCATAATGACGGATAATTCACCAGAAGATGGTCATACGGCGTCCGACTCAGAGCAGGAAAATCTGGACACCGGAAATAATGACGCGGACCTGACCCTCCACCAGGAGGCCAACGACCAACACAGAGAAGGCACCTCGGGGCTAAAAAACCCAAAGGTAAACTCCTCGGAGGGACGCGGGTCAGGAAAGGAAGGGCCGCCCCATGCGACGGAAATAATGGGGTTGGTCCACGGTCACCAAGACCGTCTAGAACAGGAAATTGAACGACAACGAGAGGCGGAGAGAAAACTAAGGGAAGAAATAGAACGGCGAAAAGAGTTAGAAGAAAAACTCTTATAGCTAGAATCCTCCCTTAAAAGTCAGAACTTCCGCGGCGACCGAGAAGAATTGCCCTTGGGAGGAGAAGATCCGTTCAGCGAGGACATAATGAAGGCAAAAGTTCCAAGAAACTTCAAAAGCTCTGATATGAACCTCTATGATGGAACCACCGACCCAAAGCATCATTTAAGCAACTTCAAAAGTCGGATGTATCTGGCTGATGCTTCTGATGCTACTCGCTGCAAAGCTTTCCCGACCACTTTGTCAAAAGTAGCAATGAAGTGGTTCGATAGCCTTCCTCCGAGGTCGGTCACCAGTTTCGAGGACCTCTCACGAAAGTTTTTTATGAGATTCTCCATCCAGAAGGATAAAGTAAAACACGCACCAAGCCTCCTGGGAGTAAAACAGGAGGTCGGAGAACCTTTACGAGACTACATGAAAAGGTTCAACAAAGCGTGCTTGGAGATTCAAGACCTGCCCACAGAGGCAGTCATCATGGGGCTAGTAAATGGACTTAGAGAGGGTCCATTCTCCCATTCCATATCAAAAAGACACCCCACCTCCTTGAGCGATGTACAAGAGAGAGCAGAAAAGTACATCAACATGGAGGAGAACGCCAGATTACGGGAGCCGAGCTGGCGACAGTGGCACCCTCACTTAGCAAAAGAGAAAGAGAGGGAGCCCAAGAAAAAAGAGGAGGTCGGCCCCGACAGGCCAAGGAGATATCACTCCTATACTCCTCTAAAAGTTTTCATAGTAGACGTATATAGAGAAATCTATAATACTGAAAGATTGCCGCCCCCTAGACCCATCAAAAACAAAAAGGGAGGAAGCCACGGCGACTACTGCGAGTACCATAAGGTGTATGGCCACTCAACAAATGATTGCTACGACCTTAAAAATGTGATAGAAAGGTTGGCCAAGGAAGGCCGACTTGATAGATATCTCATAGAAAGGTCGGACAATCATGGAAAAAGAAAACGAGATGATGAGGACAGAAGAGACCCACCACCACAAACCCCCGATAGACACATACATATGATCTCTGGAGGATTTGCGGGAGGGGGATTCACTAAGTCATCTCGCAAAAGACACCTAAAGCAAGTTTACCAGGTCGGAGGCGAAGCGCCCGACCTCCCAACCATCTCTTTTACAAAAGAGGATGGGCAAGGAGTGATCCCTGGACATGACGATCCAGTGGTGATAACCATGATCCTGGCGAATGCCCACCTCCACAGAACCTTAGTAGACCAAGGAAGTTCAGCGAACATTCTTTTCAAGCCCGCGTTCGACAAACTAGGATTGGATGAAAAAGAATTAAGGGCTTACCCTGACACCCTGTACGGTTTGGGCGACACGCCAATAAAACCACTAGGATTCCTATCCCTCCACACGATCTTTGGAAGAGGGGAGAAATCCAAAACTCTAAGCGTAGACTTCATAGTCATCGATGTCGGGTCAGCATATAATGCCCTGATTGGCAGAGCTACCCTGAATCGGATCGGAGCGGTGGTATCTACCCCACACATTTGCATGAAATTTTCAACATATGCGGGAATAGCAACGATATGGGGAGACCAGAAATTGGCAAGGAAATGCTACAATAAAAGCCTCAACCTGAGGGGAAAGGGCAGGGAAGTTCACACTATAGAACTCGGCGGAGAAAGAGCCAAAGAAGAGCTGCGGCCGCAACCAGGGGAAAAAACTAAAGAAATACAAGTCGGCAAGGAGGAAGGAAAAAATACCAACATAGGAGCCAGCCTAGAGGAAAACTTAAAGCATAAGTTGACAAAGCTCCTACGAGATAACTCCGACCTCTTTGCCTGGAAGGCCTCTGATATGCCAGGGATAGACTCCGAGCTCATGTCCCACAAGCTCTCAGTGTACCCTGGGTCACGACCTGTCCAGCAGCGAAGGCGTAAGCTCGGTCCAGAACGAGCTCAAGCGGTGGAGGAGCAAGTACAAGCGCTCTTAGAAGCCGGCTTCATTAGAGAAGTTAAATATCCAACATGGCTAGCAAACGTGGTGGTAGTCAAAAAATAAAACGGCAAGTGGAGGATGTGTGTTGATTACACCGACCTGAATAAGGCGTGTCCTAGAGACCCATATCTCCTTCCAAGCATTGACACTTTAGTAGACTCCAGCTTAGGGTATCAATACTTGTCATTTATGGATGTCTACTCGGGATACAACCAAATCCCGATGTACAAGCCGGACCAAGAAAAGACATCATTCATCACGCCTAGAGCGAATTATTTCTACGTGGTCATGCCTTTTGGATTAAAAAATGCAGGGGCCACATACCAAAGGCTGATGAACAAGATATTTGCTCCACACCTCGGGAATCTAATGGAAGTCTACGTGGACGATATGCTGGTGAAAACTAAGGAAGAGACCGGCCTCTTGACAGACCTCTCGCAAGTTTTTAACACCATAAGGCTACATGGGATGAGGCTAAATCCCGCAAAATGTACCTTTGCGGTGGAGGCTGGAAAATTTCTAGGGTTTATGCTAACCCAAAGAGGGATCGAAACTAATCCCGACAAGTATAAAGCCATCCTAGAAATGAAAAGTCCAACTTGCTTAAGAGAGGTCCAAAAATTGAATGGCCGACTTGCAGCCCTCTCCAGGTTCTTGGCCGGATCAGCATTAAGATCCCTTCCACTGTTCTCTTTACTAGGAAAAGGATGCCAGTTTCAATGGACTCCAGAGTGCGAAGAAGCATTCCAAAGATTCAAAAGGTTCTTGAGCTAACCCCCAATCTTGACCCGACCTCTAATTGGGAAAGAGCTTGTCCTATATTTGTCCGTAGCAGACAAAGCTGTAGCATCAGCCCTGATACGAGAAGATGAGGCGGAACAGCATCCTGTATACTTCACCAGCAAAGTTATACAGGCCCTGAACTAAGGTACAATAAACTAGAGAAGTTTGCCTACTCCTTAGTAATAGCCTCACGAAGGCTACGGCCTTACTTCCAAGCTCACACAATAAGAGTCCAAACGAATCAACCCATGAAGCAAATCCTCCAAAAGACGGATGTTTCAGGGAGAATGGTACAATGGGCGATAGAGCTATTCGAGTTCGACTTGAAGTACGAGACCCGGACGGCAATTAAAGCCCAATGCCTCGTCGACTTCATAGCAGAATATGCAGGAGATCAGGAAGAAAAACCAACTACATGGGAACTATATGTGGATGGATCCTCAAACAAGACAGGAAGCGGTGCAGACATAATACTGGTCAATGAAGGAGGAACACAGCTAGAGGTTTCCCTCAAATTTGAATTCCCAGCCTCCAATAATCAGGCAGAGTATGAAGCCTTGATTGCAGGATTAAAGTTGGCAGAGGAAGTCGGTGCAACAAAAGTGATGATATTTAGCGACTCTCAGGTGGTGACCTCCTAAATAAATGGAGAGTATCAGGCCAAAGACCCAAATATGAGGAGATACTTGGACAAAACCTTGGAACATCTCGGGCGTTTTGAAGAAACCAAGATAAAGCACATAACTCGGGATCTCAACATCAGAGCAGACACCCCCTCCAGGTTAGCAAGTACCAAACCAGGAGGGAATAATAGAAGTTTGATCCAGAAAACTCTCCAAGAACCCTCTGTAGCTAAAATAGAGGCCAAACAAGATGTCCTTGAAGTTACCGGGTTGAACCTCGGGTAGATGAATCCCCTAGTTGAATACTTAAAATTTGACATCCTCCCCAAAGAGGAAAAAGAGGCCAAGAAAATCCAGAGGGAAGCACAATACTACACTCTGGTAAAAAATATCCTCTATAAAAGAGGAATATCAACACCATTGTTGAAGTGCGTTCCAACCTCAAGGATCACTGAAGTGCTAGAGGAGGTTCATAATGGGATTTTCGGAAACCATCTTGGAGCCAGGTCGCTAGCCAGAAAGGTAATCCGAGCTGGGTTCTACTGGCCGACCTTGCAAAAGGATGCCACAGAATTCGTGAAGAAGTGCCAGCCATGCCAAATGCACACAAATTTCCACGTGGCTCCCCCTGAGGAGCTCATCAGTATAACTTCTTCGTGGCCTTTTGCAAAATGGGGGATGGACCTATTAGGACCTTTTTCCCAAGCCCCAGGACAAGTAAAATACTTAATGGTGGGAATAGACTACTTCACAAAGTGGATAGAAGCAGAACCCTTAGCCACCATCACCGCACAAAGAAGCTGGAGGTTCCGCTACAAAAATATCATCACCAGGTACGGAGTAGCCAGTATGAAGATTAAACACCAATTCACCTCGGTAGAACACCCACAAGCAAATGGACAAGCCGAGGCAGTGAATAAAGTTATACTGGCAGGATTGAAGAAAAGATTACAGGATGCAAAGGGAGCTTGGGCTGAAGAGCTCTCCCAAGTATTATGGGCCTATCGGACAACATCTCAGTCTGCCACAGGGGAAACACCCTTCCGACTTACCTATGGCGTGGAAGCCATGATACCAGTGGAAATCAACGAACAAAGTCCAAGGGTAATCCTCTACGATGAGGTCGAGAGCACGCGAGGGCACAAAGAAGAACTCGAACTGCTCCCTGAAATCCGAGAACAAGCCCAGATAAGAGAAGCAGCATTAAAGCAAAGGATGACTACAAGGTACAACAAAAAATTCATTCGAAGAAGCTTTGCCCCAAATGACTTAATCCTAATCAGGAACGACATTGGAGTCAATAAATCAGGGGAAGGAAAGCTCGCTGCTAATTGGAAGGGAACATACAAAGTTAGCGAAGTCCTAGGAAAAGGCTATTATAAGGTGACCAACTTAAACGGCGCCGAGCTACCTAGGTCATGGTATGACTGTAATATGAAAAGGTACTATAGTTAAACTCCACTCCCTGATGTACTCTTTTCCCAACTTCACGGTTTTTTTCCCAAAAGAAAGGGTTTTTCCTGGAAGGGGGTTTTTAACGAGGCATCAAAGTGGAGGCTAAGGGATTACAAATTGTCAGAAACCCTTAGCAGCAACAAAGTACCTTTACAAATAAATAAAGATCTTTCCACAATATCTCTTATAAATTCTATCTCTTATAAATTCCTTCTCGCTTTTTCTTTCTTTCTACGAAACGTGCCGACTTAAGCTCGACAAAGCGTGAAAATCCCATGAACCGACCTAGATGGTCGTCAGGATAAAACGACGAGGTACAAGTTGGTGTAAAGAGGTTATAAAAGTAGATCGTGCCAAACTCGGAAATCATTCGACCTGCAAGTCGAAAAAACCGAGAAGCAAAGAAATGTATCGCAAAAATAACCTAACTCATAAAAACTCAATAGAGAAATTGAGCACCAGGAATACCAAAAAGAGACAAGAAAACCTATTGAAAATACCAAGGCAAAGGCTGTCCCAAGTCCTCAAGAAAAATTTAAGAAAAACTGAGAAGAAAGGATAGTCAGCCAAGGAAAAGGTTTTTTCCAAAGGAAAGATCAAAAAGGTTTTTCAAAACCTAAAACAGGAAGGCATGCACACAACAGACAACGAAAGATAACCTAAACCCTTATCCAAAAAAGGGTATTTTTAATATTTTGTTTACGACCATAAAAGGCCAAGAAAATGTCAGCAAAATATCACCACAGCATAAAAATAAATAGTTTAAAAAAGGGGAGACCCACAGGCCAGGCCCCCATATAGCCACAATAAATCTTTAGTTAGGAAGGACGTCACCACCAGAGCCAGGAAGAGTAGTCGGAGCATCACCAAAGACAGGAAGAGTAGTCGGAGCACCATCAGGACCAGGAAGAGAGGTCGGAGTCATATCCATGGAAGACGGAGCGGGAGTCGCAGGAGCCTTCGAAGAACTCGGGGCATCTTTCGGTCGGGGAGGGGACTCCATGATCCTTTGCCCCCGAGTCTTCAACTCGGATTCGGAAATAGGTCGGGGAGGAGAAACGATGTCCCCGTCAACCACTATCTTATCCGGATCCAAAGGAGAGAGATCCAGGTCGGGAGCAAAAACCCCGACCTGTTCTTTGAAGATCTTCCATGCCTCTTCGGCCCCGTCAGCAATGGAGTCCTCCAGATCCGCATAGGCATCCCGAGATCTCACCAAATCCTTCTTCACATCCACAAGGTCCTCGAACAAGCTCGTATAACTTTCCTCCACCTTCAACCTTAGGCCCTCCGCCATGGAGCACTGGGCCCGCAACTTCTTCTCCCTCTCCTAGAGGCCATCCCTCTCCTCCTTCAACTTGGCGACCTCCTCCTTCAGCATCTTCTCCCCTTCTTGATATAAGAGAATTCTCCCCTCCAGCTCCTCAACCCTCAGGGACGAACCCAAAGAGCTAAGGGGAGTCTTCTCAAAAATATCCAGAAGCTTAGTGCACATCCCCGCCGCCCTGACACTCCCCTGAACCAGAACATTAAGGTGATTCCGAACGGAAGCATCATCCATACTTATACGAGTATGAGGATAGATGTGCTTTCGAACAAACTGAGGCGCATCCGCCTTGGCCTCACCTTCAAAAGAAGAGCTAGACTCTAAAGTATTGCGCTTCTTCTTTTCTGGCTCAGGGGAAGGTCGGGGAGGAGGGAACGACAGAGAAGAGGCTGAGGAGGAGATGACGATAGGTTGGGTGGGGGTCCCCAAGTTGTGAGAAGAGGGAGGAGGGGTAGGAAGGGAAGGACCAGCTACCCTGACGCTGCCAACTCTGGCGCGGGACCTCGCCTTGGCCTCCTGAACTCTCTGGTAAGACTCCCTGGAATTCTTCTTCGCCATCTCTGCAAAAACAATTAGGGAGCCAAAGTCAGTAAAACAAGTCAGAGAAAACAACTCGGGTGACCATCAGGTCGGAAAACATGACAAATAAATAAAAAGCTACCTAGTTGAGCCTGGACAAAGGTCGGAGACCCCTGGAGAAACTTTTTTGTGTCCAGGTAAGGGGCTCTCCCCCATACTTCTCGGAGGAACCCCACAACAGCTGCCTCTACCTCATCCAAATCATCCAAACTATATTTTTCATAAGGAGAGGCCTCTAGCCAGTACAGGGGAAAGCCGAGAAGAATTCTCATCCAGGAAAAAGGGGTGGTAACCCTCTACAGCTTGAACTTTGAAAAAGAAATTTTTGAAGTCATGGAAGGACTCGTCAAAAAGATTGATGACCCTCCGACCTTGAATAGCTCAGAAAGACACCCACTGTTGTTTATTATTTTGCCCACTGAAGGGCTTAGTCATGTGAAATAGATAAAAGAAAATCCTCAGAGAAGTCGAAAACTCTAAAGCCTGACTGATAAGCTGATAAACTTTCAAAAAACCCCAAGAATTGGGGTGAAGCTGAGTAGGAGCAACTCGGCAGTGATGCAAAACAGAAACCTCAAAAGCAGAAAAGGGCAGAAGCACCCCCAGTCAAGTGAAAAACTCTCATACATAAAAAAGAAAGGGGGGTCCTCATCAGAAGCCCTCCCGAAGCAAACCCGGTCTTCCGGACCCGAGGCAACCAACTCATACTTCGGCTTATCCTCATCAGAAGCACAAATTCTATGGCGGGTGCGAAGGTTGGTGATGAAGTTAGTATCTACAAAAGGTTCTTCCCCCAGAACCGTGACATCACCCATTGAGCAAGGGTTTCTACAGAAGACATTTTTTCCTAGAAAGGGATAGCGAAACCTACAAAGGTAAAAGAAAAAAGATAAAAAAAAAAGGTCTCTAAGGGGCCTGGAATCAAACAGAGTCACTAGGAGCCTACGAGCCAACCCTCCTCTCTAAAATAAAAACATGCAAATAAAAGCACTTCGCAAAAAGAGAATAGAGAAAAGCTAACCTTTGCTTGAAAAAGGATAGGGGCATTAGAGAGTTCAGAGAGAGAGGAATTCCTCCAAACAAGAGCTTCTTTCGAACAGAGGAGACGAAGTGCAAAAGTTTTTAGAAATGAAACAAGGAAAGAGAGGGAAAGTATTTATAAAATATTAGGGGCATAATGGTAAAAACGGAGGCCGTCATATAAAGAGAGGCACCGTTCCCAATGTAACTGATCCCCGCGTATGAATACGCAAATTCCTAACAGACGCGACGTTTTTATTAGACGCGACTGTTGAGAATTTTTAAACACGTCGATTCTAAAAATCCATGTCGGTTCCTTATCAGGTCGGCTACGCTCCCGAGTTAAAATACTCGACCCCAACTCTTAAAAGAAATTGGGCTCGAGTAGGGGCACTGTTCATACCCTGACCCGACGCTAAGGCCCAGGTCCAAATGAAAGGCCCAATCCAAAGGATTGCGCCTCACCCTACACCGACATTCCCCTGAGAAGTCGGTTCTTGCCACGACTTGCTTTAAAGAAGTCGGAGACGAAGATTAGTTGGCAGATAAACACTCATTCAAATAAGTAACTGCCCCTAAAATCTCTCAACCCACTTCCAGGAGCCATATCCCAACTTTCCTAAGATAAAGGGACGGTTATTCCCCCTTTAATGGTGGAACTACTCCAACGGTGGTTATTGGTTCACCACTATAAATACACTGACACCCCTTAGGTATCTCTAAGTTCCAATACTCTCTAAACTTGCTTAGACCCTTGCTAATTTAGGCATCGGAGTGTCTTTGCAAGTACCACCCCCCATTCTCTCACATACACAAGTTGGAAGGAAGCTCCCATACACAAACCTGCTCGGAGACTTCCATCATCGAGCGATTGGGCCAACCCAATAAGTCCAACCCATTAATCTCTAGTTACCCATCGTAACAGTTACAATAGCTAATTATAGATTAACAGATTAATATGTTAATAAACAACTACAAAGAAACACAATAGCTAATTAACAACTACCAAAACTAATGCTTAAGTAAAAACTACAATTATCACAATATCTAATTATGGATTAACAGATTCATCATAGTAGGTCAGTTAACATGTTAATAAACAACTACAAGAAATCACGATAGCTAATTAACAACTATCAAAACTAATGTAAGTAACAACTACAATTATCACAATAGCTAATTATAGATCAATACATTTATCATAAGTCAATTAACATGTTAATTAACAACCACAGTAGACTATGTTTAATTAACATAATAACAATTAACAACAATACATTTTGCATGTCTAAGATAAAAACACCAATCATACTCTTTATAATGATCCAAGTCTTCATGAAGCAGTTTTAAGAACCATTTTTAGTTGTTCTTGTTTTCAATAGAAATAATTGCATAAGCAATCACATAAATGTGATTGTTTGCATCTTGACCAGTAGTAGATAGGATTTGACCACCATACTACGCTTTTAAAAATGCTCCATCTAAATTTATAAGTGGTCTGCAATCAGTCTTGAACTCTCTTTTTCATTCTTCCCGACAAATGTATTTCTTCTCAAATATTGGATTTTCATCAAAATTGGGATGAAGTAGGACACCAATGTGGATAGTAGAGCTAGGATTACTCTTAATCAATGTCAATATGTAATCCCTAATCATTCTATATTGGACAGCAGCATCACTATAAACTATGGGTCTTGCGTTCCCTAGAGCCCTTGTTAGTGAGGACTTGTTCAAGTCCAAGTCACATTTTCTCTTGAAATACTGTGCAGTCTCAAAATGCTTAAGATTAGAATATTTTTTCAGTTTTTTCACCAATTTGCAAGCCAGTCACTTTCTATTAGCCAATTTATTCTTAGTCTCCCTTGGACAGCGACGGACCTACACTTACAAAGGAGGGGGCATTTGCCCCACAATTTTTTTTTAAAAAATTAATACTTATATATATACCACTTGTTATATTATGTTTGTCCCAAAATAAAATATAAATAACTCTTTTGTGTTTTACGTTAAAAAAATATTTTATTAAACTTAACACATAATAATAATTATATTGTTAAATTTAATTTAGTATAAAAAAATAAATAAATAAATTCAAAAAATAGTGATAATAACTTCATTATATAAGCTAATTAATTAATAATTAAATTGAGACTTGATTTTCTAATTAAATACAATTTAAATTATTAGTAATTTTTTAAAAATTATTCAAGATAGAAAAACATATTATCTATATATTAATATATTGTAATTATTTTGATTAAAAAAATTATTTATACCATAAAGACTATAATAAGTAAACTTGATCATTAAATATGAGATATTAAAAAGTAAAATATTGTTTAAGAACATATATGAAAAAATGATATTTAGTAATGTTAAAAATAAAAAATACCCGTTATAATTTTTTTTTGTTATTTTGAATATTATACTATGTGTATGAAATTATATTTTTATTATTTTAAATATTATAATAATTGATTGTGTGTATATGTCTAGTTCTTATCAATATGTATAGATAGTTATAACTTAAAATTTTAAATATAACTAACCAATTTGGATTGGTCAAGTGATCGGTTTAGTCGTTCCCTTAAGTAAGTATTGGAGGTTTGAATTATGTCTCATATGTGTAGCAACTCATTGCCGGCCAATTGCAGACTCTTAAATGAAATTTAAATTTAGGACGGATTAGTTCTTAACTTGTTGGGTATTACGGGAAGTAAAAAAAAATATCTATACCTAAATTTTATTATATTTTTGCCCCCACTACTAAATTTTTCTGGGTCCGTCACTGCCCTTGGGCATATGTGATCATCCATGAAGGTCTTGATCTGCCAGTAATTGCCCTCAATGTTTCCGAAAACATACACAACCTAACCACATTCCTCCACCTTACACACATCTCTCATCCTGACACTATCATTCTTTTTAAACCAGATTTGTCTTCTCTCTTGAATACAATACTCACGCACAACCTTCTTGAACTCCATCTTCGTATTAAATTTCATTCATATCTCAAGTTTCAGATACCCAAACCTTTCTCCCTTTTTGAACGCTAGGAAGACCTCATCTAAATTAACCTTATCCAACTCATTCTCAGAGTTCGGAGAAGTCTTCATTTCCTCCAAATGCCATGAGTCTCTACCATCAAATGCATCATAAGCTCCATCTCGAGCATCAGAATATGGTGCAATATCATCAAAAAATAATTCATCATCTTTAAAGCCGAGTCTACACACACTATACCATCATCCTCAACCATAATTGTTCCCCTCTCTTGCATTAGCTTGGAAGCTGTTGCAGTCCTCAACTTAACTTGAGGGATCTTTCCTATTGATTTTTTCACAACCACTTCTTCCTCTTCACTAGAATCTTCGCCATATCTAGGCTTATATAGTTCATCCACCACACTATCATAACTTTCATTATTATCTGATGATTTATTTAAACTAGACAATGTCACTGTCATAGTTTCAGGCCCTTTTTCTTTAGTAGATGATTTTCTAAAAGTATCATTAGCAGCTACTCTTGTTAAAGGCATCCTAGCATGTGTTGCTGCAATTTTGTCTCTGAGAGCCTTTTTTTTTGGTGGATCACACTTCTCAGACATTGTAGATTTGAGCTTGGTTATAGATTTTGCAGTGGGTTGGACCTTTGTTTTTGGTGATAAATTGGGCTTACTACTAACTTTTGCAATGAATTGGGTCTTTTTTTTTTACCTGGATTGAATTTACTATTTGGCTTTATTGTGTGGCTTACTAGTTGTTAATTAGCTATTGTGTTTCTTTGTAGTTTTTATTAACATATTAATTGACTTATGATGAATCTGTTAATCCATAATTAGCTATTGTAACTGTTACGATGGGTAACTGGAGATTAATGGGCTAGACTTATTGGGTAAGTCGGAAGGGTGTTTCCCCTGTGGCAGACTGAGATGTTGTCCGATAGGCCCATAATACTTGGGAGAGCTCTTCAGCCCAAGCTCCCTTTGCATCCTGTAATCTTTTCTTCAATCCTGCCAGTATAACTTTATTCACTGCCTCGGCTTGTCCATTTGCTTGTGGGTGTTCTACCGAGGTGAATTGGTGTTTAATCTTCATACTGGCTACTCGGCTTTTGAAGGTTGAGTCAGTGAATTGAGTTCCATTATCTGTATGTTCCCTTCCAATTAGCAGCGAGCTTTCCTTCCCCTGATTTATTGACTCCAATGTCGTTCCTGATTAGGATTAAGTCATTTGGGGCAAAGCTTCTTCGAATGAATTTTTTGTTGTACCTTGTAGTCATCCTTTGCTTTAATGCTGCTTCTCTTATCTGGGCTTGTTCTCGGATTTCAGGGAGCAGTTCGAGTTCTTCTTTGTGCCCTCGCGTGCTCTCGACCTCATCGTAGAGGATTACCCTTGGACTTTGTTCGTTGATTTCCACTGGTATCATGGCTTCCACGCCATAGGTAAGTCGGAAGGGTGTTTCCCCTGTGGCAGACTGAGATGTTGTCCGATAGGCCCATAATACTTGGGAGAGCTCTTCAGCCCAAGCTCCCTTTGCATCCTGTAATCTTTTCTTCAATCCTGCCAGTATAACTTTATTCACTGCCTCGGCTTGTCCATTTGCTTGTGGGTGTTCTACCGAGGTGAATTGGTGTTTAATCTTCATACTGGCTACTCGGCTTTTGAAGGTTGAGTCAGTGAATTGAGTTCCATTATCTGTGGTGATGGAGTGAGGTCAAGGCGAGGTCCCGCGCCAGAGTTGGTGGCGCCTGATGCGTGAGCATCTTTCCTATCTTTTCCTAGTGAATTTGCATCTAATTTGTTGATTTTAATTAAGAATTAATTATATTTTAGCCACTATGGATGCTATTTTGAGTTTTGTGCAATTTTATTTAATTTAGGTAGCATTCAGATGGATTTAATGAAGTTTCTGCAGAGAAAGAGAAGAAGCCAAGGAGATGACCAGCGAATACCGACGCAGACGCATGGCTCATGCGACCGCGCGGAATGGAGGAAATTGAAATGACGCGATCGCGTGCCTGACGCGAATGCGTGGACTGGAATCTACACAAATGACGCGAACGCGTGGACGACACGGACGCGTCACATGAGCGATCTGCAGAATTGACAGAAAACGCTGAGGGTAATTTCTGGGCTGTTTTAACTCAGTTTTCAGCCCAGAAAACACAGATTAGAAGCTGCAGAATGGACAAATCAAGTGGTCCCCACCCATCAGTTGAAGACTTGTTAATTAATTCGAATTTAAATTCAAATCTTAAATTAGGAAAAGATATTATTTTAAGTTTAATTTTAAATATTAGATTTTAAATTTATTAGGATTGGTTATAAAAAGGGGATCTGATGCCATCAGATTGGAACGGAGTACATTTTACCTGAATCCTTATTTTTCCCTCTCAATCATGAGCAACTAATCCTCCATTGTTAAGGTTAGGAGCTCTGTCTATTTCTATGGATTAATTTTATTGCTTTTTCTATTTTAATTTATGCATGGATTTATAATTTAAGAATTGTTTTCACTCTTTATCTTATGAATTTGGGTGGAACGGAAGTATGACCCTCTTTCTATTTGAGTTCTTGTATAACTTGGAAAAGCTCTTTACTTGAACAACAGCTTGAAAACATATTCTCCTAAATTTTAATTATTTGGATCTAACGGGATACGTGACATATAATCCTTTTATTTTTGGATAATTAGAGTTTTTGTGGCATATAAACTGGAATTTAATCATCACCCTCTAATTGGAATTAATTGACCAAGGAATTGGCTGTTGATGAATTTTAGAGGAGACTAGAAAGGTCTAAGGAATTAGGGTCTAGTCACATATAGTTTGCCATAAATTAAATCCTACATAATTAAAATAGTTAGTAAGGAAAGTTAATCCGGAAAAATAGATAACTCTGAAGCCTTAACTGTTTTCTCCCATATTTTATTTTCAATTTATTTACGTGCCTGTCTTTGATATTCTTAGTTACTGTTTAATGCTTTTTGAACATCAACACTCTTTTCTGTTTGTCTAACTAATCCTATCAAACGCTATTGTTGCTTAATCCATCAATCCTCGTGGGATCGACTCTTACTCACCTAAGGTATTACTTGGTACGACCCGATGCACTTGCCGGTAAGTTGACGGCAATTAAGGTATTTCTGTTCGGTGCACTTGCTATGATCTCCTGATCTCCTGCATATTCTGCTATGAAGTCGGTGAGGCATTGGGCTTTAATTGTCGTTCGGGTCTCGTACTTCAAGTCGAACTCGAATAGCTCTATCGCCCATTGTACCATTCTCCCTGCAACATCCGTCTTTTGGAGGATTTGCTTCATGGGTTGATTCGTTTGGACTCTAATTGTGTGAGCTTGGAAGTAAGGCCGTAGCCTTCGTGAGGCTATTACTAAGGAGTAGGCAAACTTCTCTAGTTTATTGTACCTTAGTTCAGGGCCTTGTATAACTTTGCTGGTGAAGTATACAGGATGTTGTTCCGCCTCATCTTCTCGTATCAGGGCTGATACTACAACTTTGTCTGCTACGGACAAATATAGGACGAGCTCTTCCCCAATTAGAGGTCGGGTCAAGATTGGGGGTTGGCTCAAGAACCTTTTGAATCCTAGGAATGCTTCTTCGCACTCTGGAGTCCATTCGAACTGGCATCCTTTTCGTAGTAGAGAGAACAGTGGAAGGGATCTTAATGCTGATCCGGCCAAGAACCTGGAGAGGGCTGCAAGTCGGCCATTCAATTTTTGGACCTCTCTTAAGCAAGTTGGACTTTTCATTTCTAGGATGGCTTTGCACTTGTCGGGATTAGTTTCGATCCCTCTTTGGGTTAGCATAAACCTTAGAAATTTTCCAGCCTCCACCGCGAAGGTATATTTTGCGAGATTTAGCCTCATCCCATGTAGCCTTATGGTGTTAAAAACTTGCGAGAGGTCTGTCAAGAGGCCGGTCTCTTCCTTAGTTTTTACCAGCATATCGTCCACGTAGACTTCCATTAGATTCCCGAGGTGTTGAGCAAATACCTTGTTCATCAGCCTTTAGTATGTGGCCCCTGCGTTTTTTAATCCAAAAGGCATGACCACGTAGCAATAATTCACTCTAGGCGTGATGAATGATGTCTTTTCTTGGTCCGGCTTGTACATCGGGATTTAGTTGTATCCCGAGTAGGCATCCATAAACGACAAGTATTGATACCCTGAGCTGGAGTCTACTAAAATGTCAATGCTTGGAAGGGGATATGGGTCTTTAGGACACGCCTTATTTAGGTCGGTGTAATCAACACACATCCTCCACTTGCCGTTTTGTTTTTTGACTACCACCATGTTTGCTAGCCATGTTGGATATTTGACTTCTCTAATGAAGCCGGCTTCCAAGAGTGCTTGTACTTGCTCCTCCACCGCTTGAGCTCGTTCTAGACCGAGCTTACGCCTTCGCTGCTGGACAGGTCGTGACCCAGGGTACACTGAGAGCTTGTGGGACATGAGCTCGGAGTCTATCCCTGGCATGTCGGAGGCCTTCCAAGCAAAGAGGTCGGAGTTATCTCGTAGGAGCTTTGTCAACTTATGCTTTAAGTTTTCCTCTAGGCTGACTCCTATGTTGGTATTTTTTCCTTCCTCCTTGCCGACCTGTATTTCTTCAGTTTTTTCCCCTGGTTGCGGCCGCAGCTCTTCTTTGGCTCTTACTCCGCCGAGTTCTATAGTGTGAACTTCCCTGCCCTTTTCCCTCAGGTTGAGGCTTTCATTGTAGCATTTCCTTGCCAATTTCTGGTCTCCCCGTATCGTTGCTATTCCCGCATATATTGCAAATTTCATACAAAGGTGGGGGGTAGATACCACCGCTCCGAGCCGATTCAGGGTAGCTCTGCCAATCAGGGCATTATATGCTGACTCGACATCGATGACTATGAAGTCTACGCTCAGAGTTTTGGATTTCTCCCCTCTTCCAAAGATCGTGTGGAGGGATAGGAATCCCAGTGGTTTTATTGGCGTGTCGCCCAAACCGTACAGGGTGTCAGGGTAAGCCCTTAATTCTTTTTCATCCAATCCTAGTTTGTCGAACGCGGGCTTGAAAAGAATGTCCGCTGAACTTCCTTGGTCTACTAAGGATATGTGGAGGTGGGCATTCACCAGGATCATGGTTATCATCGCTGGATCGTCATGTCCAAGGATCACTCCTTGCCCATCCTCTTTTGTAAAAGAGATGGTTGGGAGGTCGGGCGCTTCGCCTCCGACCTGGTAAACTTGCTTTAGGTGTCTTTTGCGAGATGACTTAGTGAGTCCCCCTCCCGCAAATCCTCCAGAGATCATATGTATGTGTCTCTCGGGGATTTGTGGTGGTGGGTCTCTTCTGTCCTCATCATCTCGTTTTCTTTTTTCATGATTGTCCGACCTTTCTATGAGATATCTATCAAGTCGGCCTTCCCTGGCCAACCTTTCTATCACATTTTTAAGGTCGTAGCAATCATTTGTTGAGTGGCCATACACCTTATGGTACTCGCAGTAGTCGCCGTGGCTTCCTCCCTTTTTGTTTTTGATGGGTCTAGGGGGCGGCAATCTTTCAGTATTATAGATTTCTCTATATACGTCTACTATGAAAACTTTTAGAGGAGTATAGGAGTGATATCTCCTCGGCCTGTCAGGGCCGACCTCCTCTTTTTTCTTGGGCTCCCTCTCTTTCTCTTTTGCTAAGTGAGGGTGCCACTGTCGCCAGCTCGGCTCCCGTAATCTGGCGTTCTCCTCCATGTTGATGTACTTTTCTGCTCTCTCTTGTACATCGCTCAAGGAGGTGGGGTGTCTTTTTGATATGGACTGGGAGAATGGACCCTCTCTAAGTCCATTTACTAGCCCCATAATGACTGCCTCTGTGGGCAGGTCTTGAATCTCCAAGCACGCTTTGTTGAACCTTTTCATGTAGTCTCGTAAAGGTTCTCTGACCTCCTGTTTTACTCCCAGGAGGCTTGGTGCGTGTTTTACTTTATCCTTCTGGATGGAGAATCTCATCAAAAACTTTCGTGAGAGGTCCTCGAAACTGGTGACCGACCTCGGAGGAAGGCTATCGAACCACTTCATTGCTACTTTTGACAAAGTGGTCGGGAAAGCTTTGCAGCGAATAGCATCAGAAGCATCAGCTAGATACATCCGACTTTTGAAGTTGCTTAAATGATGCTTTTAAAATACTTTTTTTCGAATTTTAACATGTCAGCATCTAGAATTTGAACCTAAAATAATTAATTAGTTGTGTAGGTACAAACCCTTGTAAGCTAAGCTATATGTTCATTGGTAAATCACATTTATAAATTTATGTGAAACACCATTAACTCGTTTCTGTGAATTAATACGGTGTCGCGGAGTTAGCAATGCATGTTAGGCATGGGAGAATAATTTTTAAGTTTCATACCTTCTAAATTAAACTCATTCATTGGGAAGAATGGCGAGTTTTAACTATTATTAAGTTTAAGTTAGATTATTCGGTACCTAGTTATAAAGTCTAGATAAACTATGGTCCTCACTTTTAATTAAAAAATAAATAAATTATAAAAAATAAAATATTATTAAAAATATATAATAAATAAAAAATACAAAAAATATTAAAATATATACTAAAACATAATTTTATTTATTAATATTAAAATATCATAAAATTAATATTATTTAATCATTAACATATGATATCTATATGAAAATGATATAAAGATTATAATAATAACACTTAAAGATAAGACGTTATTGAATTATGAAAGTTTATTTATATAACCTAAATTCTTGAGATATTAATAGTTAATAAATTTAGAAAAATATTTTAAAGTGAAAAAAAAAATCTATATTTTCTTGGGACAATTGCTAATTGCTTGTGATAGCATAACATATTTTAACTATAAACTTATTTAATTTTATGCAACATTACAATTGAATTTTAAAATTTTTAAAAAAAATTATGAACAAAACATTTGAATTTGCTAAGAAAAAAATATTGTAAAGTATTAAGAGCTTTATATTTTTGTAAATCACATCTGCATCAATTTTGTGGTTGACTAAACATTTGACTTTATAGATGACTTGGTTTGCATTGTATACAAATTTTAAAATGTTGTCTTCATATGTATTTGCACAAATATTTTCAATTATTTACATAAAATTTTTTTATGTTAAATGAGAGTTCTCCTATCTTTTCAAATAATGCTAGTTTATTCTCTTCTTTATTATTAAAGAATGATCATAGAATATATGATACCAATAATTAAATTAAATTAATGTCTTGCATAGTCAAAAATAAATATAAATTTATTTATTTTAATTTTAATTTTTTGAAAAAAGTGCCTTTTAAAATTAATTTATAATTTATTTGTTTTAAAATATATATAAAATTTGTTTATAAATAATTAAATTTGAGATAAATACACCAAAAATATTAAAAATTAAAATTTATTAATTTAGAAATAATTATATATAAATAATTCAAAAAAATTATTTTAAAATTTTTAATTTTTTTAAAAAATATTTTGAGATTTTTTAAATTTTTAAAAAATTATTTTATATGCTTTGTCCATATCACACATGTGCACAAGTTAATGTTTCACGTCAAAAATTATTGTTAGTAACTAACAAACGAAAGAGACTATATTATTTAATAAAAATAAATATTAAAAATTATTTTGTGTATTTTAAAATTTAAAAGATTAAAATATCCAATTTTAAATTGTTACTGATTTGAATAATTATTCGATTATTTTTCACACACTTCTCTCTTTATCAAAATACAATGTATGGTTTAGATTGATTTTGGTTTAGTTGACAAATAAGGTTTGGCTTTGCATAAAACAGCATTTTCCCTAACCATATGGCAAATGGCAGGTTACCATGAAGCTATTATCATCACTTCTTATTAGACTAACATGTGTTTAGGGCATCACTAAAAGAGTTGGATAAACTTTGATTTTTTTTTTTTCTAAAAAATTCATTGATTGGTTAAATAATTTTTATAGATATTATAATTGATTAAATTTTCATTTATTGATGATAAAAATTGAGAGTTGCGGCTACACGTGACTTTTACATAAAAATATTTATTCCAAAAAATTGGAAGTGGAGAAAATATTCTCACTCCTAAATTTGTCATAAATTAATAAATAAAATTGTAGTTGTATTTTTTTCTCATACATTAAAATAACCACACATATAGTTATTTATTATTAAATAAAATATAAAACTCACACATGTCATTTCATAATTGTATCTCACTTATAATTGAATATATACAAATTTAAATTATATTCCTCTAAAAAAAATAAATACTAAATTAATATTTAAAAGATTTTGATTCTGATAAAATAGTATAAAATAATCTTTAAAAAATTTAAAATTTGACAAAATCACTTAACTATATAAAAAAGTGATATCACAGTAAACAAAAAATACTGATATAGCCATCGAAAATTCGATAATAACAGAAAATTTTAACAAAGTTTTTAATTTTCTTATTTGTTATGACAGAAGAGACACTTCTTCTTCTTTGCCATAACAAAAAAAAATGCAACAACAAAATACTGTCAAGACAAAAAGAACGTTATTTCTTTTTCTTTTTTTTTTTATCATGGTGGAAGGAGATGCACCAACAAAATTAAATTCTATATTATTGATCGCTAAATATCAAAACTTGATTGGAAAAAATTTGGACATCTATCCTTTTTTGTACTTAGCTTCCCACCTGCTTTTTAAAATGACATTATTTATTCATATATACCATAGCTTTCTTAGTTCCCCACATGCATAAGACTATATACATACAAAAAACGTAACACTTAAATATAAATCAGATTATCTACTTCATGTATTTCATATTGAGTTAGATTTTCAAGATGTATTTACTATTTATCAACACTTCAATATTATTGTTCTAAAGTGAAACAGAAAACACTTAGAGTAGACTAAAAAATCATCAATTTTAATTATATCTATAAAAAAAATTTATTCAAAACCACTATTTAGAATAAGCTAAAATATTTTATATTTTATATATATGCAGTGTCATGTGTTTTATAAGAATTTTAAATTTCACGTGTCTGCATGTTCTGTATCGTATTATGTCCTGTATTTATGTAAGTGTTTATGGATCAAAGTATAGAACACATTATTATTTATTAACCTCTCTTCTTAATTACATGAACACATAGAAATAATGATATATATTAAAATTTTTAGACAGAGAAACAAGACTTATATAGATATTCACTTTTTCTTTAGCATCAATTTTTTTCTTTTAAAAGAAAAATCAAAATCTCAACACATCCTAAGTATGAAGAAAAACCAAACCAACAATAAACTGAACAAACATTTTTATCCGATAAAAGTGTTTATATTCTTCTAAAAAAAAAACTACTACTGTCCCACCACCCAACTTGATTAAAACCTAAAAACCTTCGGCTCTTTTTAATTCCTGACAAATAAGAAGTATTGGACATAACACCCAAAACACTTAAATGTTAGCAATGTGATTATCATAACATAAATCATTATTAATCTCTTATATAACAATATAAATGTTAAATATATTAATATTTTAATATTATTATAAAATAAATGAATTTTTAAAAAATGGCTATATATAGAAATAAGTATATAGAAACTAATTTAAAAGATTATAAAAATTTAAATGTATAATATTAAATCAGTTAAGTGAAAATATTAGTGAATAAAACAATAATAATTTGAACCTAAAATAATTAATTAGTTGTGTAGGTACAAATCCTTGTAAGCTAAGCTATATGTTCATTGGTAAATCAAGTTTACAAGTTTATGTGAAACACCATTAACTGCTTTCTGTGAACTAATATGGTGTCGCGGAGTTAGCAATGCATGTTAGGCATGGGAAAAGAATTTTTATACTTACTAAATTAAACTCATTCATTGGGAAGAACGACGAGTTCTAACTATTATTAAGTTTAAGGTAAATTATTTGGTCCCTAATTATAAAGTCTAGATAAACTATGGTCCTCACTCTTAGTCAAAATTAAAAAAATTAGACAAATTAATTTCTACTATTATTTAATAAAGTTATAAAAATTATTAAGCATTTGCTCAAATTAGTGATAAACAAATTTATGTGAACACTAATTTATCTAATAAAAAAATTAAAAAATTATTTGATAAATAATATTTATTGAAATAATTTACTTATTTAATCTAAATAAGTAATTAATAAATTTATTATATTATCCGATCCTAAAATTTAATTCACTACAATTTTATCTTCTCATCTTTTATATAAATTGTGGCTTTTTATCAAGTTTTAAACTATAATAATATAAAACAAATGAAACCATCACAACTTATTTAATTTACTGAAAAAGAATCAATAAATCGTTGGTTAGAAACCTGTATCATAAAATTTAAAAATCTGAACCTATAATACGTAAAAACACCACAATTTAGGTGCAACCATAAAACAAAAACGTGGCAGAAATTACCATGGGCGACACATACATAATACATAAATCGTGGATTAAACTTGGGTTTTAAACCAAGAAAATGAAACCCAGTGTAGGACCACGATTTACTAGCACCACTCGTCACATCACCATCTCTTTCTATTTTTTATTTTTTGACTTTTTCTCAATTCTCTTTCAGTCTTTCTTTTTCTTTTTCTTGCTTATTAAATTAAATATATGTATTATAAAAAAGTGTATGATTATTATTATGGTAATTATAAAATTTTTAGTAATATTTTTTATTAAAATAAAAACTTACGTATAATTATTTTCATGTGAAGTTAATAATTAAAATCGTTAGATAATAATTTAGTCAAATTTATTAAAAAATTAAATTTATCATTTTTAAGATTTTAAATCTAAAATTCCTTACCTAAAGTATAAAACCTTTATTATTTTACTATTTTCATATGGACTTTTATTATTATTTATATTTAATATATAAAAGGTAGATTAATGAATATACTAGTATATGCTTATTAATATCTAATAATTATTTATAGTATAAGGACAGTGAAAACTCAGGTACAGTCAAATTTACGTGAAACTGATAACTGAGAGCCGTTATAACATGTGCAAAAACTTGTTTAAAATATCATTCATTAACTTATTTTAATTTCAATCTTCAAAGTAGGATAACAGGGCCCGTGCCTCAATTTTTGTATTGTTTTAAAAATTAGAACCATAACAACAAATTCTAGCAAATAAAACAGAATTGACAAACAAACCTAAAAAAAAATCCTAAGGAATCAGAACAAAGAATTTGCAAGTTTCAATAAGTAAACACAATTTACAAACAGAATTAAATAAATAAAAACCCTAAGGCTTAAAAATTTTAAAAATCATAATAAACAAGAAATCAGAACAAAGAATGAATAAGTGATACCTGAGACTCCATTGGAAGATGCAACCACAGATGCGCAGAGACTGAGAACGACGAAGTATCACGGCTGGCACAGGGCCATGAACAACGGTGGAGAGACTGAAGATGACGGAGCACAACGCACGCAGCTGCTAGACGACGCTGATGGATGTCGTGAGACTTCGACGGACGACGAGATGAAAACGACAGTTTCTGCCCTTTGTTGGATGGCAACGGCAGAGAAGAGTGAATGACTGTGAGTCTGTGACTGAGAGAGAAGAGAGTGGTGACTGACACTGAGTGAGTGAGAGAGCAGTTTGTGTGCGTGAGTGAGAGAGTCATAGAGGAGTGTGTGGCGCTTCTTCTTCAGAGTGAGTAAGTGAGTGTAAATGGATTAGGGTTTAGGTAGGTAAGGTGTAGAAGTGAGGATAGTTTTGTAAATTAACTTCTAGTTAAGTTTATCGGTTCGGTTTGATTTTGTTTGGTTCAAATTTTTGGAATTAAAATCGAAAACCGAACCAAACCGATCAAAAAACTACAAAATTTTATTTTTTCGATTATCGGTTTATTCGGTTATCGATTTATTTAGTTTGGTCGATCGATTTTAATCGATTTAAATCGATTTTAAACACCCCTACTAAGAAGGATGCCATCACTAAGAAAGATGCCAACCCCAAAGATAACAGGCTTCTACTTGCATTGGATATTTCACTTTCTAAGATTGCAATTGAGAGAAAGATTAAAATTAAGAGACAAAAATTAAGAGATTAAAATTAAATTAAATTTTTGTATTATGTTTAATATAAAGTGTATATAATTGAGTTATGTTTTAATATTTTACTTGGTTTAAAATAAAAATAAAAAGATTTATTAAAATATTTTTAATTATTAAAAAATATTATAAAATTATTTTTTTATTTTTAAAAATTTCAATCTTTTGTGTATAGTATTTACTTTTTAGAAATATTAAAATTTTATATTTCAAGACAAAATTTTAATTTTAATCTATAATACTAAATTTTAATCTTTCTGTCTCAATTTTAGCATCTAAAAGCAAACACTATTAAAAGAATACAAAGCTTAAATTTGTTCAAAGGGTTATAAATTTATAATACAAACATGATTACATGAGAATAGTCTAACTCAGTCTCATGTAGCCGAATCCTGCTACCGTGCTACGTATACATGTACAAATCATATGTATGTAGTCAAGTTTTAATTAAATTGGTTATTAGAGAGTAAATTTCTATATTATTAATCATTTAATTAAAACTTGATTGAAAAAATTTGGACACCTACGTTTTTCGTACATACGTAGTGGCAGGGTAGCATTAATTGTAGCGGAATAATAGTGTAATTTTTGTAGCTGTTAATATTTGTTCATTTTTTAATGTTATAAAAAAAAAGTTAAAATTTATCTTATTTAATATTTATAATTATTATAATAATTAATAAATATTAAATAAAATAAATTTTAATTATTTTTGTTTAATTTTTATTGGTACCAAATATTTCCGTAATTTGTTTGCATGAAACATGTACATATCAATATATACACATTATTTTTCATTTCCTTTGTCTTAGAGTTCTGATACCATAGAAATTACAAGTTCTTTTGACTAATATATATAGGACATGTTGTTAACCTCTCTTCTTAATTGTATGAATACAAACTTCTTATATTCACTTTTTTTTTAACATTAATTTAAGGGAAAGAAAAATCCAAAATCTCAAAACATCCGAAGTACGAAAAAGTTACAAACCAAACCAAAACAGTACTTAAAGCATCAAATTGATTCATTTTTTCCTTCCTGTATATAAAAGATGGAGCATAATATAATAATCATGACCCCATCTTATTGTGAGAATTACAAGAAGTTTTGACTAAAATATATGGAAAAGTCTAGGGGCCATCAACTTTTTTAAATTCTGGCCAGCATGTAACCAACAAGAAAAAGTGAGCCATTGGATGAAATCTCACACCAATCTCACACCATTAAAACCATCATTGATGGCTATTTGATGGCTACAAATACCAAAAGTTACTGGCCCTAGCACTCCTCAAAATATAAAACACACCATAATATTTTCTCCTTAGTACAAACGTGACTTAGTCAATTCGTTCTCTTCCATTATGAATAAGATGTGGTGGTCCTATCATATATATATATGTTCCACATTTTATTTAATGGCTAATGATAAAGAAGAGAATGAATCGATTCAAGCCTATAATTTTGAGCTATCTGGCAAAGGGCTTGGATCAAGAGTTGCATAAGTGAGTAATTCAGTGCTTGAAACCAAATGCTTCATTTTCTCCTCTTCCAAGGTAACCCAAGCTTCTATACCATCTTTGGAGTTAGTATCAACCAAAATTATCTTATTCAGTAACAGTAAATTACCTTCTTTACCAACACTACTCGCCCATCTAGGTTTTCCCCATCCAAAATCAGCATCATAGCCTCCAAAGTTAATCCAACTATTAAAAGCTAAACTTTCCAATAATGCCTCGTCACCTTTATTATTAGACCATGTTTCACCACTAATTCTTCTTAGAGCATTTTCCATGATTGAACTCCCCTCCTTTTCACTTTGCAATCTTGCAATAAAATCCTTATCAACTTCTTCAACTGACTTCTTCAGTTTGCTCACCAACTCATCCAAACTCACCTCATGCTCACTCATGTGTTCTGAAGTTGTAAACCACAAAAAATTTCCTATAGAATTCTCAGGATGTAGAGACTCTTCCATTTTTCGGCGAAGGTTCACTGTGTTAATCACCATAGAAGGCCTTTGAATTCCAAATTGAGCCTTTGAAGCGGCCATGAAACACTTCCACAACAATGCAGAAAGTATCTGAACACGTGTAGTTGAAGATTTTGCCACTATTTGAGCCTTGAGGGTGGCAATAGTTGAATTTTTGAACAAAATCCTCCTTGTGACCCATTTTTCTTCCTTAAGAAGGGAACCCCAGCTTTTCTTTGACAAGTCTCTGAAATAAAAAGTACTTGTAGGGAAATACGAACTTGTAGCAAAGTTTGGTTCTGTCAAAGGTTTTGAATTGCGTGTGGTGTCGGCTCTTTCTGTCCACACCTTCAGGAAGGTGTTAACTGATTCACCATCAATGATCTTATGAGAAATGCAAAATCCAATTGCAATTCCACCACAATCAAAGACATTAACTTGAATGTTAGTCACATGAGCTCCTGTCGTTGTTTCCTCCAAGTATGGAGTAATTGGAAAAAGCATGTTCAGCGAATTCAAATCAGGCTTCCTTAGAAACTTTGAAATAGGACAATTCACTTTTGCTACTACAAAGTTAGCACCTTCATCATTGCAATCAATGGAGAAATCATCTTTGGTCTTTCCAGCAAGAGGATAAAATAGTGTTAGTGTTTCAGATAATGATTGTTTAAGCAACTCTAATCTCTTTGGGAATTCAGACAAATTTTGTGAGGTGTAGAATAGGATGGCTACTGCATGAGGAAAGGGAACAAGTTGATCTAAAATGGAGTATTTGAAGGTTCTTAAGGGAGAGAGTGTGGGGGAAGAAGGTCTAATGTTTTCTCTAGAAATAATTTCAACTTCAATTTTTTCCATTGTTTAGCTAAAATAATGAGCCCTATATAGCTTATATGAAGAGATTGAGAAGAAAAATTATATTGTAGTTGTGCATTTTAATCTGGTTGATATGTCTCTATATATATAGCATTAGAGCCATTTACTTTTTAGAAAAATTTATGATCACGTGATTATATATGAATATACATTAAAGAGGAAGTATAGGGAGTCAATGGAGTATATGTACAATGTGTATAATGGGGTTTAAAAATGTTCGATTCAGTAGGATATCAGATGTTTATTATCCCTGATATCCGGATGGTTATTCTGGATGGTATGGGTATATTATGTTTAAGAAATTAGTAGTCTTTTATCTTGTATGTTCATTTTTTAACTCATTCAATCAAATAAACAATCCATTATACATATTGTACAAATACTCAATTGAGTCTCTAACAAGATTCAAATTAAAACATACATGTCATCTTTCGTTCTTTTGTCAGATTTTTCATATATCGTTGGTACTATCAAAATTAATTTGTCATAGTTACTTAAATAAATAAGTAAGTTAACCACTTAGTGAGTTAGTACATGTGTCTTTTTATTAAAAACAATTTTATTTAAATTAAGTAAGACTATTAACTTATTCAAAAATGTTTATGAGACAACAAAAAAATTAGCACAAAGTAGTTTAATTAAATTTATTTTATTTTACATTTTCTAGTTATTAATAGAATAAATAAATAATATTAGATATAATAAATGTATAATTATAAATTATATGCAAGAGCACATCCAAAAATTTTAATACGAAGAAACCGAACTTTATATAAAGTTTTATTTATTCTTTTTTGTATTATCCTTTTTGCTATATAAAAGCAATTGATGCATGATATGAAGTTATTGGATTTTCTAAATAAAAAAATTTATGAACATATAAAATTAGAAAAGAAATAATATTTTTTATAAAAAAAATATTTAAAATATCCAATGTAAAGATATAAGTCATTATTAATTTTTTTATATATATAATAATATAAATGTTAAATATGTTAATATTTTAATATTATTAAAAAATAAACGATTTTTTTAAATGACTATAGAAATGAATTTATAAAAATTAATTTAAAAAATATAAAAATTTGAGTATATAATATTAGATGAGTTAAGTAAAAATATTAATAAATAAATTAATTCAAATTAAAATTATCACATATATATTAAAAAGTAATCACATATAAAATAATTAAATTATATAATATTTTTTATTTTTTTAAACAAATATCTTGTATAAAAATGCCGGGGGAGATTTGCCCCCTTTTAAATTTGCTTCTAATTATATATATAATTATAAATATTAATTTAAATACGATAATTTTATATTATTATATTTTTAATATTACTATAGCTTACTAGTAAAATGGAGTTAAATCTCAATTTGACCTCTAAAATTTAATTTGGAATGATCTCCATAATTTCGTCAACCCCAATTAGAATCCTTAAATTTGCAATTGTGGCTCTGACTTGTCCCTGCGATTATCTCCATCACCGAAATGCTGATTTAATGTAATTACATAACACGATAGACACTACTTAAATGACGGGACATTGGTCTTACGCCCAAACCCTTTAGAAATTACGTCGTTTCAGTTGTTTTTTGGTTAAAACTCTCTTTCTTTCCACTACGACGATCATGAGATGCAAAACATGAAGAAAATCCTTACACTACGTAGTTTCCAAACCAAAGGGTTTGGATGTGAAACCAATGCGCCGTCATTTAAGTAGTGTCTATTATGTCATGTAATTGCGACAGATCAGCATTCTGGTGACAGAAATGATCGCAGGGACAAGACGGAACCATAATTACAAATTTAGGAGTTCTAATTGAAGCCAATAAAATTATAAAGATCATTCTAAATATTGGATCAAATTTCAAGGGCCAAATTGAGATTTAACTCAATAAAATGTTTTGTTTAGAATTTTAACACATCAGTATCTATAATTTGAACTTAAAATAATTAATTAGTTGTGTAGGTACAAATCCATGTAAATACCATTAAATCCTTTCTATGAACTAGTACGGTGTTGCGGAGTTAGCAATGCATGTTAGACATGAGAGAAGAATTTTTAAGTTTCGCACCTACTAAATTAAACTCATTCAATGGAAAAGACGGCGAGTTTTAACTATTATTAAGTTTAAGTTAGATTATTCGGTCCATAATTATAAAGTCTAGATAACCATAGTCCTCACTCCTAGTCAAAAATTAAAAAATAAGAAGTTGATAAATTATTTTTTACTTATATTTAATAAAAATTTTAATTATTCAAATGATTTTTATAATTTTATTAAATTTATAATTAAATTTTTATTATATATTTTTTAATTAAATTCTTACAAATACTTTTAATTTTATAATGAGGTCTTTTGTAATATAAAAAATATTATAATTAACTAAATATTTATTCACAAATTAAAGACATTTATAATTAAGGACCTAATTAAATCTTTGACTATTTATGTTTTAAAAGAAATATTTTATTAATATAAATATTTTTGACATAAAAATGATCTAATTATAAAATTAAAAATAATATAAAAATTTAATTAAAAAAATATAAAAATCTAATTATAAATTTAATAAAACTATAAGAATCAATAAAATAATTAAACCATAATAAACTTATAAAAGTTTTTAAGCATTTTCTGAAATTATAGATAAACAAATTTACGTGGATATTGAAAACTAAAATCTATAATATATTTTTTTTGAACATTAATATCAATCATTATTCTAACCATTTAATTTTAATAAAAATTAATTAGATAATTCGATATTAGTTTTTTCATAAATTAAAAAATAGATGATTATTCTTTTTCTTAAAATAAGGGTTAAGTTCGATTTTGCTCCCCAACGTAGAGGTCGAAAATCGAAATCGTCCCAAACTTTTTTTTTGCTACAAAATGGTCCTCAAAATTTCAGTTTGTTTTAAAATCGTCTCTCGGACGAAAATACTCTTCTCCCTTCACCCCAAAATCAACCATCACCACCACCGCCAGCAGAACAGATGCCTACGTCCAATCAGAACCACCACCACCACCACCACCACCAGTATCATCATGGTCATCATCATCTTCATCAGAATTTTTTCCAAAATCAACCAAAATTAACCAGAAGCCCAAATTGAACAAGAACCCACCACCACCACCACCATTATCATCATGGCCTCATCATCATCATCATTAGAAAATTCAAACAACATGAACTTTGAACAATAATCAACAAATTCAGCAACAACAATATTCCACAATAAATTTCACAAAAAAATCTAAAATTTTACAAAAAATCCAATTCACAGAAGAAGAAGCTGGTGGTGGTGCGGTGCGGCAGGACGGCAGGGCGGCGAAAAAGAAGAATAAGAAGAAGCTAGTGGTGGGGTGCGGTGCGGCAGCCGGCAGCGCGGCAAAGCGGCGGTGCAGCGTGGTGGCGGTCCCCCTTCTCTCCCCCCTCTTCCCCCTCCTTTTTCTCACGCCCCTTCTTTCTCTCCCAACCCCACTTCTGTATCCCTTTCTTTCTTCTTTTTTATTTATTTATTTATATTCATTTTATTTTATAATTTTTTATTGAGGGATAATTTTGTAATAAAAAAGAAAAAATTGGTAAAAAAGACGATTTTAAAATAAACTAAAATTTCGAAAACCATTTTGTAGCAAAAAAAAATTGGGGACGATTCCGATTTTTTTACCTCTACGTTGGGACTAAAATCAAACTTAACCCTTAAAATAATTAATGAAGCAAAGTACATGGATCAATTATGATATAATTATTCTTTTTCTTAAAATAATTCGATATTAGTCTTCAATACTTGTTAGTAAAGTGGGATTTTTTGAGCATATTTGGTGAAGTGGGACCAATTAAGATATAAATCAATTCAGTCAATTTTTTTTAATCCTAAATTTAAAATTTGAAAAATTTAGTTTTGTTCCTATTTTCATATATGCGTCGTACAACTCTAAGTCACAAATCACGAGTTAAACTCCAAAATGGTCCTAAGATTGGCGTCATGCGCTAAAATCGTTTCTGAGATTCTAATTACACCAATTACGTCCCTGAAATTGAGAAAAGTGCACTATATTAGTCCCTGACCCATTTTCCATTAACGACGTGATGTCATGCATGGCTTGATGACGTGGACTATAAGTGACATGTGTCACTCTATGATTTGGCCACGTGTAATGATATGATGATGTGGTGACCAGTGACACGTGGCATGCTGATGTGGATGGTTGTACCACGTGTCACAATGTTATTTGGCCACGTGTCCATTTGTGTCACGTGTCGTAACGGTATTAATCCACGTGTCATCCATTATGTCATCGTTATAGATGCACTAAATTAGTCCCTCACTTTGCATTAAGTGACTCATTTTAGTCCCTGAAATTGAATGCCGTGCACCAAACTAGTCCCTTCACCAATTTTTCTCATTTTTTTAAATTTAAAATTTTCAATATCTTAGATGCACTAATTTTAATTCTATTTTTTCATATATTGTTTAAATACAAGTGCTTTCGTAAAAAAATTTAAAATTTTAGTTTTAATTATAATTTTTTTAATAATTTACCATTAGTAAATTTTGTAATATATATGTTATTATAAAAAAATTATTATATAATTGATTAGACACATTTTTTCATCAAAAAACATGTGTTTTTAACAAGAAATTAATAATTAAAATAAATATTTTTTTTTGTTCTTATGAAATATACATTTTCGTTATGTGTAAATGAGCTAGATTGAAGGCACTTCAAGCACCATCACTACCATCTCCAACCTCTGCAGTCTAGACGAAAGAGGTCGGAGATGGTAATAAGGAAAGCTTGAAATGCCTTCACGTCAACTGCAAGACGGCAGTTAGGGGTATCCGCAAGAGAAAAAAGATTTTATAAAAGCACTGAAAGAGGTCGGAGATGGTAGTGAAGGTGCTTGAAATGCCTTCCCGTCAACTCCAAGTCGGTGGTTGGGGTATTCGCAAAAGAAAAAATATTTTATAAAAGCAATTTTATTTGAATAACATGTAAAAAAATAGAATTGAAATTAATGCAATAAAAAATATTGAGAATTTTGAATTTATAGAAAAAAAAATGAGAAAAATTTGGTAAAGGGACTAGTTTGGTGCACGACATTCAATTTCAGGGACTAAAATGAGTCACTTAATGCAAAGTGAGGGACTAATTTGGTGCATCTACAACGATGACATAATGGATGACACGTGGACGAATACTGTTGCGACACGTGGCACAACCATCCACATCAGCATGCCGCGTGTCACTGGTCACCACATCATCATATCATTACACGTGGCCAAATCATGGAGTGACACGTGTCACTTACAGTCCACGTCATCAAGTCATGTCATCACGCCGTTAATAGAAAATGGGTCAGGAACTAATATGGTGCACTTTTGTCAATCTCAGGGACGTAATTGGTACAATTGGAATCTCAGGGACGATTTTAGTGCACGACGCCAATCTCAGGGACCATTTTGGAGTTTAACTCCACAAATCACTATACAGATCTTCCGTTTTTTTTTCTCATGCGCCTCCTCGTGTCAATCTCTTCTTGCATGTCGCGCCATTATCGCAGCCCGCTCTCCCACTCCCGCGCCTCTCCGCCGCGCATCCTCCGTCGCAATTGTTACACGTCGCGCCTTGTCCTTGCACCAGTCATCCTCAGCCGTTGCATCATCATCCATCGCAGGAGAGCTCCTGACGGAAGACAACCAACTCCTCGCCGCTGCTCACCATTGAGCATTCCATCAGTACTAGTCCGCGAGGGAACAATCCGTGGCGTCCATGCCCTTCTCGACCATGCCCATGTCGTCCACGCTCGCACCATCCATGCAGCACCGTCAAAGACGTTATCGACCACCCTGCATGTAGTTGTCATCTTCTTTTCCGTCATTTTTCCCTTGTATTGCCATCCTCCATCACATCGCGCCCTCCGTCGCCGTCAATCTTTTTTTGATGTGATTTGGATTTTTTCATGCAATTTGAATTTTTCGATATAATTTGGATATTTTTTGGTATACTGTGGATGTTCTTTTTGGTATAATTTTTTAAATGTTTTTTTAGTATATTATAAATATTTTTTCGTTCCTTAGTAGAAAATATATTAGGATTTATGATGCAGATGTTTCTTTTACAATGAAAGAAATATCTACAACCCCTTAAAATGAATTTAATATGATTTTAATTTTTTTTTTGAAATGATTCAGGTTTTTTTCTATATAATCAAGATGTTTTTTTCGATATAATATAAATTGTTAGTTTTTTAGTATATTATGGATGTTTTTTTCATCCGTTGGTAGAAAATATATTGCGATTTATAATGCGGCTTTTTTTTTACAAAAAAAAAATATCCATCATCACTTGAGAATGAATTTAATATTATTTGATTTTTTTTATGTAATTTGAATGTTTTTTCATATAATTTGAATTTTTTTCGATATAATTTGAATATATTTTTTTAATATATGGTGGATGTTTTATTTTTATGGATCTTGGGGTGCAGCCTAAACAATTGAAATAAGAGTTGGCTGAAGACAGAAAGTTAACTCTACTCCTTATTGATTATCTAACAGAGTTGTTTTGATATTCCTCTAGTTGGTAGAGCGTGGATTGCTTGTGCGAGTATATTTTGAGAGAGATATAATTGAGTCAGCTCACGAGCTAATGAGATGAGTTTATCCAAACTCAAACTTGTTTCATTTAATTTATGAGCTCAATTTCAGGTTCAAGTTCGGCTCATCAGCCCATAAGCACAGCTTATCGAACTATTAACAAGTCGAGTTCGAACTGACTTATAAATGGGGTTGACTCACTTCTAACCCTAACGAAAGATAATGAAGTATAGGATTTCTTCTAGATTTGTTTAATAAAAAACAAAATATTAAATCAAATTTTAACATCTTAATTACAATAAATAATATTCTTCCTAAATAACTTTTTTTTTTAAATCTATTTAACATCTTTACATCGTGTTATTTTAAATGTTACGCTTTCTTGTTAAATGATTTTATATTATAAAAATTATTTAATTATTAAAAAAATAATTATAGCATATGAAAATATATATTTATAGTCTTATTTTAAATGTTACTCATTCTTGTTAAACAATTATATATTATAAAAATTATTGAATTATTAAAAAATAATTATAGCATATGAAAATATATATACTATACATCAACAACACATATTAAATAAAATTCATCAACTAATAATTACATGGTAAAAAATTCATGTCAATGCTGTAATTTTTCACTCATACTAAACATCAGTCATAGACTCATAGCGTCAAATGAAATCTGCTTTTACATAATTCATCTCAATAAACCCTAAATCTTGCTCAACCTTGAAAAACCCTTAACACTTCATGAGCTAAACAACCTTAAGCTCAAATTCAGCTTACATAATCCCAACTACACATTCACATCATTAAACTATAAATTCTACAACTAAAATAACCCTAAATAAACATTCATTTAATTCTAACTGCATTATACTTCACCGCATTAATTTCACCGCATTAATTTCACCACACAATGTGATTCTAACCCATAACCATAATAGATGCTAAATAAAATAAATTTTAATTTTTTTAATTTCTCTAATATTATCGGACAACTAATTTCGACGACTACTAACAATAAATTCTATTTATAAAAGAGGTTCATTTTTCTCCGCATAGTAACCTATTTGCCAAATTGTCAATCCAAACATTCTTTCATTTTTCTGCAAAAATGCATTTACAATTAATTGATGTTGTTTATATCGATTTGAATTTAAATATTTCTACCAAACACCAACAATAAATTCCATTTATTAGAAAGGATAAATTACATAAATAAAATAAAGTGAATTCAATATTAGCCACTTGTTTTGAATGAGATTTGATTGCATCTATATCTGTTTTAACTTTTAAGCAGCAACAATTCCAAAGCTAAATAATCGTGTTAGGCAAAAATGGTTGATAGGAAAGCATTACCAAACACACAAATTGTGCTGACACGATTTATCTAATCACACACTATATCATAATTTATTGGAAGGTCCAACAATTTAGTTTCGTTAATTCAATGCACAATATTTGTGCTAACTTGACAAAATTTAACTTGCATCTTGAGTACAACAAAATTTTTTAAGTATTTTTATAACCGTGTATTCATTATATAGAAAATGCTTACAATTTTTTTTTAATTTTACAAAAATACTAACAATAATAATAAAAAAAGTTTTAATTGTATTCATTATTTCAGTTATACTCGTTGCAAGATATAAGTAGTAGTTCGAGTACAATAAAATTTTTTAAATTTTATATAAATACTTACAATAAAAATTTTAAAATTTATAAAAATACTTACAATAATTATATAAAAAAAATTGTTGTATTTCTTGCAAAACATCTAAAATAAAGATAAGGACGATAAGAAGATGAAAAAGGACGCTGAGAGATTTTTTTTTTCAGGATATATGAAAAATAAATATATATTAATAAAAATTAATCTAATACCTAAAATCTGATATCAAATTATAAAAAAATAGAAGATAAATAAAAAGACAAGAATTTAAACGGAATAAAAAAGATATACTAAAATTAAAATAGAAAATAAAAGGGATAGATTGAAATTGAAAATAAAAAAAATTATTTTACTTTTTACCTAATTTCTTGACATAATAAGAAAAGAACTCCTTAACCTAATTTGTACACGTCATAATTTGAGAATTGATTTAAAGAACTCCTCAACCTTCTACCCAATTTTCCAATGCAATAAGAGAGGAACTCACTCACCTCACTTGTCTACTACATCATGATTTCATCACAAAATTAAAAGAAGTGTTTTTCACACCTCTAATCACTGAATATGTCACGACTATAATAGTTTATGAAATATTTATAACCTTTTATTAGATTAAAATAAGAAAAAATCCTAAGCTCATAAAGATAAAATCCAATTAGTAACTAAATAAATAAAAATCAAAATACATTAAATTAAATTAAACATTTTAATAATATAAACTAATAATTTCTAAATAACACTTAAACTTTTTCTATCACAAATATTTGAATCCCGTGTTATGTTAGCATACTAAATGTTGGTTCCGGATATTTTCCCTTTGGAAAATTGTCAATCGCTCCTAGTTTTCTTTTATTTTTCCACGAATATGCATTTAAAATTCCAGAAAAGAAACCTATATAAAGAACCCATTTATATTCTTGAACTTTGCTACTTTCCTTCTGCAGTTTTAGAAGTGTCAAAACATGTATGTATTAGTATAGCGTTAGATTTTTAGTTTATATAGTTTCACAATTCCAAAAGTAAAATTAACAGAAACTGTTTCCCTACTGCCCACTATTATTTTTATTTGTTTTATTGTTGACAACATACAAATATTTAATTTTTTTTAATGTATTAATTGTGTAAAATCTTTTACGTTTCATCCAATTAAATTTGTTTACTTCTTTTTGAATGATTACCTAGGTTGTAATAAGAGTGCAAAATTATTTTTATTGACATAATAATAATGTGTTTATGCATAAAACATGTTTACATTAACGAATTCTTAATTATTCTTTTGCAGAAATCATTATGGTGGCACCGATTACTGCTGCTTCAGCGTGTGCATTTCACACTGTTAAATTACCATCACAAAACTATAGTACAAAAGAGGGCATCAAACGTGGCACTAATAACCTAGGACAAGGACATGGACTTGGAGTGAAGCGTGCTTCTTGTGGTGGCTTACAAATTAAGGCAAATGCCCGAAATTATAATGATGATGCTAAGATTTCCAGAGTTGCTACCATATCTTCTATTCGTCAAAATTTTACCATCAGATCATATGAAGTTGATGCTAACGGAGTGGCATCTATTGAGACTTTGATGAACTATTTTCAGGTTTGTCCTTAAACATCATCATCATTCTTAATCATACAAATGAGCTCCTTATGAAAACAAATTAGGACATGGTTAATAAAGTAAACAATTTGATCTCAATTTTATATTCATGAAATTCGTAATCTTTGTTAGTTATTATATTATTTACAAAGCACACAAATGACCGAAGATAAATTTAAATTTTTGGGAAAATCGAATAGCGGCGGTTTGAAATCACCGCAAAATACATATATAAAAACATAACGGTCAATAGAACAGCAGCGGTTTAAAATTGTAAAAAAATGCATTTGAAAATCCTGTTGGCCAAATAACAGCGGTTTCAAACCGCCGTTAAGTCAATCGACGCCAATCAAGTGGTTTCTCAGCGGTTGTGCCAGCGGTTCAACAAAATCGCTGCAAAATCAAATGTCCACGCCCTATACAGAAACGGTTTTTGAACCGCTGGCAATTTGTTTCTCGGCGGTTAGAAACCGCCACTAGTCCTCCTGCAAACCGCTGCTAAGAGGCGGATCTGCTGTAGTGTGTAATATCTATATTAATAGATTTGCTCACATACATATATTGACATCCAATTTATCTTGTGTTGTATATTAAAGGTTTAATTATTCTATCTGTCCTTATAATTTTATCAAATTTTTAATTAAATTTTTATTTTTTTTAATTAAATCCTTACATTATATCAGATTTTGTAAGTAAGTCCTACTGTGATAAAAATGTTAAAATTAATGGAATATTCTGTTAAATTATACAGAATATTCAGTAAAGTATTAGGCATATTCAGTTTGTTTAATAAAATATTCTATTAATTCTATCGTTTTTGTCACAGTAAAAACTTAATTACAAAATCTAATATGATATAAAAATTCAATCAAAAAACAAGAAAATATAAAAATCTAATTAAAAATTCAGTGAAACTATATGTAAATACTTATATATATATATCTAAGAGAACATAATCTAGTTTAAAGGGAAGGCTAGTAACAAACTTATAACTCCCTTGACTATGACTAACTTAACTAACCTTTATCATTCACATTATATCCGTAACATATATACAATAATATTGTTATCTCATTTCGCTTCTATTATTTGTTTCATAGAGCTCTATGATTGATCACTGTAAGACACTTGGGATCCACAATAATAATTTAAATGGTTCTACGAACGAAATGATCAAAAGGAACTTGGTATGGGTATATACTGAAATGCAGCTTTCGACTTATCGTTATCCTAAATGGTAAGTCTTCCTACATATTTATAATTTTAATCTTATTGATATCTTTACGATGACTCCATAACATATATATCACTGGATTTGGTTGAGTAGTTTATAGGAGGTCGATTGATTTTTGACTATGAAACAAGTTTGCTATACATTCATCATAAATTATCATTATTAGGTATTTTAAGAGTAATAAGATAAAAGAATTTACTCTTTCTAATTAGTTTAGATCACATAACCTCAAATGACTTTGTTATAAATATTTATTAATAATTTATTATTCAATTAATACATTAGTGTAAGAGTTATAGTGTACATCGAGAATATCTAATAATTTTTTCAAATTTTCTATTCAAAATTAATTTATGAATATATTAGCAAAGTGAAAATTATTTCTACACATAGAATATAACATGTAATCATAGTACTACGTGAACAATAAATCTGTTTATTAGTTTCGTTTTTAGCTATGTTGACAAATTAGCGCAATATTATATGATTAAGTTATTTTAATAATTAATAAGTTTAATTAAATTAGTTTAATTAAGAGTTTATTAACACAATAAAAATCAATTAAAAAACAAAAAAGAGACACATATAAAAAAGACTTAATTAAACTTAATTATCAAAATAACTTATTCACCTAATATTTTTATACAAATTAAATAGCAACATATTGCTTTCTTAAGTAATTATAAAAGTCTATGTACTATATATTCTCTCTATATATTAAGCCTTATGGAATTTTTTTAGGTCTGGTCTTCGTTGAACTCTTATAGTTTCTTTTGGGACGTTATTGTAATATTTTCTTATTTAATTTCTTTTAATTTGTGTTTGACATTTATCCGAAAAAAAAAATCTTGCAATCTTCCTTATGTTTCATGAAAATATATTTGTATTATATAGGGATGATGTAGTTGAAGTGGAAACTTGGTTATCTACAGAAGGAAAGAATGCTTTGCGCTTAAATTGGAGTGTGCAAGATTTCAAAACAAATCAAATGTTGAATAGAGCCTCAAGGTATATAAATCAATTACTTTTAAAAATTTAATTTTCTTCCTCACTTTCCAACAATCATCGTCAAACCAAAAAAAATTGATCTTCTTGTTGGGAGAAAAAAAAAAAGGAAATATGACATTATTTTTGTCTTTGTCGAAAATAAACTTTAACAGAAAAAAATTGAATGGAAATTATATTTATAAATAGTATGTATACATAAAGATAAATAATATTATACATGTATGTGTGAATACTGAATAGTATTATACGAGATTTGTTTCATAAATAGTAATTTACACTAATATTTAAGGTACAAGGCTAAAATCCGGTAAAAACTTCATGCCAAAATTCTGAAAAAAAAAATTATTATATATAATAATTATGTATGTAATATCTTTTTAATTTTACACTTTTACATACACGAATATTCATTTTTTTTTCAGGATTAATAGAGATATTATTAAAAAAAGTTATTATATAAACTCTCATATTTGATAATTTTTGGACACTATTCAACCCGCACCTAAAAATTAACTTACAGTTATGGGTAAAAAAAAAAAGAAATTAACAAATAAAATAATTTAAATTTTAAATTTTAAATTTTAAAGTCTAAATTTTAAAATTTAAATTTGAACAATTAATATAAAATATAATAAATAAGAAATTAAAACTTTTTTAATAAATAAAAAATGCAACACTTCTCACTTAATAAGGAGTATTTAAGAATGAGTTATTTATTTAGCTAGATCATTAAATAAACAATCCCGCTACGTTACCAACAGCGTTTTTGTCAACTTCTGTCAACTCTTGTTTATGACTGTGTTTAATGAAAGTGTCTTTGTGGATGTGTCTAACAAAAATATCTTTTTTATGACTGTATCTGTCTTTATATATATATTTTTTGGATGTATCTCTTTATACATGTGTTTAAAATATAATAATTAATTATTGTTGGTAATAAGTTGATAGATAGTATATTGGTACCTATATTTTTTCTTAAATTAAAGGCAACTGTTTGTTTGATTTAGAAATCATCACTAAGTGCAATTATTTAATTTGCTCAAATAATCAAACTTGGTACTTATTTGGAATTGTTAGATAACTTAGTTAATTAACACAGTAACTATTTAGAAAAATAATCTTTCCCCCAACTACTATGTTATGCGACTTCATGCATGTGTTCTCTAGCTTGTGTACGTTTCAATGGAAACCACCTTAGAGTTAGTACAACTTGTTAGAAAACTTATAATCAATTGATTTTGATTTCTATCCAGTGTTTGTGTCTTGATGAACAAATTGACAAGAAGATTATCCAAAATGCCGGAAGAAGTCAGAAGGGAATATGAACCCCATATTGTAAATTCCAGAATTATTATAGAAGGTGAAGACAAAAAAATACCTAAAGTTGATGACACTACAGCAGATTATATTTGTACTGGTTTAACGGTATGCATGTTTCCTTTTTTTATAAATAATTATTTATTATTGATTAATTTTTTAAATTTATATAACATTTTCGTGTTAATTTTCAGCCAAAATGGAGTGATTTAGATATACATTTTCATGTCAATAACGCGAAGTATATTAGTTGGATCTTAGAGGTAATTAATTTCTTTTCCATTAGAATTCAACTAGACAACTAATTTTTTCTACTTAATATCAACTAACTTTTTTTAAAATATTTTTTATTTTAAATTCTAAATTTTAGATTCTAGACTGTAAATTTTAAATTTAAAAAAAAATAAAAGTAAAAAATTAATTTTTATATTTATTATCGTATTTTTAGGATATGCATTTTGTTCTGATTTGGCTTTATTATTTAATTAGATACAACATGGTCTTTACCTTTAATTTGAAATATGCAGAATATTCCACAATCAATCTTGATGAATTATGAGTTATCTGCCATGAGTTTGAAATTCAAGAGGGAGTGTAAAATAGACAGCAAGTTACAGTCGCTAACTGAAGTTTGTAGTGACGATAATAATAGTAATAATAACGTTGAGTACAATCATATGGTTCGATCTGAAGATGGTGTTGAGATTTTGAGGGGAAGGACTGAGTGGAGACCCAAACCTACTAATAGCTTTGACAATTTTAATCATGTTCCAGAAGCTTTCATTAAAGACTTCTAATTGAGACCTGGGAGTTGCATTAGTCTCTATTTATTTTTTTGTGTGTGTAGGGGGGGGGGGAGTTGGTGGTGGTGGTGTTAATTTTAATGGTTATTAATAATAAATTATACCTAATTGTTTTTAGGTGAATTATATGGTAAAGATGTAAGTTTATAAATTTTTTTTATGGGATAAAAGAGAAATTAAAAAAGTTAAGACTCATATTTTAAATAATAATAAAATAATAAAAATTAATTATAAAAAAGATTTATACTCTCTTTATACAATTTTAATCTATAAAGTGTCCCTTGTTTTTATAACCATTCATTAACTCTTTTAAATATCTCGATTATAGAAGTTGATTACGTACAATTCTTAATTGTAGATTTTATGTTTTTAATTTTTTTATACCGTCTAAAAGATATATCTATATATAAGAGTTTAAGAAGAGAATAAAATTTTTCAGTTAATATTAATTATTTTTTTATTTTAATTAGATCTTATATCTTAAATTTTAATTTTTAAAAAATAATTTTAAAGATAATAATTTATAATAAAAAATTAATTAATATTAATTATTTAAAAGTAAGTTTTTATATTTTTTATATTAAAAAAAATAAAAAAATTTGCTAATCAAACAAAAATGCTACCCGTCTTATAAGCACCCAACTATAATTAAATAAAAAATATTATTTATATATTAAAATTAATTATTATATATTTATATATAAATATATATATAATTTAATTATTTTTAATATATATTTTATACTCATAGTTAATTTTAGTATACATTTATCATAGATAAAATAAATATCATAAATAACTCATACGCGTCTCGTACAAATCAATCTAGAAAGATTCTCGCCACTTTATTTATTTGCCTTCCACCATTTTTGCTTTCTTTTATTTAATTGATTGAAATCATTGTCGGCTAGAGAAGTAAACAGATTCGTAGCCAAAAAAAAAATGCTATTGGCCATTTGGCCCTAAGCACCAAGCAGCCAACTATAATTAAAGATCATAACCCATACTGAATGTGATAGGAGATAATAACTCACGTGTTTCATGCAAATCAATCTAGGAAGATTCTCACCACGTTCTCTGTTTATTTCCTTCCAACATTTTTGCTTCCTTTTATTGTAATTATTTTATTTAATTAATATTTATAATTTTATATATTTAACAATTAAAATTATATATTTATTATGTATTTATTTTAAAAGTAATTAATAAATATAAAATAAGATCAAACAACTTTAAATTAATTTAGATTGATTTTTATTGTCTCTCAAACATTTCTGTTTATGTATAAGAGAAATATTCACATAAAGATGTCTATTTCATCTTTTATTAAAAATATTTTTATGTTATATTTTAATTGATTTCTATATAATTTATTCGGTGTTCTTCGTCACATATTATTAAATTTCTTAAAAGATTTTCTTTTTAAAAATAATAAAAAATATTTAGATTGGATTAAAACAAAAAAATAATAAATTAACTATTAATTTTTTTTTATATTATTTATATAAAAAAATATGTCACACTAATCAATCAATATTATATATATATATATATATATATATATATATATATATATATATATAATTTTTTAAAAATAAAATTTATCATACAAGTTATATGAGAACAAGCTCAAACTTTTTAAAATTCTTACAATATTATAGATTAAAATTCACTAATTTAAATTTGTTTTCATTTTTAATATAAGCATTAGAAATAAATAAAATTTTTATAACTAGATGTAGTGTAACAAAATACATATAATATTAATTAGTTTTTTAAAATTTTTAAAAAAATAGTTTCTTTATAATAATGTATTATTAGAAAATTAACATTATAAAAACTAATTTCAACCAATACAATATAATAGGTTATTAAATATATTTAATACAAAACACATTATATAAACTTTTGTTGAGTTTAAATTTTAAATAATTTTTAATTAAATTTTGAATATTCTTATTTTAAATAGTTAGAATATTTTAACATCATCTTTTTCGTATCTTTTTAATTGAGTCTTTGATGTTTTAAATTATAAACCTTATTTATAATTAAGGGTAATGTTTCAACACCATCAATTATTAGCCACACATACAAAAATACCAAAACAATTCTATAATCATAATTATAATCTAACTTTATAAGCAAAACAATAAAACTATATATAAGTAATTTAACTAAATTTTATCTATATCTATAGTCACAATTCATAAATAATATAATCAAATTATATTTATGTTTATAATTAAAATATGAATAAAAATACAAAAAATGATCATGGTGGTTAATTTTGTTCGTTCATAATTTTTTTTATTATTTTTGTTGTGAAAAGTTTAATTATTTTAATAGTTAATTATTTTCTAAAGAAGATAATTGAATAATAACACAAAAAATTTTTATTAAGAGTAATTTATTTAGATGTGATTAAAAAATAATTGAATAATTATATATGATAGAAAATTAATATTATTAAAAGCTAAAATTAAAATTCATTTTAAAATTAAAAATAAAATTAGAAATCATGCCTTTTTTTTCTAAAATTTATCTACGAGTAATTCTATAAGTATTTTATGATGAATAAAAATATTAAACTCGTATTGAAATCTATTTTAGTAAAATTCATTTTTATTCTATTAAACATTAAATAAAGGGTTAAGTATGATTTTGGTCCCCAACGTAGAGGTCGAAAATCGATTTCGTCCCCGGCCTTTTTTTACTACAAAATGATCCCCCAAGATTACAGTTTGTTTTAAAATCGTTCTTTTTACCAATTTTATTTTTTTATTACTAAATTACCCCTCATTAAAAAAATTATAAAATAAAATAAATATAAAATAAATAAAAAAAGGAAAGAAAGGGATACAGAGAATCAGGGGGAGAGAAAGAAAGAGGGGTGGGGCGCGAGGGACGGGGGAGGGAAGCCGCACCGTTTGCACTGCTGTCTTGCCGCCTGTGATCCGCCACTGCTCCCTACACTAATGGCAAGAGAGAAGAGAGCAGAGGGAGAGAGAAAGAGAAGAGAGGAACGAAGCCCTCCACAACATCGCAACCCCTCCTCCTCCACCACCGCCGCAACCTCTCCTCTTCCACATCGTCGTTCACCGCCGCAGCCCCTCCTCCACCACCACCGCCGCAACCCTTTTCCTCTGTTTCAATTTTTTATTCTTTTTTCTTTAAATTTTCAGATTTAAAGGATTCTATTGTTGTTGTTGTTGTTGATGCTTCTGGTAGCTTCTATTTATTCCTTTCTGTTTATTCCTTTTATTCCATTGTTGTTGTTGATGTTTTGGTTGCTTCTGTTTCTGCTGCTTCTATTTTTGTTTCTACTTCTGGTTTTATTTTTGTTGTCGCTCTAATTTCATTATCCATTGTTACTGTTGTTGTTTTGCTGATTGTTATCCATTGTTGCCTGCTTTTGTTTCTGTGTTTGTGCATCTGCTTTTGCTTCTGGTTAATGTTGAGGAAGAAGAGGGGTGTTGAGGAAGAAGAGGGGAGGAAGGGGTATTTTCGTCCGAATGACGATTTTAAAACAAACTGAAACTTTGGGGACTATTTTGTAGCAAAAAAAGGCTGGGGACGAAATCAATTTTCGGCCTCTATGTTGGGGACCAAAATCATACTTAACACTTAAATAAACTATTGAAAGGAATTTTATTCCCTCCATTAGAGGAGAATGATAAACTTCCATACTTCTATTATATTATGACAATAATTTAGTTCTATTATTTTTAAAGTCATGATTGTACTTCATGATTTTTTCACTTTTATATATAAATTTTTTATTGTGTAAAATAATAATAATAATAATAATAATAATAATAATAAAGAAGTATATATGCCATAGTAAAAAAGAAGCACATCACCAAATAATTTATCATCTGAATTATATATGAATCAAATCGATAATAGGAGGGTTAATACAAAAAAAATCGATAATAGGACTAGAGACTTACAATTCTTTTCTTAAGTTCACAGAAAAACGTTTATATTTGTGTGACATATAAAATAATTACCATATTATTATTATTACATTATATATATATATATATATATATATATATATAATGTAATAATATATATATGGGGATGAGTGTGACATATTTTTTTATATAAGCAACAGTTATGCTACACATACAAATCTTTTTGGTTTACAAGTCTTACAAGTTGGGCCAAACCCAACAGAAGCTACGCTCACCCACAAAAGCGTGTTAACACGTGTATCACGTTTCCAAAGCGCTCATTCACCATTACGAACGACTCTTCTTCTTCTTCCTCAATGAAAACTACAACTGTCATTTTTTATTCGTGTTTCTCCTCCTCCTCTTCTTCCTTCTTCTTCTCCTTCTTCTTTGTGTTTCTCCTCCTTTTTCTTTGCGTATTTCATCTTCATCATTGTGTTACTCCTCCTTCTTCTTTTGATTTTGCAACATTATGTATTTTTTTCTTCTTTGTTTGATTTTTTCCTTCCAAAAAGAATTATGAGAATATGAAATAAGAGGATGAAGAAGAAGAAACAACAGAAGATGAGCAGGAGGAAGAGGAAGAGTTCTGAATTATGCAGAACTTATTAGAATAACAATACACCCAAATATCTTCGTTTTACACCCAAATATTTTTGTTTTACACCCAAATTTGCTGCAAATACAGAAATGAGTTATGCTACGTATATACTAAAATCAACCACCAAAGTCAGCCACTAGTATAAAATACATACTGGAATACAAATATACATTGAAAATAAATTAAACCACACATGTATTTATACACAAATACATTGGTGGACGATTTTAGTGGCTGATTTTAGTGTACAAATAGCATTTTTGTATAAGAAAATGTTTCCTCTAATGCTGCATTTTTTTCTTCTTCTTCTTTTCCTTATTTCTCTCTTTCTTTTAGTTAAATGAATGTAAGTTCATCCTCTTCCAAGAAATTTTGCAGTATTATGTGTTTCTTCTTCTTTGTTTGATTTTTTTATTTTTATTCTTGTTAAAAGAGTAAAATAAGAAGAAACTTGAGAAGGTAAACAAAAAGGAAAAGATGAATAAGAAAAAAAAGAAGAAGATGGTGATGATGATGATGATTGAAAAAAAAAGAAGCAGCAGAAGATGAGGAGGAAGAAGAAGAGTTCTGAATTATGAAGAACTTATCAGAATAAAAATACACCCAAAATTTCTTAAAATACACCTAAATATCTTCGTGTTACACCCAAATATCTTCATTTTACACCCAAATTTGTTGCAAATACAGAAATGAGTTATGCTACGTGTACACTAAAATCAGCCACCAAAGTCAGCCACCAGTATAAAATACATTCTAGAATACAAATATACATTGAAAATAAATTAAACCACACATGTATTTATACGCAAATACATTGGTGGCTGATTTTAATGGCTGATTTTAGTGTACAAATAGTATTTTTGTACAGAAAAATGTTTCCTCTAATGCTTCATTTTTTTCTTCTTTTTTTCCTTATTTTTTTTTCTTTTAGTTAAATGAATGTAAGTTCATCCTTTTCCAAGTAATTTTGGAGCATTATGTGTTTCTTCTTCTTCTTTGTTTAATTTTTTTGTTTTTATTTTTATTAAGAGAGTAAAATAAGAAGAAACTTGTGAAGGTAAAACAAAAAGGAAAAGATGAATAAGAAAAAAAGAAGAAGATGGTGATGATGATGAAAAAAAAAGAAGCAGCAGAAGATGAGGAGGAGGAAGAGAAAGAGTTCTAAATTATGTAGAACTTATCAGAATAAAAATACACCCAAATATCTTCGTGTTACACCTAAATATCTTCGTTTTACACCCAAATTTGCTGCAAATACAGAAATAAGTTATGCTAAGTGTACACTAAAATTAGTCACCAAAGTCAGCCACTAGTATAAAAAATATACTGGAATACAAATATATATTGAAAATAAATTAAATCACATATGTATTTATACACAAATATATTGGTGGCTAATTTTAGTGGTTGATTTTAATGTACAGATAGCATTTTTGTACAGAAAAATATTTCCTCTAATGCTACATTTTTTTCTTCTGAATTGAACCACACCTCAGCCACTTGATTGAATTCAAAACAATAAAAGGAAGAGAAGACTTGTAAAGACTTGTATGAGAAAAATGCTTGTATGTGGAGAACAAACTACTCATCAATACCATAGAAGGGCTGCAAAATACACCAAAAATATACCATATTAAAACAAGCATAAACTATAAAATCATCATAAAAAATAACAAAAATCAAATTCATGAATCCTCTTTAAACAGAAACTAAAACGATTCAACTAAAAGAACAAGACAATTCACTCTTAAAGAGATGAAAACTCATAAACTTTACATACACCCAAACTTTCCTAAAATACACCCAAATATTCTTGATTTACACCCGAACGTTTGATATAAAATGTAAAAAATTCATCAGAACTAGTACATTAGATTCAATTCAAATAAGGAACAATGAACAACAAATTTCACAGGCAAAGTCCATGCATTATTTAGCTACACAATCATAAACTATTAACTGGATTCAAATTTAGATTCAATTATTAACTGGAATTAAACCACATCTCAGTAACTTCATTGGATTCAAATTCAAAATCCACTTTGTTCTGGTTCAGCTGACAATCTGAAGTTGAATCATCCATTATCTTCAAAACGATTTCAGAGCTTGATTTCAGAAACAATGAAAAATGAGAAAATCGAAGAAAGAGAACAGAGAGAAAAATTTACGTAAACGGCGAAGGAGAAGACAGAGAGAAACGCACGAAAGAGATCGAAGAGAGAAGGCAAGAAAACGCAGAAGAAATTCGAAAAATGAAACGAAATCCTTTTAAAAAAGGAAGTTATATATTCGCGTGTTGATTGATTGAAAAATCTGTTAAGGAGGTGCGTGAACCATACGTGCCATAAGAAGCGCGTTTTAGGGATAGGGGATATTGAGGACTTGTAAGACTTGTATAGTGAAAAGGCTTGTATATGGAGATTAATTGTATAAACAATTTCAGAAAAAAATTTAATAGTTAATCTATTATCTTTTTTGTTTTCGTCTAATTTAAATGTTATTTATTGTTTTTAAAAAGAAAATCTTTTAAAAAATTTAATAATATGTGACGAGGAATATCGAATAAATTATACAGAAACTAATTAAAATACAACACAAAAATATCTTTAATAAAAGATGAAATATGCATCTTTATTTGAGTGATCCCTGTGTGTACAAACAAAAATTTTAAAAGAATAGCCATACAAACATGATGGGGTTCGAATGTAGTGACAAGGAAGAAGAGAGAAATATAAAGAAATAGTTACTAGAAGTTTTGAATTATCTTGTAATCATCAATTCTTATATCAAGAATTACTCCAAGACTGTTACCTAACTATATTAGGAAATGTAACTAACTAACTAATACCTTTTGGAAATGTAACTAACTAACTAACTAATACCTAACTAACTAACAAGTTTTGGTGAAGTCACCATTGGTGCCGTAACAGGCTTGGAACGTGTAAACGGTTGCTTGATTGCCAAGCATTTTTTCCCCGCTTCCAAGACAACCACCTCCACGAGCACCTCTTCTTCCACCAGAATTTCTACCAAAAAATCTTTGATTTGATGAATCAATTTGAGCAAGTTGAGCCTGAGCTAATCCAATGGACAATTGTTTAAATTTGTCCATGCTTTCTTCATGGGAGACAAGCAGTGTTTAAACCTCACCAATGTTGAAAATTTCAAGTTTGGCCTGAACAAGAGTGATACAATTCGAGTATTCTTCTAGGAGGCCTTCACAAATTGCTTCAATATGAGATCATCGGAGATATCATAACCAAGAGTTAAAGAATCAACCAATTTCTTAATATTAGCAAGAACAGTGCTTGCGGTATTTGCTGCTTTAGAGTCAAATTGAGATGGTTCTTTACCTTTAACAATGTTGTCTTGCAAATTTTGATCTCTGATGGCAAATAGAGCAGCTTGTTGCCATGTAACAGAAAACAATTACAAACTTATGTTCAGGGACATAAAAATATTCTAAGCTCTTGATTTTCCAAAATGTTCTTACCATTATAAATTTTGTTCTCTTTTAATCATTGAAGTTTTTCCTTTTTTATTATTCTGTTTCTACCAAATCATTGTAAAATATCAGAATTATCTCATATTTTAACTCTTTGATATTCTATAACGATTAAGATATAGCGTTTAATTTATTGAATAAACTACCATTTGTACTCACGAAAGTTAAAAACGCTGACATATCTACCCATAGAAAAAAGAAATTACCATTTGTACTCATAAAAAATTGTTTTTACAGACAAAATTATCCAAACCCTAAAAAATTATCTAAAATCCCTAAATTACCCTTCTCTCCACACTATCATCTCTTTCCTCCCTCCTCTCTCTCAAAGTTCTCAGCCACCCAATCCTAGCATCAACCACAAACCACCGTCTCACCCTCCTCATCATCCTTCACCCTTCTCCGCTAGCAACATCGCGGACCTCCGCCAGCCCAGGAGCACCGCGCCAGCTTCTCCTCGCCACCATCACCATCGACCTCAAACCAGAGCCTACCGCGTCAGAGACCCTCCTCTTCACGCTACCTTATCGCCGCTATAGCCAACCCTCTTCACCTCTTTCTGCGTCGTAGAACCACCACCGCCGCTGCCCTTCCAGTTGGGAGGAACAGCGCCGAGGTCGCGGTCGTTGAAACTCTCTCTCTGTCAGGACAGGTGTCAATGACTCCAATGACGAGATCGGAACCGAAATCCGTCTCCTTGAGGAGGCCGGCCCTGTCGGCAGTTTTGAAGCCCAAGAACTGCGGCGAGCGGGTAATGTGGAGTTGGCGGACCTGCTCCGGATCACTGCGACGACGTGGGACAGGGATTCCAGCTTCTGGGCCTCTAAAGGTGAGAGCTTTGCTGAGAAGCCGTGAAAGACAGTGTCGTAAGTGTGAAGGACGGCGGCGGAGGCGGCGGTGGTGGTGGTTTCAGCTGTAGTGGCATGGTTGATAATAGAAACGAGAGATGATTCGTACCAGTGCTTGTGGGTTGGGAAGATGGAGAGCTTGGCTTCATGGTGGACTTGCACCGTGAAGGTGCTCTTCTTCTTCGGGGAAGCGACAGCAAGTGTTGCTGTGACTATGAGGATGAAAGAGAGGAGGGTGTGGCAAGGAGCCATTGGAGCAGCTGTGGGGACTGAGTGGGAAGTAATGGTGAGAGTGTGTTAGAAAGAGAAAGAGGGGTGGTGGCTGGGTAAAGAGGGTGGTGGTGCGATTTGAGATTAGAAAGGGAAAGAGGGGTGGTGGTTGGGTGAAGAAGGTTAGGGTTAGAAAGGTGATTGGGTGAAGGAGGTGGTGTGGTGGTGAAGATAAGGGTAATTTAGGGATTTTAGATAATTTTTTAGGGTTTGGATAATTTTGCCAGTAAAAACAATTTTTTATGGGTACAAATGGTAATTTCTTTTTTCTATGGGTAGATATGTCAGCGTTTTCAACTTTCGTGGGTACAAATGGTAGTTTATTCTAATTTATTTGTTTTCACTTGGAAATTCTGTAAAGTGTAAAAGATAAGTTATCTATGATCATATATATACAATTCTTTTTTATGAATCTATATACTTAGACGTGTTTAATATGCAATAGTTTGACTATAATTTATCTTGGTGATTTTTTTCATGCACTTCTTTATCTAGTACTCATTTTCAAGGATAGAGAACAGTTGAAAATGAGTAGTTTTCTGTTATTCTATTAAAATCAAGATTGTCTTGCTGGTATCTTGATATCAGTTCTGAAGCTCCAGTATATATATGAGATGGAGTATGAATTGTATGTGTGCTTTTCATAACAATGTGATACACAAAATCAAATTCATTCAATTAGCAATTCTTCAATTCTTTATTATCAAACTTTGATATGTTCTTCAATAACGTGCTCTTCAAGAAACTTCACATGGTATCTAGAGCTTGAAGATTCTTGGTACTTGATTCAATGGCTCTTACTATTATTGATTCTACTGCAAATGCTAAGCCCCCGTTCTTTGCCAGCAGTCTTTGCAATCTTTGGTTAGAATCTTCAAAGTCATATTCAACCGAATCAACAACCTATACCATTTGCAACCGATGCTGATCAAGTTGCAGGCACAGTTTCTAAAGCATATACAGATTGGAATCTTCAAGATTACAATCTTGGATCATGGCTTCTAGCATCCATGGATGTTTCTTTCAAAAGCAGAATGATGCATTATAAAACTGCTATTGAAATTTGAGAAAAAATGCAAGTGCATTTCGCTTCCTCCACAAAGATCAAAGCAAAGCAATTCAAGTCTCAATTGAAAAACTTCAAGAAGACGAGTTTTTCCACTTCAGAGTATGTTGCTAAAATCAAGAAGTTGGAGGATTCTTTATCAGCAATTGGTCATCCTATTTCCAATGATGATCACATTGATGCACTATGTGATGGTCTTACAAAAGAGTATGCTCCATTCATCACCACTGTAAGGGACAAGTCAGACATGTATATTATTGATGCGGTTAAAACTCTTCTTATTTCTCATGATGACATGTTAGAAAAGTTTAAACAAAACTCTTCTGGAATTGCTCTAGTAAATCTTTCTCAGTCATCATCTTCAACTCCAAATTTTCTTGGAAGAGGTAATTTTGGTGGCAGAAGAGGTAAAGCAAGCAAATTTTCTAGAGGTGCAGTGGTAGAGGTTCTTGGCAACTCAATAATCGACCTTTCTGTCAACTTTGTGGAAAGTTAGGACATGTTGTCCTTCAATGCTTTCATAGATTTGATCTAAATTTTTATGGACCTTCCCTTTTTGCTACACCACCTCTAATTCCTCAATCTACTCAGAATTCTGGGAATTATTCTACTTCACAAACTCCTCAATCCTTACCATCATCTACAATTTTCAATCAACCTGCTTCATATCTTGCCACACCATCAACAATCTCATAAGCTTCTTGGTACCCAGATTCTGGGACTTCTCATCATCTAACAAATGATCAATCAAACCTATATTCCTCTTCTGAATATGGTGGCAATGATCAACCTATGTAGCCAATGGGACAGGTTTGAAAATATCTCACATTGCTACAAATTACTTGTCTGATTCTTTCTCTAAAAATATTTTTGTTCTTCGAAATATTTTACATATCCCTAAACTCACTCAAAATTTAATCAGTGTCTCTCAATTTTGTTTAGATAACAATGTTTATTTTGAATTTCATGTTTTTTACAGCTTGATTGAATCACAGGTTACACATCAAATTCTTCTTTAGGGGCATCTTAAGAATTGAGCTTATGAATTTCATGGCCTTATTATACCTAAATTTATTCAACATATTTCATCCTATCATACTATTCGTAGTCAGTGTAATTTTTCTAATAGAATTTGGCATCAAAGGCTTGGTCATCCCTCTTACAATATTGTTAAAGCTGTGATACAATCTTGTAACATTCCTTGCACTCTCAATAAAATTGAATCTTTGTTTTGCAATGCTTGCAGCCTTGCTAAAATGTATACGCTGCCATTTCCATATTCTAAGACTATTTATCACTTTCCTCTTGAACTTGTATATGTAGATGTATGGGGACCAGCTCCCGTAATCTTTAGGTTAGGATATAAATACTATATAAGCTTTTCAATGAGTCTAGTTTACCATTCAATGAAATGTTCTCAAATCATTCATATTCTAACTCTCTGAATACTGATTCATTTATTAATTTACATACAAATCAGGTTCCTTCCTCTTCAAGCAATCAGTCCTTTCCTATTTCATTTACCACTCCTTCTACTTCTCATAATTTATCTTCTTCTATTATTGAAAATAACTCTATGCATACAAATACAATGAATTTAGACCATTTTGTATTTTTTCTTACTTTGCTATTTTATTTTGCCAATTTATTTTTGCTTTTAGCTTCGACTATGTGGTTTATATAATGAAATGGCTCGAGATATTTGAATCAAAAAACATTGAAAAGGGCAAATATGACTGAGAGAATTGGACGCAGGTAATTATATTTAAAAATATATAACTCTGTATTACTTTGCTAAATTAATGGAGTTTAGTAAAAAGAAATTTTTTTAAACTGTGGCGGAGGTGGACCATTTCAAAGTTGAAGACGCTTAGCGGATTTTGTTTCATTAGATGAATCAAAAAAAAGATAGAGCTATTCAAGAAAGCGAAGCAATTAGATTGTCCAAGTCGTTTGCAGCATTGTTGAATCGATATTGTCAATTAGGTTCAGATAATATTGACAGTGATTGAATGTTGTATAATTTGTGATTAGTTTAAACATATACTTTTTGTATAGTTTGTGAATATAAATTTTGTTTGCATAAATAAACTTCTATAGAGCTGTCTGTGCTATATTCAAAAAATGTTAATTACAGATTCTAAAAAATCAAGAAAAACAAAGATCAAATATACTAATATGTCGAATTCCTTTTATAATATATCCAAAAATACCAGAAATACACCTTATATATTTAATTAGACACATACGATTACGTTGTGTATCAAAAGAGAAAAAATGAATCAAAAATAAAAATGTTATTTGTACATTAAAATCAGCCACTAAAATCGGCCACCAATATATTTATATTTCACCATGTATTTTATATTGGTGGTTGATTTTGGTGGGTGATTTTGATGTACACGTAGCATAGCTCATTAAAAAATGTAAGGAGAGAGAGCCGAGAAACGTAGAAAGAAAATGAGAGAGAGAGAGTACGTGGAAGAGGAGAAGATAAGGAGAAGAAAATAATGGAAAGAAAGATGAGAGAAGAGGAGAAGGGAGATGGTGTCAGTGGGAGTCATTGCCACCGCCACCATCAAGCACAAGAAGAAAAGAAAGACACTGCGCAAAGAGACGTAGAAGAGAAATTAAAAAGGGAGCTGAGGAAGCGACGATGGCGAAGATGCCACCGTCGCCATCGATATCACTGTTGGTTTGCCGGAGTGGTTCAGAAGAAGTTGAGAGGGAGAAAGTATGAAAGGTAGAACGTGAGGCATAGAGAAAGAATCAAAGAAGTGCATGGAGGTGGTGGCAGAGTTGAAGAATTACTGTTATTAGAGATATAACCATTAATGTCACATTTGGAATGAATGGTTTCATGGCTCTCTCGTTATTATTACAAATAAAAATAGGCTGGGAAAATCTTTTTACGACAATCATAACAAGATCTTCACATTACATGTCTATAAAACTCAAAGCATCCTTTATTGTAAGTAGTAATATTTTTCAACTATCATAAGAAAATATATAATAAAGTGCCACGCACATACAACTTTTATAATGTGAAGAACATGTTTAATTATGACTTGAAGGCAGACTTGACGACACCAGGAAAATGGATATTGATGAAGTAGTCATCCCAATCAATAACTTTTGGGTCAAAGTTAAACAGACCCATTTCTTCTGGGTCCATGCCCTGTCTTGCCGCTGCTAACAATTTTACTGTGTTCATATTATCAAATCTGTTTGAAAAATAAACTAAGCTATTGTGAGTTGACTAATTAATATATACACATAATATATTAAATAATTAACTTTTATATAATATACTAAATAAAATCTTAAATTAGTTTTTTCAAATTTTTTAGTGGTCATTAAATTAATTCATCTAATTTTGCAAACAGTGATGAGACAAGTCAGTTCATGTTTGTATGTTGCGTTTTGGAATTGATGTATGTCTCTGAACACTTGTAAATTTATGAACGTTAAAGATTAGAGATTAAAATAACCACTTCAAAAAAAATTGAAAACCAAGTCAAAGTCTTATACCGTAATATACACTATGTAATATCTTATTTTCGAAACTACTAATTTAAAGTTAACTTACATGCCATTGAAGAATCCATAAGGCTTGTAAAGTTCAGCCATTCGTATAATAGCATGGATCTTTCTGGAAGAGTTGGTATATACTTCTTGGAAATTCTTGTAAAAAACTTTATTCACCAGATTAAGTACCTAAGGTAAATGTAAACTCTGTAAACACCTTGTCATCTAAAACTACCAAAATCAGCTTATTTACATAACACTCTCACAAAGATTCAATAAAAAATGAAGAAACTCAAATACAAGACTACAAAAATCACAAAAGACGTCAACTTCAACATAAACAAGTGAGACCAACAACTTATAGCACACAGTTAATACAAAAACCAACCATTACTAAAGATGCAGTATTGTCGGACAAATCAAAACAATAGTAGTTTCTGTTAGAATATAATTAGGATCAATTAGTATTATTTAGTTTATCTGAATATTTATTATAGGAGATTACGTCTTTATTATTATAATTCTAAATACCCTTTTATATTATATCATTTCACATAACTTGAATATACTCAATCATACACAAATTCTTTCTCCAGTTTAGTCTCTTATTTCTAATAGTTATAACTGCAATTTAAAACACTATTATTAGCATTAGCCATTATAATTAAAAAATATCAAGAAATTTTAACGTGGATTTAAATAAGGTTTAATTACTCTGTTGGTCCCTATAGTTTCACCAAATTTTTAATTAGGTCCTTATACTTTTTTTTCTTTCAATTGGGTCCCTATACTACTTTTAATTTTGTAATCACGTCCTTTTCATGTTAAAAATGATAAAATTAACATAATATTTTTACCAAAATACATGCGATCAAAGATTTAATTAAGTTTTTAATTATAAATACCTTCGATTTGCAAAGAAATATTCAGTTAACTCTAATAATTTTTATACTAGAAAGGACTTAATTATAAAATTAAAGCAGTGTAAGGACCCAATTGAAAGAAAAAAAAGTATAGGACCTAATTAAAAATTTGGTGAAACTACAGGGACCAACAGAGTAATTAAACCTTTAAATAACTAACCATCAAAGGAAGCAAGTAGCAAATGAACATGTATATGCGAAAGGTTGCCAGGTTATTCAACATGATAAGTTTTTTAACTTTGACAGGCTTTCCATCTCGATTTATCCAAGGTTTTGCAGTGAAATATCGAAACGCGGATTTGCAGATATTGTGGAGTGTCACAGGATTGCTAACAGAGGAACCCACATGATATATGGTAATATCATCGCTATGCTGATTTGCATGTGCCGTTATCGCTGCCAGCATTGCATTTACCACCATGTCACCTGGTATCTGCATCAAACTCAATATTAATATCGTTACCTTTGTTTTTTTATCAATAAAAATTAGTCTAAAGTTATCTTATTTTATTACATTTATATATTATCTTTGAAATAAATACATAATATTAGATATAATAAGTATATAATTTAGTTGAGTCTTGGAGAATGGGGTTAATTTAAATTTAGATATTTAGTAACTACTAATTCCTAGTATAGTATTCTAGACTTCATTATCTAATTAAGAAGAAAGGCTTTGTTTAGTGGCTCACCACATCGGTAACTCCCTTCATATCTCCAATAAAACATGGTAATGTTCCGGTACCATACGCAACAGCAATACTGTCTATAGTTCTACATGTAATTAAAATGACTCAACAGTTAAGATAATGAATGATACATAAAATGGACATAAGATATAACATTGAAAATAGAATATAGAATGTCTAATTTATCTTTTTTTTTTAAATAAATAAAATGATAAAAAATATAATTATAAAAAATTGATATTAAAAATTAAAAAAAAATTAAATTGTATTGTTGTCTATTATCTATGTATCTTTCATGTCAGAAAGAATATAAAACATTAATTTAACATTTTAAAACACAATATTTTTATTTATATTTTATAATTTCATCTGTCAAATATAATTTTATGTCTTTGTATTCAATGTTTCGTATTTATAAACAAACACAGCCTAGACTAACATAAATTTTGAGTTGCCGAAAAGGGAAAGAAAAATCAAATTATTAGGCATAAAAACATTATTATATATAACTATACTTAATAATTTAAGCTTTATTTTAGGCAGATAACTTAGCTAGTTCTTGATATATCATATTTCACTTTATTCTAATGCAAACATAATAAAATTAAGTGTGTCAAATGCGATATATTATACCTTACACCTTCGATCCAACCTGAAAAAGGTTCTTTGTAAGTACTGGTGATTATCGTAGGACGTATAATAACAATAGAGATGTTTCTTTTTGAAGTTGTGAAAAGCATTTCGCCCATTGCTTTTGTAAAGACGTATGTATTTGGCCATCCATATAGAGTTGCTCTGTGATTAATTAAATATAAAATTTAGTGAAAATAATAGAGCAATTAAATCTAATGCTTGATCACTGAATATATAAATGACAAATGACATCAAAGCATAATTTATCTGCAGCCACATGCATGCAATTTATTGGCTTATATATTATGTAACTGCTCCTAATTTAACTACACCATAACTAAAAAGCTGTAAGTAGAAAGAGTTAGTTAATTATTAATTAATTAATTTTTGTACAAAATTTCATACCAAGTAACTAGGAGAGAGTATAATAGGCATCGCATTTCGTATATACGTGCATGCTAAATTTCAAGTAATTTAGCAACAGTTTTAATCTGTCGTGAATTATTTAATAATTTTATTAATGGATATTTAAAATTAGAAAAATGCTATTTGTACACTAAAATCAGCCACCAATATATTTGTATATAAATACATGTATGGTTTAATTTATTTTTAATGTGTATTTATATTTTAGCATATATTTTATACTAATAGCTAATTCTAATGACTGATTTTGGTGTACATGTAACATAACCCTTAAAATTGTCATTAAGTACACTAATGATGTTCAAATTGACAACGGTTTTATAACAGTCTCAAAAAATTTTAACGGTAATTAAAACCGTCGCTAAGCAATAAACGAAACCATCACAAAAATATTTTGTCGCGGTGATAAGGGAATAAGTTAATTTTAAATAGCAAGATGACAAACTAAATAATATATTTTTTATATATATAAATTATTTATAGAAGTTAGTTAAAGAATAAAAACCCAATTTGATATTCGGAAATTTCTGCGTGGCACAAATTTATCTCTTACTATTTTATTAATAATTGAATAATCATCTCTTACTATTTTATTAATAATTCAGATTTTAAACCAAATAAATAGTGAATAAAATACTATTTAATTATATTTAATATGATAAATTTATTTCTTAACATTCTTCTATTATATATACAAATTCACTCTTAATCATTCGAAAAAAATGAAAGTGCATGCTTTCTTTTGTATATAGTAAGCTAAGAATGTTAAATTATCATTTTTTTAATTAACTTTAAGAAACAAATTTATTATTTTAAATATCAAAAAACTTTTTTATCGCGTAATTTGAATGATTAAAGATGTCATAAAATCATTCTTTTTAAAAAATTTAAACTCATAGAAAAAAGGTAACATGAATAATTATATTTCTAACTAAAAAAATTAAATTTTATGTAACAAAAATGGTTTAAATACGAAATTATATTATTGAACGCAAAACTAGTTAAAAACCAAATTGAAACTTTACTTCGGTTAAAAGGAATAATATGAATATTCATGTGGTATGCTTATAACTAGTGTTAGTGTACACAAAAACCTTTCCATGCCCAAGTCCTTCATGGCAAGTTTAATTTCATGTTGGGTTGCTCCTTCCAGCTGAAGCTGATTCAATTTTTGTTTCACCAATTTCATTTCCTTTTCAATGTCCAATCCTGGCACTCCATTCAGTGACATGCCCATATGGTGTGGATCTTCTGATATCAGTCCTTCTCCCTCACCACATACATAAGCTAACAAACAAGCAATTTAATAATAATAATAATAATAATAATAATAATAATAATAATAATAATAATATATTTTACCGTTTAAATACATTAATGAATAGAGAACTAATTTTTTCAGTCAATATTAACTAATTTTTAATTCCAAATTTTTCTAAAAAATAAAAATTAAATAAATAATTATATAATAAAAAATTGACTAATAATAATAATAATAATAATAATAAGTTTAATTAGGAAGCTAATTTTTTTCTAACATTAGCCAATTAACTTTTTCAAATTCTGAATTCTAACATTTAAATGTTAAATCCTAAATTTTCCAAAAATATAGAGATTAAGAAAATAATTTTATAATAAAAAATTAGCTAATTCTTAAAAGTTGATCGATGTTTTATACTTATTAACAATTAAATATCATAATCACAAACATATATGTTCATTCTAACCTGTTGAAACATGGAGAAGCATCATGAGTTTATTACACTCTTGGGCGAAATTCAAGACATTTTTAACTCCTAATGTATTGATACCCAATGCTACGTCGTATCTGTATTTTGACAAGATGAGAAAAACTTACTAATGTACAAACACTATATATTTTGAATCTTTAACCATTACTTATGCATGTTTTATCTCAAAGCATATATATATATATAATTTTTACTTGTATTTTTAAATGATTTAAAATATTTGGCCGCTCGTTATATTTTTTGCATTTTTACTCCTAAAATAATGACATGACTTCAATAAAAAAAATAGAATAATATACCAAAATATCCAATAATTTTGGAGCCAATAAAATAACTCATATTAAAATAATTAAATTAGCAAGTAACTCTTAAGAGTAGTGATAATATAATTGTTTCACAAAATGATTCAATCATTAACTTGATTTCATTTTTGATAATGGCAACCACTATGTTATATGCTTAATCATTCTGTCAAATAGTTTTATTTTGTTATAATATTATTTTTTAAAAAACTTAAGTTGATAGAAAGAGAAAATATGAATAATTATATTTTGGATTTTTTTTTTATTATTATTTGTTGTTATTCACTAAAAATTAAACTCTAAACCTTTCAGATATAAAATTCTAATTCCAATACCAATTCTTCTAAAACCTTAAACGAATAGAAAGAGACAACATAAATAGTTATATTTCTATTATATTTTTTTGTAAAATATTTTATCAAATAATTAGATATTTTAGGGGGTCACAGCCTAGTTTTAATTATATATATTAATTGTATTAATTAATTGTTTTATGATAACCATTCTATTTGTTCACGTGATAAAGGTTCAATGCTGCCCAATAAATTACTATACATAAAGTAGAATTTGATCCTCTTGATATTTGTTTAGCGAACATATAAGTTGACTACTCAATCAATTGATAAAGGTTTTCCTTAAAAAATAGCACAAATTTTATGTTTTGATTATTTATGTTAATAACTTTGAAAGGTATATAAACACGCTACGGTTCCATAATTCTATATATGATCTGGAATTTATTGTGTACCTTTCATTAAAGTTAGTTGTTGCAGCCACATTAACTATAACATCTATTTGATTATGAATCTCATCCATTAGAATGGAGTCCTTCAAACCCAAATTCTGTTGAGAGATATCTCCAGACACCACACTCAACTTTTCTGATACAAAACAATTGAAGTTTGCTCCAAGTGTTTCCTTTAGCAATCTGAACAAGTCCTTCCCTATGATCTACATATATTTGAAAATAAATAATTAACCATACAAATTTAGAAAAAGAAAAGATAGTGAAAATGTATACATTAGGTGAGACTTAATTTTATGGAGCTTGGAAACTATTTAGTGAGAATATATTTTATTAATAATAACTTATGGTACTTAATTTTATATAGTATAAACAAAGTATTATAATTTACCTCGTGGCGAAAGCGATGATCCATAGATTTAGTATCTGTGACTCTCAAAAGAAGATAAATTTTTTTCACATTTGGTTGAATTCTAAGTATCTTTTCCACAAAAACTGCAAAATCAGATAATTAAACATACATACACATGAAATAATATAAGATTAGTAAACAGAGTATATATATATATAATTGCTATTATTGTATTGGTAATTATAGTAGTTTTAAGATTTTGACAATACTTTAATTTGAAAATAAAAAATATGAGCAAATTAAAATGTTATTGTTAAATAATTAAAAAAAATGTGATGGAAGTACAACGGCTAATAACAAGAAAGAAAAGCAATAACAGTCACAAACTTTTTTTTATTATTATTCTTGAAAAAACTTGGCTATATAAGATTCTATTTTCACCAATATAATATAAAGCTGATCTAACACATTCGTATATTAGATACAATTATTTTTCTTTTTATTCAACATCTTTCTCTTCTTTGCTTCTAATATTCTCATGGAAAATGTTTAGTAACAAAAAAATATTAGCCAAAAACAGCCATAATTTTCTTTATTTAGCATTCATTAATTGTCGCGATAATTAATGAAAAATGTTTATCATATAGTGTTAAAGCAAGCTATTTCCCGTCTTAAATGAATCTTTATCAAATTTGTCTATGATCAGTACAGACAAAGAGAATTTTTTAGTGATGAAAGAATTTGAGACATTGACTAATTCATTCGCCATGAATCTTAACCAAAACTCTCGTGATACTATGTATAAGAAATGGGGAGTGCTACGTAGCCAAAAAAAAGAGTATAGTATAGATATAGTAGAAACTAAATGCCAGTCTCATGATAAGAGAGTGTACTCCACTTGCTTATCAATAACATACATATCACTCTTTCTCCTTCTTTATTCCTAGAGTAATTAATTTCATTTTCAAAATTAATTTCTGTTTCATTTCAATCAAATCCCTAAAAATATCTATTAACATTTAATTCAAATAAAATGCAATTTCAATCCAGTGAGTTAACATTCGAGAAGAAGAAGAAATTACATAGAGTGAGATATCAAGATTTTTCTCCCCCATCTCATTTCATCCACTACCCCAGAAATCAGGAAGACAAAAAATGCAGAAAGAAAAAACCCACCTTGGTCATTGGAGCATGTCATAGCATTGTATCTAATTCATGTTAGTATGTTATTTAGTTTCATTTTTTCGTTTATTGGCATATGGAGAGTACATTATATCTTGTTGCATGTGGTTGGAGTTGATGATAAAGATGAAAGATTTTGATTTTTATCTTGTTTTCATGGGTTTGGAAAAATGGAAAAGGGAATAGCTACAAAAAGATTACGTTTTTTTTTAATCTTACAAGAGAAAGTTTTGATTTTTATCTTATTTTCATGGGTTTGGGCATAGGAAAATCATTAATTATCTTTCCTTATTTAATTATACTAAAAGTTAATTTTAAATTTAATGTGAATCAAATTGCGAAAATTTCTCCTTCATTATGTTAACAACTTCTGATATACAACTCATATTTTACATATAGGCTATTATAAAATAAAAAAATTAAAATTAAAATTAAAAAATAAAATTTTAAAAATAATTATTAACTCGTCGTATTAAAATAAAAAAATAAGTATACATATGAATAGTAAATAAAAAATATTAAAATTTTGACCCTTTGGTGTACATGTAAGATAATTTGAAATATATAACAAGACACATAGTTTAAAATTTGGTAATATTAATTGTAAAAATTTGTTAATTATAAATATTATACGTATGAAATTATGAATGTTATGAGTATGAAATTATGGATGTTATTAATATAAAATTTTGGATGTTATGTGTATCTTACTTAATTATGGATGTTATGTGTATGAACTTGTGGATGTTATGAATAAATTTGTCAATTGAATAAATTAATTTAGGTATTTAACATTTTTTTTCCAAATCTAATTATAGTAAAGTTTAAAAATATACGTGAATTAAAATAAATCATTTTCACTTTGAAAAACATGAAATAAATTTTTAAATTATCAAAAGACGGTGATTTAAAAAATTATACATTGATTTAAATGTATAATGTCTTCAAAAATAAAATATTAAAATATTTTGAATCATGATTTATTAGTATATATGTAAAATAATTTGAACTACATAATAAAATATAGTTTAAATAATTGATGATAAATACCATAACGGACAAAGAATCAATTGCAATTATTTAATGTAATTGATATTATAATTAACGTTCTTAAATATAATTATTATTAATCTTTATTGTATTTTTATATATAAAAATCAAATTATAAAAAGGAATATTAAGTATTGATTACAATAGTGCCTAATAAAAAGGGATATGATTTTCTAATTAATATCATTAATTAGCAGATTTGATAAGAACGGTGATAAGTAAAATGAACAGTGATAAGTAGAATGATAAGAGAGTGAAGTAAAAAATAAAACTGTTATTAAGTGATATAAATGAAGTAAAATATGGAAAGTTTTGGCTGACTATGGCTGAAAAATTTTGGTTACCAAACTTTTTCCATAAGAAATATTGTTTTTAACTACACTTTTTAAGTGTTTTCAAAATGAGAAAATATAAGGAGTCAATGGAGTATATGTACAATGTGTATAATTGGTGGTCAGGGATGTTCAATTCAGTAGGATATCAGATGTTTATTATTTCTGATACTCGGATGGTTATTCTGGATAATATGGGTGTATTGTGTTTGAAAAATTAGTAGTATTTTACCCTGAATGTTCATGTATTTAAAAAATTAGTAGTATTTTATTCTGAATATTCATTTTTGAACTCATATTGGGCCAAATAAACAATCCATTGTACACATTATACAAATACTCCATTGGCTCTCTAGCAGGATTCTTTCAAAATTTCATAATCACCACCTACCCTTTTATTTTAAAATATCTATTGTTTTTTTTTATTGAAAAATTAATGAATCTAAACAATTAAATGTTTTGAATTGAAAAAAAATAAATGTAACACATATTTTGAAAAGAAAGAATAAACCTAAAAACTATATACATGTATATTATAAGCAAGAAAATACATACTTTTTGCAAGGAAGCCAGTAGCACCGGTGACTAAGATGGTTTTATCTTCAAGGAATTGCACTATGCTTCCTAACTCCATTATATATTATTTTAGATTAAGTAAGAGGAAAAAGAACAATTTTCAAAGAGTCCAGCTGAGATACAAGATCAAGTGAATGCATATCTATATATATACACATCATCTATGAAGTGTGCATGGTGAATTGAGTCACCATGGCGGAGAAGATGAGAATGTTTCATTGACGCGTATACAAAAATTTATTTCGTTAAAAATTAAAAGGTGGCTATTCTTGGACAAGAAATACACAAATGACGTGTGGCAGACTTATTTATGGTTGGAATCATTTAATGCAAGTGCGGAAGAAGATTAGGAAAAGTCTGGACCAACAACTTTGTTAAATTTTGGTCAGTATATAACCAGTAAAGAAAAGTGAGTCATTGGATGAAATCTCATACCCATCTCACACCATTAAAATTATCATTTATGGCTATTTGATGACTACAAATTACAAAATTACTGGCCCTGACATACCTCAAAAGATTAATAAGAAGCTAAGTGGATAATAAATCTCTCTTCTCAACTTATTTTAAAAAATTATTTTTTATAATTATTTAAAAATTAATATTTAATACATAATTAAATTAATTATCGATTATTAATATTTTTAATTATTTTAATTATTTATTGTAATAATATAATTTTAATTAAATATAATTAACCATAAATATAATATTAATATTAATAGCTATGTTAATATTCTTTATTATTATACATATGTATATCTTATTAGTATTGATATTAATAATTAATTTCGTGATACTAAAGATATATATAATATTTTTTTGTAGTTCATAAATCTAGATTTAAGAGCGAAAATATTTTATTTAATTTTTTAATTTATTATTTATTTTTGGCTATTTTATAGAATAAAAATGTATTCTTTATTTTTCATAAAAGTTAATCCTTTTAAGGTACAAGTTATTAAAATTTATTTTATGTTACCATTATTCTATTATTTTTTTGATAATTTAATAATTATTCTTACTCACTTATTCTTTTCGTTTAATGTTACAACGCGATTGTTTTTTATCGCAATTGTTTACAATGCACCACATCAAATTATATTCATTGATTCAGATTCTAATTACATGGATGTAAGAGTTGAACGAAGAGGTAATAAACTCTATTTTACTAATCAAAATGGTTAGATCTACTCATATATTATGACCAACCTAGTGAAAAGTGGGTAAAATTAATTCTTTTAGTAGAAAGTCATTGCTCAATAAATACTTTTTACGTCTACCAGATAATTTTTAAAGTAAAGCATATAATGAGATTGAGTTTTTTCAATTTAGGTTTAGTTTTCAAATAATTATGTTAGGTTTGGAGATGCAATTTTAAAGATTGGTATTATATATATTTAATTTTTTTACTTTTAAATTTTTCGTAATAAAAAATAATTTTATAACATATTGTGATTTTTTTTTCTTGAAACTGCCAACCTTCTCGTGCGTTAATACAATGTCATTGATGGAAATAAATATCAGTTTAGTTTCTCGTTGTGGCTATTCTATACCTTGCTGGAGTATATAGATAACAGATGATGAAGCTTATTTAACAAAAAGATGGTCTGAATTTATATAGATTCTAAATATTCAAGCTGATGATATTATTCAATTAGTTGTTGTTATAAAAATAACTCTAATATATATGTATTTAAGGTCTAAAATAACTTAAATATTATTAAATAATTTAGTTCTAATATTAACATTTAATTATATTAGTTTTAGAAAAAATTGAATTGTTACCTCAATTTATATATTACAACGATTGTTTTTTGTTACGTTATTTTTTATTTTTTTAATATGAAGTTTCGTTTTTTTAGTTTTTAAATTTATTTTTATTTTAATTAACTCTCAATATAACTAAACAAATAAAATAATTGAATTAAAAAATATGTTAATAATAAATAATACTTTTAATTTTACTCAAACAAAACTAAATCATATATAATACTATTAGTTGTACTAAAATATTTTATTAATGTTGTATAAAATAGTTAATAGTTGAGTTAAAATTGATCAACAACTGTAAAATTAAAAATTTTAGTTGTCCAGTGCGATATATTTAGTTGAATTAAAATTTCACTAACGTTAATTAATATAATCATTGGGTTAAAATTTAGTTGTCGAATAATATATATTTAGATATATAAAAAATAATCATGGATATAAAAAACTAAGTTAAAAACTACAGTTAATGACTATAATTAATATATATCAAATTACTCTATAGTTGATTGGTTACCATCTAATTTACCGTCGAATTAATAAAAGAAATCTACCGCTAAGTACAATACAGTTGGATTTACCGCCGTCCTATAGTTGACGGTATAAACGGCGCCGAAAATTTCTTACAGGCGGATTTTTTTGTTCGACGTTAATTACCGGTGAATTTTCTGTCGGTGTTTTCAACGAATTGTCGAGTTTGGGTTGATTGTAACACCCTAATATTCAAATCCTTATACTCGAGTCATAAATCAATGATACTAAGGTGGTACGACTCTCAGGTGGATTATATATATATAATTGAAAGGAAATATTAAACTAGAAGCCTAAAAAGGAATAAAATAAAATCGCAAATTCGTAGCACTCACGCATCGATAAAACAGAAGATAGAGCATGAATCGAAAGCGATATAAGGTTAAAACCATAAAGAAGATTAAGATAAAGTCAGAATATAGATATATAACATAAGTAATTAGTCACTAGTCGCGACGCACGAAGTTTAAGCCAGCTAGAGTACAGAATAAAAACAGTTTGACAACAATATCTCCTATCTCTCCTAAAAGATACATAAAGGCCTCTATAGGCAAGTTTTCAAAAGGATTAAATACATAATAGAAGTTTTTCAAAACAAAAGTGGAGAGATTCTAAACAAAATAAAGCAAAAATATAATAATATTCGCCATCTCTGATGACTGTGCATCATGTTATGTTTTTCTATGCTTTTTCACCTTTAATTTTCACTAATCATGCTTAATTATTTAATACTTTTGTGCTTAAATCATAGATTACTTTCAATTCATTGATTTGATCTATTTTGTAGAAAATAGTGGAAAAGGAAGTAAGAAGAACAAAATAAGCATGAAAGAAGAAAGGAATTTAAAAGGTGAAGCAGAGAAAAGAAGAAGAGAAAAGAAGAAGCAGAGGAAGGCAAGAAGGTGCCGGCGTTAGTGGCCAAGTTAGCCCACTAACGCGAGTGTTATTAACGTGCATCAAGGAAGAAGGGGCAATGTTAGTGGCCTAAGTTGGCTCACCAACGTGCATCAAGGAAGAAGGAGCAGCGTTAGTGGCCTAAGCTGGCTCACTAATGCTACAATACAAGAAGAGGTGCCAACGTTAGTGGCACCGTTAGTGCACTAACGGCAGTGTTAACGCCAGCACCTGGCAGCCTGACTGTGTCTTCTTCAAATAAGAATAACTTGAGCTATGAAACTCCAAATGAGATGATTCCAATGGCATTGGAAAGTAGAAATCTAGAGCTTTCCAAGCATATATGAAACTAAATGGTGGACACTAAATTTGAGGGAGAAAACTTGCCCCGAAAGTGCAAAGATGAACATAGTATTAACCTGTAGTAAGGTCAGTTGACCTCTTCACCTTCCATGGAGTATAACTCGAGCTGTAGAACTCCAAATGATGCGCTTCAACAGCATTAAAAAAATAGACATCCAGGGCTTTCTAATAATATTTAATAGTATGGGGGTGGACATTAAGTTTGAGATTCAAAATCGGGCGTTGTTAATGTCGTTAATGCAGCAACGTTAACATAGTAACGCCAACAATAATGCATGCGACCCTGGCAGGCTGACCTTGTCCCCTTCAAAGGAGCATAACTTGAGTTATAGAAGTCCAATTGAGGTGCTTTCAGTTGCATTAGAAAGCTAACGTTCAGAGATTTTCAATGATGTATAATAGTCTATAGTGGGCATGAAATTGGAGCACAAAAAATAGTCATCTTTAAGCCCAAAAACACCAACTAGGCAGTGTTAGTGGCACCGTTAGCACACTAACGCCAGGGACAACGTTGGCTAAGGAAGGATTTGTGGCGTTAGCGGCAACTTTAGCCAACTAACGCCAGTGTCACCCTAGACCTCAATTTGATTCATTTCTCTCTCAAGTCCACTTTAAAGTTCAAGCAAGCAAGCCCACAATTGTCAACCAATCAAAGGCACAAGAAGAATCTAGAACAGGAATTTTCATTTAATTGTAATTTGTTTTTTATTTCAATTTGTAGAAGCCCATATATAGGCATTTCTTTCATAGAATTAGGTACGACTAACAGAGGAGGAGGAAAGAGTGAAGACCAATTCGAACTTCTGTGAATTGGCACATTCCACTGGGAGTGGGTCTTCGGACCCCTCCCTTCATACACTCTTCTTCTCTTCCTCTTCTTTTCTTTCTTTATAATAGTTTAGTTTCTAATCTTTAATTTTCATATATGAATCTTTAGTTTTCATTTTAGTTGTGAATCTTTACTTTCATGCACTTTAATCTTCATTTGAGAGCGATGACCACTTAATTCCCTATTCATTTGGGAAAGGAGCTCTGTTTCAAGTTTTGATCGAATTGATGTTTGTTTCTTCTTCTCAATCCGCTTAAGGTGGCCAAGAGATAACTTCCGTACTTAATCGATCTATTCACCACTAGAAGGGGGTTTAGATCCTGAATTTCTATGTGAGCCTCGTAAGGGGAATCATAGAAATTGGTTGGAAGTTCTTTCTCTCACAACTCTCTTGATCAATAAATTCGGGATGAATTGAGATCTTGAGAACTTGTATGGCTCATGGATAAGAGAATTGAACTTAACCTTTTCTCATGATAATTTGATCAAGGAATTGGAAAATTGATAGCAAGGAATTGGCAAATTGATTGTGTTAAGAGAAATTGGGTTGCCAAGGAATTGGGACTCAATTAATTACAATCCGCCATCGCCTTACTTCATATGATTGGGGTTGAGACCCATTGATTCATGAAGAATTAACATCTCCAATCCCTTATGTTTCCATCTTTACTTTCCATTAATTACTTTCTAGCATTCTACTTCTCTGCACTTTACATTTCTTGTACTTTACTTCCTTACACTTTACATTTCTTGTACTTTACTTCCCTTGCAATTTAATTTCTAGCATTTTACTTTTCTGCACTTTACATTTCTTGTCATCTACTTTCCTTGCACTTTATTGCTTTCAGTTAATTTCCAGTCATTTACTTTTCATGTTTACTTACCACTCCAACCATGTTTGTCTAACTAGAATAATCAACTCACTATTGATTGCTTAATCCTTTAATCCTCGTGGGATCGACCTCACTCTCTATGAGTTTTACTACTTGATACGACGCGGTATACTTGCCGGTAGTTATGCGGATAAATTTTTCCGTATCAATTTTTTGGCGCCGTTGCCGGGGATTAGTTGTGATTAACAAACTACCGGTGGTTGATTACCTAGATTAGACATTTTTTTCTTTTGTTTTTGTCATTTAAAATTCTTTTAATTTTCTATTTTTTCTTGCTACTAAGGTGTTTGTATTATTACCTCACTAAGAACTCCTTATCTGTGATATAAGGAATTTCAATTTTTCTTGGTGATTGTGTTTTACAAAAATTCAAATGGAGTTTACTTCACATTTTGATCAATCATATCATATGGGATATTACCCACCACCACAAAATGATTTAAGTCATTATCCTAATGGTGGCTGGGAATATCCCCAAGAAATGATAGAAAATGAGCAATCAACCCAATTGGGATATGCTCCAGAGCCACAAAATGATCAAGAAAATTTCATGGGTGCCCACCACCATAAAATGATTCATGTCATTATGCTAATGGTGGCTGGGAACATCAACAAGGAATGATGGAGTGTGAACAATCAAGTGAAATGGGATACCTCCTAAGGCCACAAAATGATCCATACTTTGATGAATTCAACAATTACTCAAGTTGTGGGTGGGAGGATCAAAATCAAAGAGCATTCAATAGTCTATACTCCATTCATCAAGAGCCACCATCACTTGAGCGTGCCTTCAATTCATTTATGCAAAATTGTCCAACCTCACCTCCCAGTTTTTCATATGAAAATTCTTCATCACTTGACTATGCCTCAACACAAAATTCTTTCCAAAATCCATACAACTCATTTCATCAACCACAAAATTTATTTTACAACTCACAAAACTCCTTCCATACTCTTCAAAATGACTTCACCACAACACATACATATCCACAAAATCATCCTCAACCTTCATCCCTTGAGCTAACAGTTGAACACTATATTCAAAGACAAGAACAATCTTGGAAAGAACAAGAAACCCTCTACAAAAAGATAGAAGGGCATTTAGAGCAAATAAGAAAAAACTTAGGATTGCTAAGCAAGGAGGATGAAGACCAATTTGTGGGTGTAAAGGAGAAAGTGGAAGAACAAGAAAAAGAGGCTCCTGTATCAAGTGAAACTTCAATGAAGAAAGAGGTGGTGGAGGCATATGAGCCTAGAATTCCATATCCACAGAGGCTATTTGAGGTTACAAAGCAACATGCAAACTCACTCCTAGAGGAAGTAAAGCAAGATCCTACAAAAGAAAAAGAGAAAAACAACCAAGGGAGTCTACATTCCCATGAAGCAAAGAGTTGCATGAAGGATGGGTTTATTGAACCATCAATTCAAGAAGCTCTTGATGAAGTAAAGACTCTAACCATCACACAACACCTAATTCTTGAGATAAAAAAAGTGAAGGCAACCAGCAAGAGCACTGAAAAGAGGATTATGACCAAGCTACAATTGACTATATCCATGAAAAGGAGAAGGTCAAAGAACAATCCAACCCCTGATCCAACAAGCAAGTTCATTCAAGCCAATAACAAGAGAAAGCTTGTTGGGAAGAGACCAAAACAGGGGACACTAACTTGCTCTTCTTTCCCCTTGAGGTTGTTCCTCTTAATAAACTGGAAGAAGAGGAAGAAAGTCATGAACAACATGTCAACCCAACCCATATGCTTGTTGGGAGGCAACCCAATCATAGGTAACATTTCCTTTCTTTGCTTGGTTTACTTTCAAATAAATTGGCATATGATTGCATTCTAAGTTTGGTGTTGCCATGCAACAATATGATTTTCATTCTTCATTGGGTACTTGCATCAATTTCAAATGAAAGTGTCACATTAATTTTGATTTTGCCACTTATTTTTTATGCAATGTATCATGCACATCCTCTTGATTTTGCAATCACAATGTCTCTATTTCTTGTGCCTCCATTGTATCCTTAATTCTTGCTTGCTTAAGCACATGCATTACTTACAATTCATTGTTTAAGACATTCATGACCCATCATAGACCCCTCACCACTGTTTTAATTGTTGCTTGAGGATAAGCAATCATTCTAAGTTTGGTATGGAAAGAGGAAGAATAGGAGGAAAATGACAACAACAATGAAGATGAACTACAAGGTGGTAAAGTTTCTTTTCTTTTTATTTGTTTTAAGTACATTCAATTGCATGATTGTCTCTTATTTCTTTGTATGCATGTGTGATTGCTCCTTGTGAATAAGTATAGCTTGATGTTTGAATTGTAACATGTTGCTGTGATATTATGACTACCATCTTGAGTTTTTTAAGTCAAAGTAAGTGAGTAATCATGATCATAAACAAACAAGGTAATTAAAGAAGAAGTTAGCATGAGCTTATAAGTATTGGGAAGCTAGCATGGCTATTGTTGCTCAATTGCATTGGAATTTGTTTAATTGAAGTTTTCATCTAGGACATTTTATGAAATTTTTGAAATCATGAAAACTTTGAAGAAGCAAGTGCAAATAAGGCAAAGAAAAGAAAAAGGGAAAGAATGAGAAAGCTGAAGGCTCTGAGTACCAATGACAATTCATTTGTTAAGTACTTGTGGTGTTTATGTATAAAGCAAAAAGCTTGAAAACAAAACATTTAAAGTCAAGGTTAGGCTCAAGTGCAAAAGCACTCCCTCAAAGCTCAAGGCTCTGAGCATCAATGATTAGAGAGTAAAAAAAAAAGAAACAAATGAGCTAAAAAAAGTCCTCTAATTAAATGCTTGGGGTGCTTATGTATCAAGTGGTAATACTTGAAAACAAAGTATTTCGAGTCGTAACTTTCAATGAATGGTGCAAAGCAACCAAAAAGATAAGCTAAGAAGAGAATGAAAAGCTTGTTTCAAAGAATGAACACAAAGAAAAGATTTCATGAAATGAGCTAGATGGAAAGATCAATCATTTAAATCTCCTTTGTGATTGTAGCATGCATAAGAAACTAGCTAACCATGAGCATTACATTGCTATTCTTCTTACCTTGGATTGTCAAATCTTATTGCATGATTCTTTTCTTGCTTGAGGACAAGCAAGGTTTAAGTTTGGTGTTGTGATGACTGCACATCATGTTATATTTTTCTATGCTTTTTCACCTTTAATTTTCACTAATCATGCTTAATTATTTAATACTTTTGTGCTTAAATCATAGATTACTTTCAATTCTTTGATTTGATCTATTTTGTAGAAAATGGTAGAAAAGGAAGTAAGAAGAACAAAATAAGCATGAAAGAAGAAAGGAGTTTAAAAGGTGAAACAGAGAAAAGAAGAAGAAAAAAGAAGAAGCAGAGGAAGGCAAGAAGGTGCCGGTATTAGTGGCCAAGTTAGCCCACTAATGCCAGTGTTAACGTGCATCAAGGAAGAAGGGTCTCAGATGAAGCACAGCTCGCTGCTGAGCACCTAGACCTGCATCTGAAAAATAAGAGATATATACGGAATGAGAACCCCCGACCCATAGGTTTTCAGTACGGTAAAAGTGTCAAATAAATATAGCATAAGGCAACATGAACTCACTAAGCAATCTTAATTCTTCACACATCAAATTATCCATCTTAAGTTATTTTTGATCCATAACCTTGGCAACTAACATAAGGGGAATTCTAAGTCTAAGTCAACAATTCTCAACCTTCTCAATTCTCCAACTAACATAGCCATAATCAGAAACAGCACCAGCCCTCAGCATCAACCGACACTAGCATGAGGGACCTCTCAGTTGTACAAGTACAAACAAACCAGACAAGTAATACACAGGTAGTCATAAGTAAAGCAAGTAGCATATAGTCATGTAACATAACATATAAAATTAGGCAATCCAAAACAAGTAAGCAAACCCAAACAAGTCAAACATATGCAAATGATGAATGCGTACCCTATGGTCGATGATATCATCTATTGGTTATATAGCCAACCTGACATGTCTTGGTAGCTAACCGTTGGACAGTCCCTGCGAGTGCACATCCCCAAGCTCAAAATCACAATAATTCAATATACATATATCCATGGGAGAGAGCTCATCTGAAAAGGTATAAGTCTCCAGCCACACTTATGATGCAAGGTCAACAGAATCTTGGATCTCAACCTGGAGCAAGTGGAGCCGACCCACTACATCTACTCAAGGAATTCGAAACTCAGATAATTTCTCAAACCTTAAACCACTCTCGATTGGGAGCAAGTGGGGGCTAACCACTGCATCTACCCTAGGAGACTCAAACCAAACCCGGAGCAAGTATATCAATACCACTGCATCTACCCAGGCAGGTGTAATGAATTCAAAATCAAACTCAAATATCAATTTTATAGTCATTATCATTCTCATCGTCAATCTCATGGTCATCATCATTCTCCTTATCAATATCATAATCATCATCATTCTCATTATCGATCTCATATTCATCATCATTCTCATTATCAATCTCATCATCATCATCATTCTCACCTCACATCTTGTTCATTTTTCTCAATTTTACTAACTTAATTTGTTTGGTCTTATCCCTAACTCTTCCATCCTCAATTCCACCATATTTAAACTTATATCGAGGTTTATAAAGGTTTAGAAGACCAAAAGAAAGGTTGAAAGCTATAAAAACATATTTTTACAAATTCTGGTGGTGTGCGTATGCACAGGCCAAAAACTTAGCGTCCGCGTATGCATACAACGGCCCGCGTATGCATACCCCCAATTTTGGACCATACCGCATACGCATGCAGTGTCCGCGTATGTGGGAGCACTTGGCAGAGGCCAATGCCCACGTACGCACATCACGAGCTGCGTACGCATCCATATCAGAAACAAGAAAATCTAATATGTTGTAGAAATTAGTTTTTCAGTCCAATTTTTAAAACCTCATAACTTTTAATCCACAAAATTTCGTTTCCAACCATTCTTAAACCGTTGGAAAGATCGATAAATGAATTTTCATAAAAATCTATCTGGCAATATTCATGGACTACATGAATAGAATTTTTCGTCCGTACCTGGATAAGTTTGTTGTCGTCTTCATTGATGACATTCTTATTTACTCCAAGACAGAAGAAGAGCATGTGGATCACTTGCAGATTGTGCTGCAAATCTTGAAGGATTCTCACAACTCGCCTTACCTTTAACCAAGCTGACTAGAAAGGATGCACCTTTTGTCTAGACTCCTTAGTGTGAGGAGACTTTTCAAGCATTGAAGCAGAGGTTGACCACTGCACCTGTGTTGGTATTGCCTGAGCCGAATGAACCGTTTGAGGTGTACTGTGATGCATCCTTGAAGGGTCTGGGGTGTGTGCTGATGCAGCACCGAAATGTTGTGGCATACGCCTCACGGCAGTTAAGGCCGCATGAGATGAATTATCCAACTCACGACTTAGAACTTGCTGCCATTGTGTTTTCTCTGAAGATTTGAAGACATTATCTCTATGGTGTCAAGTTTTGAGTTTTCTCTAATCACAAGAGCTTAAAGTACCTCTTTGAGCAAAAAGAATTAAATATGCGTCAGAGGATATGGATGGAACTTCTAAAGGACTATGACTTCGAGTTGAATTACCACCCTGGAAAGGCGAATGTTGTGGCGGATGCCTTGAGTTGGAAGTCTCTATGTGCTGCTTGGATGATGATGCGAGAGGAAAAGTTGCTAAAAGCATTCGAAGGATTGAAACTGGGAGTCAGAAAAGAGTCTGGGACTTTGTGTTTGAGTCAGCTACAAGTTTCAAGTAATTTTAAGGCTGAACTCCTAAAGACTTATCAAGACGATAACGAATTACAGAAGGTACTGCCGCCAATTGAGCAAGGAAAGCAGTGAAAAGTGTCTGAGGATAAGGACAGATTATGGAGATTCAAGGGCCGAATCATTGTGCCAGATGTCAGAGACTTACGGCAAAGTATCTTGAAGGATGCTCATAAGAGTAGGTTTTCAATCCATATGGAAAGCACTAAGATGTATCAAGATCTGAAAATGATGTTCTAGTGGCCAGGAATGAAGAATGATGTGGCCTTGCACGTCTCTAAGTGTTTGACTTGTTAGAAAGTTAAAATTGAGCATCAGAGACCATCAGGAACTCTCCAGCCTTTGGAGATTCCACAATGGAAGTGAGAGAGTATTGCAATGGACTTCGTGTCGGGCTTCACTTTCTCTCCATTAAGATGATTTGCACATTGGAGGAGTTAGATCGGATGTACATTAGAGAGATTGTAAGGTTGCACGGCGTGCCATCCACCATTATATCCGACAGGAATCCTCGGTTCACATCAAGGTTTTGGGAAGCCTTTTAGCGAGCATTTGGGACTCAGTTGAGCCTAAGAACTGCATATCATCCTCAAACAGATGGTCAGTCAGAGAGAACTATCCAAACTTTGGATGATATGCTGAGAGCTTGTGTTTTGGATCAGCCGGCGATCTTGGATTGGTATATGCCTCTAGTGGAGTTTGCTTATAACAATTGCTACCATGCGAGTATCGGAATGGCTCCGTATGAGGCTCTGTATGGGAGGAAGTGTCAATCACCGCTGTGCTGGTATGAAGCTGGAGAGAAGAGCTTGTTAGGGCTTGAGATGATAGATGACACCACTGAACACATAAAGAAGATCCGAAGCCGAATGCTTGTCGCTCAGAGTCGTCAGAAGATCTATACAGACCAAAGGCAAAAGCCTTTAGAATTTGAAGAAGGAGAGCATGTATTTTTGAAAGTTACTCCAACGACCAGAGTGGGAAGAGCAATCAAGACGAAGAAACTAAATTCCCGTTACATCGGACCGTTTGAGATTTTAAAGAGGATTGGGCCGATAGTCTATAGGATTGCCTTACCACCGCACCTTTCGAACCTACACGACGTGTTTCACGTATCGCAGCTTCGTAAATATACTCCTGATGCAAGCCATGTTTTGGAGCCAGAATCAGTTCAAGTGAGGGAAGATCTAACATTACTAGTAATCCCGGTTAGGATCGACGACATCAGCATCAAGTGTTTGCGCGGAAAGAAAGTATTATTGGTAAACGTAGCTTGGAGTCGGGCTGGTATTGAAGAGCATACCTGGGAGCTCGAATCGGATATACAGAAGAACTACCCACACCTCTTTTCAGGTAACTAAATCTGAATTTTGAGGGCAAAATTCTTAATTAGGTGGGTAGGATGTAAATCCCGTAAAATTAGTAAATAATTAGTCAATGAATTAAATTTTAATATAGAAAATTAGAAATATAAATTTTATATTAAAATAGGAAAGAGCTCATTAAAACAAGAATTTTTACACTAATTTTAAAGAATTTGACTCGAGATTGGACGAAACAGATCAAACCGGTTGAACTGGGTCCAAAATGGGCCCAAGGCCCAACCCTTCAGCCCAAATGACTTAAGGGAATGTCTCTCTTCTTCCTCCATTCAGCAAGTCACGCTAAAACACACAAGGAGGAGGAGGAAGGATTCCAAATCCTTGTTCAAAATTCTAACCACCATAACTTTTCGCTTCGAACTCCGATCGCCGCGCCGTTTGTGGCCACGCGTCCGCGGCATCGAGCTGTACAAAGCCCAGAAAGTAGATTGGTGTGAAACTTTCATTTTCATTCTCAGCCTCTCTTTACTCCAATATTTCAAAATTCATAACGAGTGATGTTGGGACTTTGGTCCTTTTGTGTTATAGGATCCGATTAGCTTGAGGAAATGCTCACTTTTGCTTAATTGACACTTGCGTGCAGTAAGGATCATTAACCCTAGTTAATTCTTTGAATTAGTGTGTTGGGAGCTAAATTAGGTATGTATATGTGGCAATGTGAATTTAGGTGTATATTTATGTACATATTAGAGCTTGAATTGTGGACATTGGTGCCTTGGTGAAAGCTTGGATTGATGCTAGAGCTAGATTTTTGGTGTTGGGGACTTGCCTTTTTTCACCTAAGTGGGTTGCCTTGGATAATACGTGAAAATCGGCCAAGGTATGGTTTAGGTTTCTCGTATTTAATATATAATGTTCTGTGAAAACTTAGGCTAGATGACCATAGGATAGGTTGGAACGCATGAGTACGATGAATGCTTAGTGTTCTTGATGATATTGTTATTATTGATTGAGTATTTTCTGGATGATTGTTGGTTATGATGATATTAGATTGTTAGGTGATGGGTTGATGGTGGTGATGCGAAAAGATAGAAAGGGGTGCTGGTATATTGATGATTTTGTTGATATTGTTGAGAAATTAGGCATATGGTTGTTAAATTTGAGGAATGGTTGTATTTGGTAACTTGTGGTGGTTGTGGTGTTGTGATTAGTATGTTAGGAGGTGACTTTTATATATGGAATGCTGAGGTTGAGTTGGTTTTAAATGAAAATAGAGGTTGAGAATTTGGTGTAAAGTGATTTTTTGGCCAAACTTTGGTGAGCCATAACTCAGCTTCTAGACCCCAAATTATTTCAAATTTATTTCATATAAAAATTGGGTTTGTGAAGTTTACGCCATTCGAAGAACGGAAGAAAAATGATTTAAAATGAAAAAATTATGTGCGTCGGAAGTTTGGGATTCAAAATTGAAATTCTGCAGGTTTCAGACTTAGCCAAAATTTTTTATAAAACGTACGCCCACGCGTATGTGTGACCTGTGATTTCTACGTACGTGAATCTCCCTTATGCGACGATGCGTTTCTGTTAGATATGCATGCGTGCGCGTAAAGTGGGTTGCGTACGGGAAATGGGCCAAAATGTACGCCCACACGTACGCGTGACCTGGGGTTTTTGCGTATGCAAAATTCCTCATACGTGACCAGTCGATTTTGCCTAGTTTGCATGTGTACGAGAGAAGGGCTAAACGTACGCATCTTGGTCCAAACGCGCACCCACTCGTACGCGTAGCTTACGCATACGCGTGGCACCAATTTCAGCAAAAACTGGATTTTGTGTTTTTAAGCCTAATTTTAAACTTCTAAACCTCTATTTTCATTCTTTTAGCCCTAAATCATAGTATTAAGTCTAGTAATAAGATGGATATAAGAAATGGAAGTAACTTGGGGTTGAAGCAAGGTTGAAAATTGATGAATTAAAGATGAAAAGGTGAATACTTGGAGTGCATGTGTGGTACTATGACTTTAATGATACAAATATGTAATATTTACAAATGATTATGAATACCATTTGTCTTATGTACTCAATTATCTGAGATATGATTTTTCCTGGGTAAAGTACCGTGGCTTGCCACCACGTGTTCCAGGTCGAGACTCAATACTCTGTTAACCCTACATCGTAAGATGTGACCGGACACTTATAAATTCCCGGGAAGGTTGACCCCCATTGAGAAAAGTTTTATATATATGAATTATGAATGAAAAGAGAAAAACCTATGCATAGACTCATGGGGATACGCGCCAGGGGACAGTCCAGGATTTAGCAGCCGAACTTGTCGGGTTGGCTTAATAACCGATAGATGAGACTCATCTGCCATAGGACAGGTATATATCATGTGCATATTGTTCGCTTTGGTTGCTATGCATTAATTGGGAATGCCTAACTGGTTATATTTGCTACTTGCTCTACTTGTTTCCTACCTCTGCTTGCATTTGTCTATTTGTCTGTCTTTGCAAACTCACCGGAGATGGAGGAACGGAGGAAAGGTGGAAAGACTTAGTGTTAAGGTTAAGTTTAAACTATGCTTAGATATTCTTAGAAAACCACCCAATTATGGTTTCTGTTTTAGTACTTTTAGCTTTATAATATGAGTGTCGGCGTTCTAGGATTGCCTCTGGCATTTGATGAGCGGATATATTTATATGCTTTTTAGCATCATTTTCATATAGTTTTTAGTATGTTTTGTTTATTTTTTATTAAGTTTTTATAGGTTTTGGTGTTAAATTCATATTTTTGGATTCTACTATGAGTTTGTGTGTTTTTGTACAATTTTAGGTATTTTCTGGCTGAAATTGAGGAGCTGGAGCAAAAGTCTGATTCAGAGACAGAGAAAGCACTGTAGATGCTGTCCGGATCTGACCTCCTTCCACTCGGAAGAGCTTTTATGGTGCTACAGAAGTCCAAAAGGAGCGTTCTCAATGACTATGGAAAGCTGACTTCCAGAGCTTTCCAGCAATTTAAATAGTTCATACTTTGCTTTAGATTAGAAGGCCTAATACTGGCATCCAATGCCAGCTTTCTGTCCCCTTCTAGGCGTCCAGCGCCCAAAGAGCAGAGACCAGTGTCCAAACCCTAAAGAGGATCCCCTAACCAGCTTTCAATGCCCTAGAGGCCTCACAACATGTGGATCTCATCAAAGCTCAGCCCAAACACTCACCAACTTGTTTTATTTTGTACCTCTTAGAGGTTTTTTGGAGAACTAGGGTTTTCAAAACATGTATTTTGGGATTATGGATTATATATTCTGTATGTAAATATTCTCCGGCTAGTCTTAGCTTTGCAGGCTGAGTTAGGAGCATATTTTTTTGTATTCTTGACCCTCTATTCCTACTTTCTGTTTAGTTATGCTTATGCACCTTAGATTTCTTCACACGTAAGTAATCTTGTTTCCTGAGCGTTGCGCTTTTTATTTTGCGATTTTGCTTTATCCATTTTTCAAGGCTCCTCATATACTATATTCCTTTCAACATTATTATGTATATATTTTATTTTAGAGGTCGTAATACCACACCAACTCTATTTTACGGCTTAAGCGTAAAGCTCTATGTGGTAGGGTGTTACAAAAACAAAGAGTGATCCTAAGGTACAATCAAGGCGTAGTAAAACATGACTTCAAGGAGGGAGACCTAGTCTTGCAACGTAACAACATCGGCCACCTACCCCGGGAGAAGGAAAACTCACACCGAACTGGGAAAGATCATATTGAATCAGGGCCGTAATTGGTAAATGTGGCTACAAGCTGGAACGACTTAACAGACACGAGATACCAAGGTCATGGAACCCTACAAACCTATATCGCTTCTACTCATAGGGAAACCCTGCCAATCTGGTAACTATTGAAATTCTTGTTTTATTTCCTTTGCATAGTTTTCTTATTTCCTTTTCTTTTATTTTGCTTTTTTGTACCTTCGGACACTCTATCCTACCTGGATAATGATGGGAGATTTTAACGAGGCATGCCAATTAATAAAAGTAATTTCTTTTTCCTATCCTCATGCCCAAACCAAGCGGTATAAACATTTTTCACTCGTGTTCTAATCAAAATGGTACGAACATGATCATTTTAGATGGCCACCCCAGGGCCCGATCATCCCCGAGGCCAACAAACGGATATCTAAATTTTTTTAAAGCATTTCAAACAGCCCGTCAAAAGGGCACAATATTCATACAAAATGGGCACCAATATAGGTCGCCAACAAAGCAGTTTAATGAACCAATATAGGTCCAAAATGCTCCCATTACGGACACATCCACACCCAGGGCCAGAACCTAAGCTTGGGCTTTCGTTGTCTCTTCAGCAGCCGAAATCGCACCCTTGACATCCTCCAGCAAGTCACCCTTCTCTTTTTTCAACTTTGCAACCTCCGCCCTCAAAACCTCTGCCTCAGCCAGCAGAACGATGGCCTTAGACTCAACATCAGAGCAACGCTTACACTCACCAGCAAGCTGAGAAAGAAGAGAAGTCTCTACTGTAGAGAGACAAAGAAGCTCAGAGCTGGTGTCCTCGACATTCTTCACGGCCTTTAGACGAGTTGTCTCGGCCACTACCAACTTCTCCTTCAGCTTACCAACCTCCACTTGAGAATGGCGGAGCTTACCATCTAAAAACCCCACTTGCACCAGAGCCGGCTCTGCCTTACGAACGATAATAGTGGTATGAAGAAGGGCCCAATACTCGGATCTCACCTGACCAGAAACATCACAGTCATGGAAGAACTCCTCTGTGCCTGGGAAGAGGTATTGATCAATGAAGGATAGAGCATCCAAACTCTGATCCATCACGAATGGCATCGGCCCTCCTCTTCCATGTTCTCCCTGCCGCTCCCCTCCGCCACCCTTTGTCACTTCTGACCGGCCTCAGGGTCGAGACCACCACAACCTCCTCCTCGACTTCAGCAGTAGTTGCCCCAGTCAAAAAGATGCCAGATGCCCTAGTCGAAATCGTATTCTGAGAGATGGTTCAAGAATCCGGCTTGGGTCGGGACTACGATGTTAACGGTGAAGCCTCACCGCCTTCGCTCCTGGCATCCTAAGTCATAGTAGCCTTCAACCTCATCAAAGTGGTCAAACCGTCAGCTATCTAAACTGAAAAAAGGAAAAGAAAACAATGTCAAGTCTCAAGCTCGGAAATCAGAAAATAAAACAGAAAACAAAGGGCAAACTACACACCAATATAAGTTCGGCACGCTCCCAGGTCACCCATGACATCTCGGGGATTTAGCGGCCGATCTCAAAAAATCGACCATAAAACATCAACAATATCTTTATTTTTAGGGGACAAACCCTCAGAGGTAACTCACGTTAAGTATGACACGTCGGCCCCAAAGTTCCAATATGTCGGGAAATGGCGCTCCCCCTCCTGTTTCATCCAAAAGATATGGTTCCCCCAAGCAGGGTGCACCTTGAAATACTCCCCTTTGAAACCATGGAAAGAGTCCTCAAACCGTCTGAAAATTTGGCTATTTGGTTGGGCTCGAAAGGACACATAACCCTTTTTGTGCTTTCCCTCTTTATTCGGGAGAGTGCACAAAAAGATGAGAAATACTTCTACCCGAGCTGGAAGCTCCAAATAATCACAAACCAACTCAAATGTCCGAATGGCCACCCAACTATTGGGATGCAGCTGAGACAGCGCCACCGAACAATGGTTAAGCAGTGCTTGCATGAACTCCGAAAACAGGAACCGTACCCCCAGTCCCGTGAATATGGATTCGTAATCTCACTCCAATCGACGAATTGTGGGGAGTCCGGATTTATATAACAAATGCTCTCATCTACCCTTGGAAGCACAAGCTTGTACTGACGCTCTGCCTCACCACCCCTGCAAACCGCCCCTCCGTTGTGAAGCCTCTGGAAGTCCGGCTCCGTAACCTGAGACTCCATCCCCCACACATCAAACGTCACCCAGTAGTAGGCATTAGGGACACCACCAGTTGGGACAACGGGAACCCTAGCGCCCTCACTCCTCCAACGGACCATACCTAAAAAAGGGGAGAGAGCACCATCGTTAGCCCACTCGCCGGAAAATGAAAACAGAACCATGCAAAGCCTACCACTAAATACACCTAAAGGAAACCTAAAAGCTACGAAACAATCACAATATTACCTTTAAGAATCATTAGCCAAAAATAGTGGCAACCCCTCGAACTTCCTACCAACCCCACCCAAGAAAGCCACAAAATACACAAAACAAGGCAATCAAAAGGAGAACATATACGCAAGAGTGAAGTAAGCACCAACCTAATTTTTGGGAATAAACAAGAAAGAAGACGCGGCATGCATGAAATGCAGGAAGGGAAAAATCCCAATGAATGGACAATACCAGCAAGCAAGCAAATGGAAATGTGAAAATAAGAAGCGAAGGAAGAAGAAAAAGTTGTAAATAAGAGAAGCAGAAAGCAGTTACTAAAAGCAAACCCCAACATTTCAAATAAGACATGAAGGGGCAAAGGGCACAATCGAAAAAAACGAAGAAACCGCCTTTGGCATTTAATGCCATTATGACGCCTGGGGAACCACGACTAACAAAATACCCCCCCTTCGGAAAAACCAACGGACAGGTGATGGGACGTGCAGATACCCTACGACCCTCCAATCGCAACCAAAGGGACTCGGACGATTCTCACCATGCTAAGCCTATGACCACCCGGTCAGCCGAAAATCCCAACAGCAATGAGATCGAGTACATTCACTCTCTTGCTGCAGGGGGTAACTGTTCCAAACCTGATATCTGATTCCTCTCTCGGAGCAACCACCGAACCCGGTTACCCGGGCCTGGGTCACCACCATGACCCAAGAAGGCCCTGTAATTGCAAATTAGCCTAAGAATTCCTTGCCAAACATACAAATTCAAATACCTCCTTGCCAACAAGATAAGATAAGATAACAAACGCACACTATATAAATAGAGCCAAGGACTCCCTCATGTATGTAACTAACCCTCCGCTATACCTCTCAGTTCCATTCTATCTTGAGCGTCGGAGTGTCTTTGCAGGTACCACTCCTCGTCGCTCCAAGAGTCTGACCCATCCCCATTAAGTCCAGCCAGTCTCTGATCCCTCTCATAACCCGTACGAGTGACATCTTGTACAAATTTGATAGTTAATTTTTTATTTACACCTACTATGATTGAAAAAACTACAAGAAAAAATCTCTATAGTTAGTAGAATTTATTATTTTGGTCTAGTACTTTTAGCCATTAATTCAATCTCTTTAGTCAAATAATCCAACAACATACTTTTAGCTTATGATGCACAGACACTGACACGGACATGGGACATGACACGATGTAGGACACATGGACATGCAATTTTAAAATTCTTACAAGACACAGTGACACTGTATATATAAAACATAAAGCATTTTTTAGATAAATTTTAATATTATTTTGATATTTTACTGATATTAAAATATAAATTAATTTTTAATTATTTTTAATAATTTTTTTACGATATAAAGTATTTAAAATATTTTTTGTTTTAATACTTAATAATATATACTATTTCTAAACTTATTTCAAGAATATATGTTAAGAATAAGGTTGGATACGCTGACACGTGATGGTATTTAGGTGTGTCCATGCGTGTCTGGAGAATAATTTTTTATTTTTTATTAAAACAAGATTGGATATAGAAGACACGCGTGTTGGACAAGTTCCGAGGAGTGTCGTCTCCAAAATGTATCCGACATGCGGACACGGCAAATAAAGAAAGTATCTGTGCTTCATAACTTTTGGCCAACATTTTTAAATATTAATGACTAACTATTGACTAAAAATAATAATTCTACTAATCACTTTAATTTCATTTGATACCTTGATATGTTTGTTGAGTAATTTCAGGCTTACAAGACAAGTATGGATTGAAGAAGTGGAAGGAAAGCATGCAAAATGGGAGAATTCAAGAAATGAAGGATTTGGGAAGCTGTCAGTCATGACCTCTCCGTACTAAATTGGTCATAACTTGAGCTACAGAGGTCTAAATGAGGCAGTTTCAGTGGCATTGGAAAGCTAACGTCCGGAGCTTCAAAATGATATATAATTTGCTATAGTGGACATAAGTTGAAGTGTGCGTATGCACACAACTTGTGCGTACGCATAAGTCGGGATTCAGCATGTGTGCGGATGCACACATCTGTGCATCCGCACAAGTCCTATTATGTGATCTCATTAATTGCAACTGACTGGCAGCGATTTCTGGACCCCAAAACCCAATCCAACTCATTTCTGAAGCTGTTTCAACCCCAATTCAAGTGGAAACAAGGGGGGCAATTAGGTTTAGCTTTTATTATGTTTTCCCTTAGTTTCTAGAGAGAGAAGCTCCCCCCTCTCTCTAGAATTAGGATTTTATTAGTTAATTTCCTTTTAATTTCAGCTTTTAATTCTTGTTTTAGTGTAGTTTCATTTATGTTTCCATGTTCTTCTATCTTAGTCTTCTTCATTTCTCTTGTTATTTCCTTTATTTTGTCATTTTTATGTTTTATGACACTCATGTTACATTTAATTTTAATTAATACAATTTATGTTTTCATGTCATTTATTGCTTCCTTTAATTGTTATTGTCATTTCTTTGCTTTTGGTATTTTACATTTTATTTTATTGCAATTTAATCTTATTTTATTTTCATGCACACCAAGTGTTTGATAAAATGCTTGGCTTAGTTTTCACTTAGTTTTTCTACACTCTTGGCTTGGAATTGTTGACTTTGGTGATCCTTGAGTCATTGATGTCCATTCTTGTTTGATACATTAGAGTAGTTAGTTGATTTGGTCTCCCTTGACTCTATGTGACCCCTTAGTGTTGACATAGGACTTAGGGATTGAAATTAACTATGCCTATTTGACTTATCTTCGATGTAAGGTTGACTAAGTAGGATTAACTCTTCATAGTCATCATATGTTTGTGGTCAATGACTAGGATAGGTAGCCTTAGCTCTCAATTACATGCCAAGAGGTTTTTTGTATTTTAAGTTTCCTTCTCTTGCACTTTATTGCTTTGACTTTTATTGCTTTGATGTGTAATTTTTTGCATGTTTAATTTTCACACTCTTGGTTGAGAAATTGGATGTTTGGGTGGAATTGAGTTGTGGATGTCCATTCCGCATTGTGTGAGAATAGTTAATTGGTTTGGTTTCCATTGACGCTAGTCTTTCACTAAGTAATTAGTCAGTTGACTAGGACTTATGAATTGAGACCAATTACACTCTTTGACTAATTCTCAAGGAGGATTGACTAGTTTGGATTGATTCCACACAATTGCTATGTTTGTGGTCCATAACTAGGATAGGAATCCTAAATTTCCAATTCTCACTAAGAGCTCTTTTTAGTATTCAATTTCCATTCTCATTGCCTTGCTTTCATTAAATTCCTTGCATGCTTGTTTCAATCCTTGCTATTTACATTTCTTGCTCTCTTGCTTTCCCAATTCCCCATGCTCTCTAATAGCCAATAATTGTACATTTTATTGCAACTCCTAGGAAAGACGACTCGGGAGTTAAATACTCTCGGTTTATATTATTGATTTGAATTGTGATAACATTTGATTAACGATCAATCGTTGGGTTTGGACTATACTTGCAACATCAATCCCATTTTTAGTGTGAAAAATCCAAACCCATGCTTTTGGTTGTCCGTCAACTCTCTATCATTCTTCAAACTACAAAGTTGCGTTGAGATATATATGCCGAAACTAGAAGGTATATATATATAGATATACACCAAAGTTTTGGTTTTCGTAGGGACGATTTTGTATCACTACAAGAAATTACCGGAATAGCGACCGATTTAGCGACCGATTCTGGTGGTCGCTAATTAGAAAATAGCGACTAACTTCAGTCGCTAACCGTTAGCGACCGATTTTTGAACAAGGCCACAAAATCTCTCACCAAAGAGTATCGGTCGCTAAATCGGTCACTAACATAATCGGTCGCTAAATGGTGACCAAATTTTCCGTCGCTAAATCGGTCGCTGAATAAATCGGTTGCTAAATGGCGACCAACTTTTCGGTCGCTGAATCAGTCGCCGATGAAATCGGTCGCCAATGCCTGATTTAAAAATTTAAAATCGGTCACTAAATTGATCGCTAATTCCCGAACTAAAAAAAAATTGAAGACAAAAAATATTTTTGGTCTATACCTAAACCTATATTTTTAGTCAATCTTTTTATCTAACAATTTAACTCTTAGTCTGAAACATGAGTCTATTTTTTAAAATTTAATCCGGTCTCGAATAAATTTAAAAATTAGGAATGCGTGCTTTTGTTAGAATTGTGGCTCAACGCAGATCATGCAAACTAATTTCGGGAATAGGAGATCATTTTGCTTTTCGAGCTGCTAAGCACGTGTTAAGTGCACTAAACTAAAATTGTATGCTGGCTGATGTGTAGCACCAACTATTACAACTAATTTTCACCGCTACCAACAATAAATTCCATTTACAAAAGAGGTTAATTTTTCTCCGCAGCTATTTGTTAAAATTGTCGATCCTAACTTTTCTTTACTCTTCCACGAAACCAACCACCAACAATAAATTCCATTCATCAAAGAGGACACATTCTATAAATATTTTATTGGTTCTTTGTACTTTTTCATACGAAAAATGTATTATTGAATGTGTTTATTTTAGTTATTTAAAATGATACAATATAAAAATATATTTATAAGTACTAAGAGAATTAAAATAATAAAAACATAATATCCTATAATAAAGATTCAGATATACTAAATAATTTTAATTGATTTAATTGATTTTAATTATACTCTAATATCTTTTCTCAAATTCAAGTGATAACTTGAGTTTGAAACTTATTTAAAACAACGAAAAAAAATGTATAAACGGATAGAATGGATGCAGACGGAACTGCCTGAAGAAAGTGCAGATGAAACTATCGGAAGAAAGTGCAAACAGAACTGCCACAAGACGGAAATGCAGACGAAACTATTGCCACAAGAAAACTCAAATTAAATTGCCACAAGAGTGGCCAACTGCCAAAAAAAAACTATTGCCAAAAAACTGTTGAAAAGATGGCAACTATTAGAAAACTGCTAAAAAGTGACGAAGTGCGAAGAGATGGCAAACTATCGGAAGGTGACGAAAAACATATAGTTTTTCCATGAAAATAAGTAAATAGTGGATGAGCTAATTGGCAAGGTAAGAAAAACATCACAACATTGACAAAAGAGAAGGAAAAAAAATGGCATTGAAGAAAAGTATGAAAAGTACGGTGATTTTATCAGAAGAAAATCAACTTATCCTCTTCAAGGAGGATACTATGGCTCTGATACTATGTTAGAAAAGTAAGAGAGAAGAATAGAGAAAATGTTTGTGTGTATTCAAATGTCATGATACAATATAGAAAGGTATTTATAGGTGTTAAAAGAATCAAAATAATAAAGATATAATATTTTATAATAAATATTCATATATGCTAAATAATATTAATTGTTCTAATTGATTATAATTATACTCTAATAATATGAATAATATTAAATTCACTTTACTTTATTTATATAATTTATCCTATTAAAGAAGTTCATTTTTTCTTTGCATATCCCACTAATGGCCAATTTTTTTGAGTCAATTTTTTTTATTACGAATTAATTTTTTTGGGCCAACATCAATCAATTTTTTAAAAGTATTTTATTTATCTTAAATTTTTTAAAAGTAAAATTTTTATAATTAAAAACTAAAAAATAGTTAATATTAGCGAATTAAATATTGGTCCTTGATATTTTGTCTTTGAAAATGAAAAATACTAGATATCATCAGAATTTATTGTTTTTATTATCACTTAGTCATCAATTCAATTTCTTTAGTCTATTAATTTAATAATATATTTTATCCCATACTTTTAAACATTAATAACTAAGAAATAGATAAAAATAATAAATTCTAATGATCTTCTAACATTTCACATAGAAAATTGTCTTTCATAACTTTCTTTTATTTTTCCACGAAAATGCATTCAGAAATCTAGCAAGAAAACCCTATATAAGGAGCCATTTATATTCTTGAACTTTGCTCCTTTCCTTCTCCAGTTCTAGAAGTGCCAAAACATGTAAGTATTAGTATAATGTTAGATTTTTAGTTTATCTAGTTTCATAATTCCAAAAGAAAAAATAACAGAAACTGTTTCCCTGCACTATTATCTTTTGCTTCTTTTGTTGTTGAAAACAAATATTTAATTTTGATGTATTAATTGTATGTGTAAAATATTTTACGTTTCATCCAATTAAATTTGTTTACTTCTTTTTGAATGATTAGCTACGTTGTAAGAGTGCAAAATTATTTTTTTTGACATAATAATGTGTTTATGCATAAAACATATTTACATTAACGAATTCTTAATTATTCTTTTGTTTAACATACATGTGAATGATAAAGGTTAGTTACTTAGTTAAGTTAGTCATAGTTAAGGGAGTTATAAGTTTGTTACTAGCCTTCCATTTATACTGGATTCTGTTCTCTTAGATATATATATAAAGAGATCACTTTTGCCAATTTAATATATAGCACTAGATTGGTTGTCAATATATGTGAGTAAATCTATTGATATTACAGGAATTATATAATTTTTTTTATTTGTGTGCTTTGTAAAATAATATAATAACAAAGATTACGAATTTGATGAATATAAAATATCAAATTGTTTACTTTATTAACCATGTCTTAATTTATTTTCAAGAATTCGATTAAGAATAATAGTGATCAGTAAGTTCAAACCTGAAAATAGTTCATCAAAGTCTCAACAGATGCAATTCCATTAGCATCAACTTTCATATGATCTGATGGTAAAGTTTTGACGAATAGAAGATGTGCTAACAACTCTGGAAATCTTATCATCACCATTATAATTTTGGGCATTTGTCTTAATTTGTAAGCTACGACAAGAAGCACGCTTCAGTCCAAGTCCTTTTCCTTGTCCTAGGTTAGTGCCACGTTTGATGTGTCAATGTTTGTAATTATATATGCAGAGAAGATGAATTGAAATGAAGATCAAAATTGAGAGCATAAGGTGGAGAAAAGAGAGTAGAAAATCAGAATTGTATATTTTGGTATTCAGCTAACTGCCATATATAGGAAGTTCACCAAGTAACTCTAACAGAACAGATTTTGAGTACACTTTCTAACAAATTCTAACTAATCCTTTTCTAATTCAATTCTTCTTGCTTGATCTTTATCTTGATCCTTCACAATCCCCCTTAAACTAAGAGTGAGATTTGAACTCACTCTAAGTTTAATTTGCTGCAAAATTTTGTAAAAAGAGTGATAGAGATCCTTTTAATAAAGATGTAAGCTACTTGATCTTGTGAAAAAATATTGTTGACAAACAATTTTCGTTGACTTACTTGATCTCTAACAAAATGAAGGTGTAATTCAAAGTGTTTAGACTTACTACACAAAATAGGATTAGCTATGACAGTATATAATTGGAGGTGTTGTAAGAGAGTAATGTAATTCTTGAAGAAAATTTTGTCCAAATCAATTCAGATTGAGCTGCTGCTAGTGCATGAAACTCGGCTTCAGTATTTGACCTACTAATAGCATGTTGTTTATTGCTCTTCCAAGTAATTAGATTGGTGCCTAAGTATACACAGTATCCTTAATAGATTTTCGATCATCTGCATCAACTTCCATTACAAAAAAATATTGAATACTGTCGGATTTAGCGATGCAAGTTAGCAGTGGATTTACTGGTGGATTTGGCAATAAATTCGTCAGACAAAACATTTACTAGCGGATTCGGTTTTCAATGGTAGATTCACCAGTAATAATTGGAGAGAAAAAAGAAAAATCGGCACGATAATTACCGTTGAATTTAGGGTAGGATTTTTTCGACAGTAAATCTAATTAGTACAACACTACGTTTTGGTCACTTACTGATTCGTTTCTGCCGGTAAATCCGATGGTAATCTTGCCCTAAATTTGAACCGAAAACCTTTTTTTCTCTCATTTTGAATTACACACTCTTTCTCTTCTCACCCTCTCGTCTCTCCTTTAGGCTATGTTTGGATGTGGTATTAAGACAAAAATACAGAGACAAAGATACAAAGACAGAGAGATAGAGATAGACTCTAATATTTTTATGCTTTTGTATTATGTTTGGAAGCAGTGGAAAAAAGTTCATCAAATGTCTTTGTTTTGTATCTGGAAAGATAGATACAGTTAACTAAATACATAACAAAAGACATTATATACCCTTTTGAAACGAAAAAGGAATAGCACTAGATTGGACGAGCTTCTCTTCTTCTTTGTTGGTTGCGCAACTAAAGAATGAAGGAGAAGATGAAGCTAGGATTTTGATAAATGAAGGACAAACTCTGGTATTTGCAAAATATATTAGGGGTAAAGAAGGAAAAAAATCATTAAAATAGTCTCTAAATTTCGTGTCTCCATATGTCCTAAGTGGAGGCTGATACAAAATTTGATTAAGAGACATGTACAAAAATGTGTATTTTGTCCTTGTCTCCTAAACCAAACATATTACAAAATGTGGTATTACCTTTGTCTCTGTCTTTGTAGTGCATCCAAATGTAGCCTTAACGTCTTCTCCAGCAGCCCCCTGTCGTCGTCCATCTCTCCCTCTACGTCTTTCTACGTCTCTTTCTCTCTCTGCCAAACCGCCGGTTTTGTCGTCGCTTCTCCAGCACTCCAACATCTATGTTAAGTAATTTTGAATCTGAACTAATTCCAACTAACTTTGTTAGAGGGTGGTTTAGATTTAGAAAACTCTTCCTACTTGACTTTTTAAATCTGAATTAATTCAAACTCTCTACAAGAATTAGTATTTTATTTTGAGGTGTTTTTTATCTGAGTTGTGACATATGTGTTTGCTGGTATGTCTTTGTAGACATGATGACAAGTAGAGGTGTCACGAATCGGCCTCGTGGTCGTGGTAGAGGCAGGGTGACTACTAGTACCCCCAGGGCTTCTCAGTCATCACCCTATACTCCGACTACCCCTGAGATGTCACAGGCAATGGGTGCACAGGATCAACCGTTCATCATGGTCCCTAACCCCAACTATGTGGCTCCTTCTGCTGCGCCACCCTCGCCACCAGGAAGTCATTCGATTGTTTCACCAGAGTGGACTCCTCCACCACCTCCACTATCTCAGCAGCCCATTATTTCGACGACGATACCACTTCCAGGGACAGACACCGTAGTGCCGGAATCCTCTAATAGATTCCAGTCAAATGCCCCTCCACCAGCACTTGTCATACGGATGACGATTTGGCCTGATGGTTTGACGACGTGAGTACTATTTTAATATCTTTTAAAAGCAATTTATTTTCATATTCTCTTATTTAACATATGTGTTTGCTAATCTTAAGTTTTTTATTAATAGGTTTGCGCCAAATAACAATGCATGTACACAGGAGTGTACCAATGTCATCAAGATGATGTACAACCACCCATGGCCGAGCTATAAGAAGATTCCTGCTGAGACCAGAGAGAGATGGTTTCAAAAGTGGGCGGTAAAACTCAACATATTCAAAGTTGATCTAGTTTATATATTCTATTTTGTTCAATTATGTATTTAATTTCGATTAACTAGTGCTAAATTTTCTTTATGCAGGAGAAATTTATATGGGACAAGACTCACGATGTAATAATCAGGAATATCTTCGACTATCGGATGGCTAGGAAGCTTCAGCGGATGATGGAGTATGTACGTGAGAGGCGCGACCACCTCACTACTTGGCTCTGCCCAGATATTAAGAAGGCACTGTACGTCCATTGGGAGACTAATGTGAGGTTCATGCATCGTCGTCTCACAAACAGAGCTAACAAGGCATCAGCTAGGTCATCTAAGTATACCGACGGGTCAGCGATGACTTTCATGAAAACAAAGGCCAAACTGGTATGTAACTTGTTTCATTTTGTTATTAAGTTCGTTTTGTCTTTGACATTTAATGTCATTATTACTTGATTTTACATATTGTTTCAACATGTGTTGTAACATCCTACCACACAGAGCTTTACGCTTAAGTCGTAAAACAGAGGTGGTGTGATATTACGACCTCTAAAATAAAATATATATAGATATATATAATTATAAAATAGTATTGGAAAGGATACATTATACGAGGAGCCTTGAAAACGGGTAAAGCAAAAACGCGAAACTAAAAAGCGCAACACTCAAAAGTAACGTAACTTGCGTACGAAGAAACTAAGGTTCACTAGCATAAATATACAAAAGACAAGAGTAGAGTGTCAAGAGTACAAAATATTAAGCTCCAAACTCAGCCTGCGAAGCCAAGGTTGGCCAGAGAATATTTACATACATATATACATAACCCAAAATCCAAAATACATACACGAAATCCTAGTTCTCCATAAACCTCTAGGAGGTAAAAAATAACAAGTTACTGGGAGAGAGTTAAGTACATATATATACTACACATCTAAATATAACCCAGGAACCACTTCGCTGCAGAAGTCCAGACGCCTAGCGAGGTGCCTCACGACCTGCATCTGAAAAGCAACAATATTGTATGGAATGAGAACCGAGGGTTCTCAGCATGGTAAAGGTGCCACGCACATAATACATAAGGTCTTGGGAATGCCAGAGGCAATCTTAGAACACCGACACCTAGATTATGAAACTTAAAGGACTAAAACAAAAATCATAAATCAGGTGGTTCTCTAAAGCTTTCTAAACTAACCAATCCCTTGAACTCTAACTAAAACTTAGCTAGAACCCTAAGTCTCTCCGCTTTTCCTCTCTCATCCATCTCTAGTGAAATTACATAGACAAACAAGCAGACAACGGCAAACACAGGTAGGATGCAAGTAATATAAATAGCAAGTATAACAATTAGCATATTATAATCACTTAGTCAATCCCAATTAATTCACAATCAAACAAAATCATACAAATGCATATGATGAATGTCTATCCTACTAGCGGTGAGCTAACGTGTCAGTTGCTTTGCCAAAACCCGACACATCTGATAGCTAACCCAGACATTTGTCTCTAGGTTGCGCATCTCCAGGAGGATCATAAACGAAGGAAAGTGCCTTTCCACCTTCTTCTGGAGGTTTCACGAAGGAGAGTGCCTTTCCACATCGAAGGAGTGTGCCTTTCCACCTTGCAACCAGAGAAGAATGTGGGGGAAATAATACGAAGGAGAGTGCATTTCCACCTTCCCCCACATCCCCATCACGAACAAGAGAGAGAACTTCCGTCCTCAACTTGTCATCCGAACACACTTTCAAGTTAACACGCAAGAGGGTTTGCACTCCAAATCTTGCCATCTCGACCATTCCGACCATACCAGTCATTGCCAATCTCAATATTTATCCCTAAATTATAATTCAGTCACATCTTCACACTTTTCATTCTTAACTCGTTATTTTCCAAGCTTACTTCACCCCCAAGCTACCACCATCTCCTAACCCTATCATGTTCCTAGACTTACTAATAAGATTTAGGATTAACAGAATGAAAATAGAGGTTCAGAGGGTCAAATTTTCTTTGAAAACACAAAATAATTGTTTGTTAAAAACAGGGTATGCGTACGCATGTACGCTGGACAGAATAGAATGCCTGCGTATGCCCCATGTATGCATACGCGTAAGCCATTTTCTGGGTACTATGCGTACGTATGTAGATGTATGCGTACACATAGATACCAAACAGAACCTACCCAATGCGTATGAGGGGGTTTGTGTACGCATGAAAGGGTGTCTTGGCAAGAATTTGGTTAAGTCTGAAATCTACAGAATTTTCATTTTAATCCTCAAACTTCAATCTCGCATAAATTTTTTGTTTTAAAACATTTTTCATCCGTTCTTCGAACGGTATAAACTTCACGGATCTAGTTTTCATACAAAATAAGTTTGAAATCATTTGGGGTTCTGGAAGCCAAGTTATGGCTCGTAGAAGTTTGGCCAAAAACTAATTTTTACACAAAGCTCAAAACCTCAATTTTCTTAAAAATCCAACTCAAACCTAACATGCTATGCACCAAAATCATCAACACAACACATCCTTGCCATCACCACAACAACCTTCACAACCTACCATTCCTTACTCTTAACAATCCCAAAGACATCATCAAGATTAACATTCACCAATCCAATATATATATATATATATATATATAAATCTCCATCAACTCATCACTTAACACACCATCATGAAAAATAGTAATCGACATCAAAGGTGCTAGTCATTAAACATACTTATACGTTACAGTCTATCCTATGGTCATCTAGCCTAAATTGTCACAGAACATTATATATTAAATACGAGAAACCTAAACCATACCTTGGCCGATTTTCACGTATTTCCCGAGACACCTGCAAGGCACCAAACACAGCCCTAAAAGATCCAAAGTCAGCAAAGCACAAGCACCCAACCTTGACCAAGTTCCAAAGCTCACAATTCAAGCTCCAAAATATACTTATATACACCTAGTTTCACATATATCACACATACATACCCAAATTAAATACCCAATATACAAATTCAAGGAATTAACTAGGATTCTAGGATCCTCACCTTACCCAAGTTTCATATAAGCAAAAGTGAAGGTTTTTCTCAAGCTAATCGGGTACTATAACATCAAGGAAGAAAAATCTCACCACCGCTTTAATAAATTTCAAAAATAGAAAGGGGTAGAGAAACTGGGGTGATAGAGTGGCTTACCAATGAAATTATTTTGATGGATTCGTAGAGCTCAATGCGGTGGACACATGACCGCAAACGGTGCAGCGATCGGAGCTCGGAGCAAGAAGTTATGGTGGTTTGAATCAAGCCTTAGGGTTTAAGTTCTTCTTCCCTTCTCCAAGAATGTTTTAGTTTCCACCGTAAATGAAAGGTAAGGAGAAAGGGGAAGCTGTGTTTTAATTGAGTGTTGTTGGGCTGAATTGGGCCTTGAGCCCATTTTGGGCCTGGTTTGGCCCGTTCGGTCCAATTTTGAGCCAAATTCTTTGAAATTAGTGTCAAAATTCTTGTTTTAATTAACTCTATCATATTAAACTACAAAATTTCATTTTATAATTTTCTTGATTAATAATTAATTTATTCGCTAATTATTTACTAATCTCTTGGGTTTTATATTCTACCCCCCTAACAGAAATTTTTGCCCTTGAAAATTCCATCCGCCACAACGAATACGTGAGCGTAGTCCGCCTTTACATTCAACGCATAGTAGTCCTAAGGTCTTCCTATTCTATGTGCTTTCGCTGCTGCCCTCTTATTCGCTTATCCCTAAGAGTCTTGATCCTTCATACAACGCCAACGCCAACCAGAAGCCTCACTAAACTCTGCAAGCTTTGACGGCAATACTCTACCCGGAACGATTTAGTTTGGTTCTAAGTCCAATACTAGGCTTGACATTTCACTATTAGGTTTTTCTTCCCTATCTTAGGCTATGAGTAGTCATGGTATCCCAGAATGTTACATTGCACCTTAAATTCGATCATTGCAATTACTTTAACCTTGTGGTTGTGATCGATCTGCATCATGAGTCCTCCCACGTAGACTAGAACAGTCCCTAACCATATGCCCTGGTGATCTGCACCGGTAACACAAACCTTGCTTGTTTTTATGCTGCCTATCTAGACGGTAGTTCCCAGTCCTCTTGAATTCTTGACTCTTTGGTACCAAGTTCTGATGGTGGTCTCTTCGGCAGGACTCTCGGTTATCATTCTCTGCCACAACTGCCTTTCTTACACATTCTTCAGCTCTTTGGCTCTTATTCACAAGTTCAGAAAAAACTCTAATCTCCATCGGTCTAACGGAGCTCAAAATGTCACTTCGAAGTCCTCCCTCGTACTTAATACATTTCCACTCAGCAAATTCCTCCAGAGCACCTTGACAGATTCGCAAAAATCGGCACAGTTTTTCGAATTTGTTCGTATACTCAGCAACAGACATCTGACCCTGCTTTAACTGCAGCAACACAAGCTCCTTTGCATTTTTGACAGAACTAGGAAAATATTTCCGATATAACTCAGTTCGGAACACCTCCCAAGATATCATTGTGCCGTCTGGTTGTTGAACTCGTCATGTTCCCTGCCACTATTATTGAGCTTCACCTTGTAACTGGTAGGTTGCAAACTCTACCCACTGTTCCTTGGAAACCTGTTGAGCTTGCAAGGCCCGCTCCATTTCTTGGAGCCAGTTATCTACCTCTGTAGGGTCTGTGGTCCCTCTGAAGGTTGGAGGGTGCACTTTCAGAAAAGAAGCAAGTGTCATCAACCCTTCATTCCCATTGTTACCATTTCCATGGTTTGCTTGATTTCCTAACACCTCGGCTATCGCCTGCATAGCTGCAGCCATGTTTCCCAAGGCAGCCATAAAGTCCACAGGGTCATTCCCTGCCGTTCCAGGGTTTGCATCACCTATTCTACCTCTACCTCGCCCGCGACCGCATCCAGGAGTCATCATCTGGTTTCTATTCACACCAAACAAGTGATATCAAGGTGATAAGTCTGAATATCGCAAGTCTAATGCTTCAAAGTCCCAACTGCATGCTCATGAACATTCATGCCATATGTATCAGTTAGATATCCTAATTAGCATGTATAGACACCCAGAGTATGCCCAGAAGCATAGTTAGTCCGTCCCTCAGGCTCTACAGGAACGAACTGCTTTGATACCATAATGTAACACTCTACCACACAAAGCTTTACGCTTAAGTTGTAAAACAGAGGTGGTGTGGTATTATGACTGTCACAGCCCAAAATGAGCCATGACTGGCGCTCAGAAAAAAGAGTTCCCTAGCAAGCCTAACAGATTCGAATATAAGATAAATAAAAAGGTTACAAATAATTTTTGATAAATTCACACTTTCTAGAATGAATAATTACATAATTGAAAAAAAATAAAATAAATAAATATAGATGGATCTTGCCTGTGACATATGGAGCAGATGACGTCTAAGAACCTAACAAAGAACAGATACCCATTGCAGATCATTACTCTTGAATAGAAATGCTCACATAATCAAATATTTATTCCTGAAAAATATTTTTAGAAAACGGAGTGAGTTTTGTAATTCAGTGACTAGACAATACATCTATAATTCACATGAGACCATCTAAACATTATTATGAAAATAATTTTAGTTAGAAAATAATAATTTATATGAATAAGTGAATCAATAAGGGAGTTCTCATACAGAAATCAAATCAAATAGTCCACACTTGGGCGGCTCCACCTCTAAGGGTAGCCCTTTCCTCTAGTGTGTTCGTACGGAATAACAGATCCAACGTGTGGCTTACACGTTAGGCTAGGAACGCCCCTGCTAGCTGAGGTCTGAGCCAGATGCATCTAGGTTAATGTCATAACCGCCGTTAACTACGGTTTTCTAATACGAGCCTCCCAAACCAATTCAAAACATATAATTTCAAATACAACCAACCTTTGATCTTTCAAATATATACAATATCAAATCAAATCAAATAATACTTTCTTATCAAAAATCCTTTTCAATCATATGAAATGTCAAATATACTTTACAAATTCATAGTATATGAGTGAGTATTCACAATACTTTAATGTTTCAAAAACACATATTCAATAAAATCGAATATTCTAAAATAATACAAAACTTCATCAAACATGTATATAGTCTCATGTGCAGATTAAAATTCGATTTTCACAAAAATAATATTTAGTTCTAGTAAATCCATTATTAAAATCAAATTCAAATCCTTTATTAATAACTTGTAAGTATAGTCATAAATTCAAGCAGCATATATCAAAATAATTATAGATGTAAAGCCAAATAATTATAAATGTAAAGCCTACTCAAAACTTAGTCTCAAGGGACTAAAGATACCAAACCCGGAGTACCAAACTAAATGGTACGAAAGAGCACAAAATTTGGACGGAGGCAGCAGCAGCTCCAATAGGCAAGCAAAACAGCGAACAGAGGCACAATAGAACAGAAGTGACAAACGGCTAAAGGCAGAGTAACGATGACAACATCAACGACTGTGGTAAAATAGTAGCAAAAACGGAAACAAAACAGAACAACCACTAACCAGGATAGAACGGTGGTGAAACAGAATTGACAGAGGTGTGAAATGCTTCCTACGATGTTTTCAAACGGAAAGGATAATGGTGGAACCAGTGGAGGAAGAATGGAGGATAGAGCATGGCCGGATAGGACAACAGCTTTCTGACGAGTTCTCCTCCGGCGGCGACACAGCAGCTCAGCGATGAGCTCCTTCAGTGACGACGGCAACCACCGTGACAGCGCCAATAGCGACGGCAGCGTCACTGCTCTCTCTCTCTCTCTGCTCGATCTCTCTTTCCTCTGGTGTGCAACGACGGCTTGGCGACTTCGGCGGTGATGCGGCAGAGCGTGGTGGTGGCGAAGCAGCAGCATGGCGACGACGGCGGCGATGAGGCCCACCAGCGCCGCTGCATCTTCTCCCTTCTCTCTCTCTCTCTCTCTCTCTCTCTCTCTCTCTCTCTCTCTGATATCACTCTCTCAGATCTCCCTCTCTTCTCATGTCAACAGCGGCGGCAACGGTGGTAGTAACACCCACCGCGCCGCCTCCCTCTTCTCTTTTCCCTTCACCGGTCTCCCTTCCCCTTTGCTCTCCCCTTTCCTTCTTCCCCTCTTCCTTTCTTTTTTTTTCTCTCATTCCCAGCTGCTGCTGTTAGGTGTGTGTGTGTGTGTGTGTTGCTGAAAAAGAAAGGGAGCTAGGGTTTCTTTGGGGTAAAGGGATAATTGGGTGTTAATTAGGGTTAGGATTTGGTAAAAGAAATAAGGGTAGTGTAGGAATTTTGATAAAAGTAGAGGGTTGGATAATAATAAAAGAATTCAAATGTAAAATATTTTTAAAACAAATCAGAATGTTACAACGACCTCTAAAATAATATATATATATATATATATATATATATATATATATATATATATATATATATATATATATTATTGGAAAGGATACATTATACGAGGAGCCTTGAAAACGGGTAAAGCAAAAACACAAAACTAAAAAGCGCAACGCTTAAAAGTAACGTAACTTGTGTACGGAGAAACTAAGTTTCACTAGCATAAATATACAAAAGACAAGAGTAGAGGGTCAAGAGTACAAAATATCAAGCTCCAAACTCAGCCTGCGAAGTCAAGGTTGGCCGGAGAATATTTACATAAATATATACATAACCCAAAATCCAAAATACATACACAAAACCCTAGTTCTCCATAAACCTCTAAGAGGTACAAAATATATATACATAAACTACACATCAAAATATAAACCAGAAATCACTCCGCTGCAGAGGTCCAGATGCCTAGCGAGGTGCCTCTCAACCTGCTTTTGAAAAGCAACAATATTGTATGGAATGAGAACCGGGGGTTCTCAGCATGGCAAAGGTGCCACGCACATAATATATAAGGTCCTGGGAATGCCAGAGGCAATCCTAGAATGCCGACACTCAGATTATGAAACTTAAAGGACTAAAACAGAAACCATAAATCTGGGTGGTTCTCTAAAGCTTTTTAAACAAAACCAATCCCTTGAACTCTAACTAAAACTTACCTAGAAACTTAAGTCTCTCTGCTTTTCCTCCCTCCTCCATCTCCGGTGAAACGACACAGACAAACAAGCAGACAATGACAAATACAAGTAGGATGCAAGTAATACAAATAGCAAGTATAACAATTAGCATATTATAATCACTTAGGCAATCCCAATTAATGCACAATCAAACAAAATCATACAAATGCATATGACGAATGTCTATCCTACTGGCCGTGAGCTGACGTGTTGGTTACTTTACCAGAATCTGACACATCTGGTAGCTAACCCAGACATTTGTCTCTAGGTTGCGCATCTCCAGGAGGATCATAAACGAAGGAGAATGTCTTTCTACTTTCTTCTGGAGGTTTCACGAAGGAGAGTGCCTTTCCACATCGAAGGAGTGTGCTTTTTCACCTTACAACCAGAGAAGAATGTGGAAAAAATAATACGAAGAAGAGTGCCTTTCTACCTTCCCCACATCCCCATCATGACAAGAGAGGGAACTTCCATCCTCAACTTGTCATCCGAACACATTTTCAAGTTAACATGCAAGTGAGTTCGCACCCCAAACCTTGCCATCTCGACCATTCCGACCATACCAGTCATTGCCAGTCCCAACATTCACCCCTAAATTCTAATTCAATCACATCTTCGTACTTTTCATTCTTAACTTGTTATTTTCCAAGCTTACTTCACCCTCAACCTACCACCATCTCCTAACCCCCATCATGTTCCTAGATTTACTAATAAGATTTAAGATCAACAGAATGGAAATAGAGGTTCGGAGTGTCAAATTTGGCTTTGAAAACACAAAATAATTATTTGCAGAAAACAGGGTATGCGTACGCATTGAATTCTCTTGGGCCAAGATGCGTACGCATGCACCTGTCCGCATACGCATGTTCGCTGGACAGAATAGAATGCATGTGTATGCCCCATGTATGCGTACGCATAAGCCATTTTCTGGGTACTATGCATACGCATGCACATGTATGCGTATGCATAGATACCAAACAGAACCTACCTAATGCGTTTGAGGGGGTATACGTACGCATAAAAGGGTGTCTTGGCAAGAATTTGGTTAAGTCTGAAATCTGTAGAATTTTCATTTTAATCCTCAAACTTCCGACATGCATAACTTTTTCGTTTTAAAACAATTTTCATCCGTTCTTCAAACGATGTAAACTTCACGGACCCGATTTTCATATAAAATAAGTTTAAAATTATTTGGGAGTTCGGAGCAAGAAGTTACGGTAGTTTGAATCAAGCCTTAGGGTTTAAGTTCTTCTTCCCTTCTCCAAGAATGTTTCAGTTTCCACCATGAATGAAAGGTAAGGAGAAAGGGGAAGCTGTATTTTGATTGAGTGTTGTTGGGCTGAATTGAACCTTGGGCCCATTTTGGGTCCGGTTCTGCCCGTTCGGTCCAATTTTGGGCCAAATTCTTTGAAATTAGTGTCAAAATTCTTGTTTTAATTAAATCTATCATATTAAACTATAAAATTTTATTTTTTAATTTTTTTTATTAATAATTAATTTATTTGCTAATTATTTACTAATCCCTCGGGTTTTACATGTGTAGCCTAGGTCGTTGGATCATGATGCGATGATGGCGGAGACCTTCAATTATATTCACACCTTGAAGGAGAACAAAGAGAGATTTGATGATCAGCGGTCTGTGGATCATTATGTGAGTAAACATAATTTGATGTAGAGTTTTCAATTAACTGTCGTCCTAATCATAACATTTCTTACACAGGAGTTATACACGCAGAGATTGGACGCCGCAAGCCAGCAAACTCAGCATACTGGAGAGGGCGGCAACAACTTTGGTGATTCAACCATCGATCCTGACATGGTTTGGCGGGAGACTGCCTCTACCACCCGCGCTGTCGATCATGAGGACAACCTTGATTTGAGGAAGCTAGTGCAGAATCTCACCCAAAGCCTTTACCAACAGACTCAACAGTTGCAGCAGTCTGAGGAGAGGTATAACGAAATCCTCTTACATGTGTCAGACACAGATTTCCTTAGGTTGGAGCTTAGACAGGAGCTAGAGTGGCTTCAACGGATAGAGCAACAAACGCCGGTGTACCAGGAGAAGATGCGTGCTAGTAGCAGCGGCACTGCTGGTGGCAGCGACACTACTGGAAGGGCACTGACATCACTGCCTAGTCCACCACCTCAACAAGATCAGGGGGATGATGATGACGATGACTATCAGGATCCGTAGTGATTAGGGTTTTGTTATAGACTATTTGATTGTATTTTATTTACTTGATTTTTTATTTTATTTGTACACTTGATATTTAATAAAATCATAATTTGGTTTCTAATATTTAGAATTTGACTACTAATTATGTAAAAACCAAATTTAGAAAAATAAAAAATAGAATTTAACTACTAATTATGTTTAAAAAAAATAAAAAAAAACAAAAAATTAAAGTTACCATCGAATTTACTGAAAAAAAATCCAACAGTAATTAAACAGAAAATAAAATAATGTGGTGCCAAAATTATCGGCAGAAATTTTCCGCCAATAATCAAATAGTTTTTGTGCAAGGAATTCGCCACAGAATTTGCCATTAATTACTGTCAAATTAAAAATCTTCCAATCCGATGGTAATTGATTATCGAAAAAGGTTATATCGTCAAATTGTTTTTTATGATAAATAATGGTAGTTAGTTTTCTAGGAGATTATTTTTATTATTTTATCAATAAATTCAACTATACTCAATTTTTTTATTTAGTGTTCTCACTCAGCATCTAAAAAAGTGAGTCAGAACAAGTATAAATGAGTCCTTGAAGCAGGGCGGAGATTGATGAAATATTAGAGAGGATTAAAAATATTTACACAATTAAATAAGATTAAAATAAAAATTTAAGAAGACTAAACTGAAATTTATATATAATTTACATATAAAAAATTAAAAGTAAGGGCCTGTCGCCCCCTTCCTCTCCATGTAGCTCCGCCCCTGCCTTGAAGTAATGGTAATTAATGGATGCCATTTTAACTTTGATATATGCTTGGTATATGTATGAACATAACACTTGTGAGAGTGTAGCTTTAACTCTGCCAAAAAAAGAAAAATAATAATGACACATACTACCTTAATTTTGAAAGTAGCAAACTATTTAAGTAATAGATACTTTGAAAGACAATTGCATTTGATATTAGAGTCATAACATAAATTCAAAGATAAAGATAAAAACTTTGTGTCACTTTTATTATATCTTCACATTTTAGAAAGACAAATATACAAAATTTGTGTCTTAGGAGTTAGGACAAACTATTGTATATCTGGCTTCAACTCTAAACATATTTCAATGCTTTTCTGTTTTTTTATTTTTATGTCTTATCTCAATTACTAAACTCAATCTAAAATAAAATTTTATTAAAAATAAAATATATTTTTTATTTTTAATGTTTGTGTTTTTTTTTAAAAAAAATTAATATTTAATTTCATTCAATTTTGTCTTTAGTATTTTTTTTTATTTAAATTTTTCTAACATTTTCGATTTGTATCTAAAAACTATTTTTAGATGTTTTTAATTTTGTTCATAATATTTTAGATGGAGTTAATATTTAAGTATAATTTTGACATAAATAAAAAATATTATAGACAAAATTAAATAAAATTAAATACTAAAAATATTTTTAAAAAAATTACAAACATAAAAAAAAACATATCCTTTTATTAAATATAAAAATAGACTAAATGTCTCTACAGAAATAAATTTTGTCAAACTTTTTGTTCACCCTAAAACTAAATAAAGACAATAAAGATGTTGATGACTAAGTTACTTACCATGGGTTTTAGAGAAGTTGAGTTCTATGGTTTCACGAGGCAAGACACGAGCAGAAACCAAATGAACTTGGGTTCTTGACTGAAGAAACCTTAGAAAACGATCAACCATGAAGATGTAGAAACCAGGAGCATGATGCTTGCATAGGAAATTCCAACATGGAAGATGAAGAAGACCATGAAGACTATGTAGAGGTAGTGAGTATAGAAGAAGAGCTCAAAGAATTTTCTTCTAATGCGAGGAATTGTTGCAATCCATAAGATCAAACCACATAGCAGTGCTATCTATGGTTCTAAAAATCGGACCGGAACAACCGGTCGAACCGGTTCAATCGAGAACCGCCGATAAAAATAATCCGGTCTGTTATTTATAACCGCTGGAGAGAGAACCGTTTGAAAACTGTCGAATTGGTCGAGAATCGGTCGATTGGATTGGGTAATCGGCCGATTCGAATAAAACGACGCCGTTTTGTTTATTTGTTAACAAAAAAAAAAAGCCAGAACCCTTCGTGAACCAATCCCCCTTCATTCGTGCACTCCCTGGAGACCTCTGAAGCAAAGCAAACCCTAGCCCTTCATTGCCGCCGCCGCAAGGTCCTCAGCGCCGCCGCCGTCCCCAAGTCCTCAGCGCTGCCGTTTCTTCCTCTTCCCCGTGTCCGGAGCCCAGGTAACTCGGCACGTCGTCTTCATCATTGTTGGCTTCTCTGTTTGTGGCTTAGAACATCTCGCCATTGGGTCGCCGCTTGGCGTCGTCTCGCCTATCGCCTCGTCTCGCCGATTGTCATCTGTGTCTCCGTCGAAGGTTAGTAGCCCTGCTTTCAATTCTATGCCTCCACTTCTTCTTTTTAATTTCTGAATGTTCGGTCTTCTTCTTCGTTTGAAGTTCTGAAATTGTTGTTCAATTTTTGTTCCATTTTTCTTGTAATATTTTGTAATTGCCTGTTGCTGATGGATCTGTCTTATATTTGCTGGTTGGTGATAGCTGTAAATTTTTTTTTTCAAATTTACCGATGGCTCGATGGCTCTGTTAGTTTACTTTTTTGTAATTGCTGGATAGTGATGGCTCTGAAATTTTTGTTCAAATTTATTGATGGCTCTGTTTTGTAATTACTAGTTGCTGATGGCTCTTAAATTTTTTTTGTTCAAATTTACTGATGGCTTTGTTTTGTAATTGCTGATTTTGCTGGGTAAAGGTTTAGTGTTTTGGAATATTTTATAATGTGCTAATGTTTGTAATTGCTGGCTTTGTTTGTAATTGTTGAGTGAAGGTTTAGTGTTTTGTGATTATTGGTTAACGTTTTGGTTTGTTTGTTGCTTAATGCTGTAGGCGGAATTCAGATATGGTCTTGTTGATGATTTTTTTATTTCTCGTTGTGCTACAGCTGATTTCAAAATGTATCGAGGCAAGATAACAAAATGTCGTAATTATCTAACCTAAAAGCTATTTGATTGTTTACTTAGAAAAAATCTATTCATTATCGACTAAAATTCTCTGCATATTATTTGTTCTTTTAACTAGAACTCATTTTACTTATGTGTTGTTAACTTGTTATCATTTTGGGATTCTCTTCAACAAAACATAAGAACTGCAGTTTTGTCTGGAACCCACACTCTTGGAAGTAAAGGTTTTGGAAGTCCAACTTCTTTTGACAATGCATATTATAAGATTCTTTTGGAGAAGCCTTGAGCAAATTCAGGTAAGCTCATAACTAAGTTAAAAGATTGTTCTCTTAGTCAATTCTTTGTTTAATGAAAATGAAGGAGTTGAAGGCATAACATGCCTTCAAGATTCAATAACTAGTTTATTTTGATGATTTGTGCCTATCAACGGATCTTAATGTTAGAAAAAAATTTTCAGTTTTTTTGGCATCATTTTTTTTGGCAACAAGCTATAAATAACATGAACATCTGTGATTGATTTGATTGTGTGCTCAATTTTTTGGATAGACCAAATATGTTCAATCTTTTTTTTTACCTTTTAGTTTTATGAACAACTTTTCTTGTCATTCTCAAATGCTGGTTTTGTTCTCAAATGCTTCAATATTAGGATTAAATTATTATATAAATGGGTAAAACAATTTAGGATTAGAAGCATAATGTTCAATTTTAATATTTAAATTTTTTTTTTATCATTTAACTTTTGAGTTTGTATTTAGATAAAGATGATATGGTTTTAGTTGATGACATTTTATGTAGTGTTTTAAATTTAAAAGATATTTAAATATTTATATTATACTATAATTATATTTTAAGATGTTTATTTATAATTTATTTATTATTTTATTTTAAAATAGTTTTTTCGATCGAACCACAATTAGACTGATTAAATCAATAAACCAATAAACCAGTATTTAAAACGGTTCAATAACCGGTCTAATTCTAAGAACCTTGGTGCTATCTCTCCAGCCACATTTGATACCCCAATTTTCTCCCATTTCAGCACCTATTTAAAAAAAGTGACTCAGCTCGATACAAGGAAAAGAGTAATTATAGATATTCGAGATGGATTGCAAATTATTTTTCATCAAGGGTATATTAAAAGTTAGTTACCAAATTAGTTAATGATAACATAACATTTTTGGTTTTTCAGTATTCATAGTTGTTTCGTTTACCTATATTCTTGGTTAAATCCCACCACATAACACTAATCATATTTAGATTTTCGAATTAGTATTAATTCATTTTTATAAAAACTAGGCTTAAATCATTTTGGTCTTTATAGTGTTATCAAACTTTTAATTAGTTTATTGTAATATAAAATTTGTAATTGAGTTTTCATATTAATCATTTTCAATTAGGATTATTTTAAACTTTTTACACGAATTTATTTTAAAAGATTGATTTTGGGGCTTTCTTATTTAATTAAATTAAATTAATTATCTATTCAAATAAATTGATTTACAAAATTGTATTTTTTCAAACATTTAGTTACAAATTCGCTGGCAATAAAAGCAAAAAAGCAAAGTACATTGTCTAAGCTGGTGTTGACAGAGAAAACAACAAATAATAATTTCTTCGTTTTCACTGATGTTGCGAGCGAAAATAGGCCAGGATTGCATTTCGTTTTCATAAACAGTGAAATTAAGGAGAAAATTTCTCCTAAATTCGTCGACCATGATAGCAAAAACGGAAGTATTAATGTATAAAAATCTCTCTATAAAAATACCAAAGCAGCGTAGCCATTGATGCAGAATTTTTCAAAACCACAACTAATGCACCGAATCGTATCAAGTAATACCACTGTGAGTGGGTTATCGTTCTCACGAGGATTAAATGATTGAGCAAGCAATAGTTAATCGATTATTCTAATTAGACAGTTGAAAACTAGGTTTGAAAGGTATTCAGTATCAAAACAAGGAATTAAATAAAAGCAATTAGTAAACGGTTGAGAAAGTAATATGAATAAAAGCGTTAATGTTTCAGAGATGTTTAAACTTCAGAAAAAATACTTTTTACTATCTACTTTGATCATGCAAAGATTTATTCATGGCAAACCATAATTAATCAAACCCTAATCTTTTGGTGATTCAATTTCTCTTAACTTAACAAACCGTCAATTCCTTGATCTGATTATGATAAGAGGTGAGGCACATTTACTGATTCAAAACTACACAATTTTTAAGAACTAAACCTAGTTGATTTAATATCACTTATCAAGCTAGTTTTAAAATTCAGAGAATTATGAGAAGAAGTCTTCAAGCTTAGTTCTAATAACCAACTTTTTCAAGATGATAATAGAATTCAATTCAAATTAGAACTATTTTCCAATACATTAAAATCCTTGTGATAAAGAACGAAAACTTGCTTCTTATAAAAATATCAATGCATTAATCAAAAATAGAAAAGCAATAACATTAATCCATTAGACTAAACAGAGTTCATAACCTTAACAGAGAAGATTAGTTGCTCATGGTACAAAGGAAATAAAAACTATGAATTGAAAATGGCTGAAGGGAGAGAGCCTCATGTGTGTGTCTCTCACTATTTAAATATGCTAACCCTAAACCTCATTCAGAATTCAAAACTAAATCAAATTAAAACAGAATCAAATAAAGTCTAACTAATGCTTCTCATATAGTTTTTCCCCCTCAAGTCAAGCCACACGTGATTCTCTTGATAATTGTCAATCAATGTTTGATCTCATGGGCTTGTGTTCAATTTTCAATCATCCAATCAAGTGCTTAGAGGTTTGGAGAGATTAGTGAAGGAATTAGGAGGCCTGGAGGTTAGCCCAAGAGCTGCGTCAAATGCATGGTCTGTGCATTGGATGCAGGCCCAAGATTTGAGATCCTTGAGCCTTTGTCTCAGCCATGTTGAACACATGGAAGCTTGATTTAAACGCATGGAGGATGAGCAGCCTCTGGAGGTGTAATTTGATGGTGCGTTCAATGCACAGAGTGGCACGTTGAACGCAAGGTTGGAGGCAAGGCTGGCACGTTGGACGCATGGAGCCCTGTGTTGAACACAGGGATGGAGGTTGGTTACTGGAGCTGGTGCGTTGGACGTGGCTCTTGGTGCGTTAAACATGGCTACTGGTGCGTTGGATGTGGTGTAGCTTGGCATCCCTGGGACCTCTCCATTTTGGTGTGCGTTGGACGCACGGAACATGGATGAACGCATGGCTTCCTGGAATTGTCCAGGAACTTCTCTGCTTGGTCTAGAAACTTATCTGTTTGGTCCCTTCCATCCTTGTTCCTATTGTTTCTCTTACTTGCCTCTTTTTTATCCTTGTATGTTCTTGCTTACTTTCTTTCAAAATCTCCTAGAATCATAGAATTCATTCTCAGTATGATAATAGTGTCCAATATATAAGATGTAAGGTTCTGGGACGCCAAAAGCAATCCTAAAACTTCACACCAAACAGATAATTAAGCTTAACGAAATAAATAAATTAAACCATAAACCATAAATAGAGTTATATAAACTTAGTGGGTTTCTAACTAATACCAATCACACCGCTCTATCCCACAACCTTCACCAACCTAACCTCCATGAGATCCCATTGCCACCACCTTTCGATCCTCCTTAACGCCAGACAAAAATCAAAGATAATGCAAGCAAGTAAAACACAATTAGTATACATATATATATAACAGGTAAATCAACAAGTATTTAGGCATGTTATTCAAATAGGCATAACTCAAGTAATCAAAGCAAGCAAGCATGTAGAAGATGTATATGATGAATGTCTGTCCTATTGGCTATGATATCACATGTCGGTTATAGTGCTGACCCGACACATCCTTTCGGATGTAGCCTTTTGCCATGCTAGGGATATAGGCCCTGCACACTTATGCAGCAGAGAAATCTGCCACGCCAAGAATATAGGCCCTGTACACTCATGCAGCAGAGAGGGTTATCAATCGTCACCATATTCTCATCTCAAAATTTTCTCAGCTGTCAAGTCTAAACATTTCAGGGATATAGTACCTGACATACTATTGCAGCAGAGAATCTGCCACGCCAGGGATATAGGCCCTGCATACTCATGTAGCAAAAAAATCTGCCACGATAGGGATATAGTGCCCTATACACTCATAACAAAAAATTATAAAATAAAATAAAAAAAGAAAAAATAAGAGAAAGAGAGTGTTTCACTGTTTCTGCTTTGCCAACTTCCGTACGGTTTTGGTCCCTAAGTTAAGGATGATTTTAAAACCAAGTTAAATCTTAGGGACAATTTTGTATGTAAGAAAAGGTTGAAGACGAAAAAATTGTTTGGCCTATATCTTAAGAACCAAAATGGTACTTAACCTTACTTTTAGCCATCAATTCAATCTTTTTAGTTAACAATCTAACAACATACTTTTAATCTACACTTTTAAATATTAATAACTAACTAATGACTAAAAATAATAATTCTGCATATGATTTTCTATTATTCTTCAAACTACAAAGTTGCATTGAGATATATATGCCAAAACTAGAAGGTAATATTAGAAGGTTATATATATATAATCACTTGACTAATATTTCTTTTAGTCTGAAACATGAGTCTATTTTTTAAAATTTGATCTGGTATCGAATAAATTTAAAAATTAGGAATGGGTGCTTTTGTTATAATTGTGGCTCGACGCAGATCATGGAAACCAATTTCGGGAATAGGAGTTCATTTTACTTTTCGAGCTGCTAAGCACGTGTTAAGTGGACTAAACTAAAATTGTATGCTGGCTGATGTGTAGCACCAACCATTACAACTAATTTTCACCGCTACCAACAATAAATTCCATTTACAAAAGAGGTTCATTTTTCTCCTCAGCTATTTGCCAAAATTGACGATCCTAACTTTTCTTTCACTCTTCCACCAAACCAACCACCAACAATAAATTCCATTCATCAAAGAGGATAAATTGCATAAATAGAATAAAGTGAATTCAATATTAGCCAAGAGAAAATGTTCAGGTTAGCCTTTGAAATTACACTTGAGTCTCAATTTAGTTTTTAAATTTTTTAAATTTTAATTATATTAGTCTTTACTGTGGTTTTCGTTGCAGAATTAATTAAAAAGTTTAAGAACTAAATTGAAACAATTAAAATTTTAAATACTAAATTAAAACTCAAGTGTAACTTCAAGAACCAAATTGAGTATTATCTCAGTTATTTTAAAAGAAATTTGGTTGCGTCTATATCTTTTTTAGTCAGCAACTATTATTTACTAATAGAAAATTTCGAAGCTAAATTATATTAGGTAAAAATGGTTCATTAATAACCACTACCGGCAAACACACAAATCATGCTAACCTACTACAATTTAACTTGCATCTTGAGTACAACCAAAATTTTTAAGTATTTTTATAAATGTGTACTTGTTATATATAGAAAATGCTTACAAATTTTTTTTTTAAATTTTACCAAAATGCTTACAACAATAAAAAGAAAATTAATTATACTCATTACTTCAGTTATACTCGTTGCAAAATGTAACGAGTAATTCGAGTACAATAAAATTTTTTAAACTTTACAAAAATGCTTACAATGAAAATTTTAAATTTTATAAAAATACTTACAATGATTATATACAAAAATTTAGTTGTATTCGTTGCAAGACGTCATAAATACAATAAAATTTTTAAATTTTATAAAAATGTTTACAATATATTTATAAAAAATACTTATAATAAAATTTTTAAACTTTATAAAATGTCTTATAATAGTTATAAAAATATTTTAGGTATACTTATTACAAGATGTAACGATATAATGAGTACAATACAAAATTTTAAACCTTACAAAAATTATTTAAAAAATTAGATATATACAATAGCAAATTAAATCGTGACAGACAGACATAATTTATATGAATCAAATCCCAAACTAAATTGTACCAAGATAAATAGATAATCTCATTTAGGATAATTAAATAATATTAAATTCACTATTTTATTTATATAATTTACCCTGTTAAAGATGTCCATTTTTTCTTTGCATATCCCACGCACTAATGGCAAAAGCTTAGATTAGGGGTCAAAATTTTTTTTTGCCAACATCCATCAATTTTTTAAAAGTATTTTATTTATTTTATATTCTAAATTTTTTATTTTAAATACTAAATTATAAATCTTAGATTTTCTAAAAATTAAAATTTTTATAATTAAAAACTAAAAAATAGTTAATATTAGCGAACTAAATATTGGCTACTGATATTTTTTTTTTTTGAAAAATAAAAAATACTAAAAAACCATTATAATTTATTGTTTTTGACCATTATTTAACTATCAATATTTTTAGTCTAGTAATCTAATAATATATTTTGTTTCATATTTTTAAATATTATTGATAACTAACTAAAGGACAAAAATAATAAATTCTAATGTCCTAACATTTCTCATAGAAAATTGGCGATCCTAACTTTCTTTTATTTTTGCAAAAAAACTGCATTCAGAAACCAGAAAGAAAACCTTATATAAGGAGCCATTTATATTCTTGAACTTCGCTCCTTTCCTTCTCCTGTTTTATATAGAAGTGTCAAAACATGTATGTATTAGTATAGTGTTAGATTTTTAGTTTATCTAGTTTCATGATTCGAAAAGAAAAAATAACAGAAACTGTTTCCTGCACTATTATTTTTTGCTTCTTTAGTTGTTGAAAACACATTTAATTTTGATGTATTAATTGTATGTGTAAAATAATCCAATTAAATTTGTTTACTTTTTGAATGATTAGCTATGTTGCAAGAGTGCAAAATTATTTTTATTTACATAATAATGTGTTAAGCATAAAACATGTTTACATTAACGAATTCTTAATTATACTTTTGCAGAAACAATTATGGTGGCACCGATTACTACTGCTGCTTCAATGTGTGCATTTCACAATGTTGTGTTAGCAACACAAAACTATGGTACAAATAAGGGCATCAAACAAGTATTTGGAGTGAAGCGTGCTTCTTGTGGTGGCTTATAAATCAAGGCAAATGCCCAAAATTATAATGGGGATGATAAGATTTCCAGAGTTGCTAACACATGTTTTATTCGTCAAAACTTTACCATCAGATCATATGAAGTTGATGCTAATGGAATTGCATCTATTGAGACTTCGATGAACTATTTTCAGGTTTGTCGTTAAACATCATCACCATATTTAATCATACAAATGAGCTCCTGAAAACAAATTAAGACATGGTTAATAAAGTTAACAGATATTATGTAAATTGAATGGTAAGTTATTAATGAATATTTATAACAAAGTAATTTGAGCTTATGTGATATAAATTAATTAGGGAGAGTAAATCTTTTTATTTATTCTTAGAACACCTAAAAATATTATTGTATGTTGTTACGGATATACATGTGAATGATAAAGGTTAGTTACTTAGTTAAGTTATGTGTGTGCGCGCGCGCTCTTTTTGTAAAATAATATAATAACAAAGATTACGAATTCAATGAATATAAAATATCAAATTGTTTACTTTATTAACCATGTCTTAATTTATTTTCACGAACTCGATTAAGAATAATAGTAATCAGTAAGTTCAAACCTGAAAGTAGTTCATCAAAGTCTCAATAGATGCCATTCCATTACCAGCAACTTCATATGATCTGATGGTAAAGTTTTGACGAATAAAAGATGTGTTAGCAACTCTGGAAATCTTATCATCACCATTATAATTTTGGGCATTTGTCTTAATTTGTAAGCTACGACAAGAAGCACGCTTCAGTCCAAGTCCTTTTCCTTGTCCTAGGTTAGTGCCACGTTTGATGTGTCAATGTTTGTAATTATATATGCAGAGAAGATGAATTGAAATGAAGATCAAAATTGAGAGCATAAGGTGGAGAAAAGAGAGTAGAAAATCAGAATTGTATATTTTGGTATTCAGCTAACTGCCATATATAGGAAGTTCACCAAGTAACTCTAACAGAACAGATTTTGAGTTCACTTTCTAACAAATTCTAACTAATCCTTTTCTAATTCAATTCTTCTTGCTTGATCTTTATCTTGATCCTTCACAATCCCCTCAAACTAAGAGTAGGATTTGAGCTCACTCTAAGTTTGCTGCAAAATTTTGTAAAAAGAGTGATAGATATCGGTTTAGTAAAGATGTAAGCTACTTGATCTTGTGAAAAAATATTGTTGACAAACAATTTTCGTTGACTTACTTGATCTCTAACAAAATGAAGGTGTAATTCAAAGTGTTTAGACTTAATATACAAAATAGAATTAGCTATGACAGTATATAATTGGAGCTGTTGTAAGAGAGTAATGTAATTCTTGCAGAAAATTTTATGTCCAAATCAATTCAGATTGAGCTACCGCCAGTGCATGTAACTCGGCTTCAGTATTTGACCTACTAATAGCATATTGTTTATTGCTCTTCCAAGTAATCAGATTGGTGTCTAAGTATACACAGTATCCTTAATAGATTTTTGATCATCTGCATCAACTTTCACTACAAAAAAATATTGAATACCGTCGGATTTAGCGTTGCAAGTTAGCAGTGAATTTACCAGTGGATTTGGCAATAAATTCGTCAGACAAAACATTTACTAGCGGATTCGGTTTTCGACGGTAGATTCACCAATAATAATTGGAGAGAAAAAAAATTGGCGCGATAATTACCGTTGAATTTAGGGTAGGATTTTTTCGACGGTAAATCTAATTAGTACAACACTACGTTTTGGTCACTTGCTGATTCATTTCTGCCGGTAAATTTGACGATAAACGTTTTCTAATTTTGAATAAAAAACCCTTTCCCTCCTCATTTCAAATTTCACACTCTTACTCTCCTCACCCTTTCTCTAACCTTCTCGTCTCTCCCTTAGGATATTATTTGGATGTTGCACCTAAGACAAAAATACAGAGACAAAGATACAAAGATAGAGAGACAGAGACAGTCTCTAATATTTTTATGCTTCTATATAATGTTTGGAATCAGTGGACATAAATTTGTCAAATGTCTTTGTTTTGTGTTTGGAAAGATAGATACAGTTAACTAAATACATAACAAAAGACATTATATACCCTTTTGAAAAGAAGAAGAGGAAGAGGAAGAGGAAGAGGAAGAGGAAAAGGAAGAGGAAGAGAAAAAAGATGAGAAAAAGGAAGCGAAGGAGAAGGAATGGTACCAAATTGGATGAGCTTCTCTTCTTCTTTGTTGGTTGCGCAGTTGCAGAATGAAGGAGAAGATGAAGCTAGGGTTTTGATAAAGGAAGGACAAGCTCTGGTATTTGCAAAATATATTAGGGGTAAAGAAGAAAAAAATAATTAAAATGATCTCCACATCCCATGTCCCCATATGTCCCCAAGTGGAGGCTGATAGAAAAATTTGACTAAGAGACATGTATAAAAATGTGTATTTTGTCCTTATCTCCTAAACCAAACATATTACAAAATGTGATATTGTCTTTTGTCTTTGTCTCTGTAGTGCATTCAAACATAGCCTTAACATCATCTTCGGTAGCCTTTTCTCGTCATCTGTCTCTCCCTTTGCGTCTCTTTGCATCTCTTTCTCTTTCCGTCGAACTGCCTCTTTTGTCGTCGGTTCTCCAGCACTTCGACAACTATGTTAAGTAATTTTTGAACCTGAACTAATTTCAACTAACTTTGTTAGAGGTGGTTTAGATTTAGAAAACTCTTTCTACTTGACTTTTTAAATCTGAACTAATTCAAACTCTCTGCAAGCATTAATATTTTATCTTGAGGTGTTTTTATTTGAGTTGTAGGTTAAGATATATTTTGCTATTATATTATTTTTGTGACATGTACTTGTTGGTATGTTCTTTGTAGACACGACGACAAGTAGAGGTGTTACAAATCAGCCTCGTGGTCGTGGTAGAGGGAAGGTGTCTATTGGTACCTCTGCGACTTTTCAGTCATTGTCCTATTCTTTGACTACCCCTGAGATGTCACAGACAATGAGTGTATAGGATCAACCGTTCATCATGTTCCCTAACCCTAACTATGTGGCTCCTTCTGCTGCGCCACCCCTGCCACGAGGAAGTCGTCCGACTGTTTCATCAGAGTGGACTCCTCCACCACCTCCACCATCTCAGCAACCCATTACTTCGACGATGATACCACCTCCAGAGACAGACCTCGCAATGTTGGAATCCTCTCATAGATTCTAGCCAAATGCCCTTCCACTAGCACTTGTCGTATAGATGACGATTTGGCCTGATGGTTTGATGACGTGAGTACTATTTTAATGTCTTTTAAATGCAATTTATTTTCATATTCTTATTCAACATAGGTATTTGCTAATCTTAAATTTTTCATTGATAGGTTTACGTCAAATAACAATACATGTACACAGGAGTGTACCAATGTCATCAAGCTGATGTACAATCACATATGACCGATCTACAAGAAGATCCCTATTGAGACTAGAGAGCGATGATTTTAGAAGTGGACAGTAAAAACTCAACATATGCAAACCTTAACTAGTTTATATATTCTATTTTGTTTAATTATGTATTTAATTTTGATTAGCTAGTGCTAAATGTTATTTATATAGGAGAAGTTTATACAGGACAAGACTCACGATGTCATGATTAGGAAGATCTTTGACTATCGGATGGTTAAGTAGTTTCAGCAAATGATGGAGTATATACGTGAGAGGCGTGACCACCTCACTATTTGGCTCTGCCCGGACATTAAGAAGACTCTACACATCCATTAGGAGACTGATGTGAGGTTCAGACATCGCCGTCTCACAAACAGAGCTAATAGGGCATCGGCAAGGTCACCCAAGTATACCAACGGGTCAGTGACTTTCATGAAGATAAAGTCCAGGCTGGCATGTAACTTGTTTCATTTGGTTATTAAGTTCGTTTTGTCTTTGACATTTAATGTCATTATTACTTAATTTAACATATTGTTTCAACATGTGTAGTCTAAGTCGTTAGATCATAATGTGATGATGGTAGAGACCTTCAAGTATACTCACACCTTGAAAGAGAACAAGGAGAGATTTGATGATCAGCGGTCTATGGATCATTATGTGAGTAAACATAATTTGATGTAGAATTTTCAATTAACTGTAATCCTAATCATAACAGGTGTTACATAGGAGTTCTACATGCATAGATTCAAGGCTGCAACCTAGCAAACTTAGCATACTGAAGAGGGCGGTAACAACTAAGCTGATTCAATCATCGATCCTGACACTGTTTGGCGTGAGACCGCATCTGAGTCATATAAGAATCGCGTTTACGAGCTGAGATCGTTATTCGCTAACAACCTCCACACCTCCGCATTGAGCGCTTCATCTGCCTCTGCCACTATCCGCGCTGTCGATCCCGAGGACATCATCGATTTGAGGAAGCTGGTGCATAATCTCACCCAGAGCCTTCACCAACAGGCTCAGCAGCTGTAGCAGTCTGAGGAGAGGTATAACGAGATCCTCTTACATGTGTTAGACACTGATTTCCTCAGGCTGGAGCTTAGACAGGAGCTGGAGTGGTTTTAACGGATGGAGCAACAGACGGTGGTGTACTAGGAGTAGATTGCGTTAGTAGCTGCGGCACTGCTGGTGGCAGCGGCGCTACTAGAAGGGCACTGACATCACCGCCTAGTCCGCCACCTCAGCAAGACCAGGGGGATAACGATGACAACGACTATGAGGATTTGTAGTGATTAGGGTTTTGTTCTAGACTATTTGATTGTATTTTATTTACTTGACTTTTTTATTTTATTCGTACACTTGATATTTAATAAAATCATAATTTGGTTTCTATTATTTAGAAATTAACTACTAATTGTGTAAAACTAAATTTTAAAAAGATAAAAAATATAATTTGACTACTAATTGTGTTTAAAAAATAAATAAATAAATAAATAAATAAATAAGTAAAGTTACCGTCGGATTTACCAATAAAAAAATCTGACGGTAATTAGACGGAAAACAAAATAATGTGGTGCCAAAATTACCAGCAAAATTTTTTGCCAATAATCAAATAGTTTTTGGACAAAGAATTCGTCACAGAATCTGCTGTGAATTACCGTCAAATTAGAAATCTGCCAATCCGATGGTAATTAATTGCTGGAGAGGGTTATATATACCATTAGATTGTTTCTCACGATAAATTTACCGATAGTTAGTTTATTATTGACAAATTATATTTATTATTTTATCATTAAATTTAACGGTATTCAACATTTTTTTATAATGTTCTCTATAAGCATAAAAATAAGTGATCGTGAGTCAGTACAAGAAGTATAAATGAGTCCTTGAAGTAATGGTAAATGGATGCATTGTAGCTTTGATATGCTTGGTATATTTATCAACAAAACACTTGTGAGAGTGTAGCTTAACTCTACCAAAAAAGAAAAATAATAATGACACATACTACCTTAATTTTAAAAGTAGTAAACCATTATTTAAGTAATAGATATTTTAAAATAAAAAAGTAAAAATATATAGAAAGACAATTGCATTTGATATTAGAGTCATAACATAAATTTAAAGATAAAGATAAAAAATTTGTTACTTTTATCTTCACATTTTAGAAAGACAACAAATATACAAAATTTGTGTCTTAGGACAAATTATTGTATATCTGGCTTGAATTCTAAACATATTTCAATGCTTTTCGTTTTTATTATTTTCATGTCTTGTCTCAATTACTAAACTCAATCTAAGAAATATAATTTTATTAAGAATAAAACATATTTTTTATTTTTAATGTTTGTAATTTTTTTTTAAAAAAATCTTAATATTTAATTTCATTCAATTTTATCTTTAGCGTTTTTTATTTATTCAATTTTTTTCTAACGTTTTCGATTTGTATCAAAGCTATTTCTAGATGCTTTTAATTCTGTCCATAACATTTTAAATGGAGTTAATATTTAAGTATAATTTTGACATAAATAAAAAATATTACGAACAAAATTAAATAAAATTGAATATTAAAAATATCTTAAAAAAAATTACAAATATTAGAAAAAAAACATATCCTTCTATTAAATATAAAAATAGACAAAATGTCTCTGTACAAAAATAAATTTATTTTGTCAAACTTTTTGTTCACTCTAAAACTAAATAAAGACAATAAGGACGTTGATGACTAAGTTACTTACCATGGGTTTTAAAGAAGTTTAGTTCTATGGTTTCACAAGGCAAGACACCAGCAAAAACCAAATGAATGATGTATGAGCATTATAAGTATCTTTTCTGTATGAATTATATGGTGATTTATTGATTTTCTAGAGAATTTTGGTGACTTATACCCTAGTAGATGCAACTTTGAGTTATTGTGGTCTTTTATTAATTTCAAGTAGCATTTTGGTGAAGATTTGGCGGAATTCATGAAGAAGAAAAGTATGAGAAGTTGCCCCTGCCATTGTGGCGCTAAATGCCACACCACCGGCGTTTAGCGTCGGACCTTAAAGCCTCACCATTCCTCCCTGTCTTGGTGGCACTAAACACCACACCATCGGCGTTTAGCGCCGGGTCTTAGAACTCACGTTAGCGAGTCTGAAAGGGTGGCATTAAACACCACCAACCTGGCATTTAGCGCCGATAGCATATCCAATAGTGAACCCCACGCTCGCCAGCACTCAGCACGGAAGATCACAATTTGAATTTAATAAAAAAAAGAGAATAAGAAAAGATATGATTAGGTTTAATTTAAGTTTTTGGAATCAATTAGGATGAGAGATATAAAAGGAGGAGAGAATTGCCTGGCGAGGGCTATTCTCTTCTCTCCTCTTCTGCACTTTTCAGTTTTTTACTTTTTACAAATTAGGATTTTCTCTGCAACAGGAGCAACTAAACCTCCATTGTTAAGGATAGGAGATATGTTCATCTTTTTATGGATTATTAATCTAAGTTTTTTATTTTATATGAGGTTTATGCTTTGATTTATTTCATGATTGAGTTTTCATTCTTCATCCCTAAAAATTTAGAATTGTTGGAAAATATTCTAACTTTGTCTTGGATTCTAAATATTGTTTTGAAAAAAATTAATATTTGAATTAGCTTAAAAACTCTTTCTCGCTACTTTTTTATTTCACTAGGAATAGTTTCAAAGAGTGTGCGACATTTTGTGAGTTTCAATTGTTTAGGACTAACTTGAATACTTGACATATAATTCAACCTACGAACTATTTTTGAATCTTAGTTGAAATTGAATCAAAATTGTGCTTCACCTCTTTTTCTTAAGTAATTGACTAAGGAATTAGCGGTTAATTTGGTTAAAAGAGAAACTGAATTGCCAAGGAATTGGAATTTGATTATTTATGATTCGTCGTGATTGATCTTTGCATACCTCATCTGAATGGACAGAATGATTGTTTTCTTAAAGAGTGAACATCTCTGACACCTTAACTATTTTTATCATATTATTTTCTTAACCATTTTTGTTTGTTCTTGTTTAATTTTCTGCTTTCATGTTATTTACTATTGAAATCCTTGTTTTTGATTGTCTAACTAGAATACCCAGTCGATCATTACTTGCTTAATCTGTTAATCCTCATAGGAACGATATCGTACTCCCATGGTATTACTTGATACGATCCGGTGCACTTGCCAGTAGTTTGTGGTTTGTAAAATCCACATCAAGTGTTTGGCACTGTTACCGTGGATTAATTATGATTAACAACTATCAATTTATTGATTACCTAGATTATACCCTTTTCTTTCTTTGTTTAATTTTTGCTGCTTTATTTTATTTTTGTTATTTCTTTGTTTTTTTTTTTTCGAGTTGCTCATTGGGTTCTCTTCACTGTAACGTTGAGAATCCCAATTTTCCTTATTTTTTGAGTGTTTATGCAGGAAAACAGGGATACAGAACCTATTTACTACGATCCTGAGATTGAAAGAACTCTTAGAAGACGAAGGCAACAAGCTAGAGTTCAAAGATTTGCAGAAGGTCTCAGGAATGAATTTGAAGAGGAAATTGAAGTTAGTATGGCAGAGAATAATGATCATCTTGTTGTCAACAATCCCAACAATGCCCCGCCAGTAAGAAGAACTCTGGAGTCGTACACTAACCCCAATCCTGAAAATTGTATGGGAAGTATTGTGGCACTGGTTGTGAATGCCAACAATTTTGAGTTGAAATCTCAACCGAGTACCTTGGTTCAAAAAAATTGTCCGTTTAATGGAACACCTCTTGAAGACCCCAACTTGTTCATCTCCAACTTTTTGAGAATTTGAGATACAGTAAAGATTAATGGGGTTCATGCTGATATTTATCGGTTGTTGTTGTTCCCGTTTTTTGTGAGGGACTGAGCTAGTTAGTGGCTTGAGACACAACCCAAGAAAAGTATAGCAACCTGGGATGATTTGGTCAGTAAGTTCTTAGCCAAATTCTCCCTGTCTCAAAGGTTGACAAAGATGAGGACAAACATTTAGACCTTTAGATAGTTAGATGGAGAGTCTCTCTATGAAGTTTGGGAGAGGTATAATGGTATGGTGAGAAAGTGCCCTCCGAATATGTTCACAAATTGGGTATAGTTGAAGATTTTTTATGATGGGATCACTCCGGCTTCAAGACTCTTATTGGATAACTCTGCAGGAGGACCTCTACATATGAAGAAGACCACTGATGAGGCCATAAAATTAATAGAGATGTTGGCCAACAATCGGTATCTATATTTTTTAGAGAGGACAATAAGAAATCTAAGGTTGTCATAGAATTGGATGTCTTGGATATCATTCTATCTCAGAACAAAGCCATGTCTCAACAAATAAATACGATCACTTAATAATTAGGGGGCATGCAAGTCTCAGCTGTGAACACCCAAGAATCTTCTTATGACATGAGTGGTAGAATCCCTCAAGGTGAGAATTTTGATTATGGAAAATTTCCTTTGGAACATGTCAATTATATGGGAAATTCTTCAAAACCATCCAACAATGATCTCTATTCTAAGATCGACAATCTAGGTTGGAGAAATCACCCCAATTTCGGTTGAAAAAATCAAGGTCAGAGGCAACCCAACATCAATAACAACAACTCCCACCATGAACACTTCAATAACCAATAGCAACCTCCGCAACCATCAAATCCACCCCAAATTTCTCAGAAACCCTCTGCCTTAGAAATAGCCTTAGCAGAACTCTCCAAAAATACCTCTGCTTATTTCCAAACCACAAATAGCTTCATGTAGGAAACCAAGGCCTCAATCAGAAACTTGAAAGTTCAAATGGGTCAATTAGCCAGACAAGTTACCCAAAGGCCTACCAACACCTTTCCTAGTGACACAATTTCAAATCCAAGATAAGAATGTAAGGCTATTAACTTGAGAAGTAGAAGAGTGGTAGGTACACAAGCCTAGGGTGATGAGGAGCAAGTTGAAAAAGTTATGAAGGAAGCCAAAGATCCTACGGAGCACGCCCCTCAAAGCCCCTCCTCCAACCTAGTTTGAGCCGAGGTAGAGCAACCCAACGTGAAAGTTCCAATGCCTGAGTATAAGCCTAATATTTCATATCTTCAGAGGCTTCAAAAGGAAACTAAGGACAAGCAGTTTTCAAAGTTTTTAGAAGATTTCAGGAAATTGCAGATTAATATTTCTTTTGCCAAAGCTTTGGAGCAAATGGCTCTTTATGCTAAATTCATGAAGGAGCTTTTAACAAATAAGAGGAAATGGAAGGAGAATGAGACAGTAGTACTATATATGCTGGAGAATTGTTGAGAAAGAGGGAACCCGTAAGGGTGGCTAAGTCCTATTTTTAGGGGAGGTGTTGCCGAAATTTTTATAAAACTTGAGGCTTTGTTTGAAATATAATTTTAAAAGAGTTATGTTTTGGGCTTGAAATAAAGGAATACTTTTTTAGGAGTTTGGTAAATTTATAATGTTTGAATTTGAATGGTAAAGAGAGATGATTTTTGAGTCTTTGGGAAGTTAGTAAACTTGAAAAAGAATTTTATTTGATTACTTTTAATGAGAGGATTATATTTTGAAAAGTATTTAGTGAAATTAAAATAAATGATTTTCTTGAGTCTTTTAAAACAAAACTAAACTGGAAAATAATTTTAAAGCTAGTTTGAGTTAAGATTGTTAAAGTAAAGATTTTGAAATGATACGATGATAAAGATTTTTATGAACGAATGCTTGAGAAAGTTAAGAGAGGTTTAAGGAAAAATGTTAAAAGGCGGAAAAAGCCGCACGAACAGTTAGTTGTTAAACTATGGGAGAAAACCCACAAACTATATATATATATATATATATATTAGTTTATTATCCTGTTTGTATAGGTATCTGTTTATCGTTTTGGTTTGTATAATATTGCAGTTTTTTTTATTGCGAATTTTTTTTTTAAGAAAGTTTAAAAAAAAAACAAATTCCGTTAATCCGATTACAGACTTGATATTATTAATAACAACATTAATATAGTTTCAAGTTAATAACACTCAATATTTTAGTATAAGCATGCCATATTAAAAATTAGGTCGTTACATATCGCAGTCATACACAGATAAGAGCATGCACAACCCCTGGCTAAGAAGTTATATATATAAGTTTATTATCCTTGTATAGGTATCTGTTTATCCTTTTGGTTTGTATAATATTGCAGTTTTTTTTATTGCGAATTTTATTTTTTTTAAGAAAGTTTTTTTAAAAAAAAGGAATTCCATTAATTCGATTACAGACTTGATATTATTAATAACAACATTAATATAATTTCAAGTTAATAACACTCAATATTTTAGTATGATTTCAAGTTAATAACACTCAATATTTTAGTATAAGCATGACATTAAAAATTAGATCGTTATATATCACAGTCATACACACAGATAAGAGCATACACAACCACTGGCTAAGAAGTTACAAACAATGAAAATGAAACACATGAGAGAGGATAAACAACCCTCAATTAAATGGTAAACCCAACAAATTTGAGTAGTTAGGGCAAAATATATAAAGAACATATTTTTTCATGGATATTATTTCACAATTAGAAATTAAAAATATATACATGTACTAGAAAAAAAAGAACTATATATAAAAATGATAGTAATTTAAAATAAAAAATACAATATAATTTTTCTCTTCTTTTATTTTATTAGCATTTTTTTACTACATATATTCTTAAATAATTATTAAATTATTCATTATCTTCAACTCAATTTCGAAATGCACTTATTCTAATATTTATGGATAAAATGAATAGTAATACATAACTTTATAATAAAGAAATATTAAATAGATAGATAACATGTTTTCTGATCTCAACGAAGTTCTAAAAGAAATTCATTATTAATTTAATACTTAGGAAACTAAGCTTCAATTTGGTATAATTCACTAATTTGAGTGTCAAAATTTATTATCGCTAATTATTGATTTTTTATTGAGACAATTTATTTATTTACTTTTAGTTTTTATTAATATGATAATTATTATTGTATGCTAAGTTTAATAAGATAATTTTCATTACCATGGAACTTTAAAAAAAAATACTTTATTGTGGGGCAAACACAATACAACAATTGTTGCAAATGTATACCTCTATATATAATTATTAATTCTTTTCTATAATTTTAGAGGGGCAAGTGCCTCCTTTTATTGACTTATAATTTGTTGTTGCTTCTATTACCTTCCTTGTTTATCAGATATATTGTTTCATTTTATTTATAGAATTTATTGCTTATATTATATTCGAAACCATTGCAATTTTTAAATCCAATACAGAAATAGCGGCGGTTCTGCAACCACCGCAAAATCATCAACCTAATTTGCAGCGGTTGTACCAGCGGTTCATTAGAACCACCATAAAATCATATTACAACTCCCTAATAGGCGACGCTTCTGGAACCGCTGGAATTTCGTTTCGCGGCGGTTTAAAACCACTGCAAATTCCTAAATAAACCGCCATTATTCAACGTGTCTCTTGTAGTGTCTGTCCCAGTTGCCTCTGTATTAGAGAAGATTGGCAATGCAATAATGATCAATTTAACATTTAACCTTATTAGCTTTAAGTTTTAACACATATATCTACCAGGCCGGTTAATATGAATATAGTTTTATTGAAAATAAAAAATTAGTCTTATAGGTTATGCAATCACATGTTATTGCCAACTCATTTAAGCACACTCTGAATTGTATAAGTTAGTCAAGTAAATGAGCCAACACACAATAAAGTTTGTTGTGGATCTAACAAAATGGTTTATCGTGGTTATGTGCTTGGCTAAAACTAACTTTGGCTACAAAAATGGTTAAAGCTAAAGTAAATGACTAAGCATAAACTAACTAATGGAATTGAGACAAGTGATAGATGGTAAGCAATCTTAAGTTTGAGATAAGTCTAAAATTAGCTAGAAACCACCTTATTGAATATTAATGTTGGATTTGAATAACAAATTTAATACGAAAAAAATAAAATAAAAATTCATGCAAGGTTTCCAACAAAAGAAGCAATTGCGTGGCATGAATCCCGTGTTCCCACCAAGTGTCGCACTCATACATAGATAGGAGCATGCACAACTACTAGCTAAGACGTTATAAACAATGAATGAAAATGAAATGCAAAATAGGGTTAGCAACCCTGTATTAAATGATGAACCTAGAAAACTTGGAAAAGTATAGGATACTAACATATTATCTGCCAACTTCTGCCAACTCTTATTTATAATTGTGTTTTATGGAAGTGTGTTCGTGGATGTGTCTAATAATTAATATATTTTAAATACATATATAAAGAGACACATCCAGAAAATATATCTATAAAGACACTTCTATTAAACAGCTATAAAAAAGACATTTTATTAGACACATCCACGAACACACTTCCATAAAACACAATTATAAATAAGAGTTGGCAGAAGTTAGCAAATATGCTGTTGGTAACGTAGCGGAACCGAGAAAACTTTAGTCGTTGGAAATTTGGCAAGAATATTTCTACGATTAGAAACTAGAAATATATACATGTACCAGAAAAAATAAGAACCATATGAAAATTATACTAATATAAAATAATAAAAATACAGTTGTTCTCCTGTTTTGTTTTATTAGCATTTTTTTTGTTATATATGTTCTTAAATAATTATTGAACTATTTATTATTTTTAACTCATTGCAGAGTGCATTTGATATAACGTTTATGGGATAAAATCATAAAATACTTTTTCAACCAAAACAATCACTTAAAAAAAAAATGCTGAGTATCGTCGAATTTATCTACAAACGTTAATGGTGAGTTTGCCATCGAATTTGACTATAAATTTGTAATCGTAAAATATTATTATTAGAATTGATGTTCCGACGATAACGTCGTCGGTAGTATTTGGCGGAAAAAAAAATTATGGCACACTCCACTATTGTCGGATTTATCTGCCGATAAATCCGACAGTAACCCTGTTTAGTGAAATCCTGTGCTTTGGGTACACGAAAAACGTTATTGTCGGATTTAGCTGACGGTAAATCCGACGATAATCATGCGCTAAATAAAAGCGCAAACCGTCGTCTCTCCCATTTCGAATTTCCTCTTCTCTTTCTTCATCACCACCCTCTCTCTCTCTCATCACCGCCTCCACCTTCATTCTCTGCCCCCTTCCGTTGCCATTGCCGGCCGCGCTTAACGCTCCACCGTGAGCCAAGGCTCCACCACCATGACGTCTGCCGCTCTCTCCACTGAGGCATACTCCGGTGAACTACCTCCACCGCCGCAACCTCCACCTTCACCGTTCGACTCTTCTTGCTCTGAGGTTGATTTTGAGATTTTGTCAATTTCCAATTTAATCTTTTCTATTTTAAATTCAGTATGATTTAATTAGATTTTATTTTTTCGTTAGTAATTTAGTTTAGTTAAACTACTTTTTGCTGTTAGGTTGATTTAGTGTAAAATTAGAATTTTTTTATTAGGATTTCTCTAGGTTCATAGGTAATTAAGCATGTTATTGTGATTCTTGGATTTGTAATTTGAATTTTTTTAGGGTTCATTGATTGATATTATGCTCACTGTAATATAATGCTGAATTTTGTGGGATCCACAATATATCAGTTAACTCATTATTTCGAACCATCATTTTGTAGTTTTGAATATTAGTTTCACCAATCAATTAAATTTTTAACACTACTTTTTAATCAACACCATACAATTTAATCATACATGATTCTGTCTTACAGGTTCTTGAGCAACTCTTTTTCAATTTATTTAATTTTAGGTTAATTTAGTTTAGATTTGAGTAGAAATTAAATTTTAATTTTGAATTAGGTTCAAAGTTGGTTCAATTTAGTTTTCTAATCTTAGTAGATCTAGGTTGATTAAATTAGGTTGGATTCAATACATTCGGTATTGAATTGCTGAAGTATTTGGAATTTACTAATTTAGTTATTTCCTGTGTTGATGACTGTTTTGCTGAGATTGTTTGCTAATTATTTAATTTTAGTTTAATTTAGTTTAGGTTTGATTAGAATTTCAATTTCAATTTTGAATCAGTTTCAAAGTTAGTTCAGGGTTAGTTTTTTAATCTTAATGGATTTAGGTTGATCAAGATAGGTTAGATTCAATAGATTAGATTTTGAATTGTTGAAGTGTTTAAAATTGTCTAATTGTGTTAATTGCTGCTGTTCACACCCTAGGTCGAGCTATCCGATCCGGGATGTTCATTAATAAAGCGACCGACCTCCTCAGGTCCGACTATCCGATCTCTTTTTAAAGAGCTCGGCCAAACCGACAGGAAAGCCCAGTAAAGGGCCCAAATAGAGGAACACGATCCAAATCCAAAGGCAGTCCAAGCCTATAGAGATAAAGGCGGTTCCCTTGAAGATAAGCTGACCTCACCCAAAGATAAGATAAGATAACTAACTTATCTTATCTAAAAAGGTCACTCCACACTATTATAAATACACTGGAGCACCCAGGTATAACTCATACTCTGATTCTACTAAAAAAACCTGCTTAATACCCATGCTAACTTAAGCATCGGAGTCTCTTGCAGGTACCCCCACCCTCCGGTGACGAAGGATCAGCAGTACAGCTAGTTCACAAGTCGGACACGACAGCTCCGGCCGCCATCCACCAGCCGGACACGTCATCCCTGACCAATACAGAAGATCTCGCCCGAGATCGACCTACAGTTTCAGGTAACCCTCGGAACATTGGCGTCGTTGCCGGAGAACTTGGAAGTCATCTCATCACCATGGCGGACGACCATGACAACGACCACGATTTAGATCTAGAGGATAGAACACCGCATAAAAACGCGGGCAATACGCTGAAAGATACCCCGGAATCTAACGGGGACAAAAACTCATCAAATCTAGGAGTGATAGAAGCGCTTCAACATCGTTTAAAGCAACTTGAAAAAGAAACCCAGCACCAACGAGAAGTTGGAAAGGATCTACAAAGAGAGATAAGGCGACGCCGAGAATTAGAAGATAAACTTCTAAAACTCGAAGCCAATCTCAAAGCCAAAGCTACTCGGTCCACCCCTGAGAATAACTCTCGCAAAGATCAAGATCCATTCACTAGGGAAATCATGAAGACCAAAATCCCCAAGGACTTCAAACTTCCGGATATGACTTTATACGATGGCACTACAGATCCCAACCATCACCTCAGCAATTTCAGAAGTAGAATGTACCTCACCGACATCTCAGATGCAGTTCGCTGCAAAGCTTTTCCAACAACTCTCACAAAGACAGAAATTAGATGGTTCGACAACCTACCTCCGAAGTCCATCTCAAGCTTTGATGACTTAGCCAAAAAGTTCCTGGCCAGATTCTCCATCCAAAAAGATAAGGCTAAGCACGCCCCCAGCCTATTAGGAATCAAGCAAGGAGATCGGGAAAGCCTTCGCAACTACATGGAAAGATTCAACAAAACATGCCTAGACATACAAAACCTACCAACAGAGGCTGCCATCATGGGCCTCATCAATGGCCTAAGAGAGGGACCTTTTAGCCAATCTATATCAAAGAAGTACCCCACATCTCTGGACAAAGTGCAGGAACGAGCGGAAAAATACATCAACATGGAAGAAAATTCTCGACTAGGAGAAACCTCAAAATCTTGATTTGCCTACCGAGACAAAGATAAAGAGTCCAATTTATAGCCTGGCATTTATCAGGATTTGCTTCTATTCCTTTTTAAGTCAACATGAACCCTAAAAACTTTCCAACTTCTACTGCAAAGGTGCATTTTGAGGGATTTAATCTCATTTCATACTTTTTTATAGTGGAGAATACTTTTGAGAGGTTGGACAATAGTATTCTGTCTTCCTTGGTCTTAACGAGCATGTCATCCACGCATACTTCCATGAGTTTTCCTAGGTGAGAGGAAAACACTGTATTCATCAATCGTTGGTAGGTAGTTCCTGCATTCTTCAATCCAAAAGGCATTACTATGTAGCAATAGTTTGCCTTTGGAGTTATGAATGAGGTCTTTTCCTGGTCCGACTTGTACATCGAGATTTGATTATATTCCGAGTAAGCATCCATAAAGGACAAATATCTGTGGTCTGAGGCAGAGTCAACCAGGGCATTAATACTGGGGAGTGGATAAGGATCTTTAGGTTAGGCTTTGTTGAGGTTGGTGTAATCAACACACATTCTCCACTTTCTGTTTTGCTTTTTTACCAATACGACATTGGCTAGCCAAAGCGGATATTTCACCTCTCTTATAAACCCTACCTCCAATAAGGCTTATACTTGTCCTTCTACGACCTGTGTTCGCTCTGGTCCGAGCTTCCTACGCTTCTGCTGAACAAGTCAGGAACCTGGGTACACAGCAAGCCTATGGCACATCAGGTCGGGATCTATACCGGGCATATCAGAGGCTTTCCAGACAAAGAGATCGGAGTTTTTCTTCAACAATTCAAAGAGTTGTTTCTTTAGACTTTCCTCCAGGTTCGCCCCTATGCTCGTTCTTTTATCAGGGTTGTCTTTGATTTGTATCTCTTCTATTTTGCCCTCGGGTTGAGATTGTAGTTCTTCTCGAACTCAGACTCCATCTAATTCGATTGTATTGACTTCTTCGCCTTTCGAATTGTCTTTCAAACTAAGGCTCTCGTTATAGCATTTTCTTGCTAGCTTTTGGTCTCCTTTGATGGTGGCAATTCCTTCGACTGTGGAAAATTTCATGCAAAGATATAGGGTGAAGACAACGATTGCAAGTCAGTTCAAAGTTATCCGACCTATTAGGGCATTATAGGCTGAATTTACATTGACTACAATGTAGTCGACACTTAGTGTCCTTGACCTGACACCCTTTCTAAAGGTGGTGTACAATGAGATGTAACCTAGAGATCTAATTGGTGCATATCCCAGTCCAAAAAGGCTGTCCGGGTATGCCCTTAGATCCTCTTCCTCTAACCCGAGCTTATCAAAGGCAGGTAGCATCCTCTTTTAGTTAAGGAGATAGTAGGTAAGTCAGACGATAGACTTCCCTCGACTTGATACACTTCCTTGAGGTGCCTTTTTCGCGAGGATTTTGACAGTCCTCCTCCTATAAATCCACCATTAATCATGTGTATATGTCGTTTAGGGGTGTGAGGAGGGCGTTCTGATTGTCCTCCTTCTTTATCCCTTCTTCTCTTCCTCGGGTTGTCCAACCTGTCTGCCAGGTATTCATCAAGCTGGCCTTCTCTGCCCAACTTTTTGATGACATTCTTCAGGTCGTAATATTCATTAGTGGAATGCCCGTACAATTTGTGGTACTCACAATATTCGGTCTGACTTCCAGCTTTCTTATGCTTAATCGGACGAGGAGGCGGGAGTTTCTCTGTGTGGCATATTTCACAATAAACATTGACGAGGAAAACTCTTAGAGGGATGTAGTTGTGATATGCATGCACATCTTTAGTGTTTTCCTTTGTTATTTCAAGTGATTTATTAAGAATTTCTATTAAATAATCAATTAATTTAAAGTTAGAATGAATATTACTTTGATTAGTTGAATAGATTGATTACAGGAAGTTTCAGAAGGAAAAAACAAAGAAATAGAATAGAAAGAATGCAAACAGAAGGCTTGCTGGAACAGAATAGAATATGGAAATAGAAAGCTCCCTGGAACAGAGGCTTTGGGAAGCAAAAAGGCATCTTGGGCGTTGTACGTAAACAAGAGGGCATACTACGTGAAAGGAGGAAAAGGAAGTGTGCGTACGGACAAATGACTACCATTAAACACTTCACGTAGTACGTAGGCAGCTTCACGTATTACGCAAAAGATGTGCGTACACACAAAAGAGAAGAATATGGCAAAGTGTGTGTACGCACACACCTGTGTGTACGCACAGGTTGGATTTTAAGTAAAACGTGGAGTCTCTCATGTACTACGTTAGGGCGGGCAGCTTAAGGAATCGGCTCACGTACAACGGAGCCTACCTCACATTGTACATGAGTCCAAAGAAGACCTTCCAAGACTTGTCTCTAATACCACGTATAATGTGGATTGAGCCACGTACTACTTAGGCCTTGCTGCCTATTCCAGAAGCAACCTTAAGGCTTTCTGTTCACAATTTCAAGTCTGGAGGATCATTCACAATTAATGCTGATAGTTATTAAAGATTACAAGCAATCATGGAAGATATCTTCTCGGTGGAGAATAATTAGGAAAAGATTTGATTCTATTTTAGATTTTAATTTGTTTTTAAAATTTAAATTTGAATTCTGTCTTAGCTAGGTTAGTATTTAGAGAAGAGGATTCTGACCTCTTTGTCACTTCGTCACTTTGCAATTTCAATTTCATAAGGATTTCAAGAACAAGCATGAGTTTCTAATTCCCCTAGGTTAAGGTTAGGAGCTCTGTTGATTCCATGGATTTATATTTTAGCTTTTTTCTACCTTTGATTAAAGCATTGATTTCTTTTCAAGAATGGGTTTTCGTTCCTCATCTTAAAGGGTTTGAATATGTTGAGAAACAATTCTTCTCTAATTTGAATTCTTTTAACCTCTTGAAAAAGTTGATTAATTGAATTAAGTTTGAAAACCGATTTTCATAATTCTTAAGTTTTGAAACTGGATTGATAAATGACATAAAATCAACTAGGTTAAACTCTTATGAATTGTGTGGTTTTATAAATCAGAAACATTCTTCAACTCTTTTATTAAATAATTGACTAAGGGATTAGCGATTAATTAGGTTAAAAAGAAATTAAATCACCAAGGGATTGGAGTTTGATTACTAATGATTTGCCATGAAAGTATTTTTGCATGATCAAGGTGGAAAGTGAAAAGCATTAATCTGGAAGAGTTAACATCTCTAAAACCTTAACTTTCTCAATCATATTATCTTTTTCACACTCGCTGTTTGCTTCTGTTTTTGTTTCGTTACTTACTGTTTATGTTTCAAAGTTTCCAAAACCCTAATTTGCTAGTCTGACTAGATTAATCAGTTGATTTTGCTTGCTTAATCTGTTAATCCTCGTGGGATCGATCCTCACTCGCCTGAGGTTATTACTTGATATGACCCGGTGCACTTGCCGGTGTTTTGTGGAGGTAAAATCCCCATCATGATACTTTCGAGGCTTTTCTACATTTTTCTCATCTTTCTTCTTAGGCTCCCTTTCTTTGTCCCGAGTTTAGTAGTAGGGCAAATTAGATTGCGAAGGAGGTTCCCTGAGTCGGGAGTTTTTCTCCATGTTGATGTATTTTTCTGCCCTTTGCTGAATTTCGTTCAAAGAAGTTAGGTACCTCTTGGATATTGACTGAGAAAATGGGCCTTCTCTAAGGCCATTGACCAGAATCATAATTATAGCTTCGGTTAGTAGATTCTAAATTTCCAAGCAAGCTTTGTTGAACCTTTCCATATAGTCACGAAGGGTTTCTCCAACCTCTTGCGTTACTCCTAGCAGGTTCAGGGCATGCTTTATTTTATCTTTCTTGATGGAGAATCTGGTCAAAAATTTCTTGGCGAGGTTGTCGAAGCTATTGACCGACCTGGGGGGCAGGCTATTTTCATTGCAGCCTTAGTTAAAGTGGTTGGGAAGGCTTTGCAACGAGTAGTGTCAAAGGCGTCGGCTAAGTACATTCTGCTTCTGAAGTTACTGAGTTGGTAGCTCGGGTCGGACGTTCCGTCATAGAGATTCATGTCGGGCGATTTAAAGTTCCTAGGGACTTTAGCCTTCATGATCTCTTCTATAAACGGATCTTGCCCTCCCAGGGGACTTTCCTCACGCTCCGCTTGATTATTCCTCCTTTGTACATCAGCTTCCAGTTTTCGTAACTTGTCTTCTAATTCTTTTCGTCGCCTTACTTCTTGTCGTACTCTCGTTCTACTTTATGTTGTCGTTCAACCTCGTGTTCGAGATATTGTAGCCGGTCCCCTTGGCCATGGACGAGATCCAGGATCTCGGTCGCATGAGGTTGATCCTCAGCCTCGGGATGGTGGACCTTGGACTGGATCCTTCTTATTTGAGGGTTTCCTGAAGTCCCTTCCCCATGGGGCCATGATGGGGTGGTGGAGACGGAAGCAAGAAGGCTTGGTCTTCTGGCTGATCTTCTGGCTCAGACTCAAATGTCGTATAGTCATCTTTGAGCTTATGGTCCGCCATTTGCCAGAGGGTGAACCCCAGGTCCCTGGCAACAGCGCCAATGTTCCGAGAGTTACCTGAAACGTTGATTTGCCACCTGTCCGAGTTTCTCGTGAGGAGGTGGAGGTGGTACCTGTAAGAGACTCCGATACTTAAGTTAGTAAGAGTTTTAGGCAAATTTTTAGTAGTGTAGAACGTGAGTTATACCTAAAAACTCTAGTGTGTATTTATAGTAGAGTAAATAACCACTTTTGTTGGAATAGATCTATCTTTTCTGATAAATAAGCATTCTCTTTTTCTGCTAAGTAGAGCTGGTCCTCTATGTTGTAAAGAGATCGGACTTATGGTGAAATTTATTTTTACAGATGAATTTTTTGCATTAGACTTGACCTTTATCTGCATGATATAAACAGTTTTTTTACTAGATATTTAACAGAATAATAATTAATGTCTGCTAAGTTTAATAAGATAATTTTTTTTATGATGGAACATTAAAAAATAATGTATATTTTATTGTGGAAAAAAGAATTATTGTCGATGTATGTATACGTCAATATATAATTATCAGTTCTTTTCCAAAGTTTTAGTGGGACAAGCGCCTCCTCGGATGAACCTAGATCTGTCCCTGCCTCTAGCTATATGAGTGAGGGTTGGCAATAATCAACCTAATATTTAACGTTGTTAGCTTTAAATTTTAATACAAATATCCGCCAGTCAACATGACTAAAGTAGTTTCATTGGACTATTATTAGACCTTTGTCATTAAACTCGCTTCGATTTATTTAAACTAGTAAAATAAATGAGTCTATTCAACTAATTTTAAAATCGTTGACCAGCTAAACAATCCAACTCAACTCGTTTGAAGATAGATGGTCCACGAATTAAACGAGATGACTTATGTCGCAAATTGTTAATTTTATTACTTAAAAACTGCAATAATTTAAGAAAATTATTTTAATTTCTTTCTTTAGTTTTTTGGTCAAGCACGCAAAAATATAAGAAATTTACAATACTTAATAAAGAAAATTGAAGATATAAGGGAATATAAAAAATTGAAGATATAACGAAATATCAAAATTAATGAGAAATAACACAATTTAAAATACAAAAGGAGTTGAAAGTTTTACATACAAGTATACAACACAAATTTAAGATAAACACGAATAAAAAAAGGAAAAGTATAGAACTGGGTGTGTAAGCTAAGAATTGAACAACTTAATTAATTATGATTATTAATAATTTTAAATTTTTAAATTTAAAATTTAAATAATTAGAAACTGATTAAGTAAATCTAATTAAAAATTATAAAAACATTCTTCTTCTCTTCCATATTAACCTACATACTCCAATTAGGGCTGCACACGGATCGGATCGGATCGGATATAGCCTAAAATTCTATCCAATTCGCACTACACTCATCGGATCGGATCGGATACGATATCCGCAATTTTTCAGGCCGGATCCGATCCGCAAGTATGCGGATCGGATTGGATCGAATATCGGGTATATCCGCATAATTAAAAAAAATGTTTTCAAATTCCATTTGACTGTTTTTACAAAAAAAAAAATTCATTTTTCACCTGTTTAAGCATATTTAATTCTAAAATAATATCAATAAAAGTTCTCTTGAATAACAAAAAAAATAATAACACAATATTTAAGTTTAATTATTCTAAGTCAAAGTATAACATAAAAAATAAAAATCAAGATATCATAAAATTTATAAAACAACACACTAAAATTCATATCACATTAGGGTTTATTTTCTTAAACTATGTTATTTATATGTGATGTACGGATATGCGAATTTGCAGATCGGATCCGCGGATATCACTGTCAAATCCGCAATCCGATCCTACCTTAATGCGGATCGGATCCGATCCGATCCGATGGCTCTGCGGATCAGATAATATCCGCAAAATTCAGATCGGATGCGGATAATTACCGCGGATATGCGGATATTATCCGATCCATGTGCAGCCCTAACCCCAATAACAACACACAGATTCTCTTCCTCACCGTTAGGCCCTTTCCAGCCCTGCCCTCACGCAAGATGACCTCAAGAAGCTTGCCGCTGACAAAGCTGTCAAATACGTCAAGTCCGACATGGTCCTCGACCTCGGCACCGGCTCCACCGCTGCTTCCAATTCGACGTAGCCATTGCCGTTAACGTCCATGTTTGTCCACAACAAGTGGATCTGGTTTCCCATGGGATTGATCCCTAGAGAACGCAAGAGCGCGGCGAGTTCTAGAATCGTTAAGCTACTGTCGTTGTTCATGTCGAATTTTGAAAAGATTTCACATAAACAACTGAGTTGATCATCATATTCTGATGCCATTTTTGACTATGATGATGATTTTAATTTCCTTGAAGCGATTATTCTATCAAGGAAATAGATTCAATCTTACGTATGTATACACCAAATCATCATGTAAATTTATGAAATGAAAATTGATGACATTAGGTTAGGATTTGAATGAAAAAAAATGAGGGTCCTCACTTTTAATCACCCAAATACCACCCACCATAATTTTTAATTTTGAATTTGTTTGTGTATATATAATTCTTTTTTTAAGGAATTGTTTTGAATTCTATTTTTGTGGTGGTATCAAAGTCATAGGCTAATATGGAAGAAAGAGTGGTGTAAAACACGAGCTGTTTTTGAATAATTGTAAAAATATATAAAAAAAATATCTATGTAATATATAAAAAAAAATATTTCAATACTTAACAACAGAAATATTCAGCTATAGAATTTTAAAAAAATATATATAATTTTTAAAAAAATTAAAAATATTCACATCTGTAATATAAAAAACTTAAAAAATACATTAAAAAACATCTATTTAGTATAAAAAAAATATCATAATGCTTAGTAGAAAAAACATCTACATATATCAACTTACTTTTGTTAAGATGGATTTCGAAATCTAATTCATTAAAAAATTGGTAGAAGTTGGCTAAACCCTAATTGATTCCTAGCAGAACCGATAAAAAAATCATAATAAAAGAGTTAAAAAAAGAAAAATCAAATTGATAAACTTAAAAACTTCATTGCGTTGTATAAAACTTCATTAATGCGGACGTTACGCTATTAGGGTCCTTATTTTTGTTCCTTTAACTTTAGATTTTAACGTAGAATTTTTTTTTGAGGTCAAAGTATTTTTATCATTCTAAATTTTTTATATTGAAAATTAATTAGATAATGACTCATGGCTAAAACAACTAAATTAAAATTGGAAATTAGACAAAAAAAAAATTGAATTGATAGTTCATTTAGTTATATATATATATATATATATATATATATATATATATATATATATATATATATATATATATTAAATTTTAAAACTTAGGATTTTTGAAAAAACGCAAAATCAAAACTCAAAAAGAAAAATATATATTTAATGACTTCATTTAACTTACAAGTTAACTGTGTTATAATTTCACGACCCGATTTATTTTGGTAGATCTAAATGGGTCATCTCAACGGGTTTTGCCTATTCTAACAACACTATATATAGAGTGTCTCTAGCACGCTATTTTCATATTGTTTACACATTATTCATGCATGTCATTTGTGCTTGAGCTCCTTTTGAATCGACTTTCCATAATATCATGGCTAACAAAGTGAATGAACATGATCAAACAGTGAATTTGATTGAGAAGTGCCAAGTTGGTCCTCCACCAGGGTCAGTTCCTTCTCCAAACTCTATTCCACTTTCTTTCTTTGACCTTCCATGGCTATGTTGTCCTATAACATGTAAACGCATTTTCTTCTATGACTTTCCTTACCCCAAAACACAGTTCGTCGAAAAAGTGCTTCCAAATCTCAAACACTCCCTTTCTCTTACACTCAAACACTTTTTTCCTTTCTCTTCCAACATAATTTTCCCTCCAAAGCCACAAAGCCCTCACATCCTTTACTCTGAAGGTGACACTCTTTCCTTTATTGTTGCTGAGTCCACAACAAATTTCAACAACCTCATATCTCATGCACCAAAAGATGCCACGATCTTGGATCCTTTTGTTCCTACTTTGCCCTCACCACGTGCCTTACAAGATGGTACCCTGTTGATCTCTCCTGTGGCTATCCAAGTCACTGTCCTTCCAAATTCTGGTTTCACTATATGCGTGACTTTTAGCCATATGGTTGGTGATGGAAGAGCCTTTCATAACTTTCTCAAGTTTTGGTCTTCACTTTGTATGTCAAAAAGGGTTACGTCTTCTTTCGACGAGAGCTTACTTTCTTTCCCGATCCTTGCTAGGGACAAAATTGAAGATCCAAATAAGCTTAAGCCTAATTTCTTAGAAGAAATGTGGAATATGTCCTTAAATAGCATAGCTTGGATGGACTCTGTTATTCCATATAATGCTACGAATGACATGGTGAGACAAACTACTGTGTTGAGGCCTGAGCATATTGAGAATTTGAAGAAATTAGTGTCTATGAAGTGCCAAAGCCTTGGTGAAGGGACATCATTACACGTGTCAACGTTTGTGGTGACATGCTCTTTGATTTGGGTTTCTAATGTTATGTTAGGATTGACCCATGTTGGTGTTGAAGAATTTCCCAATGAAGATGAAGAGGTATACTTTTTGTTCTTTGCAGATTGTCGTTACCTTAGTGAATTAAAAATACCCTTAACATACTTCGGGAATTGTTTGGCTGGTGCTTTAGTAGCAATTCAGAAGAGCAAGCTAGTGGGACAAAATGGTATTTTTGAGGCAGCTATTGCTATTGGAAGTAAAATTAGAGATGTTCAATCTGAACCCTACGAAGGTGTTGAAGGATTGATGTCATTAGCTATGATGAAAAATAATGCAGCAATGACTCAACGTGTGTTGGCTGTTACAGGTTCATCAAAGTTTGGTTCATATGAGACCGACTTTGGGTGGGGAAAACCCAAACTGAATGAATTACTTCATGCAAATTATCCAGGAATATTCTCTCTCTCTCCTTGCAGGGACATAGATGATGGAGTTGAAGTTGGAGTTGCACTGGAAACTGATCGTATTGACAAGTTCAATATCATTTTAAACGAGCTCCTTACAAATACTGCAGATCTTCAAGATTAAAAAGACCTCCATTTACGACTATATAAATTTTAAAATAAATTTGGTTGGATACATTGTTGTCACTTTCACTTTATTCTATTTCCTATGTGGCTATATGTGTGTCATTTTGTGTGTTTTCATTACAATATATATCTATGTAATGTTTTACATTTATAATAAGGGAAGGTATGAGGAGCAAATGGAATATTTATACAATGTGTACAATGGAAGTTTAGAGAGTATTAGAGATATAATCATTGGTGTTACTTTTTCCCATTAGCTGAAACTTTTGGGATGAGTGGTATCATGCATGGTATTAGAGCGCTAGATCTGAAAGGTCAAGAATTCAAGCCTCAGTTTAAGCTTTTGGGAAGGTGTTTATTATCGCTAGTACTCGGATGGTTATTCTAGATAGTATGGGAGATGTTCATTTATAACTCAATAGCCCATTGTACACATTGTACAAATAGTTCATTGTCTCCCTAGCAGGATCCATTATAATAATCATTTTAATTAATGTGAACATGTTATAAATATTGTATTTTTCTGTAGCGTAAACTAGCTAGGCCCATAAAATTTTTCATAAAAGTGTTTCCGCTACAAATCAACTTATGAATGTTTGGAGAGAATTACAGCCCCTCTGTTGGGTTTTTTTCTCATTTGTGAGGCACAGACCCAACATTTTGATGGTGTCTCTTACACTCATTGTGCCACAACTCTAATAAGATTTTGGGATCTTTTGAGAGTGAGAGAGTGTAGCCACCAAGTGAGAAAGAAAAAGGAAAAACAGAATTTTCGTTTTTTATCAAAAACAGTAAACTTCAAATGACAGTTTCTCATTCGTTCACTATTGGATCGGCTTGAAATTTGAACTACGTGTTTCTCTCATCTTGTTCTTCATTCTGATCGGTGGAGATGTTGATTAGTGGTTCGCAGTGGGAGAAATTGGCTTCACAAAAGAGAAATTAGGTTTCCTGTTTTTACACAGAGTAACAATTTTTGAACGGCAGTTTCTTATTCTTTCACCGTTGGATCGACGTGAAATTTAAACTGTAAAGTTTTCACATCTTGTTCTTCATTCTAAATGGTGGAGAATTTAATTGGAGGTCTACAAAGAGAGAAATTGGCTTCGACAACAGCTCTGGTTTTTGGGTATATTTCATCTTCTTGTTTCTCATTTGTAAGCTTTGGTGATTTGATGTTTTGGCTGGCTATATGCACGTTTTTGTGCTTTTTTTGAGACTCTCTTGTACCTCATTTGATTATAATGGAGCTATTTCATTGTTCTGGACGACCCGTGGTTTTTACCTTTCTAATGCTTTTATTTGTTAATTATTTATGTTGCCAAATTGGCTTATGAACTCTTCATGTTAGATTTGAATTTATGTTTAAATGCAATTTGAGGTATTTCATATTTATGGTTGCTTTCTTCTATTTATGATATAAAAAATTTAGATTTTTCCACTTTTGGCTATGGTTGAGTAATTGGTGACACTTGAGTTGTCAAACTCAGCGGTTGATTGAAAATCGGGAATTGTTGATTGATTTGGATCCCTCTAAAGCTAGTCTTTCCATAGGAGTTGACTAGGACTTGAGGAATCAAGTTGATTAGTCTACTTGACTTTCCTTTATTTAGTAAGGGTTAACTAAGTGGGAGCAATAACAATTCTCATCACACCTGATAAGGATAACTAGGATGGGATTTCCAGTTCTCATACCTTGCTAAGAGCTTTATTAGTTATTATTTTATTTCTTGCAATTTACTTTCCTTGTTCCCTATTTCAAAAACCCCAAAAATATACATTTTTTTCATAACCAATAATAAATACACCTCCCTGCAATTCCTTGAGAAGACGATCCGAGGTTTAAATACTTCGGTTATTAATTTTATTAAGGGTTTATTACTTGTGACAACCAAAACTTTTGTACGAAAGGATTCTCTATTAGTTTAGAAGCTATACTTAAAACGTGATTATTTTTATAAAAATTCTTTACCGACATAAAATCCAATCGTCAAGGCTTTAGCAATTCTGGGTGCCGCTGATTATGTTGCTGGGTGCCGCACGGCTATTGGGTTCTGCGGTTCTGCCTCGTGGAGTTCAGGCCTTCGGGGTTCTGCAGTTCAGTCTTGATCTCTTGGACTCTTCACTCTTGTGGTCTTGCTCTTGTCTCTTGGTACAGTACATACATAATACATTCATGAATTATTGTTATTTGTTAATTGGTTTTTGGTTAATTGTCTCTTGGAGTCTTGAGTTCTGCAATTCAGTTCTATTTATATAATTGCTTTTGGTTTTCTTAATCTGGTTGTTAATTGTTTTGTGTATTGACATATTTTGAGTTAGAAATTTAGGATATTATTAGTTATTTAGTTCATTAGTTGTTGCTGATGGAATTTAGAAATCAATTTAAATGACACATGTTTGCCAATTTTGTATTTATAATTTTATAATATATTTTTAAATTTGTATAGAATTGTGAATTATTTATATTAGTCAATTAACTTAGGTTTATAATTTTATTCTATTAGTAATGGAGAAATATTTTAAAAGAACGTCATTATTAGAGGTTGGATCCCAAAACAATTCGTCGACCTCTTCTAACAAAAGAAGATTTTTAGAATTCGAAGTAGAAAGTTTTATAGTAGATCCAAGACAACGACCAATGATATCAAGTTATCATCCAAGTGACAAAGACAAAGTTAGGTGTGCATATTTGCAAAAAGGTCCTTGACAACCAAGGACTCATGATTTTCCGCAAACTGCTTGTTGTTCTTCTTTTCGAAGATTTAATTCAAATTGGTTTGATGACTATGGCAACTGGTTAAAATATAGTATATCAAAAAATGCTATTTTTTGTCTTTGTTATTATCTTATGAAACTTGAGACTGAAGGTGGTGATGCTTTTGTAAATAATGTCTTTTCAAATTGAAAAAAAAAAGAGAGACTACAAATTCATGTTGGGATTCATGATAGTGCTCATAATCAAGCTTGGAGAAAATGTGAAGCACTTATGAAACCAAAACAACACATTAGTGCTGCTATTGAAAAACAATCTGATTCACTTGACAGCCACAATTGATTGTATTAGATTTTTTTTGCGACAAGAATTAGCCTTTCGTGGTAACGATGAGACAGATGATTTTGTTAATCAAGAAAATCTTTTGGAACTTCTAAACTTTCTTGCGCAACATAATGAAGAGATTGATCGTGCTTTCAAAAATGCTCGTGAAAATCTTAAACTAAGAGCACCTTCAATTCAAAAAGATATTGTAAGAGCTGCAGCAAGTGAGACGACAAAAGTTATTGTTAATGATCTTGGGGATGAATTATTTGCTGTTTTAATTTGATTGATGAAGCCCGCGATATTTCTATTAAAGAGCAAATGTTAGTTTGTTTAAGGTATGTGAACAAAGCAAGGCAAGTTAGAGAGCATTTTCTTGGTCTTGTTCATGTTTCTAATATCAATGCTTTATCTCTAAAATTAGTATTGGAATCACTATTAGAAACATATAACTTAAGTTTATCAAAAATACATGGACAAGGATATGATGGTGCAAGTAATATGTAAGGAGAATTTAATGGTTTGAAAACTTTGATATTGAAAGAAAATTCTTATACTTTCTATGTGCATTGCTTAGCCCACTAACTTCAGTTAGCTCTTGTAATGGTTGCAAAAAAACAAGTTGAAGTCGCTTTGCTTTTTAATTTGTTAACCAATTTGTGCAATGTTGTTGGAGTTTCATGTAAACGAAGAGATATGCTTCGTGATAGTCAGATGATCAAGACAATTGAAGCATTATAAAGTGGAGAAATTTCTGGTGGACGTGGTTCAAGAAATGACTTTAAAGAGAGCTGGAGATACTAAATGGGTTTACACTATGGAACTATACTTAGATTAATTTCCTTGTTTCCTTCTGTGGTCAATGTTCTTGAATATGTTGAGGAAGATGGAAATAATTCAGAACAAAGAGCTGAAGCATGTCATTTATTGAATGTCATTCAATCCTTTGAATTCATTTTTAACTTGCACTTGATGAAAAGTATCTTGGGAGTTACTAATGAGTTATCTCAAGCATTACAAAGGAATGATCAAGACATTGTAAATGCTATGGCATTGGTTAACGTGTCTAAGCAACGGTTGCAAAATATAAGAGATGATGGTTGGTCTCTTTTACTTGATGAAGTCTCGTTGTTTTGTGACAAACATAATATTACTGTTCCAAAAATGGATGATATATTTGTGTTACAAGGAAGATCAAGACGTAAAGCTCAAAAGATCTCAAACTTGCATCATTTTTAAGTTGAGATATTCTATCAAGTAGTTGATAGACAACTTCAAGAACTCAACAATCGTTTTACCGAGGTGAATACTGAATTGCTTCTTTGTATAGCTTGTTTGAATCCAAGACACTCATTTTTTGCGTTTGATAAGGAGAAGTTGATCCAGTTAGCTCAATTCTATCCATTAGAATTTTCTTTCACTCAACTTTTGGCGCTTGATAGTCAACTAGAGAACTTCATATTAGATGTGCGTTCTGATGATCAATTCTCAAACTTAAAGGGAATTGGTGCTCTTTCTGAAAAATTGGTTGAGACTCGAAAAAATATTGTTTATCCATTAGTGTTTCTTCTTTTGAAGTTAGCTTTAGTTTTGCCTGTAGCAACTGTATCAGTTGAAAGGACTTTTTTTGCTCTGAACATCATAAAGAGCCGGGTTCATAACCGTATGGGAGATAAATTTTTAAATGATTATTTAGTCACATATATAGAAAGAGAGATATTTAATTGTATTGACAATGAAAAGATTATTCAATTTTTTCAAAATATAAAGCTTAGAAGAATAAAATTTTAAATTATTTGTAATTATTTTAAATTATTATTTTATTTTTTAATTTGTTAGTTAAATAATTTGAGGAGTAATCATATTTTATAATATCATATTACAATTATAAAAATTATTATTATATTATATATATTTTGCCCCACAGACAAAATTTTCTAGATCCGTCACTGATTATAATATATTTGGAATTTTTAACAAAATAAGTTTTTGTTACAAAATACATGTATAATTTAATCATCGTATATTTTTTTATAAATATATGTGTAGTTTAACTTATTTTTAATGTGTATTTTATATTTTAATATATATCCTATATTAATAATTAATTTTATTAACTAATTTTAATATACACCTAAGATAGTTAATATTTTATTAGTCTACGAATCGTGCATCAGGGACGGACTCAAGGGGCCGAGTAGTGGCCTTGGCTCTCCCAACAAATTTTAAAAGCTCATATACTATTATAATAGATGTATTGTATAGAGTAAAATTTAATAATGTAGTGATAGTAAAAAGAGTTATTATTCTTTATGTATTAGGGTTTAAATTTTTCTACATATATTTATATTATTTGTATTTTTTATTTAATTTAGAGTTTTTTTTTACATTTTTTTAAGATTAATTTTAACATTTATAATTATATAAAAAATACTTTAATATTATTTATGATAATATTATTTTTTTTCTAATTTTATTTAGTTGTTTCTTTTTTATTATTTTTTAATTAATTTTTATCCCTATTATTATATAAAAATACTTTAATATATTTTAAATTCACATGACAAAATTGTTAGTGCAATTAACTTATATTATTTTATGTTATATTTTTTAAAAATATAAAATATAAAAATATAATTTACTGTTACATAAATACTTAATAAAATAAATTAATTAATAAAATATTTAAAAATATATAATTTTATATTTTATTAGATGTAAAATTATAAAAAAATTATAAAAATTGAGATAATTTTTTTATTTGACAAGTATTTATTAATTTTTTAATAAAAAAATTAATTATAATTATATCTATTATTAAATATATAGTATTATATTTGATTATACAAGATTTTAATTTTCAGCCCCTCCACTCTTAGATTCCTGGATCCGTCCCTGCGTGCATATAATTATAAGATATGAAATTTTCACAGGAAATTAAATTAGTGATTCTAAATATTTTTAGTCTAACATATAGAAGAATTTGTTAAAATATTAATTTAGTGAATATCTCACAAACAGTAATAAAGAAGTGCAAATTTAGATATGGAATTTAAATTCTACTCAAAAGTCTCAAACCGATCTATTTGGCAGTTAAAAATATAGAATTAAGATGTTGAACTTCTGGTGAAAAATCGGCTAATTCTTAATTTCAATTTCTTGCCAGGTAAGAAAGACTGTGATTGAGGTCCCCTGCTGACACAAATAGTTGGGTTTCTTTCACAATTGCAATTCTCTCATCAAACCTTAGCCCAAAGGTCTCTTAATAGGCTGATTTTTTTTATAGGAAAATTATTATTGTATTATTTTTTATTATAAAAAAGTAGTGTGTTTTAATTTAGCATAGAAGTAATTATAAATTAAAGGGTTCGATTTGTATATTAAAAAAAATTAATATTAAAACACAAATCAAATGTTCGATTTTGTGTTTTAAAAATTTTAAAAAATTAAAATTTACAAATCAAAGAGTCAGATTTATATAAGTTCATAAATCGGAAGGCCGGTTTTATGTTTTAAAAATTTTTAAAAAGTTAAACTTCACAAATAAGAGGATTAGATTTATATAAATTTACAAATAAGAGGGTTGATTTTGTATTTTAAAAATTTTAAAACAATTAAACTTCACATATTAGAGGGTTAGATTTGTGATTTCTTTATAAAAAAATCGAAAATATTTAATAACAAAAAAAATTTAATCAAAATTAATCAAAACTTGTCTTATTTAACATTTATTAATTGTTACAATTAATAAATATTAAATAAGACAAATTTTAACTTTTTTTTTTGTCTCTCTAATATTACCGAAAAAAAACACCACTATAACTCAATATCAAAATTAAAAAGCACTCTTAATATTCTTTAGAATTCACATGACCCATTTCATAAATTCTTCTATTTAACTCACATTCATTTTTACCGACTAATTATCCCAAATTGGTCTCACAACACAGTAATTAGGCAACAATTGAATTGTTTTCTTCTCAACCGTCATGTAAACATAAAAATTAATAAGGAATAAATGACCATTTGTATCCATAAAAGATAAAAACACTGATATATGTATCTACATTAAATCGAAACTAAACTTGTACCCATGTAAAATGCTCTCTGTGTGACAAAGGTACCCTACGTGGCACTCCAACCCTCCAAAAACAGTGTACTTTTGTCACACAGAAGACATCTTGTGTGGATACAAATTTAACTTCGATTTAGTGTGGATACATATATCAGTATTTTCATCTTTTATGGGTACAAATGGTCATTTATTCAATTAAGAAGCCATGCAATTACACGTTAGAGTGATCATCATCAGTTAGTTAACACTTTTTTAGTTTTGTTTATAATATAACATTATTGGAGTGTTTCTCATCAAACCTTCAATCTAGACACCTATTCAATGTTCTCATTCTTTTAGCAAAGCACACTTTGTAATTGATTTTAATTCCCTTTAGGCCTTGAATAATGAAAAAAGCCTTCTGGGTTTTGGTAGGTTTTAGCTAAAGTTTCAAGCTTTATTGTTTGTTGTCTTTGAATAATATAGTAATTAATCAATGGAAGGAAGTGATACATACAGAGCAAGCAATACTTCAAGAACAAGAAGTTCAACACTTTGGAGAAACAGAACAGCCAGAGAGGTTTTCTCTAATGAAAGAGAAGAAGATGATGAAGAAGCTCTTAAATGGGCCTCACTTGAGAAGTTACCAACATATAATCGTTTGAGAAAGGGGTTATTAACCACATCTAGAGGTGTGGCTAATGAGATTGACATCACTGAACTTGGGTTCCAAGATAGGCAGAAGCTTCTAGATAGATTGATCAAGGTTACTGAAGAGGATAATGATAAGTTCTTGTTGAAGCTCCGAGAAAGAATTGATAGGTAATTTTGCAAAATCTCTACTCTTTTTTGTTCTAATAATCTTTTAAGGACATGAAACTATTGCATACAATTTTTCCAATTTCCCCTGTTTTCTCTAATTGGAAAGGATAATAGGTATATTCTAAAGAGAGTTAAGTGCAAATTCCTTTTGGGTATGTATTCAATTTGGTCCTCTAAATTAATTTGCATGGGAGGTGTAAATTAGTCTTATTTTTTCTCTTTGCATGTTTTTTCATCATGATTCTTATTTTTTACTCTTAAATTTATTAGAAATAATATTTGCACAATTTTTTTATATATTTTTATACTTTTTTTATAATTTTAAAAAATTATCTTCTTTTACTTTTTATCAACAATTTTTATTATTAAAAATAAAAAATATACAAAAAAAGATGTATATTAATTAGAATAAAAAAATATTTAATTATTAGTTAATTTTTTTATTTCTTTATCTATAGTTTTTTTCTATCATTTACCTTCATACTGAATATGGTCTAATTTTTATGCTAAAAATTATAGATTATCATGGAATAGATATTATGGAATGGATTAATAAAAAGATATTTGCATATGTAGTAAGTAATTATCTCATAATGTTTTATTATTTCTCCCTTTTTTGGTTGACTATTTCCTCTCTCCCTTTGTCATGTCTTTTCTTTTTTCATAATTTTTTTTGTTTGCTTGTTATATGTGTTATTTATTTTAGAGTTGGAATTGACATTCCAACAATTGAAGTTCGATTTGAGCACCTAAATGTTGAGGCTGAAGCTTATGTGGGGAGTAGAGCTATGCCTACTTTCATAAACTTTGCTACTAATCTAGTTGAGGTAAGACTTGTTAGGAAGATTAATTAATGTTGTGTTTTTTTTTATTTAATTAATTATTTTCTTAAGTGTTTCTTATGTCAAGAAATTAGTCACACATTAATCTTTAATAATTATCACTTGTGTGTTGTAGAGTGTTTTGACTTTTTTCCACATTCTCCCAAGCAAAAAGAAACAAGTGACTATCCTCAAAGATGTTAGTGGAATAATTAAACCTCGTAGGATGACATTGCTTCTTGGTCCTCCAAGTTCTGGAAAAACCACTCTACTTCTAGCTTTATCAGGAAAACTTGACCCAAGTCTCAAGGTAAAAATTAAGATTGTGTTTAGTTTGTATTTTTATTTTTTATATATATTTAAAATTTTATAAAAAATAAAATTTAAAAATTAAAATTATACTTTTTTTTTATAAATTTTTAAAAATAGAAAATATTAAAATAAAAACAAAACATAAAAATACGGACCAGACGTATCTTATCATTTTATTCTTCAATACATGCATTGAAGTGTTGGAGAAGTACTATATATATATGTTCAGTTTTAAGAAATTTAATTTATTTAGAAGAGATTAATAAATTCATATGAATATTGTTGGTTTCATGTAGTCCCAACTAATTGGACAAGCCCTAGTTGTTGTTTCTAGTAAATAAATTGAATTATCTAAATTAATTTAAAATTCTATTTATATACTGTAGTAAAATTAGTCATTAAAATTAATTATCAATATATTTGTTTATAAATACATAAGTGATTTAATTTATCTTTAATGTGTATTTATATTCTAATATATATTTTATATTAGTAATGTTTTTAATGACTAATTTTAATGTATACATAACATAGTCGAAATTAATTTATGGTTTAATTTTCTAGTAATTGTATGGACTAAGTTCTTTATTAAGCACTAATGCTCCAAAATTAAACCAAAATCCTTTGTAAAGGGTTTAGTTAAACATGTTATAAGAAAAGTAATATTTTGATTAATTTTTTCCCATCTAATTTTGGATGCCTATTATTAAATTTGGTCTAAAGGTATCTGGAAAAGTGAGTTATAATGGGCATGAAATGAATGAGTTTGTACCTCAAAGAACTGCTGCATATATTAGTCAATATGATGTTCATATTGGAGAAATGACTGTTAGAGAAACGTTGACTTTCTCAGCAAGGTGCCAAGGAGTTGGATCCCGTTATGGTTAGTTAATTTTAATTTGTAACCCGTTGTTTGTTTCTTCATCACATTAATTTTGTAGGGAGCTACTAAAAAAAATACCAAAAATATCTTTTTATAAAGATGTTTTATATAAAAGTGTAATTTATTTATTTAGTCACATTTTAAATAAAAACAACACTTTCACAATATATAAAATTTAACCCTACAATTCATCATCCAAAAATTAAAAAGAAGAATTTTCACATGAAGATAATTATAAAATCTTCATTGAAGTATCTACCAATTTTTTAACTACTTGTGTTTACTAAGTGTTTTGCAATAATAGAAAATACAGAAATAAAAACGAAAATAAGATTAAAAAATATGTCTTTATTTCTATTTTATTATCTCCAATTTTTAGGGTAAAAAAAAAGGACAAATTTAATTTCAAAATAAAAACATTTTATTTTTTTCTTTTTTTTATGTCATTCTCGAAATATATTTTTTATTTTTCAATATCTTTGTATTTGTCGCAAGACAATTAGTGTATATATATATATATATATATATATATATATATATATAATATAACTGGTTGTAACTTTTTGTGATCCACATTTGATAGACTTGCTATCTGAGTTGTCTAGAAGAGAGAAAGAAGCAAAGATTAAACCTGATGTTGATATTGATGTTTACATGAAGGTAAGAAAGAATCTATTACATAAAAAGAAATTTTTATATGAAATTAATGGATATAACATATACTTGGCATTTGGTTCTTCTAATAAACTAGGCAACTGCAACCGGAGGACACGAGGCAAGCTTAGTAACAGATTATGTACTAAAGGTAATAAGTAATAACACTAGAAATAGGAAAAGTTAAAAAAATTTGATGATTGGTTTGTTTGTGAAATTGTTTTTGTTTTACTATTCTAAAATAAAGGTAAATAATATTTTTTTTTTACCTTTTTTTATCTTAATAAAATGTAAAAAATTGAAAATAAAAATATAAATAAAATTTTCAATCCCGTTGTGTATAACAAATAATGTATTTTTGACACTAGTGTTTTTTAACAATTTAGTAATATTAGAGATTTAAAAAAAAATCAGAACCGGTCTTATTTAGTATTTATTAATTATAATAATAATTAATGCGATTATTTTTGGCTAATTTATCTATTTTTATTATATAAAAGTTGATATCAGCTTCTTATAGAATAAGTTTAAGTCATATTTCTCTTCTAATGATGCCACATCAGCAATTTTGATGATTTGACAAAACTTAAAAATCAACCAATCATCTTTTAGCAAAATATTTTTAAAAAAATTAAAAGAAAAACTCTTATTTATTATTATTCATTAAAACATAAGGTACTAATTAAATACAATAAATATACAATAAAAATGTCATAATAATAATTATAAAAATTTCAGTTTCAAATATTGAAATTCTACAATTTATACATGTTAATAATATATCTATCTTACTCTTTCAAATAAGTTTAAATTTGACATATTTTCTTACTAAATACCTTCGAATATATCATGATTATAAAATTAATTCAAAATTTTATATTATATTTTTGATATTTTTTATTCTCACTTATTTTTCTAAACAAAAATATATTCAAATTTGACACATCTCTTTACTATGTATATTTAAATATATTATGCTTATAAAATTAATATATTATATTTTTTGTATTTTTCATTCTTATTTTTTTTTCTTTAATTATTTGCAAGGCAAACAACACCATATATATAAGAAGACAAAGGATGACAAACTAAAGTAAATAGAAGTAACAAATGAAGATATAATTTTATACAACTCTAATATAAAAGGCCTGTGCCTTTTTTAAAAATAAATAAATTTAAATTTTTAAACTAATAAACTATATTTTAATTTATATTAAATAAAAATAACAAATAAAAATATAATTTTATACAACTCTAATATAAAAGGTTTGTATCTTTTTTAAAAATAAATAAATTCAATTTTTTAAACTAATAAACTATATTTTAATTTATATTATTTTTAGTTGAATAATTATATAGAATTATATACAAATTATCAAAAAAATATTCTGTAAAATAGTTTTAATATAAATAATTTAAATTTAATATTAATTTATATATTATCTAATCAATCTCTAAATAATATAACACTTTTAAAACACACTATATAATATAATTTAATAATCTCTCCGCGCATCGCGCACTCTAGTTATTTTTAGTTACCAATCATTTTTATAAGGAAAGTGATAGATAAATAATGACTATTTTGAACAACATAAACAACCACCAATCAAATAAAAATATACTACACCTTTAAATTATCCACCTAAATATTAATATTAAAATAATCATCCGTATATCTAGCAAAATGAATATTCGATATATCTATTGTTCACATTGTTTAGTATTTTCATTGTCTACCTATATTTTTCCTTTTTATGATTCAATACTATAAAGTATAAACTACAAGGTTATGAATGCAGATTTTGGGTTTGGATATCTGTGCCGATACAATTGTAGGGAACGGGATGTTGCGCGGTATATCGGGAGGACAACGAAAACGAGTTACAACGGGAGAAATGCTAGTTGGACCAACAAATGCTCTGTTCATGGATGAAATCTCAACTGGTTTGGATAGTTCCACAACTTTTCAGATTGTGAACTCTTTAAAGCAATATGTTCACATTCTTAACGGAACTGCGTTGATCTCTTTGCTACAACCGGCACCGGAGACTTACGAACTTTTCGATGACATTGTTTTAATCTCTGATGGTGAAATTGTCTACCAAGGACCCCGTGAACATGTTCTTGATTTTTTTGAGTACGTGGGGTTTAAGTGCCCTGAGAGAAAAGCTGTTGCTGATTTCCTTCAAGAGGTAAGTCAAATGAATTATCTATTTTGGTTACTTTTATCTAATAATTAGCCCAATATTTGGCATTCATATCTTTCATAATAAAAAAAATGCTAGTTCTTTAAAGTGATTAAATCTCTAAAATTTACGTCATGCGTCGATTTAATTTCTAAAGTTTCCATTGTACTATTATTGTCCTTGAGATTGATTTATGGACACTATAGTGGTTCGTCAACTCCTCAACGAACCGAGTGATAAATTGGTACACCAATACTACGCTGGACACTAGTGAAATAATGTTGTTTCTTGTTTGTTTTTGACGTCCAATGTCCAATGATATATGTTGGCATTTAGAACAGTTTTTGCATTTATAAAAGGTGATACTACAATGAAGATTTTATAATTGTCTTCGTGTGAATATATTTTTTTTTTTACTTTTGAACGATGGATTGTATGGTTAGATTTTGATATTTATAAAAGTGTTGTTTTTGTTTAAAGTATGGCTAAATAAATAAACCACACTTTTAAACAAAACATTTTCATGAGAAGATATTTTTGCCATCTTCATTTAAGTAGTTCCCTTTATAAAATAGTGTCGCTTTTACTTTCGTTAGAGGCCAAAAGCAAACTACCTTGCTTTACCAGTATCTCAAGCGTGGCTCAGTTTGCTGAGTCATTATCGAAAAGGGGTCGAAGGACTCGTATAATAACCGAAAATCAATTTTAGAGACAATATTAATAATACAATTGGTATCTCAAAGACTAATAAATCAGTATATGGCGTGAATCTCAATAACTATTCTAGAGATTTAGTCTATTTTAAGTAAATTAGGTCTTGAAATCTTATCTATTATTTCTAAATTATGAAATAATTACCAAAAAGTCTTTATATATCTAAGTTATATATCATTTGTTATAGGTAACTTCTAAAAAAGATCAAGAACAATATTGGGCACGCAAAGATCAACCTTACAGATTCATAACCATTACTGAATTCGTGGAAGCGTTTCAGTCGTTCCACGTCGGCAGAAGAATGGGGGATGAGCTTGCAACTCCATTTGACAAGTCTTTGAATCACCCAGCTGCATTGACAACTAACAAGTATGGCATCAGCAAGAAGGAGTTGTTAAAGGCTAATTTTTCAAGAGAGTATTTGCTTATGAAAAGGAACTCTTTTGTTTACATCTTCAAGTTATTCCAGGTGATCACTTCAATTTACTTTATATGAATGAATCAATAGTTTGGATTTCACTTTTATTTTTTTTAAATGTTAAAATGTTTGGTTTTACTATACGCTATGAGAGAGGTGGCAAATAGCTTAGCAGCGGTTTGTGAAATCGCTGCACTATGTTAGTATGTTAGTTTTGTGGCTGTTTTAGCGGCTAATCTAGTGTAGTGTTAGTTTTATGGCTGTTTTAGCGGTTTATAAAATATTTTATATAGTTGTGCAATTATTCGTTTTTTAAATAATCATTCACATGATTAATAAAAAAATTATTTTTACCGATATAACATTACGTAATTAAATGCATGTGCAATTTTATTTTTTACTAACAGTGCATCTAATAAAAAATTCTTTTCATTACATGTTGTAGTCTGTGTACCAAAATCTTAGAAATGATTTTATAGAAAATACTACTAAGGCTGATTGGTCTAATGTGCTTCATAGTGTTAGCATTTCTAATTTTCGGAATAAGGCAGATATTTGTATGATTGAAAGCTTTCAACAATTTACCTCCTGAAAAGAAACTCTTGACTGCACTAATTACATCCTTCTGAATTAGCTCCCAATAAAATTGAAAAAACTTTCCTGTAAACCCATCATCTCCCGGAGCTGAAAATGGATTAATAGAAAACACTGCTGCTTTAATTTCACTATCTGTTACTGTTCTAGTGAGCATTCGGTTTGTGCGAGCATCTACCTTCGTAGGAATTTCTTCTAAAATTTCCGTAGGTTCCCTTGGGTTGTCAGAAGTAAATAGATTAACAAAATATTCCTGAGCTACAGCCGCAATACCTTGTTGATCAGAGGCCACATTACCACTGTCATCTACAACATGTAATGAATCAGGTGATAAGTGATACTCAGAGCGCTTTTATTAGAGGAAGATTGATTAGCGATAATATTTTAATTGCGCATGAGTTTATGCATTTTCTGAAGAATAAGAGTTATGGAGACTATGAATTGGCTCTAAAACTTGATATGAGCAAGGCTTATGACAGGGTTGAGTGGACTTTTGTGTGGGAGATTATGAGCAAGATGGGATTTTGCAAAAAGTGGATGGATTGGATCAAAGAGTGTGTGACAACGGTTTCTTACTCTGTTACTGTGGAAGGTCAACCTCATGGTTTTTTTAAACCATGTAGAGGATTACGTCAGGGTGATCCTCTCTCCCCCTATCTATTTTTGTTCTGTGCAGAGGGTTTTTCCCGTCTACTCCACAGAGGAGAACGGAGGCTAGAATTTTCTGGTTTGAGACTGAACCCCAGATGCCCTAAGGTCAGTCATTTATTCTTTGCAGATGATTCTATTTTGTTCAGTAAGGCGACAATGAAAGATTGCGAAAGTTTACTAAAGTTGTTTAGAGACTATGAAGAAGTGAGTGGTCAGGTGATAAATTTAGATAAGTCTTCTGTTTTTTTTAGCAAGAACACTCCCCTATCAGTCCGTGATCAGCTAGCTGTCCTGTTGTCTATACCACATGTTGGCTGCCAGAACAAGTATTTAGGCCTTCCAGCAGTGGTCAATAGATCAAAAAAAGAGACATTTAACTTCGTCAAAGACAAGGTTTTGCAAAAACTACAGCATTGGAAGCGAGCTTTGCTGTCAGCTAGTGGCAGAGAGGTTTTAATAAAAGCAGTGGCAACTGCAGTGCCTCTATACACACTGAGCTGCTTTAAACTCCCCGAGACACTATTAGAGGACATCCAAAAGTCAATAATGCAATTTTTCTGGGGCCAAAAGAACGCAGAGAGGAAGATGCAGTGGATTAATTGGCGGATTGCTTGTAGACCAAAGAACCAAGGTGGTCTGAATTTTAAGGATCTCAGGGCTTTTAACTTGGCAATGTTAGGAAAACAGGGATGGAGGCTGATCTCTCGACCTCACTCTCTAATTTACAAGGTCTATCAAAGCAGATATTTTAAATTTTCAACCTTTCTACGCGCAGAAACAGGTAATAATCCATCTTGGGGCTGGAAAAGTGTTCTGGAAGGTAGAAAAGTTTTGGAGAAAGGCATTTTTTGGAAGATTGGACGGGGACATTCAGTTAAAATCTTAGAGGACAACTGGATAAAGCAAATTCAACCAAATGAAATTCAAATTATCAACCATTCACACAATCACCCGATTTGGGTTTCTGAACTACTCCTACCAGATCAAAATTGGAATCAAGAGCTAATCACCTCAACATTCACACAAAAAGTAGCGCAGGCAATCATGAACACAGGCATCAGAACAACAGAAGATATCGTTACCTGGAGTAAAGAGAAGAATGAATGCTACTCGGTTGCCTCTGGATATACGTTGGCCTTTCAGTTCTACCATGCACCAGTTGAATTTTTGCCAGAACAACGTAGAAGAAGAGAAGTCTGGAGTTCAATTTGGAAGTTAAAATGCCAGCCCAAAATTAAAATGTTTCTATGGAAAGTAATGCATGAAGGCTTACCAGTTAAAGAAAGATTGCACTCTAGAATCCAAATGGTGAACCCAATCTGTAATCGTTGTGATGCTACAGTAGAATCAATTCTCCATTGTCTCACCCAGTGTCCGGAATCAGAGAATGCTTGGAAAATAGCAAACCTTCCCTGGACAAACCAAGAAACAGAAACATGGAGATGGTGGTTATGGCTCCAAGAACAACTCAAAGAGTGTAGGCAGATGCAAAAAGAAACTCATTTGGCAGCAATACTAACCTGGCAGATTTGGAAGATGAGGAACTTGAGAATTTTTGAAGCCAAAGTCATTTCTCCTCAAGAAGTAGTAGCTATTGCAAGATCCGAAACTTTGGAAGCAGTGACTCACCTCCATTGATGAAGCTCCAAGAACGACACTCCTTCTCCAAAAACTCTTCCTTTTTCACTTTACCCTTTTCAAGTTCTATGTCTTAATGAGGAGATAACATCTAATACTTTTACTTAGTTGGGGAATTCCCATTTCTCTGTTGCTGTAAGCCCAAAATAGACCTTTTATTTTATTACACCAATAAAATTTGTCTTTTAGAAAAAAAAAATAAAAAATAAAAAATAAAAAATTCTTTTGATAACATTATATAAATTTGTTACGATAAATATAATTTAACAAAAGATTGTAATATGTCTCATCTTATAATAGCAATGAATATGTTGCACACTAGCATTTGATCTATCGTATAAGTATTTTAACTTATTACAAGGATTAAAATAATAAAAATTTTATTAGGACCAAAATAAAATTCACTAATTTTATATAACTAAAACTTATTTAAGTTTTGATTGTATATATGATTATTTGGCATTCATGTTAACTCTTTCTCCTTCTTCTTCTTTTTTTTTTTTTTTTTTTTTGGGCAGCTTACTCTCATTGCCATAATTGAAATGACACTGTTCCTACGAACTAAGATGCATCGAGAATCAGTTTATGATGGAATTGTTTATTCCGGTGCTCTATTTTTCTCAGTAGTAATGATTATGTTCAATGGAATGGCTGAGATTTCAATGACCATTGCAAAGCTTCCTGTGTACTACAAGCAACGGGATAATCTATTCTACCCTCCATGGGCATGTGCTATACCTAATTGGATCCTTAGGATCCCACTTTCACTTTTGGAAGTTGCTGATTGGATAATTCTCACATATTATGTCATTGGATATGATCCAAATGTTTGTAGGTAAAAAGCTATCAACAAAGTAGGCATTATTAATTACTTAGATAATACTATGGTAAAAAATAAAATTTTAATAAAAAATAAAAATGATATTTTTTAATAAAAAAATTTACCAAAAAATATTTATCATATATAATAACATTTTTTTTTAAATTTAAAAAAATTATTCATTCTTCACTCAATTTTACTCTTCATAAAAAAATTCTCCTATTATTTTTTCAAAAATATTTAATAAAAAAAAAATTAGCCAAAAACAGTCATAAATTGTCTTATTTAGCATTTATTAATTGTTGCAACAATTAGTGAATACTAAATAAGATAAGTTCTGGCTGTTTTTTTTGTCTGTCTAGCATTACCCTATTTTTATTGGAACATTGTGAATCCAAAAGTGGAGCTTTCTAGGAAAGATCCGGCTCATAGAGAAGAAGGAGGCAATGACCTCCCAAACTTCTTTTTTATATATATATAATTATATATAAATTTTAGTATAATCTTTTTAGAATTTTAATTTTAATTTGTTTTATTATGACATTATTTTTTATTCTTTCTGAAATTTAACCTAACTCTGTCACGTGTGGATCAATATTGGATAAAATAGTAGTCTGATAGTAATTTAGCGAAACAAAAAGATAAATATTTTTTTATTTGCACATATTTTATCTACTTTTTTCTCTCTTTTTTTGTCTCTGGTAACAAACACTCTTTTTTGTTCTTATTTGCTTTGTAGCTATAGTGTAGTGTAACTTATGGTGTGATGAGGCTTCATTATGTTGTTTATGCAGATTCTTGAAGCAATACCTGGTGCTATTTCTGACAAGCCAAATGGCTTCTAGTTTATTCCGAGCAATCGCCGCAATAGGCAGGAATCTGATCGTCGCAAACACATTTGGATCATTGGCACTTCTTGCTTTTTTTGTATTGGGAGGCTTTGTTCTTTCAAGAAGTAAGTTTAGTTTTACATATTTACTAACATTTTAACATTATTTTTTGAATTTAATTTTGATATTATTATTCTAAAATAATTTTACACGTGTATTTAATTACATAACATTATATTAGTAATTTTTTTTTTATAATAACTACTTGAATAATTATAAAATATATATATATAATTAGATAACTGTATCAGTGTATTAAAATTAAATTCTTATATTTTTACCTTAAATTGTAAATCTTAAATTTTAAACCCTAAATTACCACAGTAATGAGAATTAAAAAGACAACTTACTAATATTAATGGATTAAAAATTTGTTTCATATACTTATACTATTTATATTAATTAGGCACATGAATTCCTTTGGAAAAAAAAGTAGGGTACAAGTATGGCTGGGGATATTATTATATTGTAAAAGTATAAATAAAAAATTGAATCTTAAAATCATAATAACTTAATTGAGTAAAATATTTAAATATACCTAATTAAAAGAACATTGTACTAATTTATTTCATTTGAGCATAAACTTTTTACTTATATATAATTTTTGGAACAGGCTTAAAAGTAATATTTATCATTAATATTTATTTTTAACATGCGAAATTATTTGACATATCAAGATAAGTACTATTATAGTCACCAAAAAGATAAGTACTATTATAATTATTTTAAACCACTATAATTTATAATATTTTACTTAGCTTATATTCACCGGCGAGCCACATATAGTGGCAAAAGGGACGATGACCCCTAATTTTAATTTTTTATATATAAATTATATGTAAATTTTAATTTAGTTTTTTTTTAAATTTTATTTTAGTCTTATTTTATTATGTAAATATTTTTAATTTTTCTCTAATATTTCATCTAATTTCGCCCCTACTTATATTCATGTCGAAATATATGTCATGCACCAGTTCGTTTTTAACAAAATTTTAAAATAAGTGTGTTCCAATATTCATTCTGTATTGAATCGTATCGTAAGTTCAATTTGATACTGATGATTCTTTCATTTGTTTGAGTAATGTAATAGAGGACATCAATGACGGGTGGATTTGGGGTTTTTGGATTTCACCAATGATGTATGCTCAAAATGCTATAATGGTTAATGAATTCCTTGGGAATAGTTGGAACAAGGTGATGGTAATTTCTTCTTGAACTATTATGGTTTAATTATTTTATGAATCTTTATAATTTTACTAAATTTTTAATTAAGTTTTTATATATATATTTTTAAATAAATCTCTATATCATATCAAATTTTATAATTAAATTTCTGTTATGACCAAAATATTAAAATTAATAAAATATTATGTTAAATAAAATAAATATATCTATCACTTAAATAAAAATTTTATTTTATTTAACTGAGTAATCAGCTGATTCCAATACTTTTGATATTATATGAAAATTTAATTAAAAAATATATATAAAAATCTAATTAAAAATTTAATAAAATGATGACAACCACCAAAATAATTAAACCGTAAACTATCAACTAACAATACTATTAGTTTAGAAATGAATTTAATTTGATGCCTAATTCATCATCATTTGCTCTTCAATTATATATAGTTCATCCCAAACTCAAACAAGACACTTGGAGTTCGATCACTAGAGGCTCGTGGATTCTTCACAAAAGCTTATTGGTATTGGATTGGAGTTGGAGCATTAATTGGATTTACATTCATTTTTAACATTGTATACATCCTGGCTCTTACGTACCTCAATTGTGAGTATCTAAATCCTTAATTTCTTTTTAAAAAATTTTGAGAGATAATAGAAAATTAGTTTAAAATAAAATAAATTTATTTTATTTTATATTTTTTAATTAATACTAAAAAAATTATATAATATTATATATAATAAATATATAATTATAAATATTATACATATATAAAATTATAAATAACATTATATTATTATTTCTCTAATATTATCGTTTTTTTATTTAAGATTCTTAATTAGAGTGATACTTTTATTAACATGTAGTCATGTATATGTTTTTTTTTTTTTTTTTTGGAGCAGCATTTGAGAAGCAACAAGCAACAATAATTGATGAGTCTGAGGGCAAAACAAGTAATGGCATAGCTCAAGAAGTTCAATTACCACGCATAGGTATCTACATTATTTAAATTAATCCCTTTGTCAAGAAAAAGGTATTTTTTATGGTTTAACATGCATATTAATTAGTAAATAATTGAAATTAATTAAATTATATCATTTTAAAAGAACTCTATTGTCTTGATAGAAGGCCTTTTTTTAGATTTGAAAATAATTAGCTAGGATAATCATGAAAAGAATTACTTATTATTACTACATTATTATTAAAGTTCTGAAATGATACGGATGTAGTTATATGTTGAATTACGAGCGATAAATTTTTTAAAGATGACCTAAACTATGTGCTATACATTGTTATTATTAGCTTTTACAAAACATCGATGACATTTTTATCTTTTTATAATTAAAATAATATTATTTTTATAAAATATCAGTGACATTTTATTTTTTATAATTAAAATAATATTTTTTTTATAAAACATTAATGACGTTTTATCTTTTGATAATTAAAAAATATTTTGTTATAAAACATTATCGACATTTTATACTACCATCATAATAATATAAAACACCAAAATAATTAAATATTTTTGTATTTTATATTAAAATTATTCATATGTAAAAATTTTAGCCTTTAAATGTTGACAAACTTTTGAATCGCCTTGTAGAAAGTTCAACAAGAGTTAGTATTTCAAGCAATAGCAGCAATAATGGGAAGAAAAAAGGCATGGTTCTTCCTTTTGAGCCACATTCTATTACCTTTGACCAAATTGTATACTCCGTTGATATGCCTCAGGTAATAAGCGACTTTCAAATTTGTATTTAAAAATTGGATTCTAAACAATGTTGTTAAGGCAAGTTTGGTTAATTTTTTTTTTTGTTTTGTTTTATACTACCCCACCAATTAAATTAATTAGTCCTCTAAAAATAAAATCACAATGTTGACAATTTGCTCCGAAAAAAATATAATGTCCCTTTTTTTTTTTCAATCACAATAATCTTGAATAAGCTTTTGATTGCAAGTTGTTTTCAGTACTCTAGTTCAAAAAATAAGCCCAAAGTCTTCAAATTTTAATTGGCAGGAAATGAAGAATCAAGGTGTGGTAGAAGATAGGTTAGTGCTTCTAAAAGGTGTTAGTGGTGCATTTAGGCCTGGTGTTCTCACAGCTTTGATGGGTGTAAGTGGAGCCGGAAAAACTACTTTGATGGATGTTCTTGCCGGACGGAAAACCAGTGGATATATCGACGGAAGCATAAAAATTTCAGGATATCCTAAGAAGCAAGAAACATTTGCTAGAATTTCAGGTTATTGTGAGCAAACTGATATCCATTCTCCTCATGTTACTGTCTATGAATCCTTACTTTATTCAGCATGGCTTCGTTTACCCATTGAAGTTGATTCCAATACAAGAAAGGTATGCACTTATATGATTTTCGAGTTAATAATAGTCTTTAAAAGATATATATATATATATTTTTTCGTCAATTTAATTTTCCAAAAAATCAAATGCTTCAAATTAATTCTTAAAAAGTACAACAGTAAATCAAATTAGTTTTTCTACTAATTAGATAAGAGGAAGTATAGGGAGCCAATAGAATATTTGTATAATGTGTATAATATGGGTTTAGGGATGTTCGATTCAGTAGGATATCAGATATTTATTATCCCTGGTAACCGGATGGTTATTCTGAATAGTATGGGTATATTGTGTTTGAGAAATTAGTAGTATTTTATTTGGATATTCATTTTTTAACTCATATTAGGCCAAATAAATAGCCCATTATACACATTGTACAAATATTCAATTGACTCTCTAGCGAAATTCATTAGATAATGTGTAGCAAAATAATGATGACATGTGTCATTATCTATTTCATAGATATATTTTCTAAGAATCAGTTTAAGACATTTGAACTTTAGATGACCAAATTGATGTATGCTTAATACTTTAGGAATTATTTTAACTATTAATGCTATCTTTTTTTTTTACTTAATTAATATCTTTTTGTTAAAAATAAAATCAAAGTTTAAGTAACTTTACAAATTATGATAAATGGACGTTGTGAAATTAGAGATTGATGGGTTGTACTTTTTTATCTAGATGTTTATTGAGGAAGTCATGGAGCTTGTGGAATTGAACTTGTTGAGGAACTCGCTAGTTGGATTGGCTGGTGTAAGTGGACTCTCAACTGAACAACGCAAGAGATTAACTATAGCGGTTGAATTAGTGGCTAATCCATCCATAATTTTCATGGATGAGCCTACTTCCGGTTTAGATGCTAGAGCCGCCGCCATTGTTATGAGGACGGTTAGGAATACAGTTGACACCGGAAGAACAGTTGTTTGCACCATCCATCAACCAAGCATCGACATATTTGAAGCTTTCGATGAGGTGTATATAATATATTTATACAGAGATTGCTCGCATAAAGATATTTTTATGCAAAAAATGATAGATAAGATGCAAATACATGTTATATTAAGTATTTTAGTTAAATATATTATATTAAACTCTCCATTATTATTTTCATAGAGGTATAATCGACTTCACGTGAAGTTAATATCTGAGAGCTGTTAGATGATTTAACTAATTTGATTAAATTTTTATCTAACGGCTCTCAAGTATCAACTTCACGTGAAGTCGACTGCACCTGAGTTTTCACCATTTTTATATGACAATATCTTTGATAAGTGTACTTAAAGTTTGATATAATTATTGGAGAGTGCTAGGGGAACAATAAAAATTTTGAACAACATGAACAACCACCAATCAAATGAAAATACACTACACCCTAATTTAATGCTACTAATTAAATTTACTCTTTTAACCTTATTAATTCCCATTGTTTACACATTGTTCAAAATTTTTTTTTGTTACCTATATTTTTTCATAATTATTTTACCTGTCATGTTAGTTATTCTTATTGAAGCGTGGAGGACAAGAAATCTATGTTGGACCGTTGGGTCATCGTTCGAGCCAATTGATCAATTATTTTGAGGTGTGATGATGAAACTTAAATTCACTAATATTTTAGAATTAATTATGTGCACAATTCTTGATTCTAAAAACATCTCTTTTTCTAATATATTTCTATTGTCTAGAGCATTGATGGTGTTAGTAAAATCAAAGATGGTTATAACCCAGCAACTTGGATGTTAGAAGTTACAACTCCAGCACAAGAACTAAATCTAGGTGTTGGTTTTCATGAGATGTACAAAAATTCTGATTTGTACAGGTAAGCATGAGCTTTTTTTTTTCATAATAAATAAAGGGGAATCAAGATTATGAAAAATGCTTAGCATTATTATTATACATTGTTGATGATTCAGGAGGAATAAGAACCTCATAGCAGAATTGGGAAACCCTGCCCCTGCTTCAAAGGATCTATATTTTCAAACTCAATATTCGCAACCGTTTCTGGTTCAATGCCTAGCTTGCTTATGGAAACAACATTGGTCATATTGGCGCAATCCACCGTATACGGCGGTTCGATTTTTTGCCACCGTGCTCATATCCTTCATCTTTGGGACAATATTTTGGAAACTTGGAGACAAATAGTAAGTCAAATGCAAAGAAATATTAAACCTTACTTAGTACTTTAATTTTATAACTATATTAAATGTATACTAAAATTAGTTACTAATGTAGAATTTATATTGAAATATAAAATATATATTAGACTGATTTTGATTTAAAATAGTATTTTTGTTAATCTTATTATTACTTTTTTCTAAAGAAAATATTATTGATTAGACACTAATTTCATTTATTTGGTGACTTGTAGTTCAAGCAGCCAAGATATTTTCAATGCCATGGGTTCAATGTATGTTGCTGTTTTGTTCATAGGAATTCAGAATTCAGCCTCTGTACAACCAGTGGTAGCAATTGAAAGAGTTGTCTTTTATAGAGAAAGAGCTGCCGGAATGTATTCTGCTTTACCTTATGCAATTGCACAGGTAATGTTATCCACATTTTTTAAAAGAATATTATTGCGATAATTAACAAATGCTAAATAAAATAAGTTTTGGCTGTTTTTTTGTCTCCCTAGCATTACCCTATGTATATATATATATATAACTTAATTTTCATACATAACGTAAAAGATTTACATGAAGATTTAATGTTGTATTGTCGTATTAACAAAAATAATTAGTTTTTAAATTTGTAATTTAAAAAATTATTTAAACATATAAATTTAATTAGATGATAATATATATTTTTTTATATGATTAGTACATTAATATTAAATTTGTAAAAAACTCTTAATTTTAACGATTTTTTTGTAATTTTTTTATTTTATATACATTTAATATGACTGATTTTTATTTAGTTAATGATATATTTTGTGTATTTAATTGTTATAATGTGATAAGGTGATTATTTATATAATATTATTTTTATCTAAATATGATAAATAAAAATTGTTAATTAACTTGATAAATTTAACTGAATTACAATCTAATAATTTAATAATTTTTAATTATTATTTTTACGTGAAAAATAACTTCATATCAATAATTATCTTTTAATATTATGTATTTTAAGAATAATTTAAAATTAGTGAGACGTGATTGACTTTTAGTTAGAAATAACTAATGGACACTCATACCAAGGATTGGTAATATGTATTCTACCTATGGATACCTAACTCTACTCAATCCGATCGGATAGGATGGAATATGGGTAGAATTGAGAATTTTATTTTAATTTGTTTACATATAAATTATATATAAATTTTAGTTTAGTCCTCTTTAAAATTTTATTTTAGTCTTATCTTATTGAGTACATATTTTTTACTCCTTCTCTAATATTTCATCTAGTTCCATCCCTGTAGATAAGTTAGGATTGAGAGATTCTCAATCTACAAGTAGAGTAGGATTGAATTTAAAAAATTTTCAATCTGCAGAATTAAGATAAAGTCCAAACCCTATCTTACTCTATCCATTACCAACCTTACTCATATCCTAAAATTTTATAAAAATACCAAGAAAAGACACTTATTTTTTATCTACAACTTTAAAATGAAGAGTGAACTAGTATGTACCAAAACTTTAAATGAATTATTGTGCGTCTCTGTTAACATTTATCTAATAATAATAATAATAATAATAATAATAATAATAATGTGTATGTGATTATATTCAATTTTGTCACAGGTGATGATAGAACTACCTTATATTTTTGCCCAAGCTGTAACATACGGTGTGATAGTATATGCCATGATTGGATTCGAGTGGAATGTGAAGAAACTCTTTTGGTATATATTTTTTATGTATTTCACATTTTGCTACTTCACCTTCTATGGAATGATGGCTGTGGCAGCAACACCAAACCACCATATTGCTTCCATTCTGGCTGCTGCTTTTTATGGAATATGGAACGTCTTTTCAGGATTTGTCATTCCTCGTACAGTAAGTATTTCTAATATCCCAATGGATTAATTAATTAATTCCTTTTTTTAAATCTTTATAAAATTATTAAATATCTTTTTAAGAAAAAATGTGAAAGTAATATTGGTAATATACTAAATTGTTTCTATTCATTAGATATATAATCATTATTGTAACTTCTATTTATTTACTTAAACTTTTGAAATAAATAATTTTATAATATAATATCAAAACTTATATCACTAAAAAAGTTTTGAATTCCACTCTTGTTACTTTAATTCTTCTAAAATGAAAAAAAAAAATTAAAAAGAAAATAGAATCTATTCTTCATACTAAAAAAAATAGAAATAAAGAATTAAAAATCTAATTTTATAGAATATTTAACGTATTGTCTAAGATTTAAGACAAAATAAAAAAATTAATAAAAAAAAATCTAAACTCTGAATCCTAAGTCTATGATAATTAATGGTTATTTTTGTTATCATAATCGAGTTACAAGTCTTATTTTATCACTACTAACTTAATATTAAAAGCAAACAGATATCACAAACTCTAAAATGTTTGTACCATGACAAATAACTCCTAAAACAGAGTATCTTATCTATCTATATATAAATGAATTCAATCATGTATTCATGTGTATAATGATACTTGTTTTTGTTTTTATTATTATTTTTATTTCAGAGGATGCCAGTGTGGTGGAAGTGGTATTGTTGGGTATGTCCTGTGTCATGGACCTTATATGGATTGGTTGCATCACAATTTGGAGACATAACTCATGTAATGGAATCAGAACCAATTTCAGTGCAAGACTTCATAAGACTTTATTATGGTTTCAAGCATGATTTCATAGGAGTTTGTGCAATTATGGTTTCTGGATTTGCGGTGTTATTTGCGCTCATTTTTGCTGTTGCAATCAAGCTCTTTAACTTTCAAAAACGATAGATAGATACATGGGCCATTTCAATAGATCTTGAAGCACATGTTTTCATGCTTGTATTTTTTATTTTTTTTAAAAGGTATATTTGTATTTGTTATGTTCATGTACTACTAGACTTAGCTCCTCTTATTAAAATTTAAAGTTTCATTCATGAATTAAGTGTTTTTTTTGTACCGTTAATATATCAATGAATGTAATACCTATTATTGTACATCTATTAATAATTAAAAAAAAAATAAAGAATTGAAGGCAATAAGTCACAGATATTCGTAACACTTTTTCTATTGTTAATTTGATAAATAAAATCTGAAATTTAGCCTTTTACATTTTTTACTAGGTCCTTACTCACTTTCAGAGAGAAAAAATACAGACATACTAAAAGAGTATAAAACATCATAGTGCATCTTTTTTTTTTTATTTGTTGACTTCACTCTGTATTCTATTTAGCTTTTAATTGTTGACATATGTACCACGTGTTTGTAACTGTGTTTTATGATCAACTTATAGCCATGCTAATATAGGAGCCACCATATAATGGTCCTTTTAATTATTCTTGAAAGAAAATTGATGACCTGTCTCACTGGATTGTGTGTGTTAAGGTAGGCAGTGTTTAGTTGATGATGAGATATGAATATGGTGATATATGTTCGTTATTTGGTTTGGTGAGACACAAATTTTTTAAGAAGACGAGAGGATATGAATAGACACAGCGATACTAAATTTGTGTACTTTTAATTTAGTGATAACTAAGACATAATTTGTAAGATACTAATTTTTTATTCTTTTATTCTTATTTAATTTTTAAATTTTTAAAATTTGTCCTCCTATCTTTTCAAATTTTTTTTGAAAGAAAAGTAGTTTAGTCTTTTCTAAATATTTGTATGTCTTATTCATTATTTTTACCAAATACAATACATAAACATAAATATTTTATATCTATATTTTTAATGTCTATATTTTTGTATTTATGTCTCATTCTATACATCAACCAAACATAACCGTAATGAATAGTAACTTCTAGAATGTAGGTGCAATGGCAAATGAGTAATTGTAAGGCCAAAGATCCATTTTTTTGTGTGGGCCTTAATTGACAAAGACAAAAATTAAAAACAAAAATCTTAAATTACAGGATTTAGTTTCAAAACAAAATTAGAAATTTTAATATGATAAGTTTTTATTCACTTAATATGATAGAAAAAATTGAGATTTTACGTGAAATTAAAAAAGTATTAAGTATGTAAAATATAAAATTTTAATAAAATTTAAATCATAAAATCGTCAGATCTAATATAAATTTCGTAAAGTCAATTTACTTATTTAAAATCGTAATATCAAAAGATTTTAAAAGTTAAATTGAGATTCCAACTCTTATACTTAACACCATCATCCGTCAGTACTCTCTCTCTCACTCCCTCTCTCCCTCTCCCTCTCTCTCTCATAACAAAAGAGTCAACAGTAGAAACGTCTAGTTCTTCTCCATATTAAGGAGTTTCTCCATTATAGAGATTCACTAACACACATCAACTTGTAACCACACACTATCAGCAACAATATTACTCTGTGCAAATCAAGAGCAATGTCATATATGAAAGTGAGAGGAATTGAGAATACGGAGTCAATAGAAGGTAAAACAATTAGAATAAAAAAGCATGTACAACATGACTTTAAAAAAGACTTCTTGAATCTCATTGACAAACTCATAACTAAGAAAGAATTAAATTTGAAAGCATGCAGGAATGTTGTTTTGAGGATATAGGGTTATCCTGCGGAATTAGCTATCTCAGAAATTGAAAAAAATATACTTTTGATATGTTTCAAGAATAAGAAAAAAGGCAAGCATGTGCTAAAACGGTGGGCTTTAAAGCATTACAGGATATTTGCTAAACCTACAAGAATATATGAAGAGCCAATCAATATTTGCATAATTTTATGAATTTTTTGGTACAGATTCGTGGGGTGCCTACTTTAGAGTTAATAGAGAGATATATAAAAAATTATAGGAGACATGATGAAATTAGTTTTAGAGGTAGAGAATTCATGGAGAGATACTAAACTGATGAGAACTTTTTTAAGAGTTAAGGTAGCTCTAGATGATGCTAAACTCCTCTTAACAGGTTTTTATCTTAAAAGAGATGATCTACTTAATACTTAGATTCATTTCTAATATGAGAAATTACAAGATCATTATTATTTAAACGGTGAAAGATTGGGACATGGAGTCAAGGAATGCAAGAATAAGAGGGCTATGACGAATTAGGATCCGAACAAACCAAGATACACCAAAGGACTTGGAGTGGCTCATGCTAAAGCATTGGAAAATTCAGAAAGAAAGAGGTTCTGAGATGGTTGGGATGAAGGGCATAAGGATGCGTGCAACGTGAAACGTCAAACAGAGAGCAATTGCACAAAAACAGGCTATGCGTGCGACGTGGGTATCCATGCATGTAACGTGAAGTATGAAACAGAGGCCAACATTCCCAAGTGTAGGCCATGCATTGCACGCATGAAAGGGTGCGTTTCACGCACCAAATGGGCCACTCCCAGATGCCTTAATTCACTCACCAAATCCTCTAATTCTTCAAACGCTTAAGTGATTAATTCAAGACTTAACATAAGCCCATGAAGTCAAGCATTAATTGTCAATTGTAGAGGAGATCAAAGAAACTTATCTTGAAGGAAAAATTCTAGGAAAAAACCTAATTAATGAGATTGGATTTGATTGAGTTTTCTATTTTGAATTAGTTTTGAATTTTGAATTTGTCTTAGGGTTAGTATAAAAAGAAAAGGAGTCACATATGCGAGCTTCTTCTTCGGCAGTTTTGACAATTCATAATTCTAGATTTTCTTTTGATCATGAGCAACTAATCTCCTTTTGTTAAGGTTAGGAGCTCTATTTATTACCATGGATTAATGTTCTTACTTGTCTATTCTTGAACTATGCATTAATGTTTTCTTAAGAATTTGGTTTTCGTTCTTCATCTCAAGAGTTTGAGTTGATTGGGAAATAGTTTAAATCCTAATTGAATTTTATAAGCTTCTTGAAAAAGACTGTTTGATAGAATTAAGCTTGAAAACCTTTTCTCTCGATTTCTAAAAGTTTTGAACTTAGCTTGATAAGTGATATTGAAGCAATTAAGTTTAAATCTTAAGAATTGTGTGGCTTGTGAATCAGTACGTGTGCTTAACCTCTTTGCGTAATTAATTGATCAAAGGATTGACATTTGTTAAGTTAAGGAAACTCGGACTACCAAGGGATTGGAGTTCGGTTAATTAGGGTTCGCCGTAAGATAAATCTTTGTATGGTCAAGATAGATAATAAAAAATATTTTTCTTGAAGTTTTAAACATCTCTGAAACCTTAGCATTCCATTCATATTCTTCTCTCAACAGTTTATAAATTGCTTTCATTGAATCTTCTATTTTTTCTATTTGATGTTACTGAAACCCTAAATTGTAATTGTCTAGTTAGAACAATCGATTAACTCTTGCGTGCTCAGTCCGTTAATTCTCATGGGAACGATAACCCACTCCCATGGTATTACTTAATACGATTCGGTGCACTTGCCGAGTTGTGATTTTGCCAAATTTCACATTAGCAAGTATGGCCCAAATTTGAAAAGAATTTGGTATGACGGATCAGTGATGGTAATAGCTCTCGGTTTTGGAAAGATCATTGGATCCGACATGAATAAACTTAAAGACTTTGCTCAATCAGATATATCGAAGGATATGCTGAATGACATGGTCAATGAATATGCAACAAGTTGCAATTGGGATTTAGGTAATTGCAGAGGTTTTAAGAGACGATTGGGTCACTGTTTTCTCATCCTTGAAGGCTCTTGAAGTAAACTTAGGGGATGATCAGGTAGCGTGGCTTCTTAATTCTAATGATAGATTTAGCATAAAGTCAGCATGCTTCCTTTACTTAAATCCCCTAAGGACTCTAAGGCTGATTTATTTTTCAGAATTTGGAAAGTTGAAGCCCCCAAAGGTTGTGCACCTTTCTTTAGCTAGTTGCTAATGAAACCCTTTAAACAAATGAGGTTCGAGTCCGTAGGCACATGACCCAAGACAATACTTGCCCAGTTTGTGTTCTTCTACAAAGTCTTTGCTCTACTTCCTTCATAACTGTAGAGTCGCAAATAATACGTGGAAGAGTATGGATACTTCATTGAGATCTGATACGTTCTTTAACCAATTCCTCTTTTCCTGGTTGTTACTCAATCCCAGTACCAAGGCATTACTTGGCCCTTGTTGTTTGCTTGCACCCTATGCTCTCTTTGTATTGTCGTAACAAACATGTTTTTGAGGGAGACAATGCAGTAGATGAAAGTAAGATCCATGATTTGGCGGTGCACTTAGCTAAAGAGTATAACTCAACGCATGATGAGATAACTCAGGTAAGAAAAAGAGTTGGATGCTTTGCTGAAAAGTAAATTTGTTGGATCCCCCCAAACCCTCCTTTCATTAATTAAGCTTAATTCCGATGACTCTGTTACAAAAGACGGTCAGACAGCTTGTAGTGGTATATATAAGAGACCATGAAAGAAAGTTCTTGGCTTGCTGTAGTGCAAATCTAGGGAGCTATGCAGTGACTCTAGCAAAATTTTGGGGTATTTTGTTGGGTTTACTTGGCCCTAAACTTTGGTTACATGAATATTTGTATGGAAGTGGATTCTAAATTAGTAATTAGTCTTTACCTTCAAGAAATCATCGAGTTACACTTTACAAGAGCATTAGTTTTGACTATTAATAAAGATCGCTGCAGTAGGCTAAGTAATTGGAACATCCATCATGAGTTTCGAAAAGCAAATGCTTGTACAGATAAATTGGCTTGGCAAGAATATGAACTTCAGCCGGAATGTCACCTTTTCTTTTCTATTCTCTCATGTATTTCTTTAAACTTCCATGCAGACTTCATTAGAATTGTATTTTTTAAGATAGTTTCTGTTTAGTTTTTTATTTTTGGGCTTTATGTCCCGTTGTCTATCAAAAAAAATATAAAAATTAAATTTAAATATTAATTAATATATGAAGTTATATTAAATTTTTTAATTTTGATAAATATAAGTTATCTCTAAAAATTTTATTTTAAATATTTTTAAAAATATATTTATCTTTTAAAAACTACAAATATAAATACATAAATTTTTTAATTTATCACACATAAAATAAAAAATTTATACTTTCAAAAAATATAAATACCTCTTTACAAAAGACTTAATTGATGGAAGCAGTAGGTGGCTTAATTATCTTACCTCAACAATGAACACAAGAATGAGAAAGATAGGTGGGTGTGTTATTAGTAAATGTTGCCACCTCAATATTTAATATGGATAACTTATTAGGTAGGTGGCTTTAAAAGTTATTTTAAATACAATATCACATAAATCTATGTTAATAGTTATAATCCTGTATTAGTTATAGAAATATTATTAAATATATAATTCAGTTATGTATATGTACAATTTGAATTACTTTAAAAATTTTAAAATAATAAATTAAGTAATTATACCATATACACTCAACAATAAGTATAAAAATCCATATATTAATAATACCTATATTTATAAAACACTTTAAAAGAAACAAAAACTATATTGATATATGTAAGTATATAGATATTTATAAATTTAATTAATAAATGCTTGCCATCTTTAACGGCAAAAAGTATTAGCTATGAAGCACGTATATTTTCTTGATTTATCGTATCGGTGAGTTGAATACATTTTAAATATGATATTTTTCGACACTCTTCGACATGCATGTCTTTTTGTATTTTAATAAAAACAAGAAATTCTTCTTCGGACACGCTTAAATACATTTAAATATCATCACGTATAAGCGTGTTTAGCCTTATTCTTAATATATATTCTTGAAATGAGTTTAGAAATAGTATATATTATTATGTATTAAAACAAAAAATATTTTAAATACGTTATATCATAAAAAAAGACATTAAAAATAATTAAAAAATTAATTTATATTTTAAATTAGGGTGCTTGCGTATCCCGTATGATGCGTCCGCATCTTTAGTAGTTTTTATTTTGTTTTTTATATGTTTTTCTTTTGTTTTCTTAGATTTAAGAGCCTAATCTTCTCTTAATCTCATTAATTTAGATTATTAGTTCCTACTAAATATTTTTAGAGTATTTTTAAGGATAATACAAGATTTAAAGATGAGAAAATCAAGTAGCAAAGAAGGAGGATCAAAAGAGTAACATAACAAAGCTTCTCAAATGAGCAAAGTGTTTTGCGTACGCACGGGTATCAAAAAGTCTCTGATCATACGTACGCATTTTCCATGCATATGCACAAGTTAACCGCATCAAATTGAAGCGTGCCACGTTGTGCAAGGCATGCCACAAACTGGGAATGCGTGCCACACAGTAAAAAAGAAATTCACGTCATGCGTACGCATCACTCATGCGTATGCACGAACCTGTTTTCAGCAAAGAAGCGTGCCACGCTATGCAGTGCGTGCCATGCCCAATAAAGAACTTCAGCAAAGGACATGCCACGTCGTGGGAAGGCGTGCCATGCCTTGATCAACAGTAAAGGTTGCGTGTAACACCACTGCTCAGCCTTACACGCCAAAGCTCGATTTCCTCAGCAAAATGCCATTCTAGAGAAGTTCATTATACGCCAATAAAAATATGATTTTATTCCATTCTGAAGATTGAAGAATATTTGTATTTGATTAAATTTGAATTTTATTTTATTCTATTTTTTATTCTGTTTCTAGTTGAATTAGAAAATTCTCTTAATTACTTCTAATTAAGATAAGATTTAGTTTTGAATTTGAATTTGAATTATTAGAAAATCTAAAGTTTAAATAAGTGAGATAACTCACAGAAAGAAACAAGCAGTGAGGGAAGGATCTTCGGATGCCTCACATGTCTCTCTTATTCTTTTTTTCTTTTGTTTTGTTTTTCAATTTTCCATGAGTCACTAAGCCTTTGTCAAAGGATTAGGAGCTCTGTTCATATTTTGATGGTTTATTAATCTATATTTTTTTTATTTTAAAGTTTTGCATTAATCTGTTTATGATTGAGTATTTCATTCTTCATCAATAAAGAATTAGTAGCATCGACAGATGTGCTAATCCTGTTTTAGGTCTATTAACTGATTCGACAGAATAGTTTTTCAAATCGTGCTTGAAAACTCTTTCACATAGCTTTTTAAATCAACTAGACGTAAGAGATTTTGTAAGTGTGCAACAATACATGATTTTTTATTACCCTAGTTTTGCATATGTGACATATAATCCGAATTAGGACAATTCTTGAAAATTATGTTTTCTCTTTGAAAAATTGAATCGAATTTTTGAACTTAACCTCTTTGATTAATCAATTGATCAAAACATTGGTGGTTGGTTAATTAAAGAGAGACCGAGGAGCCAAGATATCGAAAATCGATTACTTTAGATTCGTCGTAAACAGAAATTTGTAAACTGTAAAACTAAGTTAACAAAGTTAATTTTTCTAAGGACATAAACATCTCCAAAGTTCTAAACATTCACTACTATTGATTTTCTCCAATTCAACAACACTGCCCGAAACATTCAACTTCAAGTTTCAAGCCTTTTAAGTTTTCAGTAAATCACAACAATTCTCAGTTCAGGTTCTATTGAGTTAATTAGTAATTTAATTCGATATTGCATACTTAGTTTTTAATCTTTGTGGAAACGATATTCACTTACCGTGGTATTACTTGAATGATCCGGTGCACTTGTCGGTATCCATAAACTCTGGTTTTCGCTCATTACCATGTCGTGTCATGTCTCATATCTGTGTCAATGTCCATGCAAAATAGAGTATATTAGTAGCATATGTGATAAAAATTAATTTTATATTTTATATACGAAATATTTATTTCGAACTCACAACTCAAATATATCCAAATAAAGAATACTTTACACAATTTTTTTTATATATTTTTTCTATTCCTATTCTAACTTGAACGACTATATTAATATATTCCCATGCTACTTCCTGCTTCGTTTTTGGCCATCAATAGGTTGTAGGGCTGCACATGGATCGGATAATATCCGCATATCCATAGTAATTATCCGCATCCGATCTGAATTTTGCGGATATTATTCGATCCGCACTATGGTAGGATCGGATTGCGGATTCGGCAGTGATATCCGCGGATCCGATCTGCAAATCTACATATCCGCACATCACATATAATTAGCATAGTTTAAGAAAGTAAACTTTAATGTGATATGAATTTTAGTGTGTTATTTTATGAATTTTATGATATTTTGTTTTTAATTTTTGATGTTGTACTTTAACTTAGAATAATTAAACTTATTCTTATGTTATTATTTTGTTTTTGTTATTCAAGAGAACTATTATTTATAATATTTTAGGAGTAAATAGGCTTAAACAAATAAAAAATAAATTTTTTGGATATTTTTTTGTAAAAATAACCAAACAGAATCTTAAAATATTTTTTTTGTGTTATGCGGATATATCCGACATCCGTGCGGATCGGATCGGATCAGATCCGGCTTCAAAAAATGCGAATATCGTATCCAATTCGATCCAATGAGTGCAGTGCAGATCGAATAAAATTTTAGGCTATATCCGATCCAATCCGATCCATGTGCAGCCTAATAAGTTGTGTAAGCAGCCGACAACAATACTCAATGCACATTCAAATAGTCTTGTGGTACAAGACCCGCGAGGACAACGCACTAGTTTGAATAATAGTCGTAAATAATGAAATCAGGAAGTGGAAACATTAAATGCAGCTGTTCTTTTGGACCAAAAGAAGAGATAAACAAAAACGTGTAATCAATAGTTGAGATAGGTTGGAAATTGGAAAAGACATAATAGAGAAGGAAAGAAAAACAAAGGTAGAAATTAGAAAATAAGAGGTTGACACTTAAGGAAAGAACGACTGGATTGTATAGGATTAAAATTAAAATTAAAATTAAAATTAAAATTAAATAGATAGATTAATTCCTAGAAAAAATGTCGTTAATGAAATATATGCCAGCAGTAGGTTTAATTAATGGCAATTTATTACTTTTAACACATTTCTTCCAAAAGTTAGGCACGATTAATTGGGTTGCAATGTCATTCATTGATATACTTTCATTTTTTTTTTAACTTGCATCGGGGCATTGATATAGTTTTCATAAGCAACTAAGCAGGTGTAACTTTTAAATAAGATAAACCACCAAAAAATCCTCTAACTTTTAAATCGCTGACAGAAGGATTGATGCCTAACTTTTGTTAACAATTGATACATAAAAAGAAAAGCATGCAGGGAAGAATGACCCACATGCATGGGTCATGGGTGAGAGGGCAAGTCAAACTTTAGGAAAAATTAAATATAAATTGCTTTACTGAGTTATATATTAAGTAAAAACTTATTTTATTAAACTTAACAAACAACAATAATTTACTTATTAAATTTGATCTAATATAAAAACTATAAACAAATAAATGAATTAACCCACCAAAAAAAATTTTATACCTATATATATTGAAAATAGTTTGATTTGAATTTTGTTCTCCCTCACATTTTTTCTTTTTGACTCTCATTTTTGCCTCACAGTTTTGTAGAAATAATTTCAAAATGATTATTATGAGAAGTCAAACTTGATTCTTTCAAGTTAAACTTCTTACGTATGCTTTTGAATACTAAATTATAATTATTCTTTAAATACTAAATTATAATTATTCTTTTTATGATTAAAAAAATTAAAAAACAGACCAACAAGCACTTTAGTAGTGATAAATTGATAATGAACTTCATAACACTAGCCAACTAGTTAGTTCTCAAAATGAAACCTTAAAACTTAGTTCTCAAAATATAATGAAATTATTAGTTTTTTTTTCAAAGGTGGTTGAGATAGAAAAAAAAAAGTATATTCTTTTATTTTAAACATATGTAATATTTATTGAATGGTTTAACTTGTAGCAACTGGTTTAGTTGAAAAAGTTTTGTATGCCATGAATACAGTAATAAGTAGACTTTGCAATTAAATTAATAATGCTTGTTTGGATGTTATTAAGTGAGGAAAAAAAAAGAAATTTATTTTTAAAATATTTTTTTAATTTTAATGTGTTTGACTATTTTTTTTAAGTTAGAGTAAAAATACTAAAAAATAATAAAAAGTATCTTTTTATAAAAGATAAAATTATCATATTTTTTAATAAATTAAAAAAATGTTTTAATATAATAAATAAATAAACTTTTATATTGTTGTACTTAAATATAATTAATAGATAAAAAGTATATTTTTACATGAGATAGACATAACATCAAATTATTTTGCTTATTCAAAAGATTTTTAAAAAAATACCAAAATAATATTATTATAAAAAATACCATATTATTAAATTTAAATTTTATATATAATATGTTTAATTTGTTATATACTATTATTTTAGTCATTATTATTATTATTATTATTATTATTATTATTATTATTATTATTATTATTTAAAAAACTTTTTATGAATATAAAATAAAATTTATTTATTTATTTTACTAACTTAAAATTGTTTCTATTTTTTAATAATAAAATCTTAAAATTTTCTTAAAAACCTAATAAACCTCAACCAATCCAAACCCAATAGTTCGGATGGTATTAGATCGGATTAAAAATAAAATAAAATCAAATCGATATATATAATCCAAATTACAACAAACTATATAACTTTTATCGGATTAATTTTTTTTAAATCAATTCAAATTGTACAGTAATTTTTTTATTGATGTGATACATGACTGAATATATACGTAAAATTATTTTATATTAACACTCCATTCAAATTGAATTCTTAAAATAAATTAAATTTTAAAATTTTTTTAAATTTATTCGAAAATGACGAAAGAGAAACAATAATATATAAAAAAAGTATAGTTAACCAACAATATTTTTAAACAATGTGTGAACAATGTGAATTAATAAGGTTAAAAGAGTAAATTAATCCTAAATTTAATACGCTCTACTATATATAATCATGTATGAGGACAATGCTATTGCAACTTGCAAGCAATGTCGACGTTCACAGCCAAGATGGTATCACTTGGATGGGACCATAATGGTTTCCATCACAGACAATCCAAAGTCTCCAAGCCACATGCACGTAAACCTACACTTCCAAATGCACCTTCTTCAACACTAATAAGAACCCCTGAATCATACGCAATCCCACCAGAGAAGATTGAAGTTTTCAAGTCACTTGAGGGTTGGGTTTCAAAGTGCATCTTGCCACTTGTCAAGCCCGTTGAGCAAAGCTGGCAGCCTCTTGATTTTTTACCGGACTTCTCCCTGCCGGACGAGGACTTCAACAATAAGGTGAGATCGCAATTTTGTATTCAGGCTTGGATATTATCTATGTTTTGTCGCTAAACTATTATTTAATGCGGTTTTGTTAGGGAATTAATTTTCTTTTTAAACCAATAATCTAACAATAATTAGTGAACAAATAAAAGTAAAGGGTCTGAGTTATTATTGTATAAAAAAAAAAGGAAAATTTTAAAGAGAAAGAATAATATAATATAGATTGATTGTACTTTTCCATCTTAAGAATAATATAATGTTTTAGGAAAATCAAGAGACAGATTAGAAGCTTATATGTTTAATTATTTCTAGAAAATTTCATGCCAATCTAAAATCGTTTGTTATAATACTTTTTATATACTTAAAAACCAACTTATTAATATATTTGTTCAAAAAATACATAAACAAAAGGATTCTTCAATAATTAGTTGTTCATTATGTTTTGATATCGGTGAATTTAATATAAATAATCTTTATTATTTGTTATTGAATTTCATATATACATCAAGTTTACAAAAAACAAAAAATTATAAATGGTATAACTTTACTTAAATTGACACCGTTTGTTGATATAATGATATTATTTAATACTAACTCATGATATATATTGATTCAAAATACTTAGTTGAGGGCTCTAAGAGATCGGACAGCTGAACTTCCAGACGATTATTTTGTGGTTTTGGTGGGTGATATGATCACGGAGGAAGCTTTGCCGACTTATCAAACAAGGCTCAACCAGCTCGATGGCGTGGCGGATAAGACGGGCTCATGCACAAGCCCATGGGCAGTGTGGTCTCGGGCTTGGACCGCAGAAGAGAATAGGCATGGAGACTTGCTCCGAACTTATTTGTACCTTTCAGGACGAGTTGATATGCGTATGATTGAGAGGACCATCCATTACTTGATTGCAGCTGGCATGGTAAGATGCATTTTCTTGCTGCTACTAATTGTCTTGTTTACTAAATCAACAAATATCTATTCACAATATGGAGTGTAAAAATTAAAGGATGCTCCCACATCAAGACACAGAAAATGTCTTTTTCTAAAGATACTTTTTAATAATTAAAATTTAACACATATAATCACTTAAATTATGTTATTTTTGTCAAAATTAAGTCAGACAAATTAATTTAACTGTGAATCAAATTTTGAATTCGTCTAAATTAATATTATTTTTTATAAAAAATGATTACAATACTTCTATTATATAAAATGACTAAAATACTCTTATTATATATATTAATTTTGAGAATTTTAAATTCTAGCTCTTTACTTCTATATCCTGGGTTAGAATTTAAAATTTTCAATATATATATATATATATAATAGGGATATTTTAGTTATGTTTTTATAATAGGGATATTGTAATAATATTTTATAAAAAATATTAATTTATATTGGTTCAAAATTTAATTTATTAATTTTTTTGCTAAACTGATTTATCCGATCTAATTTTAATAAAAATAATACAATTTAATTGATTATATGTGTTAAATTTTAATTTTAAAAAAAAGACGTTTTTGACATCTTTATATAAATGGCTCCCAAAATTAAATGATTCATTCTATGATGTACATGTGAATCTCAACTTTTATTTGCCAAGACATAAATTTAAACAAATTAAGAGAAAGATTTAGCTCTTAAATAATATTATTAGCTAGTGCAGACGTATCATTACATCATCATCTTAAAATTTAAGATAATGCTACGTGACTAAATTATTTTAATAATCAAATTCAATTAAATCGATCTATTAGTTTAAAGATTGATAACTAAAAATTTAAGTAAAAAAAAAAAGGAAGAAAAACATAAGAAAATTTAAGTTAAAAAAAAAGGAAGAAAAACATAAGAAAAAAATTTTAGTTAAACTTAGTTACAAAATTAATTTGTTCATCTAACATTTCTCTAAAATTTTTACATTACTTCAAAATTAATCTGATATTTATTATTTTGGTGTAGGAATGCGATATAGACAAGAATCCATATATGGGATTTGTGTACACATCATTTCAAGAACGGGCTACTTTTATTTCACACGGCAACACGGCTCGGCTTGCTAAGGAAAACGGTGATCCAGTGCTTGCGCGAATATGTGGCACCATTGCTGCAGATGAAAAGCGTCACGAGAATGCATACACAAAGATCGTTGAGAAGCTTCTAGAAGTGGATCCTACAGAGGCAGTGGTTGCAATATCAAACATGATGCGCAAAGGAATCACAATGCCAGCACACTTGATGCAGGATGGGAAGGATCCACACCTCTTTCATCACTTCGCTGCAGTGGCACAACGACTTGGTGTCTACACAGCCAATGATTATGCTGACATTTTGGAGTTTTTGATCGACAGGTGGAAATTAGAGAAGATACAGGATTTAACTTCTGAAGGAAGACGTGCACAGGATTTTGTGTGTGGTCTAGCACCCAAGATTAGAAGGTTTCAAGTACGAGCTGCTGAGAGAGCACATGAAACAGAGACACATAGTGTCAAATTTAGTTGGATTTTCAACAAGGAAGTGTCATTAATATAAAAGAAATAAGAGTTAAGATATGTGTACACTAAAATCAGTCACTAGTATAAAATATATGTTAGAATATAAATACACTTTAAAAATAAATTAAACCACACATATATTTATACACAAATATATTGGTGATTGATTTTAGTGCTAATTTTAGTATACAAATAGTATTTCTCAAGAAATAAATTGATCACTTATTTCTATAAGTGGACAAAAGTCACAAAACACTTGATCAAATGAGATTTGGACCCACTTGGTGCACAGGAAGCTAAAGATCAGAAATGAAACTTTCATAGTATTGTTTTATATAACAATAATTGTCTGATATTTCAAAAAGCGCTATGCTATTTTGAAACTAATTAGATGATATATAAACCTATTTATATTATATAAAAGTTGATACTAAATTATTATAGAATTAGTTTGTCATATTGTGTTATTTTTACGTTTTTTTAAAATATATTTTAGTTTAATAAGCTAAAGATTAATTTATCATAAATTAGAATTCTATTTTTAAAAATTTGCTGCTACTGCGAGATATGAACCATTAATATTTATTTAAACAAAATATTGAACTAATATGCGACTGGATTGGGTAAAACAATGTAAATTAGCAACTAGGCAATTAGATTTATTTTGTCAGAATGTTTGGCTAGACAGGTTTAAGTCCGGGGCCCAATCAAACACAAAAACTAAACACTAATTAAAATTGGAAGAAAAGTCATTAAAAGTCCTCACCAACATGTTGCCTAATTAGGTAATGCTAAGAAGTAAGAACTAAAGATAAAAACAATAACTAAAATTTATTTTATTTAATATTTATTTATAATTAATAAATACTAAATAAAATAAATTTTGTCTATTTTTCAATAATTTATTTTAGTTATCAAATATTTTTGTTTAATTAACTACTCGATCATCGCTGAAGAAGGATATCCATCGCAATGAAGAGTTTAGTATACAAAGCTAACCCCTTTCATGTACTTTTCCACAACATTAGGAAGATTGATTCGGGGTTTGTAGTTACCATAGAAGGTATCCTTGAGAGTCCTCTCATTCAAGAAGTTCATATATAGGATGAGTTTCAAAAGCATCATCTTTGCTTAGTACACCAAGAAGAACAGCAACACCCCAAGCCTAAAAAGGGAAGAGAATATTTAAGTTTTAGTATAAGTAAATAACTTATCATAACAACATTATAGTAACAAATTAAAAAAAGAACAAATTTTGATTCAATTGCACCATAGATACATTCAAATGTTGAGATCATACTTTGGATGCTGCTAGTACATTTAACAGAACGATCTATGTTTCTATTGGTCATTTTAGCAATTACCTATTGAACAACGTTAACATTTTAGTCTTTCTTCTATGAAAGTATAAATAATTACTGAAAAAAAACTTAGAATGAACTAACCTTTTGTACATATTTATTATGATATTTTCGGTTCACAATTTTATTAACCCCAAACTTTTTAGCCTTCAACAATTAGTAAAATGAGAAAATAACATTAGTAAGTAAATACAATTTGTAGATTTGAAAAACTTGTTCAATATACTCTATGCTTAATCATCTACTACATTTGATTTAGAGAGAATGTGATAAAGAAAAAAGATAAACAAGATGAATAAAAAAATATACATTAAAATTAAAATAAAAAAAGATATATTAAAATTGAGTATAAAGATAATTACTCTATTTTTTATTTAATTTTTGACTAAATAAGAAAGGAACTCTTCAACCTAACTTGTCAACGCTATAGTTTGCGAATTGAATCGAATAAACTCCTCAACTTTCTATTCAATTTTCCCGATGCAACAAAAGAGAGACTTCTGAACCTCAATTGTCCACACTATGTATGGTTTCATCAAGAAACTAAAAAGGAATTTTCAAATTTCTGAATCATTCAATATTACGACTACACTAGTTTATGAAGTATTTATAACCTCTTATTGTGTTAAAATATAGAAAACCTTAAACCCACAAATATAACGCCCAATCTAGTCATTAAATAAACAAAATCAAAATACATCAAATTAATTTAAAATATTCTAAAAATATAAATTAATATTTTCTAAATAACACTTGAACTCTTCATATCATGAACATTTAAAACACATATCATATTCTCCTCTTCTACAAACAAGATTCGTCCTCGAATCTTATAGGTAAAAAAATAGTATATGAAAAGGACAATAATTACAAAGAAGATTCATCCTCGAATCTTATATTTTTCTTTTTTTATCTTTTTTTTGCACCGTATGTATGTTTTTTTATTTTTTTAAACAATAAAATTAACAATAATGACTAAACAATAATGAACCGCAAACGAAAATATGAACACAAAAACATAAAAAAAGAGGCGACAGACACTAGATTCTCTTTTTTATATATAAAAGAACCAATATAGATTAATAAGAATTAATCTAATACCGGAACTTTGATCCCAAATGATAAAGAAAAAAGATAAATAAGATGATAAGAATTCAAACCGAATAAAAAAAGATACATTTAAATTAAAATAAAAACAAAAATGATAGATTAAAATTGAGTACAAAGCGAATCACTACTTCTCAACCTATTTTGTCAATGTCATAGTTTTATCACAAAACTAAAAAAAAATTTTTAAACCTCTAAATCATTATATACAACTACACTAGTTTATAAGGTATTTATAACCTCTTATTAGGTTAAAATATAGAAAATCCTAAGCCCACAAACATAAAGCCCAATTTAGTAATTAAATAAACAAAATCAAAATATATCAAATTAAATTAAATTATTCTAAAAATATAAACTAATATCTTTTAAATAAAATTTGAACTTTTTATATCACAAACATTTGAAACTCGTATAAACCCCAATTAAAATTGGCTGGAAACTAAATCAACCCCAATAATTCTTGATGCACCAGAAATCCTTGCCCCTTCAGCAACCAAAAATTTGGATTAAAAAAAGAACAAAAGTCACTACTCACTAATGTCCTTGATCCATAGCTATAAAAACTGCAATACAAAGAAAAGTAGAGGATAACATAGAACAAGACCAACAATTCCTGAGTCAAAAACAACAACAGAAGAACCAGATTTTGGTTTTGCAACATTGACAGTGGCACCAAGACCTACAAACATAAAAATAAAAACTAAATTGTCAGATAACAGAATCACCAACAAACAAAACGTGAAAAAATATATTAATCTAGGATGATGTTGCAAACATGTGCAGATTCCATTGCTGAGAACACAAACTTTATCAAGTGGTGCTTTAGGGTTGATCTTTGCAACACATCCAGCATGAACCACAGTTTCCCTGAATGTGAAAGTCCCAACAAAATGATAAATTGATTTTCTCTTGATGGAGAATCTTGATTCTTGATCATGGATCATGACACTCCTATCAGTGTTGATCCTGAAAATGTCACATATGTTGCTCTCCTCTGACTTGCAGTGAGAACATTCCCCACACTCTCTGATGAACACAGGGAGGGCCTGGTCACTGATGAGTTATTCCCTCTTTTACTCTCTCCATAATCTTGCACCATTACCAATAACATTGTTCTTTAACTTCATCTTCTTTGATATAATATAATGTTGAATAATGAATGAATCAATGTACATATATAGTAGAGAATCACAGGACTTAATACAAAGAAGTTATATAATTAAGAATATGATCCAGAAGAGCAAACTGATTTTGATGCATCTTTTATTCTTGTAGTTTGTATAAAAGTTATCAGATTGCTCGTAGCCTATGCAATTCATTGTAACTTCAAATTATTCTAAATGAATGTAAAATGTGTTTTTTTAAATGCAATAATAGATAAAGAGATCTACATGGTTCAACTTCTTAGTTTTGAAAATAAAATTTTTTAAAATTATGTTTTTAAACTTGATAAAGCCTTATACGATTTGAGACAAGCTCCTAAAGTTTGGTATGAGAAGCTTAACTTATTTTTATTGAAAAATAATTTTTAGAGAGGAGCCTTTGACACTACTTTATTTATTAAAAATTTCAATGATCATTTTATTTTTGTGCAAGTTTATGTTGATGATATCATTTTTGGTTCTGCTAATAAAGATTTATGTGCAGATTTTACACTAAGTTTATGACTAGTAAATTTTATATGAGCATAATAGGAGAGCTCACTTTTTTCTAGGCTTATAAATTAAGCAAATTGTTGATGGCATCTTTGTTCATCAATAGAAGTATGCCAAGAAACTTGTCAAAAAGTTTGAGTTGGAATATGCTAAACCTATGGAAACTCCTATGTATCCAAGCATCAAGCGAGACAAAGATGGGCATGCAAGAGATGTAGATGAGACTAGATATAAATGAATGATTGATTACTTAATGTATCTTACATATCTTCAAGACCGGATATAATTCAAAGTGTTAGAGTATGCTTAAGATTCCAATCAAAGTCCAAAAAATCTCATCTTTCAACAGTAAAAAGAATCATTAGATATGTACTTGGTACTACTAATTATGGTTTATGGTATCCGAAAACTTATTCCTTTAAATTAGTGGATTATTATTGCGATGCACATTTTGCTGGAGATCGAATTGATAGAAGAAACACAAGTGATATTTGTTGCTTTCTTGGCAAATTTTTTGGCAAATTTCTTGATGTGTGGTCAAATAAAAAATAAGCCACTACTTTATCAACTACCGAAACTGAATACATTACATCATATTCATGTTACTCTTAATTACTATGATTAAAAACATAATTGGCTAATTACAAATTGAATACTTCTAATATAAGAATAAAAATTCAAATTTTGTATTTTAGTTTAAATTCTAAAAAATTTGTATTTCAACAAATTTATAAATTTAAAATAGAATAATTAATAATTTTTTAAAATTTAAAAAAATTATCTTTTAATTTATTAGCGCATAAAAAATTATTACCAAGATTATTAATATTAAAAAATATAATCCTCTAAAATAGCACGAGTTAAAATATAATTTTTTTTAAAATTAGAAATAACATATAAAGGCAACAGCTAAATTTATGCAATTATGTAATTCAAAAAATAATTAAAATAATATATCAATCAAATTATTATTTAATTTGTAAAATAAAATGCATAAACAAATATTTTGATGGTGGTATTTATTATCTCAAATTCTAAAAATCCAAATTTGAGTTCTTCGGCCATCCTTAGATGATTATATATATTTTATATAATAAATTTTTTTAATATTAAAAGTTTCGATAATTTTTTAGATACTAATAAATTAAAGAATAATTTTTAATAAATTTTCAAAAATCGTTAATAGTGTCATTTTAAATTTATAAATTTGTGAAATAGCACATTTTTCAAAATTTAAACTAAAACAAAATTTTTATTTTTATTTTTTATATTTTATTTATATCTAAATAAAATATTTTTATTTATATTTATATTTTAAAAGGTGAGTGCTAGATAAACAATGATTATCTTGAATAATATGAACAACTACCAATCAAATAAAAATATATTACACCTCTAAATTAACTATCTAAATTTTAATATTAAAATAATCATCCGTACACCTAGTGAAATGAACATCAAATATATCTATTATTTATATTGTTTAATATTTTTATTGTCTACCTATATTTTTTATTTTAAAATTAATTTTTTTAGATATTTATTCTCTATTAACGTTAAATGAGCTTTGAAAATAGTAAAAACTGTGTAAATTAGCCGTTGTGTTCTAAATTCGTTATCAGTGCCAGCAAAATTATATTGAAAATTTTCTTTTTTAATTGTTATCAGTTGATTGTAAAAGTAGGGCAGAAAATATACAATTTTAATTTTGCTTACATTGGCTGCAAAAATAAGAAATAATATGTAAAATAGTAAATAGTTGTATTTTTATATAAAATATTAATATAATTTTTTATGAATTTTGCTATCGTATATTTTAAGGGTATAGGTTAAATATACTATAAAAAAAATATTTTTACGTTTTTAATGTATAAATAATATTAAAATTTTTTTATGGTATATTTAATCTATGTTCTTAGGACATAATAACAAAATTTTTCTTTTATTTATTGGAAAAAAAAGTCAAAAATTAAAAGGTTCTTAAATATGAAGTGAAAATCAGATGTCATTGACAAGCTCATAGTCTGATAATGTTAAAAGGGAAATTAATGTAGCGTCTTTGATTAAATAAATTAGACGAGGTGGCCCAACTTTAAAATCAAGGGGAAAAAACCTAATATTGACGCACCTTAATGAAAAGTAATTAATAAACCTATTTTGGTGTCATCTTAACCTACACGTGCAGAATATCCCATTGGTTCTCAAATAACATGACAAAGTGAAGGGATGTTGTGGATAGGGATGTACATGACCCGACTCGACTCGAAGATCTGGTCTGGTCCCGAATATTTTATGGACTAATTTAATGTGATTTCATCGGGTCTAAAATCGGGTAAGGGTCTCAAAGATATACCCAGTCATTATTTCGGGTCGGGTCCGGGCTATAGCTCGGGTCACCCGAATTCGACCCGGTCATCATACACAATTAATATTTTGTGTTATTAGTAATGGATGAGGATATTCTTATGTGGAATTTAAATATTGTAAACCTTAATATTTTGTGTTATTAGTCATTTATAAGATTATAAGTTAATGTTTTATGTTTAAAATGCATAAGACTTTAGACAAATGCATAATATTGTGTTATTTGTATTGATTTAAATATTTGGTGTTAGATAATATTAGTATTGATTATGGTTACGCTATAATTTTAGAGAAGGGTTGGTTCTTGTTATATTTTTTTAAGTGAATTTTACTATATAAATTGTGAAATAAAGATTGGAGATTAGGTGATTTTTACATATTAAAGACCCGATTTTTATCTGATTTTTACCCGACCCGAAAGTGCGTAGATTTCATCAGATCTAGGATCGGATTAGGGTCCAAAAATTAGACTCAATCTATATTTCGGACTGAATCTAGATTAAGTCAAATTCGATGTGACCCGAACATGTACACCCCTAGTTATAATGTTAAAGGGAAATTAATGTAGCGTCTTTGATTAAATAAATTAGACGAGGTGGCCCAACTTTAAAATCAAGGGAAAAAAAACCTATAATATTGACGCATCTTAATGAAAAGTAATTAATAAACCTATTTTGATAAAGTTAGGGATGTTGTGAACTTGCTGACGATGCACAACCATTGGAGTAGAGGGAGTGAGTTAAAAGTACATTAAAAGCATAACATAAAATCAAAATAAAAAAATCACCACTGGTCCAACATTATAGTAAGTGGTGGAACCATGTAGAAGAATTAAAACTTAATAAACCATAATTTCAACGAGTTTTTTAAACAACAACACAAAAATTTTGTTCTATTAGGTGAGATCGATTACATAGATCAAATAAATAATATTATTAAATTTTATCATGTATTATATTTATATAGAGATCATTTATATTAAATTTTGTTTGACCACTTTATAGATAATCTTTCTAAGTCTTTCTCTATCTTTCATCTCTTGTTTATTTTATTTGACAAATTTTTTTTTATATAAAAATACATTTGGGACAGATGCATTTTAGTATTTTATACAAAAATACAACTATTTATCATTTTAGGTATTATTTCTTATTTTCGCAGTTGGTGTAAGCAAAAAAATTTCATTAGCACTGTCAACAAATTTGGGACAGATGCTACTCTACACAACTACTTCTATTATTTTCAACAAGATATTAACATTTTTTAATTTTAAATTAAAAAAATATCAATAAAAATATTTTTATTTAGATTCAAATAAAATATTAAAAAATAAAATAATAAAAAATTTAAATTTCATGTTTTAATTTATATTTTAGAAAATATGTATTTTTATAAATTTATAAATTTAAAACAAAATAATTAACAAATTTTTAAAATTTATTAAAAATTATTATTTAATTCATTAGCACTTAAATAACCGAAAATCTTTTACTTTTAAAAAAATTATGTATAACTTTTTAAGGTAACATATGAATTATAACATAAATTTTTTCAAATTAAAAATAACAGTTATTATTCGTAATAAAATAAAATAAAAAGTTCAATCTAAATCTATATAATATGTAATTTAGAAAATAATTAAAATATTATATTAACAAAATTATCATATAAATAGTAAAATTAAGTGTACAACAAATATTTTGCTGGCGGTAATAATTATTACGTCAAATTTTGAAAATTTTAAGTTTAAATTTTTATACTATTTTAAAGGCTATACTTTATATGATTTTTTTTAAATATAAAAAATTTTATGATATTTTTTTAGATATTAATAAATTAAAAGATATTTTTAATGAATTTTAAAAAATTGTTAATTATTCTATTTTTAATTCATAAATTTATAAAATCATAAATTTTTTAAAATTTAAACTAAAACACAATTTAAAATTTTTTATTATTATTTTTTATTTTTTATATTTTCTTTCGATCGAAATTGAGATTTTACCTTATTGGTATTTAAAGTTGTTGAAAACAATTGAATTTGTGTAGTAACTGACATGTTTATTTTGTCCCAACTTCGCTGGTAGTGTTAGCAAAAATATGCATTGAAATTTTTTTTTTTCATTTTTGCTTATAGTGACTGTAAATTTAGGGTAGGAAATATATATTTTCAAATTCGCTTACATTGGATGTGAAAAATAAGAAATAATATGTAAAATAGTAAATAATTATATTTTTGTATAAAATGTTAAGAGAAAAGTTTGAAGGGCATCAATTTTTGTTTGTATTTATCAATCCTTTTAGATAATAATTTAATTTTTTTAGTCTAACAGTCTAATATTTTATTTTTAGTTAACACATTTTTAAATATTGTTAGTTCATTACAAGAACTACAATATCTTTAAAGTAAATATGACTGAAAAATATAGGCACTATAATCTTTTTATATTCTACTTCAAAATGTATAACAGGTATATTATTTATCTTATTCGAAGTCATATAAGTCTAGTTAGGTGGTTGTGATTAAGACTAAGTCAAGAAGTCACATCGAGTCTGATGGAACAGAGGGTCAGAAACTTTTTCAAATTAATGACTCAACTCTTTCAAAAAAAGTAGTTGATACTGGTAATCTGATTATTCTTAGGCCGGCTGCTATTATGAATGATGACATCATTAATCTTAGGGTAGATGATGACACAACCACCAGACGACGACGATCTTCAAGAATAGAAGATGAGGTTGATGCATACAAAGAAGAAGAAGATGGGTTCGATGATCAATAAATTATTTCGGAAGAGGAGGATGATGAACCAGAAGAAGAAGATGATGAATCTGAATAAGATTAATGTCAATATAGTTCTATCCTATATATTTTTGATCAAACTTTCATTTCATTTTTAGATCTTGTATATTTAATCTTTTACATATTATATAAATCATTGTTTTCAGATAAAATACTAATTATTCATTAATTAAAAGTTGATAATCATTTATTAACTATCGGGATCCATTATAGCTTGGAGAAAAAATAAAAAAAATTGGTACTACCGATGAATTTACCAACGTAGTGATCATCCAAGTTATTAAAAAAAACATATTTTTCATCGGATTATTCTCATGGTACAGTGAGCGAAGACTCAACTTATAGCACCAACTTTATAGTCAAATTTTTTTTCGATGGTAAAATTCATAAGATTTTTGTCTTTTGAACCATCAAAATCTACCTCTAAATTTGCCGCAAGTTATTAGTGGACAGTAAAATGATAAAATCTGCCAGTAAATATTTATAATAAATAAATAAAAATAATATTTTTATGATTAAAAAGATAATAATTGAATAATATACTTTGAAATGTATAATTTAATAAATAATTTTTAAAATAGTGACATTTTATTTAAAAAAAATTTAAATCCGAGGAAAAAATACGTAATATTGTCGCACCTTAATGAAAGGTAATTAATGAACCTATTTTGGTGTCATCCCGTCATCCTAACTCTTAACGTACACATGTTTAGTGATAATAAATTATAACTTAAATAACATAATTTTTTTATACTTATTTAAAAAGTTATGGATTCAAATTTTTTTTTTTTTTGGGTACATATGTTTAGTATATACCATATATTTTCAGATACACACATGGCAAAGTGAAAGGAGGGGGGAGGGGAGTTGAGTAAATTGATATTTGACAGGTTCACATTTAACAATATATTTTAAGATTTTAATATTTTTAGATTATTCAAAAGTATTTCATAGAATTAAAATTATTAGTTATTATATTTGAAATGAGTTTAAAAAAATATTTTTTAATATATAAAATTATATAATCTATTAAAAATTTATCTTTTATCTTATTTTAATTTTTTTAATAATTTTTAAAATAAAAAAATTCATTCAATTATTACTATTATCACAAGAAGTAAAAATTAAAGTTTAAATCTTTTGTTACAAAGAGCATATAGAAAAATATGAAAGAATAAAATTTTGGGCAAAATACGTCAGTAAACCAAATGCAAGAAAAAAATTATTTGGATCATCCAAAATAAAATTTGATACGTGTATTATTCAAAGTCTAAATTTATGTAGATCAAATTAGACTAATTTAAATTACAACTTTTAACAGCAAATTGAATTAAGTAGAGTAAATTTAATAGGTAAAATTATATTTGGAGTAAATCGAAATAGGCTATTTTAATTTATACAAGTACGGGTAAATCGAATTAGGTAGGTTAAATTTATGAAATTTTGGGTTTTTAATTTCATGATAAATCGAAATAGCCTAATTCGATTTACATGTATGGAGACCTATAATCATAAATCGAACTAGGTTGATCGATTTACTAAATTTTTAGCAACATATGTAAATGAATTCTGGCTAATTCGATTTAGTAGCCATTTTATTTTGATCATTTTTGGACAAAATAAATAAAAAATTGATCAGACATAATAATAATAATAATAATAATAATAATAATAATAATAATAATAATAATAATAATAATAATAATAATAATAATAATAATAATATTTAAAAAAAAGTATTAAAATATATTATTTTGTATATTATTTTTAATTTAATAAATAAATATTAATTTTAAAAAGTCTTATAATTAAATATTTTGTTAATTTATTTTTTTAATACATGAAATAAAATAAATTTTTTTATTTTTAAATTATTATTGATTATATAGAGTATTTTATTTAAAATTTGAGTTCATGCTTGAATATTTATATTTAAATTTAATCATTTTATTAATTGCTTCGCGTGAAATAAAATATTTTTTTAATTTTAAAATTATTAATTATGTAAAAGAATATTATATTTGAAACTTGAGTAAATATATTTTTAATAATTTTTTAATAAATTTATTTAATTTTTTTTTACCAAAGATAGGATGGAGACTCGAATCCGCTACCTCTTAATTGAGTATGGAGAGACTATACCATTTGAGCTATAACTCATTGACATAAATTTATTTAAATTATACCATAAAAAATATTTTATTTCATACAAAATAATTAAAAAAATAACTTAAAAGAGGTTAGAAATACTATAAAAGTTTGTAATAATGTAATGGCTGAGGTAAATACATGATAAATCAAACCTAGTGGATTCGATTTATGTCCGTTGCTTATAAATTTTAGTACATTACAAATTTTTATAGTATTTCGTACATTAAAAAAAGATAAGCTAACAATATATTTAATTATAAGACTTCTTCAAAATTAATATTTATTTATTAAATTAAAAAATATATAAAATAACATATTTTAATATTTCTTTTAAGTATTCTCCATAATAATAATAATAATAATAATAATAATAATAATAATTATTATTATTATTATTATTATTATTATTATTATTATTATTATGTATTATGTATGATCAATTTTTTATTTATTTTGTCCAAAAATAATTAAAATAAAATGGCTACTAAATCGCCAATAGTTAGGCTCCATTTACATATGTTGCCAAATATTTAGTAAATTTGATCAACATATTTCGATTTATAATTGTAGGTCTTTATACATATAAATCAAATTAGGTTATTTCGATTTACCATAAAAAATTCAACTTTTCATAAATTTGACCCATCTAATTCGATTTATTCCATACTTGTATAAATCAAAATAGCCTATTTTAATTTACTCCAAATACAATGTTACCTACTAAATTTATTCTGTCTAATTCGATTTACTGCTAAAAATTGTAATTCAAATTAGTCTAATTCAATTTACATCAATTTAAATTTTGGTGATTCAAATAATTTTTTACTGTATTTGATTTACTGAGGTATTTTGTCCTAAAATTTCATTAAAAAAAATTATACTTTTATTTTGTTGGGTTGTCTTAATCTTTAAATGAGCTAGTTTACTATTATTTCTATTTTAGTTTATATTTACTATAAATTTAATTTATTATATATTCATATTTATTATTATTATTAGAATAAAATATATTTTTTATTTTTAAAATTTACAAAATTTTAAAAATATTCATAATATTTAATTGTTATAATTTTGTATGCTAACGTGTCAATGGCACATCAATGTAAGATTATCATATGTTGTCTCACTTAAGAGTACAATTGAGACCTATTAAAACATTAGAGATAAAACTAAGAATTTAATTTTGATGCGTTGTCATTATAAAATAATTATTTTTTTATTAATCGCATGAATAGTTATCCAAAAGAACAAACAGTTGTAATTACATGATTATATAAAATACTTTATATTATTAGTGCATTAAAATTAAACTCTAAAATTAAAATCAAATATTAAAGATAAAATTAAAAATATTTCTATATAATTTACTAATAAGAATATTTTTATACAATTTACTTACTATAATCACATATTTGTTAGTAGATTATATATTTATATATAAAGAAATTTTTAAAAGTATTCAAAATTATTTTTATATAATAAAAGTGATACACTTCAAAAATATATTTTTATATTATTTATTAATTAATATATATGATATTTATTATAATTTTTTTAACTAAAAAATTATTGTATTAAAGTAAATCCCAATAAAAGCGATACGTTTTAATCAATAAAAATAATTATCCTTTAATAAAATAAATGTTTAATAGTTTCAGTTCAGGTTTGCATTAGGGATACTATCTAATTTCTAATAACACTAGACAACCTTAATCCTAAGATGGGTTTGTTATTGTTTTAAAATTAGCTAAATGATAGACTCTGTATTAATGGGATATTTAATTTCTAGTAATTAATTATTCTACATGACATCAAGTCACGGGTCTTTTATTTAGAATTTTACTCATTCTAAATGTATTTAAGCAAAGAAAATCTTAATTGTTATTATTTGACAGTATAATACGTTTAATTAACTTAAAGTTATTTTTGTGTTTTTTTTTTCTAAATTAATTAAAAGGTGTTTTTGGTCTAGCTATTTAAAAAAATTGTTTTTAAGAACCCAAAAAGCACAGAAAAAGATAAACACTAATCCTAGCAATTCCAACGAGTTAAACCTTAAAATGGTCCCTGAGATTGACGTCATACACTAAAATCGTCTCTGAGATTCTAATTGAACCAATTACGTCCCTGAAATTGAAAAAAGTGCACCATATTAGTCCCTGACCTATTTTCCATTAACGACGTGATGATATGACATGATGACGTGGATTGTAAGTGACACGTGTCACTTCATGATTTGGCTACGTGTAATGGTATGACGATGTGGTGACCAGTGACACATGGCATGCTGACGTGGATGGTTGTACCATGTGTCACAATATTATTTGGTCACGTGTCACAACAGTATTCGTCCATGTGTCATCCATTATGTCATTGTTGTATATGCACCAAATTAGTCCCTCACTTTGCATTAAGTGACTCATTTTAGTGCCTGAAATTGAATGTCGTACACCAAACTAGTCCCTTCACCAGTTTTTTCTCATTTTTTTTCTATAAATTCAATTCGAAGAGTGCTAGGAAAACAATAAAAATTTTGAACAACATGAACAACCACCAATCAAATGAAAATACACTACATTCTAATTTAATGCTATTAATTAAATTTACTCTTTTAACCCTATTAATTCACATTGTTTATACATTGTTCAAAAATTTTGTTGGTTACCTATACTTTTCCAATTCAAAATTCTCAATATTTTTGAATGCATTAATTTCAATTCTATTATAAAATTCAATACAACAGCAAATTTGAGAAATAATCACTAAAATCATATTTAATTTAACATATATAATTTTATGCATATAAAATTTATAATTATATATTTATTACATATAAAATTATATAATTATTTTAATTAATTATTGATTATTTAAACTAATTTTTTTTATTGTCTATCAAACATCCAATAAGTGAAACACCCTATATATCTCTCTACACTGCACCAATTACTTTCTATATACACACACACAAGGAATTGGCATACTCAACCAGCATTCTTCAATATTTTCTCACTCTAAAGAAGTTAAGTTTCAGCTTTATCATATATAGATACATGGCAAATAGTTCAGCCAAAACTATTGCTACTTTTCCACCAGTGGAAAAATGTAACTCTATAGGGAGAGAAAACCACACTATTGTGGCAGACATGGATGGAACTTTGCTCATAGGGCGAAGTTCCTTCCCATACTTTGCCCTAATCGCCTTTGAGGTCGGTGGGTACCTAAGGCTCCTCTTCTTTCTCTTGGCATCCCCCTTGGCTGCCATTCTATACCACTTTGTCTCCGAGTCTGCGGGAATTCAAGTCCTCATCTTCACCTCTATGGCGGGAATGAGGTTTTCCAGTATAGAGTCCGTAGCCCGTGCTGTGCTCCCCAAATTTTACTCTGAGGACCTCCATCCGGAGACATGGCGCGTGTTTTCGTCGTGCGGACGAAAGTACGTCCTCACGGCAAATCCACGGGTGATGGTAGAGCCATTTTTGAAGGAGATGTTGAGTGCGGACATGGTTTTGGGGACAGAGTTAGGAAGTTATAAGGGAAGAGCAACCGGACTTGTTCGCAAGCCTGGAGTTCTTGTTGGAAAAAATAAAGAGGATGTACTAAAACAAACCTTTGGTGATGAGAGACCAGATATTGGACTTGGAGATAAACTCAGTGATGCTCCTTTCATGGCTCTGTGCAAGGTAATAATAACTATTTTTTACTTTGTTTTGAAAAAATACATTCAAAGGACTCGCATATCTTAGCTATTATATTATTATCACTCAACTAATAATTATTATGTTAAGTGTATACCAAAATCAGTCATCAGTATAAAATATATGATAGAATGTAAATATACATTAAAAATAAATTAAATTATTAATGTATTTATACATAAATACATTAATAATTAATTTTAATGACTAATTTTGATATATAAATAATATATTTGTATTATAAATTATCTGTTTGAGATCAGTAACTTATGTGTAAAATAATTTTGCACTACCAACTTATAAAACTTTAGACAATAAAAAGTATATGAATAATTAAAAAATGTTATTTGTACAACAAAATCAACTATTAAAATTAGCTATTAATGTATTTATGTATAAATATATGTGTTATTTAATTTATTTTTAATATATATTTATATTTTAACATAAATTTTATACTAGTAATTAATTTTAATGTTTGATTTTAGTGCACACGCACATAGCATAGTCCATAGTTTCAATGGATCCAAATATAATAAGGTTCTAAAACTTAAATCGATAATGATCGAATAAGTAAATTTAGAAATTTATAAATTTAAAAGTTCAATCGAAATTTAATTAAAATTAAGTCGAATATATTTATGCATAAAGTATATAATTTTTAAAAAATATCATTTTTATACTTTATTATTTTAAATTAGTTAACCACTAAAAAATTTGTATTAATTTGATCGATTAATGGATTGTTTAATCAATTTCTTAAATTATAAACCGATTTATATCTTAAACCGAACTAATTTGATAATATATTCTTAATTAACCTAGTCGAACGTTTCAGTCCGATTATGAGAACAATGGGCCTAATAATTTTTTACGTAATAAATATGTGACATCAATGAAGCTTTTCAAACTAACCCCAACCCTTCTGTCAAAATAAATAAACAATAAAAACTAACAACTAACCCTTGAAAAAATTTAATGGCACACGTCTACTATCTATATATAGGCTATCTATAGGCCTCTAACTGAAATATTTGGAACCAAAGAAAATCAGCCAAAAACAGCCATAAATTATCTTATTTAGCATTCATTAATTATTACGACAATTAATTAATGATAAATAAAGCAAATTATGGCATCTAAATACTTAACATGCATTCTGTACAAGAGAAAGAAAGAAATGTCACATGCACTATTTTTTAGTGTAGCGTTATTTTGTATACTTTTTCAATTAAAGTAATAATTGATAAAAGTGAGAAAAACATTAAAAAGAATATTTTTATAGCAGGAAAGAATACAAAGAATATGTATGAAATCCAAAGTAAACTTTGTTCTACTAGCTAGCTAGTAGCTAGGTTGAGTAAAATGAAATTCTAATAGTGTGTATATTGTTGGTTCCACGCATGCAGGAAGCATATATTGTCCTTCCAAAACCAAAATTGAAGGCAGTGCCAAGTGGGAAGCTTCCAAAACCCATAATATTTCATGATGGAAGGCTTGTCCAAAAGCCAACACCTCTGAATGCATTGCTAACACTCCTTTGGATCCCTTTAGGGTTTCCCTTAGCCTGCCTCCGCTTGGCTGCCGCAACTCTCCTCCCTATGTCACTTGCCTACTATGCTTTATGGCTCCTCGGCGTTTATGTCACCGTCAAAGGAACGCCACCTCCGCCAGCAAATAAATCCAACTGCCAAGGTGGTGTCCTCTTCGTATGCAACCATAGAACCATGACTGACCCTGTTTTCCTCTCCATAGCTCTTGGTCGCCCTATACCGGTGGTAACCTACTCAATCTCCCGCTTCTCAGAGATAATCGCACCGATCAAGACAGTTAGGTTAAGACGCGACCGATCCGCAGATGCTTCAATGATTAAGAAGCTTCTACAAGAGGGTGACCTTGTAATTTGCCCCGAAGGGACAACTTGTAGGGAACCTTTCCTTCTAAGGTTTTCGGCCTTGTTCGCCGAGTTGACCGACGAATTGGTGCCAGTGGCAATGGTGAATAGGATGAGCATGTTCCATGGAACAACTGCTAGAGGGTGGAAAGGGATGGATCCACTCTTCTTACTCATGAACCCTAACCCAGCTTATGAGATAACGTTCTTGAACAAGTTGCCTAAGGAGTTGACTTGCGGGTCAGGTCGGAAAATGAGCATTGATGTAGCCAATTATATTCAGAGCCTCATTGCTGAAACATTGTCATATAAATGCACAAGCTTCACTAGGAAAGACAAGTATAAGGCTCTTGCTGGTAATGATGGAACTGTCCCTATTGACAAAAACCCTATTCTTAAGGCCAACAAAATCATGGGTTGCTAATCAATTTCAATGTTAAAGTTATCTAATTAATATCTCTAAGCCAAAAGATACATTGTTATGTCAGAGAAAAGTTGAGGAATAAAAGTAAGCAAGGAAGCAAGCAATAGAAAAAAATTGGTAATGGTATTAAGTATGTAATATATTAAAAAAGAAGCGCAATATATAGTCAAAAACTTCTCAACTTAGTGGTTGTAACTTGTAAGGCTCTTTATCTTCCTTTTAATTCTGTGTTCGTCATGCTGATGTCATCAACACACAAGTTGACCGGATTTGGACGGTTCAAACTGGTTTTGATCGATTTTGACCAACTTTTATCTTTAATAAAACATTGTTCTTTGCCATTGCGGCGTGTTACACACACTGCAAGCCAATATTAAAATTTAAAAGTTCTTATCCTAAAACATATATATTCAAACAAAAGACATATTGATGTGCCATATTGCAAGTTTGCAACAGCGATGGTATATATGTTTCAAAATTTTTTCTAACTAAATCCAACTAAATTACTAATTAGTCTAGAGAAGACAACTACACCACTACATGCAAAACATCAAGCTTCTACAATTTCTGCATAATGTTCTGTTGTTGACTGTTTTATTTCACTTTCAAGTCTTATCTTTAAAATGTCAAATTTTGAAAACACAAATTCTCTCAATCTTCATTCCCTCCATTTTGTTTTTCTATTCATAAATACAAATATCAGTCTCAAACAAACCTCGTCCCAATTTTATTTTTGATTTCAACATTGCAAGACGTAATTACAAATTAATTTGTAAACTCACAATTATTATATATTACATGTACTCATAAACACAGTAAAAGGGATACGCCGGATAACGACGATTTTTTTAGGATGATTTTAAACTGCCGTAAAACAACATACTGGTCGTTTGCAAACCGACATAGTTTAAGGCGCGGTGATTGATTTTTAGGACGATTTTTAGCAACTACTAATATAACCATCACTAATCATAATTGTTGATTTTACAGCGATTATAGAGGCTATAGCCGCTATTATTTTAAAGAATAACCCATAGCCATGTAACACAATTATAGACAAATCAGAATAAAAAAATATTACATACCTTTTTTTTCTGCACACTAAACAAAAGCTTAATACCAGCAAAATGAGATTACCAATTAATAATAGATCTTAATGCAGCAAAAAAAAGTTTTTTAAACAAAGATCAAGAAAACAAAATAATCAAACATAAATCTCAGCACATAATAAAATTAGGAGACAAATCTCCACACATACCAAAAGAGGCAGAGTAGAGAAAAGAATAAAAGATGGCAGTGGAATAGTAAAGAGATACAACGAAAAAGAAGTGAGTGGAAGAGGCGGAAAAGATGGGTTGATTGGACAAAAAAGAGGCTGAGAAACACCAGTCATCCATTGGATATCACCAGTAACTACTAGCAACACCCAAACTCCAAAATTTGGATCTGAGAATAGAAGGAGAATTCAGACACAAATATGGAGAGAGACTCTTGAATTAGATTCATATTTAATTAATTACAAAATAATCAAACATAAATATTAGCACATAACAAAATTAGGAGACAAATCTTTACACATATCAGGAGAGCCGGAGTGTAAAGAGACAAATAAAAGACACCAGAGGAACAGTTGTTCCGATCCAACCCATTAGCGACTCGGGTTCGGGCCCGAGCGGCCAACCCAATGGGACACGTGACCCGAACCAGGAGGGGACCTGCCTTCCCCTCCTCATCCACGTGGAGCCTAAACAGCTAGCAGAAGCTTCCAGGAAGGTGGACCTGGCCACAAGGGATCCACTCGAGTACGAACTATAAGAAGGGAGGGACCCACTCCCAAAGGTATGTCACATACTCTAACACTAAACCGCCACCTCTTGTACGGATACTGACTTTAGCATCAGAGTCCTTGCAGGTGGTACCACCACATCGTCACCGCGCGAGTCCTAGCGCGCAACCTCCTCCAGACTTAGCTCACGCCTAGGTCCTAACCCTTTCGAGTCTACTCAACTTCAGTTTGTCTCGATCAACCAAGAACCCAAGCAGGCGAACATTGGCGCCGTCTGTGGGGACTTGACGCGAATGGATTTTCTTCTCGGAGAGGAAGGAGAGGAGGCATGCGAGCAAGAGGGAACCTGTTTGATGAGCAGGTTAGCTTCCGTCGCCTCTTCCCGTGAGCGCACAGGAGCGCGATCCCATAGAGATGAACCACCCTCTTGCTTACACGAGAGATGTCCCTTTGGCGGAACAGGTGATGACAGTGCAAAGATCATGCAAGAACTCCGCCACCGCGTGCAGAACCTCAAAAGAGAGTTGGCAGCAAGGGATCGCTATCATCCCGAGCATAGTAGAGACTCTCATCCTAGTCTATCTCGCACCCGATCTCCCCCAAGGAGGTCGGAAACACGGGGAAGGAGCCCCCGGAGGAACAATGGAAGAGTTCAAACGGACGTTCGGTTGCAAACCACCTAAGATAAATCGGAGGAGCATGGAGAGGCTCGCAGAGAGAAAGCGAGAAGACGATGAGACGCCATCATCATGGGTGTGACCCCTTTCCATCCCTTGATCCTTAAGGTTCGGCTACCAAAGAACTTTGACAAGCCAACGAACATGAGATACGACGGGACGAAGGACCCTCAGGAACACCTGACGGCCTTTGAGGCCAGAATGAACCTTGAAGGTGTTGGCGATGCGGTCCGATGCCGAGCTTTCAACGTGACACTGGCGGGCCCAACGATACAGTGGTTCAATGCGCTTCCGCAGGAGTCCATTACGGCTTTTGTGGACATATCCCGCAGTTTCTTTGCACAATTCACCACACGCATTGCCAAGGCCAAACATCCAATCAATCTGTTGGGTATTATCCAGAAAGTCAGGGAGTCGACCAGAAAATTTCTGGATAAGTTCAACGACGAGTGCTTGAAAATTGACTGTTTAACCGATTCAATAGCCAGCCAGTACTTGACGAATGGCTTACTGAATAAAGACTTTAGGAAGCACCTTACCACCAAGCTCGTCTGGACCATACAAAAGATCCAGAACGTGGCAAGAGAATACATCAATGATGAGGAGGTCAGCTAGGTGGTGGCGGCCAATAAGCAACAACCAACCAACCCACCTCCTCGCCAACCCATGTATGCCGACAAACTAAGAGAGATACCAAAGGAGGGGGCGTCGGGGAAGCAGGCCAAGCCGTTTCATCGGGTGGAGAAGTTCATGAACTACACCCCACTCACGGACCCATAGTGGAAGTTTATCAACAGATTGTGGATAAGGGCATCCTACCCCGGCAGCTGAAGGATAGGACAGGCAGGAACAAGAGCTTGTATTGCGGTTACCATAAAGGTTTCGGCCACAAGAGACATGATTGTTTTTATCTAAAAGACGTCTTGGAGTGGCTATTCATGAAGGCAAGCTGGCTGAGTTCTTCCAGTTCAAAAGGGAGCCAAGAAAAAGAGAATGTGAGCGATCCAAGGAAGACCGAAGCCGCATCGTAAAGCTAAGGCAAATATCCAATGAAAACCCTGATAACGGCCTGATGGTCGTCGTTAACGTCATAGAAGGACGAGACGCACCCCCCAGGTTAAAATTGGCAGCGAGGAAAGACGCCAAGGTCCTAACCATGTCAACAGGAAACCCCAAGTCCCCGTCCAAGAAACCTCCCAAGATATCTTTCGGCACAGGGGACCGATGGTGCCATGATCACCCCGAAAATCAACCCATGGTGATCACGGCGATGATCGGAACGGGCTTAGTCAAACAGATCCTCGTTGACACAGGAGCAATCTCCAACATTATGTTCAGAAACGTGTTCGACGCCTTGGGGCTCAAGGAAGCCGATCTCAAGACCCACCAACATGGCGTCATTGGCTGGGTGACAACTACATAAGGCTTGACAGGATAATCAGTCTCCCGATCTGCATTGGAGCCGGTGAAAGTAAGAGATCGGTAATGGCGGAGTTTGTTATTTTGAGAGACTCCACAGCCTATAACATCATTCTTGGGAGAAAACAATCAATGAATTCTCAGCAGTCATATACACCAAGTTTCTAACAATGAAGTTTGTGGATGACAACGGAACCATTGGTTCCATCAGTGGAGAGAAACGACAGTCGCTTGTGACAACTCCAGTCTCTCCCTGAGAAAGAAGTCGAAGGAGGCGTCTGGAGTGCTCCTGGCTGACTTAGATGCAAGAGTAGACGACAAGCCAAGGCCATAGCGCGAAGGTGATTTAGAGAAGTTTCAAGTCGGCGATACGAAGGGAAAATTCACTTTCATGAATAGAAACCTCCCCCATGAGCTTAAAGGACCCCTCATGGAGGCCGTCAAAGCAAATGGCAACCTATTCGCCTGGACTCCGGCCGACATGCTAGGGGTCGACCCCGAATTCCTCTCATCGTCTTGTCGTTAAGCCAGATGCTAAGCCGGTGGCGCAACGACGAAGGAAGATGTCCCATGAAAGGGATAATGAGGTGGCAAAACAGACGGCCAGCCTGCTAGAGGCAAGGTTCATAGGGAGCTGGAGTACTTGACGTGGCTGTCAAATATGGTTCTCGTTAAAAAAGCCAATGGAAAGTAGAGAATGTGTGTCGACTACTCGGATCTCGCTCAATAAAGTATGCCCAAAGGACTCTTTCCCCCTCCCAAACATTGACGCTTTGGTAGATGCGGCGGTAGGATACCGGTTCCTGAACTTCATGGACGCGTACTCTAGGTACAATCAAATCCCGATGCACCATCTCGACGAAGAGAAAATGGCGTTCATAACGCCAGCAGGAACTTACTGTTATAGAGTAATGCCGTTCGGACTAAAAAATACAAGAGCCACTTACTAGAGGTTGATGAGCAAAGTTTTTAACGACCTCATCGGCAAGACGGTTGAGGTATACGTTGATGATGTCTTGGTGAAAATAGCTGAACCCGACAACTTAATTGACGACCTCGAGGCTGTCTTCAAGGCACTCCGGAAACACAACATGAGACTCAACCCCCTTAAATGCGTGTTTGCTATGGAAGTTGGGAAGTTCCTGGGTTTCCTAATAACCCAAAGAGGGGTAGAAGCTAACCCGGACAAATGTGAGGCCGTCCTTGGGATGACGAGCCCGGGGTGTGTCAAAGATGTGCATAGGCTGGCTGGGAAGCTCACGGCCTTATCTCGATTCCTTGGGGTCCTTTCCTCAATCTGATGAAAAAGGGAATTGCCTTCGAATGGACCCCGACTTGTTAGGAGGCATTCAACCACTTCAAAAGGATACTTTCGGCACCCCTAGATCTCGGCAAGCCAAAAGAAGGAGAACCCATATTCTTGTATTTGGCAGTGACGAAACAAGCCATGGCAGCCATCCTCATTCGAGAAGAAGATAAGATCCAGCAACCAGTGTATTTCATCAGTAAGGTGCTCCAAGAGGCGGAGCTAAGATATACCAAGTTAGAAAAGCTGGCCTACGCCCAATTGATCTCATCTCAAAGGTTGAGCCAGTACTTTCAAAGCCACCCAGTCACACTGAGAACCGATCAAGCTATCCGCCAATTTCTACAAAAACTTGACTTGGCGGGCCGCATGATGACATGGGCGGTTAAACTATCCCAGTACGACCTGCGATATGAACCTAGACATGCGATTAAGGCCCAAGCGATGACAGATTTTCTCGTGGAAGTGACGGAAGAATCATCTGGGAATACGGATACACGGTGGAAGCTGCACGTCGACGGAGCCTCCAACCAAATGTTTGGGGGAGCAGGGATAATTCTTGAATGCTCGGCGGGAGTGATCTTTGAGAAATCAATCAAGTTCGACTTCCCGGTTTCTAATTACCAGGCGGAGTACGAAGCCCTGATAGGGGGCTGGTCCTAGCAAAGGAGGTCGGCGCGTCGAAGGTTGAAGTCAACAGTGATTCCCAAGTCGTGATCTCCCAAGTCAACGGAAATTACCAAGCCAGAGATTTTCTACTTCAGAAATATATAGAGAAAGTAAAGAAGCTATGTGAGGATTTTGAAGAGGTAACAATCCAGCACGTACCCAAGGAAAAGAACGCCAATGCCAACCTCTTGTTATAAACCCGAATGACCAAATCCAAATTTACCCCTATACTTTGGTCTCCATTGATCCAATTTCTAAAATTTTAAGAGAATACAAAATATTAGATATTTGGGCATTTCTTTTGATGACAGGATAACGAAACTAATGAAATTACTGTCGAGTTTCAAAAAAGATGTAACACTTTAAATTTGTTATTAGAGAGCAAACTTTCACAATTGATCCAAGTGCATGACCAATGGCATTAGAGAGCAAACAATCATTAACTATTTGCATTTATTTACTCTAACTAAAAATTTTACTACAACGCATACAATAAATCAAATTAGTAGTACTTTCAAATTCTTAACTCTAAACAGCCACAATTAACCTGAATTAATAGAAGATATAGACAAAATCTAAATCAAAATAACCTGAAAGCATAATTTGAATCAAGATATAGACAAATTTTGAGCAAAATAGGATTCAAATTTTGTAAGTGATCAAGAATGAAAACTAAGAAAGAAAGAGCAATGGGGAAGAACGAACTAGTGACAGGAGAGAGGCCACGATAGCTGAGATTCGCACACATTCGGAGGAGAGTGTAAGGGTTTCACGCATGGTTGAGGAGAGGGGAACCTTCAACGACGGTGTGAGGACGATCTATGGACAACCACAGGATTGACTCTAAGACGACACAGGGGCACAATGGAGCAGCGACGTCAGGGTTTTGTGCGCTATCAATCTCAATTAGTGGGTTTCTACAGCTGTAGGGGAAATTATTGGTTGTAAGATAAAAAATAGGTTGAATAAATGAATTGATGATGAAGGTCTTGATTAGCGGTGGTTTTGTATTCAGTAGCCGCTAATCAATAAGATGCTGCGGCACACGAATGTCAATTGCTGTCATCTCTGAATTTTGCGGCGGTTAAATCAACAACTAACAATTTTTTGCCGCTATCCTCCGTGTCTCTTGTAGTTTAATGTAATGATTTTTTATCACGAAAAGTTTAAAAAGTAAAAATTTTAAATACAGTTATTCTTTGAAATTGCACCTCCAAGCCTAACACAATTCTTCGAAAACTGAATCTAAATTGAGGAAACTCAATCTCATTATATGCTCTACTTTAAAGATTTTTTGGTAGAAGTAGAAAGTATGGAGGATATAATTGAAAGCCATTGTTCAATTAAAAATCGAGCTCCTCTTAAGAAAACTAACTTTACCTACTTTCTATTAGATTAGTCATAATATAAGAGTAGATCCAACTATTCTTCAGTAAAATAGAGTTCACTGCCTCTTCGTTAAACTCTTACATCTATGTAAATAGAACCTGAATCAATGAATACAACTTGAGATGTATTTGATAGATGTGGTGTATTGTGAATGATTGTGGCAAAGAACAATCGCACTATAACGTTAAACGAAAAGAATAAATTTAAGTAAGAACAGTCATCAAATTATCAAAAAAATAATAAAATGGTAACATAAAAAAATCATAAAAAATTGTAACTTGTACCTTAAAAGGATCAACTTTAATGAAAAATAAATTTTTATTATATGAAATAGTCAAAAATGAATAACAAATTAAAAAAAATAAACAAATTATTTTGACTCTTAAATATAAACTCATAAACTACAAAAGAAGCACTATATATACCTTTTAGTAGCACAAAATTAATTATAAAAATTAATTAATGATATCTTAAGGTTAAACCTGTTTAACCAGCTGAAAAGCTATAAAAAGTTTTTGGACGGAATGAAACCTGCTTCTTAGGACAGTAAGTGCTTACACCCCTTTAGATTAGAGATAGGGCGCCAAAGAACACAGACCAACAAGCTAGATCATCGGGGGAGGTGAGAACCACTTTTTACTCTTGTTACCGGCGGGGATATCAATTTAATACTAATAGGATACACACATGTAATAAAGAATATTAATAAAGCTATTAATGTTAATATACAATTATGATTAATTATGTTTGATTAAAAATTATATCATAATAATTGACGATTAGAATTTTTTTATTATAATTAAAAATTTTAAAAATATTAATAATTAATAATTAGTCTAATTATGTATTAAATATTAATTTTTATATAATTATAAAGATAATTTTCTAAAAGTTGAGAAGGAAGAGATATGCATATATACTGAAATCAGAACGCACCACATTAAAATTTTTTGTGTCAGATACTACTTGTTGTAAAATAATATAATAATGATACATACTGGTATTAGAATGCACCAAGTCAGCATTCTTAGCACCAAAATGTTACCTTTTATAAAATAATATTGATTTTTTATTACAAAAAGTTTAAAAGGTAGAAAATTTTAAATACAGTACCAATCTTTAAAATTGTCTCTTCAAGTCTAATGCAATTCTTTGAAAACTGAACTTAAATTGAAAAAATTCAATCTCATTATAAGCTCCACTACTTTAAAGATTTTTTGGTAGACATAAAAAGTATGGAAGGGATAACTGAAAGTCATTATTCAATAAAAAATCGAGCTCCTCCTAAAAAAATAACTTTACCTACTTTTCATTAGGTTTGAGTTGACAATGGGTAGGGTATGGTAAGGTTTGGACTCTACCCTAATTTTATCTGCAGGTTGAGAACTTTCTTAAAACTTTACTCTACCCTACCCGCGGGTTGAAAATCTCTCGACCATAACTCTAACCACACCTTAAAGTTCTAAACCCTATCCTACCCGACCTTATCCACAGAAAAATAAAAAATTTAAGCAAATATAAAATTCAATCATTTCAAATATCATATATATTAATAAAATAAAAAATAAGTTCAAATTAATATTAAAAACAATAAAATCTTAAAAAAATCCAACATAAAATTACAAATAATATGATCATCAATTAATTTAGTAGTTATTTCAAGTTTTATAAGAAGGAGATTGTAGGTTTAATAACACTCACTTTCTTCACTACATACATAATTTTTACACATATATTATATAATATATTAGAGGTGCGGATAGGGTAGGGTAGAGTATACCCTAAACCCGTACCCTACCCTACCCACAAGCAAACTCGCACCGCACCTTACTTTACCCACAGCGGGTTGGATAAACCACTCTCCCTGAATAAGTTGGTCCCAGTTAGGTACTCGCGAGTAGGATATATATTGTCAGCTCTACATTAAGTTGATCATAACATATGAGTAGATCCAACTATTATTCAGTAAAATAGAATCAATAATGAATCAACTCGAGGTGGTATTTGATAGATGTGGTGCATTGTAAACGATTACGGTAAAAAACAATTGCGTTGTAATGTTAAACAAAAAGAATAAGTTTGAATAAAAACAATTATCAAATTATTTAAAAAATAATAGAATGACAACATAAAAAAAATATCATAACAAATTGTAACTTGTACCTTAAAATGATCAACTTCAATGAAAAATAAAAAATACATTATTATTCTATGAAATAGTTAAAAATAAATAACAAATTAAAAAATTAAACAAAATATACTTTGGCTCTTAAATCTAGATCCATAAATCACAAAATAAACACTATATATACTTTTTAGTAACACAAAATTAATTATAAAAATTAATTATTGATATCAATATCAATTTAATACTAATATGATATACACATGCATAATAAAAAATGTTAACAAAACTATTAATGTTAATGTCATAGGCTAGCTAATTATATTTAATTAAAAATTATATTATAATAATTAATCATTAGAATAATTAATAAGTAATATAAGTAAAATAATTAAAAATATTAATAATTGATAATTAATTAATTATATATTAAATATTAATTTTTATATAATTATAAAAAATAATTTTTTAAAATAAATTAAAAAAAATTTATGCATACTAACACTAGAACGTACGTATTACGTTAATATTTTTGACACTAAAATACAATTTATCGTAGAATAATATAATGATGATGATTAACTACATAGACAACTATACCTGCATTTTATGTGATGATTTCTTTCTTACATGATAATTTTTAAATATAGCATATATAAGTCGCTTTTAAAAGGTTTTTTAAACCTCAGTTAAAAAAACCTCAGTTATTCATATTTGTATTTGACGCAATTATTTTGAATAAGAAAAAGCAAAGAGAAACAAATGAAAGAAACTCATCATAAGTGTTAGATAGACCTTTCTAATTAAAAATGATTTCTCTTTATCTTATTTATTTATTTTTAAATTTTTTTTACTTATTTTTATTTATCTACTTATTTATAATATATAAAAACTGAAACTTAAATAATTTTATATTGAAAAGCACAGCATAAGTCAAATATGGCACATAAATCTTAATAGTGAAGCTTCTCGTATTTTTTTTTTCTTCCTTTTTTCGCTTCTCAAAAACCCATGCACTACTGATGGAACTTTTATTTTTGTTTATTAGATTATAAGTGATAAAATTTTTAATAATAATTTAAATTATGTTATATATTATTATAGATGTTTACAAAATATCAGTAATATTTTTTTATATAATTAAAATAATATTTTTTTTACAAAATATTAATAACATTTTATTTTTTTATAATTAAAAAATTATAAAACATCAATAATATTTTATACTACTATCATAATCGTATAAAATATTAAAATAATCCAATATTATCTTATTTCCCTCTAAAATTATCTATGCCTAGAAATTTTAACCTATATTGATAAACCCATTCGTCTACATGAAAAAATCAATTTTACTCAAAAAATGACCATAATATTAAGGATTTGGATTTTTTAAAATTTGAATCTCATTTTAGAGATTAAAGTGTGATCTTTTATTATTTATTTTATAAGTGAAATAAAAAATATATATAAAAAAAATTATTTAAAAATAAAAAATTATATTTTATTTTCTAAAATATAAATTTAAAATTTAGAGGTCCAAATTCTAATCCCAAGGCAATCAAAGACCAAAGTTACTCACTTAGCTTCTTATTAATCTTCTTCCGCACTTGCATTAAATGCTGCCAACACTAAATAAGTCTGCCACACGTCATTTGTGTATTTCAAAGAATAGCCACCTAATAAGCCAAGCCAAAAATAGTGTAACGTGAATATGCCAAACTGAAAATCGTTTCAGCAATAAGCCAGAAGTTATTTTTATGTAATTCGAACCAGTTTGGTTCGAACTCTATTTCTACATAATTCGAATCAGCTTGGTTCGAATTATATACAAACACATGCACACACATAATTCGAACCACCTTGGTTCGAATTACACACAAACACACGCACACACATAATTCGAACCAGCTTGGTTCGAATTACACACAGTAATTCATGGTATAATTCGAATTATGCTGTTAAAAAATTAATAATTTAAAAATTAAAAAAAATATATTTTTATTTCATACGTTAAAAAAAAGCTAACAAAATATTTAATTACGAGACTTTTTTAAAATATTAATGAGCTATCAATTCGAATTTCATACAATATTTTTCTGCCCATTTTTAATAGTTCATGAATATTTTTTAATAAATTTTTTTAATAAATTTTTTTAAATTATACTACAAAAAATATTTTATCCTATGCAAAACAATTTAAAAAAAATGGCTTAAAAAATGTTATGAGTACTATAAAAATTTGTAATGTTATAATAACTTAGGTAAATACATGCATGTACTCAAATTTTAAATAAAATATTCTACATAGTCAATAATAATTTAGAAATGAAAGAAAATATTTTATTCCATACAAAATAATTAAAAAATATATTTTATTCTATACAAAATAATTTTAAAAAATGGCTTAAAAGATGTTATGAGTACTATAAAAGTTTGTAATATTCTAGTGATTTAGGTAAATACATGATAAAAATATTTTTTCTTTAATTTCTAAATTATTAGTGACTATGTGGAGTATTTCTTTAATGTCTTAAGTCATTAGGACATTACAAATTTTTATAGTATAGTACTTCTAACATCTTTTAAGGCATTTTTTAAATTATTTTGCATAGAATAAAATATTTTTTTATGGTATAATTTAAATAATTTTATTAAAAAATATTCATGATAATTTTTTAATAAAATTATTTTGTATTATATGGTGAGATATTACATGATTCGAATTACGCATAGGGAAGTTCGAATTACTCTGATTCAAATTATATGTTGAGCAATTCGAATTCTATACAATACTCTTCTGCCCATTCTTGATAGCTCATGAATATTTTTTAATAAATTTATTTAAATTATACCATAAAAAAATATTTTATTCTATGCAAAATAATTTAAAAAATGCCTTAAAAAATGTTAGAAGTACTATACTATAAAAATTTGTAATGTCCTAATGACTTAAGACATTAAAAAAATACTCCACATAGTCACTAATAATTTAGAAATTAAAGAAAAAATATTTTTATCATGTATTTACCTAAATCACTAGAATATTACAAACTTTTATAGTACTCATAACATATTTTAAGCCATTTTTTAAAATTATTTTGTATAGAATAAAATATATTTTTTAATTATTTTGTATGGAATAAAATATTTTCTTTCATTTCTAAATTATTATTGACTATGTATAATATTTTATTTAAAATTTGAGTACATGCATGTATTTACCTAAGTTATTATAACATTACAAATTTTTATAGTACTCCTAACATTTTTTAAGCCATTTTTTTAAAATTGTTTTGCATAGGATAAAATATTTTTTGTAGTATAATTTAAAAAAATTTATTAAAAAAATTTATTAAAAAATATTCATGAACTATTAAAAATGGACAGAAAAGTATTGTATGGAATTCGAATTGATAGCTCATTAATATTTTAAGGAAGTTTCATAATTAAATATTTTGTTAGCTTTTTTTTAACGTATGAAATAAAAATATATATTTTTTTAATTTTTAAATTATTAATTTTTTTAATAAATTTTTTAATAAATTTTTTTTAATAAATTATTAATTTTTTAACAACATAATTCGAATTATACCATGAATTACTGTGTGTAATTCGAACCAAATTGGTTCGAATTAGTGTGTGTGTTTGTGTGTAATTCGAACCAAGCTGGTTCGAATTATGTGTGTGCATGTGTTTGTATATAATTCGAACCAAGCTAGTTCGAATGATGTAGAAATGGAGTTCGAACCAAGCTGGTTCGAATTACATAAAAATAGCTTTTGGCTTATTGCTGAAACGATTTTTAGTTTGGCGTATTTACGTTACACTATTTTTGGCTTGGCTTATTAGGGTTTTTTACCCTAAATTTTAACCAAACAAATTTTTGTATACGCGTCAAATTCGGGCCTGAAAGAATTTGGTATTAACTAACATTTAAAACAAGAATATCCAAAATTTTAGATAGAATAAAGATAATTCGATAAATACAATAACATTCCTGTAGGTATAATTTGGGTATGACGACTAAAGGACAAATGTTAATAATGCATTCTCTGTGAAGCAAAGATTATAATATCCTTTTAGAAAATAAAGTTAACATAATATATTCAATACTTTTTAAAAAATATTGAGATGAATCGGCTTAAAGAATTTAATTCTATTAAAATTATATAGTTCAAATTTAATTTTAAAAATTAACTTAAAAAATAAGAATTATGTCATATTTATGAACATCATAAGAACAATACTTTTAATTAATATATGAGATATAATATACTCTTTATATTTTAGAAATGAATATATGGCACGCGAGATTTACAATATCATAATCAAATCAATCATACCTTCATGTATTCTAAATGAGGTAATATTTAAAATAGTCCTTAAAATTTTTAATTTATTTTAGATTAGTCTTTTACTTTTTAAAATGATTAAATAAATCTTTCACTCTTAGAATAATAAATAATTTTTGTTAGTCCAAAAGTTATTAGACGTTTTAACGACGTTCAGGTGTATAGTTAAGTACTAAGTTGGTACTTAACTGCACGCTGATATAGACACACAATAAGTTCAACTCAAATTGGTATCTCGAATTTAATTAAAACACATAAATTGATTCAATTCTTATTTATAAAACCCTAATCCCTAAATATTCATCTTTATTTTTTGTTTCCACTCCTCTCCTCTTCGTTGACGTTGTTCATCTTGATACTAATCTAAAAAATATTCTAATCTCTGGTAATTCTTCATTTTTTTTATTGTTGTTATTTTCTGATCCAACTAAACATCTCTAGTTTCTTTTGATCTCCACCATATTTTGATGTATTCTTTTCTTTGTTCCCACAAATTCGATGATGCGACAATTTTAAAAACAATGTACTTCAATTCTATTTCGGTCGTTTGTGCCGTTTGTTTTGGGATTAATCGAATCACCACGAAATAGTTATTTTCTACTTCTTCTGACGACATAATCGCTTCTTTTTCGTCTTTATTTTTTTGTCATTGGAAACTTTTTGTTGTTTTTTTATTCTCATTGAAAACTACTTTTTCGCTTGATACGATTATGGATGTGTTGTTGTCAGTATTTATTGGATTGCAGTGTCATGAAATATGATAATAATGGCAATAATGGTGATAGTTATTTTAATTATTAATATTAGTTAATTAAAAGTTAGTTCTCTATAGTAATTTTTAATTATTTTTTATATACTTTATTTTTATTTTAATGATATTATTTAATTAATTATCTTATATTAATTATTTCAAAATTTGCTAAAGGAATTTTTCTGTCAAAATAATATAACTTATTTAGAGTTGTCTGATTTAATAAAAGAACCCTTAAAAGATAATTATTTGTGAAAAGTAAATTATTATTTCGAAACTCATATATTTGAGTATCGATAATTTTAACTATAAAAAATATAAACTAATTTGATATTAATTGAGTTAGTTCTATAAAGTTACCTAAAATAATAGTTTGCTAAATAATTTTGTATTGACATTAAATTAACTCAAATATTTATTGTTATGAGTTGACGGAACTGGTCTTTATTTAGTCGGTCCAATTGACATGAAAAGCTACTTGAAAAAAACCGACAAAAAAATTAACTCAAATATTTGACTCATTAAAAAATAGAAAATCAAAATCATTGAAATTAACAAAAGAAAAAAAAACTGAAGCAGAGTTACTAACGACAGAAGACCCAAAATGATGTTGATGGAGGAACGAAACAAGCGGCGAGGAGGTAAGGGAGGAACGGCGAGACAGAGACGGGATCGAGCAAACTGACTAGCAATGGCGGAATCCAACCACCGCGCTTCGATCTGCAAGTCCATGACGACGAAGACGAAGACGATGTAGAAGAAGACGGCCACGAGGTTCGATCTGCGAATTGAGATTTTTATATAAATTCAATTATATTCTGTGGATTGAGAATATTCTAATCCTAACTCTACGCATTTTTAATCCGCACGTATCTGACTCTATCCATGAGTTATAAAAAAGATGTAATATTATTATATAATTTCATGATAATTTAAAATAGAACTGACTTTTATGTAAAAAAAAAACATATTAAATTATTAATTAATGATCGTCTGAATTTTGTCCCGCCATTAATTCTGTTAACAGATTCCAAACGATAGGATAACATTGAGCCAATTTTGAAACATAAGCGACTTAAATAGGAAGATTTAAACGTTAGGAACAATTTTGAGACTTACCCTAAATATTTGAGACAAAAACGATACTTTACTCTTCTATATAAGTATATAATACTATATCTATAAGAAGCAGGTTGGTCGGATAGGATTGAGACTCAATCCGCACCCTACTCGACTCGCACGAAAATCCTACTTGCACCCTATCCTACCCCTTGCGAATCGAGTTGACAATTCTATCCGATCAGATTGGATCGAATTTGATATCTACGAATAGAATACATATTGCCACTCCTACGTATATATGATCCACATACAATTTTCTCAAGTTCTACACCATCCAATAACCATATATATGGATTTTTTTCGTAAATAAAATTAAATAATTAATTATTTCTCCGGAAAAGATTTCTCAACTTTATTTTTAAGGATACGATTTTTTTTTTAATAACAGCAAGTTTGCCGCACCCACCAGCAAACTCTATAATTTATATAGAGTTCGCCTTACCCTCGACAAACTCTATGATAAGTTCGGAAATAAAAGCAGGTCTATTGGAGAGAAGATTAAGGAGCCACAATTTCTCTATTTACTTTCTTTCTCACTATTAACATTGTCGCTACGATGTCAGGAAATCCATTGTTATCCATTCATTACGATGGTGAAATAGTGTATGATGAAGAAAGTTCAATTATTTTTAGATTGGGTCAACCGATAATTACCTATATGACACTGAAAGTCAACAGTTTAACAGCTTTGAAGAATGTGATATTTTATTCTGTCGGACAGCATAAGAATCTAAAAAGGGTGAAAAAATTTACTACAGTTATCCGACCAAAATAGATGGCAATTTGTTTTATAAAAGGTATATTACAGTTGTATTGTCTTTGTCTCTGTTACTATTATATTTATCAGACCATGGTTGTGAGCGATATTTCTATTGTTTTGAATTAGGTACCGGTTGCGTGACGACGAGGACGTATGGCTTATAAGGTCGTGGCACAACCGATGGACCAATATTCATCTGTTGGAATTATATGTGTTTCTTGTTGACTTTGGTCGCCGAGGATCATCTGCAGATACTGTCGATGATAGTCCGACGAGTGGAGTTGTTAGACGAACTATCAGAAGGACGATGGTGGATCTAAATATGCCACCTGAGAGTAGTCAGGAGGGGTCTAATGTTGAAGTTCGTAACGTTGACTTAATGGATGACGGTCTTGAAAGTCATGACGGCTCTGCTATCAGAGATCCGATGATGGAGCAGTATGAAGTCAACCCCGATGATGGAGATAATGCTGACGAAGAACCACCCGAAATCCCTTATGATGGTGACGAGGAAGAGGAGATGAACTACTACGGTGACACACAGACTTCTCTGACACAGCCTGCCATTTCTCGACCATATGACCGGCCAGATCATTTCACGAGGTTGAATCTCAATGCAATGACTTTGGATTGGTCGTTTACCCAGAGAGGTCCTGAAGAAGACCCAAGCAACGAGTTTGAGGTTGGACAATAATTTGGGAACAAGGAAGAAGTCATGTTGGCAGTTAAGCAGTACAGCATCAGGAGGGCTACGGAGTACAAAATTAGAGAGTGACCATTTGAGGTATAATTCACGATGTATCTTGTAACACTCTCACTATCAGAATGTCACGCTTCCGGCTGCACTACTCTGATAGTAAGAAGTATTACGACGACTTCATATACTTAATAATAAAATAGGAGTTTTTGACTCAAAATCGTATCACTGTTCTTTTTGAAAACTAGAAAAAAAGAATACTAAAAATCAATGGTAGCGTTCACAAGGAATGGATAAACTCAAAAGGGAATGAATTCACTTTTGAGAAAGAAATACTAAAGGTATTGCATCAAAACAACTTAACTTAAAATAAGATATGCAAGGTTTATAAAATAGAACTTAATTAAGCTATGAGCAAAAATATTTCCTCTAGAGTCTTGAAACATACTCAGGTGCGAAATCACATAATACGTATAAAAATTGTGATAAATTTGAAAGTAAATCGAGTTGTAGTCAAAGAAGGAAATCTAAGGTAGAAATTGTTTTCACATATCTACAAAAGAATAGGTGAAACATTACAGATAAACAGAAAAATTTCTTTATATACTTAGATCTGTTTACCTGTAATGTTTCACCTATTCTTTTATAGATATGTGAAAACATTTTCTACCTTAGATTTCCTTCTTTGACTACAACTCGATTTTCTTTCAACTTTATCACAATTTTTATACGTATTCTTATGTGATTTCGCACCTGAGTGTGTTTCAAGACTCTGGAGGAAATATTTTTGCTCATAGCTTAATTAAGTTCTATTTTATAAACCTTGCATATATTATTTTAAGTTGAGTTGTTTTGATGCAATACCTTTAGTATTTCTTTCGAAAAAGTGAATTCATTCTTTTTTGAGTTTATCCATTCCTTGTGAACGCTACCATTGATTTTTAGTATTCTTTTTTTCCGATTTTCAAAAAGAACAGTGATACGATTTCGAGTCAAAGGCTCCTATTTTATTATTAAGTATATGAAGTCGTCATAATACTTTTTGCTATCAGAGTAGCGCAGCTGGAAGCGTGACATTTTGATAGTGAGGGTGTTACATATCCAGTTCGGACCCAGTTGTAATTGGAGCATACTCATATCATATCGCCGAAAGCAAGAAAGGTGGGAGGATAGGAGATACACTGGTCCTCATACTTGCATGCAAACTTCGATGGGGCAAGATCATCGTAGGTTGGATTCGAAGGTGATTGCGCAACACATTTTCACAATGGTCAAGGCCGATGCAACAATTAGCATCAGGGTTCTACATGGATGTGTGGAGAATCACTTTGGTTACAAGGTGTCCTACAGAAAGGTTTGGCTTGCAAAACAGAGAGTCATCGCTAGAATAAATGGCGATTGGGAGGACTCATACAATGAGCTTCCTCGTTGGTTATTTGCTATGCAGATGTACTTGCCAGGTAAGATTTATTTCAGGTTTAGTTATTCGCTATTAAATAATTCAGCCGTGTACAAGAAGTCCACTAATGTATGTCTATTTAGGTACCTTGGTGCAACTAGTTGATGGCCATAGCGCAAGACGGCAATGCAAATATTCTGCCCATTGCAATTGCAGTTGTTGAGGGTGACGAACGGATTTTTGATGGTTTAGAATTTCACAAATGAATTCTCGTTGTAAAGTATAGTTTCTAAACCAATCACTAATCCTTTCATACAAAAAGTTGTTTGTCACTAAAACAAACCCCTAAAATTTATAAACCGAAGTATTTAAACCTCGGGTCGTCTCTCAAAGGACTTGCAGGGTAGTGTTCTTGTTATTGGTTATGGACTTGTTTATTTTGGGGTTTTGGATGAGGAATGTGAATAGTAAATGGTAGGAAAACTTTATTCACAAAATGGTCTTGGCAAGGTTTGGTTGTCAAGGATCTTCATCATTATCACTAGCCACAAGTATGGTAGTTGCAAGGATTAATCCCACTTAGTCATCCTTAAATCGATTAACAAAGGAAAGTCAAGTGAGTTATATCAATCCTAGTCCATAAGTCCTAGCTTTCCACTAATTGGATTAATGAAGGCTAGAGTTAATGGCTATCAACTATCAATCAATTGGACACTAGTGACTCAAGAAATCCTAAGTTACCTTCTCAAGCCAAGAACATAAAATTCTAGTCTAACATTCTTCCAAGCATTTAATCAAACACTTGGAAGGCACAAAAGAAAAATATAGTCAATCACAACAAGAATGAATTCTAACTACAATTGAATGTAAAGAATTAACAACAACAATCAAGGAAATCACAATTATCATGAATTACCTCAAATTGCATTATTGAAAGAAAATAGAGAGAACAAGAGTATCTCAATTACAAAACCTAGAAACAAAATAAGAGAAATTACAACAAGAGAATAGGGATAGAGAGAAGGACCAAAGTGTGGCAATCATCAATTGAAGGTAGAAGTAGAAGGAGACTTGAATTAAACCTAGAACTATGAGATCCTAATCTAACCCTAATTCCTAATCCTAATTCTAGAGAGAAGGGAGAGCTTCTCTCTCTAACTCTAACTATTTCTAAAACTAAACTATGACTAATGATTAAAGTATATTGATCCCCCTTCAATCCTTGGCTTAAATAGCATCAGAAATGAGTTGGATTGGGCCCACAAGGCTTCTAAAATCGATGGCCACGTGTTGCATTAAGTGAGCTAGGTGGCAGCAACGGCGTGTGCGCGTACTTTGCGTGTGCGCGCCACCATACGTGTAGCAACTATGGCAAATCTTATATCGTTTCGAAGCCCCGGATGTTAGCTTTCCAACCCAACTGGAACCACATCAATTGGACCTTTGTAGCTCAAGTTATGGTCGTTTAAGTACAAAGAGGTCGGCTTGACTGATTTCCGGTTCTTTCATTTCTTCATGAGTTCTCCACCTTTTCATGCTTCTTTCTTCATTCCCTTGACCCAATCTTTGCCTTCTAAATCTGAAATCACTTAGCAAACATATCAAGGCATCTAATGGAATCAAGGAGAATTAAATTTAGCTATTTTAAGACCTAAAAAGCATGTTTTCACTCTTAAGCACAATTAAAGGAGAATATACAAAACCATGCTATTTCATTGAATAAATGTGGGTAAAAGGTGATAAAATCCCCTAAATTCAATACAAGATAAACTGTCAAATTGGGGTTTGTCAACCTCCCCACACTTAAACCAAGCATGTCCTCATGCTTAAGCCAAGAGAAAGCAAAGGGCATCAACATTTATTCAATGTAACCTATCTATATGCATCCTATCTACATGAATGCAACTAGATGCAAAATGGTTGTACCTATTTGGTTAAAAATAAATCAATCCTCCAAGTCATTCATGCACAAGTAGGGTCAAGATCATATAACGATTCATGAATCCTACCAATTCGAATATAAAAATTGAAGTTCAAATAGACTTGCAAGAAGAACGCTCGTGAAAGCCGGGAATCAAGGAATTGAGCATCGAACCCTCACCGGAAGTGTTTGCACTCTAGTCGCTCGGTGTTTGGGGTTGATTCCCTCAATTCTCCCCTAATCATGCTTTCCAAGATTTGTTTTTCTTCTAACAATCAACATTTATTCAATGCATGCATACATGTATCATGAGGTCTTTTCTTTAGGTTGTAATGGGGCTAGGGTCAAGGTAGGATCATATATGGCTAGTGGACTTAGGATTTGAATCTTTGATTAACTTAAACTTTCCCACCTAACCTATATAATGACCTATACAATTAAGTACTAATCTAACTACCCATTTCTCACTTTTTCACATACTCATGCATTTTCTTTTCATTTCACAACACTTATGCATTGATTCTTATTGAGCTTCATTTTGGGGCATTTTGTCCCCTTTATTGCTCTTCTCTTTTTTTTTTCTTTCTTTTTCTATATACATTTTTTCTTTTCTTTTCTTTTTTTTTCTTTTTCACTTTTATTTCTTTTTCTTTTCATTTTTTCTTTTTTCTTTCAAACTATACACAAGAACATCAATGCATAAGGTCTATACATTTAATCAATACATGAGTATGTACCAATTCCCCAATATAAAAATACAAAACACAAACACCCTTTTATCCCAACCAATGTCCCAAAGTTTTCCCACTCTTGGATGACACTCACACTCACTAGCCTAAGCCAATCAAAGATCCAAATAAAGGACATTCATTGTTTTCCGCTTTAAGGCTTGTAATGTGCTAAAATAAGAACAAGTGGGTTAAGCGTAGGCTCAAAATCGGCTAACAAAGGAGAGTAAAAGGTAAGGCTATTTGGATAAGTGAGCTAATGAAATGATGGCCTCAATCATATAAATGCATGAATACAAGGAATAATGGGACATATAGATTCAAACAAATCAAAGATTACAATCATAGAAAGAGAACAATTACACGCACGAAGGAAAATAAGTGGTTATAAGATGTAACCACACCATTAGGCTCAAATCTCACAAGCTTGTGTTCTTAGCTCAAAACCATGTTCCAAAATAAATTCTTTCAAGCAAGTTCAACAAAAATTTTCAAATTGGTAGGGTGCCCTAAAAACAATTTTCTTGGAAAAGAAATCATCACCATAACCAAGTAGTCCTAATATGAAAGAAGTGGTAAGAATATGTACAAATTCTAACTAACATGCAACCTATCATGCAATGCAATAGCTACTCTAACAAAGAAAGATAGAAAAATTTGGTGTTGAAAAGGAAATTGTTACCCATGGAGATCGGTCGAATGACCTCCCCACACTTGAAGATTGCACCGCCCTCGGTGCATGCAAAGGAGAGCAAGGTGGATGGGTTGCTACAATTGATGAGCTTCTTCGAAAGGTTGTGCGGATGACTTGTTCGTTGCCCCCATTTAAAAGCTTTTCCGTTTCCTCCTTTCTTGGTGGCCAGCCTAAAAGGAGAGAAAAAGAAAGAAAATTAAGCCTACAACAAAGATATCAAAGTAAATAGAACATAGGCGGGGGCTAATGCCAAATAAGAGTATGATTCTCTACTACATGGTAGCTACAACATGTGAGTGAGAAATCAATATAAGCAAAAGGCATATCAACTGATACTTGATGCAAGAGTAAATTTAAAGCATGGAGAGTATATTGAGCATCAAGATCGAATAAGAATTGACACAAACAAGATTAGTGATACGCATGAAAGCATTTGATTCTATCCTAACTCAATGATGAAACGGCACAAGAAAAAAAAACAAAGGATAATGAATTAGGAAGGACTAAAGCACTAATCTTGTGTGTTGACAAATATTACAATTAATGTAACAAGTCATGAAGCACCAAAACAAATGCAAGAAATTCTCAACAATTGAGTGAGAGGATTCAACACCATTATTAAAATGAGAAATTTAGAAAATAAAACGAGAACAAATAGAATTAAAATGCAAAGAATAAAAGAATGCAAATGTAATAGACAAAAGAAAATGGAAGAAGAGAAAAAAAAATTTTTTTTTTTGTATTTTATTTATTTATTTATTTATTTATTATTATTATTTATATATATATATATATATATATATATATTTTATTATTAAATTTTTTTTTTATTTACATTAAAAGAGAAAAGAAAAAAAAAATCTTTCAAGAGAGGAAGAAGAAAAAAAAATGAGAAAGAAAGAAGAAGAGAAGAGGAAAGAAGGAGAAAGGAGGGAGGAGAAAAGCAGGGTGCAAATCCGCGCGCGCGCGCACAGCGCACTTACGCGTGGATGCAGCAGGGACAATCCGCGCGCGCGCGCACAGTGCGCTTACGCGTGGATGCAGCAGGGACAATCCGCGCGCGCGCGCACAGCGCGCTTACGCGTGGATGAGCTTGTGCTCCCAGCACAATGCTGGCACAAAGCGTGCACAACTCTCTGGTTTTTGTACTGGAAGTTGCAGAAGTGCAATCCGCGCGCGCGCGCACAGCGTGCTTACGCGCCGATGCCCTCTTTTTTTTTTTTTTTTTTTTTGCCTAAAAAGCAGAAAAAATGCCCAAGAGCTCCCTATAATGTCCAAAACTCTTCTTTATTCAATCAAATATCAAACAATTCACAAAAATGCAATTTGATTTTAGGATTTATTCATCTACTACTAATGAATACAACATACTAACAACCAATCTTTACAAACAAATCAATATGAAATGAAAATCTACCTACAATGGCAACTCAAATCACTTATTAAACAAAACTAAAAGAGGAAGGAAAGATTTTACCATGGTGGGGTGTCTCCCACCTAGCACTTTTAGTTTAAGTCCTTAAGTTGGACATTTTGAGGAGCTTATTGTCATGGTGGCTTATGTTTGTACTCATCCTTGAATCTCCAAGGATGCTTGCTCTTCAATTGGTTGTCAGAATTTCCAACCATTTCCACCAAGCTTGGGTGAGGTTCTTCCCAAGATATGAGCTCCCAAAATTGATCCTCATATATTCCCGGATCCCAAATCTTGTTTTTGCACCCATCTTCGAGTTGATCATCATAGCTCCAATTGGGTGTCATGACCTTAGAATTCTCAAAGAAGCTTCCAAACAACCTTCTAGACCCATGCCATTTGATTTTACACCAACCATTGCCATTCAACTTTGAGCATGCAACCATCATGAACTTGGAATGATGTTTCCAACCACTACACAACTCTCTCTTACTCTTAACTCCACAAAGAGCTCTAAGTTGACCATCATTTTCAATCAAACCATATTCAAGTGGGAAAGTAAAGCTTAGGGATAAGAATTTTACCCACTTGAATGTTGTGTAGGATGGTGACTTAGGAAGGGGTGGTTCCAATGATCTTGCAAGTTCCACTCCCTTGTGCTCTTCCTTGACTATCTCCACCTCTTTACAACTTTCCTCAGCTTCAACATCTTCCTCTTGGTGGCTTGCTTCCACTTCAATTTCTTCTTCATTGCTCACCAAAGGCATGAGAGGTGAGGTATCTTCTTCCTTACCCTCTATGTCAAACCCAATTGGAGAGGATTCAATTGTACATAAGAATTCTTCAATGATTGAATCCATCTCTTGGTCAACCTCTTCAAAGGCTTCAACCACTTCTTCCGGCTCAATTATCGTAACTTCCTCCCCTTGTGGCAATTCTTGCTTCAACACCTTTTCTTCACCTTGAAGCTCTAAACTCACTCCCTCACTATGCTCCTTGGTTGCTTCTCCACATTCGTCAATGTGAGTTCCTTGATTGCTTAGTTGGGAGGAGGCCATGTTGCTAACGGCTTCCACTAGGATAGCCATCTTGGCTCCTAGCTCCTTAAACTTCTTTTCATCCTCCTCTTGTGGCCTCAAGATATGAGATTCAAGATCTCTCAATTCTTGCGTGGGGGCTTCATCGGGAGGTGATGGTGGAAAAGAAGGTTCATTATTTGGGAGGGAAGTTTCATAATTGGAAGGTGGTTCATCTTGGTAAGGTTGTGGTGGTTCAATATTTTCCATTATTTTCATTTGTTGCACAAAACACTCCATGGTTGCTTGAAATTGATCCAATGTCTCCTTGAAACGATCCCTTGACTCTTGTTCTTCTTGGATATCATGGGTAGGATCATATGACTCTTGGATTGAAGGACATGAGTATTCTTCCATGGGAGGTTGTGGTGGAAAGTGGTATTCATCTTGTGGCTGGAGATTTTCATACATTTGAGGTGGTTCTTGAGAGTAATTGTGTTGGAATGGTGGTGGTTCCATGTATGGTTCATATGGCTCATAAGGTGGTTGGTATGGTAGATAGGGATTAGGATCATATGGAGGTGTTTGGTGGTATGAGGCTTGTGAGTAAGGTGGTTCAAAGTCATGTTGAGGATGAGATTCATAGGCATATGATGGTGGTTGTTGAGTGTCACAAAAAGAATCATCATAGCCGCTAAGTTGGCATGCATTAGGATGGAAATTATACCTATAAGTATCCGGAGGTTGTTGCCAATAGGAGTGATCAATTCCTTGAGGCTCTTCCCATCTTTGTTGGTTCCATCCATGGTACATGTTGCCATTAAAGTCCACATTTCCTACAACACACTTAGAACCAAACTCAAAGCCAAAGTGGTGAGAATTCATAATGAGAGAACAAAATAAAACTAACAAAAATTAAGAAACAACAAAAGATAAACCTATTCACAATATTCACATATGTACAATAACCAATAACCTAACACCATTGCAAATCCCCGGCAACGGCGCCATTTTGACGAACGGATTTTTGATGGTTTAGAATTTCACAAATGAATTCTCGTTGTAAAGTATAGTTTCTAAACCAATCACTAATCCTTTCATACAAAAAGTTGTTTGTCACTAAAACAAACCCCTAAAATTTATAAACCGAAGTATTCAAACCTCGGGTCGTTCTCCCTAGGACTTACAATGAAGTGTCTTGTTATTGGTTATGAGTTATTTTGGGGTTTTGGATAAGAAGCATGAAAAGTAAATGGCAATGAAAATAAACTAACAACTATAAAAGGCTCTTGGTAAGGTGTGAGAACTAGAAATCCTATCCTAGTTATCCTTCTCAATTGTGATGAGAATTGTTCATTGCTACCACTTAGTTAACCCTTACTAATTAAAGGAAAGTCAAGTGGATGAATTGACTTGAGCCACAAGTCCTAGCCAACTCCCAAGGAAAGGCTAGCTTTAGTGCACTCCAAACTAATTAGCAATCTCTCCAATTACCAATCAACAAAGGAATTAGATAACTCAAGTGTCACTAATTACTCTACCTAGGCCAAGAGGAACAAAATCTACACTAAAATCCAACCAAGCATTTCATCAAACACTTGGAAGGCACAAAAGAAGAGTATAGTCAATCACAACAAGAATGAATTCTAACTACAATTGAATGTAAAGAATTAACAACAACAATCAAGGAAATCACAATTATCATGAATTACCTCAAATTGCATTATTGAAAGAAAACCAAGGAACAACAATATATCCAAAACAAAATGAAGAATTACAATTATTTAAGCACACATCTAGAAAGAGGAAGAGGAGAAGATTAAGAATTGGTAAATGAAAGGTAAATCAAAGCATGAGTTAAACCTAGATCTAAGAAGGGAGATTAACCTAAACCTAATCCTAATCCTAGAGAGAAGAGAGAGCTTCTCTCTCTAGAAACTAACTACAAAGCTAATTGGTAACTAACACCTAAAGTGATCAATGATCCTAAGTGATGAATGATTCATGCCTCCTCCTTAATCCTTCATCCTTTTATTCCTTTCCCTTAGCAATTTGGCGCCAAAAATGGGTTCAGAAAACCTCTCAAATCGCCAGGCACGTGTTGCATTAATGAGGTCATGTGCCATCATCGGCGCGTGCGCGCATGGTACGCGTGCGCGTCCCTGGTCGATTCTGCAATGTGCGCGCAAGCGCCTTGTGCGCGTGCGCGTGCATGACTGACTTTGCTTCTTTGACTTTTTTATGCTTCTCTCCACTTGTATGCTTCCTTCCTTGCTTCCTTTGATCCATGCCTAGTTTCAACCTGAGGTTACTAGCAAACACATCAAGGCATCGTATGGAATCAAACAGAAACTAGAATTCACCAAGACAAGGCTTAAAAAGCATGTTTTTACACTTAAGCACAATCATGGAAGAGATAACAAAACCATGCTAATTCTTAGGCTAAATGTGACAAGAGGTTATCAAAATGTTCTAAATTCAAGGCAAAACAAACCGTCAAATTGGGGTTTGTCAACCTCCCCACACTTAAGCCTTAGCATGTCCTCATGCTAAAATAAGAAGGAACTAAGGGGTATGGCATTTATTGAATGCAACTAAACTATATGAGTCCTATCTAAATGCAACTATCTAAGGCAATTGGAAATGCTTAGTTCAAACAAATCAATTCCCAAGAGAGCATGTGTAAGTACAAGAGCTAAGTAATAAGGACCAAGTCCAAACCACAATTGTATTGAATTGTTAAAAGGAGTTCAAACTTGCAAGAATATAGATAATATAGGTGAAATGCATGTAATTGAACTTTTGATGAATGGATTTTTGATGGTATAGAATTTCACAAATGAATTCTCGTTGTAAAGTATAGCTTCTAAACCAACAATAATCCTTTCATACAAAAATTTGTTTGTCACAAGTACAAACCCCTAAAATCTATAAACCGAAGTATTTAAACCTCGGGTCGTCTCTCAAAGGACTTGCAGGGTAGTGTTCTTGTTATTGGTTATGGACTTGTTTATTTTGGGGTTTTGGATGAGGAATGTGAATAGTAAATGGTAGGAAAACTTTATTCGCAAAATGGTCTTGGCAAGGTTTGGTTGTCAAGGATCTTCATCATTATCACTAGCCACAAGTATGGTAGTTGCAAGGATTAATCCCACTTAGTCATCCTTAAATCGATTAACAAAGGAAAGTCAAGTGAGTTATATCAATCCTAGTCCATAAGTCCTAGCTTTCCACTAATTGGATTAATGAAGGCTAGAGTTAATGGCTATCAACTATCAATCAATTGGACACTAGTGACTCAAGAAATCCTAAGTTACCTTCTCAAGCCAAGAACATAAAATTCTAGTCTAACATTCTTCCAAGCATTTAATCAAACACTTGGAAGGCACAAAAGAAAAGTATAGTCAATCACAACAAGAATGAATTCTAACTACAATTGAATGTAAAGAATTAACAACAACAATCAAAGAAATCACAATTATCATGAATTACCTCAAATTGCATTATTGAAAGAAAATAGAGAGAACAAGAGTATCTCAATTACAAAACCTAGAAACAAAATAAGAGAAATTACAACAAGAGAATAGGGATAGAGAGAAGGACCAAAGTGTGGCAATCATCAATTGAAGGTAGAAGTAGAAGGAGACTTGAATTAAACCTAGAACTATGAGATCCTAATCTAACCCTAATTCCTAATCCTAATTCTAGAGAGAAGGGAGAGCTTCTCTCTCTAACTCTAACTATTTCTAAAACTAAACTATGACTAATGATTAAAGTATATTGATCCCCCTTCAATCCTTGGCTTAAATAGCATCAGAAATGAGTTGGATTAGGCCCACAAGGCTTCTAAAATCGATGGCCACGTGTTGCATTAAGTGAGCTAGGTGGCAGCAACGGCGCGTTCGCGTACTTTGCGCGTGCGCGCCACCATACGTGTAGCAACTATGGCAAATCTTATATCGTTTCGAAGCCCCGGATGTTAGCTTTCCAACCCAACTGGAACCGCATCAATTGGATCTCTGTAGCTCAAGTTATGGTCGTTTAAGTGCAAAGAGGTCGGCTTGACAGCTTTCCGGTTCTTTCATTTCTTCATGAGTTCTCCACCTTTTCATGCTTCTTTCTTCATTCCCTTGACCCAATCTTTGCCTTCTAAATCTGAAATCACTTAGCAAACATATCAAGGCATCTAATGGAATCAAGGAGAATTAAATTTAGCTATTTTAAGACCTAAAAAGCATGTTTTCACTCTTAAGCACAATTAAAGGAGAATATACAAAACCATGCTATTTCATTGAATAAATGTGGGTAAAAGGTGATAAAATCCCCTAAATTCAATACAAGATAAACCGTCAAATTGGGGTTTGTCAGAGGGTGAGACAAAGGAGGCGTGGTCGTTCTTTCTTTCGTACCTATGGGAGCATGTGACACCACAACCAGGGGTTTTAGTGATTTCTGACAGACACAAGTCCATTGATGGAGCACTGAATGCCGAAGGGAGTTTATGGAAACCACCTCATGCCTTCCAAGCGTTTTGTACAAGACACATTGTAGCCAACTTCATGACCCACTTTAAGAACAAAGACTTTAAGAAGGTTCTTATTAATGCAGCATACTCGAAGTCGCATCGTGAGTTCGCTCATTATTATGGCCGTCTGAGGGGCGAAAACGTAGCTATTACAAATTGGTTTGAAGAAATGCCACGGTCATAGTGGGCACAGTATGCTGATGAGGGTCATCGATTTGGTCATATGACAACCAATATCTCTGAGTGCATTAATGCTGTTATGAAGGGTTCCCGCAATTTGGCAATCACGGGTCTTGTTAAGTCAAGTTATTTTCGTTTAGGTGAACTTTTTGCAAGGAAGGGTTCCGAGACACTGGCCCAACGTCAGGTCGGTGCTGAATTCTCACAGACATTGATGAAGGCCATAGAATTCAACTCGAAGCACGTGAACACTATGAATGTTTACCAGTTTGATCGATCGAGGACAAACTTCACGGTTGAAGAGTTAGCGACAATTCCTGGATCCAGATACACGACGACATTCAAATAATCATATGCAAAAGGTACAAAAGTAAACTAAACATAAATTTGTTAAAATTAAACAGTAATCACTTACATTCAGCATCCCGATCCCGTTCAGGGTACGCCTGTAATACCTCAGCCTGCTCTCGCCTGTGGCATTGTCAGGCCGGTACTGAACCCACTTACACAACCAACAACAATATTATTTTATCCATTATTATTAATTAACAACTTAATAATGATATGAATAATTTTGGTAAGTGTTTATAATACCTCTCGACCACCAGAAAGCGACGAGTATCAAAGCCATCGGGCCGTACTAACGGAATATGGTGGTAGGCCTAGGAAAGCATCAAGCTGACGCATCCTCCCAAGTTGCGTTGACCATGTTTCGTGGCCCGGCACATCTGGCGGTACAGCCATGCCAGCACAGCCGAACCCCACGACAACCGGCCACACGTATCAAGGTCCTCCAGCAGGGGAAGCCACCTGATATGCACCCGAGAGTCAGATGCAATTGGGAAGAGGATACCCCCTATCAACTGCATGATGTATCCTCTCGTGTACCTCATCAGGCGCTCCTCTGTGGCGTCCTGCTCTAGCTCTCCACAAACCGTATTATGGAACCAAGTGAGCTTCACAGTCCACTTCGTCTGTGACTGTCTGTCCTCTGGGCCGGGAACAACATCCAGAATATGCTCATATAACTCCTCAATGGTCCGTCCCTGATGGTGCTACTCCCACCCACCTATGCATCCACTCACAGGATCACTGTCAATCCTGAGTCCCAACTGATAGGCCACATCCTGTAGGGTGATAGTCATCTCCCCGCACGGTAGACGAAAGGTATGGGACTCAGGCCTCCACCTCTCTATCAATGTCGAGGCAAGCGACCAATCGTGCTCGAACTCGACCATATAGGCCATATACTCAAACTCGGCTCGTCTCAGATATGGCCTAATCTGCTCCAGCGGCCGTGTCATCAGATTCCATCTGGTGCGCAAGATTCGAGGCGCCTACCAAACAAAAAAAAAAGGTAAGAAAAAAAGGACGGTAAAGAAATATAATAACAAGTTCACTGCTTATTAAATACAATAAAATAAAAAAAAAGTAAAAAATTATACCACTCGATCAAGCCTCCCAACAATGTGCTCAGCGTGATCCAATCTATACATCTCATCCTCATATCCCAATAACTGTTGCTCCATCAAAACACAATCTAGTAAAATAAAATCAAACACGAAATTATTAAAAAATAAATTAAATGAAAAATAGCTTATAAACCTATTAATTTTAAGGTTACCCAATTTAATTGACGTCGTCATGTAACTAATTAATTTATAACTAACTCAACTCTAAATTTTATTGCTCACGTTTCTTTCTTATCTAAGTTAACCTAATTAATTATTCCACTAATTACCTTCTAATTCACAACGCAAGCTAATAACTCTGACTAAATTAACTAATAATATACTTTCTTATATTCATTAACATGTTTGTAGACAATAAACAGTAACTATACTGAAAAACGGTAACATAAAACAATCTACTTAACATAACAACACTTAAAAGTACGTCTAACTAACTAACATGTAAACAGTAAATCTGTTATTCTAACCAACAAAAAATCTATACCTAACAATTTTATCTAACATGTAAACAATAACTTTATATAAGCATAAGAAATAATTTTAATTAAGATAAAAAATAGACTATTATTTACTAACCTAGAATATCGTTCATACCAAACTTTACGAATATAGAAAACACAAAAAAGAATAATAAAAAAAATTTGAAAGAAAGAATAAAAGAAAGGAACAAAAGTCACCAAAAAAAAAAGAAAGGAACAAATAAAAATGGTCCCACCAAATTTAAATAGTGTACCGAACTCATTATAGAGTGCCGAACTCATTATAGAGTTCGCCAAAAGTACGACAAATTTATTGTTGTTTTCAAAAAGCAAATTCATATCCTTAAAAATAAAGCTAAGAAATCTTTTTCAAAAAAATAATTAATTATTTTAATTTTTTTACGGAAAAAATCCCCATATATATAGTACAGAAATGTGTATCCTGTAGCAATTAATACTGTTAGCCATTCAGTTTATAAAGTCTAGCACCACTGCTTTCGAATCCGTAGACAATTATTTATGACAAAGAGAAGCAAAAGCTGCAAATGAATAACGATGCATTCGGTGTCAAATAAAGCACTCAATTTAACAAAATTAAGGTCTCTCTCTCTCTCTCTCTCTCTCTCTCTCTCTCTCTCTCTCTCTCTCTCTCTCTCTCTCTCTCTCTCTCTCTCTCTCTCTCTCTCTCTCTCTCTCTCTCTCTCTCTCTCTCTCTCTCTCTCTCTCTCTCATATTACTATACATATAATAACTATGATAATTATATTGTTAAAATTAAAATTATATTTTTTTATATTTTAATAATATTTTTAATAATAAAAAACATATTATTTTAATTTTTATAATATTTTTTAAAATTTGATAACTATCAGAATTATTATAGAATAAATATACTAATATATATATATATATATATATATATATATATATATATATATATATATTACACGTGTGTGTACATCCACTTTGAGAGACATAAGTGCTCTTTAATAATGAACCAAGCACTCACGTCCTTTATCATTTCATTTTGTATTTTTGTTTTATTTGAATCATTAGATATTTAAAGTAGATCAGTATCATGTCGACAATAAAAAAGTGTTTGTTATTAGTACACAAAATTTAAATATTAAATTAATTATCATATATTTGTATATATAAAAATATTTTATGTATATTAAAAATTAATAATAAATTAATCACTATATTTTTATCAATAATAATAAAAAAGATTTATCAATATTTTAAAAAATGATTAGAAGTTTTAGTTTATCTTTCTTTCTTTTTTATTTTAATCCGAATTTGATTAGCTAGATAAAAGACCCATGCATGCCCCAAACTCTGCATCGGGTAGTAATTGCTCCCGAACTTGAGTACTTTGTTATCATCATACCATCATGATCATGATAATGATCATCGATGACCTCCGTTTCTGAAGACATATGGAAATTTCGTTACGGTTTAATATATATTAACTAACTAAATTTCTATGTCGGTCTTTAAAATTAGTGTTGTGCATTAAAATGGTTCTTGAATTTTGAATAGACCAAGAAAAATAAAAAAAAAATTATGAAAGAATTATTTTGGTACATAATATTTATTTTTAAAAGTTAAACTAAATCACTTAAAGTGAAGGATTAATTTAGTGTATATATAATAATAATAGAATAGATTATTCATAAATAAATAATATTATAATATGTGGTATATATTTTTACGTGGCTGAATAAATTTGTAAAATGTGATATAACTCTATCTCCAAATTACGTATTATTAACAGATTTGTAATCATACAATTATATGTAGTTAAATTATAATATGACACATATTATTAAAAATTTATGTCATTAAATCACATCAACGTGTTCTTAACAAAAAATAAATAAAAAATTGATATATTATATTTAAAAATATAATTAATACAATTAAAATTTTAAAAACAATTATAATATACAACATCAATTCAGATACCACTTTAAAAATGTATTCGTATTAACTTGGTTATGTAACCGTATTAAGAAAAACAAGTGAATTATAGACAAAAATCTAAAGATTTAAAGATTGCTTACGTGGCAAAATCTAAACCACACATTTTAAAGCTATATTTTTCACTTAAAATTGTAACTTTTTACAGAAAAAAACGTCACCTAATAGAAAAAAGTAAATTAGAAGATTTAAGAGAAGAAATAATTAAGTTATCAAAATTAATAAATCAAAAATTAATGATTTTAACCAATGACACCGAATTCTTAAAATCAATACAAAATGATTTTTTTCAAAATCTTTATTTTACTATAAGTTTTATTGAAGGACTTCAAAAATCTGAAAAAACTTATTTTTCACACGGAATTTCTAAAAAATGTTACCATGGAAATGATTTCCCACATCTTTATCATACTTTTAATCCACAATTAAATTCTATAGTAGATATGCTTGAAGAAATATTAGTATCCATAAAATTTCAAAGAAATAAGGAAAAAGAGAATACCAAGGAAGAAAAATTTCAAAATATAATCAACATAACAGATTTAAAGGTAAAACCACCACTAAAGTTATGAATATTGAAGAAAAATTAGAAGAAGTTACAATGCTTTTTAAACAATTAAAAATGGCTCAAGAAAATAATATTATGGAACAGGAATTTCAAATAGAAGAAGAATTAGTAAATTCTGACAATATAGAAAATGAAGAACACATCCTAGATTATTCAAGTGACGAAGAACCAGCAATTCCAATACAAGTTAAAAATAATGAAGCTGGAACATCTAAGGATAATCAATCTCAATTTAAATGGGAAACAGGTTTTGATAGTTATGCTTTTAGAAAAGGGTTTATAAATAAAGATTCAAAATATACAAAAATACCATCAAAATACGTTCCTAAAATCTAGGAAATGGAAGGAGAGAGAATGCTTGACTTAGACTGTAAAAAGAATGAAAAAGAAATTTTCGAAAATTGGTTGAATTCCTTTTTATTAGAAGCCTTTACTAATCCAAAACTTAGTGAATTGTCTGGAAGAGATATCTGGAATTACATAGGTTTTCATACTAAAGGAACTATAAGAGATTATATGACATCAATAGAAAATCAAATAATAGAAGAATTAGCAACAAAAATAACAGCTTATGATAAGATATTATATATAATGATGATTCTATATAAAGAATTTTTTGGAAAAAATATTATAGATCATAGACAAGAAGTCTATAATAAAGAATATCAAGAAGCAAAAAACCATTTAGTTAATATTCAGATATATGATCTATGTAATGTGGAGTCTTATATATGTGAATATAGAATACATTATTACAAATTAAAAGAAGAAGATAAAAATCATTATCTTAGTATGTATATAACAAAACTTCCATATCCTGCTAATGAATTTATAATGGGAAGATTTATAAGAGAAATAAATAGAGGGACAATTGAAAATAATTTTGGTGGAGCAACCTTTGCAATAAGAGAGGAAATAAAAGAACGTTGTATGCAAGAAGCAACTCAAAAAATATTTGCAAATATAATTAGAATTTGCTGTCAGGATAATGAAGAGATACCCCAAAAATATGGTCTTAATAAAAATTTTCAAAGAAAAAGAAAATATCAATTTAGAAAAAGAAAATACTATCCAAACTGGAGAAAAAAGAGGTATTTTAGAAAAAGAAATAACAATAAAAACAAAAGACAAAAAAATGACTATTGCCCGAATAAAAAAGAAAATTGTAAGTGTTGGTACTGCCAAGAAGGACACTATTCAAATGAATGCCCGAAAAAGAAGGATAAAAAGGATCTTACTAAACAAATAGAAATTGCTAAGTCTTGTTTCATGGAACCATTAGAGGAATCTGATGATAACTTAGACTATATTTTTGAATATGTCTCAGAAACAGACTCAGAGACTGAGTAATAATGCCACATTTATTACTATAAAAATAACAAAAAAGTTTATAAATGCTTTCATAGATTCTGGAGCAACACAATGCTTTGCTAGTTCAAATATAAAACTTGATTGGAAAAAATTAAAGAAACCATTAAGAGTTAGAATAGCTGACAAATCAATACATAAAATTAACCAAAAAGCAGAGATGGCTGAAATTTTTATTCAAAATTATAGGTTCATTGTTCCATCTATATATATGTTAGACTCTGGAATGGATTTTATCATAGGAAATAACTTTTTAAAGCTATATCATCCATTCATTCAAGAATTAACATATATAGTTTTAAAAGCTCCACACGATTCTTCAATAAATCAAAAATCAAAACGTATAAAAATACCAACTACTACTATAGATAAGATCTTAAAATTTAAAATATTTTCTATATTAGAGGCATGTTATTTAAATTTATACTTTCAGATAAATATCCCAAAAAATAATCTTGAAATAAAGATAGAAGAACTTTTGGAAGAAATTTGTGCTGAAAATCCTTTAGATATTAAAAATACAAACAACGAATTAGTAAGCATTAAATTAAAAGATCCTACAAAAGAGATAAATGTTCCAAATAAAATTCCTTATTCCGCAAGAGATAGAGAAGAGTTCTCATTAGAATGTAGAGATCTTTTGGAAAAAGGAATTATAAGATTAAGTAAAAGTCCTCATGCGGCTCCAGCCTTTTATGTCGAAAACAATAATGAAATTAAAAGGGGAAAACGAAGAATGGTTATTAACTATAAGAAGATGAATGAAGCAACTATTGGTGATGCTCATAAACTTCCAAGAAAAGATTCTATTTTAGAAAAAATCAAAGGAGCAACTTAGTTTTCATCTCTTGATGCAAAATCAGGATATTGGCAACTTCGTTTAGACGAAGAAACAAAGAAATTAACTGCTTTTACTTGCCCAACAAAAGAATCAACAAGTGTGTTGCTCTATGAATGGAATGTATTACCATTCGGATTAAAACAAGCCCCAAGTATTTACCAAAGATTTATGGAAGAAAATCTAAAAGAGTTAAATGAATTTATTTTAGTATACATTGATGATATACTAATTTTTACAAAACAGGATAAAGAAGATCATCTTCAAAAATTATTAATAGTTTTAGAAAGATGTAAAAAAAAAGGATTAGTTCTTAGCAAAAGGAAAGCAAGAATAGCAAAACAAGAAATAGAGTTTCTTGGATTAATTCTATCCACTCAAGGAAAGCTAAAACTTCAACCAAATGTCCTAGAAAAGGTAAATTTATTTCCTAATAAAATAGAAGATAGAAAACAATTACAAAGATTTTTAGGGTGTATAAATTATATTTCTGATCAAGGATTTTTAAAAAATATAACAGAATACACTAAAAGCTTATTTCCAAAAATAAGTACTAAAAAAGAATGGAAATGGGGTGAAAAAGATAGTATGCAAATTCAAAGAATAAAAGAATTATGTGAAAAACTTCCAGAACTTTATATTCTAGAAGAAAATGACTACTTAATAGTAGAAACAGATGCTTCAGACATAACCTGGTCAGGATGTCTAAAAGCTAAGAAAGCTATAAAAAGTTTGGAACAAGAAAAAGAATCACTAGATTCTAAATATTCCCCAAAGGAATTACTTTGCAGGTATATTTCAGGGGCTTTTACTCCAACAGAACAGAGATATACCACTCATGAAACGGAAACTCTAGCAGCAATTAAATCTCTTAAGAAATGGAAAATTGATTTACTACCCAGAGAATTTACATTAAGGACAGATTCAAGTTACCTAACAGGTTTCATACGATATAATTTAAAAGTTGATTATAATCATGGACGATTGGTAAGATGGCAATTATTTTTGTTACAATATCCAATAAAAATTGAATATATTAAGGGTGACAAAAATGTTATTGCAGATACATTATTAACAAGAGAATGGAGTTCGTCTACAACGCATTAGATCAAGAAATTCAAAATTATGAGCAAGAACTCGAAAAATGCAAGCATTGTCAGCAAATAAGGACACAGATCCAATCTCTCAAGAAGGCCATTGAAGCAATGAAATCAACACAACAAGCAAAACCATCAGAGTTCAACCAGCTAAGCATGGTGGACAAATCAGGTGAAAAAAAAATTTCAGAAAATAAAACAATTGCTGAAATCATTAAAAAATCCACCCAAGATAAAAAATATTATGTAATTTATAATGGCCCCATGAAAGAAGTATATGATGCCTGGAAAAAAGCAGCACCATTCACACATCAATCAAGGATAATTCATAAAAGAGGATTTCTAACACTGGAAGAGGCAAAGGAATCCTTCAGGGAATATGAAGCTCTCCATCCAGAGCAAACCCTAAAAAGAGCAGATAAAGCTCCAATTCAAACCCAGAGAACAGGGATAATCAGAAACATTCCTACAAGGGCTGAAATCAAGGAAAAGAAAAGGGTCTGTAGATCAAATCTCAGAGAAACCCTTAACATAGTCCTGAATTGGACTGAAGAAAAAAGGGCAATTTTGGGATATTATCCTATTGCCAAAGAACAGCTAACAAAGCTGGTTATATTTCCAGATGCTTCCCCATCTGACACCTATCAGTTTTTTCAGTATGGATTAATTGATACAATTTTAATTTTTAATGATCTAAAAATTATTAGTGAGTTTCCTGCAGGATTCGTTGATGCAGTAAAGAGATTTAAAAATATGATTGACAATGTAAATCCAAGGGATATATCCCTAAAATTTACAAACAGTCAACCTATTTTTAATGAAGAAGAAGAATGCTTGGTTCCAGCACACCAAGTAATATTCATGTCCGTCTTCCCAGAAAATTTTCAACCAATTGATCAGATTCAAGATTTAACGATTTACAGTCATGAAGGAAGGCTCGCCAGCACATTAGCAAAGGTCTTTGAAAGAACTCAAAAAATAACGAAAGAATCTCACACAAGGATTAATTATAAAAGCAGAAGTACTCTGCTCGTATCCAGTAAAAGAAATGAAATTGAAGAAAGAGAGATGAGACTCCTGGTGGAATTTGAATCAGCATTCTACAGCTTATCTGGACTTTTAGAAAAGCTCCCTGAAGGGATAAAGAGGAATCTGTGCTATTTGATAAAAGACAGAGAAGACCACAAGTGCCAGCTATGTGCTTTAGAGATATCTGAAGAAAGCAATAATGAAACGGAATCAACTCACATGATGAAAGAAGAAGACAATGCATATGAGGGTCACATGATAAAAGAGGAGGACAGTGCATCTGAAGCATCTCTCAACATTATTGCATAGTGACGTAAGCACTTAGGTCATAGAGCACCAACAATGTAGCTGGTGAAAGAGAACAAACAATGACGTAAGCAATGACGTCATAAGAAGGGTAAGGATGGGAATTGTCCATCAAACCCAACTATTATAAATAGGTTGCTTAGGCAATTGTAAAGGCATCAGACAATAGGAAGCAGGAGGCTAAGAGTACTCATATGCTAGGAGAACAAGGAGGAAGCTGCCGAGGCGATTCTATAGTCTGAGAAAGAATTTCCTTAGGGAAAAAATAATTCTAAACTCCCCTTTGGAGTTAGTATCTATAATCTCCCATCTGGAGATAAAAACACCTTATGTAAAATATACTAAATAAAGGAAGTTTTTCTCCAAAAAGGTACATCTTCATTCTAGTCTTTCAATTATGAATTATTTAGAAAGTTTAGAATTAACAGAAGAATCTGATTATTATAGATTAACTGCTTTATTAGATAATGAAAAACAGGCTGTTCTAAAAACAGAATTAAATCTCAAATCAAATAAAAATTTTAATAAACAAAATCTTTTAAAAGAAGTTTTTAATAGAAAAAATATAATATACTATGGAAAAATTCAACTTGAAGCCCCTATAAAGATAAAATCCGCCAACGGAGAACTTGAAATAGCCTTGATAAATGATGAAGAATTGAGTAAACAGATTGAGAAAATTAAGGATCAACAAAAAAGATCTAAAATTGGATGGATTCATATTAGTACCATACAAGTCTTAATCAAATCTACATATATGAAAGGAATTAATTCACCAATAAGCTTAGCAATTTGTGACAAGAGAATTACTGATGACCCGATAGATCAAATAATTGGAATTGTTCATGGAAGCTTGGCAAACGTAAATGTTAAATTCAATGCCCATCTTGGATATGCTATACCTTTATCAACTGAAAATCTTGGAAGATCTATAAGTTTGGCTTATAAATTTCACAGAAAGAATCTAATGGAACAAGACGATGAACCATTTTCAATTACATATGCAATAAATTATGCTTTAACAAATAGCCATCATAGTATAATATTTAAAAACAGAGAAAGAATTTATGTCGATGAATTATTTCAGAAAATTGTGAAAACAGAAATACCAAAATATAAAGCTATTGAAAACCCAGTTCTATTATTAAAAGAACCATCAGGAAAATTAGTTTCACCGAATTTTCAAATAAGAGAATCTAAAATTAATAGCCCTTTAAGTTTATCTAAGTTAAAAGAAGAAAATTCTGAAATAAAAGAATTAACAAAAAAGGTCGAAAAATTAAATGAAATCTTAAACACTAAATTATGACAATAAATAAAGAAAAAATATATGTAACTTATCAAGACAAGAAACAAGAGCTCTTTGAAAGAGAAAATCGGTTGAATTATTTACAGTTTTCTGAAATAAATCAAAGAGCATTTGAAGCTCTAAAAATAATCTATGACAAGTTGAAAAGAGAAGTTGAAGAGCTAGAAAAATTAATAGAATCTCTAGAAAATAGTGATGAATCAATGATAGAATTTGCAGAAATTCTAAAATAAATAATGAAGCATACAAAGATTGAAAGACCAGAAAATAAAATAAAAAGAAAAAGGGTGAAAAATTAAAAAATAAAATAAAGGAGTATAAAAGGGAATTAAATAATCTTCAGATCGAAATTGATGACCTTATGATAAAAAGGATAGAAATAAGAATAAATATAAACAAGTTGGAGTTAAACTTAAAAAATTTATAAATGCCTGGAAAACCATATTATGACTTAAAAGAATTAAAGCTGTTAAAAGAAAAAATGGAGAATAAAGTTGAAAAATTAAAAAGATATTTAGAAACAACAGAAAGTGTAGAAATAAAAGAAGTTTTTGAAGATTTGAGAAATTATATTAAAGAAAAAGACAAACAAATAAAAGATTTTATATATAATAATCCATGCAAAAAAGAATATTATAAACTAAAACAAGATTGAAAAACTATAAAAATGAAATCAGAATACTAGTAATAGTAGAAATGGTCAACATTTTTTAAAAATTATTTAAATAAAGCACCACCAATCGAATCTATACAAATTATAAACTTATTCGAAGTAAAATATGAAGAGTTAATAGAAATTTCGAAAAAGAAAGAAAAGTCAAAAAATTGGTATCAGAGCCAAGTTAACGATTAAGGGTAACACTTTCTCTTTAAGCAACACTTTTAGTGATACGCTTTTAAATCAATAAACAACCAAATAAAAACAAAAATCTATAAATCTGTACCAAAATACATCTATACACTAAATGGACCCTAAAAAAAATCATACAATATATAATTTCGAAATACAAAAATGAAAGGTTATAAGGTATGCCGTTGTCCTTCTCAGAATATTAATATTCTAATACTTATAACTATTATTGAGATATATATTAAAATATAAAAATATTATTTAACACTAAAATTAACTATTAAAATTAATTATTAATATATTTATATATAAATATATATTATTTAATTTATTTATATATATATTAATATTTTAATATATATTTTATACTAATAATTAATTTTAATAATTAATTTTACTATACACCTATCATAATTGATTAAACAGTATATATGATCCAAATTAAGTTACCACATATGGTGTACACATAAAGATTGGAGGGTCCACGGATGACCATCAATTCGTTCCCTTCTGATTCCGATCCATCTTTGTTGATTTGGCAAGATCGATTGCATCAGTGAATTGAGCTGAAATGTTTTCTTTCTTGAAGTGACTTTCTATTAAACTATTCTTTCATCTTAGTACATGACAATAATAAGAAAATTTCATGACCCATAAATTTAACTCAATAAAATACACAAATTTAATTATAATTTTAGTTTTTATTTTATCTTATTTTTATCTTATTTTTATCTTTATCTTATTTTTATTTGTTTTTATCTTTTATAGGCCAATGCTCTATATATACTTAGTTTTACTTTCATATACAATTCAATCAATAAAAAATACAAAGTATAATATTCTTCTTCCCTTCTTTTTTTATTCTTTCATAATTTTATCACTCAGTTCTGGTTTTCTACCGTGGTAATGGCTGAATGATTTCATGTAATGTAATAATTTTCATTGCGTTTGTCAATGATGACATGAAAGAGATACTTGAAAAATGGTGAAAGTGTTGCTAATCTTTAGGCTCTTGATACTATTTTAATATTTTTTATCATACATTGATGAGAGAGCAAATCATCAGAATAAAAAGAAAGATGAAGCTGAGAGAATATAAGAGTAGAGAATTGAAAGAAATTGAGAATGTAAAAAAAATGAATTACTGAATTAGAGTTGCATTTAGCTAGAGTAGTGTTACCATTTATAGTAATTAGCTCAACAGCTTCTAACTACTTGTTAGTTAGTTAACTAGATACAGAAATTAGTTGCTAACATTTCTTGATTCAATTCTTGATCTCTATTTTCATCACATATTCTTATTCTATCCTTCACAATTATAAATTCAATTTACTTGTTGCAGTATTTTCATATGTTTAATGCTTCATAATATCAAAAAATTACAATGCCGATTTTAAATTTTATCCGCTCATAAACTTCATATTAAAAAAACTCGACCGTTGCATGTGATCTACTCATTCTATGACTTGTATTGAGACTTATAAACACTGCTATCCAATCCATTTTGAGTGATGTCGAATTTCAAAGCGCAAAGAAGTACGAAATAGTTCCAAAATACTAAAGCGATGTTTGTTTTTATATTTTTAATTTTATTTTAATTAATCATATTTTTTAATGATACACATTTTTTAAAATAAATATCAAAATTTGTTAATATATTTGTAAATAAGAAAAAAAATATTTTTTATTAATCACAACATATTTTTTATAATTATATAATATTTATTAATAAATATTTGAAATATATAATAGATATAAATTAATTAATAAATTAATTAAATTTAAAAATAATAGTTAACTTAATAAAAAATAAAATTAAAAAACACTTGTTATAAAATAAAATTTTATTTAATTATTTAATATTTTAATTAGCAAAGTTAACTGGTCAATTATCAATTCGGTTTTGACATATTAACATGGGAAGTATATGGGGGAGAGGGAGCCATAAATGAAGAGAGGGGAGTGGGGGCCGGGAGAGGGAAAGAGACAAAACACAAATTAAACGTAGGAAGATATATGGAGAAATGAATGAATGAAAGAAAGAAAAGGAAGTGGGTACCTACATGTTCCGTCTTTGAGGAGATATCCGTATATTATATTGATTGATCTCTCAAATGTAAGCAGTCAGCATCATCAATTCTTTCTCCTCTTCTCAGTTTGAGTTGTGCTGGAAATATAAGGAGCATGTACTGGTACTACTGTTTCCTTCAAGATTTTAGGTGGAGCCTTAACATTCAATTTTAATGCCATGGAGTCTCTGATCCATGTGGCTAATAAGGGAGTATTTATTTATCTATTTATTCTTTGTCTTTTAGTTTAGTTGCTTTTAAGCTTTCCCGCACATGTATCCTATGTTTGTTCGGGCAACGCAATGCAAGTGGACCATATTTTAGGCTAACCTAACTGCAAAGGTTTAATCCCCACGGCATCCGAACAATATTTACAGTTAGAGATATAGAAAAGTACAGTTAGACAATGAGAATACTAAATATTTCTGTATGAAAGTAGACTTTGAGATATAATTTGTTCTGTTGATACTTGAACTGGTTTTTCTTGGAGTGAAGGATGTGGAACGTCATCTTCTTGTGGGGAGGCAGCGTTGGATACCTGCAAAGAGACTCAAACGTTCAAGTAAGTATGAGTGTGAGAGAGTTTAGAATAGAATTAAAATAAATTGCGTACTATCTCTGTTGCAAGTTTGACGGGTCCATGGTTTGTTATTATCCGCACTTATTGGGATGGTGGTAGTCTGAGTTAGGGGTGTGCATGGCCCGGCCCGGCCCGAAGACCCGACCCGGTCCCGAACACTTTAGGGGCTAATTTGATATGATTTCATCGGGTCTAGGGCCGGGTATGGGTCTCAAAAGTAGACCCGGTCATTATTTCGGGTCGGGTCTGGGCCATAGCTCGGGTCACCCGAAATCGGTCCGGTAGCCCAGTCATCATACATAATTAATATTTTGTGTTATTAGTGATGGATAATGGCTATTATTATGTGAAATTTAAGTATTGTAAACTTTAATATTTTGTGTTATTAGTCATTATATATAAGACTATAAGTTAATATTTTATGTTTAAAATGCATAAAACTTTAGACTAATGCATAATCTTGTGCTATTTGTATTGATTTAAATATTTGGTGTTATTAGGCAATATTAGTATTGATTATGGTTATACTTTAATTTTAGAGAAGAGTTAGTTCTTATTATATTTTTCTAAGTGAATTTATCATGTCAAATAATGGTTCGAATTTTGGAAATTTGGATATTTTTACATGCTAACTTACAAGAAGGTATCAAGATAATATAATGTTAACGGCCCGGTTTTCACCCGGTTTTTACCCGGTATAATCGTGGCTCGAAAGTGTATAGGTTTCATCGGGTCTAGGGTCGGGTTCGGGTCTAACAAATAGACCCGGTATATATTTCGGGCCGGATCTGGGTCACATCAAACCCGGTTTCACCCGGCCCATGCACACCCCTAGTCTGAGTATAGAGTTTGTTAGAGAAGGTATCTACCAATTATACTAGATTCCGAGATATATGCGGTTTGTGGGCCAAGGGTTGAGTAACGGAACACTAAATAATAATATATATATATATATATATATATTTGTCTCATTAATTATCTGACTTTATTTTAAAAAAAGAGTAAAGTATCGTTTTTACCCTCAACGTTTGGGGTAAGTTCTATTTGTGTCCATAACATTTAAATCATCCTATTTGTATCCCTAACGTTTATAAAAGTGATTCAATGTTATCCTACTATCAATTATACTAACAAATTAGATTATATTTTTCAATTATTCTCACTTGGATGTATTCATTCTCAATTAGGTCTCAGTTAGATGTGTTCGATTTTAATATTATACCCACTATTTGTGTTTAGATTCAATTATGTTCCTAGAGAAGTGAATTATGTAAATGTTGTAGGAATTAGTTTTTCGGAGTGAATCATCGATTCTATCTCAGACATTTGTATTCTAACTTTAATAAGAGATTTTTAAAACTCAAACTAAAGCGTTCATGATGTGTAATTGACGACAGGATAACATTGAATCACTTTTACAAAAGTTAGGAATACATAGGATGATTTAAATGTTAGAGACACAAATAAGATTTACCCCAAACGTTGAGGACAAAAACGATACTTTACTCTTAAAAAAAATCACTATTTCTAGTAAAAAAAATTTAGGCACTGATAATATTGATGAAAAAATTTAAATAGATTTTTTATTCATCAAAATTTTGTTCTCTTTGATACTTTGAAGCAATAGTCAATTTTGAGCTCATGTCATTAATTAGATGCTATTCTTACATCACAATTCACAAGTAAGTGTTTAAAATTGGGAGAAAAGTAAACGCATCGGGCAGAGAAAATGTGATGTTTATTTAAAAGCAATCAATGAATTGAAATAACAGAAACTTAAAAACTACATTAAAATTGGTATGTAATTTAATAATGAATACTGTGAAACTTTAATTTAATTAACCTTTGACATGCTTAATCACTTTTGTGAGGGAGTGAGTATCCACTCTTAGCACGCAATACTAATATACTATGAGTGCACAAAATATGAGTATACACACCATATCAAAAATCAAAGATTATCCAATGTCATATATTGTAATAAGATATAATAAGAAATTTATACTATGTGTGCAGGAGGGGAGCTTGAATTTGCAGGAAAGCTCTTTGCTAGTGCTTAGAATCCAATGTCATATATTGTAATGCCTAGGATCTCAAAACGTGACTGAAATTTTGGTAGAAAATTCATACCAATCAACAAAAAAAATAACATTATATATTAATCTGTAAGAAACACAATAAATTAAAGAGGATCAAGTCATATATAGATGTTGAATATATAGTTATATAAATAAATAAATCACACATAATTACAAGCCCTACAATATTTTTAAGCTATTGCAACATGTGCGATAAATAACACTTAAAAAGTGTTGTCTAAAGTGGTTAAAAGCATTACTTAAAATTTATTGCAAAAAAATAAGGCTAATACAACACTTTGTTAATAAGTGTTATTTTTTGTCAATTTAAAAAATATATAAAAAACGTTGTTTTAATAAATTAAACAAACAACATTTATAACATTTATATATTACTCTTTATAAGAGTTGCTTTTAAATATATAATAATAAACTTCTGGTGAAAAGCGTTGCTTAATTTTTTTTCATCCAAATTTTAATTCCTTCCAAATATTTTAATTCCCCTGAAACCAAAAACAGGAAAGAAAACAAGCGATAATTGATTCATCACCTCCTCACTCCTGTTAGTTTATTACTTAGAAACAGAACTCAAATCCTACTATTTTAGAATCAAAATCCTAACTCCAACCCTAGCTCAATTTCCCCAATTTGACTACATTGACTCGCGTTCTGCGTTCCTTTCTCTCGCCATTGTCCTGGAAGGTTCTTTCGAGTGGATGCGCCAGCTCCATGGAGGCTTGCTTGGGTGGCGTGTGTGAGTTTCATGGTTGATTGCGGAGGCGCGTTGGTCTCCGATCTCTCCCAGACAAACACTTGGATGGCGTTCAGAATCAAAATCATGAATAACCCTAAATCCCTAATTCCTAATCCCATCCCTAACACAATTTCCCCAATTTCACAACACTGATGCGCGCATTCTGCGTTTCTCTCTGCTCTGCCAAGTTCTGCTCTACTCCACCGTGTTCTTCTACTCTGCCGTGTTCTTCTCCTCGCATCGAGTTCTGCTTTGCTCCACCATGTTCTTCTGCTCGCGCCGAGGTTTGCTCTGCTCCGCTATGTTCTTTTGCTCGCACCTTGTTCTTCGTTCTCTCGTGCTGAGTTCTGCTCCATTCCTCCGTATTCTAAATTGGGAGAAGTAGCTACTTATGTAAAAATAGTGAGAAATGTGACCTTGTTTTTCTTTTTCTTAATGTTTCAGAAATTTCATGTAACTCAATTAGATTACAGAAATGCTATCTGCAGATAAATGTGAGGTATGTTCCTTTTGTCTTGAAATATGTCATTTAATTTTAAGTTTAAGAAATTGGAAGAATAAAATCTCAGTTGCTGCTATTTTATAGGCAGAGTTGTTAAGCAAGAAATATGAGGAGAAGTACAAACATTGTAGCGGAAATAACATCCAAATTGATTGTTGAAGAAGCTAAATTTCGTGATATACAGGTAATTAGAAATTTGCATTATTATTTGGCAAATAGTAAAAGGATTTTAGGGAAGAATGAATTGTTATTAGCCTTGCTTAATGGATATAAAAGTAATTATAAAGGTAAGAAGAATGAGATTTTGCAGCAGGAAGGGAGAGAAAAAAAGGATTTTTCTGTGGTCTGAGGTTCTTCTTGTGAGCATTTTGCTCCTACTTAATTGGTCTACTTAAAGAGCTTTTGTTTTTAGTAATTGACTGTGTGGGATTGGCTTGGTTTTTTCTAGTTTTGAAATTTTGGCTTGTGTGGGATTCATCTATATCGCCATCACAGTCGGTATGATGCTGCCTCTTTTCTTTCACTACAACATTTTCAGGCTGAGGCAACATTTAAAAAGTGTTGCCTAAAAGCTGACAAAAGGTTGCTTTTGATCTATGGCAACACTTTTAGACCTAAGGCAACGTTTTTGGACGGCGTTGCATATGCAGCTGTTGCCTTAGATCAAGGCAACACTTTTTTGTTTCAAAAGCAACGCTTTTGAGAGTAACACTTGGTAAGTGTTGCCTTTAGTTGAAAAACAACACCACTTCAAAAGTGTGTTTGAGACAACACTTTTGCAAGGTTGTCTTTTCTCATATTTTGACCACTACTAAAAAATGTTACCTATTTGTAATAAAATACAACCTTTTTATATGTTACTTATAAGTTTGAATTTGTAATACTTTAAAGTGTTGCCTTATAGTTTTGAATATACAATCTTTTAAAGTATTACCTTTTCTTTTGGATATACAACTTATACAAGTGTTGCCTTTTCTTTTGGATATGCAACCTATACAAGTGTTGCTTTTTCTTTTGGATATGCAACCATACAAGTATTGTCTAATATACAAAATATGCAACTAATAGAAGGGTTGCCTTTTTGGTAAAAATAAAAATTACTTTTGTAATAAAAATATAAAAAAATAAAATATACAATAAATTTTTTTGTTCATACATGTATAATTATTTTAATTAATAAATAAATTTATGCACAATAAAAAAAATTATAAAAGAGACAAAATAACTAATAATAAAATTCTAATTAAAATATATATTAAAAGTTCAATTAGTATTTTAAATACATGATGTGTAAAAACAGTGATAGATACAGAATTATATATAGAATTAATTGATTGAAGTGAAGCATCAAGATACATCGAGTAAATTACATAAAAATTGGTAGTAGTGAATGTCCCCCAATACTTTAATGCAGCCAAATCATAAGCCCTAGCTGCTTTATCTTCTTTATCATATTCACCTACATATATATATACATACAAATTAAATAAACTAGAGTCTCCCTAAACACATAATAACAAGAAGGAATCAAAGAGAGACTCTTACCCAAATACACTGAAGGAAGAGAGAAGTTGCATTGCATTCATGAAAATCACAAGAGAAAAGTCATAAAAACCTTGATTGAATGTAAAAATAAAATAAAATAAAATAAAATAAAATAAAATAGTAGACACACACCTTGGCGACCTTTTCTTGATTGTCCTTCCCTTCTACAGCTATTATCCGAAAGATGAGCTTCATATCTTCCAGTCCATCTATGTCTATTTATTTATTTCTTTCATCAATTAATATATTGGAATATACAAGGCAGGAATTTCCAAATTAAACACAATAATGAAATTGAAACCTTGTTACGCCACGGTATATTGAAGTTCTCTGGCCAAAGTATCTAGAGTTCTTCCATTAGAAGGTAGGGCTTCAATAATGCTGTTATTGTCACAGCTGGTTGTTGATGAATCCTTATTACTACCACTTCTCATGGACAATGTGAGTGCTTGCAGATTATTATTTGTTTGAAACTGCTGCACACAATATAAAGTGGAGCACTAGGATGCATCAGTGGCCAAAATAACAATAAAAAAAAGCACTTAATATTAAGAACAATGAAGATTCTTAATTAACTATTTTTTTTAACATTTGCACAAAAAAATTTCATCAAATAACTAGAAAATCAATTACCTGTGTCCCAAATAGTAAGCTTTTTTATATGGTATATAGCAGTATTTCTGTATATGGCATATAGCAGCATCTGAAGTACCCCAAGTGCAAAATCCAACACATTTGGTAGCTGACAATTAATTACTCAATTAATAAGTCAAGTCGCTTTCAAATTCTTTAACTTTATATTCAAACTAATAAAGTTGGTGTACTTATGGCAATACATATATCACTGAGAAATAAACCATATGCAAACCACATAACCGCACTTAATGTGAGGAAAAATGACAAATTGAATGGCATAAATTGAACACTCTTTGTTCTTATAACATGTGCCTGCATCACGTACAATAATAACTAATCACAAAGCTAATAACAAGTATGATATTAAGAAATTAATGAAATTAAATGATAATTAATCACTGACCACAATGCTTAGAGGTGCTGCAAAAACAGAGCAATCATAAATTAACAAAACACAAAGAAACTACTATTCTTAATTAATAAGCCCTTTAATTTCTTGTCCGCCCTCATCACCACCCTCATTTATATACCACCTGGGTTTCACTTTTCTTTTCCCTTCTCCACATACTCCTGAATCCTCCATTTTTTCTCTTCTACAAATTCATTGAATCAAAATCAGGTTCTTCTTTCTTTCTAGTTGAACAATAACCACGTACTTAAACCATTAATTTAGTCCTTACTCATATTCTTTCTTTCTTTCTTGACCAAAATCCATTGGCCTATAAGGCTATAAATCATAGTACAAATGCTACACATTTTCTAGGAAAGAGCCATTTCTTTTTCCTCTAAACAGTTTTCATTGGTGGGGTATGTATGCTACCTATTAATTAATGACGTGTTTTAATGTTCAAGATCTGAGAGAAGAAGAACACATTACCCTGCATTCTCTTTACTAACATCTGAATCTGAATATGGATCTTGTAATGAGAAGACACATGATTTATGTGTCATTGTCAGAATCAGAATCTATTTATAATAACTGAGAAGCCATAACCAAGTTACCTTCATGTTTGTTGTTGCCAAAACAGATTTCAAGTTGTGGTTGGCTTTTCCCAAGTCTATATTTCTGCAATGACCAGAAAAACAAAGAAAATATGATGGTAAAAGAAAAGAAGTCCATGATATTTGGAATGAGTGAAAGCAAAAATAAAGGGAAATGCCTATAAATGGCTCTTGAGATGAATTTGCAAATATTATAGCTATGAAAGCAAACCTACAAAATTTTCAAAAAGAGAGAAGCAGAAAAAAAGAAGTGAACGTAATTAGAAGCATGGCAAAAAACTTAGCGCTAACTCAATTGAACTGAAATATAGCCCAACAAAAAGAGAATTTCAATTCCAAACTCAATAAAGAAATAAAGACCATACCTCTGCCAAGATGGTAGGGTGAGCATTGTGTATGCGAGTTTGATCTTATTGGCAACTCCCGAAAGGGATTTAAAATTTGCAGCTACCTTCCTTACGGCCAAGGATTCGACAGGGTGCTGCCAAGCCCATTCAAGCTGCAATCCCCCAATCAAAATGTGTTAAAATCTGGCTATAATCCCCATTTTTTTTTATTTCTTCATGTATCAATATAATATACCCTATTCATATAAAATTACTCATATGTCATATATTAAATGTCCTAATATTTGTAACAGAATCCAATTTAGGACATTTGCATTATTTCATAACGAGCTATTTATTTTATTTTATTTGGGTAAATCAGAAGGTATATTATAGCTCTATCCTATTCTAACATTTTTCTCTTTTCCTTCACTCCTTAACTTCTCCTTTCTAGCTTCTCCTTTCTCTTTCATTAATCCTTCCACAATTATTTTCTATTTTAAATTCTTGGATTTCCAGCATACTTTCATATTCAGCAGAATCTAATTTTCTGTTTTCAAATCTTCAAGTGAAATATTTTCAGTTAGTACATTAACCAATGATCTTAATAACAACCATCACAATGCCATGAATATCCAACAGAATGTTCATAACTGCCACCTAAATTCGTCAAGAGCACTAACTGATTTTGGTATATTCATTAGCAAAACCATTATCTTAATAAACAACAAAAGGCTTGGCGCTGAGCAAATCAAACCAAATCACGTTTGAGAAACAAAATTCTCAGCAACCAAAGTCCATCAAGATCTAAAAGAGAATAGCATTCTCACCCCCCTTAACACTGGTATGCAACAATAACTAGCTCCAAAATAGTGGAGAATAGAAAGGGAGATGAACAATGAAGAAGAATATGCAAACAAGAGTGTATACATAACATACCTTCCGGAGGTGGAAGACAAAAATCAGCTGAAGAAAGCTTCATTTTCAGCAAAATTTCAAAACTAGAAAAAACCAAGCCAATCCCACACAGTCAATTACTAAAAACAAAAGCTCTTTAAGTAGACCAATTAAGTAGGAGTAAAATCCTCACAAGAAGAACCTCAGACCACAGAAAAATCATTTTCTTCTCCCTTCCCGCTGCAAAATCTCATTCTTCTTACTTTTATAATTACCTTTATATCCATTAAGCAAGGCTAATAACAATTCATTCTTCCCTAAAATCCTTTTACTATTTGCTAAATAATAATGCAAATTTCTAATTACCTGTATATCACGAAATTTAGCTTCTTCAACAATCAATTTGGATGTTATTTCCGCTACAATGTTTGTACTTCTCATATTTCTTGCTTAAAAACTCTGGCTATAAGCTTCTGCAGCCTCTTCTTCCGTACCTGCATGCAACAATTTTTCTTATATTCACATTATTTCTTATAATTCAGCTTTCATTTTTCTCTATTATTTGTATTTCTTACTAAATGTTCCTAAGTAAAGATCTTTGTTTCCGGCGACCCTTCCAATTCTTGCTTGCCATCTCCCATGTTGGTGATGCCTAATAATAACAATAATAAATTATATAAACTCCATTGGTGATGATTACAGAATATAGATTAGATAAATTAAACTTGATTAGAAACCTTGTAACTCCACGATACATTGATGCACCTCTCGAGAAACCATTACTTTTCCTGCAATTGATGAACAAAAAATAATTGAGTTTGAATAATATTCTACTCAAGAATATTCACTGCACTAGTACAACCTTCTTATGGCGGCTACAAATTCTTGTCTTGTCATGTGTTTCATTTCATCCAATTCCTTCTCATAGTTGCTGATATGTAAAAACAGTGATAGATACAGAATTATATATAGAATTAATTGATTGAAGTGAAACATCAAGTTACATAGAATAAATTACAGGAACGTTGGTAGTAGTGGATGTCCCCCAATACTTCAATGCAGCCAAATCATAAGCCCTAGCTGCTTTATCTTCTTTATCATATTCACCTACATATATATATGCATACAAATTAAATAAACTAGAGTCTCCCTAAACACATAATAACAAGAAGGAATCAAAGAGAGACTCTTACCCAAATACACTGAAGGGAGAGAGAAGTTGCATTGCATTCATGAAAATCACCAGAGAAAAGTCATAAAAACCTTGATTGAATGTAAAAATAAAATAAAATAAAATAAAATAGTAGACACACACCTTGGCTACCTTTTCTTTATTGTCCTTCCCTTCTGTAGCTATTATCCCAAAGATGAGCTTTATATCTTCCAGTCCATCTATGTCTATTTATTTATTTCTTTCATCAATTAATATATAGCAACGTACCTTGAAATTACTTTTCCATCCTAAGAAATTGCTTGTTAAACACTCTAAAATTGAAAGATGTGTCACTGACCCACCATAGCTGCAAAAAAGCACAAGATAGTTTTGGTTTACGCAACCGAAAGTCCTAAAGCATAAAAAAATGGATCTAAATGGAATTCTTTCATATATAGCAACGTACCTTGAATGTTTCCCAACCTGAAGCAGAAGCTGAAGTACAGTTGGCAACAAGATCAGCTCCTCCTCCATTTTTTGCGGCGAGACATTTCTGGAACTTAGTGGCATTAGCTGCACTTGAGTTCCATCCTGAAATCATAAGGAGTTCTATTAAATTTGCAAATGAAGTGGACCTTAATAAAGAAAGAATCATAACAAGAGACCTTTGTTGGCATTTCCATCAAAGAGAGAAGGTTTCATCCATCCCTCAGCAAGCAACCAATTTCCTAGATTCACAGCTTTGTATGGCAAATTTTGTGCAACAAGAACAGAATAAGGAGGGTGTGAGAGGCATAAAGCCAACAAGAAGGCAAACAAGTATCTAAATGCCATTCTAAATTGTTTCGTGGATAAGATTGTAAAGAATCACAGAATTTATAGCCATGGTTTGTAAATCAATATCATACAATAAAGCACATTAAGTTTGTATTAAAAGAGGAAAGACAAATTGTAATGACTTGACCCAAGTGTTAACCAAATTCAGATATTCATATTATTAATTACTAATTAGACACCGGTATCATAGGCACTAATAGAGCCACTACCATAGTCAAATGTGGATATAATCACATCTAAATGCATAATGAGTGAGAAAGAATATCAAGAAGAATCAACCCATAGAAATATCTTACGAGGTTATGACGCAACAATTTGCTATATACACACAATTTGCACTTAGTGTTCACCAAAGATCCATAAATATTTTTTTTATCAATCTCCTTCAAGATAAAAACAAAAGCCAAACACCAAGCACAGGGGATAGAGACAAACTCAGGGCATAAATTAATAGTATGAACACTTTAATTATCTTATATGAGACAAAAGACACTAAAACAGGGACTGGCGACAAACTCAGGACATAAATTAACAAATTGAGGAACGACAGCCTACCTGGAGGACTACAGCAACAAGCACAGAGGCAAAGATGGCGACAAACACAGAGCAGTAGTTAAGAGGCAAAAAGGCAACAACAACGGCAGAGAAATAAACATTTATGAGACTTGTAATCCAATTTGTGTTTGTTATATGGTCTTAGAACATGAAGTATCTAAAAGGATAATAATTAAATAAGCTATCAATTCAGATCATGAAGTATTTATCAGCGGACCTAGCTAGCTAAACCAAAATTACTTTAATTTCAGGATGATAACCGTAAATACATATAGAATTAGGCTATAAAATATGCAGTTATATCATTATGATCCAATAAACAAGTTTATATAATAGAACTCATACAACAATTGCTAAGGGAACATTGCAAGTCAACCAAGAGTAAAAGTTCAATTTACCAAATAAGAAAGAATACTAAAATGCTGAAGTTAAAGTTCACAACTCCACATTTCATAATCACAAAATCTGACCAAACCCTTAAATTTACACAATAACGTTCAATATTAAATTCTACAGAGAGATTTCAATCCAAATAAACACAGTGAGAGTAGAACCAATTACTTTTAATTTGTAGCTACACACCGTGAGAGTAGCTACCTCAAAACTAACGTGCACAAGTTTCATATAACCAAAAATTAGGATTCAAAACCAAAAAAGTGCTAAAATAGAAAAGAAAAACAGAGGCAGAATCATTAATACCTGCAGAATAGTGACTGGCAATGGTGAATACTAGCAGAAGAATGCCGGCAAATTGGAAGAAATCAGAGATGAAGGGCGAGCAGTAATGATCGAACATGAGAATCTCAAAATAGAGAAGCTCAAAGCACGAGCAGAAACGCGAGCACTGATAATCGAGCATGGCGATGGCGATTAAATATCACCAAAAAGCTATAATAGCAACATCAACATTATTAAAATTAGGATTTAAAGCGCGAAAAAGAAAAAGAAAAAGAAAGAGGTAGAATCATAGGTATTTGCGGAACAGTGACTAGTGGTGATGAACAAACGCCAATAAAATCGAAGAGTTTAGAGATGAAGACAACGAATAGTGATGATCGAAGCTCAAAACTAAAGAAGAACACGAGCAAAACGATGAACACAAGCAGATTAGGGCAAACCGCGAACAATGATGAACGAGCAGAGAAGAACGCACATCAATGTCTCCATTGCCATAATCGAATTCAAGATTGTGTTTAGGGATTGTGTGTTAGGGTTAGGGATTTTGTGTTTGTGTTTCGATAAAGAGAGGAACACGAGGTAAAATGTGTTGAAAACAGAAATGAATGAAAAAATAGCTCAGCAGAAAAAGAAAAACTCAACTAAAAAATATACTAGCTGAAATGATGCAAACTAACAAGGCGAGAGCAGGAACGCGAGCAAAACAAGACGAACAGAAGAACCTGACTAGCATGACGAACCGCGAGTACAGAGGAACACGAAGAGAGGACAACAAGGCCAGTAGGGACAAACACGACAAACTGCGACTAGGGAGGAACACAGAGAGGGAATGCTTCTCCGCGAGTAGAGAAGGAATCGCGAATTGCATTGATTTAGGGGTTAGGGTTACCAATAGCATTTTGTTTCAACATTTTGTTTGGAATTGAATGTGAAGATGATGAATGAATAAAAATTTCTGTATTTCAATCATTTGGTTTTCTATTGATATATTTAGCGGAAAAATTGAAATTTTAACAAAAAAAATACTTATATATTTTAGACAACACTTATAATGAGAAGCTTATTAAAACTTTTAAAGCAATTCTAAAAAAGTGTAATTTATGTACATGGTAAGCGTTGCATGTGTATTTCGCTGAAGCAACGCCTTTTACGTGTTGTCTATCTAATCAAAGGGAACACTTATGTAGTGTTAGTTAAAAAAGTGTGGCGATAGCAATATTTAATTGCAACAAATATTAAGCATTGTTTTTGATCATTTTAAACAACACTTTTTACGTGTTGCTTACCTTACATGTTGCAATAGGTTAAAAATGTTGTAGTGTTTCCCTTTTTTGTTTTAGTGTTTTTGGTGATTTGATCCCTAATTCTAATACTGGTGACTTGTTGTAGTGAGTTTGAACTTATTTGAGAAAAATAATGGAAGGACCACTTCCAATTTTCTTACTAATCTTGTACTTTTGTATTTTCTTTCACAAGTCTTTACTCTTCATACAAGCCTTTCTCCAACCTTCAGCTCTCTGACCTTCTCTATTTTGCTATACATAAAATTTATAGAAAACGGTAGTTATGAAATTCATGCTGGTCTGTTTGTAGAAGAACAAAAATGGTAGCAGAAGAGATGTGTTTCTTCAACAAGGTGTGTGCTTCTTGCGGTCTTTACTACTAATGAAATCTGTTTTACTTTGTTCTGTCACTAACAATGTGCTTTTTGTTTTAGTAATTACTATTATTTATTAGTTATCATAATTGTCATTAATGCTATTTATTTATTTTGAAATGTTTTAACTTTCAAGCATAATGGTAGTGACTAAATCCGGGCAAAGAAAAAAATAGAAGATGAAAGTTGAGTTTCTCTGAATGTCTCTGAAAAGATTTTGTATTGGAGAGTTAACAATCTATATATAATAATCCATTTGCTACTAAGCTACTGTGAAATGAATAGCTTATGATCTATACTGAAACGAGGATTAAGTGAAATTTGAACACACTATGTATATCATTGTAGGTAATTTGAATTGTCTGGAAAAGAATAATTTTAAAAAATAGATAATCTATTATATAGATGAATTATAAGGGTTAAAAAATAGGTAATTTGAATTGTCTAAAACAAAATCTAATTAAACTTCAGCTCCTTGTTGATTTAATCCACAACAGATTTGATGTCTATTTAAGGGCTCATTGGTCTTCATCTATATGTATTGATTTGCATTTCAGAAACAAACCATAAATGGACACTAAAAAGAAGCACAACAGCTTTCTCCTATGGATCTTCCAACGGAATTGTTAAGAGGAATTTTGTTAAGGTTACCAGTGAAGTCCGTTTTTCAATTCAAATGCGTCTCTAAGCAATGGCTCTCTCTGTTATCTGATTCCCACTTTGCAAAATCGCATTTTGATCTTACCAACAATATTAATAATAAGCTCTTATATTTGTCCCATGATTTATCCGGTGATTATTCTAACGCTTATCGTGTAAAAATAGCAGGAACATCAATTATTCATCATGATTATAGGGTTCATCTTCATGCAATTTGTAAATTTTATATTTTTGTATTTTTATTACAAAAATAATTTTTATTTTTATCAAAAGAGAAACCCTTTTATTAATTGCATATTTTGAATATTAGACAACACTTGTATGGTTGCATATCCAAAAGAAAAAGCAACACTTGAATAGGTTGCATATCCAAAAAAAAGGCAACACTTGTATAGGTTGCATATCCAAAAGAAAAGGCAATACTTTAAAGGGTTACATATTTAAAACTAATAAGCAACATTTCAAAGGATTGCAAATTCTAACTTATAAGCAACACGTAAAAGAGTTGCATTTTATTGCAAATAAACAACACTTTTTAGTAGTGACCAAAATACGAGAGAAGAGACAACACTACAAAAGTGTTGTCTCAAACACACTTTTGAAATGTTGTTGTTTTTCAACTAAAGGCAACACTTACCAAGTGTTGCTCTCAAAAGCGTTGCTTTTGAAACAAAAAAGTGTTGCCTTGATCTAAGGCAACGGCTGCATATGCAACGCCGCCCAAAAACGTTGTCTTAGGTCCAAAAGTGTTGCCATAGATCAAAAGCAACATTTTAGCAGCTTTTAGAAACACTTTTTAAATGTTGTCTCAACCTGAAAATGTTGTAGTGAAGTAAATAATATTTTATTAAGATTGTTCAATAACACTCATATATAACATTTTCTTAAATTCAAAGGCCAAATCCTTGATTTTTATTCTGCATCTTTCTTTCTCCCTTCAATTCGTTCTTATATAACGCATAGTTGTGATTGTGATACAGATTGTAGAATTTTATAAGAAATAAAACATTCAAAGAAATTTAGTTGAAGTATTTCATTGAACATGTTGAGTTCCAATAAAATTATAAAGAAATAAGAGAATACCAAAAAAAACAACAAAAAAAAACATGTTATAATCATTATGATAAATTTTAGTAAAATATAGCACTAACAACAAACAATTGCAACAAGTTCAGTACAATAAACACTAAGCAACAACAAAGAAATTACAGGAGAAAAAAAAATAGTAGAAGAACAATCAGCTACTCACTACCTTTATTCAATATTGTCGTTGAAAGAGAAAAAATGGCCGCCAAAAAGAGGAGATTAAGGTTTGCACTCAAAAAAGGGAAGATAAGGAACCACACGAACTGCAAACTGCGAATTGTGATGCGAATAACAAATGCTAACTTCCTAGAGATTCATATTTAAATCTGCAAACGCCATCTTTCATCTCATCTCTGCGGTAGTAGTACTGAACCGTGAAGAACGCGAACCACAAAAAATGCGAACTGCGAAGAGCACGAATGGCGAAAAATGCGAACACCGTTGTACTTTCTCATCTCTTTGCTTCTAATCTCAACTCCAATTGCTACAGGACCACTTGAATCAATTATAGTTTTGAAAAATAGAAATGGTTATCAGAAATAGAAAATAAACAAAAAAAAAAAAGAGGAAAAGGAATAGATTGTTATGTTTCTTATTACTGGGACACTTGAATTTTTAGTGATGCTAAAAAAATTATATAAATAAGTGTCATCATTTTATTTAATAATGACTATTTAAATAAAGGTCACAAAATAAGTGTAGCTATTCATTTAATAACTTGTTGTAGTGAAAATACTCATAAAAAAATTATTCACATGACAGAAATATCTATAAACAATACTTCTAAATTTTATTAAAGTATATTTTTTGTCTTTAAAATTTGTTAAAATTTTAAAAATATCTCTAAATTTTATTTTGTTTCAATTTTGCCTCATAAATTTTCGATTTGCATCAAATATATACCCCTAACGACTAATTTTTCAAAAAATTTAGAATAAATTTAGCAATAATAATTTTTATAAGAACAACTTTCAATACAAATAAATCAGACATAAGTGTGTCATGTATTATGACTAGATTAATCTTAAAGAATATATTTGATACAAATTAAAAATTTCAAAAACAAAATTAAAATAAAATAAAAATTAAAAATATTTTTAAAATTTTTAATAAACTTAAAAAAAATATACTTTACGCTTAATAAAAACTCAACTCCATCGGTGAAGTTTTTCTCTCCGATCCCTTTATTTTCTACTGCAAAATCTCATTGCTCTTACCTTAACTTCCCCTTTCACTAACCAAAACTCATTCAAAATCGGAACTAAACTTGAACAACCAGATAATAAATTGACCATTAATAAAAAATTTTACGTAAACTAGAAAGATTCTCACACTTTCAGTCATTCAACCAAAACACGTAATGAGAACTGTTAAATTTGACATATGAACTTTATTTTTAACTGTTACAAGAGAGTTTTTAATTTTTTATGGGTATTTTTTGTCATGTGAATCAATTTTTATGAGTATTTTTGTACACTCACTTGCCATATAAAAATAGTAGTTAATGGTAACAACTCAAAATTCACGATTAATTAAAATTAAAATGTCATACGGAGTAAGATTTTAGTGGGTGAAAATCTATTTAAATGTTTTTGTGATCAGTATTGTTAACAATCAAATCTATTGATAAAAAAGGATCATTTGTTCGAGTATATTTTACAAACATAATTTTCTATTTAATACTTATTTGACATCTAAATGTGACATCAAGCAATGCAAAATTGTAATCATTTGATTTTCGAGAAGCAGAAGATAAAACAAAAGAAAAATGTTAGAATTATATCCAACATTCTTTATTAATATATATATTAGACAATACTTGATCAACATTTTATTTTTATACTATTAAAATTTAGAATTTAAAAATTAGAATTTAAAATTTAATAATTAAGATTTAGAATGTTAACCAAATATTAATAAAAAATAATAAATTTTATTAATCATGTAATATTATTTAAATCAAAATAAAAAAATATACAAAAGTAGGTGTTTGATATCTCTGAGTTTATAAATGAAAATTTTCTTTTAATAATTAGTTGCTAGATAATTATGAGAATTTTTTAACTGATCTTCTATATTTTTTTTCAGTTATTAATTAATTTGGTGTTTTGCATGGCAGGGACACTGTCACAAGTCTTTACTGGAAATGCTATGGTTTAGGGTTTAGAGGTGAGATTGCAGGGATATTATTGTCCGAGTCATATTGGTATCATTATTATTTCTATTTATAGGTGGTGTAGTAACGTAAGTTCATATCATACTCTCCCTTCCATTCCTATATGGGCCTATGGGGAACAAAAAAATAGTGCACTTTCTATATACGATATATGAAGAAGAGATTGATCAACATGTTTTTTTTTTTTAATCTCTAGAAACTCGTCACTCTTTTAAAAGATTGCATGCTTTTTTTTCATATTGAAGAAATTTTTGTTTTCTTGAGTGTCTAGGATGTTGGAAACCTTATTTTTTTATCTTTAAAACTTAAGTTATTAAATTACCGATTATATATTTAATACAATTTTTCATTCGGAATCTACTAGCTATTATATATAGTAGATATTCCAAAGTTTCCATGACTATAGATCTGTCATTTTCTGTCCCTACTCTCAAGTTACATTATTAAAGGTTACCCAACTTATTTATTACCAACCTTCAGATAATACTACTAGTTAGGGAGAGAATTAAACATATAAGAAAATGACACTCTCTTCTCTTATAAAAAAGTAAATTACTAAAATAGTAGTATAGTATTCAAAAATTCATTTTAAAAGATATGAATAATACATAAATCCTAAACTCTAAAGAAATTATATGATATTACAAATTAAATATGTATATTTCATTTTTTTCGGTTATTTTAACTTTTTTTCATTTTGTTTTGTTGTGTAATATTGTCCACTTTCACTCTTTCTTGCTAATATATATGTGTGCTTTTGTTTTTGTTTTTGTTTTTGGATAATTATTTTGAAAATAAAGAAATAAAATTATATTATATATGTGTGATGTATACTTGAATTGTTCCTTTTAAGTAGTAGTCACTTTAGTTTTATTATTTCCCTTTTTTACTTTATGGTATCTTCCACTCTTATTTTCATGCACTATTTGTATTTGTCATTGATTATGCATTATATCCTTAGTCATTAATAAATCTATTTAGAATTACTTAACTACTCTCTTTCTCATTTTTAATTAAATTCTATTTAGTAATATTTTTTAGATTACTCCTTAATTATTTTAAGTTTCCTGATAATAAGCGTGCATTATTAGTCAAAGTAATAGATAAAAAAAGAACAAGTGGAATATATTTTTTGAAATCGAAAACATAATATTTGTATATGTTCTTAATTATAAGTACATTTAATTCAAGTAATTATAGCTATTTTTTTTTTAATTTTTGTGCTATTTTTTTATATCATAAATTATAATAAGTGACTATATATAAATGTGATAAAAATAAACATTAAAAATGCTAAAAAGGAGTAAAATTATTTTGTACTACTTTTTTCTACACTCAAATTTGTTGATTTTATTTATTGATTTTACACTTTTTTGTTCATATAATATATCCCACTATCATTCTTCTATGCATTATTTATCATTGAAGTATCAATTATATCCTTAACAATCAATAAATCTTTTTAGAAGTAGACAACTATTCTTTTTCTGTTGATTGTTAATCAAATTTTATTTGATAATCCTTTTAAATTACTATTAATTCCAAGATTCATATGATAACTATGGATTTAGCTAGTGATTGATAAAAAGGAATGAGTTGAGTATATTGTTTTTAAAAAATATTGACAAAGATAATTTTTTTTCATATGTTTTTATCTAAAAGGACATTTAATTTATGTTATTTAAACTGTCATAAAATCACTCATATTAAAAATTTAAACTCATAAGAGAAGATGATATAATTGTTATATTTGTAATATTTTCTCTCAAATAAGAGATTCTTGAGAGTTCTCAAAAAAATAAAATAAGATTTTTTAAGAGGATGTTAAAATAAAATTTGTACATAAAATACTTGATCAACACTTTATTTTTATATTATTAGAATTTATAATTTAAAGGTTAAAATTTAAAATTCAATAATTAAGATTTAGAATGTTAACTAAATATTAATAAAAAAATAATAAATTTTATTAATTATGTATATATAAAAAAGTAGGTGTTTGGTATCTCTGAGTTTATAAATGAAATTTTCTTTTAATAATTAGTTGCTGGATAATTATGAGAATTTGTTAACTGATCTTCTATATTTTTTTTTGTTTTTCAGTTATTAATTAATTTAGTGTTTTGAATTGCAGGGATAAACACTGTCACGAGTCCTTACTGGAAATGCTATGATTTAGGGTTTCCGGGTGAGACTGCAGGCATATTATTGTCCGAGTTATATTGGTATGATTATTGTTCCTATTTATAGGTGGTGTATAGTAACTTAAGTTCACATCATGCTCTCCCTTCCATTCCTTTGGTAGCGTTTGTTTTGAGGTACTGAGACAGAAACTGAGAGACTGAGACTCAGTATCGTGTTTGTTAGTTCAGAGACTGGTACTAAAATTTCTGTCTCTGTCTTTAAAATTTCAGTATTTCAGTACCTCCAAAAAATAGGGACACAGGGGACTGAAATTTTTAGAGATGGAGACTGAAACTTTAATAACATTTTATACTTAAAATACTTTCATTTCAATTAATTAATTCTAATTTTACCCTTTGTGCAAATTAAATTAGAGTTTCATTCTTGTTTCAATTCCTGTCTCCCATTTTACACTAAACAAAATACTGAGATTTATTTCAATCCCTGTCTCTTAGTCTCTGTCTCTCAGTCTCAGTCTTTCCGTCTCTGTCTCTCTACCAAACGCTATCTTGGGGAACAAAAAAAATAGTGCACTTACTATATACAACATATGAAGAAGAGATTGATAATCTTTTTTTTTTTCATCTCTAGAAACTCGTCACTTTTTTAAAAGATTGCATGATTTTTCTTATATTGAGGAAAATTTTTGTTTATTTGAGTGTTTAGGATGTTGGAAACCCTATTTTTTATCTTTAAAACTTAAGTTATTAAATTACTGATTATGTATGTATTTAATACATTTTCTCATTCGGAATCTACTAGCTATTATAGTAGATATTCTAAAGTTTTCCATGACTATAGATCTGTCACTGTCTTCTGCCCCTGCTCTCAAGTTACATTATTAAAGGTTACCTGCCTTATTTATTACCAATTAACCTTCAGATGATACTACTAGCTAGGGAGAGAATTAAACACATAAGAAAATAACACTTTCTTCTCTTATCAAAAAGTAAATTACTAAAATAGTAGTATAGTATTCAAAAATTCATTTTAAAAGATATAAATAATAAAAAATCCTAAACTCTAAAGAGATTAAATTATATTATAAATATGTATATTTCATTTTTCTTTTTATTATCAGTTATTTTAACCTTTTTTTAATGTTGTTTTGTTGTGTAATATTGTCCACTTTCACTCTTTCTTGCTAATATGTGTGCTTTTGTTTTTGTTTTTGGATAATTATTTTGAAAATAAAGAAATAAAATTATATTATATATGTGTAATGTAATGTATACTTGAATTGTTCCTTTTAAAGTAGTAGTCACTTTAGTTTTATCATTTCCCTTTTTATTTTATGGTATCTTCCACTCACTCTTATTTTCATGCACTATTTTTATTTGTCATTGATTATGAATTATATCCTTAATTATTAATAAATCGAGTCAAACCTTAAAGTGATCTCTGAAATTGTACTCAAAGTTTAAAGTGGTCTCTAAAATTAATAGTTATTCAATTTCGTCCTCAAAGTTACACTCCAAGACTCATAATAGTCCCTCAAACAATTTCTGTCATCAAAAAGCTGAAGTGGACTGATTCCTGCCACATTGGCACGCCAACGATTATTGACGTGGCAAACGAAACTTTTTTGTTTGCAAGGTGGTCCCTTTCCCCTTTTAAAATCCTAATCTACAATTTTTATTCCCTAAATTCTCTTCCTCATCCTCTTCTTTTTCAACTCCATTCTCTACTCTCACTCTTTCAAATTCAATCATCAATTATCTCTATTATATAATCTGTATTCTAAGTCATCACCATCCTCATCTTCCTCATCGTCATCAAATTCATCATCACTCAGAATGTACCTTGATCCTTCAAGCCCCATCTCCCTGTCAGTCTTCTCCAACAAGTCCATCAGTGACATCATCACTGGCTGCACTGCCTCGTCTTCCTCTCTCCCTCCAACAACCTCCCCTACGGCAACCACCTCAACCGCTTCCTGTGCCGCGACCGCCTCTCTTGCTGATAGTGTCCTACTGCCATCCGTACATGACCCGTCCTCGTTGTCTTGCTCCTCATCGTCGAAGTTGTCCCGGAACGTCATCGTGGGTCCCTTCCGAAATAACTCTGACACCATGCCGGAGGAGTTCCATCGCGAAAGCTAAAGTTGGAGTAGTGCGCTGTTGGTAGGGCCTGGCTCCGTGGGGTCGCTGGCAGTTAATGCCACCTCGGACGGGGAGCTGTAGCAGGTGGAACTCTGGTGGGAGAAGGTGGCCTTGGCTGCGAGTGAATGGGGAGGGAAGGCTGGGGCTTCATCAACGTTATCGTTGTTGTTAGCCATGTGATGGTGGTAGTGGTGAGTTGAATCATCATCGTTGGAGATGAATTGAAAGTGTTTTTCCTTAGAACATTGTGTGTGATAAACTAATTGGTAATCTATAGCATTATACAAAATTTATTGGATTTCTTTTTGTCTTAGTTATGAAATGATGTTTTTTGTTTCTTATCTTTGGTACTGGTACTTTAGTACGCGTTGAAAAGCTTATACCGTGATTTACTATGAATTTGTTAATAAATAACTATTGATGTTTTACATTGTTGTTGCATTGATGATTGGATTTGGAAGAGTAAGAGTAGAAAAAGGGGTTGAAGAAGAAGAGAATGAGGAAGAGAATTTATGAAACAAAAATTGGGGATTATAAATTTAAAAGGAGAAATGGACCACATTGCAAACAAAAAAGTTTCGTTTGCCACGTCAGTAATCGTTGGCATGCCAGCATAGCAAGAATCAATCCACCTCAGTTTTTCGATGACGGAAATTGCTTGAGGGACTACTATGAATCTCAAAGTGTAATTTCGAGGACGAAATTGAATAACTATTAATTTTAAGGACTACTTTGAGTCTCGAATACAATTTTATGAACCATTTTAAAATTTAACTCATAATAAATCTATTTAAAATTACTTAACAACTCTCTTTCTCATTTTTAATTAAATTCTATTTAGTAATATTTTTTAAATTACTCCTTGATTATTTTAAGTTTCCTGATAAGCGTTTATTATTAGTCAAAGTAATAGATAAAAAAAGAACAAGTGGAATATATTTTTTGAAATTGAAAAACATAATATTTGTATATGTTCTTAATTATAAGTACATTTAATTCAAGTAATTATAGCTATTTTTTTTTTAATTTTTGTGCTATTTTTTTATATCATAAATTATAATAAGTGACTATATATAAATGTGATAAAAATAAACATTAAAAATGCTAAAAAGGAGTAAAATTATTTTATACTACTTTTTTCTACACTCAAATTTGTTGTTTTTATTTAATTTTATTTTTTTTCATATAATATAACCCGCTCCCATTCTTGTATGCACTATTTATCATTGAAGTATCAATTATATTCTTAACAATGAATAAATCTTTTTAGAAGTAGACAACTATTTTTTTTCTGTTGATTGTTAATCAAATTTTATTTGATAATCCTTTTAAATTATTATTAATTCCAAGATTCATATGATAATTATGGATTTAGCTAGGGATTGATAAAAAGGAATGAGTTGAGTATATTTTATTTTAAAAAAAATTGACAAAGATAATTTTTTTTCATATATTCTTAACTAACAGAACATTTAATTTATATTATTTAAACGATCATCAAATCACTCATTCAAAAAATTTAAGATGATAAAAGAAGATAACATAATGATTATATCCATAACATTTTTTCTCAAATGAGAGACTCTTGAGAATTCTGATATTATGTCATAAAATTATTTATTCTAAAAATTTAAGTTGATAAAAAAAAGATAACATTAATGGTTATATCTCTAACATAAGCTATTTTTTATGGCACACTTTTAAAAATTAAAATAAGCAGCTAGCTATAAATTACTAGCATTCACTACAAGAAAAGCACCAATTCAACCACACTTTTTTTAAGCTACATTTGGAATAGGCTACGCTTTTCTTCATGTTACGTACCTTTTTAGAGGAGAATAAGAAATATAGTTGTAGCATCACTTGAAAAGCGTCTCCTTAGATATTATAAAGAGCACTTATAAAGCGTAACCTTATCTTAATATCTATGAATATACTTTTTTTTTTACCAAAGAATGCGTTTTTAAAAGAATAACCTGTTTGTTATGTTTTGGGTGCATTTCAAAAGTGTTGCCTAATATATCTAGGATCAAATATACACACCAACACTTAGTAATTTTTTTTTCCTTTTCACCAAATACACTTAATCTTTTCCGCTTAGCTTTTCCCCTTTGCGCCACTCATTTCACCAAATCAAAGAAAGCTACTCTTCCCCACACCTTCACTCATCACCTTCATTCGTCTCTCTCCTCTTCTTCTTCACCTTCGTCTATCTCTAACCATCGCTGCCACTCACCATTGCCATCTCGCTCACCATCGTCATCTTTGCTCACAATCGTCGTCTCGGGTGCTCACAATCGTCGTCTCGGGCGCTCACCGTCGTTGCTCACCATCGTCGCAAGCCTCGTGCACTCATCATCGTCGCTCACCATCATGCGCTCACTAGGTAATTAATCATTCTCTGGCTCACTCTCTATCTGGATTGGGATGTTTTCTGCCTCATGTTACATTCTGCGATTTTGTATTAGGAATTATACCTTTCTTTTTGTTAAATCAATTTTCATCTTATATTTGTTGAAAATTTTATACACCTTATTCCTATATCCTCAAATGTCTATTTCTGTGCATAGCAACTGAAGGTGACTTGCTCTTAAAACTACTTTGCATTTGTATTTTTCTTTAATCAAATACTTCTTCCTGTTGCTCTATATGAAAATGCCAGATTTCATTTTATCATAAGTGGACCGTCGTATTTCTTGAACATGTAGGCCTCGTTGCCTTTTAGTAAGCTTCTTAGAATGGGACCAACCATCAAACCATTTTAGTCTTTGATTTATTGGTTTATTAGTCCAATCGATTCCACCAGTAATTCAACCGAAAAAACTATTTTAAAATAAAATAATAAATAAATTATATAAAAGACCAAAGATGAGGGTACTCCAAGAACTCCTATTAGATGCAACAGCATTCAACATTATCATATATTCTTATCACACACACAAATACAAAGCCTTAACTCAATAAACAACCACAACAAGTGACTTGAAAAGAAAATGGAAACACCGAACAATCACAAGCATACACAACATGTGAATATTATTATTGCAAACATAATAATAAAATAGCTCTTCTAATGCGTCTCCAAAAATATCCCAAATAAAAAAAGCTACATAATATGACCCAGTTGATTCAGAAAGTTACATATATTAGAAAAATTAAGAACCAACTAAAAGAAAAAGAAGAGGAAGGCCTGGTTGATTTGATTCAATTCGCTGAGATGAAGAATCAAATAGAGCTGAAAAGCTGAGAGAGTTAGGGTTTTGGTTTGGAGTTCATGCCGATGATGATGACGAAAGGGATGAATCCATAGTGGGTGATAACCTTGGCCTTCCTCATCGCCCATGTCGACCACTCCTTCACGCTCTCGCTTAAGGAACGATCCTCTGATCCCTTCGAACCCTTCGAGCTCTTTCCCTTCACCTTCAAGCTTCAGAGACTCACCCCTTGATGCCATTGATCTTTTCTTGCTTCTTGATTCTCTCTCTCAATGAGCGTGTTTAATTGCTTGCTCGCTGGCAGCGTGTGGTGGAGGAGACCTTAAACCCTAATTATACATTTCGTGTTGTGTCGGTTTCATTGTCACTTGATTTTTACTACCTTTTGATTTTCATTTTTAGCATTCAGCAACAAACATTATAAAAAAGCAACTACGGATTGAATACCAGCATTCAGCAACAAACATTCAATACCATCTGTGAACTCAACAATCAGCATTCAGCAACAAACATTACGGAGCATTAACTAATAATTACACTAAAAGGATGACAAATTATAAAATAGCAATTACAAAACACTGAAAACAGCAAGAGTAGTACATTATAAAACATATCAAAACAGTGATGACACTAAATTAAATTGAGCATTAGCAAAGAAGAAGAATAAGAGCATTAGCAACATTATTTTAACAAAAATTTCATAAATTAAAAGGAAGAAGAAGAATCGAGCATTCAGAAATTAAACAGAGCCATCAGGACCAAAGCAAAATTAAAAGGAAGAAGCAAAGCACGACTACTCACCTTCGACAGAGACACGGACGGCAACCGGCGAGACGACGACGAAAGGCGAGACAACAGCGAGAGGTGAGACGACGGCAAACGGCGAACCGCTCCAAGCCATGAACAGAAAAGCCAGTGGACAACGTGCCGAGCTACTTGGGTTCAGGACAGGGGGAAGAGGAAGAAGAGGAGGCACCAAGAACCTGGGGACGACAGCAGCAAGGAACCTAGGGCTAGGATTTAGCCGTTTTGATTTGGTACTTTCACTTTTCTTCAAAGGGATTTGCATGAATGATTGGGAAAGTGAAGGGTTCATGAATGGCTTCAACTTGGTTTTGGTTTTTCTTTTTTAAAAAAAAAACATAAAATGGCGGCATTTTTTTAGAACCGGCCAATTACTAGTCCAGTCCAGCCGACTGATTCCCAGATGATTCAACAGTTTCTGAACGGTTCTCTAATCAGTGGTTATTGATAACGAATCGGACCGTTTTCATTGTCGGTTTCCAGTTGAACCGGTCCGACCGGCCAATTCGGTCTGATTTTTAGAACCATACTTTTTTGTAATACTTGTGAATTTAAGTTATGCTTAATTTAACACAAAGATGGTAAGATCTTTGTCTAGTATACTTATGATGGCATTAGTTACTATTTGTCGTACTCAGATAAACATTACTGGTGTCAGGTGAACCTACACACTCATCAGCTGAAACTATATGATTTTGGAAGTGCTGAAGTATTGGTAAGATTTTGTGCTTAGTACACAAATTGTTGATAGAGGTTTTTTGTTTTTCACTCAAGCTTCATCCATGTTTTAATTCATCAGGTGAAAGGAGAACCTAATGTTTCTTACATCTGTTCAAGATACTATCGTGCTCCAAAACTTATCTTTGATGCCACTGATGAATATACAACCGTGATAGATATATGGTCAACTGGTTGTGTAGTAGCTGAATTACTTCTAGCTTGGATAGGTAATTTGACGCTTGAATAAGTAGGTCTCAATGTTTTTACTCATTTTTGCATTTCTTCCCTGAAGCTCAACTTATATTGCAGCCTTTGTTTCTTGGAGAGAGTGGAGTCGATCAACTTGTTAAAATTATTAAGGTGAGGATTGCTCATGTGTTTTATAAGGATAATTTGGATTTTTCTGTCATAGAATTTTGTAATCCTTGAATATTTAGTGATTATGAAATATTTTGTTTATAATTTTTGTAAAGTTCAGGTCAGTTTATTCTGCTAGAAATTATATATGTTGTGGGTTTATTCCATGGATTTTGCTATATTGCCAATGGATTTTGCTATATTTGCTGTAATTTAGTTTTATGCTAATTCAATTTTTTGTAATTAAATTTTCTGCACTTCTATTTTCTGCAATAATAACTGGTGGTGGAGGCGTTAGGAGATTTTGTGCACTTTTGTTTTATGTAATTATGTTTTTTTTCCAATTTTTATTTTCTGTTAATTTTGTCTTCTGTAATTTGATTTTCTGCCAATTCTATTTTATGTAATTATATGCTAATTTGTTGTTCACTTATAGTCAATAAGTCAAAAGAACAACTAACATAAGAAACAACAGAAGTTTTCACACCACATGCGCCAATCAATTTTGGAAGAGTACGAGTGGTTCTAGTATAATTATTTAAGAGTGAATACCCAACGCAGTCCCTGTCCTTTTCCTCGATGGACATCACGACCCTTGTCCAAAAAAAGGGACATATCAGTCCCTATCCCATACTTCCGTGAGACATCCCGGTCCTTCCATCATCTCCCCTGACCAAAACAGACAGAAATTGCCTACGTGTCAGTTAACATTGCTGAGTTGGAGGTTAACACTCTGTTAAGTTCCACGTGGCCATTAGGGAATGGACATGGGTTGATTTGTCCCCCTTTAGAGACCTAAAACTACGTCGTTTTAGGGTTTCTCGCCACGTGCCATTAGGAAATGGTAAGGGGTCGATCTGTCCCGCTTTAGAAACCAAAAACTACGTCGTTTTTAGTCTTCACTGAAACACAATGGTTTGAAAGTGATTCTACGCTGCTAATCTCTCACTCTTCTCCCAACCCAAATACAAACCCTGGAGACCATGATTGGTAGTGGAGAGTGTTGTTCATCATCAAACCTACGAAGCAGAGACGATTTAGGCTGGAGCCTGAATTCTAGTGGGAGTACTGGAGCTCCGAGGAAGAAGAAATGGGTTGCCCCAATTTGTTATTGTGGTTCTCATGCAATATTGTTCATGTCAGGGACGATGAAGAATCCAGACAGATTATTCTTTTGCTGCCCAAACTTCAAGGTAGTTTTTTAGGGTTTAGCTAATTTTTTGTTTTCAATTTCTATTCCACAGATGATAACAAATGTTAAACTTTTTTGTAGACTGAAAAATGGCATTGCAACTTCTTTGCATGGCTAGAAGATTATGTATCTTCATGTGGTGAGGATGCTAACAAGGCTGTCTCATTTGGGACATCAAAGCAGAAGCAGAATTGATTGGAAGGCCATGCTTATGTGGTGGATAACAAAGTTAATGAGTTGGAGAAAAGATTAATTGGTTTAGAGGATCAGTTAGATTACTGCAGATTGAAAATGGTTGAAAGTAAATGTATTAGGTATGGGTTTAATTTGTTAGCATTTCTGGGTGGGGTTGTAATTGCAAGCTTGTTCAAAGCAAGTGTGTAGGATTTTGATAGCTGAATTTTGTCATTTCATAGAGTTGAGTTGTGAACAACACTTTTGATGATGAATGAAATAAGAATTATTGTGGTGAATTTGTAAAATTTGAACCATGGCCTGTGATGAATATGTTAAATTTCATCCCTGTATTGATAGATAATGGCATATATGTCATGAAATAAACTTAACAAATATACATGCTAGCTAAGTAGCAGTAAGTATCTACATTCAAAGAAAGATGCATGTTAATATATTGATAATAAAGGAGCAGTACAGTTGTTAAAACAACTTAACACATAATATGCCATTCAAAATATGGGCAGTAACATGGCCCTGAGTTAGATAACCAAAATATAGTAGGGATCTCAACCAAAAGCCCTATGCCTAAAACCAGTAGTATTAAGTAGCAAAACATAGAACTTTTTTTGAAGCAAAACATGTGTCCTGAAGGCTTATAACCATGATACAAAATAGCAACGAAAGGTAGTCCAAGTTCATGTCTTCTTAGGTGGCCTAAGTCCTGGACGCTTGAACCCGGGAGTGGGTACAAATTTAAAAACCCTTGAAGCAGTTCCCAAGCTTCCAGCAGCCATTGTTTCTGCTGATATTGCACCACCTCCACTTGTTGGATTTGTTGAAGGAGCTATTGGGCCATGAGTAGGATTTGTCGAAGCATGGGACCTCAGAGCTGGACCTTGTCTACTGATCCTTGAAGTGTTTGATGAAGTTCTTCCAAATGTGAAGTACACAATTCCTATGATGTGCGTTAGGCATGACCTCCTTAATTGCCAACTCCAGACCTTGTTATCAACACAGTCCAACATATTCATGCTAAAAAACTGGAAGTTCTAACAACGAATAAAAGTACAGATAAATGAAAATTAAGTCAATAAATACTACCTTTTGTTTATCTGAGATAAAGTTCCAACCATGTTGCCCAACAGCTCCCAAGTCTTCAGCCAACAGACAAGAACCACTTCCAAGTGTCTTTGCACTCATTGGGTACCACTGCAAAGGCCACCACATAAAAGTGGTTGTTGGCATCTTGACCCACTGCACTTAATACTTTGCTCCTTACTTGGGCCTGCATCAGCTGAATGAGACCTACTTTTATCCTTGCTCCCACCATTAGACTTTCCATCCTTCAAGATATGCTTCCTCCTCACACCAGAATACTTCCCCGAGGCCAACCTCTTAGCAGTGCTAGGGGAGATGCCCCTGTCATTACCTTTCTTCTTGCTTTGGGTTACAACTTTTTTTGGAGTAGACTTCTTATGTGTCTTCTTCTTAAGCACTCTCTCATCAGAACTAGTGTCAGAGTTCTCCTCATAACCAGCTAGAGGTGGTTTCCATGCCTCATCCTTGGCACTCTCATATCCGTCGTCAAAACTTGATGAAGAATCACTCAAAACAACACTTTCACCTGCCAAGCCATCACCTACCACCTCTGACATATCTACAGGATGGTTAAAATAAATGTAAAACTCCTCACTGTCCCTGTTCTTGAGTTTGTTCTCCCTCATCTCATTAATCTCATGATCACCCTTAATGGGATGAAGCCCAAACTCCATGTCAGAGGCCAATATGTCATACCAATACATCTCCTTATACTCAACATACCCCAACTCTTTAAATAAAACAACCAAATCGAAAAAATTCACATAATCCAAATCCATTGGTGGGAACCTCTTCACTTTACCATCCACATAACTCATATATCCTCCACTGTCTCTCACAAACTTTCCCCTGTGATGAAACACGGGAATAGCAAAATATTCAGACATCTGTAGTATAATATAATACATACATTAAAGCAGAAACTAGCATACAAATTTAATTTGAATCCATTTCAATTTTACTTATAAATTAGAAACCCTAATTCAATTTCTATTTCCAGTGACATTATTTATTATTTCTCTTCTTCTTGGACCACACACACAATGTACATGCCAAAACATGTCAGAATTATTGAAAGCGACAACACACATTTGAAAAGGCAATGGAAGGACCACACTAATCTGGCACGCCGTAAACGCTGTGCAATATCTGTCCAGGCTTCAACAAAGCTCCGTCAACCACACTATCCAACCACCGTCAACACCAATATGTGGAGGTCAGTTAGCAACCTTGTCAGCAACACTGTCAGCACGTCGCTCTAACTTTGAGAGGTCAACAATCACTATAAGGGGACGACTCTTGCTCTACTAGGGTTTTCTAGTAATTATCTGAGCAACACATGGGGCTTATATGGAAACTCCAATGTCACGTTCCCTTATTCAATTGAAACGCAACGTCTCAGACCCCTAAAACGACGTAGTTTTAGGTCTCTAAAGGGGGACAGATCAACCACTGTCCATTCCCTAATGGCCAAGTGGAACTTAACAGAGTGTTAACCTCCAACTCAACAACGTTAACTGACATGTAGGCAATTTCCGTCTGTTTTGGTAAGGAGAGATGACGGAAGGACCGGGAAGTCTCATGGAAGTATGGGACAGGGACCGATATGTCCCTTTTTTTTGGACAAGGGTCGTGATGTCCATCGAGGAAAAGGACAGGTACCGGGTTGGGTGTTCACTTAATTATTTAATATAGAAGAGCAAATTTATATTTATTAGGACTTATATTTGCATAAATTGAAGGAAGAAACTGAAGTAAGACCTTGTTTTGTAGCGAGCTACAAAAGAAACAAATGAGGAACCAAAAAGATTTAAAATGTTCATTGCTACTCAAACAAGTTGGAAGAGGAAAGAAATTGATCAGGAAACACAAGATGCAATATAAGAATTCATTGAATCATTAATAATAATTATATTTCAAATTTAGGATACAGTAACTAATTCAATTTTAAATTCTTCTAAGCAAAAAGACTTCCAAAATCGACAAGCTGCTGGTGATATGGAAAAGGAAGCATTTGAGGCCTTATTTAGGAAAGAACAACCAGATCGGGTTAGGTGGTATGGAAGATTTATTACACAAAGTGATTTAAAAAAACATGCTAAAATTTCTGAAATAGAGAAGTAGCACAAAGAGAAAGTGACAAATTTGAAGATGAACTTGGAGACATGAAGGCCAAACAACAGCACCAAGAAAAAGAGATTCATAAATTGCGAAATATGGTTAAGTTAATACTGCAGCGATCTAAACATAGAATGAGGCCAGAAGAACTTGAAGTTTTGTTACAAGATGCCCAACACTCTCCAATAGATGCGAATAATACTCATGGATCAATTCGATCATTTTTCGAACATAGATGTGGTATGCCCATTTTTCCTTGTTCTATAATTTTTTGCTTGTATTTATTTTAATTACTATGGCTGAAAATCATATGTTGCTGGCTTTATTAACACTTTAACACTTGAAGTTGTATTACTATGACTGAAAATTATTTGTGCAATTTTGGTTGTTGTAATTCTAATTTTGTGCACTTCTGTTTGCTAGAATTCCCATTTTTGCACTTTTGAATTTGTGCACTTCTACAATTTTAAATTTATGCACTTCTTTCTGTAATTTTCAATTCTGCAATTCTATATATCTTCTAATTTCAGCCATTGATAGTTTTGAAGTGTTGGTAATTATAAGTTGAATAGCATTTGAAAGCGTAATGGTACTTTACCCGAATTCAATATGTAATAATGCATGTCCTTTGTAGCTATATATGCTTTTTTTTCTATTGAATATCATTTTTCTGGTTATCAGAAACTGAAGCAGCATCAAGAATTGTGCTAACTTTATTTTTTAAACTGACATAGTTTTGATAATTTACCCAACTATTTTCAGTTTAATTTTTTTATTTTTATAATTGCGAATGTCATTATAAATATTTTACTATATAATTATGCACGGTAATATTGAGAATGAATAATGAAGATTAAGTTGTTTATCATTGTGGTTTATTGGCTAAGATGTAGTAATGTTAAAAATGAATACATGTATGGTTGACTATTGACTTTTATTAGAAGATACTTATGTATAGGATATAATATTTTAGTTTTTCTTAGAGTATTAGTAATAAATTTTAAGTGGTCTCATGTTTATTTTGATATAACTATACTTAATTTAGTATGAGATGTATGAATATTCAAAATTATCTTCATTTCAGTACTTTTGGATCATTATAAATTTATTGTTTACATATAATTTTTATTATTTAAAGAAATTATTTTGTATAATTATATATTTATTTTTATTTTATAATATTTAACTCATTTAATTAAAAATATAGAATAATATATGTAATCATGCTACTAAATATTATGTTGTACAAAAAATTATTAAATATATATATATATATAGAAAACAAAAAAAAACGAGGGACCTAAGACTATACTTAGTAGTTATGGTATAGAATGTGGCTACGCTTTATAAGTGATGCAGTAGCAAGGATAAGTGTAGTCTATTCTGATAAGCATGGAAGCTGAAAAACATAGTCTTTGATCCTGAACAGCATCACTTGAAAAGCGCACCCTATTTTTAAATGTCAAAAATGTAGCTTTTGGTACAAAAAAAGTATAGCTTTTGAAAATAGGAAACAGCTTAATAGGTATGATTGACTATTGACCAAGGTTGCGAGAACCGGACCGGTCATCAAACCGATCAAATAATTAGTTCAATGATTCAACCGAGGTTGAACCGTAGTTGAATTGGTTTAATTAAATATAGAGTAAAATTATAAAAAATTTAATATATCATTTTAAAAGTTTAAATTCAATAATTTCTAAAACTAATAAAATTTAACAATTTAACAATTTCACAAAATAAATTATTCATAATTAATCATTAAAAAGTCATAAACAACTTCAAATATCAAAGTTTATAACTAAAGAAAATCAAGACTAACATAAATGACAAACACAATATGTTTTGCAACCAAAAGAAACAACATTGAACAAACAATACTTCAACAAAATAAAAGCACTATTCATGAGAAGTCATAATCATCATTAAGTGTTCCGATGTCTCCATTATAAATAGATAATCCAAAGCCACCATCTTTAGAAGTACCACCAAAAGAAGTATTTGAGGATTCAATTAAAATATCAGGCATATCCATCTCAACTTCTATGTCTCTTCCATCTAATAAAATAGGAGAAAAACTCAATAAGAAATCAATATTAATGACATATATCTTACCATGTTTAGTTTGTTATTACCATGTTGGTCCTTGTGAGTTGCTGCAATGACATTATATATAGATTTGGTTTTGTGCTGTCTTCAATGCTTTAGTGAATGGACTTGGAAATTTTGTTGGGTGCATTTTATGTTATCTATATTCTATCTATAATGCTACTAATTTAAGTTCTCTGATTTGAAAGATTTTGGAGTCTAGTTTTATTGACCTGTATAAAAGTTCTCTCTTAATGATAAACTACAAATAACCTTTCTACTTTTCTCAAGATTATTGATTATACAGGGGTCAAGCATCTTTTTTACCAATCATTTTGATTTTATTAGAAAAATATCAATTGCTGTGAATACTGATTATTTTGTGATTGTTTCATCTAAATTCAAAATGACAACAATCCAAAATTCAGACGAATATATCAATTCATACGACAATCAACATCATTAAATTTAGCAATTCATCTGGTTAATTCACCAAAACTCAATATAGCCGAATTCAACAGAGCAGAATTAAATTTATTCAGCAAAATTCAAAATACCAAAATTCAAATAAAAACTCAACAGAGCAGAATTTTAATTTATATAGCAAAATTCTAAAACTGAACTTAGAAGAACTCAAAAGAACTCAGAAGAACTCTGCATCTGAATTTATGAACTCCAATCTACCCTATATTCTTCACGGAATAAAAATTTAATTGAAAAAACCAAAAACCCATGAACTCAAATCTGCCCAATTCATACAGTTTTGTCACCAACACCAAATACACAAAATTAATTAAAAAACAAAAACAGTGAAGCACTCACCACGGGAGAGGCGGAGAACACAAAAGGTCAGAGCCAGACGACGACCAACACTTCAGTGACGACGACAAGCAGACGACAACCACGACGATGCTAAGGCGAGGACCAGATGACGACAATGCTTTGGTGATGGTGACGCTTCGATCCGTGAGAGCTGCCTTGATCCGCGACGGTGACGCTTCAACACGCAACGGTGAGCTTTGCTCCGGCGTTTGGTGGAGGTGATGGTGACGGTGGCATTTGTGGGGAAGAAGGTTGAAGAGAAATTTAGGGTTGGGGGTGACTGCTTTTCGAAGAGGAAACTCAGGAAAGTGGCTCCAGCAATGTTATTTTTACAGCAGCCCCTTTTTTCCCTCTTTTTTTTTACCCAGCGCCAAAAAGGCATCGTTTCGTGGCTTGGGAAAAAACCGAAACTTGCTGAAACCTGGGCGATTCGACCGGTTTTTTGGTTAACTGGTAGTTCGACCAATTTTTTCATCGGTTTTTTGCAGAACAGTTTTATAGGTGAATCGGACCAACTACCTGTTCGGTTTGCGGTTAATCCAGTTGAACCGATCGGTCCGATTCGATTTTCAGAACCTTGTTGTTGACTTTTATTAGAAAATACTTATGTATAGGCAACGGCTGAATAGACAATGACTGAATAGGTATTCCGATTAAAGTGTCTCCATAGTCTGAAAAGTATAGTCTTTGTCTAAGACATCATTTTTTTTAACTACAATTTTCAAATATATATAAATAGATATCTTTTTGTAGTGATTTCTCATTTATTATTACAATAATACAATATTATAATTAGGGGTAGGTTAATTTCACTTCACATGTGCAGAAAGTAAGATCTTATAATCGCTATTCACAAATCACTCTACTAAATTCTTTTACTACCAACAAGGCCTTAGGCTTTTGTGTGGTGCTACCTGCGTTCATCCTGATTCTAATGATTTTTTTTAACAAAAGAGCTCAATACAAAACAGTGGAACGAGAAGCAAACAAACAAAAGAACATGTAAGACTATAAACAGACCACTATCCCTAATGTCATCTCCGGCATTGCCATCAACAACAAAAGAGATCCAAGCTACTCTACTCTCTACAGCTGATTAAGGATTTTTGGAACACCTCCTCTGAACTCCCTTCCTTATTACTAAAAATCCGCCCATTTCTCTCTAGCCAGACGTTCCAAATAACTGAAAAGAAGCACATGAGCCACTTGTTGCGTACTCCTTTTCTAGTAGCAGCACCTGTCCAACTCTCAAAGTGCTCTTTTAGTGAGTCCGGAAAAGACCACGATCTCCCAAAGTTAGATAACCAGTAGCACCACACCTGCCAAGTAAACTCACAGCCCAGAAACAAGTGGTGAATATATTCGACGTCTTTTTTACACAGAACGCATATGTTATCACCCTGACTAATAATTTCCAGTCTATGGAGTCTTTCTTTAGTGTTAACTCTTCCTATCAAAGTAAACCAAATAAATAACTCCACTCGTGGCAGGACCAAACCTTTCCAAATGGTTCTGGTGAAGCTGTAACTGGTTATTTCCTCTGGAAGGTATTCTGACTACATCACCTATACAAAAGAGTTAGTTGAAAATATACCTTCCTTGTCGAACTTCCAAACTACTCTGTCTTGCACTAGTTCCAACTCCTATTGGTATAACTCTCTTCTCCACTAGAAATTCCAGATCCACTCTAACCCATCCCAAAACCTACAATCCCCTATAACGGATCCTTTTTGGTTTGAAACAGAGAACAGTCTCAGAAAACTCATATTTAGCGGACCACTTTGTAACCAGATGTCTTCCCAGAATCGAGTTCGCCTTCCATCATCCACTTCCATAAATAACCTCACGACCATCTTGTCTCTCACAATACTATTCCTGACCTGCAGCTGACAGATATCCTTCCAAGGGCCCCCTCTAGTAGATAATGTCTGAGCTGATAACATCACATTGGGATTCAAGTCATAGCAAGAGCAAACGACTCTCTTCCATAACGGACACTCCTCTTTTAAAAACCGCCACCACCACTTGAAAAGAAGTGCAGTATTTCTAATCACTGCATCACCCACCCCCAATCTGCCCATCTTTTTAGGGGCCTGAACCATCTCCCACTTAACTAGTGCCAAACCATTTTTACCTTCCTCCTTGCTCCACAGGAATCTCCTCTGCAGCGATATCAACTTTTTTGCCACTATTTTCGACATCTTATACAGACTTAAGTAGTACACCGGCAGGCTATTTAATACAGATTTAATGAGGACAAGCTTACCTGCTTTATTAAGAACTTTTGCCTTCCACAAGCTGAGCTTTTCCTCAATCTTGTCAATTATCGGTTTCCAAGTCCTAGCCAACCTTGGGTTTGCTCCTAAGAAAATGCCAAGATATCTGATTGGAAGGCTAGCCTCCTTGCACCCAATAAGTTGTTGCACATGTTGTGAGTCCACTGCTGGTCACAATTATTGGGATTAAACTTGACTTATCAAAGTTAATAGATAACCCTTACATCATCTCAAACTATAAGTGTGATAACTATATATTGTCCTTACCAATCAGTAGCGACAACATACGTTTGTTCCTCACTGCCTCCCCTACCATCCTATGAAGAACATCAACAACCAGAACAAACAAAAATGGAGATAGGGGATCACCTTGTCTCAAGCCCCTCTCCATCTTAAAGGGTTTAGATGGTGAACCATTTATCAGGATCGACATAGATGCTGTACCCAGACACTCCTTCACCCATTCCCTCCATCTCCTCCCAAAGCCCATCTTCTGTAGCACAATATCCACAAAGCTCCACTTTACCCGGTCATAAGCCTTCTGGAAGTCTAACTTATTGATTGTCGCTTTCTTCTTCTTTGTCTTTAATCAGTGTACTGTTTCACATGCAATAAGAGCCCCATCATGTATTTTCCGTCCCTTAACAAATGCGCTCTGGGTCTCCCCCACTAGACCTGGCATGATTATTCTCATCCTCCTAACCATCACTTTGGAAATTACTTTATACACACAACCTACCATGCTGATCGGTCGAAGATCCTTGATCTCCTTTGCTCCGGTGAACTTAGGTGCAAGTGTCATCCAAGTAATATTGAAGTCTGAAGACAACCTTGACGATCGAAAGAAGTCCAGAATGGCTGTCGTGAACTCTGCACCAATCTCATCCCAATTATTTCTTAATGAAATTCATGTTATGCGCATCACTCCCTGGAGCTTTGGACGATTCACAATCCCAAACAACTTCTTTTATCTCTTCTATTATCGGTATTCTCTCCAGAGCTATTGAATCTTCTATATCAATTCTATATCGCTAGATAATATTTGGACACTAATTTCTTTATTCACGTTCTAAATTTTAACATTCAGATTAATAAGTGAGTAATCATAATAATAAAGTGATGAACTTTAAGGTATGGTTAAGCAGAAGATGTTTTTCATTATCTCTCAAGAATTCGGTCATTGTATTATTAAGAATATAGAAAATTTTATATTTAAACCAGTAGGTCTACTATTAAGGTGCCAACATAGCGATAAATAATTAATAGTCATTATTAACTATAATAGAAACTCTAGTTGTAGAAGAAATTAAAGGGTAAAGCAACTTGTATACACATGAAATTTATATTCCCATCGACCCATCTAACCATTTAAATAAGAAGCTGAAATTATGTTTTAATTTTCTCTTTTATTTCTAGTTGCTCCACAAATATATTACTAAAATTCTTCACTAAAAGCTTTCGTACATTGAATACGTTAGATACAGAAATATTTAGTAGTAATTAAAATAAATTAGTTAAAAATAATCATAATTTATTTTAATAATTAATAAATATTAAATAAAATAAGTCCTAATACGATAATATTAAATACTTAATATTATCTTATTAGATATATAATTTACGTCTCTTTTCTTAACAGTATAAATTTTGTAAAAAAAAAAAAATTATGACATTATATAACTCTACTGTTATTTTAATTGTTTAATCCTTGGTAATAAAGTCAAACAATCACAATAATATCATGTTGATTCAATTGAGATAACCCTCTAAAACTTTCACACATTGGTCCAAATAAGCGTCATATTTAGTCTCCCTTGATCTAAGTTTTAATGATATATAAGTTGGTCCATATATGGACCACACAGGTATCGTAGTAGGGGTGAGTGGCGTGGTGGGGAGCGGTGACATCGATCCGAAAACTCGTAATCAATGGCACGGCGGGAACATTATGCACATAAATTAGTTTAATTAACTCACCTAGTATTTGCCTAATTTTCTTACTTTTGCCAAATTGGGATGTGCATATATAACCATTGGTAATAATATTTGGAAGAGAATAAAAAATTAATCAAATAAGTTTAAAATTATTTTATTTAGTATTTATTAATTTTTATCAGAATAATAATATAATTTTAAAATTTTATAAATATGTAATTATGAATGTTATATAAAAATATAGATGTTATATTATATAAGACAACTTTAAAAATTATCTCTTTAACATTATTGATATGTATGTGACCATTCTAGAATAATCTAACGAAATTGTTTCTTTGGTTACAAAAAACAAATTCTAACCGTATCAACGAACAACTATTTCTATTTTAAAGAAAACATTTTTATGGTGTTTATAAATTTTAACATTTTTAAGGTGTCTATAAATTTTTTGTCTAATTTATTTAAATGTAAATGTTAAAAGATATAGTTATTAACTTATTTTTTTATGGAATTAAAATATGTATAATTTAAGACACCATAAAATATACTTATTAAAAAAAAATAAAAAGACAGATATTCAGAACATTTTCTGCTTATAATATAGAGGAAAGTTTCCACATATACAACTGTAAACACTGTAACATTAATGTTCTATGTACGACTTGGTGATTGGTTTTGTTTAAAATGGCAAAATACTTGAATTGACAAAATTAAAATAACTGGTTTTGTAGGACAGCATTACCCAAGCTAGAAGAAATAGACAAGCTATATTAAAGCCTTTGTATAACCAATTAATCAAAGCTAAATGAAGACAAATTCTGATTTTTGTTTTATTTATCTCCCTAACATTACAATTTATTTTTTAGTCCCTCAAAAATCATATCAATTGTTCAATAATATACATATAAATAAATAAAATTCATATTTCCCAGATTATTTAAATTGAAAACTAGTTACATATATAAATGCCTTCTTTCATAATTTATATTAATCTATAGAATAATAAGGTTTACTCTATATTAAAAAAAGGTACTACTTTACTACGATTTACTAATAAATATACACATAAATTGTGCTAAACTAATGAACTTTTAGAGTTCTATATAAAACCAATTAACCTTACCATTATTTTCTACAAAGAAACAAACATCTAATATTATGTTATAATTTATGTAAAAATAACTAAATATCTAATGCATTATACATCAGATGTTATTTGCAAAATCAAACGAAACATAAAAATATAAGTTATGTATAATATTTGTATAAAAAAGTTAAAAAAAAAAAGAATAGAAACCAAAAGTGCTCTAAGCATAGAGAAATGATAATAATTAAGAAATGGCCGGTCTGCATAACCAAAAGAAATTGCAACGATTTAGGGGAGGAAAATAAATAAATAAATAAATAAATAAATATATATATATATATATATATATATATATATATATATTTAAAAACATATTAAATATTAGCGTTAAAATTTTAGTAAAAAAGAATACTAAGAATTAATTAATGTTGACTCAAATTCAAAAGAAATATAAAAACAAAAACACTAGGTATTAACTAAACTCAATCATTAGTTTAAAATATATGTTAAAATATAAATACATATTGACAATAAATTAAATCATATATAAGTATACATAAATATATTAGTGACTAATTTTATCGTGTACGAATAACATTTTTGATATAAAAAATGGAAGTCACTCAAATAAAAACACCTAAAATATCTTTTTTTAAAGATATTTTTTAATAATTAAAATTTAATATATATAATCGATTAAACGGTATTATTTCTGTTATAATTAGATTAGACAAATCAATTTGGCCGAAAAATCAATGAACCAAAACTTAAATTGGTTTAAATTAATATTTTTTTTGTAGAAAATGACTATAATACTCCTATTATATATATTTGTTGGGAATAATACACCATTTCCTCTTGAGAAAATAAATTTCACAGAGAAATAAAATAGACACAATCACAACACAAGAATTTAACGTGAAAACTCCAATTATTGGAGAAAAAAACTACAGCCGTTGTCAAATGACAACCAGAGAATATCACTATGTGAAAATTGTTACAACACATAGACTTCTTTCTCTCTAACACCGGCACCCCAGTACACCCATACTCTCAAAGCAAATATTTAACTACACCTCACAACACTTTCTAATCAAAGAGTATAGAGGAAAAGAAAAGTCAGATACAAACTTTAAGTGTTTCCGACTGGTGCAAAAAACATGGAGAACTTAGCCTCATATTTATAGCCTAGGCCACCCACTCCATTTGCTATCCTAAGCAATGTGGGACTAATTCAACCAAATCCTAACAATCTCCACCTTGATTGAAGTAGTCACACATCTTCAGCTTCCATAGTCAACACCGACAATTCTTTGCTGCCATTGTCTATACCGACAATCATAGTTCAGAGAACTATCATACTCCACCATGAAAGTATACTCACTTGAAATTAGACCACTCCAAGCATTTCGCCTTGGTACAGATCGAAACCTTACTGAAAATTCATGGTGCAACTTCCAAATTGGCTTTTCCTGGAAGTTCTTCAGCCATCGACATAACTCCGCCACACACCTTGCATCTCAACGCCAACCAATGCCCGTGTGCAATTGTGAACCCGATTGCCACAACTTATCCTTATCCATGGCAGTGCAACAATACCATGAGGATACTTCTTATCTTCTAGAGAACATCATCTTCTCTCATAGAGAGAACAATATTGCAAGTATCAGATTGAGAGTCTTTTTCTGAAACCGCATTACCTGGACAATTTCTCTTTACATGCCCAGGCTTTTCACATTTCCAGCATGTTACACTCCTTCCACGATTTTCTTTTCCATAATTGTCACTTCTAGCTACAAGCGCCAAATCTGATGAAGTGCTACCCTCATTTTTCATTCTTCTTTCTTCAGCAATGAGCTTACTGGCAACTTCTTCAAAATTCAGAGTTTCCTTCCCATACATTAAAACAGGTTTGATATACTCATAGGAAGAAGAAAGAGACAATATGAGCCTCAGTGCCTTATCTTCATCATCAATTTTCACTCCAATTGCCTCTAATTCAAAGACAATACCATTGATAGCACTAAGATGGTCGGAGATTTTCACGTTGTGATCCATGCGTAGATTATGAAACTGCTCCTTCAATAACAACCGATTTGAGATGCCCTTTGCCTGATATAACCTTCGAGTTTATCCCAAAGTTCCTTGGCTGTTTTCATTCCTTGCACATTTGCAAGAACATTCTTAGCCAAACAAAGGCGAATAGCACTTGCAGCTCTCAAATCTAGTTCCTCCTATTCTTCATCCTTCATAACAGAGATCTTCTCCTTCAACGCCTTGTGCAAACCTGATTGTATCAACACATCCTTGACTTGTATTTGCCACAAGCCAAAATTGATTCTTCTATCAAATTTCTCTATTTCAAGCTTCACAACACTTGAATATCCTGACATTGTTGCAACCGTATACTGGAATAGTATAACTCAACTGTAGACCGTGCACTAGGAAGGGTCCCCAGGAAGAGAGGTGGGTCACAATGGACACACTTAAATACCAAGTCTTTCCTTAGCCAAAACCTTTCCAAACTGCACTCTCACAGTGTCACACTGCCTTCCAGCAACAACAACAGCAACCAAAAATCAACCTCAAGCCACAGGACAAAAATTTTTTCTGATGTGGAAGGTCAGACTAGGCTGCAACCACAGAGCATACTAAGAATAAATCCCACCGAACCGAAGCTCTGATACCACATGTTGGGAATAATACACCATTTTTCCTTGAGAAAATACCTTTCACAGAGAAATAAAATAGACACAATCACAACACAAGAATTTAACGTGGAAACTCCAATTACTGGAGAAAAAAACCATGGCCGTTGTCAAATGACAACCAGAGAATATCACTATGTAAAAATTGTTACAACACATAGACTTTTTTCTCTCTAATACCGGCACCCCAGTACACCCACACTCTCAAAGTAAATATTTGCAAAAAACATGGAGAACTTAGCCTCATATTTATAGCTTAGGCCACTCACTCCATTTACTATCCTAAGCAATGTGGGACTAATTCAACCAAATCCTAACAATATTAATTTTGATAACCCTAAATCTTAATCTTATGACGACACAGAGAGAAGAAAAGAGTACATAATGATTTAAGGTTCTCAATATATATATATATATATATATAATAAAAATATTTTAGTTATTTTTTATAATAAAAATATTATAATTATTTTTTATAAAAAAATATTAATTTAGATTGATTTTAGATTTAATTTGTTAATTTTTTAGTTGAATCAATTTGTCTAATCTAATTTTAATAAAAATAATACAATTTAATTAATTTTATATATTAAATTTTAATTATAAAAAAATATTTTTAAAAAATGATATTTTAGATGTATTTATTTGAAGGGCTCCATAAAAAATATTGGCCACCTGCCATTGATGGCTTGTATGCGACATATTCGAGTCTCCTCCCGATCTGATCTGTGGACAGCATCGCTCTTCTTCTCTCCGAACAAATATTATTATCAATTCAAGTATTATCTAATTTTAAAAATATTCATTATATTCTATCTGATATTAACATAGCATATTAATTCTATAATAGATTCTTTTAAATTTAAAACCGCAATGTCTAATATTATTATGTGTAGTGTTATAAATCTAGAATACTAATACATAAGAAATATTAGATATTCAACTTGTGAGTCTCATTCAGGTGCCATTCAAATTTCATCCATTATCCAAATAAATAGCAGGAGAGGTAGCAGAGTACAAATTAAAGTGAGTTCCAAAACTTAGCTAGCTAGGAACAAAACAAATATAAAAAAACCCTAAATAGAGATAAGATCAACGTAACTTTTTGAACAACAACGATACAACAATATATATAGCTACCTTAATATAAGATAAGAAGCAGCAGACACCACTAATTAAACTTTTAAATTTCCAGCGACCTAATACTAAAATAAAACAGAAAAAGAAGAGCACAACACAGAGAGTGCATATTATAAAGTACGTAACCTAGTCTAATTAAGAAAGTCCGGGTACTGATAAAAAATGTCTTCCATGATAGGCCACTCTTCAAGATTATTATTATTATTATTATTATTATTATTATTATTGTTGTTGTTGTTGTTGTTGTTGTTGGTGTTGTCCTTCTTCTTCTTCTTTATCTTCTTCTCCTGATTAAGAAGCATGCCAGAGGGAACCGCCGTATTGCTATTATTATTATTATTATTATTATTATTATTATTATTATTATTGTTGTTGTTGTTGATGTTTTTCTTGTTGCTGTTGTTGTTCTTCTTCTTCTTTATCTTTTTCTCCTGATTAAGAAGCATGCCAGAGGGAACCGCCGTATTGCTAGAGCCATTGAAATTAAAAACACCAAGTTGCTGCATGTGGAAACCATCTTGATACAAAGGAACATTAAAATCGTCGTCTTTCTTCGTCATCTGGCCTGTGGAAACAGCGGAAAGAGGAGGAAATGACTCAGCCTTAAGGTGGGAAGAATCTTGTGATGGAGAAGCAGGAGCACCTAACAACAGACACTCACTTTTAGTGGGCTTTGGACTTTTCAAGAAACCGCTAACCATGTCTTCCAACAACCCGGATGATGAGTCTGAGTGATGAAAGAGCTCTTGCGAGTATTCACTGCCATCAGCTTTATGATTATTATCACTGCCACAACCGAGACTGTTTGTGTTTGTCAGGCAAGAGGAAGAAAAGCGTGCGGTGTAGTTAGGAGCATTGCTACCATGTGATGAGTTGACTAAATTGCCCTTGGGGTAGGATAAGGAAGATGAAAGAGAAGGGTTATTAGCATTGCCACCATGTGATGAGTTGACTAAACTGCCCTTGGGGTATGATAAATGGTGGCTAAAGGAAGATGAAACAGAAGGGTTAGCACTGCCACCATGTGATGAGTTGACTAAATTGCCCTTGGGGTATGATAAAGGCTGTCTAAGGGAAGATGAAAGAGAAGGATTAGCATTGCCACCATGTGATGAGTTGATACTGCCTCTGGGGTAGGATGAATGGTGACTAAATGAAGATGAAGGAGAAGGGTTAACATGGACACCATGTGATGAGTTGACCAAACTGCCCTTGGGGTTGGATAAATGCTGGCTAAAGGAAGATGAAACAGAAGGGGCTATGAAGTCACCGGGGAGGAGCATGTTTGTGGAGTTAAGCTGCTGGTTTCGCTGTTGCTGGAAGGTAGAAAATGAAGAAGGGGCGGAGTAGAAGGAGAAGGGGTCAGGCCAAAAACCACCCAAGTGGCGGTTACGGCAGTTGAAGAGTTGGTTAGGATGGATGGGGAAGCTGAACTGGCTTCCCAAGAGGTGGCTACTGCGGTTAAGGATGTCTTTATGGTTATTTTTGTTGGTGACGGAGATGGAAAAAGGTTGAGGAGGGAAAGTATAGTACAAAAAATTGGTTCTCGCATTGGGGCCACGCAAGACTCTGGCGGCGGTGTCGTAGGCGCGGGCGGCTTCCTCCGCCGTGTCATATGTCCCCAACCAACGCCGCTCCTTAGTTTGAGGGTCCCTTATCTCAGCGGCATAACGTCCCCATGGCCTCCGCCTCACACCCCGGTACCTCATGGTTCTGGCGGGGGTTGGGCCGTCCTTTTGAAGGATCCGCTTGCTGGTGAGTCTGGTGGCGGTGGCGGTGGCGGTGGCGGTGGCGGCAAGAGCAGTGGAAGTGCATTTGTCGCTGCGGTGGCGCTCGGGTTGGGGAAGCTGGTCCATGGCGTGGAGGCGCATATATGACGATGTGTGTGAATGTTTGCAGAAGTTGTGAGAGGAAGGTGGAAAAAGAGGGAAGAGAAGGGACTAAGCTTAATGCTTCTTCGAGCTTGGCGTCCTACTTATAATGTGAGAATTGAGAAGGCATGCACCTTCAAGTGCTCTTCAAGTTTCTATGGGTGGCAAAACGGGCACGGCACCGTAAAGGTCCGTCTAAAAACGGATTTAAAATGTTAGTTAGTCTAAATTTTTTTAAAAAATAATAAAATTATTTAATATTAGAATAAAATTTAGATGAGTTAATTTTACTTGAAATTAATTGTTAAAAATCGTTAAATAATTTAATTGGTTTGACTAAATTTTTATCTAACGGTTCTCAATTATCAACTTCACATAAAGTTATTACACATGAGTTTCTACTTTAATATTAATCTAAAAAATAATAATTAAAAAATTAAATATAAATAAAAATAATTAAATTATAATATAATTTTATATATTTTTTAATTTTAATTTTAATTTTAATAAAATGCTTTATAATAATATTTATTAATAGAATTTTTTTTATTAAACAAATCACATCATTTGAGTACATATACAAGAGTATAAAATAAAATAATTAAATTAATAACAAAAAATAAAATACAAAAATAAAAAGAATGTATTTAAAAATTATATAATTATTAAATTTTGTAGTACTAGTCACCTGTTATTAAAAAAAATATTTGGTTTGACGGGTTGACTCGCTCTATTAATCCGTGAGTTTTACTATACCATTTTGACAAGATCAAAATCTTAGCCTAGCCTTTTCTTTTGGTGAATTCGGCCCTCCTACTTACTCATAATGTATGATTCAATGTATATAGAATATAGATAAATATACATAAAGTCATAAATATCAAAATATTTGTGAGTATAAATTGTATTTGACAAAACTAAAATAAGGAATGTAAATATTAAAAATAATTAAAAAATTATTATTTTTATCCACTAATATTCACAACGCTGACAAAATTATTCAAAAAAAAAATTAAAATTATATTTATAAAAAATAAATTTTGTGTGAAAAAAATATTAAAATTTAAACAAAATCATTTACAATAACATTCTTATGATTTTTGTATTTTTGTCATAAAACTCATCTTTCATAAATATAATGTTAGTTTTGTTTTTCTATAGATAATTTTGTCTTCATTCTTAACATTCATGACTAAAAATAATTATTTTTTTCAAAAGAGAAAAAAAAATACTTTTATGATTGCTATGTTCAAGCTTGGTTCAAGCTAAGAGAAAACTAAGGCTCAACTCAAAATTTTACTTCAATTATTAATCTCTTCTTCTCATCCTCCTCTTCGTTCTCATATAAACTTTTTTAAATTTAATTGAAAAATAACTTTTTTTTTATTTAAGGTTTGGCCTTATGTGTCAATGGAGGATGATCCATTTTTTTTATTCTCTTATTTAGAAAATCATATTTAAGAATCTCAAGCAGTAAAAAAACATCATGTTTAAGCTCAAAAGACGACAAGCTAAAATTTCTTTCTTTCTTCTCTCTTGGGATTCAACCATATGTGCATCATAAGAAAGATTCTTAGCTTGTTTGATTTCATCCTATTCATAAATTATGTTCTAGGTATTTCAAAGAATTCATAGCTACAAGTTTTAAGTTTTAAAGGTAAGAAAATTTCTCCTTTTTTTTTCTCCATTAAAATTCAGCCAAGAAGGATTCATTGCCTTAAATTTTGTTTTTGATTGTAATATAGGAAAAAGTGGTGTTAGAGAATTCTCAAGAAATGTCTAAAAGTTTGAAATTAAGATAAGGGTTAGGTTAGGATAATTGGCCTTTTATATGTCAAGAAATTCAAATGATAGTTTTGATTGAAACTTAATGAAATTAAATGTTTAAATGTATATTTAATAATGTTTGAATATAACCATGTTTGATTGCTCAAAATGAATGTGAATGATTGGAATGTATATGGCTAAAAGTAAAGGTTTAGGAAAGTATTATGCCTATATGCTTATACTATTAAGGATTAAGCTATAAATATAAAAAAATTGATGCAAGAGAGATAAATTTTAGATATTGCAAGAAAAACCTTTAAGAATATGTTATAAAGTCAAAGATAAGAAAAAGATTAAAAGACATCAAAAGAGAAGGCATTGCAAAAGAAAGGTAAAATTATTATTATGAAAAATATAAGAACATAAAGAAGGAAGCTAAGATAAAAGGAAAACTAGGAAATAGAAGTGAGAAGAGTGTAAATGCCAAATAGAAAATATAGTGTAAAAGCAGGTAAAAATATAATTAAAGAAAATTTTGGAGTTCTTAATAAATATTGGAAGTTTAGAGATAAATATGTAATTTTATAAATAATTTGGAGTACAAATGTAATTAAAAGAAAGTACAGGGAGAAAATTTTAATTTGGAATTACAGGAGTTAAACGGACATTGTTTAAAAATTCAGAAGTAAAATAATAATTTAAAATCACAAGGGATAAAATGATAATTATAAGCCATTTGAAATAATATAATCATTTCGTCAAAAATCAAGAATAAAATGGTAATCTGAAACCATAAAAGGGTATAATGCCATATTCTTTTTTTAGTAAAAGGTAAGGGTGTGTACCTTGTTTTTATTCGAGTAATGTGGTTCTTGAATTATGGGGATGAAAATTAGAGTTAATGCCATAATAAGGATTTGTTTGGTTGTCATCAAAATTGTTAGAAACAAGAGACTGAGAGAGTAATTTAAAAAGTGTATTATTGAGTGTGATCAAAGGTAAAATATACAAGGAATATTTATAGGTACTAAATGAATCAGAGTAATAAAGGTATAAAATCCTACAATTAATATACAGATATACTATATAAATATAGACGATACTAATAATTGGTCTAAATTGATACTAATGATTCTCTAATATCCCCCTCAAACTCAAGTGGGAGCTAAGGATACCAACTTGAGTTTAGATAACAAAGTCTGGAAACGAGTCGAGTGATGAGCTTTTGTGAAGATATCATCAGCAGTCTGATCTAGTGTTCCAACAGCAATGAGACGAACAGCATCAATAAAGATACGTTGCCGAACAAAGTGACAATCAATCTCAATGTGTTTGGTGCGTTCATGAAACACATCATTATGGGCGATCTGAATAGCACTGCGGTTATCACAAAAAACATCAGTAGGGGACGACTGAGGAGCACCCAGATCTTCGAGAAGCCAACGAACCGAGATAACTTCAGCAGTGATGTCAGCGAGGGCCCGGTACTCAACTTCTGTGCTTGAGCGAGCAGTGAACGTTTGCTTCTTAGCACGCCAAGAAATGAGAGCGTCGCCAAGAAACAAATAGTAACCAGTAGTAGAACGACGATCAGTGGGATTACCAGCCCAATCAGCATCGGAGTAAGCCTGAAGAGACAAAGAGGAATGGGCAGAAAAATAAAGGCCATGAAATAGAGTGCCTTTGATGTAGCGAAGAATGCGAAGAACTGCCGCATAGTGAGTAGTACGAAGAGCTGACAAGAACTGGCTAAGTACATGAACCGGATAGGCGATGTCTGGTCTGGTGACAGTCAAGTAGACGAGACCGCCAACTAACTGTCGATAGAGAGTCGGATTATCTAAAACAGTGCCATCCATAGGGGTAAATTGAACATTAGGCTCAAGAGGAGTAGACTCAGTGCGACTATCTGTAATCCCAGCGCGAGCAAGAAGATCTGAAGCATACTTAGCCTGAGAGAGATAGATGCCATCATCGGTGGAGATGACCTCGAGACCAAAAAAATAGCTGAGGGAACCAAGATCTTTCATCTCAAAGGTACGGTGAAGTGAGGCCTTGAGATTAGAGATACCATCAACATTATCCCCAGTAATGATCATGTCATCAACATACAAAAGTAGAAGAACAACTCCACGTTCGCTTTTACGAATGAAGAGGGCATTCTCATGAGGGCTAGAAATAAAACCAAGACTGCATATGGTAGTGCTGAACTTGTCAAACCATTCATGAGGAGCTTGCTTAAGTCCATAAAGTGCCTTGCGAAGGAGACAAACCTTATTAGAAGGACAAGGATATCCCGGAGGTGGTTTCATATAGACTTTTTTTTTAAATCCCCATTAAGAAATGCATTCTTCACATCCATCTGACTGAGAGACTATTTTTTAACCGCGTCAATGGCAAGAAGAGCTCTAACAGACGTAAGACGAGCTATAGGAGCAAAAGTCTCTTCATAATCAACACCATACTCTTGCGTACAATCTTGAGCAACCAAGCGGGCCTTATAACGGGCAATAGAGCCATTAGAGTGAGTCTTGATCTTGTATACCCATCTACTGCCCACAACTTCCTGATCAGAAGGAGGATCAACCAAATTCCAAGTGTGTGCTTTTTCAAGTGCCTGTATTTCTTCCTGCATTACTTGTTGCCAATTTGGATTTGAGGAGGCTTCTCTGAATGACTTAGGTTCATGTTGATGAAGGATAGTAGAAAAGCAATGATAATCAAGAAGATGAGGAGGTGGATTCCTTACCCTAGAAGAACGAGCGGGAGGAGGAGGCATGACGGTAGGAGCAGGATCATCGTCCGGTCTGGAATCATCGGGAGATGGAGAAGGCGAAAGAACAGGAGGCTGTGGAGGATCACTCGAGATAGAATCTGGAGAATCATCACTAGGAAAAAGATCAACATTGGGGTTAGTAAACAAAGGTGACTGAGTAGTAGGAATGGACTCAAAGGATGAGAACCGAGAAAACATGTGGTGCTCCTAGAAGACAACATGACGAGATATACGAATACGTTTAGAGAGAGGATTCCAACAATGATAACCCTTGTGTTCAGTGCCATAACCAAGGAAACAACACATACGAGCCCGAGGTTCAAGTCTACTATGTTCATGAGGCTGAAGAAGAACAAAACATACACAACCGAAAATTCGAAGAGAACTATAATCTGGGGGGTATGATAAAGCAGTAGGGGTATTACCAGAAACAGAGAGAAGACGCTAAAGAAGAGATGCAATATCAGATAGAGAGACAGGAGACGAGTTGAGTGGATCAGGACATGATGAGCGAGTAGGACAGGTAGTAATTAAATGTCCCGAGAGCTTGCAGTAATGGCAGAACAGCTGTGAACAATGGTAGCTAATATGACCTGTCTGGTGGCATGTGCGACATTTAACAGAAGAATAGTCGGAGAAGAGGTGCCCAGAATGGTTACAGTTTCGACAGAATTTACCCTTTCTGTCGGTGGCAGCAAAAATATCTGGATTTCCCATGATAGTGGTCACAAAGATCAAAGAGAGGAGAGAAAAATGGTAATTTCAGAGCAGAAAATGAGAAATCAGAGTGCAGAATCGGAAAGAGCTCACCAAAAAATTTTAGGGAGGGTCCCCCTTGTCCGCCACGTCAGTAGTGACGTCAGCGAGACGATGACACGTGGCGGCACCTGAGAGGAGCGAGAGAGACACGCTGGCGGCGAGGTGGAGCACGGGTCAACCGCGGGGTCGGGTCGGGTCGTGCGCGGGCTGGTGGATACCAAGGATGGCTTCGTTGCGACACGTGGCAGCACCAGGAGCGTGCGATCGGCACTAAGATCAATAGCTGTTGAAGCTTCTGGAATGAAACAATGGAGGTGGGCAGCAAAGTTTCTGCGGCGCGTGAGGGTACGTTCGGAGGCTTCTAGCGGCGATCTCAGCGGCGTTGGAAAGCTGACGAAACGAAGAACACGATGATGTCGGAGGTGACAAACCAAAGCGTCAAAAATAGATCGAAAAACTAGAGCGAAGAGGCACTGTCGGAAGAGAAAAATCAGGAGGCTATGAACAAAATTTCATTGAAAAAAACTTTAGGCTCTTGATACCATGTTAGAAACAAGAGACTGAGAGAGTAATATGAAAAGTGTATTATTGAGTGTGATCAAAGGTACAATATACAAGGGGTATTTATAAGTGCTAAATGAATCAGAGTAATAAAAACATAGAATCCTACAATTAATATACAGACATATGATACTAATTGGTCTAAATTGAAACTAATGATTCTCTAACAAAAATAATTATTTTAATTTCTTGTATTCATCACTTTTTGTGGCTATTTTTATACAGTACTTACATACATACGTATATAATACTATCACATCACTTTTCACTTTTTTTTTATTATCATTATTAATTCTCTTCTAACCTTTTACACTTTTCACATTTTTTTTATCAACATTAACTCTGTTATGCAAATAACTTCAATGGAGAATTAGTATAATCTATAATCTTAGTCTTAAGTACTCTTAAATGTGTTATTACTACATACAAAAGTACTTTGAATTTGAGTTTGTGAATTTTAAAATTTCCCTCTTATGACCTAGTCAAATAGAAGTGAGATCAATTTTATTGTATAATTGTGTATATATAAAAGATGTAGAGAAATTAAAGCATGCATGCAAGGCAGAAATATACAGAAGCTAGATTCTTTAGGACTCTATCTGAGTTTGCGAGCGAGACCCAGCCAATGCCAGTAACAAATTTTCTCTTGGTGGACCTACAAGAAGAGTAAGTCATCTCTATTTAGAATTGACTTTGTATTCTATATATTATACATTATTTTTTTTATCTATCTTCTAATTTGGTATGCTGAAGATTAATCTATTGTATATCTGAATTCTATTTAAAATTTGTCTTTTATAAATAAATTATTATATACACAAAACGATAAATCTGAAATTGTTTTTATCATTGTAGAAAAATTTATATTAATTGAAAATAACATTTCTTGAAATAAATTCTTTGTCATTTGAAGAGAGACAAATGTATCCTTTGTGATTAGGAGCATAGCCAAAAAATTTTGGAATCGGTGGTTGAATTTTGTTTGTTTGTATGGTCTGGAGAATGGATAATAGGTACAGCCAAAAAGTTTAAAAAAGGAATAATCTGGCTTAGTTTTGGTAAGGGCTTCATGAGGTAAGATATTATTCAATTTTGGGTTTGGGAGTAGGTTGTAAGGTAGGTAGCTGAGAGGGCTGTTTCACCCCAAAAGGTTAAGGGAAGGGTTGCTTGAGCTAAGAGGGTTAAGGTAGTTTCGGTTATGTGTCTATGCTTTCTTTCTATTTTTTCATTTTGTTAGTGAGAATAGGAACATGTGAGCCTATGTTGTATGCCATTGGTTTCAGAAAATTGGGTGAATGCTGCTGAGAGATATTCTTTTTCATTGTCGGTTTGGAGGGATTTTATTTTTAGTCCAGTTTTGAGTTCAATTGCTGCTTTGTATTTTTGAAAAGCAATAAAAGTTTAGTCTTTTTTGCAGCAAGTAGATGCTAGAGTATCTTATACTCACATCAATAAAGTATATGTAGTACCTGCATCCAGTTCTACTGTACATAGGTGTAAATCTCCAGAGGTCAGAGAAAATCAGGTCCAAAGGTGCATAGCTAGTTTGTGAATCAAAATGAGGTAATTGATGAATTTTACTAATGCAACAAGCATGACACAATGAGAGTTCAGAACTGTTTTTATTGATTGAATCATTGTCAATGACATTTCACTGTTTCATTACAATAGAAGTGACTTTGTCAGATGGGTGACCTAGTTTTCTATGCCACAGTTGTGCAGTAGGATTCCTATTTTTACAAGCTATTAGCATATTTGCATTTGACATAACTGGCTTATTTACATTCTCACTAATAGATGGTAAGACACTAGTAGAACATGATTCTATTTTCTTGGTTGGCTGCTGGATTGCTTGTGTATTGCTTGATGGATTATTGTGTGATTGTGTTGGTGTTGACATTGGCTGAGGTGTTGTGTTAATAGTAGGGACTTTATCTAGTTTTTCTGTAATAGGAGGTGCTACCATAGGTTGTGATGAGGTGTATGGGTGGGTTCAGATTGGTGGTAGAGAGCTGTGTGAGGTTAGTGATTGTATAGTCTGATTTAGTGTTAGGGAGAGTGATTGTGCTATAGCGGGTTGGTTTAGTGATATTGTGTTTATTGAGGCTGAGAGTTCTTGGGACAATTTGAACTTTCTCAAATTTGTATAGTCCATCTTTAAGCAGTTCTTGAAGGAGAATTTTCTTGAAGATCTGTCATTTCACATTACACAAGTAAAGCCAGAATTTAAAATAAACACAGTTGTCTAGTGCAAACTTAGCTATATTTACTAAGTTTTTTGAGATGGTAGGGACATGAAGCAGGTTTTGTAATTGAAAGGGTTTGTTTGATAATGATGCATGCATGAATATACTTTTAATATGCCTAATTTTCATACCTTGACCATTATTTTTAAAAACCTGCTCTGTGCCTTCATAATCTATTCCTGTGGCTAGGTTCCTTGAGTCATAAGTGATGTGATGTGAGGCTCCCTATCGGGGTACCACGCAGTGTCTGGTACTAATGAAGGCATAGTGAGGAGTGCATGGGGATTAGGAGGGTTAGATTGTAGTGTGTTTAGAGACTGTTGTTGCTGTGGAGAGGTTCTTGGACTTGAGTTATTGTGAAAAGCAAGAGATGGTGGCTGAGCTGTGTTTAGAGGTTGGAGGTGGAGATTCATAAAATCTTGATCGAAGCGATGATAGCACTGAACAACTGTGTTCCCGATCTTGTCACAGAGTTGGTATTGATACGTTGGTGGTGAACTGAGGTGTATGCTCCATGGATCTGAAGCTCTGATACCATGTAAGGTATCAAGCTAAAGATGATGGTGATGAAGTGAAAGGGAGAGAGAGAACAGAGAGAAGGAGAAAAGGATAGATCTAAATTAAGAGAAAGATGAATTTTCCCTTATTAGTTTTACAAGTGTAACAACTGTATATATAGTTGTAAGTGCAGCTGATTTAGCTAACAGAAAAATAACTAACTGCTTTTAGAATCCTCTTGTAGGTTTTAATTGTAACTAACTTTCAAACTGATTTAGCCAAAAAATTGATGAATCAAGTTTTAAATCGGTCTAAATTAATATTTTTTATAAAAAAATGACTATAATATCTCTATTATATATATATATATATATATATATATATATATATATATATATATATAATTTTGAGAACCCTAAATCTTAATCCTATGAACGACAGTGAGAGAAGAGAAGGATTATGATTTAGGGTTTTCAAAATTAATATTAATATATATAAAATAAAGGTATTTTAGTTCTTTTTTATAATAAGGATATTGTAGTCATTTTTTATAAAAAATATTAATTTAGATAGATTTAATATTTAGTTCATCGATTTTTTTCCAAATCAATTTGTATAATTTAATTTTGACAAAAATAATACGATTTAATTAACTATATGTATTGAATTTTAATTATTAAAAAATATCTTTAAAAAAAAACGTATTAAATATTTTTATCTGAGTAGCTCCCATCAAACAATACATAGAATCTGAGGTGTATTCATGAAAGAAAAGGGGAAAAAAAATAAAAACAAATGAGGACCCTCCTTGTTTGTTTTTTTCTCTCTCTTTAAGAATATTGCTACATTTACATTAAAATTTTGATTCATTATTGTTCTGGCCCAGCCCAGCTGGCCTAACGCTCCGACCCGATCGGCCGACCCAACGGGTATGCAGTACCCGAAACGGGAAGAAACCCGGTACACCCTTTCCCCTCCAGCAAGGTACGTGACAGCTGGGAAGAGGAAGTTTTTTGGAAGGCAAGTCTGCTCCTGTGGGACCCGCCCTAGGTGCAGACTATATAAGGGGAGGGCCCTACCCCTCCCCCAAGTACGTCATGATTCCCTCACTTTTACTGCCATCTTGTACGGATTCTGACTTAAGCGTCGAAGTCCCTTTTGCAGGTGGCTCTCCCCTCTTCACTACAACTACTCGGGAGGTCGTGAAGCCCTATTCCTGACTCACCAGTGCCAGCCAAGGAGATTCACTCACGCACCAACCGCCCAGAGTCAAGTCTTCTCTAACCATACGCACACTCGTAGTATCTCCAACCCGTTCAGAAACCGACGTCCCGGACAATTATAAAACTAAGTAAATTCTAATAAATCAAAGCGGTATATTTAAATAAATTCCTAAGACTTATAAAGCTTACACATACACAATTGTCTTCTAAAAAATAATCGGAGTTCATTTTATAAAATAAAAAATTAATTTCTTTACACAAATTTACATTGTTGTTTTTGTTACTCTCTAATCCATATATGTAGTTCATATATAAGCCAGTTTTTCTTTTTCAATTGATTAATCGTTTTAAAAGAAGATAGAGGCAGGATAAATATTTATGTATTAGTAATTAAGTTTAGAGGTAATTATTATTATTCATATATTAAAATTAAGAAGAGTATATTTAGATATAACTTTTAAAAGGGTATCTTTAGGTAGAAAACCTCAAAAAGTATTTTTATTTTAAATTAATGACAATGTTGTGTTTTTTTAAAAAAAGTGTTTATTACAATAATGATCATTTTATCGAGATCATCTTCTCATAAAATACGTACATACATGTAAACACAATACTAAATTTTTGTTTTATTTTTATTTTTGTTAAATATCCTGTAATTGTAGTGAATAATTGTTTGAGCATGATTCAATAGATGAGTAGTTATTGATTCACCATAACTATGTGTACTCATCTAGATAGTTACATGAGTGATGATTCACTTATTGATTCAAAGATTGATGATATTACAAAATTATTTTTCTAAATGGTTAGTTGTCTTTTTTATTTAAACATCAATTATTTTTTTGAATAAATGGTTGCTACAACAATTTTTTTTGTGGTTTTATAATTTGCTCTCAACAAAAAAAAAAAAGTGTCTTAATATATACTGGCACATGTAATAAATTATAATAAATAATGTTACCAATTTTTTTTACATTAGTCAAAAATAACACAGCAAAATGGAAAGAGAGATAAGCACACACAAGTGACGCTACACCATACACAAGCATATATAGTTTTAATGTTGAAGATGGTTTTAATTTTACACTTAAATTTTACAATTGTGTTATATATACAATATATTAAAATATAAAATATATTAAAATAAATTAAATAACATATATATTTATATATAATAATAAATACATAAATTAAATAATTGATTTAATGACTAATTTTTTATATGTATATAATATTTTTGTAAATGTTATTTTATTTCAGTTTTATTTTAAATATTTTATATAATTTTATATTTTACCTTTTTTTTTATTTTTTTTCTAATATTAAAGATTAGCAATTTTTTCTTCTATTTTTATCCTTCTATAATTTGATACATAGACCCCTGTATTATCCATTAAGATTTTTATATTTACAATGCAATGCTGGCGGCATCCACAATAATAGTGGTGGTTGGTAGTTGAAAAAACAAAACAAGAAAATAAAATAACGGAAATTTTTAATGGTGATGATAGTGATAGGGTTGAGTGAAAAATGATAGAATGATGATGATGAAGAGATAAAGTTAAAAATGAAACCAAAAAAATTAGCTAATTTTTTGTGTTAAAAAAGTCAAAAAAGAATAAAATTAAAACGAAGTAAAACACTAGGCATAAAACAGACGGATTTTTTAAATAAATGAATAAAATTTTATATTTATTATTTTACAGCAAAATACAAATATTTACTCATTTATGTAGTATCGTATAACTTTACAATCAATATTTGTGAAATAGAGAAAGAAAATTATTTTGTACAAATTCACAGGTAATATAAACAAAATTGTAACAGCAGAAAATAGATTAGGTTATTCAATTTTAAAATATAAATTTTAATAAAAAATAGTTTTATTTGAATTTAAATAAAATATTAAAAAAATAAAAAATAAATTTTGTGTGTAAATTCAAATTCTAGAAATTTATGGTTTTGCAAACCTATAAATTAAAAAAATTAATTTTCTAAAATTTATTAAAAATTATTATTTGATTTATTAACATCTAAAAAATTATTATCAAAATTTTTACTATTAAAAAAATTAATATAAAGTATAATTCTCTAAAATAATTGCATAGAAATCTAAATTTAGATTTTTTAAATAATAAATAACGTCATCAAAATATATATTTAATTTGTTCTACACTTAAATTTAAAAATTAAATCATAATTTGATTGATATAATATTTTAATTAATTTTAAATTATATTTTGTATAGATACAGTTGTTTTTTTTATATATTTCTGATTTTGAAAAAAATCTAAAATCATTTTTAAACGTTCCGGATGTAAAATATACATTAAATAATTAAAATAAAAAATAAAACAACAAGCCCCTCACCCTACGCTACAATGCATGGTTAATTACTTTAATTAGCTGGTCCCTTAAAGTGAATTATTTTTTTACTTATTGATATTTTGATAGAGATCCTCACACGGTACACAGCCAACACAAGATAAATTATTCTAAAAAATGGTTTATTTCATTTTAGACATGTGCCGAAAACTTACGCTTTTTTTTTAATTTATTTTGCAATCTAATAATTGATAACATTTTCTAAAAATTTAAAGACGCTACTTATCTTTTAAATTTTTAGTATTTAGTCAATTTTTTTATTTAAATAATATTATTTAATTAATTTAATTATCTATTTTTATAAGAAGTTATTTATTTTTTATAAAAAGTTATTTATTTTTTAGTTTTTTTTTCTAAAAACTGAATGATGGATAATTTTTAAAAAATATTTAGTTACAGTAATATTTAAATTATTAACACAAGATATTTGCTCGTTAAAATTTTTCAAATGGAAACTTTTAATTGAAAGTTAAAAGCTTTTAACTTTAGAATTCCTTCTTTTTTCGAATGTAATAAAATTTTTTTGAAAGAAATTACATGTAAAACTTTTTGCTTTGTCTTTTTCTAGTGTTCTGGGTCGAATTGCTTGTAAGAGGTGGAAAACACTACCTATGGCTATTGGCTAATGTTCCGAATCTATATTGAATATGAATACTGATGAGGTGGTGGTACAATTAGTTAAGGGTAGTGAGCCTTTGCCTATGGTCTATGACTCTATGGTCTATTGTTAAACATGAAACCATGTCTTCTGACAAAAAAAAAAACACGCAACCATGTCCAACAAAAAAAAAAACCCCCTAAAGAAAGAAAAAAGAAAAAGGAAAGAAATGAATCCTAAATCCTTATACCGAAAAACAAGAGACAATGGTATTTTGGGCGACAGGTTTAGTTCTCGCTCTTTTAATTTAGACCGTGTTTGTTTACTGACATACACGCAATACTGGAACTGGAATAGAGATATAGGAACTTAAAATTGTGTTTAATAAATATTATGTGTAGAAATATTAAATTAATATATTTTATATTTATTTTAATAAAAATAACACAAAAATATTTATAAAAGACACTAATAAAAGATAAAATTTATTTTTTATTTTTTATTATTTTTATTAATTTTTTATAATTATATTTTTTATTATTATATATTTTTTAAATTTTTAAATAAAAAATAAAAATGATTATACTTTTATAATTTATTCTAATATCATGAAATAAAATATAAAAATACTAATTTTTGTATCTTATATATCTTATCTTATTCTTATAACCAAAAATACTAATTTATTGCACCATGACTATCCTTATTATCTTCAGCAAGAACTCGAACAATAAGTTCAATTGCTTGCTGAATTTGTAATTCTAAGTTGAATAGACGAGGAGTTATTCATATTATTCTATCATTTCTCTTGGACCTGATACTTTTATCAAGCAGTTTTTCTAAGGTGATGAAGATGTAGTTAATGTCATTAGAAAGTTGTGGTCAGGGCATCAGACAACTATTTTATTTCTATCAACTTCACTTAATGGTGGTGAGTTTTTTTCTGTTTTGTCTTTTTCTATTTTTTTTTTAAATAAAATATGACCATACCATGAATTTAACCGATGGTCTAGTTATTCTGATAGGTGCAGTTTGTCATAAAATATTTGATCTTTGGGAACATAATTAAAGAATGATCCAACATTGTGTTCATGAGATGTTCACATAACTGCATCATTATGCATTCTTACAAAAGGTGTAGAAAATAAAAAGAAAACAAAGTTTGTAAAATGATAACTGTGTTTGGTTTTTGAATTCGAAGGAGAAATTTGTTCAAATTATTAAGTAAGCTTTTAGAAGAGAAATTAGTGTCGAAGGAGACGTATTTTGGGGACATTGAGTAAGAGTTCGATTAGCTTAGCAAGTCGAGGAGTTACTCGAGTAAAAAAGATCGAAGATTTTTGAAATTGAAGGTTATTTTGCAACCGTCACATGATCAGGCAAAAGAGTGGGAACGATTACCCACATTTTTGCATATGTGGGAGTGTCACTTCAAATTAATCGGTTACGGAAATGGCTATAAATACTAGAAGGCTCGAAGATACAAGGGATGAAACTTTACTTCAGAAATTACTCACGGATACTCACATTTTAGAGACTTTCTGAGTCTATTTCAAGTCAAATTTTTGTAGGGTTCCTTCCACATGTTTTACTTTCCGTTTATGTTACCTGCAAACTTTACTTTTCTCGCAAATTTATCTTTCAAGCAACATTTAATTTTCTTGTTCAATTTTACATTACCGTATTATTATTTTCGAAATTCAAAGTGCTTTTATCTAATCGAAGACATTCTATTGCTTTATTTAAATTCAATGCCAACAATTTCGATTCCAGTCATTCTTATTTTCAAAACATTTTATTTATTTGTTGTCTTTTCAGTCTTTTCCTCTAATTTGGTCTAATTCGAGGATATTGATGCACTTCTAGAAAACTGGTACTCGCAAAAGAGGAGTAGGTTTCGCTCCCAGACCACTAGATATCGAACCACCATTGATTTGCAAAAAATCGACAAAACAAATTTGCACGTTTGGTGGAACAGTTTTTTAACTTGAAGTGTGTCAAATGATTTTGGTATCACTTAGTGTCTGCAATTAAGAAGTGGAAGAATTGTTCACATGGCTGATGAGATGTCGAATGTGAATGGTGGTTCGTCCACTAATGACAGTGCACCAGTAACTGTACAACATTCGGACGTTACTTCACATTCTAAAGGGGGGGGTTATCAGTGAAAGTGTGGCGGTTATAAATGTGCAGGCTAGAAATAACGGATGTAATACTCGTCCACGTGGTAATCCACCACCAATTCAGCCCCATGTAACTGCTAGTTAGCTTCCTTATGGCCTTCCTCCTGGTTATACTCCGCTAGTAAGTGATTTTGTTCCTCCGATCCGATTTGGGGGCGTAAATGGAGTAAATAATATTCAAAATCCACAACAGCAATCTGAGTTTTCTCGAGATTATAATATGGGTTCTAGATGAATGCTTCTAATTCAATAGCAGCATTTTGGCAATATATAGAAGAAAGTCATCATGATCTAGTCAATCTATTGACCCAGCAAATGACCACAATTCTAAATCCTATGATGGCTGATCATGAATCGAAATTTGATCGTCTTGCAAGGCAAGTCGAGCGACTTGCTCGAATCGTTGATTATGATGAAGGAGAAAGACAGAATGACAGAGGAAATAATGAGGGTCTTGAAAACTTGTTTCAAAATGAGAATGATGTTTTTAGAAATAGAGAAAATCCTTAGTAAATTCCTCGTGGTCAAAATGCAGAAGATGTTCTGGATCGATTACGTGCTAATCAAGTCGGTGAACGTTATCAAGTTACCAGGATTGTGGAAGATGTTCTAAATAGGGTTGGACTCAATATAGGATTCATGAATCGACCCCACTTTGTGTAATCTTTTTCTCAGAATGTTCAAATGGCTGAAGTGCCAAGAGGAATGAAAAATTATAAAATAATTACGAAGTTTGTAGGAAAAGTTGGAGAGTCAACTACTGAACATGTTGCTCGATATTTGGTCGCGATTAGAAATTTAGCCAATGATGAAAGTTTGAAAATGAAGTTTTTTCCTTCCTCATTAACAAGGAATGCATTTACTTTGTTTTTGAATCTTAGAACAAATTTGATAACAACATGGGCTCAGTTAGAAACTACTTTTCATGCCCAATTTTATCGGGGAGAATTGAATGTGGCGGTTACTGACTTAGTGGCTTTGAAATGTGAAGATGGTAAAAGCATTGATGATTATATGATTCGTTTAAAAAATACTAGAAGTCTTTGTTATGTATCACTTCCTGAAAGTGAAGTAGGAAAGATAGCAGTTATGGGTTTAGGATTTTATATGCGTAGAAAATTACTCAATGTGCATATTTCTTATTTGGCCCATTTGGCTAAAAGAGTTTGACATGTAGAAATTCTGAGAAAAGAAAAGGAGAAATATAAAAATGAAAGGAGGTTGAAGAGTAAATCTTTTTTCTCGAAGAGAGAAAGTCGCTTATGTAGCCATGGAATCCTCTGATGAGGAGTCTGATTTAGAAGCAGAAGTCGATTTGGCTGAACTTAAGAAAGGTTCTCCTTATGTTTGTTCTTTACTTAAGAAAATCCCTAATAATGAAAAGTCGAATGATTCAAAATTGAAAAGTGAAAAGAGATATAGCTTTGATATTTCAAAATCTGATCAGATTTTTTATGTGTTGCTTAAAGATAAATAATTAGTTTTGCCAGAAGGCAAAACCTTACTTTCAGTGAAAGATTTAAAAGGAAAATCTTATTGTAAGTTTCACCAAGTAACTAGTTATTCGACTAACAATTGCGTTTGTTTCAGGGATTTAATTCAAGAAGCCATCATGGAAGGGCGGTTGAAATGCGATGATGGTAAAAAGGAAATGAAAGTTGATTCTGATCCTTTCGATGCTAAAGCCAGTTATGTTGAACCATATTTTAGGGTGAATATGGTTGGAATGTCTTGTGACTTTGATATGGATCTAGGAAACTTTGAGTCAGATGTCCAATCTGTATACCTTGGAGAAGGAGATAGGTTGTTGGATTTTCTGGTGCAGCAAAAGTTAAAAGATTGGGGCGTATCTTTGTGTCCTCGATGCAATGCAGTTTTCGATGTTGAAGCTGTAGCAATTTTTGAGAAGGAAAGGATGAAGAAAGAATTAGCTCACAGGGAAGAACAGGTCCGTCAGAAACAACCTACAAGACGAATGGAATGGCAAAGTTCTGGAGGTCCTCAGAAAAGTTCTATTGCGCGAATCAACCGTTCTCAAGCCATTGGCATACAATGGATTTGAAACTGCCAAGAGTTTCAAAAAAGGGACGCTCATTACAAGCGTAACCCACAGTAGTGGCATAGAGGTCCTTCTCAAGGTCGATATCCTTTCTTCCACAGCCGAGCCAGAGGATATCCAAGGGGCAGAGGAAGAAGGGGACGACAGCCATCCAAGGTGTTTCCAGTCAACAAAGTCAAGGGGGCAACACCTTCTGTGCACTCTCGAATAGTTTTTCAGACTGATGGAGAAACGTGTCCAAAAGGAGCTTCTTTCCCTATGAAATTAGATAAAGGAAAAGCGGTGGTTGTTGCTTCAGATGGTGACAGGTATAAGGTCACCGGTTTTAGATGAAGAATACTTCAAAGAAGGAGAAGATGAGATGGTTAGTACTATCTCGATTATCCCGACTGAATATCTGGGGGAATATGAAGGAAATCATGTGGAAGATTATGATGTGGATGATGAAGAAGCCTTTTCGTTCATTTGATATGAGGATGAAGCTGGTTATTTTTGAAGGCCTTCTGAGAAACAAAAATCTCATTTGCGCCCACTACACATTACCACGACTATGAGTGGGATCAAAGTAAACAAAGTACTGATCGATGGAGGGGCAGCTATAAGCCTCTTACCCGAGAGGATACTAATGAAGGTAGGCAAGCATCGTGATAATTTAATCCCAACTAATATTTCAGTAATGGACTTTAGTGGTACTTCAACCCCTGCTAAAGGATTGGTTACTTTGGGAGTGAAGGTTGGATCTTCTGATCGAAACACTGTCTTTGTAGTGGTGTCTTCAAAAGCTAGTCAATGCCTTATTGGGACGAGACTAGATTCATGGTGTTGGGGCTGTACCATCCACTGTGCATCAAAGTATCTTTCTTTGGACAGATGATAGAAAACTTGAAGTAGTCAAGGATGATTCGAATCTGTATGTCGAGCAGTTGTATGTCGACTTCAAGGTGTATAGTCCTAAATTGAAACCTTTGAATGTTGATAGGGTACTTAACTATTTCAATTGTGAAGGATGCTATCTGACTTCAGAGGGTTTAAGTGTGAAGCTTTGTTATCCACAACTTAGCTTTCCTCCAACTAGGTGGGATTGTTCAACATAAGTGGTGATTCGAAGACGCTCTTCAATGGCAAGTAAACAGGACGTCTCGGATTATGTGGTAACTTTAAATAAGTATTTAAGTAATTTTCTTTCAGTAGAAAATAAAGGTGATTCTTCTGATGAACTTGAGTCATTTAGGAATGTAACTTCTTCTTCTTCTTATAGTGAGGATTTGGTTTCCTTGATCAAATTTAGTCATGGTTTAAGTTCCTTTTATTTCAATAATTCTAGTAATGTTGTTAGTTAGACTGGTAGTGAAATAGCAGAAGTACATTGTATTGAAAATGAAACTGTTGTTAATCCAATGAATGATCAAGTTTGTTTCAATCTTAATGAATTTGTTGATCTATTTTTGATTGTATCTATGATTTAGAACCTTTGGGTTTTGAAAAATATTCAGTAAAAGATGATGAACATTCGAAAGGTTTCGAATCATAAGATCCTTTAAAAGAAATTAATTTAGGATCTGTTGATGATGTTCGAATTACTTACATTTGTAAGGACCTTACAATCCCGTTGCGAACTGAATTATACTGTCTTTTGCATGAGTTTAAGGATTTTTTTGCTTGGAATTATCATGAGATGCCTGGTCTTGATTGTTCTCTTATAGAACATCGATTAGCATTAAAACTGAACGCTCGACCTGTAAATCAAATGCCTCAATGATTTGCTCTTGAAATTAATCAAAAGATTAAAGAAGAGATTGAATGCTTGATTAAAGCGAAATTTATTCGAACCGCACGTTATGTTGAATGGGTTTCAAACATTGTTCCTGTGATGAAGAAGAACGGAAAATTAGGAGTGTGTATTGATTTTCGAGATTTAAATAATGTCACTCCAAAGGACGAATATTTTATGCCCATAGCAGATATGTTAATTGATTTTGCAGCAGGAAATGAGATTTTAAGTTTTATGGATGGTTATTCAGGGTATAACCAAATCTTCATTGCTGAAGATGATGTGTCTAAAACTGTTTTTCGATGTCCTGGGGCATTAGGCACGTATGAATGGGTAGTTATGCCATTCGGTTTGAAAAATGATGGTGCCACATACTAACGTGCTATGAATACTATTTTTCATGAGTATATTGGGAAATTTATGAAAGTTTATATCGATGATGTTATAGTTAAATTGAATTCAGTTACTCAACACATCGATCATCTGAGAGAAACATTTATCACCATGTGGAAAAAGGGTTTAAAAATGAATCCTTTAAAATGTGCATTCGGTGTATTAGCCAGAAACTTCCTAGGATTTGTTGTCCATAAAAAGGGGATCGCCATTGATAAAAATAAGGCTGATGCAATGTTGGTCTTATTAAATCGAAGAAGGAAGTGCAATCTTATCTTGGAAAATTAATTATCTTAGAAGATTCATATCGAATCTTTCAGGTCGAAGTCTAGTATTTGCACCTTTGGTGAAACTTAAAAATGAATCTCAGTTCGAGTGGACAGAGGAACACCAAGAGGCTTTTGAATCACTTAAAGCTTACTTGTCCAGGGCTCCAGTAATGGCAAACCTTTGCCCTCATGAACCTTTAAAATTGTATATTGCGGCATCCATGAATACGATTGGGTGTATGTTGGCTCAAGATGATGAAAATGGACATGAACGAGCCATCTATTACCTTAGTCGAGTATTGACTGATATTGAGACAAGATATTCATCTATCAAGAAATTGTGCTTGTCCTTGTACTATGCTTGTACAAAGTTAAAGTGCTATATGGTTGCCAAACTTGTGAAAATTATTGCACAAACTGATATAGTTAGATATATGTTGACCTATCCAATGTTAAGAGGTCGATTAGAGAAATGGATGTTGGCTTTAACAGAATTTGATCTGCAATATGTCCCAGCAAACGTTGTGAAAGGTCAGGTCATTGCAGATTTTTTAGTAAATCATTCGAATAATCTGAATGACCAGGAGGTAAATATAATTGATGTCCATGTCGATTATTGGAAGTTGTATTTTGATGGTTCAAAACATAAAGATGGTTCTTGAGTTGGAATTTTAATTATCTCACGAGACAGGGTTCCATCATAATTTTTATTTGAATTAAAATACTCTTGTTCGAATAATGTGGCTAAGTATGAGGCTTTAATATTAGGCTTAGAAATCTTGATCGGAAAAAGGGCTTTAGAAGTTCAAATACTTGGATATTCACAGTTATTTTTGAAGTAGTTGTCGAGAGAATTCAAATGTAATAATGATAAGTTACAAAAATATTTGACAACAGCATGGAAATTGTTAACTTCTTTTCGCAAAGTCTCATTAGTTCATATTCCGAGAATTCAAAATGAAATTGATAACGAATTAGCTCAAATTGTTTCGAGATATAAAATCTTCCCAGAAACACTTAGAAAGTTGGCAAGAATTCGATAGATTTTAGTGCCTGTTGATGAAAGAAAGCTTTGTGTTTAGATGAATGGGAAGATGACGATTGAAGATAACCCATTGTTGAGTATTTAAAGAACTCCAGTGTTCAATTTGATAGGAAAATAAAGTTAAGAGCAATGAATTTTGTGTTAATTACTGATGAATTATATAAGAAAGGGATCGATGGAAGCCTTTCGAGATGTTTGATTCAATGCGATAAAGGCATCGCTTTGGGAGAAGTTCGTAGAGGTATATGTGGTGCTCATCAAGCTGGAATAAAAATGAAATGGATATTACGTCGAAATCATGTTTATTTGCCTTCTATGATCAAAGACTGTATCGATTATGCAAATGCGTGTCAAAATGTCAACGCCATGGGGGAATACAACAGATAGCAGCATCAGAGTTGCACTCGATTATTAAGCCATGGCCATTTCAAGGATGGGCTTTGGATTTAATTGGGTTGATACATCTCCCTTCGTCGAAAAATCATAAATTTATTTTGGTAGCAAAAGATTATTTCACAAAGTGGTTTGAAGCTGTTCTTCTCATAAAAGTTGGACAGAATGAAGTGATAGACTTTATCGAGGAATATATAATTCATTGATTTGGAATTCCTCAAACGCTAAGTACTGACCAAGGGACTATGTTCACTGGTAAGCAAATTAAGAATTTTGCTGCTACGAGAAACATTAATATAGTTACTTCAACCCCTTATTATGCATAAACCAATGGCAAATCAAAGCAGCAAATAAAATTTTAATCAATTTAATTAAAAAGCAAATTGGAAATAAACCTCGAACTTGGCACGAGACTTTGAGTCAGGTATTATGGGCTTATAGAAATTCACCCAGAGGATCGACATGTACTTCTCCTTATAAATTAGTATATGGACATGATGCAATTTTGCCGTTAGAGATTAATCTCAATACTTTGAGGATATTAAGGCAAGATGATTTGCCAGTTGATGATTATTGGAATGCAATATATGATGAATTAAATGATTTAGACTCAGAGCGTGTTTTAGCTCTTGAGAATATAATTCAACAAAAGAAAAGTGTTGCTCAAAATTATTATCATCGAATAAAAGAGAAATGTTTCGGTATAGGAGAACTGGTCCTGAAAGTTGTATTGCCAATGGAAAAGAAGTCAAGATTCCTTGGCAAATGGTGCCATACTTGGGAAGGGCCTTTTCAAGTAATCGAGTTGTATTCTGGAAATGCATATCGAATTAAAAATATCGACTCTGGGAAGGTGATTAATTCGATAAACGGAAAGTATTTGAAGGAATATCGATGTATGCCAAATCAAGATTAATAATATAAGTGAATAAGTCAAAACATAAAAGAGTCATTACACATATAAACATTCTAAGCTGGGGAAATATTAAGTGCCAAAAGTTATGCTAAGTCGGAATGGAGTTGGGCTCTCTCACTGTCCAGGGCAGAGAGTGCTTCAGTTTGCTCGTACTCCTCATTTTGAGCCTTGTCAAGTTGTTTTTCACAATCTTCTTGTTTGGCTTCGATAATGCAGAACTCCTTGAAGAGTTTTTGTTGTTTGTTCTGGGCGGTAGCCAAGGGTATTGCCATGTCATCCTTCCTCTTCTGAATCTTGGCTAGTTTTTCATTGATCTGGACCAACTCTGCTTCGAGTTCTTCTTCTTGTTTATCATAATGGACTTGAGCAGTGAAGGCTTTAGAATTTCTCAGATCGAATTCTTTACAAGAGTCCTTTATTGGTCAAAGAACTTCGCCAAATTTCTCTGATTTGGTCTTGATTTTGGCCACTTTTTCCTTGACTTCCTGTAGTTTATCCTGGATAGTGATGCAATCATTGGAGATCCTTATAAACTTCTTGACTATAACAGAGAATTGAGGAGGAACCTGATATTCGAGAGAAGAACTTAAAATATCGGAGAGAAGTGAATTCAAGTCCGATTGGCCAGTCCATTCAGTGGGTGGATTTGATAAAAGTTTTAGAAGAGTGATTAATTATTCACAGGTGTTTTGATTAAGCTCTGAAGGAAAGTTGGATGTAGAAGGGCCTGTAGGAGCTGCAATTGAGATCGGCACCTCTTCTTCTTGAACAATTTGGGTAAAAAAGGTAACTAATCCAGCAAGGTCAATATCAGATGGCTGAGAGGGCACATCAGGGACTTCAAAAGATGGTTCTAGACCATGAGAGGTTGAAGGCTCAATGTTTTTGTATTGGCTTGGAGATTTCTGAGGAGAAGGAACATTTTTTGGAACATGAGTGGGTGAATCAGAATCAGGAGCAACGAGAGATTCAGTGAAATTTTCGACTTGAGTTGGAGAAGAAAGATTGTCAAAATTTTGATTTTGTGAAGGTGAAGGTTGTTCTTGTGTCAAATCGACTACTTGTGTGTCAATCGGAGTTGGTGGAATAACCTGAATAAGTTCAGCAGACACAATGGATTAAGTTGGAGAATGAGATTCTTGTTGCTCTGACCTTGGTTGGTCTTGTTGTGTCATTTGTCCGGGAGCAAATGAAAAAGATGTTGATTGAGTAGTTGTTACAGTCTGAATAAAACACTTGGTAGATTAAAATTTTCCTAATTGATTTGATATAAACAAAATTAATATGAGATTACCGAAATGGATCTTTTTCAGATCAATTGAGGGATCGATTCAGTTTTTGAATCTTCATCCAAATTAGAAGAAGCAGCGAGAATGTTTTGTATTGGTTGTTCACTTTCCTCTGAAGAGCTTTTGCTTGAAGATTGAACCTGGTACTAGAGAAGAAATCGAAGTCATGACATGATTAAACAAATACAATTAAGAAAGATTTCGAAAAGTTTGATTGAGGGATTACCCTTCTGGAAGCTCTTGTAGGAGCTTGTCGACTTTTCTTTTGTGGTTGTCTTAAAGGTGCTGCAGCTTCGATTTTCCTTTTCGAGGTCCTTCTTGGTGAACCTTCAGCGGTTGAATTGGTTCTGATGGCAGAATTATTGATATCTTCAAGGGTGCGATTATATTTGGAGAAGTATGTGGTCCACGATTCAAAAAAGGACTTGGTGATATATGTTCTACACTCATAAATAAGATGATTGTAGTTTTCTTTTTATTGTTGATTGGTGGAAAGATAGAAGTCGATCTTAGTTTTTGAATGCATCTCGATGTGACAAAAAGGTCGGTTGTTTCGAGGAAGAGGAAGTGGAATAGTTTGAGAAAAACCAAATTGCCTAGCAATATAATGGGGGGCATAGAGAATTGCCTTGAGTTTCACTTTCTTGTACTGAGGCAATCCAGTAGAAATTATCTAGAAAGCAAGCATGTTTGCCCAATTTTTGTTGGCAATCTCATCTTCTTCATCATCTTGTGGGAAAAGAAGGCGTTCAAGCCATGAAGGACCATAACTTCGGCGCATAAAAGGAGTGAAGTTGAGTTCATTGTTGTTGAAACTTTTACAGAAATGAAAGAGAGAAAAATAGCCCAAAAAAGGTCCTCAGTTGACTGGGTATCTTGAAAGTTTAGTTGGAAGGAGGCCAATCGAAATCTTTCGATGTGTTATTTATCAGATGAATTATTTTCATCTTTCTGCATGAACTTCTCAAACACAACATTCAACCAGAGTTGGAGGAGTCAAAGATGACCTCCTACATTAATTCGAGAATTGTTTCGAAGGCAGTTCACTAGATAGCCAAGTTCTTCAAATAAGTGACCTAAAAGCAATTTGGCCAAATTAAACCTGTTTTTCTCATGTAAAAGGGCAGCAAGAGGGAGAAAGATTTTTTGCATATGGGCACTTCGAGAAAAAAAAAATAATGGCATTCAGCCAGTAAAATAGAAATGCAACGTGCTCATTTTCGATTACAGGTTCATTTTCTTGACCCATGTTCTAAGCGATAAATTCACTGTAAGAAGTCATGTGGACTATCCTATACTTCCGATTATGTTTCATGTCAGAAGTTAATTCGGGAGAGTTTATCGGAAGTCCAGTGATGACAGCTACATCAAGAAGCGAAAGTCCGACCATTCCACAAGGAAGGTGAAAATTGTTTGCGATCTTATTCCAGAAATTGACCACAGCCCCAATCATCCAAGGGTGAGTTGAGGGTGTAAAATGGGAGATTCGAAGGAGGTCCTGGATTCTAAGAGCCCTCTAGGCAGCACTTTTCTCCGATTCAAGACGCTTGTGCCAGGTCCTAAAATCAGCCCCTCGTGGAGTAATTTTAGGGTTGTTCCTGAAGGGTTTTTGTGGATTAATGAAATGAGAAATGACAAGGTTTTGGTTTATAAGTAAATCTTCTCCTTGTGCAATGGGAAAGAAGTGGAGACGTTGGTTAACTTTCTCCAGAGACAAAATAGGGCTAACAAAACAGTGGGTTGCGTCGCCAATATTGAAAGGGATAAGAATCCTGGGATCATCAGTGTAAGGCTAAGGGTCTTCGATGATTTTGTCATTAATCTGGTTGAGTATTTGCAACATCGGGGGAGTTTGAGGTTGAGAAATAGGGCCTTTGCCCTTGTCTTGTGCAGCAACGCGGGTTGAGGAGGAAGCCATTGTTGATCAAAGTGAGAAATGAGAAGAAAATTGCAATTGCAGAATGAGACAGAGCTCAAAGGTGAAAGAGAATTGAAGCTTCAGGAAGTATTGATGGTAAGAAAACTCAAATTTAAAGAAGAAGAATTGTTTTTAACCGTTGTTACAAAGAAGGATTCAAAAAGAGAGGCGACTTCGCGAAGAAGGTGAAGTGGTGGAAGAGAGAGATTGTTAATCGTGAAAAACGTGTCAAACGGATAAAAAGTTAATGGGAAAAGTGAATGACATTAATGATTAATTAAAGTGATTCTCGTTTATTATTAAATCAAGATTAAGTGTTTTGTCTTCCAGAGAATGATTTTGAGAACAAACACATTAATTCTAGGGGGCAATTTGTTGGTAAAAAATTATTGAATTCGAAGGAGAAGTTTGTTCGAATTATTAAGTAAGCTTTCGGAAGAGAAGTTGGTGTCGAAGGAGACGTATTTTGGGGACATTGAGTAAGAGTTCGATTAGCTCAGCAAGTCGAGGAGTTACTCAAGTAAAGAAGATCGATGATTTTTGAAATCGAAGGTTATTTTGCAACTGTCACATGATCTGGCAAAAGAGTGGGAACGGTTACCCACATTTTTGCACATGTGGGAGTGTCACTTCAAATTGATCGGTTATGAAAATGGCTATAAATACTAGAAGGCTCGAAGATACAAGAGTTGAAACTTTACTTCAGAAATTACTCACGCAGACTCACATCCCAAAGACTTTCTGAGTCTGCTTCGAGTAAAATTTTTGTAAGGTTCCTTCCACTTGTTTTACTTTCCGTTTATGTTACCTGCAAACTTTACTTTTCTCGCAAATTTATCTTTCAAGCAACATTTAATTTCCTTGTTCAATTTTACATTACCGTATTGTTATTTTTGAAATTCAAAGTCCTTTGATCTAATTAAAGGCATTTTATTACTTTATTTAAATTCAATGCCAACCATTTCGATTCTAGTCATTCTTATTTTCAAACCTTTTATTTATTTGTTGTATTTTCAGTCTTTTCCTCTAATTCGATCTAATTCGAGGATCTTTGATGCACTTTTAGAAAATTAGTACTCGCAAAAGAGGAATAGATTTCGTTCCCAAATTACAAGATATTGAACCACCATCGATTTGTTAAAAATCGACAAAACACTATCTATTGCTATGTATTTTAGAATTACTGATATGATATTATTAAAAAAAATGTGACTTAAACTCATTGTAAAAAGTTAGTATTAATTTTTATATAATAAATATATATATATATATATATATATATATATATAATTTTTCCATAGAAAATAATCTGAATTTAAAACATAAATAAGTATACCAATGTAGAGTTTCATTTCATGATATGTATCACTTTATGAGTAGAACATAATATCTACATCGATCAATTCAATAATGAATAATCATATGATTGTTGGCCCCTAATTCTTTGCTTTATTTATATTGTATATACATGCTCTAATTCGTGCAACAGTTGAAACCTTCCTCACTTTGCATTTCTGTAGCAAATTTAAAAATAGGCCAAGCTACTTAAATAAAATGAATGAATTCTAAAAAGAAAATGCTATGTTTTATTTAAAATTCAGTTTTTAATTAATTTTTTAATTCAAATAATATTATTTAATTAAATTTTAATTAAAATATATTTTTAATTTATAATTAAATATGTTAGTAATTAAAATTAATTTAAATTTTAAATATTAAAATTTCTCTAATTTCTTATCCACTTTATAAAATAGTTATTTTATTATTTTTTATTTTTGTTGTACATTTTCCCTTCTCTCGTATGTTCAGTTCTTCTTCTCTCTCTTATACGTTCTTCCTAAAAACTTTAATAAAAGAGTATTACTCCTCTATTGATAAATTTATTATTTCATATTTATTATTATTATTATTATTATTATTATTATTATTAGATACGCTATGCTATTTTGTTCCTATTTAGAGTGATTTGCATGCTAACTTAAAACTCATTCATCATCATTATCGAATGAAATTTTAATAAGATTATATCAATATTTTAATTAAATAATAATTAGTCCACGCATCAATATTCTTTTCTATTTCTTCACTTTCTTTTTTTCTTTTTTTTTTTATTTTTTTAATCTTTATCTCTAGAATGATTAGAGAAGATCACCAACATAAAATAATTAGACTAAATTAAAGATAAATAAAGGAGCAATTGTAGGTATTCGAGAGAAAAAAAGATAACAAATAAAAATTTAATAAAGATTTATAGTTTTCAACACATTTTTTTTATTATTAGTTGAATTTCTTCATTACTTATTTGAACATTAATGCTTTTAAAATTATTAAAATGTATGTTCGTAAAAATTAATTTTTTTCAATTGTAACACATCTCAAATTATTAAGTTATATAGAAAATATTTTTGGAACGCCTCCAAAATCATAAATCTAAAATTTATATTTAAACATTAAAAATAAAATTAATTTTTTATATCTTATTCGATAAAAAATCATCTAATATTTCTCTTTTTTTAAAAGTTAGATTTTTTCATTACTTATTTGAATATTAACGCTTTTAAAATTATTAAAATGTATGTTCGTAAAAATTGGATTTTTTTTCAATTGTAACACATCTAAAATTATTAAGTGATACAAAAAATATTTTTGAAACATATCCAAAATCATAAATCAAAAATTTAAATTTAAATGTTAAAGATAAAATTAATTTTTTTATATCTTATTCGATAAAAACTCATCTAATATTTTTTATTTTTTTAATTATTTGTTGGATTTTATCATTACCTATTTGAATATTAACGCTTTTAAAATTATTAAAACGTATGTTTGTAAAAATTGGTTTTTTTTTTCAATTATTATACATCTAAAAGTATTGACTTATATACAAAATATGTTTAAAACACATCTAAAATCATAAATCTAAAATTTAAATTTAAATATAAAAAAAAACTAATTTTTTAATATCTTATTCGATAAACATGTATCTAATATTTCTTATTTTTTTAACGTTTTTAAAATTATTAAAATAAATAATTAAACTAAGTTTTTTACATCTTATTCAATAAAAGTGTTACGATGGGTAACCGGAGATGGATGGGCTGGATTAGTAGGGTTGGCCCAATCGTCTGAAAGAGGAGGTCCGTCTGACTTGTGTGTGCAAAGGAATGGGGGGTGGTACCTGCAAAAACACTCCAATGCCTAAGTCAGCAAGGGGTTTGAGCAGGTTTATAGAGTATTGAAACTTAGAGATACCTGAGGGGTGTCAGTGTATTTATAGTGGTGATCCAATAACCACCGTTGGAGTGGTTCCACCTTTTAAGGAAGATAACCGTCCCTCTATCTTAGGGAGGTTGAGATATGGCTCTTGGAAGTGGGTTGAGAGATTTTAGGGGCAGTTACTTATTTGAATAAGTGTTATCTGCTAGCTATCCTTCGAGCCCGACTTCTTGGGAGTGATGTGTGTGTAGAGTCCGACCTCTTCGAAGGAGGTCGGTTGTCAGCGAAGGCCAGTCTCTGGATTGGGCCTTTTTAGCTTATTTGGACCTGGGCCCTAATGTTGGGCCAGGGTATGAACAGTGCCCTTACTCGAGTCCGATCTCTTTTGTTAATGAGTGGGATTCGAGTATTTAAGCTCAGTTTTGTAACCGACGTGATTCAAATTTCTCAACAATCGCGTCTAATCAAACGTCGCATCCGTTAGGGGATTCGTATTTACACATCTGTTACATTGGTAACGGCGCATTTCATTAATAGCCGCGTCATTTTACCATTATGCCCTTGACGTGTTTATAAATACTTTCCCTCTCTTTTCTTTGTCTTCTTTCGTCTTCTAAAAATCCCTTACTTGCTCTTTCAAAGAGAGTCATTTTAGCCTTCCTTCTTGGGGCGTTGTAATTGCTGCTGTCTTCGCTTCTCTGTGCTTTTGCCAACAAAGGTTAGATTTTCTTTCTTCTTTTCTTAATGCTTTATTTTGTGCATTTAGAGGAGCTTTGCGTGTTTGCAGTAACTCTGTTGGTAGGTCTAGTGACTCTATTCTTTTTTTAGGGACTGCCTTGGTCTTTTAGAGACCTTGTTTGATTATTTTTCTATTTTTCTCTGTAGGTCTTGTCACCTTTTTCCACTACTTTTTATCCAAAAGATGTCTTCTTCGGTTTCTGAGTGGGTAGATATTACCGTTCTCGGGATGAACCTTTAGTGGACACCAACTATCTCTCTGAACTTCGTGTTCATTATAGGATTTGTTTTTCAGAGGAGGATGAACCTAAGTACGAATTGATTGCCCCGGGTGAAGACCGGGTCTGTTTCGGGAAAGCTGCTGACGCTGACCCTTATTTATTTTTTATGTATGAGAGTCTCTTTACCCGTCTGAGGATTTTTCTACCTTTTTCAGATTTTGAGATAGAGGTTCTGAACCACTACCGAGTTGCTCCTACTTAGCTCCATCCCAATTCTTGGGATTTCTTGAAAATTTACCAGCTTGTTAGTTGAGGATTGGATTTTCCGACCTCTTTGAAGATCTTTTTCTATCTCTTTCATATGACCAAGCCCATCAGTGGAAAAAATAATAAGCAACGGTGAATTTCTTTCTGGGCCATTCAAGGTCGGAAAGTTTTCTCTATCTTTGATGAGTCTTTTCATGATTTTAAAAAATTTTTCTTCAAAATTCAAGTCGTAGAGGGCCACCATCCCTTTTTTCTAGATGCAAATTCTTCTCCTCGCTTTCCTCTTTACTGGTTAGAGGCCTCTCTCGTGAAAAAATATAGTCTGGGTGACTTGGATGAGGTTGAGGAGGCTGATGTGGGGTTCTTACGAGAAGTTTGAGGAAGGCCCCCTAATCTGGATACGAAAAAGTTTCTTCAGGGGTCTCTGAGTTTTGTGCGGACCTAATTAGGTAGCTTTGTTGATTTTGATGATTTCCGACTTCTTTTATTGATCCCAACTTGTAGATTGAACTTTTTGTTTTCTATTTTTCAGAGATGGTAAAGAAAGGATCCAGCGATTCTTACCAAAGGGTCCAGGAGGCCAAAAGGAGGTCTCGGATCCAGGTTGATGCTGCCAGGGCTGCTGGCGTTCTTCCTTCTCCTCCTCCTCCTCCTCCACCACGTGACCTGGGGACCTCTTCTCATCCCATTGTGGTAACTTCTGCCTCTTCTCTTCCTTCTCCCTTTTCCCCAGTCCGACCTGCCTCTAAGCCCGATAAGAAGAAGCGTAAGACTTCAGGGTCTAGCTCTTCTTCTGGGGACCCTGGTTTTGATGGTCCCAAATTCGTTCGGAACCACATCTTTTCCCATACCACAATTAGTATGGATGATGCTTCCGTTCGAAACCATCTCAACATTATGATTCAGGGGAGTGTCAGTGTAGCTAGGTGTGTACCAAACTTCTTGATATTTTGGAAAAGACTCCCCTCAACTCTTTGGGTTCTTCCCAAAAGGTTGAGGAGTTGGAGATGAGGATTTTTCTCTATCAGAAGAAGGAGAAGAGGCTCAAGGAGGAGGTGGAGGAGCTGAAGGAGGAGAGAGCCCATCTTCAAGAGAGGGAGAAGAAGTTGATGGGCCTGTATGCTATGGCAGAGGGCCTTAAGAAGAAGGCGGAGCAGAATTATGTCAGGCTTTTTGGGGAGAACCTAGACCTGAAGAAGGAGCTAAAGAAAGGTCGGGAGGCTTATCAGGATCTGGAGGATTCTTTAGCGGAGAATTCGGAGGAGGCGTGGAGGATCTTCAAGGAGCAGGTCGGAGTTATTGCTCCTGGCCTGGACCTCTCTCCTCTCGATTCTGATAAGATAGTTGTTTATGGGGTGATCGTTTCTCCTCCCCATCCTAAGATTGACTCCGACCTAAAGACTCGGGGGCAGAGGATAGTAGAGTCTCCTCCTCGTGAGGAACGACAAGATGGTGACCTTCCGAGTTCTTCAGTAGCTCCCCCTCAAGGTCCTGAGGAGGCTGCTCCGTCCTCCCCTGCTGTTGGTCCGACTTTTCCTCCTGCTAGTGATTCCAATCCTTCTTCCACTTAATTTATTTCGGGCTATTTTGAGGCCCATCCTGTGGGCCCCCTTTGTTTTGAACAATTTACGTTTTTTGTTGGTGGTGGCTTGATCTTGACATTTTCTGGCCTTTTACATCCGTAAATAAAAAATGCTTTGCCCCCTTTTTTGGATAAGGGGTTTATGTTTAATTGGCACGTGTGCATGCTTTTATGATCTTTCCTTTGTTAGGCTTCTTATGAAAAACCCTTTTTGATCTTTTTGTTTTTTGAAGGAAGCCTCTTATCTCTGGACAGGCTGTGTTTTGCCTCAGTTGTCTTAGGTTTTCTAAATACTTCAAAGACAACTTCTGCCCTTTACTTTTGATGGCTCTTCCTTTTATCTCTTTTTGGGTATTCCTTACTCATTCAAATTTTCTTATTCGAATTTGTTTATAACTTAGGTTATTTTCGCGATACATTTTAATCTTTCTCGGTTCTTCCGACTTGGTAGTCGCAATGTTTCCGAGTTGTATGATGCGCTTTTATAACTTCTTGTACCTCGTCGTTTTATCCTGCCGACCTCATTGGTCGGGCATGTGATTTTTATGTTTTGTCGAGCTTAAGTCAGCGCGTTTCATAGGAAAGTGATAATAACTTAATGGAATTTACAAAGAGATGTAAAAAAAAATATCTTTATTTATTTGCTAAGGTACCTTTTGTTACTAAGGGGTTGAGAATTATTCCCCCTTAGTCTCTACTTTGATTCCTCGTTAAAACCCCCTTCATGAAAACCCCCTTTTTGGGAAAAAATCATGAAGTCGGGAAAAAGAGTACATCAGGGAGTGGAGTTTGCTTTCAACTATAGTACCTTTTCATATTACAAGCATGCCATGACCTAGGTAGCTCGGTGCCGTTCAAGTCGGTCACCTTGTAGTAGCCTTTTCCTAAGACCTCACTAATTTTGTATGGCCCTTTCCAGTTAGCAGCAAGCTTTCCATCTCCAGACTTGTTGACGCCAATGTCATTTCTGATCAAGACTAAGTCATCTGGAGTGAAGTTTCTTTGAATGACTTTCTTGTTGTATCTGTTCGTCATCCTTTGTTTCAATGCTGCTTCTCTTATTTGGGCTTGTTCTCTAACTTCTGAAAGTAGTTTGAGCTCTTCTTTGTGCGCTTGTACGTTACCGACCTCATCGTAGAAGCTCGCCCTTGGACTTTGCTCGTTGATTTCAACTGGTATCATGGCTTCTATGCCATAAGCAAGTCGGAAGGGTGTTTCCCCTGTGGCAGATTGAGGTGTAGTTCGATACGCCCATAACACTTGAGGGACTTCCTTAGCCCAGGCTCCTTTTACATCTTGCAACCCTTTCTTCAACCCTGCCAGTATGACCTTGTTGACCGTCTCAGCTTGCCCATTTACTTGTGGGTGCTCTACCGAGGTGAACTGATGCTTGATCTTCAGACTAGCTACCAGGTTTTTAAAGGTAGAGTCAGTGAACTGAGTTCCATTATCAGTGGTGATGGAGTGGAAAATCCCATACCTTGTGATAATTTTCAGGAACTATTGAGTATTGATCTCTAATTAGAAATTTCGCTATCCATTCAAATGATAAGGCCTATTCACCACAAAACCACTCCTGCATTACCAATACTCCATTCCCACACACTTGAACTTCCATTAGAAAATGAAGAATTAATTGCATGAAATTGAAAATCTATCCTCAAAGCGAAGAAAAATGGAGGGCTTTAATGTTAGTTAATTAGTGAATTGCACGTTACGTTTTGAAAGGAGAGACGCGAGCAATACACGGAGAAGATCCCGAAAGGGATATGATGAAGCTTTAGTGCAACAGAAGTTCAGCGCAATGGAGGTTCGGTGCGACGGTGGTGCAAGGCTGAGAGGCACCGCTGATGGAGCATTTGGAAGGGATGAGTATGGAGACGTAGAAGTATCGTGATTGAAATGAGGAGCTCGTGGTGGCAACTCTTATTTCAATATTTTTCGACGAAAACTTTTAAATTACAGATAGATTTTTTGTTTATAATAATTTAATAATACACAGTGTTTTGACTATTTAAATACAGATGAATTTTCTGTTGGTAATTATTTTTCATGAAAAAAAGACTAATTTTTCTGGCAGAATTATCGACAGATTCTCTTTTCCATCTGTACTTTATATGCTAATTTATTTTTCTTTATTTCCAACGAAATTTTTTTTTGCAAAATCTATTTATATTTCTTTGGGATAAAATTTTTTAGAAATATCCATCTATAATAAGTAATTTTTTAGTAGTGTAATTATTTTAACTAGTGGCTAGTTCCTATTCGGCCGTTTTTCTATTGTTTTTAAAAGATTAATTTTTATATCTTTATTTTTAAAATTATAAATTTCATAAAATAATTTAAAATTAAAAATAAAAATATTTAAAAATAAATATAAAAATTTTATTATTATTATTATTATTATTATTATTATTATTATTATTATTAGTAACACAATCAAGATAAATATTTATAAAGTAATTATTTATGAACATTATATAGGTTTATTTATTTATTTTTTAACAGTATTTAATTTGAAGTAAAGATAAAATATTATATTTAAAATATTTTTTATCATCATACATAGTTCTAAATTTTATATTCAATTTATTAAATTATTTGTAATTTTATTAATTTTTTAAAATTATTAATTTATATTTCTAGTATATTTTTTATTGTATCACACACTATTATTTTTTCTTACTGTTATTCTCTATATACATGTCTGTCATTGTCTCACCGCAATTATTATATTGCCTTATTCTCCTTTCACATTTTCTTTTTCTCCTCCCACCTTCTCTTTAATTATCACCAAGTACCATTATCACAATTTTATATCTTTGTCTATCACTTTGATCTATAATCATTTGTTTTGTTTACTTTTATCAAGGGTGTTCATATGGGCCGGGTAAAATCGGGTTTGATGTGACCCAGATCTGGCCCGAAATATATACCAGGCCTATTTGTTAGACCCGAACCCGACCTTAAACCCGATGAAACCTACACACTTTCGAGCCACGATTATACCATGAAAAAACCGGGCCGTTAACATTACCTTCTTATAAGCTAGCATGTGAAAATATCCAAATTTCCAAGACTCCAACCATTATTTGACATGGTAAAATTCACTTATAAAAACATAACAAGAACCAACATTTTCCTAAAATTAAAGCATAACCACAATTAATACTAATATTGTCTAATAACACCAAATATTATGCATTAGTCTAAAGTCTTATGCATTTTAAATATAAAACATTAACTTATAGTCTTATAATGACTAATAACATAAAATATTAAGGTTTACAATACTTAAATTCCACGTAAGAATAGCCATCATCCATCATTAATAACACAAAATATTAATTATGTATGATGACCGGGTCATCGGGCGAATTCGGGTGACCCAAGCTATGGTTCGGACCCGATCCGAAATAATGACCGGGTCTATTTTTGAGACCCTTACCTAACCCTAGACTAGGTAAAATTACGCTAAATTAGCCCCTAAAAGGTTCGGGGCGGGCCGGGTCTTCGGGCTGGGTCGAGCCATAAACACCCTTAACTTTTATGAGCTGTTAAAGTGTTATTAAAAGAATTTATTTTTGTATCTTTTAAATATTTAGATGTATAAAAATAGTAGTTTTTTCTTGATGTGTGTGTCATAATTTTATTGTTCAATTAAGAAAAAATTTAAGACATAAAGTATTAAAAATGTTTGTTCAAATTATCAAAATTTAATGTTAATCTTAAAAAATAATATCAAAATATATTATTTTTAATTAATATAATAAAAATAGTATTCTATTGTAAGTTTTTAACTAATAATTATAAATTTAAATTATAATTTAATATAATATCTTAGAATAGAAGATTGTCATTGCTTTCCATATTTGACTGCTATTATATAAATTTCACGGTTGCTTTATTGTGCACATTAATTAAATTATATTTTATTATTTCATGTTATATATTTTGAAATAATGTGATCGTACTATAAGGGTGATATTAGTTTTCATAACTAATACAAATTTTTTTATTATTTTATTTATTATTTAATATTATTCATAAAAAATAATTACTTAAAGTAAAATACTATATAAAAAGAGATAAAAAAAACTTTTAAATTTATCCATAATATCATTTTCCAAAAAATACATGTATACATATAATGAATTCTCTATTTATGTTCGTTAAAAGTTGAGATTGAATTACAAGTCAAAATACAGTATTATAGAAGTACTAAACCATATAAACTAAGACTAATTTTTTTTTCTTATCTCCATCCTTTCTAGATTCCACAAATGATAAAATAATTTATTTTAAAATTTTACTAAGCATACCTTTTTCTTCTTAAAAAATTACTTTATTTTTTATTATTTATGTAAATCATATGATTACAAAAAATATATACTCCATCTTTTCTCAATTTTTCTTGACAATGACATAGATAAGCATCTTTTATATTATCTGACATTATTCACAAATTGTTAAAAGATTATAATCATTTTTTTATAATTATCAAAATGAAATTTTTATTGATAATTTATAATTGACTTTTTTGGCATGCTTAAATAGGAGTGATTTCCCTTCTTGTAATTTTTTGGAAACAAAAAAAATTAAATAAGAGTATTTTAAATTAATTTAATAAATGGGAGAAAGATACATAGAGATAAAAAAATTAATAAAAGTAAATAAAGATATGAGAGAATAGAATGAAATAAGCAAGAGGATGATGTGGATGAAAAATACAAAATTACTCTAATAACATTATTATAAGATGAAAGAAATTGGTAAAAAAAATTTAAGTTGAATAACGGACGTTAAGCGAGAAAATTAACTAGAAAGGATATAATATTAGAAAAAAATTTTGGACACTAAACCTATCGTTACTATATATTGTTATAGATATTACCAATAGTTTTACCTACGACTCAAACCGTTGGTAAAATAGTATCGACTTTTTTCAATAGATGATTTGTAATTAAAATTTTATAATTTAAAAACTTTTAGTCTGATCTTTATATGATATTTTGTAAATAGATTATTGTGATAACAAAAGCATTAAAATTAAAAATACTCACACTTGAAAGTTAAATTTGTAAAACTGAGAGTTATTTCATTTCCAAAATATTTTTTTAACTCTTTAACATTTATGACCGACAAAGACATAATTACAATGCGTATATTAAGTGATATGTTGGGTCGTTATAATGCGTTCCCACATAGGAGGACACCTCTATAAATAATAATAATATCACCAAACCTAAGGATAAAAGAGAACCGTACTAGTCCTGTATACTCTATACTCTCTACTGCAATTTCCACAAGTAAATAACCCATCATATCACTCAACCTTCAACTTTCAACCTTCACTTATTTCTCTTCTCTTCTAATTTCTAACACAAATTAAACCTCATTTCACACTTCATTGTTCCACATGGACGAAGCACTGAGGCGCCTCAACGGCATGCCACCCCTTTCCGAACCACCTCCCAACAACCCCAGAACCAAGCAGACCTTGCGAGACACCAGCACTGCCCCCACTGCCGGACCCATGAGGTACCGCGGCGTCAGGCGGAGGCCATGGGGCCGTTATGCCGCCGAGATAAGGGACCCTCAGTCCAAGGAGCGCCGTTGGCTGGGGACCTTCGACACTGCGGAGGAAGCCGCCTGCGCCTACGACTGCGCTGCCAGAGCCATGCGTGGCCATAAGGCAACCACCAACTTCGCGTACCATACTTTACCTTCTTACCCTTCTTCTATCACCATCACCAACAACCATAACAATCTCCTCAACTGCCATAACCACCTCTTCACTCATAACCAGTTCAGCTTCCCTTATCATCATAACCAACTCTTCAACGGCCATAACCGCCACTTCGGAGTTTGGTCTGAACCTTTCTCTGCTTCAACCTTCCAGGAACAGCGAAACCTTGACTCCATCAACATGCTTCTCCACCGAGACTTGATAGCCTCTTCTTCCTCCGACAATTTATCCTACAACATGGGCAGTTTTGTCAATTCACATCCTGGCAATGTTCCTAATAACTACTCCGCACCTTGTTCTGACACAAGCAATCTCGGTTGTGGCGGTGGAAGCAAGATCGATAATACAAACAATAATGAAGCTGATGGTGGCGGCGAAGGTTCAGGGTCATCAGGGTTGTTGGAAGAAATAGTTAAGGGTTTCTTGAAGAAAAAGCCAAAGCTCAACAAATGTGAGAGATTGTTAGGTACCAGGACCACTGCTTCAGACGGTTCTTGCCACTCATCATTTTCTCCTCCTCCTCCGGTTGTCTTCGGCGAGTCAAAGATAGACGAGGGTTTCGGCGTTCATTTGGATCAACAGGGTTTCCAATACATGCAGCAGCTTGGTGGTGGTTTCGATAATGGTTTTAGCAATATGGTTATGCTGCCTAACATCCCTCTTCAAGAGAATAACAACCAAATCATGACGACCATGATGATGAATAATGATAATAATCAGCAGAACTAGAGTGCTCTATCGTAGAAAACCTTTTTCTGGATGGAAACTCACGTGCAGTCGACTTCACGTGAAGTTAATATTTGAGAGCGTTAGATGATTTGACTAATTTGACTAAATTTTAATCTAATGCTCTCACCTATCAACTTCACGTGAAGTCGACTGCACCTGAGTTTTCACCTTCTGAAATTACTTTGATTTATGGTGTGCTTGCATTGTGCATCAATTTGGTTATATATGTATTTGTGTTTCGCTAGGATTGACCCTTATTATATCTTGGTTTCGTTTCTCTTTTGCTGCTTTTTTAGGGTTTCAAACTCTTCACTATGTAATGGATCTGCTGCTGGTGCCTCCTTGATTTGTGAAATCCGTCTGTCATGTCATCATATAGCAATAAATTTTCTTCTTCCAATACTAAGATTTTTAATTGTTTGTCGCAGATTTTTATGGAGGTTTTTGAAAACCTCCGATCCGCATCATATTTTATCAGTGCAAATTATAAATCCTTTGCTGATTAATGTATAATCAAAACTCCTAAACCAATCACCAAACAAACATTCATAATCTTAAACTACTTTGCAGTTTTCACAAATCCAAACAAACATTCAGATTTCTGTCACGGTCTAAAATAGTCATGACCGATGCTTAAAAAACAAAATACTCGCCTGCTAAACTTAACAGATTCAAATATAAACATTTGTCAAAGTAATTTTTAAGAAATAATAATTTATATAAGTAAATGAATCAATAAAAAAATTTTCAGTACAAAAATCAAATTAAATAATCCATATTTGAGTGATTTTATCTCTAAAAATACTCCTTTTTACTTCTATGTCCAAATAGAATAACATTCATCCTATGGTCCACATATTAGGTTAGTAATGCTCTTACTAACTAAGATCTGAATTAGATGCATTTAAGTTAACCTCATAATCGTTGTTAACTATAATTTTTTAATATAAATCTCCCAAAATAATTCAAAACATATTTTAAATACAATAATTTTTTTTTAGATCTTTCAAATATAAGAAATATCTCATCTAAATCTTTTTCGATCATACTTTTTCAATATAAAAAATTTCAAATATATTTTTTAATTTTAAAGTAAGTCAATACCAACAAATACTTCAACACTTTAAAAATACATAAAATTTCTATAATACAAAATTTTATCAAACACACATATAGACTCATAAAATTTCTAAAGTATGAGCTTCACAAAGATAATTATTCAACTATAATAACTCAATTATTCTAATCAAATTAAGATTTTTTAATAATAGTTTTATAAATATAATAAAAATCTCATAATAGTATAAACAAAAAAAATTAACAATTATAAATGACTACTCACAATTTAGTCCCAATAAACCGAAGAAACTAAATCCGAAATACTAAAATTAAAGGATGAGGATAATTGAAGTAGAATGGAACGAAAAACACAGAATTTGGGACTGGAACAGTAACAATAACTTCAATTCTCACTAAAAAAAAAAGTCTATCATCAATAATAACTAAAAGAAAGTCTATGGTCAAAAATAGTAAAAAACTAAATTTTGAAGTACTTGCAATTGATAATAACTACTTTTTTTTGTCTAAATTTTCAATCATGAATTAGCTTTCAACATCATCCAAGCACGTAGTAATACAAGAATTTTACGAAATTAGTATGAGACTATATTTTTTGTAAAAATAAAATACTAAAAAAAGAACTTATCTTCATATATAGTTAACTGAATTTAAAACTCATAAACTAAAGGCAAATTCAAATATATATATTCTTAGTAACAAAGACTAATACAGGTAAAAATTAATAAATTTGAATATCAAATTCGTGGTCATGAATCTTCATATTCATTTTAGTGTGTATTTCTATTCACACATAACAGATATTTTTAATCACATCCATAATAATGCTATCGTCTTTGTGTATGTTTTGTTATTTTTTTTCCCTCTCCGGTAAAAAGATTCACCATTAAGAATGGTACTAAGAGATGCTTAGCAATTTAAAAGCTATATTTTTAAGAAAATACCTTTTACTAATATGAAATAATAATTATAATAGTCGTAATTTTATTATTGAATTTAAATATCAGTGGTGGTTATCAATGGCTAAGAGAAGGGATTGAATTTTGACCTCCTTTTATTTTATTTAAAATCTTAAGTTCAGTTGAGGTACAATTAGCAGAGACAGGAGAGACTGTGAATTTGTCTCCTGACGCGTTAGGAGCCAAAATGAGTATCATGTAAGGAGTGTAATATACAAGCTTTTGCTGAATAGTAGAATCAGAAAATACTTCAGTTTTATCTCTTTTAATGATAAAAAAGTGAAAGGGCATTCTAAGGTAACTCGTTTTTTGTTTTAAAAAAAATTGAACAAAAAAATCAACTTCTAGGCCGTCATAGGCTATTTAAAGCGGGCTCAATGGATAATGGAGATGGAATAGCTGTCGGTTGGTTAGGACATCCTATCTTCAATTTCGACAACAATGAAATTTATAGGAAGAGGAAAATTCTTCGTAGAACCAGAAATAGAGAAGAGAAAGAATAATTACACACAAATGTATCCTAGTTCAGCTACTCAGTGCAATGTAGCTTACATCCAGTCTCTATCACAATAATAACGGAATTTCACTATCTTTCAACAAAATTACATTCACCAATTCTCCCTAGGATTCTAATCAATCCTATCTAGGACAAATCTAGTTTCTAACCCAAACAAGACTTGACTAGAAACTCACCCTATCTTTTCAACAGCAAAGTGCTAACCCAACTTGCAAGAGAATCCCTTAGGATCATGATAACAAAATAGAAAAATTCACAAAGAATTTCTGAAATAACTATAGCTTTTTCTCCAAGTTAACTCTCTGCCTTTTTTCACTCAATGACTTTTTCTTACAAACCTCAATATTTTGTCTTTTACCATTGAAACACAAAAGGACTAGACTGAAATAATAGAATATTCAACAAGAACCATGAAAGAGAAGAATGGTTGTAAGAACCGGAGTTTTCACGTAAAACCGTTTTAATAAAATAATTTTAGTGCCTGGAATAAATTCAAAATCTAGAAGTTTTAATTTGAAAATATAAAGGTGAAATTTGGTTTCAATGAATTTTTCTGATTCTCCCATAATATATGCAAGGGAGCCATGTAAATCTAAAGTGATCCCAGTCTTCCAAATGATAATGGCAAAGTTGATCTAGTGAGGAATGATCTACGAGCAAATATTATAGATATGGCTCCAAATATGTTTTCCAAACAACGTTGTGAGGAAGACGAGGAAAGCGAATATGAGTACATGGAGGACTCTGATTCTGAAACATCTTGACATAATTTCATGTAATGTTGTTTTGGTAGAATTCTGAACGTCTCACTTTTCTTAGTTATTTTGCTTATTTAATTACTTGCTTACGTTGATTATTTTCATTTAATTATTAATAAAATAATATTGGCCATAATGTACAGTAGACATTAACAATCACGCTTTAAAAGTGTAGTTCCATCTCACGATATTGACACGTTTTAAAAGTGTAGCCGTATCTCTTGCTATTGGTATGCTTTAAAAGAGTGACTATGATGTACAGTAGGCATCAACAGCCATGCTTTAAAAACATAGTTGCATCTCACGATATTGGCACGCTTTAAAAGTATAGCCATATGTCTCGCTATTGGCACGCTTTAAAAGCATAGCCATATTTGGCACATATGGTCACGCTTTTAAAACGTGGCAATCTTTAAAAGTGTGACAAAAAATAAAGTATGATGATAGGTTACCAAAAGCTTGGCGATAAATCAACTGACACCTTTGCAAATGTGACCCTTTCAAAAGCATACCAGTAGTTCAAAAACCATGGCGAAAAGCTATCGTTACGCATTTTCCAACTTTTCGCCACGCTTTAAAAACGAGTAAAAAACTTATTTTCTTGTAGTGTAGGAGCTTTCCTTGTCTCCTGTGTATGTGTGCAATTACCACTTCTAGGTCTAATACTGGCTAGTTTGGACAAAGTGACCGCCATGCCATTGTCTTTTCTTGAATTGGTCAAGTGCCTTTTCACACTATTCTGTTTACTTGAAGGATGCCCCCCTTTTTTCATGTTCTAAAAGAATGGTGCTGCTTTGATAGTAGAGACTGCCAAGAAATGCAACAGTGCCGCCATCCGTCTCCTGGCCTGAGCCATTGAACTTCTTTGACATTTGTAGTGCTCTTCATTAATAATATTTCTTAACACTATTCTCTGGGTTGACTTCTATCCCATAGCTAGTTAACATAAAACCCAAGAACTTTTCAGCCTCAACTACAAATATATATTTTGTCAGGTTCAAATTAAATATCGAAGGCGTTGTTAACTAGCTCACCATTGCTAGGTAGTGGATATGGGTCCTTAGGACAAGCTCTATTCCCGTTTGTAGTATCCACTTGACATTACTTTTTAGGACCATGACTAAATTGTTGAGCCATGTTGACTATTTTGCTTCCTTAATGAATCCTACCTCCAGTAGGCTTTTCACTTGCTTTTTAACTTCTTCAACTTTTTCTGTGCTTAACTTTCTAAACTGTTGAGATACCGACTTGCTTCCAAAAATAATAGATAAACTGTGCCTAGCAAAATTGGGATCAATTCCTAACATATCAGTTGCATTCCAAGTGAATAGATCTACTTTTCGCTGAAAAAAACCGTATGCCATTCTTTAAACTTTGCTGGAAGGTGCTTTGCCACCATTGCGGTTTGATTTTCATTATGCCCTATTTGTATTTTTCTAGTTCACCTTTAGGCTTTGGACGCTCAAACTACTTGCAATTTGACAATGGTCTAATTTGACTAGTGCATTCGTACTGCAAAATTAGGTCTTGGGTTCTTTGTAGGGTGGCTATTTAACTCCTTGATATTTCTTACTTTGTCTGAGTTTGTAATGCATGTTATCATTAGAAGTGAGGTTACTATGACTACACATACCTTAGATAGGTCTTGGAAAGTGGATATGCACTTAGGGGGAAGAGTGTTGAACTAAGTTCAGGTGGATTTTTTTAATACAACAAAGAAGGCCTTGCACAAGAATACATCAGATGATCTTTCTAACACTACAAATTTTTTAGAGGCATTTAGGCAATGCTGGGATCTGAAAAGGGGTGAGACTCTCTTCCATTCTCATGATAGGATTCACATCATGTTGCCTTGGATAGATGCTATATGGTATCAATCTTTTAAAAACTGACAATCCCAGTGTGTCTGTGTCACTCGTCTAAGGAGAGTATCAATGGTTATCATCCTTGGTATGATCATGGGAGTGTTTGGTGCTCTTTTTCTCCTTTTTTGGTAGGATCTCTCTCTCTTTTCTCCATTTCTGCTAGGATGTGCTTGTTTTCTGGTGTTTTCTTCCATTTTTTGAGCTGCTTTTGACTCAATCATGACTTTTGTACTACTGCTTTTCCATCACCACCCTGAATGCTTCTTCTAATTCGCACATCCTTTCGAACTGATCTATTATTTCTTTAACGATCATGTCTTCTATTGGGTTGGGGCTTTCATCCGCTTTTTCTTATAGCTCAGGCATCGACTTCACCTGATTGAGCACCATTACTCTTAATGGTTTGGTTGGCGCAAAGGCCAAGGTCCCTAAGATTTTTGTTTAGTGGTGGTTTCCACGATGATGCCACTGTTTAGATAGAGTTACCTCTAACAAGATTTTGGGGGAATAAGGATAGGAAGCTCTAATTAGTTGTTGCCTCCGAGCTGAATGGAGAAGAAGTATAAGGATCAGGGTTCGAGAAAATACCTCTTAAAGGCTTTGCCTTCAGTATTCGTAGTATTTCCTTGGTTGTTTCGGAGATATCTTTAACAAATCTTTTCTTATTTTGGTGGGATATGGTCATAATCATAGTTGTAAAAATTGAACCGGACCAATCGGTTCGATCGAAAAACTGGTGAACTAGATTATAAACCGATTCAGTTTATTCTTTGGACTGTTTAAAGATACAAATCGCCGGTGTGAACCGCTGAGAACCGGCAAAATCGGTCAAATTTGGCAAGAACCGGCGAAAACCAGTCAAATCAGTTCGGTTTAGTAATAACCTGCCACTCTATGGTGCTCCATAGCAACGCATCTCCACATGTGATCCAATGCAGCCTATGGTCTTCAGTCTAAAATGGTATAGCCAAGGTTTGAACAGGGAAAATCTTAGTTATAATGTCTCCTAGTTACCACTCTGCTATTGTGTTTCTTGTTAAAATATGTGACAAAGACTAATTATATAATAAACTCTTGAATTAAATTAAATAATTTTATAAATATCTAATTTAATTTTAATTTTGTATTATCTATTTTTTGAATTAATTATATTTTAACTATGTACCATTATTAATAGAAATATAAATTTTGCTAAAAATTTATTAATTTACTTTATCTATTTCATTGTTAGTGTTGTGATTAAAGTTATCTGTTTTAATACTAGTATTAAAATTTACAGATATTATGGATTTTGTTATTTTTATTGTGTCAAATTAAGATACTATTGTAGTAGTACTAACTAATTTTATGTCTATCTTTGTATTAGCTGTCTTTAAAATTTGAGATTTGGTTATTCTTAAAATATTGAAGATATATATTTTAAATTTGTTAAATTTTTAATTATTTTATATTTTTTATTTACATAAGACCGATTTTATCAGTTTAACTAGTAATTTATCAATTAAACTAATAAACTAATGAATTAATAGTCTGATTGATTTGATTACTAATTCGGTTCTTACAACTATAACCTTGATATTGGCACATGATCTTTGCTAGATTATGCCATCATGGCGCAACCCTGGACCAACCTTGGCAACATGCTGATTCATAACAAGAATAAATTTAGATATTTATTAATATATGAAGTTATGTTAAATTTTTTAATTTTGATACATATAAGTTGACTTTAAAAATTCATCTTTAAATATTTTCAAAAACATTCATAAATTTTAAAAGTTACAAATATAAATATGTAATTTTTTTATTTATCAAATTCAAAACAAAATATTTATACTTTTAAAAAATATCAAAATCTTTTCAAAAATCTTTACGAAACAAACGTAAGAGATTCTACAATGTTAGGTACCAGACAAATGACACAGCAAAATATAGAGATGAAAAATAAAAAATTTGTATAAAATATGGAAACAATTGAATAACTTTCTTTGAGAATTACAACTTCTCTCTATCACAAGGAGACTACAATAACACTCTCTCTTGACAAAAGGAGAACACACTTCTCTCTCTATATATATAGAAGAAAACTACTCAAAGAAATATTATGTTATTCTATCTGGATGACTTGATTGAAATGAATTATAGAAAAACTCAATTTATAGGTGAGTCTCTTCAATATGAACCATCCGTTAATTAGAGGTATATAATTCTTCTCTTTTTCAACCATTAAAATTCTAAGGTTATAAACTAAGATTGTTTATTACCTTTCATTTTATTTAGTTATTATTTATTTATATATTTTCTAAAATTAGCTTTACTATTTTTTTCACAATCTCCCACTTAAAGCTAATTTTGATAAATTTTTAAAATTCATGTTGCTCATGTATTCCATAGGCCGTATGAGGATCTACACCATTCAAACTTTTCTGTGTTGATTGGTTTTGTCATGGCATCTGCTAGGTTATCTTTCATGTGAATCTTCTGCATATCAACACTTCCTTCTTCTACTACTTCCCGAATAAAGTGATATTGTACTCCAATGTCTTTTGTTCTTGAATGAAAGGCAGGATTCCTTGCAATGTGCAAGGCACTCTGACTGTCACAATACACAGAAATTTTTTGTTGTTTGTGCCCGAGTTCTTCTATCAACCTTTGGATCCAAATAGCTTCCTTGCATGCTTGTGTAGCTGCCATATATTCAGCTTCTGTAGTAGATAAAGCTACAACAGTTTGTAATTTAGATAGCCAGCTCATAGCTCCTCCTGCAAGTATGAACACATATCTGTAGTAGATTTTCGTTTATCAAGATCACCTGCAAAATCTGAGTCGACATATCCATTGACAATGAATTCCGATCCTCCAAAATATAATGCAACATTCGAGGTCCCTTTGATGTATCTCAAGATCCTCTTAACAACATTCCAATGCTCTTTACCCGGATCTGCCATAAATCGACTTACCATCGCAACTGCTTGAGCAATATCTGGCCTTGTACAGATCATGGCATACATAAGGCTTCCCACCGCTGATGCATAAGGTACTTGAGATATTTTCATCCTCTCTGCTTCACTACTAGGGCACATACTTGAGGATAATTTGAAATTCATAGGAAGTGGTGTTGAAATTGGCGTACATTCTTGCATATTGAAGCGTTGCAAGATTTTCTTCAAATAATTCTTTTGCGATAGCCAAATTTTCCTATCTTTTTTGTCTCGGTGAATTTGCATCCCTAAAATCTTGTTTGCTGGTCCCAAGTCTTTCATATCAAACTCCCTAGCCAACTGTGCCTTCAATTCTTGGATTTGATCTTTGTTGGGACCTACCACCAACATGTCATCCACATACAACAGCAGAATGATGAAATCATTATCACCAGACCTCTTGTAACAAGTACAATGATCTGAACTAAGTCTGTTGTATCCAAGGCTAATAATGAAAGAATCAAATCTCTTGTACCAATACCTTGGCACCTGCTTTAGACCATACAGAGATTTAGTTAACCTACAAACCAAGTTTTCTTTTTCTTGTTCTTCAAAACCTTCTGGTTGGAGCATATATATCTCTTCTTCAAATTCTCCATGAAGAAAAGTAGTCTTTACATCTAATTGCTCTAGATGTAAATCAAATACAGCACACATAGCCAAAACTACTCTAATAGTAGTTAGTCTCACCACTGGATAAAATATTTCATTGAAGTCAACAACTTCTTTCTGAGCATATCCCTTGACAACCAATCTTGCACGATATCGTTCCACCTGATCATTACTATCTCGTTTGATCTTGTAAACCCATTTGTTACCAATGGCTTTCCGACCTGCTGGAAGTTCAACAAGTTTTCAGGTATGGTTTCTATGTAATGCCTCAATTTCTTCTTGCATTGCTGTCATCCACATAGAAGTGTCTGGATTGCGCATAGCCTCCATAAAAGTTGTTGGTTCTCTATCTTCTGTCAAAAGACAATATGCATCATGGTTTGTCAAAACATAATTTGAGTGCCATGATGGTATTCTTCTTTGTCGAGTGGATCGACGAACTTCTATGTCATTAGCCTCTGCTTCTTGTTCTTCGTGTTGTGGTTCTGCTTCAGAAAGATCACATTCTCTGCATTTTTCATCTATTTGAACAGTGGTTATCTCTTTAACAGTGCTGTCATTTTCTTGTTCCTTTTGCAATTCATCTTCTGCAAATATCATATCTCTACTGACAACTACCTTGCGGGCAGTGGGATCCCACAGGCAATACCCCTTAACTCCGTCAGCATAACCCAAGAATATACATTTTCTAGACTTTGGGTCCAACTTTGTTCTTTCCTGGGAATTGTACATTACGTACACAGGACAACCAAATATATGTAAAGAAGAATAATTAGGTGGCTTACCTTGCCACATCTCCATTGGTGTCTTCAACCCAATTGCAGTTGATGGTGACCGATTTATCACATAATAGGCGGTTTTAACAGCTTCTACCCAAAAAGACTTAGCTAAACCTGCAGTTTGTAACATAGCTCGTGCTCTTTCTAGGAGAGTCCTATTCATTCGCTCTGCTACACCATTTTGCTGAGGCGTGTATGCAACTGTGAATTGCCGTTGAATACCTGCTTGCTTGCAAAATGTTAGAAAATCACCATCGACATATTCTCCTCCATTATCTGTCCTTAAACACTTGATCTTCTTTCCAGATTCAAGTTCTAACTTTGCTTTGAACTCTTTGAACATCGCAAACACGTCTGACTTCTTCTTGATCGGGTACACCCATAGCTTCCTAGAGTAATCATCAATAAATGATACAAGATATTTTTCTCCTCTTAGGGACACCTCCAGCGATTCCCACACATCAGAATGAATCAACTCCAATATGTGCTTGTTCTGAGCAGTTGATCTACCAAATGTCAATCTATGTTGTTTGCTTGTAACGCAGTGCTTACAAAACTTCAAGCCCGGGAATGAGATTACGTTCTACAAGAATCTTCAAGCCTCGTTTTGACATGTGGCCTAGTTTGCAATGCCATATCATCGTCATTTCTTCTTGGCTTGTTGAAGCAACTGATGCCTCTGCCTCTTGCAAAGTATCTCCCATAAGCATGTATAGATTTGCTGCAATCTTTTCTGCTTTTATTACCACAAGAGCTCCTTTAACAACTTTCAAGATCCCACCTTCAATATGGGTCTTGCAGCCAAGTTCATCCAAATGCCCAATCGACAACAAATTCTTCTTCAAGCCTTTCATGTGTCTTACCCCTTGAAGTGAATGAATAGAACCATCAAACTTTTTTATTTTGACAGTACCCATTGCAACAATTTCTAAGGCATGATCGTTTCCCATAAACACCGATCCTTCCGAGACAGGTTCATATGTACAAAACCAATCACGATGAGGAGTCATGTGCCATGTTGCTCCTGAATTAACAATTCAAACATCAGTGAGCTGTTTGCTACCTTTAGAACCAATTGTTGCTTCGCCATACAGGATTTCTCCATCATCAGAGGTGCTCGCAACACATCCTTGAGAATTTGATCCTTCTGAAATCTTATCTATACTCTTCTTATTCCAACAATCTTTCTTGAAGTGCCCTCTCTTACCACAATTGTATCATTTGACCTGCTTCTTACTTTGTGACTTTGGTCTACTTTGACTCCCACTGGAACCACGCTCCATTGATCTTCCTCTTGTCATCAACAAAGCCTCTGCTTGTTTTGAGCTCTCTAATCTATCTTCCTTATTCTTGCGCTTAGATTCTTCTTCAAGAACCGCAGCAGCCATGTCATCAAAAGAAAGATAATCAGTCAAAACATTATTAGTTAAGTTAATGATAAGTTGATCATATAAATCTGGTAGACTTTGAAGTAAGAGCTCTGCACGTTCATTTTTCGCTATGGTATATTTCAACGATGGAAGTTGGGAAAATAGTGTATTTAGATTGTTGATGTGATCCGTTGCCGATGTGGACTCACTCATTCGAAGAGTATAAAGTCTTCTCTTCAAGAATATCTTATTGTGAAGTGACTTGACTTCATATAATTTGGTGAGAGCATCCCAAATTTCCTTTGATGTCTTTTTCTCTGCTACACTTGATAAAACTGAATCAGCTAGTGCCAAGTGTAAGTTTGCAACAGCATTGTTGTCCATCTCCTTCCATTTTTCATCTGTAATTCCAGTGGGTCTACTTTCAATTGCTGTCATGCAATTGTCTTTTCTCATAATGGCTTTTATTTTCAATTTCCATATGGAAAAATTACTCCCACTAAATTTTGGAATTTCATACTTTGCTGCCATTTTTTTTTTAGACGGTAACTCGCAGTGGAAAAAAAATATATTAATCAGCAATCTTTGGCTCTGATACCATTGTTAGGTACCAGACAAATGACACAGCAAAATATAGAGATGAAAAATTAGAAATTTGTATAAAATATGAAAACAATTGAATAACTTTCTTTGAGAATTACAACTTCTCTCTATCACAAGGAGACTACAATAACACTCTCTCTTGACAAAAGGAGAACACACTTCTCTCTATATATATATATAGAAGAAAACTACTCAAAGAAATATTATGTTATTCTATCTGGATGACTTGATTGAAATGAATTAAAGAAAAACTCAATTTATAGGTGAGTCTTTTCAATATGAACCATCCGTTACTTAGAGGTATATAATTCTTCTCTTTTTCAACCATTAAAATTCTAAGATTATAAACTAAGATTATTTATTACCTTTCATTTTATTTAGTTATTATTTATTTATATATTTTATAAAATTAGCTTTACTATTTTTTTCACATACAACACATTGATTCTGCTCTTCTTGTTAGATACAAGCATGAAAACAGCCAGTAAGCTACGTTAGTGTAAATGTGATTTAGGATATATTTTTCTCTTTTGTCTTTTTTTTTTTAACAACTTATTAACTTTTAAGCTAAATTTTTATGTTTGTTTCCATGCAAGGTACGCACTCAAGAAGATCAAATTTGCTCGCCAAACTTACAAAACCTGTAGATCTGCTTATCAAGAGGTAACATTCTCATTTTTTTTTTTCAAATGTTCCCTTTTTATGACGCGTATCAATTTTTTTTTAATTTTTTTAATTGATTTTATGATTTTAAAATCTGCTTATCAAGAGGTAACATTAATTTTTTTTTTTTATGTTCCTTTTTTTTATCATTCCCTTATTATTTATGATTTAAGTTTAGAATTTAGAGTAACTGTAAACAGTAACAATGTGGTTGACGGGCTGGTGATTAACTATGGTGTCGGGTGAGTGGTGGTAGTGAATGAAATTGTTGTGTTGAGAAGGGAAAAAAACAAGTAAAAAAGGTAAAAAAAAAAAAAATTATAAATAAGTGAATTTTGTTTAATTGTTGATTGAAATTGTTGAATGTGTTGTGGGCTCTCTAACATGATTGAAAAAAACAAGATTTTGAGAATTTGTAGTGATCTCCGATTCAATAACTACTTAATTAATTGGAAAGATGTTACATGTTCGATTCATGGTCCAAAATAAAAAAAAAAAAAAAAAGATGTTATATGTCTATTTGCAGTCCTATTCGTTCTATTCGATACTTAATATGCATCAGTGTTACTTACTTTTCATGTCCGTTCATTATTGTACTTTCAATATAAATTGATTTAGGTGAGAAATTGAATAAATAGAATCATATCTTTTCAAATTTAAGGTGAACTTTTTCTTTAACTTTACATACATATTATAAGTTATAAATTTAAATTGAAATTGATAAGGGGATCAGAATTAATTTTAATTAGTAACAAATGGATTTGCTTTAATTGTTTCTATAACATATATACTTTTTTATAATGTTGTACCATCGTAAGATGGCTACGGAGTATAAACGAAAACTTCTCCATGCATATCGCTCAACTACTATAATTCTTAAAATTTATCTATCCAGTTATCGGGAAGAACTGTTTTTTTTTTTTACCAGAAATTTAAATAATTAACTAAATACATATAAATAGTTATACATTTGTTAGAATATATTACCATCAATTTATTTTCATTAGAATTTTTTAATATTGTTATCTACTATTTACCTATTTTTATGGAGAAACTAAATATTTTTCATCATCCTTCGACATTTTATCATCTCTTTGCAGCTTGTCACTTTTTCGGCAGCTTTTGGACAGTTCTCTATCTTTTTTACATTTTCGTCTGCACTTTTCTTACGGCAATTTTGTCTGCGCTTTCTTTATGGCAGTTCTGTCTGCGCTTCCTTGCAGTTGCATCTGCGCTTCCTTGCGGTTACATTTGCACTTTCTTGCGACAGTTTCGTCTACGCTTCCTTCTAGCAGTTCTGTCTGCATCTGTTCCATCAGTTTATGTAGTTTTTTTCTCTCTTTATTTCGTTGTTTTAAATAAATTTCAAATTCAAGTGAACTCAAATTGTCACTTGAGTTTGTCACTTAAGTTTGAAGGAGATGTTAGAATATATTAGAATCAATTAGCTTTTATTAGAATTATTTAGCATATCTGAATATTTATTATATGGTATTACATCTTTATTATTTCGATTCTCTTAGCACTTATAAATACCTTTTTGTATTGTATCATTTTAGACAATTTGAACAAACATAAATTCTTTCTCTATTTCTCTCTCTTATCTTTTTAACAATATAATATAAATTGTCCATAAGTCTTTTTTTTATCTTATGCTAATTTTCTTAGGAATAACGAGTTCTAAAATTTTATTTCAATCATATAAATCATGAATCTTTAAAAAGGTTAAGATGTTAAATAATATAAAGGAAAAAATATAAATAGGTCTCTGAACTTTTTATTCGTGAATATTTTACTTCTTCAGAATTAAAAAATACAAAATGATCCCTAACCATTTAAAATGTCGTACATATGGGTCCTTTCGTTCAATCTGCTTGGCCAAATGTTATGAATTCAGATTAAGTGGCGCTTATGTGGCGTAGGGTGGGTACGTGTCGCCAAGATATTGTGAACAAAGCTGACGTAGTCTGTTATAAAAAGTTATGGGACATATTGGTCCTTATGCACTAACACGACGACGTTTCGCAAAACATTGTTCAATGCCTCACATCAGATATACCAAGGATGCCCATATCAATTATAGATAATTACAGGAAGCCATAGCACTGATGTTTTTCATCCAAAAAATACAACCCTTTATCTCCGTTTTATCGCTGTTGGTGTTCCGTGAAACAGTCCAGTGAAGCTTTGTTGTTGTAGCTGCGTCCGCCGTGGAGAGTAATAAGTACATTGTTGTTGAAACTTGTTGTGTTTCTTCCTTCTATTTGTTATACATGTCATAGGATGAGATTTATAGGGACTGTAAGTGAGGGTAGTAGCTAATTAGTTGTGGGGTTAGTCAGATTTAGGGTAATGTTTAGTGAGGTTTTAGAGATGCGCATAATCATGGTTGGAATTTTATGTCTGACCAGCAAAAGGTTAGTACCTCAGTTTCTGTAGTAATTTAAATACTTATCATGCAATTTGATCATGCCATTTTTTGATTTAATTAATCGAAATAATGACTTGTTAAGGTTTGTTGCCTGCATTGAAAGACATAATATCGAATGCACATGTTCGGAATTGTGTCATGCACATGTGGAAGAATTTTATCAACCGATTCAAGGGCTTATACATTAGAAAAATTGTGTGGGATTTTGCAAGGTGTACCACTGTTCCTGAGTTCAAGACAACCATGGATAAGCTGAAGGAAGTTCATAACGATGTCTCGTCATACCTTATGAAATTTTATCCTGCAACATGGGTGAGAGGAATTGCGATGCTATCTCATGAGGCGTATGGTTCAACACAAGAGACTAATAGAGTGCCATCATGGAAAGCTTGTACCAGTTCAAGAAAAAAGGTTGAAGCGGTTTGTGAAACCAAGCAACAAATGGACTGCAGAATGGATTGGTGATAACGAGCACAAGCGTTTTGAGGTCACCTACAAGGGATCTAAATTGGATGTGGATCTGATCAAGCATACATGCACTTGTAATAAGTGAAAACTAACCGGTCAGTGTGAATTTATATTTTCTTTGTTATTGGTGTTATCATTAATGGAAATTGTATTTTGGTGTTATCCTTATTTGAATTTGTCTTTACCTTGCTATTGGTATTATCATTACTTGAATTTATTTTTTGTGTTATCCTTACTTGTATTGCTTTTACTTTGTTGTTGGGGTTTTTGTGAAACAGGAATGCCGTGCACTCATAACATGGTGTTTCAGGGTGAAAAATAAAATGTAGCTGAAGCAACCAACTAGAACTATTCTGATCAAAATCCCACTTACCAGTCTTCTATTAGGGTAAATCATGAAAAATGCATATCTATTTGAGAAACTATATAGAACTTATCTTGAACTTACTCATTGTGTATCTCAAGCAAATGCATATCTATTTACAGGCTAGCACAACTCCAAATGTGATCCAACAACAACATGTTCTAGAAGTCCTATCTGTGCTATTTCTGCTGTCTCTGCAAGATAAGGCCAAGTACCATTCAAACATCCAGCCCAAGTTTCAGCAAGACCATTTCACAGTACCATGAGACCAAAACAACCAATTAAGAGGAAGACTATTGGCAAACAACATGTTCAAGCACCACAGCAACCAACCACAAGAGTTAGTGAAGGACTATCTGAGGAGACTTTGGCTGCAGCAAGTACTCAAACTCAAAGAATGTTTAAGTTCATCCCCTCCCCAGGAGTCAATAATTCTAAGAAATGATGTAGTTATTTTAGGAAGCCAGTTGTAATTGATGTGAAACTTGAGATTAAGTCCTTTTTTTGTGTATTATGCATTCTAGTATCTTTTTGGCAAATTTTTGGTGCTCAGTTACTGACCTACTGTGAGACTGGTTATGTTATTTTGTTAAGATTGTAATCCTTCAAACTTATTTTATGGTTCAATGTTTAATGAACCAAATTATTTAATGAATTTCACATAGTTAGACCATCAACAAAATATTATATATAATCATTTAAACACATGATATTACAGTAACAAAATATTTTCATTCATCAAAGGATAAACATAACTACATTCTGTCAACTCTAGCCATAGTTCATCATAACAACAATGCATAAACATCTCTGATTATCAACTTTTCAACACTTAATAACAACAACAGTAGCACAAGTTACTAACAAACACACAAGAATAACCAACAAATTAGTTTTTTTTTCCTTTCTCTCTAGATAACCAAGCTTCCTCTCCAACTTAACCAGTCTCTGTTCTACTTTATTCTTACATAAGTACTGCTCTAAGTTGTCAAATTCATTATTACAAATTGACTTCTCTATACTCCCAATTTTTGCAATATGATCATCAAGCTAGACAAAGAACTTGCAGAGGGATGAATTTTTCAACTGCAACATCAAAAATAAAATCAAAATTCAATTGAACACATGAACCTACTTCAAGTTTCACAGAACCATGTTACCTTAAAGAAGGGGCACCCAAGAAACAACCTGTTGGCATTATTTGGAGTCCTAGACTTGAACAGTATAACATACACTCCACATTTGCACATCGGACCAATGCCATCCTTCTCGTCTCCACACTCCACACAACGAATGTGGGACGACAATCGGACTCGTTGCGTGCTCGAGGAACCTCTTTCACTGGCCATAGAACCATTGTTGTCAAACTCTCGAGTTAACTCGTAAACTCGTACGAATTTACGAGTTTAGATATGGAATCGAGTTGACTCAGACATAGACTCTATCTTGAGTAAACCCGGCTAGACTCGGTCAAACTCGGACAAACTCATGAGTTTAGGACTGAGTTAGCGAGTTTGTGTTTTTCTTCATTTTTGCTAAAAAAAGCATCATTTTGAAACAAAAAAAAAAACACTTTTTTTCATTAGGGTTACGATAATACTCCCAAAGAATGAAAGAAAACTCACTCACAAATCACTCATCTGTGTCGTTTCTCTCAAGTCTCACTTTTTCCATTTTCTGCCGCAGTCACTGTTTCCTGTTGAGCTGCCGCTGTTCGCCTGCATCTGCTACCTCTGCTCTGATTTACGCCATTGTCTTTGTGAATTTTACCTATGTTGCCCTCTGCTTTGTATTTCTTCACATCTCCACTATCTGCAACTCCATCATGCTATCACCGTTCACGAGTTCCACTACTTCTCCTACAATCCTATCTCTGCTCTGGTTTGCGCCGTCGTGAAATCTATGACTCTTTGTCGCCGTTGTTTCGTGTTGCTGCTGCACCCTCACCACCGCTGCCTGCTGCACTCTTGTCTTCAATCTGCTGTTGCTGGGACTTTGCCCCTTCTTTTCTTCTGTATCGTCTATTTTGTGTAGGCCTTTTGCCCTTTTTTTGAGCCTTTGCTTCTTGATTTAGTTTTTTTTTTTTTTTTTTGCTTTTTAAATTTTATATCTTCTAATTTTAGCCTATCGCTTATCGTTTATGTTAGATGGGCAAATGGTTCATCCATTCATGGCTGATTAGTAATTAATTATTTTGATTAGAGTTAATTTGATTATTTGATATTGTTCAATGTTCAATTAAAAATTTAGTATTATAGATTTAGAATTTTTTATTTTGTGTGTTCTATGTTGTATTTGTATAAGAATAATTATAGAGAATTTGAATGTGTATTTTAAAATATTTATTATAATGTATGTTACTATTTTAATTTATTATGTGCTTTAAGATTGATATTATTAATTTTGAAGGGTTAAAATTGAGTATATATATATATATATATATATATATATATATATATATATATATATATAAACTTCATAACAGATGAACTCGTACGAGTTTACTTAAACTCGCGAGTTTGACATAACCTTACATAGAACAGAGTGCTAAACACAAAAATTCCCTATTCAAGAGTTAGTGTACCTCCCAAAACATCATCGTTTTGGGAGCATAAGGACCTACTTGTCTTCCAAACTTCTATTTACATCACATATTGACACCGTAACGAACACATCACTCCGTTATGGATACATGGGCGCTACATTAATCTTGTCCATTTGACATTAAAGAGCAGATTGAACAGAAGGACTCATATGTACGACGTTTTGAATAGTCAGGAATTGTTTTGTATTTTTCGATTCCGAAAGAGTAAAATATCCACGAATAAAAAGTTTAGAGACCAATTTATCTTTTCTTTTGATATAAATCATGAATAAATATTTTTTTTCTGATAACTAAAAGTATCTATATTTTCTCACAAATATTATCAATACACAAAACATACACTATTAACATAAGAAAACAAAATGGAATAAAATACACCATTAAATTAAAATACTACTAAAAAATGTAACAGTATTTTTTGGTATAGATAATAATACAAACTCTTATTACTTAGAATGAAAATTGTCATAATAGAATGATAATTATTTAAAATAATCTTATTTAACTTTAAATTCATAATTTTATGCATATAAAATTTATAATTACACACCTATTATATTTAATATCACTCAATAATGATTACAGCGTTAACTATAGAATACAAAATAAGATAATTTTATATTAATTTTTTATTATATTTAAAATATTTTTTATGTCTTAATAGTTAATAACATCTCTCTACCCCTTCCTTTCAGCACAAACTGCAACGGTATCTTTCTTCTGAATGCATGCACATATATGACCCATATAAAGTTTCCTCAAGTTCTTCCTATTCAATAACCATATATAGTACAGAACAATAAAATTAATATTGTTAGCCATTCAGTTCGAATTTTTGTTTTTGATATTGGAATGGCAATAGTATTTTTTTAAAATTGGATGGTTAAAGTGTTATTTTTAAATGTAAAATTGTTTAATTAAAGAAATAAAAATCAGACCGTTTGATTTATTAGAAGTACAGAAATTAAATCGATTTGTAGAAATACAGAAATCGGACCATCTGATTTTTTAGAAGTACAAAAATTATATCGTTCGATTTGTAGAGATACAGAAATCGATTTATATTAAAAAAATAAAAATTTTGAGATACAAAAATTGAACTCTTCAATTTATATACATTTAACAATTTTAAAAAATATCAAAAAGTATAATGTTAAAATATATAATTTTTATTTTCATACCAAAAAAACCCATTCAGTTCATCAAGTCTAGCAGGACTGTTTTCAGGTTCGTAAACAATTATTTATGACAAAGGGAAGCAAAAGCAGGAACCGGATGACGATCCATTCCGTGTCAAATAGAGCACTCAATTTAGCAAAATTAATCTCTCTCTCTCTCTCTCTCTCTCTCTCTCTCTCTCTCTCTCTCTCTCTCTCTCTCTCTCTCTCTAACACGTGTGTGTACATCCACTTTCAGAAACATATGTGCTCTTTAATAATGAACCAAGCACTCACGTCTTTTATCATTTCATTTTGTATTTTTGTTTTATTTAAATCATTAGATATTTAAAGTAGATCAGTACTGTGTCGACAATAAAAAAATGTTTGTTATTAATACACAAAATTTAAATATTAAATTAGTTATTATATATTTATATATATAAAAAAATTTTATGTATATTATAAATTAATAATAAATTAACTACTCTATTTTTATTATTAATAAAAAAATATTTTTATCATAATTTTTAAAAATGAAAAACAGTTTTAGTTTATCTCTCTTTTTATTTTAATCCAAATTTGATTAGCTAGATAAAGACCCATACCAAACTCTGCATTGAGTACTCTGTTATCATCATATCATCATGATCATGATCATCGTCCTGAAAAGGGTGCTATATCTATGTGTATGGAGATTACTGCTCTTTTACCCGGGCTTCAAGAGAAGGGGGGGAAAAAGGGCATTGATGTCCTCAGTTTCTGAAGACGTAGAAATTTTAATTTGTGGGCGAACATAAGATGAGATGACACCACATCCAATTCAAAATTTTAAAGTATCAAGTTAATGAGTTTCTTATCTTATAAACTCCTTACTCTTTCTTACTTTCTTTGATGTGGGACTAACTTCAACACTTCTCACACTTGCAACACTAACATTAAACCACATCTTATTAATAAAAAATGGGTCAAAAATTAATATAATATATTTTTATCAATTTTTAAAATATAATTAATATAATTAAAATTTATAAACAATTATAATATATAACACTAATTTCACTATTTCAGAAACCACTTTAAAAATATATTCAATGTTAACTTGGTTATGTAACTGTACTAAAAAAAATCATACAATAGTTTCGAAATATAAAAAATGAAAGCTTAAAATGTATGCCATTGTCCTTTTTAGAATATTAATATTTCAATACTTATAATTATTACTGAGATACATATTAAACTATAAAAATATTATTTAATATTTAAAATTAATTATTAATATATATATATATATTATTTAATTTATTTTTAATATATATTTATATTTTAATATATATACGAGGAGACATAAAGATTGGAGGGTCCACGGATGACCATCAACTCGTTCCCTTCTGATTCCTTCGGATTGAAGTGAATTGAGCTAGAATGTTTTCTTTCTTGAACTGGCCCTCCAAGCTCTGGTTTTCTACCGTGGCAATGGTTGAATGATTTCATGTAATGTAATCATTTTCATTGAGTTTGTCAATGATGACATGAAAAAGATACTTGAAAAGTGGTGAAAGTTATGAAACACGCATATTTTGCTTGTGTTTGTGTATCGGACACATTTTGGATACGATACTTATCGACACTCGTTCGACACGCGTGGATCTTGTTTCTCCTTTCAAATCTTTTTTTGAGCCACCACGTTTTTTACCTCCATCACGTGGTCATGAACATCGAAACTGCGCAAAGCTTGTGCGGTTAAGGTTGTTGTACACGACCTCATCAGAAAAGAATAGAGCTCCGCTCTTGCAATTGGGTCGTTGCGATTACGGGTTGGATGTCTAATTGTCCAGGCGGTAATGATAGTTTCTTGTACCTGAACCGGTGGCTCACTTTTTGTCCAAATCGTGTTTCAATAAAAAATAAAAAAAAAATTTCTAAACACACTTGGACACACCTAAATACCATCACGTGTCAACGTGTCCGGTCTTATTGTTAATATATATTCTTAAAATTAATTTAGATATAGTATATATTATTATTTATTAAAATAAAAAATATTTTAAATACTTGATATAATTAAAATAAGACATTAAAAATAATTTAAAAAATAAATTTATATTTTAATATTTATATCATTACGGTTTATCTAAAAAATATTTTATAATTTATATGTATGCATGTTCCCGTATCATGTAAGATTTTAAAATTCGCGTGTCGACATATCCTGTGTCGTGTCGTATCCTGTGTGGGTCAATATCCGTGCTTCATAAGGTGAAAGTGTTTAAAAAATTCATAACGATAATTGCTAATATTTAGGATCTTAATACCATGTTAACATTTTTATCATGCACTGATGAGAGAGCAAATCATCAGAATAAAAAGATGAAGCTGATTTTTATTATATTAGACTGATTTAATTAGATTTAGTTAACAAAAAGATTTAGATATGTAGTATATATTATTTTAATTAAAATATATATTATATAATATTTAATTAAATTATTTTATATTTTAATTTTATATTCATTTTTCTCAAATTAATCAAATTTTTTAATGTTACAATTTTTTTAAAATAAATATCAAAATTTTTTAAAATATTTGTAAATAAGAAAAAGACAAAATATTTTTATTAATCACAACATATTTTTTTATAATTATGTAATATTTATTAATAAATTATTAAAATTTAAAAATAATAGTTAACTTAATAAAAAATAAAATTAAAAAACACTCGTTATAAAATAAAATTTTATTTAATTATTTAATACTTTAATTAATAAATTTAACGTAACGGGTCAATTATTGATTCAATTGTGACACATGAATATGGGAAGTATATGGGGGAGAGGGAGCCATAAATAAAGAGAGGGGAGTGGGGGAGAGGGAAAGAGACAAAACACAAATTAAACGTAGGAAGATGTATGGAGAAATGAATGAAAGAAAGAAAGAAAGAAAGGGAAGTGGGTACCTACATGTTCCGTCTTTGAGGAGATATCCGTATATTATATTGATTGATCTCTCAAATGTAAGCAGTCAGCATCATCAATTCTTTCTCCTCTTCTCAGTTTGAGTTGTGCTGGAAATATAAGGAGCATGTACTGGTACTACTGTTCCCTTCAAGATTTTAGGTGGAGCCTTAACATTCAATTTTAATGCCATGGAATCTCTGATCCATGTGGCTAATAAGGGAGTATTTATTTATTTATCTATTCATTCTTTGTCTTTTAGTTTAGTTGCTTTTAAGCTTTCCCGCACATGCCTATGTTTGTTCGGGCAACGCAATGCAAGTGGACCATATTTTAGGCAAACCTAACTGCAAAGGTTTAATCTCCACGGCATCCCAACAATATTTGTTAACGTTGCAAGTGTAAGGAGTATATTAAATTAGTCTCACATCAAAAAAAATAAAAAAAATAAAGAAGAGTGAGAAGTTTATAAAATGAAAAATCACTAATTTAATATTTTAAAATTTTGAGTTAGATATAATATTTTTTTATAAAAAATAAGGGTGGAGTTATGTTGAATTTTAAAAAAGGACTAAAAATTAATTTTATAACAAAAAAAATAAAATAAAATTTTTTAAGAGAAGGTTAAACTAAAATTTGTACATAATATATAAAAAAAAATTGAAGTTTGGAGGACTACTGTCCTTCTTTTGTTGCATGAGACTTCACTCCTGATAGAAAACAACAAATTGGTATCCAAAAAAATTTACCATAAAATTATAAATTATTAATAAAAAAAAACAAGTAAGTTTTTAGCTTAAAAAATTTTCAAATTATTAGATTTATAGATTAAAAAAAAGAAAAAAAATGTATATTAAATACATTCTTAGAAAGTTCTAGAATGACTTAGTGATTTACATGGTGATGAAAGACTAGAAAAGATATTTATCCTATATCACAATTTTATAAAATTAATACCGTTCACAAGTATTTAAGAATCTATATATGTGTCTCATTAATTATCTGACTTTGTTTTGAAAAATCACTATTTCTGATAAAAAAAAAATTAGCTAGGCACTGATAATATTGATGAAAAGATTTAAATAGATTTTTTTATTCATTAAAATTTTGTTCTCTTTGATACTTTGAAGTAAATAGTCAATTTTGAGCTCATGTCATTAATTAAATGCTATTCATACATCACAAGTAAGTGTTAAATACTCATAAAAAATTATTCACATGATAGAGATATCTATAAAAAAATATTTTTAAGTTTTATTAAAGTATAATTTTTGTCTTTAAAATTTATTAAAAATTTTAAAAATATTTTTTAAGTTTTATTTTATTTTAATTTTATCTTATAAATTTTTTATTTATATTTAATATATATTTCTTATGGTTAATTTTAAAAAAAATTAGAATAATTTAACAATAATTTTTATAAGAACAACTTTTAACATAAATTAAACAAATCAAACATAGATGTGTCAATTCATTCTCAGAAAGTTCTAGCATGACTTAGTGATTTACATGGTAATGAAAGACTAAAAAAAAGGCAAATCACTGATATAAGCCAAGAAGAGGAAAAATTTACACCAATAAGCCAAATCAAAAATTGGTTCATGAATCAACTAGTCCACATTTCTATATAATTTGAATCACCCTAATTCGAACTTCATCTCCATGTAATTCGAATCATACTGATTCGAATTACACACACACATGCATACACCCACTAATTCGAATCAACCTGATTCGAATTATACACACAGTAATTCGAATCCCACGCACGCGTTCCAAAGTAATTCGAATTGGAGTGATTCGAATTACACATGCTATAATTTGAATTATACTAGTTCGAATTATACAGGGCCAGACGTGTATAAATATGGTGTGAACGTGAATTGATCTCATTAGAGTGAGAAAATGGCTAGTGAGGAGAGTTTTGTAGTGTTGGTTCATCACAGAGGATCGATTAAGAGGAAAACACGATCTGGTGTGAAGTTCACTGATAAGGATCCTCTCAGTATTTTTATCAGGCCTACGATGAGCTATGATGAGGTTGTGAATTCTATACTACAAAAACTTGGTCTGCAAGGCGTGAAACGGGTTCACAAGTTATTCTATCACATTCCGATCTCAGTGCTGCAAGAAATAGTGAAGTATGATTGTTTCACGATTGGGAGTGATGAGGACTTGCAGGTCCTGTTTCATTGTCGTCGGCAGTTTTCCGAGGTTAGGACACCTGAACTGTTGGCGAAGTTGGTTGATGTGGTATCTAGCTCGGTGGGTTCGAACCAGAATACCCACACTATAGGCACGGTAGCCGATTCTAGCTCTAGACCTGTTGGTGCATCTTCGTCCGTCCTTGTGAATGAACCTCCGGTCGAGCCTATTGCCTCCCCGTCATTCGCTGTTGATCTCAACTGTAGTGGAGGTGGAGAGGTTGGAATAGTGGATATTATGCCGACTTCTTTACAGTGTGCTGCACCGGCTGGTCTGGGCGATGCATTGCTGGATGATGTTGACGATGATGATGTGGAGCCGGATATCATTGCTGATGACAGTGGCGATGATATTGGAGTGAGTGATCCAGCTGGGGCTGGAGGTGGTTCTAGCTCTGGCACACAGTAGTACCCTCCGCACTTTTTATCTTTGGACTTGGATTCCATGAGGCAGGAGGGGGTTCTTGGGGAGCCTACTGAATTTGGTGCTAGAGAGTGCTGAGTGCCTAGCCACCCATATCCTCAAGCTTAGCCACGTAGGGTAGCCACCTAATGTGAATACGGTTGCCGGACTTGTCGACAAACAGCTGAGTGCCTAACAGTATCATGATATAGGCCCGAGCATAGCGCCTGACTGTCTCCTCGTCGGCTCCCTCAGGGCACTCTCTAAACGTCTCCTGAAACCAACTGCAGTTCACTGCAAACTTCTGGATTTGGTTCGCAGGAGGTAACACACCAAGCAACTCCTGGAACCACATCCAAGCTGGACGGCCACCTTGGATGTATGTCTGGAAATCCGTCAAGCAACCACTGACATAACATCCGTCGACCGGCCGGCAACCCAACTAGTATGCCACGTCCTGCAGTGTGATCGTGCACTCCCCGAACGGCATGTGAAATGTGTGCGTCTCCGGATGCCACCGCTCGACGAAAGCACTCACAAGAGGCTCATCCAATTTGAACCATCTCTCGTTCAGTCTCGCAAGATGGTATAATCCTGCCATCTGCAAGTACGGAACATACCTCTCGTCCAGTCGCATGCCCTGCTGCCGTTGCATGCTCGAGATGCATCGCTGGGGCTGTACATATAAATATAATGGACCAGATAATTAAAATCACTTACAAAACCAATTACAAAACCACTAACAAAAATCACTAACATAAACCACTTGCAAAACCACTAACAAAACCACTAACAAAACATTAAAAATCATTCACATACAATGTTACCAACGTCATTTACCATCAAAACCACTAAAATAACGTATATAAACAAACGAATAAGTTACTTAATCCTACTTTTTAAAAAAAAGATTACGTACTAACCTCTTCGTTGATGACCCCGACTATATGAGCTACTTCATCCAAACGATATAGTCTATCCGGATTATCCTCCATGGGCTGAATATCCTGCTCGAGCCTTTGTTGGAATCGTTATGGGTCGTTTTCTCTGGGATTTGGTGGGGTATGATAATGGAAAAGTGGTTCGAATGAGGTTAGTTCGAACTCCTTTTATAGCCGAAGCATGAGTAATTCGAAACACCCCAATTCGAATTATTTTGGAATGCGTGCGCGGGTGTAATTCGAATAAGGTTGATTCGAATTAGTGGGTGTGTGCGCGTGTGTGTAATTTGAATCAGTATGATTCGAATTACATGGAGATTGAAGTTCGAATTAAGGTGATTCGAACTATATAGAAATGTCTCTTAATTGATTCATGAACCAGTTTTTAATTTAGCTGATTGGTGTAAATTTTTCCTCCCTTTAACTTATATAAGTAATTTTCCCTAAAATAAATGTTTATCCTGTATCACAATTTTATAAATTAATACCATTCACAAGTATTTAAGAATCTATATATTTGTCTCATTAATTATCTGACTTTGTTTTGAAAAAAAACCACTATTTCTGATAAAAAAAATTAGCTAGGCACTCATAATATTGATGAAAAATTTTAAATAGATTTTTTATTCATTAAAATTTTGTTCTCTTTGATACTTTGAAGCAATAGTCAATTTTGAGCTCATGTCATTAATTAGATGCTATACATCACAAGTAAGTATTCAAAAATACTCATAAAAAAATTATTCACATGACAAAAATATTTATAAAAAATATTTTTAAATTTTATTAAAGTATAATTTTTGTTTTTAAAATTTGTTAAAAATTTTAAAAATATTCTCTAAATTTTATTTTATTTTAATTTTGTCCTATAAATTTTTTATTTGTTTTTAATATATATCTCTGACGGTTAATTTTTTTAAAAAAAATAGAATAAATTTAACAATAATTTTTATAAGAACAATTTTTAACACAAACAAATCATCAAACATAAATATCTTGTATTATTATTATTAATCTTAAAGAATATATTTAATATAAATTAAAAACTTCAAAAATAAAATTAAAATAAAATAAAAATTAAAAATATTTTTAAAATTTTTAACAAATTTCAAAACAACAAAAAAAATATACTTTACGCCTAATAAAAACTCAACTCCATCGGTGAAGTTTTTCTCTCCCTTTATTTTCTATTGCAAAATCTCATTGCTCTTACCTTAACTTCCCCTTTTACCAACCAAAACTCATTCAAAATCAGAACTAAACTTGAACAACCAGATAATAAATTGACCATTAATAAAAAATTCTACGTAAATTAAACTAGAAAGATTCTCACACTTTCAGTCATTCAACCAAAACCAGAAATGAGAAGTGTTAAATTTGACATATGAACTTTATTTTTAACTGTTACAAAAGAGTTTTTAATTTTTTATGGGTATTTTTTTGTCATGTGAATCAATTTTTATGAGTATTTTTGTACACTCACTTGCCATATAAAAATAGAAGTTAATGGTAACAACTCAAAATTCACGATTAGTTAAAATTAAAGTATCATACGAAGTAAGATTTTAGTGGGTGAAAATTTATTTAAATATTTTTCTGATCAGTATTGTCAAAAATCAAATCTATTGATAAAAAAGGATAATTTTTTCGAAGTATTTTTTACAAACATAATTTTATATCTAACACTTATTTGATATCTAAATGTGACATCAAGCAATCCAAAATTGTAATAATTTGATTTCAATCAGAAGATAAAACAAAAGAAAAATGTTAGGATTATCCAACATTCTTTATTAATATATATATTAGACAATACTTGATCAACATTTTATTTTTATATTATTAGAATTTAGATTTTAAAATTTAATAATTAAGATTTAGAACGTTAACTACTTGATAAAAAATAAATAAATTTTATTAATTATGTAATATTATTTAAATTAAAATAAAAATATCTAAAAAAGTAGGTGTTTGATATCTCTGTGTATAAATGAAAATTTTCTTTTAATAATTAGTTGCTAGATAATTATGAGAGTTTGTTAACTGATCTTCTATATTTTTTTGTTTTTCAGTTATTAATTAATTTAGTGTTTTGCATTATTGCAGGGACAAACACTGTCACAAGTCCTTACTGGAAATGCTATGGTTTAGGGTTTAGAGGTGAGATTGCAGGGATATTATTGTCCGAGTAATATTGGTATGATTATTATTCCTATTTATAGGTGGTGTAGTAACTTAAGTTCATATCATCATATATACTCTCCCTCCATTCCTATGTGGGGAACAAAAAACATAGTGCACTTACTATATACAATATATGAAGAAGAGATTGATCACTGTTTTTTTTTTTTCATCTCTAGAAATTCGTCATTCTTTTAAAAGATTGCATGATTTTTCTTTTATTGAGGAAAATTTTTGTTTATTTGAGTGTTTAGGATGTTGGAAACCCTATTTTTTTTTTAATCTTTAAAACTTATTAAGCTATTAAATTACTGATTATATATTTAATACATTTTCTCATTCGGAATTTATAGTAGAAAGTTTCCATGACTACTATAGATCTGTCATTGTCTTCTGCCCCTGCTCTCAAGTTACATTATTAAAGGTTTACATTATTAAAGGTTAGCTACGCTATTTATTACCAACCTTCAGATATTACTACTAGCTAGGGAGAGAGTTAAACATATAAGAAAATAACACTTTCTTCTCTTATCAAAAAGTTATAAATAATAAATAAATCCTAAACTCTAAAGAGATTAAATGATATTATAAATATGTATATTTCATTTTTCTTTTTGTTATCAGTTAATTAACTTTTTTCATTTTGTTTTGTTGTGTAATATTGTCCACTTTCATTCTTTCTTGCTAATATATCCCACTCTCATTCTTCTATGCACTATTTATCATTGAAGTATATATCAATTATATTCTTAAGGGATAAGTATTATTTTGGTCTCTAACGTTGAGAGTCAGAATCGAAATCGTTCCAAACATAATTTTTTATTTAAAATCATTCTTAACGTTTTTTTTTTTATTAAAATCGTCCTTTTAATTTTTTTCGGACAAAAATACCCTCCACCACTACCGACACCTTTACCACCACCACCACCACCACCACCACCAACACCAGCACCTCCACCATCAAGAATAACATCAATAAAATCAACACAAATTCAACAAATCAAGGAATAAAAAATTCAACAAATCAACACAAATTCAACAAATTCAACAACTAAATCAACACAAGCAGAAGCAGAAAACAGAAATCGAAGCAGAAACAGATGCAGAAGCTCAAGCACAAAGCCAAATCAACACAAGTAGAAGCAGAAAGCATAAAGCAGAAACCGAAGTAGAAACAGATGCAGAAGCTCAAGCACAAAGCCACATCAACACAAACAGAAGCACAAATTCAACAAGAAACAGAAACAGAAACTCAAGCAGAAGCTCAAGCAAAAGCAGAAAGCAGAGGCCAAAGCAAGGAGCAGAAGTCGAAGTAAGAAGAAGAAGCAGATGCAGAAGAAGAAATAGATGCAGAAGAAGAAGCAGATGCAGAAGCCGAAGCAGAACCACCGGTAGCTCGTGGGCGACGGAGCGACGACGGGTGGGTAGATTGGCGGTGGTAGGAACCCAGCTCAGCCTCAGATTCCTCTCTCTCCGTCGCGCACCGCCCTCCTCGCGTTGGGCTCCCCTTCCCGGTGACGCACTCCATGGCGACGACAGAAGCATGCATGAACGGCAGCGACATCTTCCTCTGTTCGCAGTTCTGGCGGCGGCTCGTGGGCGGACCGGTGACGATGCAAGTGTCGCGATGGTGGCGACGGCTATGGCAATGGCCTCCTCCCTCCACCAGCGCTCTTTCTCTCTCTCTCTCTTTCTCAGATCTCCTCTCTAGCTGCTCGTGCTCACTGGCGAAAGACCCAAAGGTGGCGGCGATGGTAAGAAGCGACGGTGGAGACCCGCGGTGAAGGCGACGACGGCACTGGGATGCCGGGGCTCTCCCCTTCCCCCTCTCCCCTTTTCCTCCCCCCCACCCCTCGCGTCCTTTCCCCTCCTGTTTCCCCTCGCGTCCTTTTCTTTTTTTTTTTTTTTATAAATTTTATATTTTTTTATTAGAATAGAAGTAGTATAGTAATAAAATAAAAAATTTTATTTAAAAGGACGATTTTTTACGAAAAAATTAAAGATGATTCTAAATAAAAAATTATGTTAGAGACGGTTTCGATTCTGACCCTCAACATTAGGGACCAAAACAATAATTATCCCTATTCTTAACAATCAATAAATCTTTTTAGAAGTAGACAACTATTCTTTTTTTGTTGATTGTTATTCAAATTTTATTTGATAATCCTTTTAGTTACTATTAATTCCAAGATTCATATGATAACTATGGATTTAACTAGTGAATGATAAAAAGGAATGAGTTGAGTATATTTTTAAAAAAAAAATTGACAAAGATAATTTTTTTGTTATGTTTTTAATTAACTAAAAAGACATTTAATTTATATATGTTCTTTAAACTGTCATAAAATTATTCATTTCAAAAACTTAGGTTGATAAGATAGAAGATAATATAATGGTTATATCGGTAATATTCTCTCTCAAACAAGAGGCTTTTAAAAGTTCATATACTATATCATAAAATTATTTATCCCAAAAATTTAAGTTAATAAAAAAAATAATGTTAATAATTATATTTATAACCTAAACTATTTTTTATGGCACACTTTTAAAAATTAAAATAAGCAGCTATAAATTGCTAGCATTTCTCATTTATTATTACAATATTATAATTAGGGATAGGCTAATTTCACTTCACATGTGCAGAAAGTAATAAGATCTCATCGCTATTCACAAACCACTCTACTAAATTCTTTTGCCACCAACAAGGCCTTAGGCTTTTGTGTGGTGCCACCTGCGGTCGTCCTGATTCTGATAATATTTGGATACTAATTTCTTTATTCACGTTCTAAATATTAACATTCAGATTAATAAGTGAATAATCATAATAATAAAGTGATGAACTTCAAGATGGTATGGTTAAGCAGAAGATGTTTTTTTCATTATCTCTCAAGAATTCGGCCATTGTATTATTAGGTATAGAAAATTTTATATTTAAACCAATAGCTCTACTATTAAGGTGCCAACATAGCGATAAATAATTAATAGTCATTATGTACTATGATAGAAACTCTAGCAAGTTGTAGAAGAAATTAAAAAATAAGAAAGCAACTTGTATACACATGAAATTTATATTCCCATCTAACCATTTACAATAAGAAGCTGAAATTATGTTTTAATTTCCTCTTTAGTTTCTAGTTGCTCCACGGATTCGTTACTAAAATTCTTCACTAAAAGCTTTCGTACATTGAATACATTAGATACGAAAATGTTTGAAATCAAAATAGTTAAAATTTATCTTATTTAATATTTATTAATTATGGTAATAATTAATGAATACTGTTCTTGTATGGATACCTTGAGAGTAGTTCGGCTTCTAGATATCGATGCCGACGTTGATTCTTTTAATGTCGATCTGTGATCTTTGGAAAAGTCCGAGCTTTAAGCCTAAAGAGATGTCCAATTGTGGAGAGTATGAATAAAGGGGGAGTGTACCTGCAAAGACACTCCAATATCTAAGTTAGTATTGAGAATTCAATGTGTCTTGTTTAGGATAGAACATCATACTTTTATAGGTGAAGTAAAGGGAGTCGGGTACATTTCTATTTTATTGTCTGAATTGAAGAGCAATAAACAAGTTTTAATGAGTGATGATGTCTGTTCAGACATTTTAATTCCAAGATGTACTCCGTTGAGTTTGGTGTGTAACGCCGAGTTATAACATGTTTTGCCGAGTTATAACGCATGATGCCGAGTTATGATATTAGGTTTATAACGGCTGGATCATAGTCTCCAATCTTAGCCTGATAATGTGTTTAATGAAGCAGGTTGAGCTTTTAATGAATCATAAGTCGGCTGTTGAAAGAGTTTGTAACTCGGCAACTAATCTGGCCTTGGACCCCAATTCAATTTTCTTTATTAAATAGTTATCGATGGTAAATAGTGGTATGATTAGGAGAAAAGAAAGAGTCAAATGAATGTTTAAAGAACGTGTGTGTTTTCAATGCCCTTTACTTGTTTCGATGTAACTGATGGGACTGCGCAGTGGAATCGAAAAATGTTTTATAAGTGATGTAATTAAAACACTTTTGGAAATCTGAAGGTTTTCATTTTGCTGCATTACTCTTTCTTGTTATCTGAGGTATTTGGAAGCAAAAAATGAGCAAAAGAGGTATGTGCTAATCTCTTATTTTGACTTCCCTATTTCGTGTCTTTCGCTTTCCGTTCTCCTTCTTCTTCAACTGTTGTTTTCAGATGGGGTTTGAGAAAGAGAAAAAGGAGAAGATAGATTGGTCCTACGGTTGAGTAAACGATGATGTCAGGAATCGTATATCGCTGTTTCTAGACGGAGGAGCTGTAAATGAAATAGATAAAGGTAAGACTGTAAGAGCTGGCTCTGGAGTTCGATTGGAGTTACATGCATGCTCTGAAAATGACAGGGTATTTCACAAGGGAGAAGGTTTTGAATATTTTTTTATGTATAGCTGTGTGCTGGAGGAGTTGAGGGTGAAGCTCCCATTTAGTGATTTTCAGTGTCAGGTGTTGAAGCAGTTGAACTGCGCACCATCTCAACTACATCCCAATGGTTGTGCTTTTCTTCGTGCGTTTGAGGTTCTAATGGAATTTTTGGAGAAAAAACCATCACTGGAGCTAGTTTTCTCTCTATTTCAGGCTAAGGGTGTTTGGAAAAATGGGTGGGTGAACTTGAATAGTTCGTCGAGGTTTGTGATTTTTAAGCTGTATAAGTCGTCCTTTAAGGATTTTAAGGAGATGTATCTGAAGGTGACTAGTGCTGAGGGGGACTTCCCTTTTTATGTTGATGAGTACTTAAGGGAGAAATTTTCAATTTGATGATGTTCAGAGCCTAATAATATTTTGGGGCCGGAAATCATTAGCCCAAGAGATGAATGTATTATTGAGTTTTTGGTGGAATTTATTAATCGAAAGGAGTAGGTGTCAGTATTTGATTTGCTGCAGTGGGAGGAAAATAGGCAGGCTGTGGTAGATTAGTTAGGTGAGCTTTGTTGATACTGTTGTGTAAATAAGATTTGAATCATGGGGCTAAATGTTCGATTTTGTTTGTTTTCGGGTGGGAAATATCCCGGGGTATCTGCGGCTAACCTTAGAGCCCGGGTGAAGAGTAAGAATCTGAATAGGGAGGGTTCGACTTCTAAAGTTGAGAAAACTCTTGGTGCTGGCGAGGTGGAGCAACCGAAACCGAGGAGGAGAAATGTGATTTTAAAGAAAAGAAAGAGTGACCTAGTGGATTTGTCGGATGGTTCCAACGATGATGGTAATGAGGTCCCAGTGGAAGAAGTTTAGAAATTTTATGAAAACCAAAGGAAACTACATGACATCATCGATCAGAGTGATGGTTCGTCACTATGTGGGAGGGACTACCCTTATATGGTCGTCGCCGACGACTATTGCCAATCGTTGGCAGATGTAAACTTGGCAGACGAGGTTGGTAACGTCGCCATCGATCTGTATATGCAGGTATTGAAATATTCATTTCGGAGTATGTTTTTTATATTCTGAACCATGTGCGCATATGTATATCTGTTATGGTGTTTGTGTTGCAGGTTGTTGGGTTTTGTATGGCGAGTTTGGGATGTAGCCGGGAAAAAATGCATCGAAAGGTCAGTGAAAAAAGGAAGATCCAATTTTGATGGAAGAATTGAATTTGAAAGGCACTAAAATCTCAGAGCTGGAGATTAAGTTATCCGAGAATGAAAAGTAGTTGAAGGCGATGAAGGATAATTATGCAAAAGAGGTGGAGGATTTGAAAAAGAAGGATGCTGACCTTTCTGCTATGAGTGCTCGTATGATTGAGGTAACGAGTCAGTTGAAGGGGATGGAGAAAAACAAGCAGGGAGAGATTCTGGATTCCCTTATTGAAGGGTTTGAAAGGGCTTTCCTTCAGGAAAAGTTCCTAGCCCCCGAGGTGGACTTTTTCCAGATGGATCCGGGGAAGATAGTCCAGGACGAGGCCTTGGTGGAGGACGATGATGCTGCTGAGCAAGGGGATGAAAATGTGGAACAGTAGTTGATGTTTTTGTTTTTTGTTATAATTTGTTTAAACTGTTTTGTAGTGGTTTGTGTACTGATTCGCTCCTTTGTGAGCTTTTGACTGTTTTTTGCATATGCCCTTTTCTAAAAAGAAAGGCATTATACACTCTGATAATTAGGTAAAATTGATGGTAAATTTGTATTAATTGCTAAACTAGTGTCAACTATTTTGAAATAGTTGCATATTTGGTATTACTGTGTTAATTTGGTTGGCATGGCTGTAGTGATGCCGTTGGAAATTGTAGGTTTTAAACTTTGGTTGAATGGTTATAATAGACTCATGGTTCATAAATTGTGTTTTGGAAAGAGAGTTTTTGCAAAATTTATGAGCTATATCTAAGAGAGATATACATGTACAGGAAGGTTTATTATCTGTAATTGTTTGGTTGGTCAATGAAGTCCGAGTATTCGGAAAATACGGTTAAAATATTGTTAGATTATGTGATTGATTGGTAAAGTCCGAGAATTCGGAATTTGAATAGAGTTAGATTTATCTGCTTGGTCGGTAATGTCCGAATAGTTGGATAAATTTAGATTATCTGATTGATCGATAAAGTCTGAATAGTCGAACAAATTGAGATTATCTGATTGATTGGTAATGGTTTGAATTGCGAATAGAAATTTAGAGATGCTCATAGCTAAATAGAGTGGATTAAAAGTGTATTGACCTTTGATTATAAAGGTGCAGGTAGGCAAGCCTCGTTAAAACCTCTCCGAGCAAAACCCTTGTGGGAAAAATCCCGTGAGTAGGAAAAAGAGTACCTGCCTGTCCCTGACTTTTAACTGTAATATAGCTTTAAAGATGATACATTCCAAGTATTAGGCATAGTATTACCATCTAGGGTTTGTAGTTGGTAGGTGTCGTTGCCGATGACTTCAATCATTTGGAAAGGGCCTTTCTAGTTGGCTGCTAGCTTTCCATGGCTTGGTGGTTTTCTGGCTTATTCAGTTCTTCTTAAGACTAAGTCGTTTACTTGAAAGGACCTTGGGTGAAGTTTCTGATTGTATCTTCGAGCTATATGCTGTTGCATAGCATGGTGTGTGATTGCTGCTGTAGCTCAGATTTCTTCAACGAGGTCGAGGTCGGACTGTCAAACTGTATTGGATGTACTATGGTCTGCCAACTGAGTGCAGAGTGAAGTCTGAGAGATCTCAACTGGTATCATTGCGTCTGAGCCGTATACTAGTCGGAAATGGGTTTCCTTTGTTGTTGAGTGAACAGTGGTATTGTTTCCCAATATGATCTCTAGTATGAGTGCGGCCCAGAGACCCTTGGCGTCATCCAGTTTCTTTCTTAAAGCATGAAGGATAACTTTATTTGCAGCCTCAGCTAATCCATTTGTCTGTGGGTGTTCTACCGATGAAAAATGTTTGACTTTTAAATCCTGCAAAAAGGAGGTAAATTTATGATCAGCAAACTAGCGACCATTATCTGTGATAATGTGTCGAGGTATGCCAAATCTGCAGATAATATTCTTCCATACAAAGGAGACTATTTGTTGTGAAGTAATTTTTGCTAAAGATTGTGCCTCTATCCATTTTGAAAAGTAGTCAATGGCTACTACCAAAAATTTTACCTGCCCTGCTGCCAAAGGAAAAAGGGCCGAGGATGTCTAGCCCCTAGTGGTTAAAGGGCCAGCTTACCTCAGAACTATGCAGAAGCTCGGCAGGGAGGTGTGTGATGGGGCTATGTTTCTGGAAATTGTAACAACTTCTTACCTTTGTTTTGCAGTCTTGTTGTAACGTCGGCCAGAAGAAGCCAGCACGGAGGATCTTTAAAGAAATACTTCGGGCGCCGAGGTGTGTCCCACAGATTTCCTCATGTGCTTCTGTCATTGCAAGTTTGGTTTCGGATTTGGAGAGACATTTAAGCAAAGGACGAGAAAATCCTCGTCTATATAGGCTATTGTCATGTATTGTGAAAAATGATTCTTGTCGACGAAAATGTCGAGGATTGTCAATATCAGCTGGCAATACTCCAGTTCTTAGATAATTTATATAAGTTGTTCTCCAATCTGTATCCTGTGTAACACTTAGAATTTCTGTGAGATCTATGCTTGGTTTAAGTAGTGTTGATTGATAAAATGAGGATTTGGTCATTTGAGTATTGGCGAGCTTAGATAGAATATCAGCTCGGCTATTACTCTCTCGAGGTATATGTTGAATTTCGCATTTTGAAAATTTGAAAAGTAAATTCTGAACAATGGCAAGATATTTGGATAACAGAGGATCTTTTACTTGGTACAAATCGTTCACTTGCTGTACAATGAGCAAAGAATCGTAGTATACCTTGAGTTTGGCTATACTTAGGTCGGTCGCAAGTTTTAGGCCAACAATGAGAGCTTCGTACTCACTCTGATTGTTACTTGCCTTGAAGGAAAAATGTAGAGATTGTTCGATGACATTGCCGTTTCCGTCTTCAAGTATGATTCCAGATCCACATCCTTGTGAATTTGAAGAGCCGTCTACGTATAAACACCATTGGGTTGAATCATGGGTTGTGTTTGGGACTGTGAATTCGGTAATGAAATCGGCCAAAAATTGAGATTTAATGGATGCTCGACGTTGGTATCTGATATCAAACTCGGAAAGTTCAACCGACTATTTTACTAGTCGGCTAGCTAATTCTGGTTTTTGAAGGACTTGTCGCAAGGGTTGATCTATCCGGACATAGATGACATGACTTTGGAAGTATGGCCGAAGTCTTCGTGCCGAGAAAACAAGAGCTAAAGCCAACTTTGCAATGTTCGGATAGTGAAGTTCTGCGTTTTGTAGTGTTTTGCTAGTGAAATAGATCGGCAATTGCTGCCTTTGCCTTTAATAAGAACAGAACTTACAGCCCAGTTAGTCACAGATAAATATAAAAATAGTGGTTCCCCTTGAAGGGGTGTTTGTAAAATTAGTAGTTTTGAAAGAGTTTCTTTTATAGTTATGAATACTTATTCACATTCATCGGTCCAATGGAAAGCGTTCTTCTTTTTTAAAGTTTGAAAAAAACAGAAAGATTTAGAAGCTAGGCAAGGTAAGAATCTAGAGAGTGCAACAAGTCTTCCTGTTAATTGTTGTACTTCTTTGATAGTTTTTGGGCTCATCATATCCAACACAGCTTTGCACTTTTCGGGGTTGGCCTCGATTCCTCGGTTGGTTAGCATGAAGTCGAGGAATTTGCCACTTTGTACACCAAAGGCACACTTCTCGGGGTTTAACCGCATGATATATTCTCGGATCTGATGGAAAATTTCTTCGAGGTCATCGAGGTGGCTGTCGCCAAGTTTTGTTTTGGAAACCATGTCGTCTACATAGACCTCGATGTTTCTGCCTATCTGCTGGGTGAACACTTTGTCCATAAGGCGTTGATATGTTGCACCTGCATTCTTAAGACCAAATGGCATGACTTTGTAAGAGTAATTTCCATATTCAGTAATAAAAGCAGTTTTGCTTTGATCAGATGGATGTATTAAGATCTGGTTGTAACCAGAGTATACATCCATAAAACTTAGTTTTTCATAACCAAAAGCACTGTCAACTAAACAATCAATCGATGGTAAGAGATAAGAGTCTTTTGGGCATGCTTTGTTAAGATCGGTGAAATCAACATACATGCACCATTTACCGTTATGGATTTTCACCATGACGACATTCGCCAACCATGTTGTGAATCTGATTTTCTGGATGAAGCCGGCATTAATGAGCTTCCTGGTTTCTTTCAGAAGGCTTGTTTTCGTTTATGGCCGAGGTTTCTCTTCTTCTGTGCAATAGGTCGGACAAACGGGTCTAAATGGGTCAATGCTAGGCATGTCTGCTGGTGTCCAAGCAACCAAGTCAGCATTTTGTTGTAGGAAATCTTGGAATAAGATCTTCTCCTCCGAGCTTAATGTGGATCCCACATAGGTGAATTTATCGGAGCTATCTGCAAAATAAACCTTTTGTAAGTCTTCTGTTGGGGTTGGTCGCTCTAAGGCATCTGCCCTTGGATCAAGGTTGGCCAGGACTGGGAGTTCGTCCTGATTGCTGATGTTGTGTACACGAGCTTGGGTACTTTGGTTAGGTCATTTAAAACTGTTGTTGTAACATTCTCTGGCCTTACGAGCATCACTGTAAATAGTTGCAATTGTATCATCCTGCAAAGGGAACTTAACATAGAGATAAATTGTAGAAACGATAGCGCCGAACCTATTTAGAAAAGGTCGGCCAAGAATCAAATTGTAAGTGCTAAAACGGTCAACGACTAAGTATTGAATATCTGAAGTTTTTGATAAGGAAACCTCACCGAGTGTGGTTTGGAACCACACAGAGCCCAAAACTGGGACCCTTTCACCTGAAAAGCTGACTAGGTCTCCAATGGAAGGTTGTAGCATGTTGTTACTTAACTTTATCTTCTGGGATGTCGAATGGAAAATAACGTCGATATTTCTCCCTGGATCCAGTAATACTTTTTTAACTAGGAGATCTCCTAACTGGATGGAGATCACAACAGGGTCATTAAAATTTGTTATAGTTGTATTAAAGTCGAAGCTTTGGAATGTAATCTGGAAAAAATGTGAAGGGGTCTGAGGATGATCTTGACTGGCTTCTATTGACAACATAGCTCGGTAAGAGTGTTCCCTTGCCGAGCTTGTGGCGCCTCCACCTACAAAACCTCCAGAAATACAGTTAATGATACCTCTTGGTTGGTCTGATTTGGTCGAACTCGGGTGTTCTTTATCTTGGCTGTGATGTGCTGCCGAATTATTGTCATTAGAAGGAGGAGCCCACTGTTGTATATGACCACCGAGTATTTGTTGAGATGTCCTTGCCAAGCTAGTTGCTCTAAAAGGTCCTTGGTGATGACACATTCGTCGATGGTGTGTCCGTGCTTCTGGTGAAGAATACAATATTTTGATTTGTCTGCACCTCTCGAGTCTGGATAGTTACCGGCCTTCCGTGGTGGTTTGATTAATTTGGAATTGAGGATCTCTTTAATGATGTCGTCACGCTTTGTGTTGAACTGGGTATATGATTCATAATGGGGAGTTGTCTTGAAGTTTTTCTTATTATCCCATGTTTTATCGTCTTCTCTATACTGGGGTCTCTCTATTCTCCGAGCTTGTCGGAGCTCTTTAATGTCAATCTACCATTTCGCCTTTTCACGGAATTCGGCCATAGTTTTAGGTTTGGCCACAGCAACAGCTTCTTGGAATTTTCCTGGTCGGAGTCCACTTTTGATGGCGTGCAATTTCACTTCAGGGTAGAGTTCTGGTATACTCATAGCCACCTTTGTGAAGTGCGTCATGTACTCTTTTAGGCTTTCATGCTGGCCTTGTTTGATTGTGTTCAAGTAATCAGAATCATGCAGGTAGATAGCTGATCCAGCAAAATACTCCTCAAACAGTTTTGACAGGTCTCGAAAACAAGAAATAGAATCTGCAGGCAAAGAACAAAACCAATCAAGTGCAGGACCGTCTAAATAAGATGGAAAACAACGGCATAAAACTTTATCGGATGCACCGTTTACTATCATTATGGAGGTGAACTTTTTTATGTATTTCTTTGGATCGCCTAGCCCGTCGTACGGGGTTAAAATGGTCGGCAGAGTGAACCTTCTGGGCAGTACGAAGTTCATCACCTCAGCCGTGAATGGTCCCAGAGAGTTATCTGACTCGCCATCTTCGTTTTCTAGCCGAGTTTCTTCGTTATGCACGGGTAGGGCTTTCTCGTTATGAACTGTATCATTCCGAACTTCATCAATCCGAGCAGTTTCGGAGACATGCGTTGGGTCGAACTGATGCTCGGCTTCTTCGGTCCGTTCTTGATGTCCGTCGTTATTATTCTCAATCCGAGCATTAGTTAACTTGGCAATCTGGTTTGCCATTCTTTGATTCTCCTCCGCCATGCGCTGATTGGCCTGTTGCAACTCAGTTACCATCCGAAGGAGCTCGGATGGTGTAGGTGGGAGTTGCTCAACCATGATCGGAGGTGAAAACCTTGTGGCCGATAAAAAAGAGAGGGATTATATTTTCTGCCCCACGGTGGGTGCCAATTGTTTTTGTATGGATACCTTGAGGGTAGCTCGGCTTCTAGATATCGATGCCGAGTTGATTCCTTCAATGCTGATCTGTGATCTTTGGGGAAGTCCGAGCTTTACGCCTAAGGAGTTGTCCAATCGTGGAGAGTATGAATAAAGTGGGGAGTGTACCTGCAAAGGCACTTCGATACTTAAGTTAGTATTGAAAATTCAATGTGTCCTGTTTAGGATAGAACGTTATGCCTTTATAGATGAAGCAAAGGGAGTCGGGTACATTTCTACTTTATTGTCTGAATTGAAGAGTAATAAACAGGTTTTAATGAGTGATGATATCTGTTCGGACGTTTTGATTTTAAGGTATAGTCCGTTGAGTTTAGCGTGTAACACCGAGTTATAACGTGTTTTGCCGAGTTATAACGTATGATGCCGAGTTATGATATTAGATTTATAACGACCGGACTAAATACTAATTAAAATAAATTCTGTTTTTTTTTTGTCTATTTAATATTATTGCGTTAAATATATAATTTGCGTTTTTTTTATCAGTATAATTAAAAAAAAAATAATTTGATGACAAGAAAATATAACTCTACTATTATTTTAATTGTTTAATCCTTGGTAATAAAGTCAAGCAAGCACAATAATATCATGTTGATTCAATTGAGATAACCCTCTCAAATTTTTACAAGTGGGTTAAAATAAGCGTCATATTAGTCTCCCTTGATCTAAGTTTTAATGATATATAAGTTGGTCCATATATAGAAGGCCACAGGTATCCGAAATCTCGTAGTAGTGGTGAGTGGTGAGTGGGGAGCGATGACATCGATCCGAAAATTCGTAACCATACGGCGGGAACATTATGCACATAAATTAATTTAATTACTCACCTAGTATTTGCCTAATTTTCTTACTTTTGCCAAAGTTGGATGTGTACATATATCCATTCGTAATAATATTTGGAAGAAAATAAAAAAATCAATCAAATCAGTCTAAGATGATATTAATTATTATTAAAATAATGATATAATTTTAATTTTTATAAATATATAATTACGAATGTTATGTAAAAATATAGATATTATGTTATATAAAATAATTTTAAAATAATCTCTCTAACATTACTAATATATGGCCATTTTAGAATATTCTAACAAAATTGTTTCTTTGGTTACAAAATACAAATTCTAACCGTATCAACAGTCAACTATTATTATTTTAAAGAAGATATTTTATAGTGTCTATAAATTTTATCATTTTTACGTTGTCTATAATTTTTTTGTCTAATTTATTTAAATATAAATGTTAAAAGATATAGTTATTATGAAACATATTTTTTTATGAAATTAAAATAAGTGTAATTTATAGACACTATAAAATATACTTCTTAAAAAAAAAAAGATAGATATTGAGAACATTTTCTACTTATAATATAGAGGAAAGTTTCCAAATATACAACTGTAAACACTGTAACTTTATTAATGTTCTATGTACGATTTGGTGATTGGCAAAAGGCAAAAATAGAACCGGTTTTGTAGGACAGCATTAGCCAAGCTAGATGAAATAGAACCGGTTTTGCCTACTCAGTTATCACATTAGAGAAGTGTTAGAGAATCAATAATTTTTGTAATTTATAGTCATTAAATAATCATCAATAATAATTTTAAGAGAATAACTAGGGAACCAAAAGCATATCAGCCAAAAATCAGTCAAAATGTGTTTGGGTTCCATAAAAAATCGGGTTTTCGTTTGTGCTCCATGATCTCAGGAGCGGTTTTCAAACATATTATTCAAAAAGTGATTTTAATTAAACGATTTTATTTATTTTTTGGCTGGTCACATTTTGTTTCCATATACTTTTCCTAATTTTAATAGTATAAGATTTTATCTAATAATATAAGATTACTTATTTTTTTTAGTTACATACTTACCAAAATTTAATAAAATTGCCGGCTCTTTTAGATTTTTTTTTCCATTATAAACAACGTCAAGCCCTAGGAAGCATAAAGAAAGATCCCCATCACCAATAAGCTGAGTCCCTTCTCTTCTCTCTTTTTCCACCTTCCTCTCATAACATCCACGTCATGAACCAGCTTCCCCAACCCGAGCGCCACCGCAGTGACAAATACTCTCCCACTGCTCTTGCCGTCACCGCCGTCGCCACCAACCTCACCAGCAAGCGGATCCTTCAAAAGGACGGCCCCACCCCCGTCGGACCCATAAGGTACCGGGGTGTGAGGCGGAGGCCATGGGGACGTTATGCCGCTGAGATAAGGGACCCTCAAACTAAGGAGCGGCGTTGGCTGGGGACATATGACACTGCGGAGGAAGCCGCCCAAGCCTACGACTCCGCCGCCAGAGTCTTGCGTGGCCCCACTGCGAGAACCAACTTTGTGTATTATATTTCCCCTCCTCAACCTTCTTTAATCTTCGTCACCAACAAAAACAACAATAAAAACATCCTTAACCGCAGTAGCCACTTATTGGGAAGTCAGTTCAGCTTCCCCATCCATCCTAACCAACTCTTCAACAGCCGTAACCGCCACTTGGGTGGTTCTTGGCCTGACCCCTTCTCCTCTTACTCCGCCCCTTCTTCCTTTTCTACCTTCCAGCAACAGCGAAACCAACAGCTTAACTCCACAAACATGCTCCTCCCTCGTGACTTCGTTGCCCCTTCTGTTTCATCTTTCTTTGGCCAGCATTTATCCTACCCCAAGGGCAGTTTGGTCAACTCATCACATGGTGGGCATGCTAATCCTTCTCCTTCATCTTCAGTTAGTCACCATTTATCCTACCCCAAGCGAAGTATCAACTCACTTTCATCTTCATTTACCCACCGTTTATCCTACCCCAGTGGCGGTATCAACTCATAACATGGTGGCAATGCTAATCCTTCTCTTCCATCTTCCCTTAGCCAGCCTTTATCATACCCCAAGGGCAATTTAGTCAACTCATCACATGGTGGTAATGCCAAGCCTTCTGTTTCATCTTCCGTTAGCCACCATTTATCATACCCCAAGGGCAGTTTAGTCAACTCATCACATGGTGGCAATGCTAATAACCCTTCTCTTCCATCTTCCTTATCGTACTCCAAGGGCAGTTTAGTCAACTCATCACATGGTGGTAATGCTAATAACCACTCTGTTTCATCTTCCTTTAGCCACCATTTATCCTACCCCAAGGGCAGTTTAGTCAACTCATCACATGGTAGCAATGCTCCTAACTACACCGCACCCTTTTCTTCCTCTTGCCTGACAAACACAAACAGTCTCGGTTGTGGCAGTGATAATAATCATAAAGCTGATGGCAGTGAATACTCGCAAGAGTTCTTTCATCACTCAGACTCATCATCGGGGTTGTTGGAAGACATAGTTAGCACTTTCTTGAAAAGTCCAAAGCCCACTAAAAGTGAGTGTCTGTTGTTAGGTGCTCCTACTTCTCCATCACAAGATTCTTCCCACCTTAAGGCTGAGTCATTTCCTCCTCTTTCCGCTGTTTCCACAGGCCAGATGACGAAGAAAGACGACGATTTTAATGTTCCTTTGTATCAAGATGGTTTCCACATGCCGCAACCTGGTGTTTTTAATTTCAATGGCTCTAGCAATACGGCAGTTCCCTCTGGCATGCCTCTTACTCAGGAGAAGAAGAGAAAGAAGAAGAAGAAGGACACCAACACCAAGAAGAAGGAGGAGACCAACAACAACAACAACAACAACAATAATAATAATAATAATAATAATAATAATAATAATAGTAATGATCATCTTGAAGAGTGGCCTATCATGGAAGACATTTTTGATCATTACTCGGACTTTCTTAATGACTTTCTTAATTAGATTAGGTTACGTACTTTTATAATATGCACTCTCTGTGTTGTGCTCTTCTTTTTCTGTTTTATTTTAGTATTAGGTCGCTGGAAATTTAAAAGTTTAATTAGTGGTGTCTGCTGCTTCTTATCTTATATTAAGGTAGCTATATATATTGTTGTATCGTTGTTGTTCAAAAAGTTACGTTGATCTGATCTCTATTTAGGGTTTTTTATATTTGTTTTGTTCCTAGCTAGCTAAGTTTCGGAACTCACTTTAATTTGTACTCTGCTACCTCTCCTGCTATATATATGGATAATGGATGAAATTTGAAAGGCACCTCAATAAGACTCACAAATTGAATATCTAATATTTCTCAGGTAGAATATGTTATTTGTACATTAAAAAGTTATCAAAATTAGTTATTAGTATAAAATAGATGTTAGAATATAAATATATATTAAAAATAAATTAAATCACACATGTATTTATATATAAATATATTAGTAACTAATTTTAATACCTAATTTTAGTGTAGAAATAGTATTTTTGTTCTTATGTATTAGTATTCTAGATTATAATACTAGCATACTACACATAATAATATTAGACATTGCAATTTTAAATTTAAAAGAATCTATTATAGAATTAATATGCTATGTTAATAGAAAAATATTGAGAGATAGTCTTCACTTGGATTATGATGGGCGAGGTGTTAGTTGAAACTGAACTATAAAACGATGGAAATTCAGGTGCAGTCGATTTTACGTGAAGTTGATAGTTGAGAGTAGTTAGATAAAAATTTAATCAAATCAGTTAAATCATCTAATCGTTTTCAGTTAACTTTATGTGAAGTCGACTGTCCCTGAATTTTCACCTAAAATGAGGCACGTGACAGAATGTGAGATGGGTTTTTGGATGTTTTTAATGGATTCAGTTGCTGCATGAAAAAATGTACGGAAAGTTTCATATACGTATCAAACAATGCAAATGAGAACCTACATGTTTGTTTTTTTCTCACTCTGTGTATTCTATATACATTTATAATATATGAGTTTAATTTTGATATTTTGATAGTGTAAAGCATTTTATATAATAATTATATAATTATATATATATTTTTTAAATAATTATTTATATAATTAATATAAAAAATAATTAATTTTATTAATATAACATTATATATAATTAGATGCATCATGTATATATAAAATTATTTTATACTCACCACATCAAAATTAAATTCTACAATATATATGCAAACCATCACCAAAAACTGCAAAACGTAATGTCCAACAATAATACAATCTTGCATAGTTATTAGTTATTACGCAATAATTGTCATGAATATTTAGGTTAACATTAGTTATTTTAAATATGGTAAAACTAAAGAAAATATGGTGCATAATTTTCACATATGTCATAGTTTTGGAAAATTGAAAATAATATAATCAATTATTAAGAGTGGAGCAAGGTTTTGTTGTTATTAGAAAGACAATAGGCTTATTGTCCGTATATTTGTATTATCCGATAGTTGTTTGTATACAAATATAGTAGTAACACCATTAGTTTGTACTAGACAATATATAAGTATATATTGCTACATTTACATTAACATTTTGATTCATTATAAAACCAAGTAAATTCTAATTAATTAAAGCGGTATATTTAAATAAATTCCTAAGACTTATAAAGCTTACACATACACAATTGTCTTTTAAAAAATAATCGGGGTTCATTTTATAAAATAAAAAATTAATTTCTTTACACAAATTTACATTGTTGTTTTTGTTACTCTTTAATCTTTTTCAATTGATTAATCGTTTTAAAAGAATATAGAGGTAGGATAAATATTTATGTATTAGTAATTAAGTTTAGAGGTAATTAGTATGTAATTCTTCGATCATATATTAAAATTAAGAGTATATTTAGATATAACTTTTAAAAGGGTATCTTTAGGTAGAAAGCCTCAAAAAGTATCTTTAATTTAAACTAATGACAATGTTGTGTTTTTTAAAAAAAAGTGTTTATTACAATAATGACCATTTTATTGAGTATCATCTTCTCATAAAATACGTTTATATAAACCCAATACTGAATTTTTGTTTTATTTTTATTCTTGTTAAGTATCTTGTAATTGTAGTGAATAATTGTTTGAGCATGATTCAATAGATGAGTAGTTATTGATTCACCATAACTATGTGTACTCATCTAGATAGTTACATGAGTGATGATTCACTAATTTCACTTATTGATTCAAAGATTGATGATATTACAAAATATAAAATATATATTAAAATAAATTAAATAACACATACATTTATATATAATAAATACTAAGGTTCTGAAAATCGAACCGGTCATCGAATCGCTCTAGCTACTGGTTCATTAGTTCATAGGTTCAATCGGTTCGATTGTGGTTGAACCGAAAAACCGTTTTATAATAAAATAATAAATAAAATATAAATAAACATATGGAAATATAATTATAGTCTAATGTAAACCTTAAAATACTATTCAAATTAAAAGTATTACATAAACCAGAATGTTATAATCTCATTCAAATACAAATTCAAAAGTCAAAAAACAAAATAACCAATCAAACATAACATAGCAACATCAAAATTATCCAAGTTTGTCATCAATCATCAAAATCCTCCATAACTTGCTGCAGATTTGCGTCATTGATATCATCACCTTCATTTTCACTACTTGGACTAGAAAAAGCAAGTGGTGCAGCATAAAATGTACTACTACCACCACCACCGCCGCCTTGATCTAAATCAGCATCAATCTCATCTAACAAAATATAACACATTATCAATAAATTAAAGATCAAAGCTATTGTAATTTATTGTCTGATCAATAAACTATAATACTCATGAAGCAAGTCTTCAATATTACTCGAGAGGTTGAACTCCCTCCACAGTTGGTAGTTCCAACCGTGTATTCTAATAAGGGGTTGTGATTTGCAATTCCTAGTTCATCAATAAAACCTACCAATTCTATTAATCTCTAAACCTATCAAGTACACAGTAGTTTCATGTTAATTAATTAACAATTTTGATTGCATAGTACATACTACATACAGCGCATAAGATAAGCTGATAGTGAAGATCACTAATGCTCTAATAATAATAATAATAACAATGACTTCAGGCAGGCCAAAATCAGACGACAATTAAGTGAGCCAGGAAATCAAAAAGAAGAAACTTGAGAAAGATTATGATAAATTTAAAATCTATACATTAGATGAAGAAATCAATTGGAAGTACAAGAAAGTTTTGTTGATTCTGCTGCTACAAATGGCAGACTCAAAAAAAGTACAAAATGAACAAAGGAAACAAAATGTGAATTTCAGTGCAGCATCAATGACCAGCAGATTAAAGAAAATCCAGGCATGAGCTGCAATTAACTCAGTAAGTGCTAAAAAATTTCCCAGTAAGAAATTCCCCAAGGGCTGCAGCTAAATTCAGGTTTTAATTAACATTACTCCGAAGCCTTACCAGCTAGCTCCTCATTCTTATTCATGGCCTTCCTTGCTAACTCATAGCCTGCAAAGTTCATGGCAATCCAACCCAGTAATCTCAACTCTCAAGATCACAACATGCAATATCCAAAATTATTCAAAATTATTCACAATTATTCAGCAAACAACAAAATCCAGTTCAATAAACAAAGCAAAATCAGTTCAGTTTCAGTAATCAGTAAACAAAGTAAAATCAGTTCAGTTTCAGTAATCAGTTCAGTTTCAGTAATCAGTTCAAAGAAAAATAAAATAACTAAAAATACTCAATCAAACCCATCAGGAATAAGTTTAGTTTCAGTAAACAAAGCAAAATTATTCAAAATTATTCACAATTATTCAACAAACAACAAAATCCAGTTCAGTAAATAAAGCAAAATCAAAGAGCTACTCAATCAAAGAGTTCACAGCTTAGTAGTTCATCATGTCAGTTCATCAGGTCACAAAATCTAGTTCAGTTTAGCAGGATCAGTTCAGAGTTCACAGTTTCAGAGTTCATCATGTCACAAAATCAAAGAGCTACTCAATCAAACTCATCAGGAGACAGAGACATGCAATTATTCAATGATTCAATCAAACAATCATAAGTTCATAACTAAGAAAAAAATTACCTGGAACTCTGGAAGCTCGAAGGCACCTTAAAGGCTTCAACAGAACATGCAATAGGGACTAGGGAGAGTGGGAGACAGCGACACCGAGTGAACCAAGCAGTGGTGGAGCACGAACGCCGAGTGACTGCGCGACGGAGGTGACTGCTCGACGGAGGTGACTGCGCGACGGAGGTGATTGCTCGACAACGAACCCGTGTGGCCGTGTGAGACTGTGATGGCGTTCTCTGATTCTGAAGCTCGATGAGAATTGTGATTTTGTGAAGGCAATTAGGGATCAGAACATTGATTTAGGGTTCAGAGCGGAAAACGGCAGCGTTTTGCTATTTTGCCAAAAAATCGGCCGGTTCACCGGTTCAACACCGGTTTACAGATTTCGCGGTTTTACTAATTGACCGAATCGTTTTGATGTCCGGTTCACGGTTCGATCGGTTCGACCGGCTGGTTCGAACCGATTTTCAGAACATTGATAAATACATAAATTAAATAATTAATTTAATAACTAATTTTTTTGTATGTATATAATATTTTTGTAAATCTTATTTTATTTCAGTTTTATTTTAAATATTTTATTTAATTTTATATTTTACCTTCTCTTTTATTTTATTCTAATATTAAAGATTAGTAATTTTTGTTTATCATTTTTATCCTTCCATAATTTGATGTAATTCAGACCCGACTCAAAATATATACCGGGCCTATTTGTTAGACCCGAATCCGGCTCTATATTCGATAAAACCTACACACTTTTGGACCATGATTATACTAGGTAAAAATCAGGCCATTAATATTACATTACCTTAATACTTTCTTGTAAGCTAGCATGCGAAAATATCCAAGGTTCCAAGACTCCAACCATTATTTGACATGGTAAAATTCACTTAGAAAAATATAACAAAAACTAACCCTTTTCTAAAATTAAAACATAACCACAATCAATACTAATATTATCTAATAACACCAAATATTTAAGTCAATACAAATAACACAATATTATGCATTAGTTTAAAGTCTTATACATTCTAACCATAAAACATTAACTACTTATAATCTTATAATGACTAATAATACAAAATATTAAGGTTTACAATACTTAAATTTCACATAAGAATAACTATCATCCATCACTAATAATATAAAGAGAAAAGGACAAATAGGTCCCTGACCTTTTGCCCCGCGGACATTTTCGTCCCTGAGCATTTGAAAATACTTTTAAATCCCTGACCTTTACAAATCTTGGACGGATGAGTCCCTCCGTCAAATTGCCTCTGCCAGACTCGCCGGAGAAGTCTGATGTGGCTCTCGTGCGGATGACGTGGCATGACTGGTTGACACCTGGACTGCTGACTGGAAAGCTACATTATAAAATTGGACAAATAAGTCCCTGCACCACTAAACTACGTCGTTTTGATTTCATCCCTAATCCTTAAATTGATTGCGTTCTTTCTGGAGGCCAGTGTGAGGAGCTCAACCTGCATCAACCATGGCTGCTAATGGAGCATCAGCAATGTCGAGAAGAAGCCGCAGAGGAGTAAGAGAAGAAAATTCTGCTTCAAGCTCAGACCCTTGTGTTGTGCACGACGGAGACCTGAAGGACGATGTCGCCCCGAGATGCTTTTGTGGAGTTTATGCGATAATGTATATGTCGAAGACGATTAGCAACCCAAACAGAGTCTTTTTGGGTTGCCCATTCTATAAGGTAAGATAAAAAAACCTGGGAATTTTGTTCTGTTTGAATGGTTTGATATAGTACATTATTTTGGGAATTTTGACAGGAAAACCAACTGCATTGCAAGTTTTTTCTTTGGGTCGATGAGCATCTTGTTAGAATTGGAAGCAGTGGTTGCATCTTTGATAAAAGACCTCTGATTGAGAAAGAGGCAGAAGTTGTTGAAGAGGAAGAGGGATTTCGTCATAGGATGGCTGTACTGGAGGAGAAGGTTACTGTGTTAGAGAAGAAAAAAAATTCGTTAGCTTGTTGTGTTGTTATAATTGTATGTGCAGTTGTGGCTGCTTTTTATGTATTTAGTGACTGAGCAATGAATTTTAGAAAGTAGAGTAGGAAAATGTGTTGATCCTGGTTTTTGTTGTGTATTGAAACATGCTGTTTAGGCAATTTATGTATCATATTATCTATCTAAATGCAATTAAAGTTATGATATTCGTAGGTTGTTGAAAATATGTTGTCAATATCCAAAGAAGCATTAAATGATTGAGGAAAGTAGGCATGAAAGTTGTATACATGAAAGTTATGTAAACATCTTTGCGACAGTTAAATTTTTTAAAAGCTGCCCAAAAAGAGCAAATCTGTTCAAGTGTATAGTATTATGAAGCTTAACATCACAAAAGTAAGCCTCAAACACCTAACAAGTTTGCAACAGTTTATAAAATCCTAAGAGCTTCTCCAAAAAAAAAAAACCAATTCTCCCAAAAAAACATTGTTCTCACAGTCAAGTTTCCTAAATGCTATTACAAGGCATAGTGAGATGTCCAAGGTGTCATATTTCTTCATGTCTTTGGATTGATGGATGGTGGATTAGGAATGAATTTGAACAGTCTTGTTGTTGCTGTGCTTGCTGCTGCCAATGTCTCCTTGGAAGCTGCTGTACTCGGTCCTGGCCTGACTTGAGATGGTTGTGGGCCATGTGGAGCACCTTGTGGTTGAAGCTGTGGTGGTGCAGGCTGACTTGGAGGTGGGAGTGAACTGGGGCAAAGTGGGGTAGGTGGCCTGAATATCTTCTGTTTGGGTCTGATTTTTGAAGTTTTTGGTTGAACTGTTTGGTGAGCTGTGGATGGAACTTGAAGTGGAGGCCTAAATGGTGTACCTCTGGTTGTGAGTTGGTCTGCCACGGGAACTGGTGTTACAGGGTTTGGTGTTGCTGCCACAGCACTTGGAACCTGTTTGTGATACATAAGACGGTATTCATGAGACTTAGGATAAATAACAGTTTAAAGGGTCAACATTTCACAATAATATATAAAACTTACATCTGGAGCCTGGCTAGATGCAGCCTGGCTAGATGCAGCCTGGCTAGAAACAGCCTGGCTAGATGGATCACTTTGGGTGTTAAGAGCATCCTGTCCAATTAAGTTGACCAATGTTGATCATTACTATATAAATCCTCAAATATTGAACTAAACATATATATACACCAAATATCCAGATTACTAAGAATAAATAAAATACTAACATCATCTTTTGGTGCTGACTGTGATAGTGGAAGGACAACTAGTGACTGACTTGTCCCACCTTTCTTGGACTTCTTGGTCTTAGGTTTCCAGTTGGGGTTAGATGGAGCACCCTTGCATGTCTTGTAATTATGTCCCTCTGAGCCACATTTACTGCAAGTTACCTTAAAGGATCTCTTCAGCTTGGCACCTTGCTGCATCATTGGTTCAGCCGGATCCTTTTGTCTGTTGTGTACCTTTGGTCTGCCTATTGGTCTCTTTATGATGGGAGGATCTGGTCTTGAATACTCACTCCGTGTCCAAAATTCCTGACTAGGCACCGGTTGAATAGAATATGAATATGTCTTATGGATTGACTCCATGCATAACCATGGATGAACATATTCTTCTGGTTGATCATGTCTTTTCCTGATTGCTGCTACTGCATGGATACAGGGCATGCCTAAAACAGACCAATATCATGCACTAGTTAGCAATAAACCAGATAATTTAGAACAGTAAACCATATAATTCAGAACAGATTTAACATATAATTAGAACTAACCAGTCAGCTGCCACTTGTTGCATGAGCAAGTTTGCTTGATGAGATCCACATCTACCTTTGTATTCTTACGACTCACTTCAAATCTCTTACGTTCCTCGTCACCTGTCCACTCTGCAAGCCACTTGTTGCTGGGCCTTATAAGACGATCCAGCCTTTTCTGCTGAACAGGTGCGAGCTTTCCAGAATAATTTTCTAGTAACTGCTTATGTTTGACCATCCTCCTCATCAGATAGCACCTAATTTCTTCACACATTGTGAGAATAGGCTTGATTCTATAGTTTACTATCTTCGCGTTGAACACCTCACACATGTTATTTGTGAGGTTGTCCACTTTTGGTCCATGTGAGAAATAGGCCTTCACCCAAGTTGCTGGCTCAAATTTCGATAGATACTCTCATGCACCCTGGTTAATTCGCTTGAGTTTTTCCATTTGCTCCTTAAATTCTGGTATGGTGGTGCATTTAGCACAATCCCAAACCACCTCCCGAATATAGAGGTCCTTAAAACGGTTGATAAAATTTTTCCAAATGTGCATCACACAGTTTCGGTGATGGGCATTTGGCATAACTGACTTCAATGCAGGTAACAATCCCTACATAGCAGTTGCACAATCATATCAAGTAACACAACAGTTATGATACATTTGCTACCCAATAACATAATATTAAAAATTGAATTTTTATGAAACCTAATTATTATTTAGATAGTTTTTAATTATAATATATAATTAATTAAAAATTTTCATAAATATCTAAAATAATCGATACAATTTTATTTGATACGAGTTCAGAGAGTTTGTAAAAGAAAGGAATATATTAATAAAGATTACATGGATTGAATTATTGTAGAAGTTACATGATTAGAAGTACATGCTGCTATATATATATATATAGTATGTGCAGCAGAGTTATAATGGAAACTAACTAATTAACTTGCTTTGATTATAACATTAACTAATTAACTTGCTTTGATTATATCATCAAGAAGTCAACATATATAGCATATCACGATTGGTAACTAACTAATTAACTTGCTTTGATTATAACATTAACTCTTATCTTAATAATCTTCATTATGAGTATAACAAGTTATGCAGCAGTAGTAGTACATTCATAATAAGTACATTCTTACAAGTTATAACAAGTTATGCAGCAGCAACTTCCTATGATTATAATTTTAACTTATATTTCTATAGCAGTAACTTCCTATGATTATAATTTTAACTTATATCTCTATAAATTTTTATACTTATGCAGCAGTAACTTCCTTTGATTATAACTTTAACTCATATCTCTATAAATATTGAATACTTATGCAGCAGTAGTACATACATAGCAAGTAAAACAGCACTAATTCATATCAAGTTATGCAGCAGTAACTTTCTTTAATTATAACTTTAACTGATATCTCATTAAATTTTTATACTTATGCAGCAGTAGTACATACATAGCAAGTAAAACAGCACTAATTCATATCAAGTTATGCAGCAGTAACTTTCTTTAATTATAACTTTAACTGATATCTCATTAAATTTTTATACTTATGCAGCAGTAGTACATACATAGCAAGTAAAACAGCACTAATTCATATCAAGTTATGCAGCAGTAACTTTCTTTAATTATAACTTTAACTGATATCTCTATAATTTTTTTTACTTATGCAGCAGTAGTACATACATAGCAAGTAAAACAGCACTAATTCATATCAAGTTATGCAGCAGTAACTTTCTTTAATTATAACTTTAACTGATATCTCTATAATTTTTTTTACTTATGCAGCAGTAGTACATACATAGCAAGTAAAACAGCACTAATTTATATCAAGTTATGCAGTAGTTGTACATTCATACTAAGCTAAACAGCACTAATTATATTAAGTAAAGCAGTAGTTGTATACAGCTACTAAGAAATAACCTAGTATTCAATAACACTCATCATTAAAGAATTACATAACACTATGGCAATACATAAAGTAATTAAAGTTTACCTTTTGTTGGTCGGACATAAAGTTCCAACCATGAGTCTGCACATCCCCCAAATCCTCTTGGAGCAGAGTCAAAAACCACTTCCAGGACTCCTTAGTTTCAGACCTAGCTACTCCGTAGGCAACCACGTAAAATTGGTTATTTGCATCCTGAGCCACTGCTGTGAGGAGTTGTCCACCGTAATAAGTCTTCAGAAAACAGCCATCAAGATGTATCAATGGCCTACACCCACTCTTGAACCCCTGTTTGCATGCTTCTAAGCATATATAAAGCTTATCAAAAATAGGGGGGATTGAGGTATAGGAGTGACACACAACTCTGCCCTAGACCCTGGATTGCTTCTTAATATCTCAAACAAGTAATCTCTAACATTACTATACTGCTCCCTCTCATTACCCATGATTCTCTCTCTTGCCTCTCTAACTGCTCTGTAAACCATTTTTGGATGTGCAGTGAGTGAGAATTCTTCTCTGAGAAAGTCAATAGCCTCACTTGTCCTCATATGAGGCTGTGTACTCATTCTCTTCTCAACCTTCAAGCTAATCCAATGTTGATCAGCCGCATTACTTCCCATGTCCCTTGCACATGTATGGTCATTTTTGTAAGTCTTCACCTGGTAGCATTGCAGAGATTTATTGTATGATAAATGAACCAGCCACGGACACTCATCATCCATGCATCCCACCCTCACTCTCTCTTTGTCATTCTTAATCCACCTAAGCTCCCTACCCTCAGCAATGAATGAGTCTTTTACAACTTCCTTAAATCGCTCTATGGTGGCAAACCTAGTCCCTAACTCAAATCTCCCCTCTCCATGCTCATAATCATCATCAAACTCAGGGAATTTATGCTTGTTAGATTCATCATCTGATGAAATAGGTGTATGTAAATTCTCAGATTCATAATCATATACCGGGTCATCATCATCATCTTGGATCAGGCTCACATAGAACCTAACATGTTGGTCCCTGTTTGGTTCTGGGCCTCTGTTGGGCTGCACATTAGGATCAGACCCAACATTATTTCTGGTCTGCTGCTCATTGGGTCCACTACTTTGTCCCATCTTCTTCCACGTCTTCCTGTTTCTTTTAGCACTTGTCTTATTTGCAGTTGTCTTCTTTGGAGACACAAATTTTTTCTTTCCCTTCATTACTCTCTGCCTTTTGCTACCTTTCTCATCAGCACTGGTATCATCATCATCACTATTACTTTCAAATCCGGGAGGTGGAGGTTTGTAGGGCTCATCCTCCGTACTCTCGTACCCATCATCAGATGACGAACTCTGATCATCCACCAAAATCTCTCCATCATCAGGACTGTTAGTTTGCTTTCCAGCATCCTCCACAATCTCAGGTTCATCAACAGGGTGGTCAAAGTATAGGTAAAATTCATCCGTCTCTGTATTCTTCATTTTGTTCTCTCGCATTGCGTTAATCCCTGCATCTCCTGTCAAAATATGCAGCCCAGACTCAATATCAGGACTCCTTGGATCATACCAATAAACTGTCTTGTATGATTGGTACCCCAACCCCTTGAACAATATGATCAAGTCTCCGAAATTAACGAAGTCCAGGTCCATTTCTGGAAACTTCTCCACCTTCCCATTTTTGTAAACCAGAGAGCCATTACTTTCTCTCACAAAATTACCTCCATGGTGGAATACAGGCACCACAAACACATCAACCATCTGAAAAAAAGAAAAACAAAAAATTGTAAACAATGATCAAGAATTACTCTTTTCACATATTAACAAGCAATGGCCTTCAACATACAGAAACGAAAAATCACCGCAGAAGCTTTCTTTGCCCTAACAGTAATTCAATTTCAATCGAAAAACCCCAATACTTTTTTGACAACTTCTATCAACATGCACGATCAGTCCTTTCACAACAGAGTTCATACTTGCATAAGTATTTAACATCACAATCCACTAACTAAGCAACACAACAAACTTCTTACCTTCGGTGACGAAGACAGCAACTCAGACAACAATGGAGGCCTCTTCGACGGTCACTGCACACGGCAAATGTCTCAGCCTGGGTAGTGATCTTTTTGGAGGGAGAAATAGAGTATGATGATCGTTGGTATCCTTAGGGTTTTATGTAATTCAGAAAGGGTGGTATGGGTGTAATGGGTATTGTAAGGGACTTTGTAAGGGATGAAATCAAAACGACGTAGTTTAGTGGTGCAGGGACTTATTTGTCCAATTTTATAATGTAGCTTTCCAGTCAGCAGTCCAGGTGTCAACCAGTCATGCCACGTCATCCGCACGAGAGCCACATCAGACTTCTCCGGCGAGTCTGGCAGAGGCAATTTGACGGAGGGACTCATCCGTCCAAGATTTGTGAAGGTCAGGGATTTAAAAGTATTTTCAAATGCTCAGGGACGAAAATGTCCGCGGGGCCAAAGGTCAGGGACCTATTTGTCCTTTTCTCTAATATAAAATATTAATTGTGTATGATAATTGGGCCATCAAACTAAGTTCGGTGACCTGAGATATGACCTAGTCCCAATTTTACTCACTTCGGAGATTTCATTTTTTCTCTTGGGTCAATTCCGAATCACTTCGGATCCAAATTTTTATGATCCAAAATCTTTCGAATTCGAATTGGACCGGACCATACACAGTCCTAATCGACCCCTTTATTATCCATTGAGATTTTTATATTTAGTTATTTACAATGCAATGCTGGCAGCATCCACAATGATGGTGGTGGTTGGTAGTTGAAAAAACAAAGCAAGAAAATAAAAATAACGGAAGTTTTTAATGGTGATGATAATGATGGGGTTGAGTGAAACTGAAAAATGATAGAGATGATGGTGAAGAGGCAAAGTTAAAAATGAAACAGAAAAAAAACAGCTAATTTTTTGTGTTAAAAAAATAAAAAAAAAATAAAATTAAAATGAAGTAAAACAGTAAGCATAAAACAGATGGATTTTTTAAATAAATGAATAAAATTTTATATTTCTTATTTTATAGCAAAATACAAATATTTATTAATTTAGAGTAATACTCCAAATAGATTCTCAAGAAATTTATCATTCGACAGTTTTGTCCCCCACAAAATTTAACTAAGATTTCGCCTCTGAGGTTCTCAGATATCCACCAGATACGTCCCCAAAACTGTTTGATCCGGTTAACGTGGTTACGTGTTAGGTTAACTGCGACATGTTACTTCCAGGACATTTTGGTCCCCATTTACGCTGGACAAAACGACGTCGTATTGGAACCAGGGCCAAAACAACGTTGTTTCGCGGAGGACAAATTCGTCCCCACTTGGACAGATAATGCAAACAGCGACGTTTTCATGTGGGGGACCTATTTGCCTTATAATAGTATCTTAGGGGACCTATTTGACCTATAATTCGTGATGTTACACTCAAATACTTTTATTGTCTCTGTTTGTTAATATTGGAAACACAAGCTGATGTATTTGAACTGGTAGCATGCAAGAGCCTAATCCTCCCTCTCAATATATTCAAGTTGACAATTCTCCCTCAGATGTGACAAGAAATGTCTCAAGCAACCCAAAAGTATGCCCCTTATAAGTGGCTTAATGTAAGCAGTTGAACTATGTGTGAAACATGGTGATAACAATACTGTTTATTCCAAACTCAGCTTTCTTTTAGACGTCTAAAGGAGACAGTAATTAGGACAAAAAATTCGAGGAGTGTTAGTGCTGAGACAATGGCAGTTGCAACCAGTGGCACACTATCTAAGTTGTTCAAATTCATTCCAACACCAGGGTTGAACCAGTCTTTCAAGAAATGATGCTTCTAAGAATTAGTGTGAAAGTTGTTGTTTTAGTTATGTTACCACATTTTGTTATGTTGGAGGAAGAAGACTTTATGTTGTTTAGAATGGTTTCGTTTAGTTTATGTTGAAGAAAATAAACCTTCTTTTGACTTGATTTGGTTTGTGTTGCTATTGAAGCCAACTATTTGTGTGGTTAACATGTTTGGGTTCTCAGGTTTATGTTACCATTTTGATAAATGAACAGTCAATGTGTTTTTAAGGTTTGCGTTGAAGTAAATATAGTTTCTTTTAACATGACGAATTATAGGTCAAATAGGTCCCCTAAGATACTATTATAAGTCAAATAGGTCCCCCACATGAAAACGGCACCGTTTACATTCTCTGTTCAAGTGGGGGCGAATTTGTCCTCCCTGAAACGAAGTCGTTTTGCCTCTGGTTCCAATAAGACGTCATTTTGTCCAGCGTGGATGGAGACCAAAATGTCCTGGAGGTGACATGTCGCAATTAACCTGATACGTCACCACGTTAACCGGATCAAACGGTTTTGGGGATGTATCTGGTGGATATCTGAGAACCTCATGATTGAAATTTTAGTTAAATTTTGTGGGAGACAAAACTGTCGGATAATAATTTTTTTGGGGATCTATTTAAAGTATTACTCATTAATTTATATGGTATCATATAACTTTACAATCAATATCTGTGAAATAGCGAAAGAAAATTATTTTGTACAAATTCATAGGTAATATCAACGAAATTGTAACAGCAGAAAATAGATTAGGGTATTAAACTTTAAAATATAAATATCAATAAAAAATATTTTTACTTAAATTTAAATAAAATATTAAAAAATAAAAATAAAAAAATAAAAATTAAATTTTGTGTTTAAATTTAAATTCTAAAAATTTATGGTTTTGCAAACTTATGAATAAAAAAAATAAATAAATAATTTTCTAAAATTTATTACAAATTATTATTTGATTTATTAACATTTAAAAAATTATTATCAAAACTTTTAACATTAAAAAAATTTATATAAAATATAATTCTCTAAAATGACGGCATAGGAATCTAAATTTGAATTTTTTAAATAATAAGTAACGTCATCAAAATATTTGTTCTATACTTAATTTAAAAAATTAAATCATAATTTAATTAATATAATATTTTAATTAATTTTAAATTATATTTTGTATAGATATAGTTGGTTTTTTTATATATTTCTAATTTTGAAAAAAAAAATCCAAAATCATTTAAACTTTCAGGATATAAAATATACATTAAATAAAAAATAGAACAAGTCCCTCATCCTAAGCTACAATGCATGGTTAATTACTTTAATTAGCTGGTCCCTTAAAGTGAATTATTTTTTTATTTATTAACACTTTGATAGGGATTCTCACACGGTACACAGACAAGACAAGATAAATTATTCTAAGAAATGGTTTATTTCATTTTAGACATGTGCCGAAAACTTAAGCTTTTTTTTTTAATTTATATTTTGCAATCTAATAATTGATAATATTTCCTAAAAATTTAAAGACGCTACTTATCTTTTAAATTTTTAGTATTTAGTCAAATTTTTTATTTAAATAATATTATTTAATTAATTTAATTATCTATTTTTATAAAAAAATATTTATTTTTTATAAAGAACTACTTATTTTTTAGTTTTTCTCTTCTAAAAATTGAATGATGGATAATTTTTAAAAAATACTTACTTACAGTAAATTATTAACACAAGATATTTGCTCGTTAAAATTTTTCAAATGGAAACTTTTAATTGAAAGTTAAAAGCTTTTAACTTTAGAATTCCTTCTTTTTTCGAATGTAATAAAATTTTTTTGAAGGAAATTACATGTAAAACCTTTTGCTTTGTCTTTTTCTAGTGTTCTGGGTCGGATTGCTTGTAACTTTGTAAGAGGTGGAAAACACTACCTATGGCTATTGGCTAATGTTCCGAATCTATATTGAATATGAATACTGATGAGGTGGTACAATTAGTTAAGGGTAGTGGGCCTTTGCCTATGGTCTATAGTCTATTGCATTACCGGTCCCAAAAAGCCCACTAGTGTAGCCCATCTAACCTCCTTGAAAGCAGTTAGAGAAGTTGATGTTAAACACGAAACCGTGTCTTCTGACCCAAAAAAAGAAATACATGTCCAACAAGAAAACACTAAAGCAAGAAAAAAGAAAAAGGAAAGAAATGAATCCTAAAAACTTATACCGAAAAAAAAAAAAAAGAGACAATGATATTTTGGGCGACAGGTTTTGTTCTCGCAATTTTAGGTAGACACACACATGATATTGAGGTAGAGATAAAAAGATTTAAAATTGTGTTTGATAAATATTATTTTTAAAAATATTAAATTAGTATATTTTATATTTATTTTAACTAAAAAATACAGAAATACTTACAAGAGATACTAATAAAAAGTAAAATTTATTTTTTATTTTTTTATTATTTTTGTTAATTTTTTATAATTATATTTTTTATTATTATATTTTTTTAAATTTTTTAAATAAAAAAAGAGAATAAATTAAACTTTTATAATTTATTTTAGTTTATCATCAAACAAAATACAAAAATATTAATTTTTATGTTTCTGTCTTTTGTATTTTATGTATTTTATTTTATCCTATTCATATAACCAAAAATACTAATTTATTACACCTTCATGTCTATCCTTATCTTCAGCAAGAACTCATACAATAAGTTCAACTGCTTGCTGGATTTATAACTCTAAGTTGAACAAATGAAGAGTTATTCATATTATTCTATAATTTCTCTTGGACATGATACTTTTATCAAACAGTTTTTCCAAGTTGGTGAAGATGTAGTTAATGTCATTAGAAAGTTGTGTCAGATAAGACAACTATTTCATTTCTATCAACTTCACTTAATGGTGGTGAGTTTCTTTCTTTTTCTATTTTTTTTTTTTAAATATAGGCATACGATGAATTTAAAGTTGTGTTCATGAGATGTTCACATAACTGCATTATTGTGCATTCTCACAAAAGGTATAGAAAATAAAAAGAAAACAAAGTTTGCAGAATTGTCAATTATATACAATTATATACAATTAACATTTATATAAAAATTATAATATATACAATTAACATTTATATAAAAATTATAATAATAATAATTTTCAATTATAAATATTTAAAATATATACTATTTAGTCTATTTAAACATATTAACTAACATTACTCTTACTATTATACTCCATCTCATATATCTTTTTAAATGAATTGTCAACAATATCTTCAGCTATATTCAAATTTAGCATAATAACATCTACTTATCATATGAACATTTTAATATAAAATGATTAACAAAATTTATTTGTAATTTTATGCTATATTTTTTTTTTTTGTATTTTCATTCTCAATTTTTTTTATTATCTTCAAATACAACCACTAAAAAAAGCTCAAAATCTAAGCCATGGATCACAATCTTTTTAATACAACACTTTTAAATTTATATAATAGATATATAGTATAATTAATTTAGCTTTCCACAATAGGCGAGTTTTAATCTAGTTTTTCTAATTTAAAAATGTAGAAAACAGGCAAATCAAAAGCTCCAAGCAAACTATTAGACTAAGACCAAGACATTATCAATGTACAAATTATTAAAATAAGACAACTAGCATGCATTATTGTTATTGAAACCTCATAATATGTTACCATGATATACATACAAAAAATGTGTTGCCAAATGTCAATTAAGTTCTCCACTGCTATGAATTTTCTAAGTTATCTAGGAGACAGATAACGATGTCATTATGAAATTTGGATATCTCTGACTTCACGTGTCCCCCAATCACATGGAACTTTGTTGCATTCATCAAAAATATATATCCTGGGATTTGATGTGTTCCCAAAATCAGTGTGAGACAGCTAGAAGCTCAAAGTTACTGATGCTGTTACAGTGCAAGGATAAAAACTAAAAAGACTAACCATTAAATAAAGATCACATTAAAATTCAATAATGAATAGTATTTCACAATATACAAAAATAGTGAAGAAGAGACAATATGGTACCTTGAAATTGATTAGCCAACTCCTAAAATAAATAAAGTTTGAACAGTCATACACAGAAAGAAATGATAGCATATATCTTTTTTCTTTTGTATACTCATATATATATCCATCAAAACTCATAGGATCCTTACACAAGAAAAAAACAGAGGAGAAAAAAATGTCTGAGAATGCAACTCATCATGTGGTGATGCTTCCATGGTCTGCATTTGGCCATTTGATTCCGTTTTTCCAACTCTCCATAGACATAGCCAAATCAGGTATTCATGTCTCCTTCATTTCAACACCAAAAAATATTCAAAGGCTTCCAAAACCACCTTCAGATTTATCTCATATTTTACATTTGGTGGAAATTCCATTTCCATCACCATTAGACTCATCACATCTCTCTGGTGGTGAGGCTACTGTGGACATTCCATTTGACAAAATTCAGTACCTCAAGTTAGCATGGGATCAAATGCAAAATCCAGTGAAGGAATTTGTGTCTAAGTTGCAACCAAATTGGATCATTTGTGACTTCCATGCACACTGGGCTGTAGAGATTGCTCAAGAGCTTCATGTGAAACTCATGTACTACTCTGTTTACTCTGCTTCCACTATTGTGTTCTTTGGACCACCCGGTCGAATGAGAGCACCAACCTCGCCAGAAGTCCTAACATCACCAAGAGAATGGGTGAATTTTCCGTCTTCAGTGGCTTTTCAACGAAACGAGGCCATTGCGTTCTATCAAAGTGCATACATAGAAAATGTGACCGGGTTAAGAGACATTGATAGGCTTGCCAATGTAATAGACGGCGCAAACGCTGTATCATTTCGCAACTGCTATGAGATGGAAGGTGAGTATTTGAATCTATATCAAGAACTTATTGAGAAGCCAGTGATTCCTGTAGGTTTGCTTCCTCCGGAGATGCCAGAGAAAAGACTTGTTGATGAGTCTTGGAGTAAGACTTTCGAGTGGCTTGATGCGCAAGCAACAAAGTCGGTAGTCTTTGTTGGGTTTGGTAGTGAGTGTAAGTTGAGCAAAGAGCAAGTTTTTGAGATAGCTTATGGATTAGAGCTTTCTGAATTACCATTTTTGTGGACATTGAGAAAACCAAGTTGGGCAATTCATGATCATGATTCTCTGCCTCTTGGATTTTGTGAAAGAACATCAAAGAGAGGAAAAGTTTGTTTTGGATGGGCACCACAAAAGGAAATTTTGTCACATAAATCTATTGGGGGGTCTTTGTTTCATTCTGGCTGGGGATCTATAATTGAGACTTTGATGTTTGGCCACACTCTTGTAGTGTTGCCATTTGTTGTTGATCAACCTCTTAATGCAAAGGCTTTGCTTGATAAGGGTCTTGCCATTGAAGTGAAGAGAAATAATGAAGATGGTTCATTTAGTAGAGATGACATAGCCAAATGCCTCAGAGAAGCTATGGTATTGGAGGAAGGAGAGATGCTTAGAATCAAGACAAGAGAAATTGCTAAAGTTGTAGGCGATTTGAAGCTTCACCATGATTACATGAAAGCATTTGTCAAGTTTCTTAGGACTTGATGAATCTGAGAATAGACCTTGTTATTAGTCCAAATGTTTCTTATATTGAGTGATTAATGAATATAATCTTAGGTTGTGTTTGATTAGTGTCTTAAGACAGATGCAGATATATTGAGACAATAGAGTCAGAAAAGATAGTTATCGAACAAACTCTTAATGTTATGGATGTATTTAAATGTGACTTAAGCAGTAGATCAACTATGTAATAAATTACCTTCTGCTGTTGATTTTGTTGTATGGTTTGAGAAATAAATTCGGTAATATTGTTAATGATTAAAAGGGCTATAAATTACGTTTAAGCAAAGCAAGTCTAGAATTACTTCCAACATGCAACAGATCAACTTGGAGGAAGTTTGGATGGTTAAAAACTTGATATTGAAAAATCGTTTTCTTAATATTGAAATGGTAATTAATGCATCAGAAAATATTTTTGATAGTTCACAAAAAAAAAAAAAAAAAAAAGAAGTTTCAGATTCTTTCTCATAAATTCTAAGTAGTAGGTTAGGTCAGTTACTGTGGCAAAATGTCGTTTATTAATACCTTTTGCCAATGAGGCAATGACCATATGAAACTTGTTTGACAAATTATGAGTGTATGGTAGATAAAACAAAAATGGTAGATGCATGTAAATGTAATTACCATTGAGTGACAAACAGCTCATGTAATTTCCACAAAGACTATATTTCCATTGGTCCTACAAAAGTTTGAACTTTCCACACCTTGCAATCTCATTGCATCTTTCAAAAAGTACCAATATGACTAAACATTTAATTTAAAGCCAGAAAGACACCCCACAAAATTTATTTTTTTTTGGAAGAGGAGTTAACAAAAAATAAAAAAACAAAGAAAAGTTAGTGCAAGACAGCTAGGCACACCACTGCTTAGAATTATTTTATCTCGGAGATTGATACCATGTCTTGTTGCTAACTTGTAATTTCAAAGCACTGTTCTTTCCTTCTATTTCTGAAAATTTGATCACTTTACTATTGTTCGAGATCATGGCTGGAGTTGTTGTTGGTGGAGCTTTTCTGTCTGGCTTCATTAATGTTGTCTTGGACAGGCTCATTTCTGCTGATGCTATCAACTTGGTTGTGGGCAAGAAGCTTAGCTCTGACTTGGTTGAGAGGCTGAAGAATGCTCTGACAGATGCTGGAGCTCTTGTTGATGATGCAGAGCTCAAGCAACTGGATAACCATGATGTGAAGGAGTGGCTCAACTGTCTCCGAGATGCTCTTTACACTGCTGATGACTTGCTGGACCGCATCTGCACCAAAGCTGCAACTCAAAAGGTCACTCTCTTGGGTAGAATCTTCAATTCTGAAGATAGGCAAATGGTGAATGAGATAGAAAGGGTGGTTAGAAGGATAGAAGATCTTGAGAACCGCAAAGGAAAGCTTGGGCTTGAAAAGATTTCCACTGCTAGCTTCTCCTGGAAAACTCCATCCACTTCTCTTGTAAAAGGGAATGTGTGTGGCAGGGAGGATGACAAGAAGGCCTTAATCAAGATGCTGAATGACAACAATGAGCATCACCTCTCTGTCATCTCTATTGTTGGCATGGGTGGTGTTGGTAAAACTACTTTGGCTCAATGGATGTACAATAATGCAGAGTTGATGGAGGGATTTGATCAGAAAGCATGGGTTTGTGTTTCGGAAAACTTCAATATTGTTGAGACTACAAGGAATATAGTAAAGGAGATCTCTACAATTACTCAGGATCTTGATAGCTTCAATTCAATTCAAGATGCTTTGAAGAAAGAATTGTCCAAAAAGAAGTTCTTTATTGTTTTGGATGATGTTTGGAGTAATGATCATCATCAATGGAAGGATTTTCTAGCCCCTTTTCAATGCGGGGATAAGGGAAGTACTATTCTTCTGACTACTCGCAAGGAAGATGTTGGTTCAGTTGTTCAAACAAATTGTCAGCCTCACTATCTCATTCCATTATCAGAAGACTATTGTTGGTCAGTGTTTGCAGCCAATGCTTCTTTTCCAGAATCAAATGGGAGCCCAATACTTGAAGGAATAGGCAAAAAGATTGCCAAGAAGTGCGATGGTTTGCCATTAGCAGCAGAAACACTTGGTTGCTTGTGCAGAAGGCATGATGCTAAGGAATGGGAAAAAATCTTAAGCAGTGATATTTGGGGATTTTCTACAAATGAGAGTAAGATTGTTCCAGCATTGTTAATTAGTTACTTTCACCTTCCTGCACATTTGAAGCGTTGTTTTGTTTATTGTGCACTGTTTCCGAAAGATTATCACTTTAAGAAAGATGAACTAATTTTGTTGTGGATGGCCGAAGATCTTTTAAGACTACCAAAGAGAGGAGAGAACTTGGAAGAGGTTGGTTGCAAGTGTTTTGAAGAATTAGCTTCAAGGTTATTTTTTAAACAAGAATGGGGTTGGCATAAGATGCATGATCTCTTGCATGACTTGGCAATATTCCTTGCTGGAGACTTCTATTGTAGAATAGAAGAGCGTAGTGAACAAGAAAAGAAGAAGGTTCTCACTCGTCATTTGTCACATTTGCCATATGGAAGCTTAGATCATCCAATCTCAAAAGTCTTTAAGTCCGATATGAAACCAGAATCTTTGAGGACATCGTTGTATATCGATGATTTGTTCAGCATGGCATCTAAGTTTATATGCTTGAGAGTTTTGTCCTTTCGTAAACTTGATGTATTACCTGATTCAATAGGTGAATCAATTCATCTACGGTATTTGAATCTCTCTTTCACTGACATTAACAGGTTGCCAGAATCATTGTGCAACTTGTATAATCTACAAACATTAATATTGTACGGATGTACTAAGTTGACCATGTTGCCCATTAACATGCACAATCTTGTGAATTTACGGCATCTGGATCTCAGGGAAACTTCTTTGGGAGAAATGCCTGGAGGAATAAGCAAATTGAAACACTTGCGTGTTTTATATTTCTTTATTGTGGGAAATCATAAATATAATGGAATCCAGGAATTAGGAGGGCTGTCAAATCTTCAAGGTTCATTTGTGATTAGGAAGTTGGAGAATATTGTGGACGTGAAAGAAGCAGAGAATGCAAGGATGACAAACAAGAATCTCATGAACGAATTATACTTGGAGTGGTCTTCAGGTGATGATATGGTTCCGAACACAAGTGCCGAAAGAGATATACTTGACAACTTGCAACCTCACAACAATTTGGAAAAGTTGACCATCAAGGGATATAAGAGTACAATATTTCCAGATTGGTTGGGGCACTGTTCATACAACAATATGACAAGTGTATCTCTCAAGTCTTGCAACAATTGCTGCATGCTGCCTTCACTTGGACAGTTGCCATCTCTTAAGGCCCTGCGCATTAAAGGTTTTGGTCAGCTGAAGTGTGTTGGCATGGAGTTTTACAAGGCTATTGGTGACCCTTCTTTGCAAATTGCTCCTCCTTTTCCCTTGTTGGAGAGTTTGAAATTTGATAAAATGGCATGTTGGGAGGAGTGGCACTTACCTGACTCAAAAGCTTTTTGTCAGCTTAAGAGTCTTAAAATAAGAGATCGTCCAATGTTAAAGGGAGATATGCTTCATCAGGTATTCATGAGAATCGTTTCTTCTTCATCGGATGCTTTGAAAGTTCGCGAGTTAGTTATAATCGAATTTCGAGAAGGAGGGTTTTCAGGTATGTCACTTAATGGGGATACATTATCAATTAGCGGAAGTGAATGTGTGGTGGAGTCTGCATTTAACGAAATGATGAGCAATAAGCATCTACCCTCCCTCCAAGAAGTAGAAATCATCGGGTGTTGGTTTGCTGTGTCCTGGCCGAACAATTGTTTACTACCCAAATCTTTGCAAAAGCTCACAATCAGGGAGTGCAGCAAACTGGAATTCCCGCAGCAAAAGTATGATTTGGTAGAGCTACTATTACACAGCTGTGATTCACTGAGCTCCTTATCGTTGGATGTCTTTCCCAATCTCAAGAATCTCCGGATTGATAGGTGTGAGAATCTGGAATCAGTGTCAATGTCAGAGGCACCACACGCTGCTCTTCAACGTCTCATAATCTGGGGGTGCGAGAAATTAGTGTCATTAGCAGGAGGAGGACTGGCTGCACCCAACTTGACTCATCTTCATGTCGCAAATTGTGAGAAGTTGGAGGCATTACCACGTGACATGAATAGTCTACTCCCAAGTCTGCAGTCTCTCGAGATATATGGTTGCCCAAACATTTGCAGGTTGCCAGAGGGTGGTTTGCCGCCTAACTTGAAATCACTTGAACTGCAAATTGGCGAAGAACAAATGAGAGATCTATCCTGGATGGCCAACTTGCACGCCCTCACTCATCTCAGATTTTATGGTTCTTACTGCGACAACTTAAAGTCATACCCAGAGGTGGGTTCGCTGCCTCACCTTCCCTCCCTTACCACTCTTGGGATATGGTGCTTCCATAATCTGGAGACATTGGAGTGCAACGAGCTTCTCCGCCTCACCTCCCTTCAACAACTACATATTTCATTCTGCAACAAGCTGAAGCATATGGAAGGAGAAAAGCTGCCTCCCTCTCTCTTGCTACTCAAAATTCAATACTGTCGTTTGCTGGGAAAACACTGCAAGAACAAGCATCAACTAATCTGGCCCAAAATTTCCCACATCCCCACCATTCAAGTCGAAAACTTTTCAGATAAAGCTTCTGCGTAGGTAATTTTCTAATCTCCCATGTTTGTCGTTTCCTTTTTCCTTAAAACATACCCACCATTCAAGTTGACGGCCGACGAATTTTCTGAACAGTGATTTATGAGCAAGTAATTATCTAACCTTCATGTTTGTCATGCTACCACATGTAAATTCACACATGCATAAATTTCCATTTCCTTCAAGTGAAAAATATTCTCTCATTCTTTAGCGAAAAGCTTCTGTTTTTTTTTTTTTGCTATCTTTCTCTATTCCTCTCTATAATTTTATTTTTGCTGTTTTGCATAGAGAAAAAAAATAAAATAACAGCTTGATTTGTTGAAAGAAAAGAGTTATAAAATGGTGTTCCTGTCTTTGCCAATTCTTTATGATCATTGTCAGTTGTTGTGCTGCAAGATTCATATAGGAATAAAAAAAGGAATCAGCATGCATGAGCTATATAAGCTTTCAAAATAGAAGGATCAAGTTATTGTTATGTAGTCGTTTTTTTTCCTTACCACAGATTGAATCCTTACATAAAATGAATAGTATTAGATGCCAATAATAACTATTTCTTCCTTTCTGGATTTGGATACGTCATCAGACAAATTCACAAGGTGATGAAAGTATGTAGCTAATGCAGACATGATTCAAGAATATGCTTTCCACATTTAAAGATGACAATCCTGTACCTGAAATAGTCATTAGAAGGTGAAGTTGTGGTGATGCCATCAGCAGCAATTTCATTCCTATCAACTTCACTCATTGATCTTTATCTTGGTATGTGCAGTTTGTACATATATTAACCTGCAGTGGGATTCAAATTATTCAAGAAAAAGCATTGTCATAGAATATTTGATCTTTTTGGACTGAATTGAAGAGGATAGCTACGAATATACAGGGTTATTGTTATGCAAAGTCAGTGTATTATGTGTATGGAAAAAATTTTCTTTTATAACTTGTAGTATTATAACCATCAATCACTTTAGTTTCTTTATAATTTCTCTAGGTATGCTTTGACTTCCTGTTTTTGGGTGTCATTTCTTTTCACTGCTAACTCTAAAATCAAACCAATAATCCAACATTGTGTTAATGAGGTTTTCACATAAGTGTGTCTGTGGTTATTGTGATGACATTCTGACAAACATTTAGTTTTGAAATGTATATATATAATTTGTGTTTTAGGAGATACTTTGAAGATCAATCAGCAATTATTGTCCTGAGAGCATTGCAGTTCTGGAATGGATCTTAAATTCCAGTTTCAGTCAAAACAACCAAAAGAAATGAAGAATCATTTTCCACCTTTACTTTGGTTTTTCCAAAGAAAAAATAAGATTGAAAGGTAATAGCACGAGGGGAGAAAAGATGATAAAGTTGCTATTAGCATGAAGGAGCATAACAGGTGAAGGAGTTGTGAATATCAATTCACATCAAATCATAGCTTTTCTTTTTCTTTTTAATTGTATATTTCTTTGTTGTTTTATCATTGATATCCAATGCATTAATACATGAGTTCAATTTCGAATTGAGGAGTGCTAGGGGGCAGCACTTTTGTTAAATTTTGGCCAGCATTTAACCATCAAAAGGAAATTGAATGATTCTACACCATTAGATGTAATTTCAGACCATTAAAAAATTATTGATGGCTAATTGATGGCTAAAAACCACGCAATCTGCTGGCCCCTAGACTTTCTCTTTGGAATTCTCTTACTAAGTCACGAGCGATCTTGGTAAAATAAATATTTGTTCATTATATTCCAAAGATGAACACTACAAATTTAAACATAAAAAATAAAGATCATACTAAAGATTCAATAATAATAAAATGAGTATTTGTGCACCATATCCCAAAATTACTGAAATAAAATAAAAAAGACGGCTGTTTCCAAAAGCACATATTCATGTATGTTAATACCAGATTAGTTATGTGGTAGGTAAGATTGTTTTTAGTGTGTATGTAAGATTGTTTTGGTGTGGATTTTGAGAGCGTTTTCTTCAAGCTAAGTAGATACTTACTTGGTGATGAATTTAGTTGTTAAGAGGTTGTTAGTTAATGATATCAGATAAGACAGTGTGACCAACGCAAGTTGGCACAGATGGATGAGGGTCTGTGTCCCTTAACCATCTCTCTCGAGTTTGATACTTACTGGAGGATGGGAATGGAGCTTGCTTGCTTGGGAGGGTCGCCCACTTTGCCTCTGCAGTATCCGCGGGATTAGTCATTGGACTTCCGGCCTCATGGATATCCTGATGCAAACCAAAAAAAAAAAAAGATAAGACAGTGTGTTTGAAGGTGTAAATTTAGAGTTTTATTTGAATGATGTTTTGTTTGTTTTTGAGATCTTGTTAGTATTGGATCTTTTTGTCTTTAGTAGTTTTTCTATTTCAGAGTTAAAGCATTTTTGAACTATTCGAGAAAAACAATTGAAGTGGTAGGTGAGTTTTGTTCCTTCTTTAATAGTCTTGACTTTCAGTCTTTAAGGTGGAAAAAGTTTGTAGAAAAAAGTAGTAGTGCCAAATTCATACTATAAGACAAAAACAAAGTTCCTTGAACTTTATTAATCAATTCATAACAATAAAGGTTGGATAGTCCTACACGGAAAGAATTGCTAGCATCTATTCTTAATATATAAAAGTAGATACATAAATTTATCCACATTATTTTTTTTAAGACATGTTTTTTTTTCTACTAATACCGTATCAGCAACATCGCTTACTTGACAAAATTTTAGAATCAACCACTCAATTTTTGCCAAATCGCCTATTATTTACAAATAAGCAAAAAAATTAAAATATACAAAAAAAAAAAAAAAAACACCGATAACTAGAAATTTACCTACAAAGACATTGAATGCATATCCCTATATTTATTATATCTTACCGTTATAAACAATACAATAAATTTATAACCCCCAATAATTAATTTCTATAAATAACTCATTAAATGTTATAAACATCCGTATTACAAATGTCATAATAATATTATTAATCATAATAAATTTTATATTATAAATATTCAAATTTCATAATATTTGACGTACTTATATAAGTCTCTTATCACTATTCCTTCAAATAACATCAAATTTAGTGCAAAAAAATTATTTTCAAACTACACAACATCTCAAACTTACTCAATGAAGCATTATTCTTTGGACAATATTACCAAAACAAACAATTGGTTTATCAAAGTTTGTGTGGTTTGTCTATAAAAAACATTAAGAACCACAAACGAAGAGGAGCCTCTTTGCTTAAAAATAATTATATTAGATGAAAATGAGACAACTACATTTGTGGCACATATAATCAAACACCACAATATCTAACAATAAAGTAACTCTATATACTTTTTATAATCTCATCTATTAAATTATTAGTTATTAACCCAATACTTATTTCAGATCAAAGTACTACAACAATTTCTGTACTATTTGATGGTGTAAACCCCGCTAAAATTAGTAAATAATTAGTCAATAAATTAATTTTAATAAAAGGAATTAGAAATGCAAATTTAATAGTAAAATAGGATAGAGCTAATTAAAATGAGAATTTTGACACTAATTTCAAAGGATTTGACCAAAGATTGAGCTGAACGGGCCGAATCGGACGAACAGGACCCAAATGGGCCCAAGGCCCAACTTAGCCCATTCACTTTTAATGAGCCAGCTTCCTTTTTCTCCTTCTTCATTAACGTTGCACAGCAAAGGAAGAAGGGGGAAGAAGCTTTCAACCCTAGCTTCCACTTCAATCCAACATATCTTCTTCATCCGAGCTCCGATCGCCGTACCGTTTGCGACTACGCATCCAGTGCGTCGAGCTATACACTTCTATCGAATCAATTTCATAGGTAAACCTCAATTTTACCTCAGTTTCTCTACCTTAATTATCAAAAATTGTGGGTGCCAAAGTTGAAGAATTTGTTGATTTTGGTTCTCTAGGTTTGAATTAGCTTGCGGAATTCGTTGAACTTGACTATCTTGATCTGTGGATATGGTGAGGTTTCTAAACCTAGCTAATTTTTGGTTCTCAATATGTAGAATTCTGAATTTTAAGTATGTAAGAATAATATATGGAAATAGGTGCATAAATAAACATATTGGAACTTGAATTGTGGACATTGGAGGCTTGGTGAAGAATCGGTGTCAAGGCTTGGTAATTTTAGAATTGTGGGGCTGTGTTTGGCTTTGGATAATACGTGAAAAAGCGACCAAGGTATGGTTTAGGTTTCGCGCATTTAACATGTAAGGTTCTGTGAAAACTTAGGTTAGAGCACTATAGGATAAGTTGAAATGGTTAAACGTGTTAAATGATTAGTTTTTGTGATGTTGATGAATGGATTGATGTTGGGCTTGTATTGAGTAATTGACAATGTGGGTTAAATATATATATATATATATATATGCTAGTATAATGATGATGGATAAAGGATTTATGATTATGATAATGTAATAATATGGTTGAGATTGAGTGGTGTTTATTTAGATTTGTTGGTATTGACATAATGAATGATGTTGTAATGATAGTGGAGAAATTTGATGATGATGATGATATGTGTATATACAGTAACATGTTGGTTTGTGGCTAAAATTTGTGAAGTTGGGTGAAATGTGGTGTTAATGAGCTAAGTTGTAAGAATTGTTGTGCTATGGTTAAAGACAAATTATATGGGTGGTTATGGTATGTTGAGTTGAGTGGAAATGAGTTTTGAAAGGAAAATGTGATTTTGGTAAAAATGGGGTTGTGTATAAGTTGGTAAAAAGTGGTTTTTGATGAACTTCGGTAGTCCATAACTTGCTGATGAGTCTATATTTTCCTGTATATTTTGGTTTGATTTGAATGGATTTCATCATATAAACCCACATTTATTCATCCAAATAGCATACTTTTGTGTTCTCTCCCTTAATTGTGCCTAAATGTGAAAACATGCTATTTTGTGCTTATTTTAATCACTTTTATCCCACTTTTATGCCATTCGATGCCATAACATATTTGTTGAGTGATTTAGGTCCTAGCGGCAAGTTTGGCAAGGCAAAAGTGGAAGGAAGCATGTACAAAGGGAGAAAACATGAAGAAAACAAAGGAGAAGCACACATTGGAGTGTGCGTGCGCACAACCACCTGTGCATATGCACAAAAGCCACAAAACCATGTGTGCATACGCACGACAATCTGTGCGTACGCACAAGAAGAAAATCAGCATGTGTGCGGATGCACACACCTGTGCGTCCGCACACATCCCAGCGCGTGACTCATTTATTGCAAATTGCTAGGGCAATTTTTGGGCCTCCAGGACCCAATTTTGGGACTTTCTGAAGCTGATTGAGTGCTATATAAAGGAAGGCCTTACTCCATGTGAAGGGGGGAGAAATTAGGGTTAGTTTAGCATTATGTAGGTTATTTTCTAGAGAGAGAAACTCCCCTCTCTCTAGAATTAGGTTAGGTTTAGTTTAATTTCCTTTAATTTCAGCATTTAATTCTTATTTTAGTGTAGTTTCATTTATGTTTCTATGCTTTCTTGTCTCTATCTTCTTCATCTCTTTTGTTATTTTTTCTTTTATGTCAATTCTCATGTTATGAACACTTTTGTTACTTTAATTCCAATTGATTCCAATTTATGTTTCCATGTCATTTATTGCTTTCTTTGGTTGTTATTGTTATCTTCTTGCTTTGGTAGCTTTGGAATTTATTTTAATGCATTTTAATATTATTTTATTTTCATGCACACCAAGTGTTTGATGAAATGCTTGGCTTAGTTTTCACTTAGTTTTTCTTCACTCTTGGCTTGGAATTGATGACTTTGGTGATCCTTGAGTCATTGATGTCCATTCTTGTTTGATATATTAGAGTAGTTAGTTGATTTGGTCTCCCTTGACTTTATGTGACTCCTTAGTGTTGACATAGGACTTAGGGATTGAAATTAACTATGCCTATTTGACTTATCTTCGATGTAAGGTTGACTAAGTAGGATTAACTCTTCATAATCATCATGTGTTTGTGGTCAATGTCTAGGATAGGTAGCTTTAGCCTTCAATTACTTGCCAAGAGGTTTCTTGCATTTTAAGCTTCTTTTCCTTGCATTTTATTGCTTTGACTTTAATTTCTTGCATATTTAGTTTTCACACTCTTGGTTGAGAAATTGGATGTTTGGGTGGAATTGAGTTGTGGATGTCCATTCCGCATTGTGTGAGAATAGTTAATTGGTTTGGTTTTCATTGACGCTAGTCTTTCACTAAATAATTAGTGAGTTGACTAGGACTTATAGATTGAGACCAGTTATGCTCTTTTAACTAATTCTCAAGGAGGATTGACTAATTTGGATTGATTCCATACAATTGGCATGTTTGTGGTCCATAACTAGGATAGGAAACCTAGATTACCCAATTCTTACCAAGAGTTGTCATTTACATTCATTGCATGCTTATTTGCTTTCTTGCTATTTATATTTCTTGCTCTCTTTCATTCCAATTCCCTATGCTCTCTAATAGCCAATAACATAACATTTCATTACAACTCCTAGGGAAGACGACCCGAGATTTAATTACTCTCGGTTTATATTTTGTATTGGATTTAATATTTGATCTTGAGAATTCATCGTTGGTTTAGACTATGCTACCAACGAATTGATTCTTGTTTTGATTGGTTCTAAACCGGCAAGAATCCTCTCGTCAAATTTGGCGCCGTTGCCGGGGAGTTGCAATGATGTGATGTTATGGCTATTGTAAATATTTTAATATGTAAATAGCTTGATTTTTGATTGTCTTTGTTAATGGTTAGGATTGGGATCCCGGAGGACATTGGACATTTTAGCATTGGTGGGGAGGTCAAGCACAAGCCACCATAGCAAGGGCTCCCCCAATTGTCTAACTTAAAAACATTAAATAAAAGTGTTTGGTAATATTGTTCTAACTCTTCTCTTTTTGTATATATTTTGACTTATTTGCTTTTTGTTATGCTTGATTAGCTTAGAATTAGTTTAATTTTGAGTTTAGTTAGGTTAATTTTGGTTTGGATCATGAATTTATGGGTTCTTGCATGTTTTGGTGTTGAGTTTTGGTTGAACTAAGGCTTGATGCCTTAGAGTTTTGAAGAAAATTTTTTTGGGAAAAACAGGGCATGAGCGTGCGCACACCCTTGTGCACACGCACACAACAACGAAAATTCACCTTCTGTGCGGACGCACCCAGTTGTGTGTACGCACAGATGCCTTTATGCCCTCTGTTCGCAGCGCCAGCACGCCTTGTGTGCGCGCATTCCCCTGTTTTCTGCGACCTATGCGCGCGCACACATGCTCTTTTTCGCACTCTTTGTGCGGACGCACAGACGTGTGCGTCCGCACGCCAACTTGCTTCCCTTCTGGTGGGAGCGTTGGCACAGCCTGTGTGTATGAACCCCTGCCCTCTTATGCTTCTGTGCGCGCACACGGACCTGTGTGTGCACGCACACATGATCCTTTCCTTAAAAAAAAAACAAACCCTACCTGTGCGTGCGCATAGCGTTGTGCGCACGCACAACCCTGGGAACCCCCTCTGCTCGCAACAGACGCACCTCTTGTGTGTGGGAACACCCCCTCTTTTCCCCTTCTGTGCGCACAGGCCCTTATGTTCATTCTGTCCGCAGCGCCCGCACCCTTCTGTGCACGCGCATGACCCCCTTTTCCGCCTTGTGTGCGTACGCACACATACCTGTGCGTACGCACACCCCTGTTTTCTCCCACTTTACTTCTTTTCTCCTCCTTTCTCTACTTCTTCTCTTCCTTTCTCTTCCACCCCTCTCTGCTCTTACTTTAGCCCTCTTCTCTACTTGTTCCACTTTGTTTTATTTGCATTTCATTTTTTTTATTTTGGTAATTATATTGATCTTAGTTTAGTTGTTTGTTAATTGAATAAGTTGCAATTGTTTGATTGATGATTCATTGGGTTGCTTCTTGCTTCAAATTGGTTTAATGAATATGTGCACTGAGCATCATGTCTTTATTTAATTGCCTAGATGAATTGTAAGTTTGATTTATATGTTGTAGCTACCATATACATTAGACTTTATCCTTGTTTGGCATCATGAATTGTGCACTCTTACTTTAGTGAATTGAGTTGAACTATTTATTCATCATGGTTTTTAGCGAATATAATCACATAACAAGGTATTTGTTCCTTGTTAATGCCTTGCATTTTTTGAGTCGACTTGACTTGATTCTTATCAAGACTTGTCACTTTTTGTAACAAGCACCTTATACATGTGATTATTTCATTATTCCTAAGGGTGAATAAGTAGTCTCTTTTCATCATTGAATTGGTTATTGTTAATTGTGCCATTTTCTATTAATTTTGCGCTTTCGCTTGCACAATTTCAATATCCGATAGCTCAAATACTCAATTCACTTTGGTTGTGGTTACCTAGGTTGTTTGTATCTTGGTTGTTGCTTATTCATCACTTGCAACCTAGACCACTTAATTGAGGAACATGCTATTTCTTTTGCTTTTGTGGTTATTGTTTTACTCGATCAATGTGCCGTGTTTTAAATTGTGCGCGCATTTAGAATACACACATTGCATTTTATCATACCACACACATCTTACTTTTCCTCAATTGTTGTTTATTTGTTTATACAAAGCAACCGGAGCCCCCGGAGCCCACCGGCTGAAGGTGGAGCCTCACAGTCCTTCACCCCCGGATCGTGTGGATGCACGGAGGACCGTGTATTATTTAAGTGTGGGGGAGGATTGCCAACTTCAAGGGGAGTAAATTTTTTTTTCTTAGACACTTTGCAATACTCAGTTTGTTCTTTTCCCTTAGTTTTCACAAATTTTTGTTTTTGTTTGCATTTTTTGTTTGTTTTGTTTGTATATATCTCTTTAATGCTTATAGTATATGATAGTAAATACTTGCTTAATTGCATGGTAGAGTAAATAAGTTTGGTAAAACAACAAAGAATTTTCAAGAAATCTCTTTTAGGGTATTCCATTGATTAGATTTGAAAACTTGTTTTTGAACTTGCATGAAGTATCTTTTTAAGGAACATAGAAAAGAGCTTGAACAAACTACCTTGTGAGATTTGAGCTTCAATTGGGTGGTTGCACATTATCAACCACAAAATTTTGTTCTTGTGTGATAAACTTCTTTTATGATTGTGATCTTTGATTTTCTTTAATCTTTATGTCCTATAATTGTTGTTTTGAATGCATTTAGTATGATTGAGGCCATTTTTGAAATTAAACTCACTTAATCCATATGGCCAACCCTTACATCTACCTTTATAAACTACTTTTGAGCCTTTTAATTCCCCCTTATTCTAATTTTAAGCATACCATTTGCCCTAAGTAAAAAACCAATAATGTCCTTATATTGTATCTTTGATTAGTTTGGGTTTGAGTGTGTGCGTTAATCAAGTGTGGGGGGAATTTATGGGAAAACATTGGTAGTTAGTTTACTTTGGGTTTTCATTAAGAAAAATGTTGGAAAATGGATAAACACACATGCATCTATTAAGTAAGACATATGCATATCTCTCTTTTTGTTGATAAAAGAAAAATTTTGGTTTATATACCTTTTGAAAAAAAAGAAAGAGAAAGAAAAAGAAATGATAATAAGAATGTTAAATAAAGGATGCATATGTGTGTGAATTGGAAAGAAGGATGCATGAGTGAATGTGAGAAAAGAAATGGATGGGAAGTTAGGTTGTTTTGTCATGTATGTGGGATGATATAGGATTAGGTAGGATACTTGAGCTAATCAAAGATCTAATCTATTAGCCCACTTAACCATATTAATCCTACCCTTACCTAAGCCCCATTACAACCCTTAAAAGTCCTCATGATATTTGCATTCATTCATCAAATATTAGTTAATTGTTAGATGACTTGCAAATCTTTGAAAACATGATTAAAGGAGGATTGAGTGATTAAGCCCTAAACACTGAGCGACTAGAGTGTAAACACATCCTGTGAGGGGTTCAATCGCTCAATTCTATGTTTCCATTGCTTATCTTGTATCTTCTCGCAAGTTATTGAAATTAATTTGAAAATTTCAAATCAAATCCTTGGACATTGATTATATTGCTATATTTTCTTGTCTTGACCCTAAGTTCCTATTTTGGATTGATTGAGATTCTTTTGTTTGCTTTTGCCAAACTCAATAGGAACCATAGTGTAGATATAGATAGATAGTATTTAGTATAGTTGCATGCATGTAGTTAGTTGCATTAAATAAATTGCTTTCCCTCCTTATCCTTCTCCTTTGATTGTGATTAGCATGAGGACATTATTTAAGTGTGGGGGAATCGATGAGTCCATATTTTCCGGTATATTTTGGTTTGATTTGAATGGATTTCATCATATAAACCCACATTTATTCATCCAAATAGCATGCTTTTGTGTTCTCTCCCTTAATTGTGCCTAAATGTGAAAACATGCTATTTTGTGCTTATTTTAATCACTTTTATCCCACTTTTATGCCATTCGATGCCATGACATATTTGTTGAGTGATTTTAGGTCCTAGCGGCAAGTTTGGCAAGGCAAAAGTGGAAGGAAGCATGTACAAAGGGAAAAAACATGAAGAAAACAAAGGAGAAGCACACATTGGAGTGTGCGTGCGCACAACCACCTGTGCGTACGGACAAAAGCCACAAAACCATGTGTGCGTACGCACGACAACCTGTGCATACGCACAAGAAAAAAAATTAGCATGTGTGCGGATGCACACACCTGTGCGTCTGCACATATCCCAGCGCTTGACTCATTTATTGCAAATCACTGGGGGCGATTTTTGGGCCTCCAGGGCCTAATTTTGGGACTTTCTAAAGCTGATTGAGTGCTATATGAAGGAAGGCCTTACTCCATGTGAAGGGAGGAGAAATTAGGGTTAGTTTAGCATTATGTAGGTTGTTTTCTAGTGAGAGAAGCTCCCCCCTCTCTCTAGAATTAGGTTAGGTTTAGTTTAATTTCCTTTAATTTCAGCATTTAATTCTTGTTTTAGTGTAGTTTCATTTATGTTTCTATGCTTTCTTGTCTCTATCTTCTTCATCTCTTTTGTTATTTTCTCTTTTATGTCAATTCTCATGTTATGAACACTTTTGTTACTTTAATTCCAATTGATGCCAATTTATGTTTCCATGTCATTTATGCTTTGTTTGGTTGTTATTGTTATCTTCTTGCTTTGGTAGCTTTGAAATTTATTTTAATGTATTTTAATATTATTTTATTTTCATGCACACCAAGTGTTTGATGAAATGCTTGACTTAGTTTTCACTTAGTTTTTCTTCACTCTTGGCTTGGAATTGATGACTTTGGTGATCCTTGAGTCATTGATGTCTATTCTTGTTTGATATATTAGAGTAGTTAGTTGATTTGGTCTCCCTTGACTCTATGTGACCCCTTAGTGTTGACATAGGACTTAGGGATTGAAATTAACTATGCCTATTTGACTTATCTTCGATGTAAGGTTGACTAAGTAGGATTAACTCTTCATAATCATCATGTGTTTGTGGTCCAATGTCTAGGATAGGTAGCCTTAGCCTTCAATTACTTGCCAAGAAGTTTCTTGCATTTTAAGCTTCCTTTCCTTGCATTTTAGTGCTTTGACTTTAATTTCTTGCATATTTAGTTTTCACACTCTTGGTTGAGAAATTGGATGTTTGGGTGGAATTGAGTTGTGGATGTCCATTCCGCATTGTGTGAGAATAGTTAATTGGTTTGGTTTCCGTTGACGCTAGTCTTTCACTAAGTAATTAGTGAGGTGACTAGGACTTATAGATTGAGACCAATTATGCTCTTTTGACTAATTCTCAAGGAGGATTGACTAATTTGGATTGATTCCACACAATTGCCATGTTTGTGGTCCATAACTAGGATAGAAAACCTAGATTACCCAATTATTGCCAAGAGTTTCCATTTACATTCCTTGCATGCTTGTTTGCTTTCTTGCTATTTGTATTTCTTGCTCTCTTTCATTCCAATTCCCCATGCTCTCTAATAGCTAATAACATAACATTTCATTGCAACTCCTAGGGAAGACAACCCGAGGTTTAATTACTCTCGGTTTATATTTTGTATTGGATTTAATATTTGATCTTGAGAATTCATTGTTGGTTTGGACTATGCTACCAACGAATTGATTCTTGTTTTGATTGATTCTAAATCGGCACGAATCCTCTCGTCACTTGCTCCCCAAATTTTGGATGAAAATGAGGTTTGTCTTAAATGAAAGTATGTTTTATAAGCTTGAAAATGATATAAGATTTGCGGAAAACCGAATTCTATAGAGAAAGTTATGGACGCCAAAAATCTGGTACGAAAAAGCTGAAATTTTGATAGTTGCAGCAGAATTGGAAAATTCTGATGTGTGCCCACGCACACAGCCGTGCGCAGGCACCCAGCAGTAGCAGAAACCTATCTGTGCGTACGCACGCCTTTGTGCCCACGCACACCTGGTGTTTTTCAGAAAGTGTGCACACGCACGCCCTTGTGCATACGCACACACTAGGATATGCTTTCTGCTGGTGGCGCTAGCACAGAAAAGGCGCACGCACATCAAGTAACTCCTGGTTGGTGTGCGCACGCACCCACTCTGATTCTTGTTAAGCTGTGGGCACGTACACATGTGTGCGTACACACACCCTCTGTTTTCCAGCACCTGTGTTTTTATGATTTAAACTTAGTTTTGAACCCCTAAACCCCTATTTTTGCCCTGTGAACCTTAGATTTTACTGGTAAGCTTAGTAATTAGTAGAAGATGGGAGTTTAACGTAACTTGAGGATGAAGTAAGATGTAAAAATGATGAATTATATAAGAAGATGTGAATGAACTATGATGTTAAGACTTACATGATTGATTTTCTGCATTATAAGATGGATGAGGCAAGTAAGAGAATAATGTAAGAAGTTGAGAATTGATAATGTTAATCCATCAAAAATAATAAAATGTATGATCAATGAGTTAAGTGAATTTGAGAATGATGAGATGAGACATGAATTAGTATTGAGAACAAAAATGATAAATTGTAAGATATGATTGAATAACTTAAGCTTGGGGCGTTGTCCCCATGTCAGCTGGAATTTTTCCCGTGGTTATTATTAAGCTTGGGGTAATGTCTTCCCCATGTCAGCTTGGGGTGTGGTCTCTTCTCTCCATGTCAGCTTGGGATTCGTCCCATGGATATTATTGAGCTTGGGGGCATTCTCTTCCCCATGTCAGCTTGGAGATTCTCCCCATGGTGTATTTTTGAGCTTGAGAACATATCGGGATGGCTACATAACCGACAGTTGATATCAACAGCCATAGGACAGGCATGCATCATGTGCACATTATTTGAATTGCTTGTTTGTGAACATTTGGGAATGCCTACGTGATTATAACATGCTATCTGTTGTACTTGTTATCTATATTACTTGTAAGTTACTTGTGCTTGCCTTGTTTGCTTATTTGTCTGTGTAAACTAATTGGTGATGGAAGAGCGGAGGAAGGGTGGACCGGTTTGGAGTTAATGTTAGGTTTAAAATATGTAAGGTTAGAATTCATTAGGCCACCTACCCCTTTTTATGGCTTCTGCTTAGAAATTAAGGTTTGTAATTATATGACGGAGTTCTAAGATTGCCTCTGGCATTCCCAGGACCTTATTTATTATACGTGTGACACCTTTACCATGCTGAGAACCTCCGGTTCTCACCCTATACTGTGTTACTGTTTTCAGATGCAGGTCGAGAGGCTCCTCGCTAGGCGTCTGGATCTCTGAAGCAGAGTGGTTCCTGGGTTTTTGGTGTTTATCAGCTTATGTATATAAGTACTTAGCTATCTCTCCAAGAAACTTATCTATTTTGTTCCTCATAGAGGTTACAGGAGAGTTAGGGACTTATTATTGTACGTTGGGTGTTTGGGATACTTATGTAATTATATGTAAATATTCTCCGGCCAGCCTTGGCTTCGTAAGCTGAGTCAGGAGCTAGTTTCACTGTATTCTTGGCTTTCTTTTATTCTTTTGCTTATTCATATTTGTAATCTTTAGGTTTCTTCGCAAGCAAGTTATTCTGTTCCAGAACATTACGCTTTTTATTTTACTTATTTTACCCATTTTTCAAGGCTCCTAATTTATTATATTCTTTCTACTATTATATGTATGTATTTTATTTTAGCCGTCATAGCGCCTCGCCACCTCTGTTTTACATCCTAGGTGTAAAGCTCTGTGTAGTAGGGTGTTACAGATGGCGAAGAAAAAAAAGTGTTAGGCACAACTGCTTCAAATCTAATGACACTCCAAAAAAGTAATGACATTGAAACACCACCCCAATTGAAAAATTTGTGCAACCTTATACTTATATTTGAAGTCAAAATAAATGATTTTAATCTCAAAAAAGATTGTCAACAAGACATTGTTACCAAGACATTTGTTCCAACTAAAAACACTGAACTTCAACACCCATTACAACAAATAAAATAGGTAATACTCCAGAAAAAATTTGCTTATTCAAGACATCATTTTTATTTCTAATTTAAATTATTCATTGATTATAGGAACTAACTTCGCCAATACTAATATCATCAGACGAAGATCACATACCCATCAAGAGATTAAGGAGAAAGAAAATCATACAAATTCAAGACACATCTTTGGAAGAAGAACATACGTGCAAAGATGGAACAAACAACACAATAGAAAGTGCATACAACTCAACAATTCATAAAGAACATGTCTTCACAAGAACCTACGACAGAAAGAAGAAAGCAACAACTTTAACAAAAACCAATAAAGAAAAAGGAGGACGAGCACTACATAAGAAGACTAAGTCCATCAACAAAAGCAAATGCAAAAATTAAATCCCCAAATAAAAATGTCACTTTGTACAATTCCAACATCCAAATCTTTTGTACTACAAATTATTTTAAATTAAACACCTTTCAAATTTAACTTTAATTTACACATATTTAATTTAATTCTACAAAACATAGCAATTTCTAATATTTATTATATATTATCATTAATTTACCGTCCCACGCATCGCGCGGGTCTCATTGTAGTTTATCTATATACATAAATAAATACATATGTAGCAAAACTTGTAAGATGCTTACACAAGAAAAGAAAGAGGGGAAAAAATGGCTAAGAATACAACTCAACATGTAGTGATGCTTCCATGGTCTGCATTTGGTCCTTTGATTCCATTTTTCCAACTCTCCATATCCATAGCCAAATCAGGAATTCATGTCTCCTTCATTTCAACACCAAAGAACATTCAAAGGCTTCCAAAGCCACCTTCAGATTTATCTCATTTTTTGCATTTGGTGGAAATTCCATTTCCATCATCATTAGACTCATCACAACTCTCTGGTGGTGAGGCCACTATGGACATCCCATTTGACAAGATTCAGTACCTGAAGTTGGCATGGGATCAGATGCAAAATCCAGTTAAGGAATTTGTGTCTAAATTGCTACCAAATTGGATCATTTGTGACTTTCATTCATACTGGATAGTAGAGATAGCACAAGAGCTTCTTGTGAAACTTGTAAGGTCCCACATCGGTTGGGGAGGGGAACAAAGCATGCCTTATAAGAGTGTGGATACCTCTCCCTATAATGACGCGTTTTGACGAGTGAGTGTGGGGGCTTTGGCTATCATCCCTATCATCAAAGGCAAAACCGTGAGGCCTTGTGTGCCAAAGCAGACAATATGGTGCTAGCGGGTGGTCTGGGCTTTTACAGATGGTATCAGAGCCGGAGCTCGGATCGATGTGCCAGCGAGGGCACTGGACTCCCTTAGGAGGGTGGATTGTAAGGTCCCACATCGGTTGGAGAGGGGAACGAAGCATGCCTTATAAGGGTGTGGATACCTCTCCCTAGCATGACGCATTTTGACGAGTGAGTGTGGGGGGCTTTGGCTATCATCCCTATCGTCAAAGGCAAAACTGTGAGGCCTTGTGTGCCAAAGCGGACAATATCGTGCTAGCGGATGGTCTAGGCTGTTACAAAACTCATGTACTTATTTGTTTTCTTTTTCTTAGTTTTGTCTGTCTGAGTCTCATGGTTAAAAAGCAAACATGGTGAGGTTTGTAAGAAAAAACCAGTGAGAGAAAAAAGGCAGTGATCAAAATTAGAGAAAAAGTCATAGATGTCTCAGAGTTTCTTTGTAGATCTTTCTGTTGTGTGTCATGATTCTGAGGGAATTCTCTTGCAAGTTGGGTTAGCACTTTGCGGTTGAAAGCTAGGTTTTGAGACCTAGTCAAGTTTAGATTGGGTGAAGAATCTGGATTTGTCCCTTATAGGAATGGGTAGTTCCTAAGGAGAAATTGGTGTTTGTATAATGTTATGGAAAACATAGTAAAATTCCATCATTGTTGTGATGGAGACTAGATGTAGGCCACATTATACCTAGTGGCTGAACCAGGATATATCTGGTGTTAATTCTTCTTCCCTACTCCTTTCTCTGTTTCTGTTCATCAGGAGATAAAAACAAAAATATCTCTCAACTCGCCACGAGACAAAACAAAAGTGTCTCTTAACTCGACACGAGACAAAAAGCAAAAATATCTCCAGAAGTTCCTTGAAAGTTCAGAAATTAATATTCAGCAAAAAATGGGCTAAGATTCAACCTCCCTTCGCGTGGGATTGCTACAAATAGGGTTATGAAACAAAGACAAATGGGAAATTGGAATTGCCGATCTCTTTGGAGAACTTAGCTCCTAATGTCATCCATGCTGATCTGTTTGCATCTGAAGTGGGTATTGTTACAAGTCAAAATGCTCCTTTGGATGTAGAGAAATAGAGCCTAGTTGGAAATGATGTCAAGCAAAAAATATGCGACCTTGTTTTGGTAATACGTATTTATATTTTCTGCTATTATGTATATTAAATCTTTATTTTTGCTAACTAACTTTGACCAATCTTATGTAGGAAAAGTTTGATATAGCAGATACGCAAGTAATGCGCAAAATAATTTTAGCTAAGGCTAATATATGTTATCGAAGTTGGCGCTCAAGATTGCGTGAGCACTATGAGTTGTATCAAACTGATGAGGAGTGCCTTCAAAATCCACCAAACAATGTTCTTCCGGAGACATGGGAGAATTTGGTGTCCTACTTTGGAAGTCCTTCTTTTCAGGTTTGAATTTTTCATTATGACAATCATTGAGGTGTTCTTATGTTGTTTTTCTATTTTAGGTCAATGAAATAATTATAAATTAACTCCTTTTGTCTTTTGTGAGTTTGGTCTTCTATAGGAAAAAAATTTAAGAAACAAAGATAATAGAAAGCATCATGTTGTACTACATATTGTTGGTCGAAGAACATTTCAAGTTGTTAGACGTGATCGGGTAAATAGTCTTAAAGTTTGAATTTGGAGTTATATTTCTTGCTATGTCACATTTCCACTTAACTACATGTTATATTTTAAACTTCAAAAAATTTGCAGCGCCATCCTAGAATCGGTGTCGAGCCTGACATTCAAGAATTGTGGCAAATTACTCATCAAAAGAATAACGGAGAATGGGTCAATGAAAAAGCTAAACAAATTGATGTAACATTACTAACCTTTTCCTTTTACTGTTGCATGGAAGTTAAATTTTATCTTCATTTTCAAATCACAAATTGGATTGTGCATGATGATATTAGCTGTATGCTCGATGAATCCTATGATTCGGAAAATCCTCTCACTCCAAATGAAGCTTTTTTACTTGTGAGAGGTGAGAAAAGTGGTGCAAGTTATGGCATAAAGCCTTCAAAATCTAAGTTAAGGATTCAAGCACAACTTCAAGAGGCAATGCAAGACCGTGAGGAGCTAACAAAGGAAATAGATGTGCTCAAAGAAAAACTTGAAGAGCAACGAATACGGCAAGAGGAAGAATTAGCTCAAATGAAAGCTCAATTAGAATCTCAACAAGCCGTTGTGAACTCTTTCATAGCGCGCTTTGACAATGAAAGAAACTAGGCCCTAAAGGTACTCCTAAAATTGCTTATGGTTTTAATACATTTTCCTAGATGATTCCTATTTTATTAGTATAGTTTAATTTGTATATGGATCTATTTATCACATTTTACTTGTGTCATGGTTGAAAAATAACAAATGTCCTATTATTTGGTTTGATAAATTTGGTTGTGTATTGGCTGAGACATAAGTTGTGAATTTGTTATTTTTGTTGGAACCGTAGACGGTGGAAATATCCAAGTTTTAGGAGAGGTTCTGTCAAAATTTTTCTAAACATTTTGGATAAAACTTAATGGAAAAAATTATAATTAGTGTTATATCTTGTTTCTAATCTTTTGTTTCGGTTTTTCTTATTTACAGGAGTGCTGAAATAGTGACCACATGCTACCTTGAGGGCTCAAGAAGTTTTTTTTGATTCATAGAGAGACTAATCTATGTTAGAACTTTTAACTTTTGGTTGAACTTATGCAAGACATATAACTTGTAGAACTAATCAATGTACTCACTAATGTTATTTTGTGTTAAAACAATTTTATCTAAATGAGGCATGTTTGAATTATTTATGTTTTTGCATATTATATGAATGTAAACTTGCTTATTAGAATAGTTAATATATTAGTTAATTTAAAAATAATTTAGTAAATTATGCATGCAATTTGTATTAAAAAAATTGTTACAAAATAATTAATTTACTTTTGTAACTAAAGAAAAAAAACGTTACAAAATCAAGTTACATTTTGCAACAAAATTTTATGATAGGAAAAAATAGATTGTCACAAAAAATACCTTGAAGATCAGAATTCGTTACCACTTTTGTAACGGCTTCTTATTTTTTGTATCAAAAAAATTTGTTACAAGAAACCACTTTGAATTGTAACATTTCCATTTTTTTTTACAAAAACTTTTTGTAACGGGACATACTACAACAGCCACTTTTTTTGTTACAAATATTGCTTTTTCTTGTAGTGTGGACTCATTATTTTTTAAACCATAAAACTCTTTTAATTTTTGAAATTAATTTTTCAATGTGCCATCACTTCATTCCATTTCAAGTCATGTCAGTTTTAATCCTTCATCATTCCTCATAACTTGTCTTTTCAATTTTTATGGTTTTAAAAATTCAAATTAATTTTTGAAAACCATTTTCATTAATGATTTTGCTTTAAAAGATAAGGTTTGTTCCTAGCATTAATGACAATTTTACTCCTAACTTTTCTCTCTCCCACTTTTCACCTTTAAAAGAGAAGGCACATAGCATATTTTTTACTTGTGTGTTTGAATATTTTAATATTGATTTGAACAATGAGCTTGTTGAGAACAAAGATATTTACTATCAAAGGTGGCGGTGTACCAAAGCAAGCTAAAGGTAAAAATGGCAAAGGCACCAAGGCTTTGGCTATGTTTAAAAGTGAGGATGAAAGCCTCCCCTCCCCTTCAGTTGTTGGGTATCTATGCTTCTTGGATTCATTTGATGAGGATATGGAAGCCTCCGAGAAAGAAGATGATGTTCTGAAATCTGATGAAGAGACCTCTGATGCCTAGTTTGCTCCCTACTGCTGCTGACTGCTCTTTATTTTGTTAACTCCGGGTTTAGAATTCTGAAAACTGTTTTCATTTGTTTATTTTTCAGTTGGATAACTGTAATAACTTTAACTTTAGTACTATATCCCTATTATGCATGGTTTAATATTGTGGACTGCATTACTTGACCTATTTTGCTTGCAGGGTCCCTCCTTGATGACAAAAGGGGGAGAAAAGAGAAAAAAAAAAGGGCTCTAAATTGAAATTGTTTTTGAAACAAAGGCTGCCCTGTTTTGATCAAGAGCACTATGATCACTCTTATTTGTGCTCTGTTTTGAGCATTTTATGTTGGTTGATTACCTACTTGAGTCTTGATTATTGATAAATTTATTTGCTCAAGTATATATATGTGTTGTCTGGATCATACTAAGGTGTTGTTGAGTATTTTTTTTTATGTCTCGGTCTTAAAGGTTCCACTCTTTGAAATTCTTTATCCTTTGGAACTTTTAGAGCATGCATACAGGTGTTGCTTCCATGAATATTGTTTGGTAAATTGGCACACATTAAGGGAGAGCATAGTGAACAAAGGAAAGGGGGAGGATTTGGCTCTACCTTCAAAGGGAAGTTCTCTAAATCCTAATCCTTTCAATTCAGTTTAATAATGTTTGTCATCAAGGAGGAGATATTGAGTTTGAAAAACTTATATTTAATTGAAATAATGATCAAACATTATTAAAATATTGATTAAAAAATTATTAAATTGTTATATGCTTCCAATGGTTTGTTTGATGTGTTTATTAGTGTGCAGGAGGAAGAAATTAATTTTCTATTTGGCCAAAAAGATAGAGTAGCCCACTTTGATCAATAAATTATTTTAGCTTTATGCAAAATTAAATCATTCAATTGGCTAAACCTTGAGATTGAGACAAGCCCAAGTCACAAGCCCATGGACTAATATTGGCAAAGGAAAAGAAAAAGAAAGAAGTGGCCCAAGTGATAAAAAGCCCAGTTTGGTTACTAAACAAACTTAGCCCAATAATAATTGTTCACTTCAAGTGGCTAAACAATTAAAAGGCTAAGAAACTCATATTGGCCTATCCGGTGATCACAAGGAAGCTTCCTCAAGAAACCAAAAGTCTAACATGTGACTTCACGCCTTGGTAACTTGAAGTTGAAAATTCAAATTGGTTTAATCACATTGAAAGATTCATACATTACTCTATGCATTGGTAACTAGAAGTGAGAATTCAATTTTGTTTAATTCCATTTAATTCTTCCTTTGAAAGTCTTTTCTCTCTTCTCTCTCTTCTTTCTTTGCTTTTCGGTCATATCACATCAACAGAGAAGAAGATAGAAGTTATCAGAGGAAGTCATCAGAAGCCTAATGGAAGAAAAGGCTAGGATGAAGAAAGGCTAGTGAAGTTCATCTCAGAAGAAAGATCTGAAGTAAGGCAAAGCAAGATTTTTGCCATTGAAGGCAAGATTTGAAGAAGAGCTTCAAGATCTTCCATACCAAGAAAAGAAAGGATCCGCCTCTATCAGAGAGGAAGATTTCAATTGCAAAAGTTTATTTCCATTTTTGTTCATTAAAGAAGGAAGATAGCTATTGGAGCTATGGATAGGAAGAAGCAAAAATGAAAAGGAAGAAGCTGTCAAGGATCAGAAGATCATCAAGGGTCAGAATTCTTTCTTGGAGCCAAAGTCAAGATCAAGGGCTCAGAATGAAGGAGCTTGATGAAAAGGGATGAGAGAGGTACATGCATGTTGGTTTGTTTCGATTTTTCCTCTCTCTTCTCTATGTCCGAACCGCTGCTACTTTGGGTTGGAGAAGAAGTTGCTTGGTTGAACCGGTTTCAACATTGGAAACTTTTCCTTCTATATTAAGGGTGAACGGCCAAGGGTTGAGATCAAGGAGAGAAAGTGAAAAGCACAGAGTTCTCATAGCTACCCAAGCTTCCTGAGTTCTTTTCCTTCAAAGATATTGATTTTGTTTTCTTTTTCTTAGTTTTGTCTATCTGAGTCTCATGGTTTAAAGGCAAACATGGTGAGGTTTGTAAGAAGAAGCCAGTGATCAAAATTAGAGAAAAAGTCATAGATGTCTCAGAGTTTCTTTGTACATCTTTCTGTTGTGTGTCATGATTCTGAGGGGATTCTCTTGCAAGTTGGGTTAGCACTTTGCAGTTGAAAGCTAGGTTTTGAGTCCTAGTCAAGTTCAGATTAGGTGAAGAATCTAGATTTGTCCCTGATAGGAATGGGTAGTTCCTAGGGAGAAATTGGTGTTTGTAATGTTATGGAAAATATATTGAAATTCCATCATTATTGTGATGGAGACTGGATGTAGGCCACATTGCACCTAGTGGCTGAATCAGGATATATCTGGTGTTAATTCTTCTTTCTTACTCCTTTCTCTGTTTCTGTTCATCAGAAGATAAAAATAAAAATATCTCTCAAATCGCCACGAGACAAAACAAAAGTGTCTCTCAACTCAACACAAAACAAAAAGCAGAAATATCTCCAGAAGTTCCTAGAAAGTTTAGAAATTAATATTCAGCAAAAAAGGGGCTAAGATTCAACCCCCCATTCTCTTAGCCACTGATTACCATCAGAAATATTTGTTGGCAGCCACTTTGAAATTATGAAATATGTTTTTATGATTGAAAAAGATTTCTTATGAGAAGGTATTATTTGATTTAATTTGATTCGATACTTTATATATTTGAAAGATCATCGATTTATTGCATTTGAAACTATATGTTTTGAATTAGTTTTGGAGGCTTGTATTAGAAAATCATAGTTAACAACGGTTATGATGTTAACTTAGATGCATCTAACTCAGTCTTCAGCTAGCAGGGGTGTCGCTAACCTAATGTGTAGGCCACACGTTAGATCTGTTATTCTGTTAGGACACACAAGAGAAAAGGACTATCCATAGAGGTGGAGCCGTCCAGGTGTGGACTTTTGATTTGATTTTTGTATGAGAACTCCCTTATTGATTCACTTATTATTATCAACTACTATTTTCTAATTAAAATTACTTTGAAAATAATGTTTATACTTTATATAATCTCATGTCGATTAGAGATGTATTGTCTAGTCACTGAGTTGCAAAACTCACTCCTTTTTTCAAAAAATATTTTTCAGGAACAAATACTTGATTATGTGAGACTTTATATTCAAGAGTAACAATCTGCAATAAGTATTTATTCTTTGTCGAATTTCTAGATGTATATGCTCCATATGTTACAGGCAGGATCCATCCATATTTATTTATTTTACCTTTTGATAAAAATAGGTAGTTATTTGTGTTAGAAACTGTAAATTTATTTAAAATATTTATAACTTTCTTATTCAACTTATATTTGAGTCGGTTAGACTAGTTAGGAGATTATTTTTCTCAAAGCCGGTCATGGCTCATTTTGGGCCGTGAGAGAAAGAAGCTAAGAATAAAGACTAGAGAAGCTGCTAAAGTTGTAGGAGATTTGAAGCTTCACCATGGTTACATAGAAGCATTTGTCAAGTTTCTTAAGACTTGATGACTTTGCGAATAGATATTGTTTTTTAGCCTATTTTGAATAATTAATGAATAAACTCTTTGGGTTGTGTTTGACAAGTGAGATACTAAGATCTTTGATGAGTTTGGAAAACTCTTAATTAATATTTATGATGACTAAATATTATTAAAAATAATTAACTGCAAATATTAATAATCTGATTTGATTAAATAATTTTTATTGCAGGTTTTAATATTGGGCCGAAAATAAATGAAATACAGCAAGCCCAAAGAAAGCTTTCCTTTGTGTACAATGCTTGATCCAAAAATCCATCAGGAAAGCAAATGTTACTATTGGGCCAGAATTTAAATAGTATCAGTAAACCCAATTGGTTTGAAGAAATCAAAATTTCATTGGGTCAGATTAAGCTTTATTGCTACCAAGCCCAATTTGAATTTTGATGAATGTTTCCATGCTGATCCGAATCAAATATTCATCAAGAAAGCAAATGTTATCATTTGGGCCAGATTAAAATGCTACCAAGCCCAACATTATTTTTGATGAAAGTTTTCAAGCCTGGTCCAAAACCAAGGTTAAATGAAAGCTAAATGGCTTCATGCTTTCCAACGGATTCCATCTCTTTGTTAAGAATGGATTTCAAATTTTAATATGTTAGCATTGGAAACATGAGAGAGAACTTGACTTTGATTTGATGGGAATCATTATGATTAATGATATACGCTACTCAAAGCAAGGGAAGTAAAAAGCAATCTAACAACTTGTTTCATTCTCACTTAATTGCTTTTACTTTAACTTCACATTCTCTCTCATCTCTTTCTTCTTCTTTCTTCGGTCCTTGTCCAGAAAATAATGGAAGAAATGTTCTTCAACCAACAGAAGGAAGAAGCTGCATGCATCAAGACCATCAAGCTAATGATGGCAAGAAAACATACTAAAATAAAAATGAGCTGTGGCTAAGATACTTACCAAATGTGGTCAGATTTGGTGAGGTTATCTTGAGCTTTCCATGCTCAAAAAGGAAGAAGAAGATCTCGGCCAGCAAGGGAGATTCTTGAAGCATGGCTTGTCTTTGATTCTGCTCAACCACCACAGGGAGTAGCTAGAGTGGCGAAGTGATGGTTGAAGGCAGAGATTGAAGCAGATGAAGTCATCATCATCATGAAGCATCAAGGGCCAGAATTCCATCTTGGAGAGCAAGCCAAGGATGGAGAGCTCGGATTGATGAAGGGTGATGATCAAGAAAGGACTAGAGGTAATTGCATGTTGGTTAATGCATGGTTATCTCTTCTTTCTCTTCGTGGCCGAACCGGTTTGTTGAAGGAGGAAGAAGTTGGTTCGGTTTTGGCTTCAATAAGTGGAGGCTCCCCTCTTCTATAATAAGGGTGGACAGCCACTGTTTGAAGCAAGGAGAAAATTTGAGAGTGCAAGGCACAGAGTTCTCAGAGCTATCTGAGCTAACAGTTTTCTCTTCTCCTTCAATGTATTCTGTTTTGTATTTTTCTGTTTAATTTTGTCATGTCTTGAGTCTCATGGTAAAAGGCAAACAGTGAGGTTTGTAATGAAAAAGCCATAGAGCGGAAAAAGGCAGAGAGTGCAAAATTAAAAGAAAAAGCCATAGATGTCTTAGAGTTCCTTTGTTCATCTATGTTGTGTTTCATGATTCTGTGGGAATCCCCTTGTAAGTTGGGTTAGCACTTTACAAGTTGTAATCAGATTGATTATAGTGAAATTCCATCATGGTTGTGATGGAGACTGGATGTAGGCTGCACTGCACTTAGCAGCTGAACCAGGATATATCTGGGTGTAATATTTCTTCTCTTCTACTTCATTTTTGTTTTCTACTGCACAGGAGCAAAAACTAAAATGTCTCGTGCCAAGTGACGAGACAAAACAAAAAGTCTCGTGGCAAGTGACGAGCAAAAACAAAAAGTCTCGTGTCCATAGACGAGCTAAAACAGAAAAGCCTCCTCTGAGTTCAGCAAGTGTTAGCAACAAAAAAGGGGGCTAAGATTCAACCCCCCCTTCTCTTAGCCACTGAAACCATCAATTGGTATCAGAGCTTGGTCTCAAAGAGATCAAGCTTTGCAGCTTGGAGTAAAGATTCTTATGGCGGAAAACAGTGGCGCGAATGTGGTGTCCTACAATCTGACTGAAGGTCAATCAAGCAATAGACCTCCTCTTTTCAATGGGAAAAATTATACCTATTGGAAGGAGAGGATGAAGATATTTGTGCAAGCAGTGGATTACAGACTGTGGAAAATCATCTTGGAAGGACCCCAATATCCAACTGTTACAAGTGCCGAAGGAGTTGTTTCTCTCAAACCAGAAGCAAGCTGGACCGAGGAAGATAGGAAGAAGGTGGAGTTAAATGCCAAGGCAGTAAACCTACTCAATTGTGCTATCAGCTTTGAGGAGTACCGACGGGTATCAAGATGCACAACAGCAAAGGAAATCTGGGATAAGTTACAAATCACCCATGAAGGAACCACCATTGTAAAGAAGACTCGGACAGACATGTTGAATAGAGAGTATGAAATGTTTGCAATGAAGGAAGGAGAGTCCATTGATGAACTGTTCGAATGGTTCAATGCTATCATTGTTGGCTTAGATGCTCTTGGAATTACACATTCTAAATCTGTGCTAGTGAGAAGAGTGTTGAGATGTCTCACAAAAGAGTGGGAAACTAAAGCATTAATTATTACTGAGAGCAGTAGCTTAGACTCCATGACACTTGATGATTTGAGAGGAAATCTTCTTGCTTTTGAAAATACCTATTTGAAAAAGGATACAAAAAAGAAAGGAATTGCATTTTCTTCTATGACTAACCCTCTGGATGATGAATCCAGTGATAACTCTTCTAAAAATGAGTTTGTTTTATTTGCAAAAAAATTCAGGAAAATGGCTAAGCTCAAAGGCAAAGGCAGCAGCACAAGGAGAGTAAAGAAAGACCTTAGCAAGGTAACTTGCTATAATTGCAAGGAAATGGGGCATTTCAAATCTGATTGTCCCAAGCTAAAGAAGGAGGAAAAGCCAAAAAGAGGAAAGAAGAAAGGACTGATGGCCACATGGGAAGACTTGGAGAATGACTCTGATGATGATGATGAAGAAACCGAGACTAAGTCACAAACATGTCTCATGGCAGACCACATAAATCAGGTAGTCTTTCATAACCCTAACACTGAAGATCTTCATCTTATGATAGACCACCTTTCTGAAAAAATAAGACATTTTCTGCTGGAAAATCAAGAACTTGAACAGCAAATTACCATTTTTAAGGCCGAAAACAGTTTTCTAAAAGAAAAAGTGAGAGAGGCCGAAACTGCTTGTGATCTTGTTGAAGAAAATAAGCAGTTAAGAGCCCAAGTTAGGAGCTGTGAAAGTAACCATTGTGTTCTTGCATATGTGGACTGTTTTAAACAAAATGAAGAGTTGCTTAAAAAGGTTAAAAGACTTGAGGAAGACTTGGCCAAATTTACACAAAGTTCTGAAAGTTTAAATCACATCTTGGCTAGTCAAAAACCTCTTTATGATAAGGCTGGGTTGGGGTTTCATAAATCTGAAAATTCACATTTTGAAAATATTGCTTCATCTTCTAATGACACAAGATTTCAAGATCCCACCTACTTTAACAAAAAGGCAACTCCAAGGTTTTGTAGACTATGCAATCGGAATGGACACTTTCCCATTCAATGCTTTTTCGGTGAAAGAATGGTTGGTGACAAAGTTTATAAAATTGTTTTTGATTACAATGGCTTAGGACATAGAAGATGGTTTAACATAAAAGGATCCAAAAGGATTTGGATACCTAAGGTTACTTAAGCTTGTTTTGTAGGTGTGCCTAGCATCCAAAAGAAAGGAAAATATGTGGTATATGGACAGCGGATGCTCTAGGCATATGACCGGAAAGGCAACCTTCTTCATAAAACTTGATGACTATGATGGAGGACTTGTCACTTTCGGTGATGATGCAAAAGGAAAAATTGTGGCTGTTGGGAAAGTTGGTAAAAACTTTTCTTCTTGTATAAATGATGTTCTCCTTGTACATGGCTTGAAACATAATTTGCTTAGTGTTAGTCAACTTTGTGATTTGGGTTTTGAAGTTATCTTTAAGAAATTTGTTTTTTTAGTTGTGTGTGAGAAAATTGGGGATGTTCTTCTTGAAGCTAAAAGATGTAACAATGTGTATGGATTAACTCTTGAGGATTTAAAGGAACAAAATGTAACATGCTTCACATCTTATGAATCTGAAAAATGGCTTTGGCATAGAAAGTTGGGACATGCTAGCATGTATCAAATTTCTAAGCTAGTCAAAAGAAATTTGGTTAGAGGAATTCCAAACATCAAGTTTGATAAGGATCTTACTTGTGACGCTTGTCAATTAGGCAAACAAGTAAAATCCTCTTTTAAATCAAAAGATGGAATCTCTACCAAAAGGCCATTGGAAATGTTACATATTGATCTTTTTGGTCCTACTAGAACTCAAAGTTTAGGAGGTAAGCATTATGGTCTTGTGGTGGTAGATGATTACTCTAGATTTGGTTGGGTACTTTTCCTTGCTCATAAGAATGATGCCTTTCATGCTTTTTCCACCCTTTGTAAGAAAATTCAAAATGAAAAGGATTTGAAAATTGCCCATTTGAGAAGTGATCATGGAAGAGAATTTGAAAATCAAGATTTTGAAAAATTCTGTGATGACTTAGGGATTTCTCATAATTTTTCATGCCCTAGAACCCCCCAACAAAATGGGGTGGTTGAAAGAAGGAATAGAAGCCTTCAAGAAATGACTAGGGCTATGTTATGTGAGAGTGAAATTCCTAAATTCTTATGGGCTGAGGCTGTGAACACAGCATGTTATATTTTGAATAGAACAATCATTAGAAAAGGGTTAAAGAAAACACCTTATGAGCTATGGAAAGGAACCCCTCCAAATCTTAAGTACTTTCATGTTTTTGGATGCAAATGTTTTGTGCTTAATAATAAGGAAAACCTTGGAAAATTTGATCCAAAATCATATGAAGGAATGTTTGTTGGATATTCCACCACAAGCAAGGCCTATAGAGTTTATCTCAAGGAGCATAGAACAATAGAGGAATCCATACATGTTACTTTTTGTGATTCTAACTTAATTCCCAGTATTGTGAAGGATATTGATTCAGATTGTGAAGAGAATGGAACAAGTAAAGAAATTCCCAAATCTGTCCAGAATGAAAAATCTGTCAGCCCTGTTCTGTCTCGTCAAATTGGAGGAGACACTTCCATTTTGTCTCCTGAACAGGCACGAGCAACTGAAATAGTGAGACCACCAGAAGTTCATCAAAGTTCTACACCTGTCCGAAAGCCTAGAGAATGGAAGTCTATGAGGGGTTATCCTCATGATTTCATCATTGGTGATCCTTCTCATGGCGTAACAACAAGATCCTCCACCAAAAGGCAAACCGAACCTAGCAACTTTGCTTTCTTGTCACAAATGGAGCCCAAAAATGTCAAACAAGCTCTTGAAGATCCATCATGGGTCAAGGCCATGGAAGAGGAGCTAGCTCAATTTGACAAGAATGAGGTTTGGACATTAGTACCTTATTCGGATGATATGAAGGTAACGGGTACTAAGTGGGTTTTTAAAATAAACTTGGTGAGGATGGACAAGTTGTTCGTAACAAGGCTAGATTAGTGGCCCAAGGTTACGATCAAGAAGAAGGTATAGATTTTGATGAGTCTTTTGCTCCGGTAGCTAGAATGGAAGCAATTCGATTGCTTCTTGCCTATGCCGCCCATAAAGGTTTCAAAATGTTTCAAATGGATGTTAAGTGTGCTTTCCTTAATGGTTTTATTGATAGAGAAGTGTATGTGGCACAACCCCCCGGTTTTGAACATAAAGAGTTTCCAAATCATGTTTTTAAATTAACTAAGGCTCTTTATGGTCTTAGACAAGCTCCAAGAGCTTGGTATGAAAGGCTTAGTGCCTTCTTGCTAGAAAATAAATTTCAAAGGGGTACCACCGACACTACTTTATTCATTAAAGCATCTAATGATGATATACTTCTTGTTCAAGTTTATGTTGATGACATTGTATTTGGATCGGCCAATATTTCCTTGTGTGAAGAGTTTGGAAAACTCATGACTAGTGAGTTTGAAATGAGTTTAATGGGAGAGCTTACTTTCTTTCTTGGCCTCCAAATTAAACAAACTCCTAGTGGTACTTTTATTTACCAAGGAAAATATGCAAAAAAACTTATTAAAAAGTTTGGCCTAGAAAATTCCAAAGCAATGGGTACACCAATGCATCCCAATACAAAACTTGAAAAGGATGATGATGGTCAAGATGTGGATGAAACAAAGTATAGAGGAATGATAGGTTCACTCATGTACCTTACCTCCTCTAGACCGGATATTGTTCAAAGTGTGGGTGTATGTTCAAGATTTCAATCTCACCCAAAAGAATCCCATCTTACGGCTGTTAAACGCATCATTAGATACATTAAGGGAACTTGTGATTATGGCTTGTGGTATCCTAAATCTGATGAATTTTGTGCAGTAGGGTTTTGTGATGCAGATTATACGAGAGATAGAGTGGATAGAAGAAGCACTTCCGGCATGTGTTGCTTCCTTGGAAGCTCACTCAACATGTGGTCAAGCAAGAAACAAGCCACAGTGGCTTTATCCACCGCTGAAGCAGAATACATTTCCGCATCTGCATGTTGCACTCAATTAATTTGGTTAAAAACACAATTGGAAGATTACAAATTAAAAATCAATAGTATACCCCTATTTTATGATAATATGAGTGCAATAAATATTTCAAAAAATCCTGTTTTGCATTCAAGAACGAAGCACATTGAGATAAAATACCATTTTATTAGGGAACATGTGCAAAAGGGTACTATTGATATTCAATTTGTAAAATCTGAAGACCAAATTGCTGATATTTTTACAAAACCTCTCTGTGAAGACAGATTCTGTACCTTGAGAAAAAGTTTGGGAATGTTTGATTTAAGTTTTATTGAAAATCTGTGAATTTGTGACTCTGTTCAGTTTTTGCTCGTAGGTTTGGACGAGATAAAAATTATGGCATGATGGAAGAGCTGTGGTCAAGGGGGAGGCAGCGCAGAATTCAAAATTTTATGGGCCCCACCAAAAATTCCTTGACCCCACCTTAACAGTTATGGTAGTTATCTTTCTACAAATAAGAATCTTCCTCTTGTGTCATCAAATCTCCTTGGAAGTGGTTATTGTCAAATCAAATCCCTATATCCATCCAATCCCTTGATTTAAGGCAACAACTTTTCAGTTTTGGATTTCAAAAGTTAAAAGGGAAATCATTTTTGGATAATAACCACCCATTATGGTCATTAACCGTCCACTAATGGTCATTACTCTCCATATTCTCTTTCCAAACCCCATTAAATGTGTTCACCCACCTTGTCTCTCTCTCTCTCTCTCAATTCGGTTATCACCCCCACCCTTTCATATTTCATTCCCCATTACCATGAAAAAGAAAACTGCACCAAGAAAGAGTGAAAGAATTCTTCTTTCTCAAAAACCATCAACACCCCAAACTCACACTCACATTCACATACATTCTACTTCCTCATCCTCTCCCTCACCTCCAACCAAACAAACCGAAGCCATGAGAAAAAAGGTAGTGGCCCAAAAGAGTTCCGGAAGAGGACGAAACAGGAAGAACAAGGACCCCCAAGAGGAAGAAGAGCAAGAATCTTATACTTCTCCCATTCCTTCACCTCCACCTTCATCACCGAAGCGGACTACTCCTGGAAAAAGCTCCCAGAAGAATCAGGGGTTTGCACTCAATGACACTACTGAACCTCTAAACTTGGAATCCATGGAATTCAGAGACAAATATGGCAAGACTCACTCCCACTTTGATCCAAGCAGATTTAACTCTTGCACCGCTTTTGAGTTTCATAAAGAGGTTATGGAGAAGCGTCATTTGTGCACAACCTATCTTGTTAGCCTTGAAAATCTCACCAACAAGGGTATCAATATCTCCTCTATGTTTGAACTCCTCAACTGGAAGCCTCTGCTTCTCATCCAGAAACCCGTCTACCCTGGTCTTGTTCGAGAGTTTTATGCCAATATGCAGCTCATTGACGGCACCCTTCATTCCTATGTCAAAAGGGTTCAAATAGCCCTTGATGCTGAGACTATTGGAGTGGCCCTGGGCTTCAAGGATGAAGGACCGCGAGCATACATGGTGGAAAAATGGGACACACAAGTTGGCGTTCCATACAAGACTGTTCTCAAGCACATTTGCGAGAACCTTTCTGGATTGCATGGCACCATTCCAACACATAAAGCTCTAGGACCGGTCAATTCTCTGCTTCACCGCATCATCACACATATTCTGACTCCCCAAAGCGGCTCACACAACCGAGTAACATTTTCTGACTGTCTCATCTTATTTGCTTTGGTTACCTCTACTCCTATATCCTTCGGTTATATTATGATTAGGCACATGTGGGATTCTGTTAGAAGCACCAGAAAGGCTAACCTGCCTTATGGTATGTTTTTAACTAGAATATTTGAGTACTTTAAAGTTGATTTGTTAAATGAGGCTGTAGAAAACAAGGTGTCTTCAATCAGAGGAGGAGGAGCAACTAAGGAAACCAAAGGGCGACAAACTGCTGCATCGGATAATGACCATGAAGGCAGACCAGAATCTTCCAAAACAATCAAGTCCATCAAACAGATTTTGGGAGAATTTTCGAACATGGCAGATTTGATGTATCGGTCAACCAAAGAAGCCCATAAGCAAGCCTTTGAGAGTGAGAAAGCTTGGAAAAATTGCAAAGACATGGTCAATCTGATGATGGAACATTTTAAAGAAGATTTGGGAGATGATAGTGACAAAGATGCTGAAGAAAAAATTAATTTTTCTGATGATTAGTGACTGTTTCTTTACTCTGTTTGATATTGGCTCCACTAGGCTCAATCTGTTTTTTGTATGAGCATGACTTGATACTCACTGCTCTAGGATAATCTCTAGGATACTGTGATATACTATTGCTACTGTGCTTTGAATATTTTGCTATGTTTGATCATGTTTTGTGCAGGTGCCCCCATGATGACAAAAGGGGGAGGAAATTTAAGTTCCAAAATTGAAATTGGAACGAAACAGGGGCTAACAGGGGTTGGAAAAACAGGGGAACAGGGGATGAAATTTTCAAAATTGAAAATTTATGATCACCCTTGTTCAAAGAATGCATGTGTTATTGCATTCACTATATTGCTTGAACTACATTTGGTTTATGATGATGTTTGATTTTGATGCTTGGCTGTTGATTCATCATTGATAAATTTGTTAGATTGAAAACTTATTTTTGGCAGTTCCTTTAAAATTGTGTAATGTATTAAAACTGCCTTGTTTTGATCCTGTGTACTTCAAATATTTTTCACATCATTTTGTTTTGCTCTGATATACTAACAAGAAATGTTTGGAAAATATTTGGATAAATTTTTGTTTGTATGAAAATGTTTGAGCAGCAAACCAGTTATGATATCAAATGAGTTTTGAATATCAATTTAAAACTGCTCATAAATCAAGCATTTAGCATCATAAAATATGCTAAATAACATTGTTACTTGAAGCTTGATTTAAATGTTACAGGTTAGTGCTTCCCTTGGTAAAATAAGCACACATCAAGGGGGAGCATTGTGACATTTTGAAAGGGGAGAAATTCAAATCAAAGGGAGTATTCTTTACTCAATCTCTAAATTTTTTTCCCATTTCAATTTTAATAATGTTTGTCATCAAGGGGGAGATTGATGAGTTTGGAAAACTCTTAATTAATATTTATGATGACTAAACATTATTAAAAATAATTAACTGCAAATATTAATAATCTGATTTGATTAAATAATTTTTATTGCAGGTTTTAATATTGGGCCAAAAATAAATGAAATACAGCAAGCCCAAAGAAAGCTTTCCTTTGTGTACAATGCTTGATCCAAAAATCCATCAGGAAAGCAAATGTTACTATTGGGCCAGAATTTAAATAGTATCACTAAGCCCAATTGGTTTGAAGAAATCAAAATTTCATTGGGTCAGATTAAGCTTTATTGCTACCAAGCCCAATTTGAATTTTGATGAATGTTTCCATGCTGATCCGAATCAAATATTCATCAAGAAAGCAAATGTTATCATTTGGGCCAGATTAAAATGCTACCAAGCCCAACATTATTTTTTATGAAAGTTTTCAAGCCTGGTCCAAAACCAAGGTTAAATGAAAGCTAAATGGCTTCATGCTTTCCAACGGATTCCATCTCTTTGTTAAGAATGGATTTCAAATTTTAATATGTTAGCATTGGAAACATGAGAGAGAACTTGACTTTGATTTGATGGGAATCATTATGATTAATGCTATACGCTACTCAAAGCAAGGGAAGTAAAAAGCAATCTAACAACTTGTTTCATTCTCACTTAATTGCTTTTACTTTAACTTCACATTCTCTCTCATCTCTTTCTTCTTCTTTCTTCGGTCCTTGTCCAGAAAATAATGGAAGAAATGTTCTTCAACCAACAGAAGGAAGAAGCTGCATGCATCAAGACCATCAAGCTAATGATGGCAAGAAAACATACTAAAATAAAAATGAGCTGTGGCTAAGATACTTACCAAATGTGGTCAGATTTGGTGAGGTTATCTTGAGCTTTCCATGCTCAAAAAGGAAGAAGAAGATCTCGGCCAGCAAGGGAGATTCTTGAAGCATGGCTTGTCTTTGATTCTGCTCAACCACCACAGGGAGTAGCTAGAGTGGCGAAGTGATGGTTGAAGGCAGAGATTGAAGCAGATGAAGTCATCATCATCATGAAGCATCAAGGGCCAGAATTCCATCTTGGAGAGCAAGCCAAGGATGGAGAGCTCGGATTGATGAAGAGTGATGATCAAGAAAGGACTAGAGGTAATTGCATGTTGGTTAATGCATGGTTATCTCTTCTCTCTCTTTGTGGTCGAACCGGTTTGTTGAAGGAGGAAGAAGTTGGTTCGGTTTTGGCTTCAATAAGTGGAGGCTCCCCTCTTCTATAATAAGGGTGGACAGCCACTGTTTGAAGCAAGGAGAAAATTTGAGAGTGCAAGGCACAGAGTTCTCAGAGCTACCTGAGCTAACAGTTTTCTCTTCTCCTTCAATGTATTCTGTTTTGTATTTTTCTGTTTAATTTTGTCATGTCTTGAGTCTCATGGTAAAAGGCAAACAGTGAGGTTTGTAATGAAAAAGCCATAGAGCGGAAAAAGGCAGAGAGTGCAAAATTAAAAGAAAAAGCCATAGATGTCTTAGAGTTCCTTTGTTCATCTATGTTGTGTTTCATGATTCTGTGGGAATCCCCTTGTAAGTTGGGTTAGCACTTTACAAGTTGTAATCAGATTGATTATAATGAAATTCCATCATGGTTGTGATGGAGACTGGATGTAGGCTACACTGCACTTAGCAGCTGAACCAGGATATATCTGGGTGTAATATTTCTTCTCTTCTACTTCATTTCTGTTTTCTACTGCACAGGAGCAAAAACTAAAATGTCTCGTGCCAAGTGACGAGACAAAACAAAAAGTCTCGTGGCAAGTGACGAGCAAAAACAAAAAGTCTCGTGTCCAGAGACGAGCTAAAACAGAAAAGCCTCCTCTGAGTTCAGCAAGTGTTAGCAACAAAAAAGGGGGCTAAGATTCAACCCCCCTTCTCTTAGCCACTGAAACCATCAATCTTGTATCTCTTTCTTTGTCTTTGTCACCATTATTCTAAAATTTCTAGCCTATGAAAAATAGAATTTAATTTTGATGCACTGTCAGTGTAAAATAGTTTCACACATTCATCTAATTACATAACGTCACATCAGTAAAAAGAACTATCTTTAATATTGACCATGTGAATAGTCATCCAAAAGAACGGTTGTGATTGCACGACTGTGTAAAACACTTTACACTATTAGTGCATCAAAACTAAACTCATGAAAAATAGCTCATTATTTTAGGACAGACATTTTGCTTGTTTATACCTTCTTCAAATAAGTTTATTTCTCCTATTGTTTCTATATTTTTATTCTAAGACAGTTACTAAACTATTCGCTAATTCAATCCGCCATGTATTTAGATATGTGACTTAAAGCTTGTAATAAATTAGTTTGGCTGTTGGTTTTGTATTATGGTTTGAGAACTAAATTCGTCAAGGACACAAAATCGATGCATTTTATTGATGTAGCATTTCACTTAACATTCAATATTTTTTTTCGCTAGTTTACACTTGAATCACCACATTAAACACGATGCAAAATAGCATCCACACATTATGGATGAAGTTAGATCAAGTGTTGATATTTTTTGGTTTGTGTGGCAGAACTTTTCCAAGTATATATTTTGGAAATCACCTGATTTTTGTGATCACATGTATATTTCATTGAAGCAAAATGTTGGCAGTATATTTATGCAACAAAACTTAGAACTGAGAAGAACTTTAACAATGGAAAAGACAAATATTAATGAAGATTGGATGGTTAAGATCTTGATATTGAATAATCGTTTTCTTAATATTTAACCGGTAATTAATGCATCACAAAACATTATTCGACAGTTTATTTTAAATAGTGAATATTTTTTAGTCGAATTAATCAACTTAGGTAAAATTATGAACGGTAAGAGGAAGAAGTGGGAGCTATTGTTAGATGACATGCATGGATATCAAAATTTGTAAAGATAAAAAGTGAGATATATTTTTGGTGTTAATAGCTTAAGTAACTTTTATAAAACAATCTGGTGGTGATTAACCATCTCAATTTGGATTGGATAAAAATAATAAAACAATACTAATAATGAAATTCATATTGTGGAAGTCAGTCACAATTATATGAAGCAAATTATTCAGATTCTTTCTGATAAATTATTAATACCTTTTGCCGTTTATTAATACCTTTTGCCGTTGACCATATGAAACTTGTTTGACAAATTATGAGTGTATGGTAGATTTTAAAAAAATGGTAGATGCATGTAATTACCAGTGAGTGACAAACAGCTCATGAATCATGATGATGTTTTCTGTAATACAAAATTTCCACAAAGATTACATTTTCATTGGCCCTACAAAAGTTTAAACTTTACACACCTTGCAATCTCATTGCATCTTTCAAAAAGTAGGAATATGATTAAACATTAAAGGTTTTATGCAATTATGCTGCACCTTCCAAAATGACAATAACATTTAAAGTATAGTGTTAACAAAATAAAAAGTTAGTAAAGATAGCTATGTACTCCACTGTTTTGAATTACTTTAAGTTATCTCAGAGATTGATACCACGTCTTGTTGCTAACTTGCAATTGCAAAGCATTGTTCTTCCCTTCTATTCTGAAAACTTTAAGCATAGTTCTTTCCTTCTGTTCTGAAAATTTGATTACTTTGATCTTGTTTGAGATCATGGCTGGAGTTCTTGTTGGTGGAGCTTTTCTGTCTGGCTTCATTAATGTTGTCCTTGACAGGCTCATTTCTGCTGATGCTGTCAACTTGGTTGTGGGTAAGAAGCTTAGCTCTGACTTGGTTGAGAGGCTGAGGAATGCTCTGACAGATGCTGGAGATCTTGTTGATGATGCAGAGTTCAAGCAACTGGATAACCATGATGTGAAGGAGTGGCTCAACTCTCTCCGTGATGCTCTTTACACTGCTGATGACTTGCTGGACCGCGTCTGCACCAAAGCCGCAACTCAAAAGGTCACTCTCTTGGGTAGAATCTTCAACTCTGAAGATAGGCAGATGGTGAATGAGATAGAAAGGGTGGTTAGAAGGATAGAAGATCTTGAGAACCGCAAAGGAAAGCTTGGGCTTGAAAAGATTTCCACTGCTAGCTTCTCCTGGAAAACTCCATCCACTTCTCTTGTAAAAGGGAATGTGTGTGGCAGGGAGGATGACAAGAAGGCCTTAATCAAGATGCTGAATGACAACAATGAGCATCACCTCTCTGTCATCTCTATTGTTGGCATGGGTGGTGTTGGTAAAACTACTTTAGCTCAATGGATGTACAATAATGCAGAGTTGATGGAGGGATTTGATCAGAAAGCATGGGTTTGTGTTTCGGAAAACTTCAATATTGTTGAGACTACAAGGAATATAGTAAAGCAGATCTCTACAAATACTCAGGATCTTGATAGCTTCAATTCAATTCAAGATGCTTTGAAGAAAGGATTGTCCGAAAAGAAGTTCTTTATTGTTGTGGATGATGTTTGGAGCAATGATCATCATCAATGGAAGGATTTTCTAGCCCCTTTTCAATATGGGGTTAAGGGAAGTACTATTCTTCTGACTACTCGCAAGGTAGATGTTGGTTCAGTTGTTCAAACAAATTATCAACCTCACTATCTCATTCCATTATCAGAAGACTACTGTTGGTCAGTATTTGCAGCCAATGCTTCTTTTCCAGAATCAAATGGGAACCCGACACTAGAAGGAATAGGCAGAAGCATTGCTAGGAAGTGTGATGGTTTGCCATTAGCAGCCGAAACCCTTGGTTGCTTGTGCAGAAGGCATGATGCTAAGGAATGGGAAAAAATCTTAAGGAGTGATATTTGGGGATTTTCTACAAATGACAGTAAGATTGTTCCAGCATTGTTAATTAGTTACTTTCACCTTGCTGCACATTTGAAGCGTTGTTTTGTTCATTGTGCACTGTTTCCAAAAGATTATCACTTTAAGAAAGATGAACTAATTTTGTTGTGGATGGCCGAAGATCTTTTAAGACTACCAAAGAGAGGAGAGAGCTTGGAAGAGGTTGGTTGCAAGTGTTTTGAAGAATTAGTTTCAAGGTTATTCTTTAAAAAGCTTCAAGACGATGATGAGTATTTTGTGATGCATGATCTCTTGCATGACTTGGCAATATTCCTTGCTGGAGATTTCTATTGTAGAATAGAAGAACTTGGTGAACAAGAGGAAAAGATGGTTCTCACTCGCCATTTGTCATATTTGCCACCTGGAAGGTTAGATCATCCAATCTCAAAAGTCTTTAACTCCAACGCGAGGCTGGAATCTTTCAGGACATCGTTGTATATCGATGATTTATTCAGCATGGAAAGTGTAGCATCTAAGTTTATATGCATGAGAGTTTTATCCTTTCATAAACTTGATGTATTACCTGATTCAATAGGTGAATCGATTCATCTACGGTATTTGAATCTCTCTTCTACTGACATTAACAGGTTGCCAGAATCATTGTGCAACTTGTATAATCTACGAACATTAATATTGTACGGATGTACTAAGTTGACCATGTTGCCGATTAACATGCACAATCTTGTGAATTTACGGCATCTTGATATTAGGAAAACTTGTTTGGAAGAAATGCCTGGAGGAATAAGCAAAATGAAACACTTGCATACCTTAAGTTCCTTTGTGGTGGGGAAGCGTGAAGATAATGGAATCAAGGAATTAGGAGGGCTCTCAAATCTTCATGGATCACTTGAGCTTAAGAAGTTGGAGAATATTGTTGATGTGAAAGAAGCAGAGAATGCAAGGATGACAAACAAGAATCTCATCAACGAATTATACTTGGAGTGGTCTTCAGGCGATGATATGGTTCCGAACACAAAAGCCGAAAGAGATATACTCGATAGCTTGCAACCTCACAACAGCTTGAAAGAGTTGACAATCAAAGGATACAAGGGTACAATATTTCCAGATTGGTTGGGGAACTGTTCATACAACAATATGACAAGTGTATCTCTGGAGTCTTGCAACAATTGCTGCATGCTGCCTTCACTTGGACAGTTGCCATCTCTTAAGGCCCTGCGCATTAAAGGTTTTGGTCAGCTGAAGTGTGTTGACATGGAGTTTTACAAGGGTATTTGTGACCCTTCTTTGCATATTGCTCCTCCTTTTCCTTTGTTGGAGAGTTTGGAATTTGATAACTTGCCATGTTGGGAGGAGTGGCACTTACCTGACTCAAAAGTTTTTCCTCAGCTTAAGAGTCTTGAAATAGGAGATTGTCGAATGTTAAAGGGAGATATGCTTCATCAGGTATTCATGAGATTTGTTTCTTCTTCGTCGGATGCTTTGAAAGTTCGCAAGCTAGTTATCCAATCTCTAAGAGCAGGGTTTGCAGATATGTCACTTAAAGGGGATAAATTATCAATTAGGGCATGTGAATCTGTGGTGGAGTCTGCATTTAACGAAATGATCGGCATTAACCATCTACCCTCCCTCCAAAAAATAGAAATCTTGGGGTGTTCATTTGCTGTGTCCTGGCCGGACAATTGTTTATTACCCAAATGTTTGCAAAAGCTCGCAATCCGGCAATGCAGAAAACTGGAATTCCTGGACCAGAAGTATGATTTGGTAAAGCTACAAATAGAAGACAGTTGTGATTCACTGACCTCCTTGTCGTTGGATGTCTTTCCCAATCTCAAGAATCTCGAGATAATAGGGTGTAGGAATCTGGAATCAGTGTCAATGTCAGAGGCACCACACGCTGCTCTTCAACGTCTCTCCATTAGTTTCTGCGAGAAATTAGTGTCATTTGCAGGAGAAGGACTGGCTGCACCCAACTTGACTCATCTTCAAGTCAAAGGGTGCTGGAAGTTGGAGGCATTACCACGTGACATGAAGAGTCTACTCCCAAGTCTACAGTCTCTCAAGATATCTGGTTGCTCTGACATGTGCAGGTTGGCAGAGGGTGATTTGCCGCCTAACTTGAAATCACTTTATGTGGGAATTTGCGAGCAACAAATTAGGGATCTATCGTGGATGGGCAATTTGGACGCCCTCACTCATCTTACACTTTATGGTTATAAGTGTAAGAACATAAAGTCATACCCAGAGGTGGGTTCGCTGCCTCACCTTCCCTCCCTTACCACTCTTGTGATATTGCACTTCCGTAATCTGGAGACATTGGAGTGCAACGAGCTTCTCCGCCTCACCTCCCTTCAACAACTATACATTGGTTGGTGTCCAAAGCTGGAGAATATGGAAGGAGAAAAGCTGCCTCCCTCTCTCTTGCTACTTGACGTTTATAGTTGTGGTTTGCTGGAAGAACACTGCAAGAACAAGCATCAACTAATCTGGCCCAAAATTTCCCACATCCCCACCATTCAAGTCAATGGCAAGAAACTTTCCTGAATAGAGATTTCTGAGCAGGTAAATCTCTAATCTTCATGTTTCTCATGCTAAATTGACACACGCATAAATTTCCATTTCCTTCAGGAGAAAAATAATTCTATCTTTCTTTGACAATTGAAATCGTATGCCAAATTGCAATCTTTTCTTTCATTTATCTGGGAAGCTCAAACTTTGCAGTTGTAGTTAAAGAAATATCTTTTGTTTCTTTCACAAACTCATTGCTCTCTCTAATACTTATTAACATTCATATTTTTCAATAAAGACAGTGACTATCTTTTGTGTGTATCCAACATTTAAGAATTTTTTTAGATGTATTAAACAAAGAGTTTGGTTTACCCGGTCATCCAATTAGATTCATGCATTTAGATGACTTTTGAAGTGATGAGTTTGAAACTTAGTTACTTTAGTGGATTTAAGAATTATTTGTTGTGTACCTGAAGCTGTGCTTACAAAGTTCGGATACCAAAGGAAGACATCATGGAGAAAGTTGGAATGGCACTTCTTATTGAAAAGATTCTTTTTTTTGTTGCTATGTTTCTCTTTTCCTCTATATAATTTTATTTTTGCTGTTTTGCACAGAAAAAAAATCAAATAATAGCTTGATTTGTGGAAAGAAAAGAGTTATAAAATGGTATGTGCAGTTTGTACATATATTAACCTGCAGTGGGATTCAAATGATTTAAGAAAAAGAATTGTCATAGAATATTTGATCGTTTTGGACTGAATTGAAGAGGATAGCTACAAATATACAGGGTTATTTTTATGCAAAGTCAGTGTATTATGTGTATGGAAAAATTTTTCCTTTTATAGCTTGTAGTATTATAACCATCATCACTTTAGTTTCTTTATAATTGCTCTAGTTCTGTTTTGACTTCCTGTTTTTGGGTGTCATTTCTTTTCTCAAACCAATAATCCAACATTGTGTTAATGAGGTTTTCACATAAGTGTGTCTGTGGTTATTGTGATGACATTATGACAAACATTTAGTTTTGAAATTTATATATATATAATTTGTGTTTCAGGAAATACTTTGAAGATCAAGCAGCAATTGTCCTGAGAGCATTGCAGTTCTGGCTGGAATGGATCTTGAATGCCAGTTTCAGTCAAAACAAGCAAAAGAAATGAAGAATCATTTTCCACCTTTACTTTTGTTTTTCCAAAGAAAAAATAAGATTGAAAGATAACGGATGCCATTATGAAAATTAGTAATAGCACATGGGTAGAAGAGATGATAAAGTTGCTATTAGAATGAAGGAGCATAACAGGTGAAGGAGTTGTAAATATCAATTCACATCAAATCATAGCTTTTCTTTTTCTTTTTATTTGTATATTTCTTTGATGTTTTATCGTTGATATCCAATGCATGAATACATGAGTTCAATTTGGAATTCTCTTACTACTTAGTCACGAGCGACCAATGGTAAAATAAATATTTGTTCATTGTATTCCAAAGATGAACACTACAAATTTAAATATTAAAAATAAAGATCATACTAAGATTCAATGGTAATAAATGAACCATATCCCAAAACTAGTAAAATAAAATTAAAAAAGAAGGCTGTTTTCAAAAACATTTCTCTAATTTGGAGCATGTATCTTACTGCCTAATGCCTATTAAGTATTGTGTGCTGACATTTTATCATTTTCTTGAGGCAAAATTTGTCTGATATTGATGTAAGTGAACCAGATTTTTGTGACCATATATTATATGAAAAATGTTATATATTAAAATTGGCACACAAACTTTTAGACACTTAATGTATGATTATTGATTAAAATATAGTTTCTAAATATTTCTATTAAATTCAATGGATGTCTCAAATAGACATAAGTGTAAATGATCAGTTGCTATATCATACACTGAAGCAAAGTGATAGCACCAGATTAGTTAAGTGGTAGGTAGGATTGTTTTTTAGTGTGTAAGATTGTTTTGGTGTGGATTTTGAGAGTGTTTTCTTCAAGCTAAGTAGATACTTACTTGGTGATGAATTTATTTGTTAAGAGGTTGTTAGTTAATGATATCAGATAAGACAGTGTGTTTGAAGGTGTAAATTTAGAGTTTTATTCGAATGATGTTTTGTTTGTTTTTGAGATCTTGTTAGTATTGGATCATTTTGTCTTTAGTAGTTTTTCTATTTCAGAGTTAAAGCATTTTTGAACTATTCGAGAAAAACAATTGAAGTGGTAGGTGAGTTTTGTTCCTTCTTTAATAGTCTTGACTTTCAGTCTTTAAGGTGGAAAAAGTTTGTACAAAAAAAGTAGTAGTGCCAAATTCATACTATAAGACAAAAACATAGTTCCTTGAACTTTATTAATCAATTCATAAGAATAAAGGTTGGATAGTCCTACACGGAAAGAATTGCTAGCATTTATATATATATACTCATAAATAAATACATATGCAGCAAAACTTGTAAGATCCTTACACAAGAAAAGAAAGAGGGAAAAAATGGCTGAGAATACAACTCAACATGTAGTGATGCTTCCATGGTCTGCATTTGGCCATTTGATTCCATTTTTCCAACTCTCCATATCCATAGCCAAATCAGGAATTCATGTCTCCTTCATTTCAACACCAAAGAACATTCAAAGGCTTCCAAAGCCACCTTCAGATTTATCTCATCTTTTACATTTGGTGGAAATTCCATTTCCATCATCATTAGACTCATCACAACTCTCTGGTGGTGAGGCCACCATGGACATCCCATTTGACAAGATTCAGTACCTGAAGTTGGCATGGGATCAGATGCAAAATCCAGTTAAGGAATTTGTGTCTAAATTGCTACCAAATTGGATCATTTGTGACTTTCATCCACATTGGATTGTAGAGATAGCACAAGAGCTTCATGTGAAACTCATGTACTTCTCTGTTTACTCTGCTTCCACTATTGTGTTCTATGGACCACCCGATCGAATGAGAGCTAAAACATCACCAGAAGACCTGACATCACCAAGAGAATGGATGAATTTTCCGTCTTCAGTGGCTTTCCAACGAAATGAGGCCATTGCGTTCTACCAAGATGCACATGTAGAAAATGTGTCCGGTTTAAGAGACATTGATAGGTTTGCCAAGATGATAGGTGCCTCAAATGCTGTAGCATTTCGCAGCTGCTATGAGATGGAAGGTGAGTATTTGAATCTATACCAAGAACTTATTGGGAAGCCAGTGATTCCTATAGGTTTGCTTCCTCCGGAGAAGCCGGAGAGAAGACTTGTTGATGAGTCATGGAGGAAGACATTCGAGTGGCTTGACGCGCAAGAAACAAAATCGGTAGTCTTTGTTGGGTTTGGTAGTGAGTGTAAATTGACCAAAGAGCAAGTTTTTGAGATAGCTTATGGATTAGAGCTTTCTGAATTTCCATTTTTATGGACATTGAGAAAACCAAGTTGGGCAATTCATGATCATGATTCTCTGCCTCTTGGATTTTGTGAAAGAACATCAAAGAGAGGAAAAGTTTGTTTTGGATGGGCACCACAAAAGGAAATTTTGGCACATAAATCTATTGGGGGGTCTTTGTTTCATTCTGGCTGGGGATCTATAATTGAGACTTTGATGTTTGGCCACACTCTTGTAGTGTTGCCATTTGTTGTTGATCAACCTCTTAATGCAAAGGCTTTGCTTGATAAGGGTCTTGCCATTGAAGTGAAAAGAAACAATGAAGATGGTTCATTTAGTAGAGATGACATAGCCAAATGCCTTAGAGAAGCTATGGTATTGCAGGAAGGAGAGAAGCTCAGAATAAAGACTAGAGAAGTTGCTAAAGTTGTAGGAGATTTGAAGCTTCACCATGGTTACATGGAAGCATTTGTCAAGTTTCTTAAGACTTAATGAATTTCCGAATAGATCTTGTTTTTTAGCCTAAATTTTTCTTATTTTGAATAATTAATGAATAAACTCTTTGGGTTGTGTTTGATAAGTGAGATACTAAGATCTTGTATCTCTTTCTTTGTCTTTATCACCATTATTCTAAAATTTCTAGCATATGAAAAATAGAATTTAATTTTGATGCACTGCCAGTGTAAAATAGTTTTTTTGGTTAAGCATATTCAATATTTTTTTTCGCTAGTTTACACTTGAATCACCACATTAAACACGATGCAAAATAGCATCCACAAATTATGGCTGAAGTTAGATCAAGTGTTGATATTTTTTGGTTTGTGTGGCAGAAATTTTCCAAGTATATATTTTGGAAATCATCTGATTTTTGTGATCACATGTATATTACATTGAAGCAAAATGGTGGTAGTATATATATGCAACAAAACTTAGAACTGAGAAGGACTTTAACAATGAAGAAGACAAATATTAATGAAGATTGGATGGTTAAGATCTTGATCTTGAATAATCGTTTCTTAATATTTAAATGGTAATTAATGCACCACAAAACATTATTTGACAGTTGATATTAAATGTTGAATATTTTTTAGTCGAATTATTCAACTTAGGTAAAAACTCACGTATAATTGTATTCATGTTAAGTTGTTAATTAACAACCGTTAAATAATTTGATGTCTGATTAAATTATTATCTATCGGTCTTAGTTAACTTCATATGAAAACAACTGCATGTGAGTTTCCATCATCAACTTATTGGCCAACAGTAAACCTTATTTGGAGTTTAAATTTGCGACAGATTAGTTCTTGGCGTACCGAGTTAGAAAATACCGTAGAAAACAAACAAAAAAAATCAGATGTTATCATGTAATATGATCCAAATACCCATGAGAAAGGCTAAGAAAGTAAGGATGACAACGACACCACCAGACCAAGTGTGGCTGTGTGGGGCGAGCTGGGACAAGTTGGATAGTGCCAAAACCCATGGCAATCCCCAAAAGAAGGTTGAGTCCATATATTTCAAATGAGGAATGCTAAAGAAACCAGTCAAATTTATTGTATTTGGTCAGTAGTTAGTCAGTAATGTTTAAAAGTGTATGCTAAAAGTACGTTGTTAGATTACTAGACTAAAAGAATTGGACTGACTGCTAAAAATATTGGTCATAAACAATAAATTCTTCTAGTCCTTGAGCTTTTCTCATTTCGAATTTCGGCACGTGACAAAATACCAATTTAGTTAGGTAAGGTTAGAAGTGAAGGTTGAGATTTTTCTCCTTGCTCTAGATATATATATGGCAGTTTTTGTTTTGTCAATGACCAAATACAACTCAGATGATCCTCCACCACAGAAAAAGAAAAAGAAAATGGCAGAGAGTAGAACTCACGTAGTGATGCTTCCATGGTGTGCCTTTGATCACTTGATACCATTTTTCCAACTTTCCATATCCTTAGCCAAATCTGGTGTTCATGTCTCATTCATATCAACACCAAGAAACATTCAAAGGCTTCCGAAACCACCTTCAACTTTGGCTCATTTGTTAGATTTGGTCGAACTTCCATTGCCATCCTTAGACGCCGGCCTCTTGCCCGAAGGAGCTGAGGCCACCGTGGACATTCCATCTGATAAAATTCAATACTTAAAATTGGCAACTGATCAACTTCAACATCCAGTGAAGCAATTAGTGGCCAATTGGTTACCGGATTGGATAATATGTGATTTTCATTCATACTGGATTGTAGACATTGCCCAGGAGTTTCAGGTGAAACTACAGTTTTTTTCGGTTATTACTGCTTCGGCTCAAGTGTTCTTTGGACCACCTGGTGCAAGGGGTGCGCTCCCATCTCCGAAAGATCTAACAGTACCGCCGGAATGGGTTACTTTTCCATCTTCAGTGGCTTACCAGATGCATGAAGCCATTGCTATTTTTGATGGTGCCTACCAGGAAAATGTTTCCGGCCTAAGCGACCTAGAAAGGTTTAACAAGGTATTTGGTGCTTCGCAAGCTGTGTTATTTCGCAGCTGCCACGAGATTGAAGGTGAGTATCTGAATCTGTACCAAGAATTGATTGGGAAGCCAGTTATTCCCATTGGTCTGCTTCCTCCAGATAAGCCAGAGAGAAAAATTGTTGATGAGTCTTGGTGTAAGACATTTGAGTGGCTTGATGCGCAAGCAACCAAATCAGTAGTCTTTGTGGGGTTTGGGAGTGAGTGTAAATTGAGTAAGGATCAAGTTTTTGAGATAGCTTATGGATTAGAGCTTTCTGAATTGCCCTTTCTATGGAGCCTGAGAAAACCAAGTTGGGCAATTCATGATCATGAATCTCTACCTCTTGGTTTCGTTGAAAGAACATCAAAGAGAGGAAAAGTATGCATGGGATGGGCACCACAACAGGAAATTCTGGCACATCCATCTATTGGGGGATCTTTTTTTCATTCTGGTTGGGGATCTGTGATTGAAAATCTGCAATTTGGAAACACTCTTGTTGTGTTGCCCTTCATTGTTGATCAACCTCTTACCGCGAGGTTTTTGGTCGAAAAGGGATTGGCGATTGAAGTGAAAAGAAACAACGAAGATGGGTCGTTCAGTCGAGATGACATAGCCAAATCCCTTAGAGAAGCAATGGTTATGGAGGAAGGAGAGAAGGTCAGAAACAAAACAAGAGATGCTGCTAATGTTGTAGGAAACTTGAAGCTACACCAGGATTACATGGCGGAATTTGTCAAGTTTCTTAAGACAGGAATCTGGAAACAGATCTAGTCATACTGTTGTAGCAATGTTTGGATTTCCATTTAGAACTTCAAAGCTATGGCTTTCGGACAAAGAGCTACAATAGAATAACCTTTGACCAAACGTTAAGCTTTCCAAATGGGGATTCAAATATGCTAATAGATTCTTTAAGAGTGTTGATATGTGATTTCAGTAATCCTTTGTAAATGATAAATAAATAAACCGTACCAGTGAGTAACCTATGTAAGTGAGCGAACATGATTGTCTTGGTTTGAGAAGTAATGCAGATTTGGAATGAATATTTAAGAATGCATATTGAAATAAAAATATAATGTGAATATGTGATCACCAATAGTAATTGGGCATTCATTCTTTAATTATGATACACAGAAACAACTGAACAATCATCAGAGTTAGAGTTTAAAGTTCATCAACTGAGTGTGTAAGATTCTCACATGAATCGTGCTAAATTGCTGTAGAACTGACATGCAAAATTAAAATCTGTAGTCAAAAGATGCAAACTACAAGTATTAATTACAAAAATACATTTGGTTCTCGCTTGGAAACTGATTTTTGTGTGAAATAATACTCTTGTTTTTCAGAATCTGTTTCAGGGACTACATAATTTGAACCCAAAAGAGGAGAGGGGTAAAAAATTCTATCCATAGACACAAGTAGAGCATGTTAACATCCATTCAGGCCTTGTATTAGTGTAAAACTTTTCGCAAGTATATGAATCATGTCTTCAAAAATAATCAACCTGGCAATGTGCTGCCAAGAGCTATCCCATGATTCTTAATGACCTGAACTGCATGCAGGAGAACGTCTTGTTCTGCAGCAAATAACTCATCTTTGCGCTGCAAGAAAAGAGAAAAATTAGATATGCATCAGAGATAAAAAGATGTGCAGCAAAATATAAAGGTGAATAAGGGGCAGAAAGCATTTGAGAACTCCTCTTCCGAAAGCATTTTATAAACAAAAACCATTCACTGAGAAAATATCGACTGAATCTGGGATTTAGGTGGGTGCAGTACCATGTGTTTGAGGTTGTATCCAATAGTCAATTCTGCATATGAACTTTCCACTCTTGACAAGAAACAGTAAGGAACCTCTTTTCCCAAGAACACCTTTGCATGTGATCTTAGCATGCTTTTTATATCCTCAGATAACTGGGGAATCTTACTTAAATCCTCAATTTGCAGAGGGATTTTGCTGATGATGCCACGACACTCAGCACGAGATTTGTTCACTATAACCTGCAACGTATGCATGGAAAAGAAGGTTATAACTTATAAGTATGATCACTGAAGCAGCGAATCTGCATGTGTGAATGAGATGCATGAACTTCAACATTTACACATGTTATCACGTCTGTAGGAGAAGTTTCCTAGCACGAAATACAAAACATAACATAGTCTTAGGAATACAAGACAAGCCAAGGTAACATTTGTTTCTTACATGATGTATCCCTATTTATCTCTTTCTTATTAAGTTATTATGCATAAACAAATTATGATTGAAAAAATTTCCATGAAGAGAAAAGAACAACCTAGCATCTTCTAACACAATGGAGGACACAAGAATTACAAATAAATTTAAGTGACACGCACAAACTATTGCTTGGAAAATCAAAAACAACTCTCTCTCTCTCTCTCTCTCTCTCTCTCTTACATCTTAAGTTATGTACAAAAACCCCGGAAAAAAGGGAGAAAGCAAAACTTACCTGGCTAGAAAAAAAGGAATTCGGCACTATGACTGGAAACTTCTCAGTACTCAGCAACGATGTTGTAGTAAGGCCCATTTCCACCACTTGACCCTCAACTGAGCCAGCCTGCAATTTGTGCAATTTGTCAGATTTGGAAAAAGATGATGCACACAAGTCGGAAAAATAACTTCTACAAAATAAAATAAAAAGAAATAGTCATTAATTTGCACCTATTCAATCAACATACTTTTATTGTATCTCCTATTGAAAAGGGCCTGGAAAACTGCATAGATAAACCACTGAAAACATTGCCAAGGATATCTCTTGCGGCAAAAGCAGTAGCAACTCCTGTATGAAGGTAAAAGAACGAGCAGCATAAAATCACCCATTTGTCATTCGCTCAGGACAGGAAACAGTGTTATAAAAGAAGAATTCAGTTCAGCAAACAAAAGAAAAGGACACATTATCAAACAGGAAAAGAAACTCCTACAGAGAGCAAGTTATACATTTCTCTTCTTCACGAAACCAAGTTATGCAATCTTTTTTCAGTTCAACTCATTCAACAATCCCAAAGCATCATAATCTGTAAAATATATCTATGGAATACGTACCTCCGATACCACCAACAGTTACAATAGATTGCACAGCCACACCACAAGCCTCAGCCAAAGCCATTATACCAATCACAAACAGACCAACAGATGAAATTCTATCTAGAGTGAGCAATTTCTCCTTGTCAAGTCCAAGTAAACCTTGATTGGACAGGGTACGATGAAACACATTTGTCTTCCATCTATGCAAAAACCATACAAATGAAATAATCGCTGCGCCCCTCCAAGCCGGCACAAGATATTGTGAAGTTATAGTTGTTGGAGCTACCATTGCACCACTGGAAATCAAAGTCAATTGTCATGAACTGAAAATTGAAAATTTAATACAAAAAAAAAAGGACTAAAAATGTTTCTAAATTTGAAAGTCACTAACATCTGTGATAATGTGATGAAGGTAACTAAATATCGCACTGGGTCTTCCATAGCACCCCAAAAGCTTTTCTCATAAGCAACTTGTTCCCATGATGTGCTTCCAGGTATTAGAGAAATTGGACCTTTCATTGCATATTTGTGAAATTTCCTCAAAATCCAAGGCATCAAAAACCAAGCTACTAGAGTAGCAGTTAATGTACTACCAACTGGAATAACCACCTTGTTAAGATACGGATGTGAATCAAGCAACTGTTGAGCATATGGAGTCAGCTCATCCGAGGCTTCTTTAACCTTTTCTCCAGCATGTGTTGCTGTCTCTACCACACTCTTCCATGTATCTTTCATCTTCTCAGCTAGATCACCAGCAACAACAGAATCATCACCGGCATTCACATCACCAGCACCAGCAGCAACTTCTGTGCCATTATGATCCCTGCTACCTTTGCCACCCAAAACCGACGAATATGTCCGGCAATTCAACATGGGGCTCATTGAAGCAAAAGGAAGAGCACCCCGGATTCGAAAGCTAGGCAACATCCCAGGATAAACTAATGCATTGTGTTTGGTAATAACAGGGGAACTACTAGCATGACATTCAGAAGGAATACTACTAAACTGATTCTTAGTGAAAATTCGAGGTGACTGTAACTCCCTTTTGTAATAAACATTGCTAAGTGAATCACTAGGCAACCTTGCACTTCTTGCAAGATTCATATCCACACTATTGTGACACAGTTCAACATTCAGAGAACCCTTGATTGAACTCTGGAGGCGTTTTAAATGGGAAAACCTAACAGCAGCCATTTTATCAAAAACCTACAAGCAGTTCAGCATTTCAAAGAAGAAAAACAATCCATTGTTCGATAATTGATAATGGTTTTAATCCAAAGTCCAGAATCACCTCAAAATCTGCAAATTCAAAAACAGTATCACACACCAATTCTCAACACAATTAACATGCTAAGATTCAATCACATTGAAAAAATATAAAAAGGAAAAAAAAATTATATCAGAATGATTGAATAGGTTAGTGAACCCTAAGATTTTTGCAGAGGGTAAAAACACAAATGCGATACAGAAGAAAGTAATTGGTTTTGTGAATTCGATTTTCGTGCGTTTTATGAGAAATCAAACAGCGAAAAACGGGGAAAATAAAATATTTTTTTATTTAAAAAAAAAAAAAAAACTTGCACCCACCTTGAGCTAGCTCCTTCAACTTGAAGTGCAGCTGAATCAGTGAGGAAAACAGGGTCAAAACTCACAACAATGGTCATTTTTTTCGAGATTTTTCTTTTTTTGCTTGCAAAGTAAGACAAGAATAAGCAACAAATTAACTATAAAAATATTTAACAAAAAGAAGTTACTATAAATATCACTAATAATAATCTAAGGTTAAAATATAACACTAGTCCTTATGCCTATAATTAAATTTAAAGGATTTTTTTTAAATAAATAATTTAATTCTTTCATTTACTGATATATGTAATTTAGAGATAATTTATATTTTTAAATCTTATTACTTATATCGTTTACAATATATAAATTAATTATATACGTATCTAAATTGATTATGCACGTACATAATAAATTTTTTTATACTATATATATATATATATATATTACGATAAATTTAAAATAATTATAAAAGAATCTAAAAATATTAACTTTTTCACAATCATATCAATTTTTTATTTTTTTCTATTTTTTTTTCTCCCTTCTTTCAATAAGTTTAGAAAAAAGACAATGATAAATATATTTTTTGTGAGTATATATTTTAATTATTACATGAGAAATAGTAACGATAAGATTGTATTTGAGTGTGATAATTCTATTTTTTTGCACATTTATCGATTTAGTTTTTTTTCTAAATTTAAGAACCTAATATTAATTAGAATAGATATTAATTGAATAAAAAGGGTTAAAAATATTGGATATAAATTATTAGCACCAATGGGAATTTAATTTCGTGTTTTTCGACTCGATAACAATGAGTATGTTTGCCCGACATCTGATGTTCATAGGAGAATCATAACCCAACAAGTGATGAAATTTTTAGGTTGGTGATGTAGCTGGTAGCAGTTTTAGCGGCTCGAATTTTGTCTAAAATGACCTACTTCTTGCACCATTATCTTTGTGCTGTGCTAGTTCTTTAATTTAAAAAAACTTGTACTTTTTTAAATATCTTTGTTAAAATAATACTTGAGTTCAATAAAAATCTAAAGTAATATTTGACTAAAATAACTAATATATTAGACTAAATGAAATAATTATTGAATAATTATATTTTTTTTTTAATTTTACAGTTGTCTATCACAATGACAGATTTATTGGCTTAAAATAATTTACAATATTTTCTTCTATTTTAAGATAGGTAATAAAAATTTACTAAGATAAGATAGAATACAATTTACATTTAGTCATTTACCTTTATATATATATATATATGCACTATTATATATAATTACTTATGATCCCTATAAAAAGGAAGGTAACCTAAAAAGACAAAAAAGATACTTTTTATCGATATTATTTTATCATTTAAATTAAAAATAAAATTAGGCACATAATAAAGAGTATAATTTAAACATTGAGAAGACTCAACATGTGAAAAGTTACAATAAACTAATTTGTATAAGATAAAAATTAAAAAATAGAAACTAATGCATTATAGAAAAAAAAATATTAACGAATAAAAGAGCAATTGATAAAAAAATAAAATTTTCTTTTAGCATATAATTTTTTACAATAAATAAGTTATGCAATACAAAAAAAAAAAAAAGAATGAAATAGTATTTTTGTTTAAATAAATTGAATAAATATTTACAATCATACAATTGATGGTATATAACTATTAGACAATAAATTATAAAAAAATATTAATACAAATATTTAATTTAATATTAAAATAAAAAATATATAAATAATAAATAAAAATCTGAAATTTAAATTCAAGGTATTTAAGATTAAAGAAGAAAATGAAAAAAAAACTTTTTAATAAACAACGACTCAAAACATTAATGTGACAATAAATTGAATTAAATAACATATATTTAAGTTAATTATATTAAATAATTAATATAATAAATTAATTATAATTATTTGATTCAATAAAATAAGTTAAATAAATAAAAAATATTTTATAAATATCTATTTATTTTTGTTATATAAAATTTATTTATTTATTTATCTATTTTAATTATATAAAAATCGATACAAATCTATTATAAAATTAGCTGATGACATATTGATTTAAGTGATTGTATCATGTTAGCAATTCGCTTAGATAACAATTTTACAATTTTGCAAAAAAAGTTTTCTATTATATAAAATATTAGAAAACATACCTAATGAGTTAGTAGTGAAAAAAGAGATTAACTTTACAAGACTTTTGTTATTATTATTCTGGTATATTTTTTTATTTTTTGTTTTTAAATAATTATATTAAATTATATAAAAATTATAAATATTTTTTACAAATGAGTCTTTAATTTTAATATTAATATACAGATTATCTAATTATTTTTTAAATAATATAATACTTTTAAATTTATAGTATATAGTATAATTAATTTAACATTCTACATATTGTGCGGGTCTTAGTCAAATTATATGTAAAAATTATAACGCTTTTAAAAATCATTAATCAAAATACATAAGATGAAAAAATTAATGTAAATTAAAACAAAATCTATTCATTTATTCTAGTTAAATTAAATAATTAATATTTTTAATTAGTTATAACTAGTGTGATCAAATAAAATATTAAATAATTTGATGTTTATCACAATCAAATAAAATAATTGATTAATTATAGCACGTTTAAAAATTATTAATCAAAATACATAAATAAAAAATTAATACAAATTAAAATAAAATTAATTCATTTATTTCAATTAAATTAAATAATTAATATAATTGATTAGTTATAATTAATATAATAAAAAATATATATATAATTTAATATTTATCTCAATCAAATCAAATAAATCAATAAATACCTTTAAAAATATGTCACGTTAGTTATGTCATTAATTTAAAAAATCCAATTTTAATAATAAATATCATACATTTAGTCCTTATAAAACAGAAAGTTTGTAAATCAATTCCTTGTCATTATTTGTTAAAGGGAAAGTTATAATCAATTCCTAGCAGGACTCTTTGTTAAAACATCTGCACCATTATTATTAACAATCAAAACTAGAGATATAAATTTTGTTAACAAGTCATTTTATCCGTCTATTTCACTTGCTTATATTGACATTATATACACAATATATGGGACCTAGATTGAATTATGTTAACCAAATATAATGAGATTTTGATTGAATGAAACTACACCATAGCTACAATAACAAGTATACAAATAATTTGCCAATAAATTATAGTTTAAATGGCATAATCTTTCCATACTCATTTTAAAAGGTCACGATTTCGAGTCTCCTTATCTTTAATAAAAAAAAGTATTCAAACAATTTTTATTTTTTATTTTTTAAATAAAATTAGAATTAATAATACATATATAAAAAGTATTCTTCTTCTTCTTTTCCCAACTAAATCAACTATTATTATCATAAGAGATAGAATAATTGAAAAAACTATAACACAAAATTGGAAAGTTGGCTTATAAAGTCATGGATATGTTATATGTATGCAAGTTTACAAGAGCTTGCTTAATAATCGCTCAGGAAAAGTACCTAAAATAAGAAGCAATCACCAAACTATGTTTGAATCTGTTTCAGCTGAAATAAAATAAGAGAATTTTTAAGTAACTCAAATGGATTGTTCAAATTTTACTTATTAGATACATTTGAGTAATAATGTTCATTGAAAAAATAAAAAAAATGAATTGGACACAATAAAATCCACCACTAGTAAATGGAATATCAATTGAAAAAAACATATATACATTATTTATCTGATATGTGTTATCATAGTAGTAATAGAATTTAATATTATACAGATTATTAATTATATATTATTACACTAGTAAAAATAATTAATTTTTAAATTTATTATTTAATAATTATCTAAACATATAAATATAATTAAATAACTGTATAAAATTCTTTTATAGTATCAGTGTATCAAAGTTATACTTTTAATAATATATTTAATTTTTGTAAGTGTTAATATTACATGTATAATCAATAATAATATAAAAAACAATAATATAAAAAATATGTTAAAAGTAAAATGTATCTCCATAAAAAATATAAGTGTGTTAATATAATGTTGGTTTTTTTTCTTTGTTGACATCTATGAAGCACAGACACTTTGTTGAGTTATCGTGTCTGTATGTCGGATACATTTCAGATACGATACTCGCCGACACTCGTCCGACACGCGTGTCTGCTGTGTCCAACCGTATCTTAATAAAAAAATAAAAAATTCTTTTCCAGACACGCCTGGACATGCCTGGACACACCTAAATATTATTACGTGTCAGCGTGTCCAGTCTTATTCTTAATATATATTCTTAAAATAAATTTAGATATAATATATATTATTATTTATTAAAACAAAAAAAATATTTTAAATACTTGATATAATTAAAATAAGATATTAAAAATAATTAAAAATTTTAATTTATATTTTAATATCAATAAAATATCAAAATATCATTACAATTTATATAAAAAATACTTTATATTTTATATGTATGTGTGTCTCCGTGTCATGTAAGATTTTAAATTCGCGTGTCGACGTGTTTTGTGTCGTGTCATATCCTATGTCCGTAACTTGACATACTAACTTCATATTTAAGATATATAAGTCATCTTACTTGAGTAAAATAAGTTGGAACTAATTCATATTTCCACTAAACTTTTTTGTCCTTTGCATTTGACCTTGTAAGTGGAGTAGATCACGCTGTAACACCATTTTTTATTTCTAAAATTAGCATGTGAAGAAATAAAAATTAGATTAATTTATGGAAGAGCAAGACTACCAACCACAATCTCACAATAAAAGAATTAACTAAACCCCTTAAATACCATTAATATTTAGCAAGTTTGAGAGTCTTACAAGCATTGATGAGTTCACTTTTAGTTCCACGGGATAGTGAAACTTCTTATTCACTTTCCATCCAAGTCTCCACAAAATCAATGATAATGTTAGTTGAATAATTCAACCAAGTAATCACTGATCACATTAACATTTCACCAAGGCCACAAGTTTTTTGGTTATGATATCAAATATATTCACTTATTCATAATTTATTTTTTAATGATCGAAATATTATAAATTATCGGGACAAATTTTTAAGTACTTTATTGTAAGTATTTTGTTGAGTCTGCAGTGAAATTTGAACTTCTAATAGATATAAAGTAATCTAAAATTAAACACTATTCACAATAATGCATTAAATATAATAAAGTCAATATGAAAAAATATGATGTGATTACTTTATATAATATGATGTGAATTAATTTTCTTTCTTATTTTTGATGATGTTTCAATTACAATGCTACAGAAATATATATATAGTATCATTTATGTTATAATTTCAATGAACAAGAATAAAATTCTTTTATGAAAACTCCCTATAAGTTCTCTCATATTAAAACTTCTGGCAAACCTTATTTTACTCTCTAAGTTTGCTCTTAGCCTTCCTGTATTCTCACAATTCTCTACCTTGGTCACAATTTCAAAAACTGACTCAAAATTTGAACGAACAAATTGTAGTAGTCGTATCCGATTGCATCATCTTAACAATGACTGCCTGCGTACCCTTTACCAGGATCAAACGAAATGTAGTTTCTTTATTCGCCATGTAATACTTAACATGGAATAATGTTGAGCAATCCAAACAATGCTGAAATTTTGTTTCTCGACACTACTTTAGTCAACATGTCTGTTGAGTTTTTCGTTTGTGTGTACCTTCACGAGAGAAATGTCACCTTTCTCTATAATATCATGCACAAAGTTATACCTAACATCAATATGCTTGGTATGAATATGATGAACCTGATTTTTAGCCAAATGAATCGCACTTTGGCTATCACAACTAAGATTCACACAATCTTGCTTAAAACCCAAATCATCTAGAAGACCCTTAACCACAATGTCTCCTTCACCCCTTCTGCTATTGCCATGTACTCAGCCTCTGTAGTAGATAGTGTCACTGTAACTTGTAACATCGATCGCCAACTAAGTGGAGCACCATATATTTTATATACATAACTAGTTGTAGATCGTCGTCTGTCTAGATCACCAGCATAATCTGAATCAATAAAACCGCTAATTTGACATGATGATTTACCACCAATGCATAAACCTATGCCAATGGTACCCTTCAAGTATCTTAATATCCACTTGACTGCTTCCCAGTGTGTCTTCTCTGGATTTGCCATAAACCTGCTAACAACACTTACTGCTTGTGAAATGTCTGGGCGTGTGCATATCATATCGTACATTAGGCTGCCTACAGCACTTGCATAAGGTACATTGTCCATGTAAGCCTTATCTTCTACTGTTGTAGGAGATTGTTTACTTGAGAGTCTGAAATGTGGAGCCAATAGAGTCACCACCGACTTAGCATTTTTCATCCCAAATCTTTTGATAACCCGTTCAATGTAGTCTTTTTGCCTCAGGAACAATTTTCGACTTGATCTCTCTCTTCTAATCTCCATGCCTAAAATTTTCCTCACAACACCCAAATCTTTTATTTCAAACTCTTCACCAAGTTGAAACTTTAACCTATTTATCTCCACTTTACTCTTGGAAGCAATGAGCATGTCATCTACATACAATAAAAGATAGATATAATCACCTCCAAAAAACTTACGAATGTATACACATAATGATAGTTACTTCTAAAGAAACCTTATTTTAAAATAAAGTAATCAAATCGCTTGTACCACTACCGTGGAAATTGTTTCAATCCATAAAGTGATTTTCTCAAGCGACAAACCTGACCTTCTTTACCCTCAACTTTGAAACCCTCAGGTTGATACATGTAAATTTCTTCCTCTAAATCATCGTGTAAGAACACTGTCTTCACATCTAGTTGTTCTAACTCAAGATCGCCATGAGCTACAAGACTTAAAAGCATCCGAATGATAGTGTGTTTTACCACAGGAGAAAATATCTCATTATAATCAACTCCTTCTTTCTGTGCGAATCCCTTTGCCACTAACTTAGAATTGAATCTTGTACCATCCGATTTAGTAGGATCTTCTTTTCTTTTATACACCCACTTACAACCAATAGCAGTCTTTTCCATGGATAATGAGACTACCTTCCATGTCTTATTTTTATGAAGAGACTGCATCACTTCTTCCATAGCAACCAACCAGCTTTCACTATCCTTGTCCTTGATAGCTTGTTTGAAGGTGACTGACTCATCATCCTCCACTGAGAGTGCATACTCTATCAAATTTAACTGCCCATAATGCCTCAAAGGCTTGTCTAACCCAAGCTTCTATACGAGTTTGTAATTTTTCTTTGTTCTAGTGGATGCAAAAAAATCCTGTTGTTGCTATTATAATACATGTGTATTTTCCCGCTGAATCTCCTCATGATCAAGTTCATCATCCTTCTTATCTTCATGAGTAGCATTAAGATGCTCTACCTAAACATGATTAGAGTATATTGGTTGGTTTTTAAACTCTATCTCTATCACTTAAGTGTTTATAGTTTTTCCAACATCACCATCATCTATCATCATAATTTTAGACAAAGCTACCATGGATCTTTCATTAAAGGTCACATCCCTGCTACTTACAAAATTAGAATCACTTACGGTCCAAAGACGATATCCTTGAACCCCTCTTGAATACCCCCAAAAGATTGCCTTCTTAGCTCTTTCATCAAGTTTATTGTCTTTGACATGATAATAAGCCGTACATCCAAAGACTCTGAGTTTCTCGTAATCTGCATGTTCTCCTAACCACACTTTATAAGGTGTATCTCCATCTAAAGAAGAATGTGGAGATTGATTCACTATGTAGCACGCTGTAGCAACTGACTCAGCCCACCATTCTCTACCTAACCCAGAATTAGAGTGTATACACCTTGCCTTCTCAAGTAGTGTACGTTTTAGTCTTTCTGCGATTCTATTCTATTGTGGTGTGTCTCTAATTGTCCAATGTCTTACAATCCTTTCCTGATCACAGAACTTCTTGAAAGCTCCATCCGTATACTCTGTGCCATTATCAGATCGCAGAATTTTTAGCTTCCCACCTGTTCTGTTTTCAACCATTGCTCTCCACCGTTTAAAGTGTCGAATACCTCTTTCTTATGCTTGAGGAAATAAACCTAAGCATACCTTGAATAATCTTCAACAAATGTAACAAAGTAGGGAACCACCCTTGGAAGTAACTTTAGCCAGATTCCAAACATCAGTATGCACGTAGTCTAACAACCGTCTGCTTTTGTGTTTGCTTGTAGAAAATTTCACCTTTTGTGCATTTTCATATACACAATGTTCACAAAACTCAATTTGTGATTTCTTCATTTTTTCAGAAAACCTTTTCCACTAAGCAATGATAGACCCTTTTCCGACATATGCCCAAGCCGCATGTGCCAAATCTTCGTGTAGTTTGTTTGGTCTTTATTTTCACCGATTTCAATTGCTAGCTCACCTGTAACAGTTGTCCAACAAAAGAGGATAAAGATTACCATGACGAACCCCCTTTATTATTACCAAAGAACCACGAACAACTTTTAAAATTCTATTTTCATCAATAATTTTGCAACCATTTTTCTCTAACAAACCTATAGAGATCAGATTTTTTCGCAAGTCAGGAATATGTTTCACATTCTTGAAGGTTCCTTACAACTCCATCATGCTTCTTGATTCTTATAGTATCTATCCCTACAGTTTTGCAAGCATGATTGTTACCCATCAAAACTGTGCCACCATTAGTGCTTTGATAGGTAGTAAACCACTTTCTATTTGGACACATATGGTGAGAAACTCCAGAATCAAGCATCCACTTATCGGATATCTCGTAAGAATCATCTATTACACAGTAACAATCTTCATCATCCTTTGAGACATAATTTGCTTCTTGTTTTTCTTTTGAGTCGCCATTGTTCTGTTTCTTGAAATTTATCTTCTTATTTGGGCAATTACTTTAAAATGTCTAAGCTCGCCACATTTAAAGTATGTTCTCTCTGTGTGAGGTCTAGATTTTAACCTAGACTTTCCATGCTTACCTTTTCCTCTTTCATTACTGCTCCCTCTAGCTGCAAATAATCCTTGTGCTTGATTATTATACTCTCTTCCATTTGAAGACGACATTACACTCGTAGCAACCTTACGTAGATCATCTGCTAAAAGTGATGCCCTCTGCACCAAATTTTCATAGGACTTCGGTAATGAAAGTAATAATATGAGTGCTTGATCCTCATCATCAATCTTCATATTTATATCCTTTAAGTTTGATATAATCCTATCAAACTTATTGATATATTCTCGGATTGAGGTGCCTTCCTCCGTCTTGCATGTATACAATTTGGATTTTAAGTAGATCTTGTTAGTTAGAGTCTTTGTCGTGATGTTATTCTCTAACTTTAACCAGACGCCTGCTGCAGTTGCTTCTTCATTCACCAAGAAAGCAACATCCCTCTCAAGGTATAAGATTATCGCAGCCCGTGCTTCAAGATCTAATTCTTCCCTATCCTCATCCTTCATATCCTCTGGTTTTTTCTCTTTTTCTGCTAGTGCCTTATGCAATTTCTGTGATATAAGCAAAATTTTCATTTGCATCCTCCAATAGAAAAAAAAATATCATTTTTTTCATTAAACTTCTCAATTTTATATTTGCCTACTTTGACATTTTCACTAGTAGAAGCCATTGTATTCAAACTTGAATTTTACCAATCAAATAATAAATAATACAATATTAACTCTTGATACCAATTGTTGAGTCTGCAGTGGAATTTGAACTTCTAATAGATATAAAGTAATATGAAATTGAATACTACCCACAATAATGCACTAACTATAACAAAGCCAATATAAGAAAATATAATGTGATTACTCTATATAATATGCTGTGAATTAATTTTCTTTTTATTTTTGATGATATTTCAATTATAATACTACAAAAATATATATAGTATCATCTATGCTATAATAATTTCAACGAACAAGAATAAAATCCTCCTATAAAAATTCTTTACAAGTTTTTTTCTATTAAAATTTTTTACAAATCTTATTTTATTCTCTAAGTTTATTCTAAACTTTCTTGTATTCTCATAACTTTATGAGAGAAAGACAATTTATTTAACAACTTATTTATACTGTGAATATATTTATACTTTCTAATATTATGCTTATAATAGAATTAAAAACTTCTTTAATAAAAGGTAAAATAAAAATATGAAGATGATTGATATGAGAAACCAAAAGAAACTAACTAATTATGTAGAACAATGTTGCCATACTTAAGCTTCAATTATCATAGTCAATATGGGAACTCCAAGCAAGCAGTTATGAATAACCAAATAAACCATTAAGAAAGCACCATATTTCATAGTTAAAATATAATAATTTTTTATTTTTATGATATCTTTCAATTTAATAGGTTAAAAACTAATTTATCACAGATTTAATTTTTTTTTAAAGATTTGTCGTTACTTAATGGGCTACTATATGTAAAAAGTGGAATTAATTACCAACCGGACTAATAAATTAATTAATTACTAAATCATTTCAAATTAGGTAGTTAAGATATAATTACGTTTTAATTGATAATTAATTATTTAAATTTGTCTTTCTAGGATCAAGAGTCATTGATACTATTATTGCTTCACGGCTAAAGTTAATTAAATAAAGGGAAAGTATGAGGAGCTAATGGAATATTTGTATAATGTGTACAATGAAGGTTTAGGGAGTATTAGAGATATAACTATTAGTGTTACCTTTTTCCATCAGCTGAAACTTTTGGGATGAGTGGTATCATGACATGATATTAGAGCTCTAGATTTGAAAGGTCAAGAATTCGATCCTTGGTGAACCCCAACATCAATTTAAACTTTTGGGAAGATGTTTATTATTCATAGTACTCGGATGGTTATTCTAGATAGTATGAGTGATGTTCATTTTGTAACTCAATAGTCCATTGTACACATTGTACAAATAGTCCATTGGCTCCCTAGCAGGACTCTTTTATTTAAGCAAACGAATGAATTAATCACTTAACCACCTTAAATTAATTTAGTATAAATTGGTTAAGTACGATTTTCGTCCTTAAGGTAGGGATTGAAAATTTTTTTTTTGCTATAAAATGGTGCCAAAGATTTAACTTAGTTTTAAAATCGTCATTTCTACCAAATTTTTAACTTTTATTCCAAAAATATCCCTAATTAAAAAAAAAATAAAAAGGAAACTAATCAAGGGGGAAGGGGGGATCACGCTTCGTTGGGGGGGGGTTCCAGGGAAGGGAAGGTGGATAAGGGGAGGGAAAGCGCCGCTGCTTCTCGTTGCCGCCACCATTGTCGCTGCCGCTCCTCATCGTTCGGTCACACTAATGGGAAAGGGGAGGGGTTCCAGATCTTCCTTGCACTAACGGCCAGAGAGGACAGAGCAGAAGGAGAGAGGAAGAGAAGCGGAGAGGGAGAGAAGAGAGGAACGAAGGCGCTGAGGAAGACCGCATCCAGCCACGCCCTGCCATCGTCCTCATCGCGAACCGCCGTCGTCGGTCGCCATCGAGCCCTGTCCCGTCGCTGCCGCTGGAGTGAGGTCACGTCGACGCCAGCAGATCCGCAAGGTTGGACAGTCGTCAATGCTCCTTGTCGGATGCCAGCAAATTGGTGTTTCAATGTTGTTGTTTCTGCTTTCTGTTTTTTACTTCTGCTTTATGTTTCTGCTTCTTTTTTACTTTTGTTGTTGCTGTTGTTGATTCACCATTCACCATTGTTGTTGTTATTTTATTTGTTATTGCTATTGTTGATTCACCATTGTTGATTTACTATTGTTGTTGTTGTAGATTCTGCTTTCTGTTTTTGTTTTTTCTTCTGCCTCTGCATCTGCTTCTGCTTTCTGGTTGATTTTGGAAAAAAAGGGGAAAGGGTATTTTCTTCCGAAAGACGATTTTAAAACTAAGTTAAATCTTTAGGACCGGCCAGGAACAAAAAAAATTTTCAGTCCTTATCTTAAGGATCAAAATCGTACTTAACTCTAATTTTAAATAAATTTGACATCAATTAAAGCATTAAACTGTTAAATTATAGTTATTAGGTAGCTCTTCCTCTAAGTATTTGCTTATGAACAACCTAAGAATGTAGTACAAATATGTAAATGAAAAAAAAAAAATCTACGAAGAAGGCTTCCAACAATTTTCCTTATGTTGAATCTTCACACCAGGCAAAAAAGTGACATTATTTATGAATGTTTTATAGATTTTGAGAAAAGAAATTTAAATTAAGGCACTTTTTTAAATTTAAAATATATAATAAAATAAGTAAAAGATTGTTTTGGTTTAGTCTATTGTAACGATAGAGGATAAAAAGAAAAAGAGTAAAGATTTAATCTCTACTATAATGATAGTAAAATTTCATTATATCTAATTTAAAATTACAATCACTAACAACGTCAAAACCAAGATCAAGACAAAGATAAATTACACCAAACCTACTAAAATCAAACAAAAACACCAAAAAAAAAAAAACCAAGACAATCGAACCAATAATTCTATGCTTCATAAATTAATAGTAAGACAAAAAAATGCCAAAAACAAAAGAAAATCATGACAAACTAAATCTAAAATAATGTGATCTTTTTTCTCTAATTTATGACTTTGACTCATAGATTTTTTCAAATAATCTCTCAATGAATCATAAGTATTTTCTCTTTATACTAAGAAGGTTCAAACAAAACTGAATATATCAAGATAAAAAAAAAAAATCAACTGTCTTTTGTTTTTTGAATATTTATCTTTGAGGACCTTAAAACTTGATTCTTCTTCTTGTATCATAAACCTAGTCTTTTACTAGCCGTCGCAACAAATCAATCATCATAAACATTTAATACTTTCCTTTATTTGAACACCAGCACAACACAAATTTTTATATTCTCTTCATATCTTGTTCTTAATAGTTGATTATTTCTAAACATAATCAAATGAATACTTCATTATTCATACTAGCTATTTAGTGTCCAAATTTTGTTATAATTGTCATGATTACTTTTTTTTATTCGGTAGTATTAATCTTTTTCATATCTTACTCTTATCAGTTGATTCTTTCCAAATCAAATCAAATCACCATATATATTACTGCTAATTCTAAAACTATATAACACAAATAATAATATCATAAATTAAAATCAATTTTTAATCAATCAACCAAATATTTATCATTACAATAAATAATAAAATCTTTTTTCAAACTCAATAATTTATTTAACAAAACTGTAAATTATTAAACAAACATTTTTTTATAATTGAAATTATTCCTAGTTGTTAGATTGTTAGATATACTTGTAAAAATCACACTAACAACTTTTTTTTAGCTATAATTGGCTTTTTAACCTTTTTATTAATTTTCGTTAAAAATAATTTTCTTAAATATATTATTATTTTCTCATTTATGTATGACTCTCACTTGAATATTTTGTATAAATATTAAATGAGGTATTTTTCATATAACTGACTTAATAAAGATATTTTAATTTTGTGATAATTTAAACTTAAAAATTATTTTTTAAGAAAATCCTTAAAAATTTATTCAATCGAAAACTAACATTTTAGACTAGACTCAAAATTTAAATTAAATTTAAATTTAAATTTAAATTACAACAAATTATATTATGTGGTTTAACATATTTTTTTAATTTATAACCGATCTAAGCTGCGGTATGTATTAATTTACCAAATATTTTACTAATTTTTTGTTTTCAAATTATTATTTTTTGAATCACTTTTTTAGATTTTAGACTCTCAGTTTAAAAGATAAGAAATCAATGATCATACGCATGTAACGAACTTGATACGTGTTTTATCTTGTGAATAAAGTAGAATTCAATAAAATAAAAGAATATAATTAATTAGTTACTTATTAGCTATTTTCTCTTTATTTTTTCTGTTTTGGAGTGCATTAAAGTACAACAAGAAATAAAGAGAATTTCTTTATTTTATTTTAATTTTTTTTGTGTTCATTTTTTCTCAAAAGAATGTGTTGTTTTTGTGAGTAGACACATGTCCATTGCAATCCATAGCACCGAACGGCCAAGAGAAAAATGTGAAAAAAAGTGAAAAAGAAAAAAAAAAACGAATTATTAAAATTAAAAAAAAAAAAAACTATTTTTTAAGAACTAAATCTAAAAGGGTATCTAGCTGTGTTCTTATATGTATAAAAATCGAACACAGATTCTTTAAAACTGCAAAAAAGAAACCACATAGTTGCAGACTTGCAGCATCATCTTAAGTTAAGTGTTTACTTGTTTTTTTGTTCAGTTTCAATTCTCACTTGACTTCAGCTCGAAGATTTTTCTTTTTAACCTTCTTTTTTTTCTTATTTTCAGCTACCCTTTTTTGTTCCTTGTGAAACTCTTGCAACCTTAGCAAAAAGAAACAAACTTTCCTAAAATCTGATCTGGGTTCATCACTTTTTCTATGATGGGGTTGTTATATATTTCTGGCTAATAAAGCAAGTTATTATGATGACTCAAAATATTGTTATATAGCTCACTTTTTTTTTCTTTCTTTTTTTTTTTTTCTTATTACTACTATTATTGTTCTTCTTCTTCTACCTGTGAATGATTCTGTGTTTTTATACAAAGTTCACCAAATCTTAAATTTATTTTTGAGATACCAATTACCATGTCTATCATGAAGAACAATCACAAAGATCTAGAACACATATATTCTTCATGGAACTTCTCAAAGCTAATGGCTTTCATTCTTCTCTTGATCACAATCTCTTACCTTTGTTACTCTCTTAGATTTGTTACCAATTCATATGACTGTAGCCAAACACACCACATTTCAATTAGCCACATTTCTGACACCACCACCACCACTACCACCACTTCCACCACAGCAGCAGCAACAAATTCACACTCTCAAGAAGAAGAAGAAGATGCAGCAATTGTTTCCACAAAGTTGGAACCTTTTGAAGAAACAAATATTTCCCACATAGTGTTTGGGATTGGAGCCTCAGCAAAGCTTTGGAAGCAAAGAAAAGAGTACATAAAGCTATGGTGGAAGCCAAATCAGATGAGAGGAATAGTGTGGCTAGAAGAGAAAGTGAAAACTGATCCAAGTGATGAGAAACTCTTGCCACAGTTGAAGATCTCTGAAGACACTTCAAGGTTCAATTACAAGAATCCAAAGGGTCATAGATCAGCCATAAGGATCTCAAGGATTGTTTCAGAGACACTAAGGCTTGGATTGAAGAATGTGAGGTGGTTTGTGATGGGAGATGATGACACAGTTTTTGTTACTGAGAATTTGGTGAAAGTGTTGCAGAAATATGATCACAATCAGTATTATTACATTGGAAGTAACTCAGAGAGTCATCTGCAGAACATTTATTTCTCTTATAACATGGCTTATGGTGGTGGTGGTTTTGCAATTAGTTACCCTTTGGCTTTGGCATTGGAGAAGATTCAAGATAGGTGTATTCAGAGGTACCCTGGTTTGTATGGTTCTGATGATAGGATTCAAGCTTGTATGGCTGAGCTTGGTGTTCCTCTCACCAAAGAAAGAGGCTTTCATCAGGTTTGTCTCTGGAATCTTCTCTTTTTCTTTTCCTTTTTTTGCTTTTATTTTTCATATTTTATGTTTGAGGTGTGTTACATTAACATCAAAAAGTGATGAAATTAGCCATTAGCTTGTGTCTGGTAAATTTTATAGGATAGAAAACATAGGAACATTGAGATGGTGTTGACTGAAAAATTATGTGTTTAGTATGTGTAATTGTCTTGTTTTCAAAACAGATTTGTGTCTTGCAATGTGTATAGAAGTGTTTGGATTTTGGAGTGGAAGAACACTACAATTTAGGTAGAGTTTGGTAGAGAGACAGAGACTGAAAGACTGATACTGAGAGACAGAGACTTAAAGACAGTGACTGAAATAAATTTCAGTATTCTGTTTGGTGCAAAGTGAGAGACAAAAATTGAAACGAGAATGAAGCTTTAATTTAATTTGTACAAAGGGTAAAATTGGAATTAATTAATTGAAATATGATATTTTAGGTATAAAATGTTATTAAAGTTTTAGTTTTCGTTTCTAAAAATTTCAGTCTTCTGTGTCCCCTTTTTGGAGGTACTGAAATACTGAAATTTTAGGGACAAAGACAAAAATTTTAGTACCAGTCTTTGAGCCAACAAACATGATACTGAATCTCAGTCTCTCAGTCTCTGTCTCAGTACCTCAAAACAAACGCTACCTTAAAGGACAATGAATATAGATAGTTTAGAGGTTTAAAATTTGGTGGAGAATTCATAAATTGATAGTAAAAAACTTTTATATATTAATTTAATCAAATATGTCAAATTACTTATGGATTTTTAACTGTTAACCTCTAATGAAGATTTTTTACCTTAAAATTAGGAGAAATGCAAAATTAGAAAAAATTAAGAGGATCAGCAGAATTTATTGTTAGACTAAAGAAATTGATCTGATGGCTAAAAGTGCATATCAAAAATAATAAATTCACCTAGTTTTTTTTAGTATTTTTCTTGTTTGAAGACTTTACATATTGACTTGGTCAACCTATGGAGGTTTTGGAGAAATTTATTGGAAGTGGTGTGAGACAAAATTATAAAATGAACAAAAGAGAATTTTGGGGGCTCATAAAAAATAAGTAAAGTTAGGAAAGCCTTCCTTAGGTTCCCCCACTTGGTATAATTTTTTGTTCATGTGAGATCTCATTTTATAATAAAGTAAGAGATATTGTTTAGTGGGATTTTTGTTGAATGAATGGGGAGTATGGGGAGATATCATTACTTGGAATAATAATGATTTAGGTCAAAAACAGGTAATAGATCATTAAGAATATTTTAATCTAGGTAACCTAATCAAATCTATTGATTCTATTTAAGGTCACTTTATGATGATTTGTGTCACATTTTAAAAATAGTTATTTTTTAATTTTTTTTATGTATTTGTGGGATGAAGTTCCCTAGGGTCTTGTCTATGATGTGGATAAATTTTAGAGGAAGATGATTAATTTAATGATTAATTTATAATATCAAGAATTAAAAAAAAATCCCTGCTTTCCATTGGCGCCAATAGATCTAGAAATTATTGTATAAAATAAAGCATTATTGTATTTTTGAAATGCCCAAAAATTTTTAATACTATCATTTATTGCTAGTAGTTTTCTGAATTTAGTAGAATTTTCATCAGTTTTCTACCCTAATTGACAGAAAAGAATGTGGTGCTGAATTTAAAGACTTTACCAAATTTGTTTATTCTTTAATTGGGAGATGAGACATTATATTCTTCTAACTATGAATATCTTAAAAAAAATAATAATAATAAAAACTTCAAATCTTCAATAGTCTTAGTCTCCAAATCAAAACTAGGCCACCACCACCACATCTAGGGTTTGATGCTTCCAGCTATATATCTCCACCGACTAAATGAGTCAATTAATAAAATCTTTTGGTTATTTTCATTATTTCCTACCTTTCCTTTTCTCTCAGCTGCTTTTCAATTTCAACGTTTCAAGTATTTTTATGTTTAAGAGGATTTAAATTTTTGATATATCTAATGTATTAAAATTATAAAAAATCTTTTTAATAAATTTGAAAAAATATTTTTGTGGTATTTTTAAAATATGTTTTTAATGCTTATGCTAACAAAATTCTTATATTAAAAAAATTTATTTTAAATTTGAATTCTTAATAATTATTATCTATTTAGACAAAATAATATATTAAAGAAAACAATTTATATTTAAATGAAATTATGATTTAGTTTTGATGTAGAGTTGCTTTATTTTTTTAAAGAAAAAAGTTTACCTCCTTTTTAAAAGTAATTATAAAATTTGATCATGTTATCTGTATGGAATAAATATTGAAATTTAAAATATAAATTAAAAATTTATGAAATAAAATATATAAATATATAGTAATTAATTTGGTAGCTAATTTTTATTGGTATTTTTTTAACAAAATCATACAAAACTAAAATTACATAATTAAGTTATATTCAAAATAGGTCTCAATCATAGTAGTGAATAAAAAGTTCATAGTGTGGGGAATATGTAATTGCACAAAGCATCCAGGTGTTAAGTCTAGAGATTGTTTCAATGTGGGGTGTGTTTGTTGAATTGGTCCCACCCTAATTAATAATATTATGTAAAAGGGACAAAGATTTAAACCAAACAACACTTGTCACATCCCATAAGGCACGTCACAATCCCACCTTAGAAATCTAAGAAACTCTTCCTTGGGTCTGATTTAACGGTGAAATTTTAGTGGAGGGAGAAGATTGTTTAAAAAAAAAAAGTTTATAAGAAAAATTATTGTGTGTATTATACATGTTTTTTTTTATAAAATTAGTAAAAATTTTCATTCTTCACCTAATTTTGTACTTCACCAAAGAAATTTCCTTGATTTAATACAATAATATCCATACCCAATCCGTTTCTATCTATTTTTTCGAAAGACAACATGATCGTTGATGGATAAAAAGGAGAAAATTCATCCTCGTCAGTGTAGCGCGAGACAATGTGGTTCTTCAATGTTGTTTCTTGCCCTGCAAGGCTTGGTCTAGTGACATTTGTGTATGTCTTGTTAGAAAGTGCACCGGATTCAAATCCTAGCTATGACTAAGAAGTGGTTATATGGAACTCATGGGAAGGGAAGGGCGTGTGTGTTAGGGTATATGACAAAAACAAATGATGTTTGTTAAAGGCTAGAAACTCAGGTGCAGTTAACTTCATGTGAAGTTGAAAGCCGAGAGTCTTTAGATGACAATTTAGTCAAATTTGTCAAATCATTTAACGGCCTTCAGTTATCAACTTCGCATGAAATTAACTGCACTTGAGTTTTTACCTTGTTAAAGACTAACAAAAGTTGGTGACACGACCGGTTAACTTGCTGAGTTAGCTGTTTAAGTATCATGTTTGGAATAAGGACAAAATTCTCCTTGTTTTTTAAACTAAAATGATTTTTGTTTTAGAATTGGATTATTTTTTGTTTTTGAGACACTTAAATCACCTACATATTGAGGTCTATTTTGAATTATGATATGTCTTGGAGTAATGAGTTTATTTATTTATTTATTTTTTAAAGTGTGATATCATGATTACTATGATAGTCTAGAAATTAATTTTATCTGACAAAATTTGTCTCTTTAATCTATAAATATTTCTAGTTCGAATACAATGAATAAAACACTTCCCAAGTTGCCACTACTCCAGTTACATCATTATGTGTTAGACACAGTTGTTTTCACATAATAAAATACGCGTTTTTTGTTGTTTACTTTATCTCTGAAATTTCTCCATTTCTTTCGCCAGATTGATTACATTAAACTTAACCACAAGTTATGGATATTCCTTTTTCTTTTAATTTTGTTTTTCTCTTAGTCTTAGTTGTACACTTGTACCCTTCTTTCTCTCTTTCATAATTCATAGTATTTATCTATAAACAATTATATATTTTTATGTCCATTTTGACATTTTAGTTGGATTTAAGTTTAATTCACTATAATTATTAAAATAATTACCTCAAAATTCACACCAAGATAATATAAATTAATTTACACTTACTATGTATTATTGTTGCCCTAATTTTGAGTTTTATCATTATTTGACTTGGCTTATTTTGTTTTGTTCTGTTTTGGGTAGTTTGATGTGTACGGCAATCTATTTGGGCTTTTAGCGGCCCATCCTGTTACTCCACTTGTGTCCCTCCATCATTTGGACATAGTCGAGCCCATTTTTCCAAACGTGAGCCGAGTCCAAGCCCTAAAGCGGCTCAAGGTGCCCATGCAACTCGACCCGGCTGGGCTCATGCAGCAATCCATTTGCTACGACAAGACCCGGACTTGGACCATATCCGTTTCATGGGGCTATGCGGTTCAAATTTTCCGGGGCATTTTTTCGGCCCGGGAGATGGAAATGCCGGCGAGAACCTTCTTGAATTGGTACAAGCGGGCCGATTACACAGCCTATCCGTTCAATACCCGCCCGGTTAGCCGGAATGTCTGCCAAAAACCATTTGTTTACTACTTGTCCAATGCAGCATACAACAAGGGTGCTAATGAGACTGCGAGCCGGTACGTTCGGACTCAGTCCAACCCGGCTTGCAAGTGGAAAATGGAGGATCCGACCCGAATCAAAATAATTGAGGTTTATAAGAAACCCGACCCACATTTGTGGGACAAGGTAAAACTTCAATCCACTCTTATCCAATAACAAAAATGCTATTCGTACACCAAAATCAGCTATCAATATATTTGTGTATAAATACATGTGTAGTTTAATTTGTTTTTAATGTGTATTTGTATTCTAACATGTATTTTATAATGGTCGCTGATTTTGGTGTACACTTAGCAGAATACTTTCATCAGTTTTTTCTTGATTTCTTTTTTAATGTGTTTGTTTTTGTTGTTGTTTTGAGCAGTCTCCAAGAAGGAATTGTTGCAGGGTAAGACAAACAAAGAAGAAAGGAACTTTGGTGATTCATGTTGGTGAATGCATTGAAGATGAAATTGTTGAGTTATAGTTATAGAAAGAACTGCAAACAGTTCCAACACGCTTTTGTTTATAAATTCTTCTTAACCCTACCTTTAGTTATATGCAATCTTAATTCTTTCCTTTTTTAAAAAATAAAAATTATTTATTATTTGGTTAACGAATTCCAAGATTAAGATGCAACTATTTGATGCAGTTCAATTTTCTAAGTTAAACATTCTAAATAACTAATCAACAAGCATTGAGATTGATATATATCTCACTTGAAGATTGAATCAAAGTTCAAATATTGAAGAAGGCATGATAATATGTCTGTTATTTAAAGGTGAAAATTCACGAGCCGTTAGATGATAATTTAGTCGAATCTCTCAATTCATTTAACGGTTTTCAACTATTAACTTCCTATGAAGTTGAAAAATATATGTTCTTTTCATGGAAATGACTTAATAACTTTGGTCTAAAGGACTTGGATCCAAAGTTGCATAATTGAGGATTTCAGTGTTTGAAATCAAATGATTCATGTCATTTTCATCCAATGTAACCCAAGCTTCAATGCCATCTCTTAACTTTGTATCAACCAAAATGATGAGATTCATGAACATAGGACCATTTGATGCAACACTACTCACCCATGTTGGTTTTCCCCACCCAAAATCAGCTTCATAGAATCCAAGATTGCACCAACTACTAAACCCAAAATGTTCCATTTCATTCCTTGATCTTAACTCACATATTTCCCTAAGCGAATCTTTCATGATTGAGATCCCTTTTTCGCTTCGCAATTTGTCGACAAAATCCTTATCGATTCTTGATATTGTGTTCCTTAGCTTACACGCCAAGTCATCCATGCTCATCCCGTGTTCGTCGAAATGCTTAGCTGAAACTAACCAAACTAGGTTGCCCATGGTGTGATCAGGACATAGAGCTTCATCCATTCTCCGCCGCAAGTTCACCAAATGAGTCACAAAAGAAGACCTTTGCACTTCAAACCGCGATTGGGATGCTGCCACGAGACACTTCCACAAGATTGCAGAAACAGTCTCCAACCGCGTAGGTGGATCTTGCGCTGCATCATAGCAATATTTTGCAGACATTTGAGCCTTGAGGGTGGATATAGCTTTGTTTGTGAACAAGAACCTCTTTGTTACACACTTTCCTTGCCTGAACAAGGAACCCCACATTCCCATTGATAAGTCTCTAAGCCATAAACTATTTGTGGGAAAAAGAGAAGATGCTATGAACTTTGGTTGTGTCAAGTGTTTGCAGCCTCTAGCCCTTTCACTCCAACACTTTAGGAATGTGGCTAATGCAGCACCATCTATAATCCTATGTGAAATGCATGTTCCAATGGCAATTCCACCACATTGAAACATATTCACTTGGATGTTGGTGACATAGGTTCCAAAGTTTGATTCTTTAGAAACAAGTTCATCACTAGGAAGGAACTTGTGCAAAAGGGTCAAATTGGGGTGGCTTAGAAACACAGAAAGATGACACTTTACTTTGGATACTACAAAATTAGCACCTTCATCATTGCAATCAATGGAAAGTTCATGTTTGATCTTGCCACCTAGAGGGTAGAATTGTGTTAGTGTCTCAGATAAAGATTGTTTCAGCAATTCTAGCTTCTTGGGGACTTCAAGGAGGGTATTTGTGTCATTTTGTGAGGTGTAGAACAAGATTATAGGAGCATATGGAGCAGGAATGAGCTGATCCAACAGGGAGAGTTTGAAGGTTCTTAAGTGAAAGGGTGTTGGAGAAGAAGGCCTAATGTCTTCTCTACTAATGATTTCTACTTCAAATTTCATCCTTTTTTTTTTTTCTAATTTCTATGGCTTCTAGAGAATGAACTGTGTGAGAAAAAGTTGCAACATGTGCAATCTAATTTATAGCTAGAAGGAGGGCAAAAAGTTTTGACTTGTCTTTTAATGTAATCATTGATTATACTAGAACTAGAACAAGAAGAGAATCTTATCATATAAGGTGCTCTGCCATTTGATATTTGTCATTTTATTGGAAAATGATGATTGCAGATAATGTCAACAAGTTTCTAACTTCAAACTTTGTAAAATCCGTATGGAACTTAGTGTATCTTAACATTTAAAAATAAAAGGAGACTGATATAGCTCAATTTAATTACATTATTTGATTCAATATGACATGGTAGGTCTTGGATTTGTATAAAGTGATGTAACAATATCTTTGCATATATATATATATATCATAGGATTATGATATTAACAAAAGATATTTGTTTTTGTAAGATGATAAATTTATACGTACCAATATGTTAAAAGTATAGATAAATAACAAAATAATACGTGAATTATATTTTTTACGTTCGTAATTAATTTTTATTTTTTAAAATATATATTATATTATTATTTTTATTAAAATATTTTTATAATTTAATAATAAAAATATTTTATTATTTAATTTTATAAAAAGACTTAAATATTTTTTTTTCACACACTTCTCTCTTTATCAAAATACAATGTATGGTTTAGATTGGTTTTGGTTTAGTTGACATATAAGCTTTGGCCAAATATCATTTCCCTTTAGTTGACATAAAGTTATTATCATCACTTCTTAGCATGACATGTGCTTAGTGCATCACTAAAAGAGTTGGATAAATTTTAAAACTTTTTTTTAAAAAAAATAATTGATTGATTAAATATTTAGGAGACAACAGAAAATTAGCACAAAATTGTTTAAACTTATCTTATTTTATATTTTTTGGTTATTGTTAGAATAAGTAAGTAATATTAGATACAAAATATTATTTATAAACTAAAATCAATCAAAATATATATATATATGTGCGCGCGCGCACGTGTGTATTATTTAATTTATGTTTAATATATATTTTATATTAACATGATTGTTTTAGATATAATAACTATATAATTATAAATATTATATATAAAGACAGATTTAAAAATTTTAATATAAGGAGGCCAATCTTTACATAAAATTTTTATTTATCCCTTTTTGTGTTATATTTTTCGTGTATAATAAAAGCAATTGACGTATGATATGAAGTTATTGGATTTTTTTTTTAAAAAAGGTTTATGAACATATAAAATAAAAAAATTATAAAAAAAAAAAATATTTAAAATACACAATGTAATTACCATAATATTTAAAGTATACAATATGATTACAATAAATATAATATGTTTAATAAAATAAATTCTGATTATTTTTTTATCTTAATATTTCTGTTATTATTATTAACCATCAAAGTAACAGAGACACACATGGTATAGACTCCCTATACTCAATTAAGAGGTTGCGGATTCGAGTCTCCTATCTTTCCAAATAGAGACTAATGCAATTCCCAAGTCCCAATTACAAGTCTTTAATGGAAGCTTCTGGATCATGATTAAAAATGTCAAAGTTGTTAGTAGGTTTGAGTCTCCACTCAGTCCTTCCTCTCAAAATCTCAACACCATCTTCAGATCGAAGCATATGATTGTACTCAACGTTATTATTATTATTGTTATTATTATTGTCACTACAAACTTCAGCTAGAGATTGTAACTTACTGTCTCTCTTACACTCCCTCTTGAATTTCAAAGTCAGGGAAGATAACTCATAATTCATCAAGATTGATTCTGGAATACTCTACATATTTCAAAGTAAAAAATAGTTTAAAAAATTAGTTGATATTAAGTACCAAAAATTAGTTGTCTAGTTAAATTCTAAAAGTATATATTAGAAAAAGAAATTAAATACCTCTAGAATCCAACTAACATATTTCGCATTATTGACATGAAAATTTATATCTATATCACTCCATCTTGGCTGAAAATTAACACGCACATGTTACATAATATAAATTTAAAAAAATAATCAATGAAAAAAAAAAAATTATTAGAAAAGAAAACATGTATACCTTTAAATCAAGACAAATATAATCTGCTGATGTGTCATCAAGTTTAGGTATTTTTTTGTCATCACCTTCTATAATAATTCTGGAATTTTTAAGATAGGACTCAAATTCCCTTCTGACTTCTACCGGTATTTTAGATAATCTTCTTGTCAATTTGTTCATCAACACACAAACACTGCATAGACAGTATTAAAATTCAAATCCAAATCAATTGATTATGTTTTTCAAGATTTATATTTTAGAATTTAAAGTTTAGAATTTAAAATTTAAAATTTAGGATTTAAGTTATTTTTTTTCTTTACTAATCAAGTTAATTTCGAATAGCGTCCAAAAATTATAAATTATGAGAGTTTATATAATAATTTTTTTTAATAACATCTCTATTAATCATGAAAAAAAAAATGGATACTCATGTATGTATGTAAAAGTGTAAAAAGATATTATATATATAATTATTCCAAATATAGTGATTTTTTTTTCAGAATTATTTTGGCATGAAGTTTTTATTGGATTTTAGTGTTGTACACCTTAAATATTAGTGTAAATTACTCTTTATAAAACAAGCCTCGTATAATACTATCATACATGTATAATATTATTTATCTTTATGTATACTTATGTGATAATGTCAATCTATGCGATATAAATATAATTTTCCATCCAAATTTTTTCTGTTAAAGTTGATTTTCGAGAAAGAAAAAAAATGATGTCATATTTTCTATTTTTCCTCCCAAGAAAAAGATCATTTTTTTTAGGTTTGACGATGTGATTGTTGGAAAGTGAGGAAGAAAATGTTTAAAAGTAATTGATTTATAAACCTTGAGGCTCTATTCAACATTTGATTTGTTTTGAAATCTCGCACAATCCAATTGAAGCGCGCAGCATTCTTTCCTTCTGAAGATAACCAAGTTTCCACTTCAACTACATCATCCCTGTATAATACAAATGTGGAAATGTTCAATAAAAAAATAGTTAGAATTTATTTTATTTAGTAATTATTGTAATAATTAATAAATATTAAATAAGACAAATTTTAATTATTTTTTAGTATTATTGTAAACGTAAAAAAAAATTAAATGAAAAAATATGACAATAACATCCTAAAAGAAGGTAAAAACTCAGGTGAAGTCGACTTCACGTAAAGTTGATACCTGAGAGCTGTTAGATGAAAATTTAGTCAAATCATTTAACAGCTCTTAAATATCAATTTCATGTGAAGTCAACTGCACCTGAGTTTCCACCCTAAAAGAAACTATAAGAATTCAACCAAGACCAAATCTAAAAAAAATTCCATAAGGCTTAATATACAGAGAGAGAATATATAGTACATAGACTTTTATAATTACTTAAGAAAGCAATATATTGCTATTTAATTTGTAGAGAAATATCAGGTGAATTATGGTGTTTTTATAATTAAGTTTAAGTGTTTAATTAAGTTTTTTTTTTGTGTCTCCTCTTTATTCTTTAATTGATTTTTATTATGCCAATAAAATTAATTTTAATTATCAAAATAACATAATCATACAGTACCTTTCCTAATTTGTCAACATAACTAAAAGTGAAACTAACAAACAGATTTATTGTTCACATAGTACTATGATTACATGTTATATCCTATGTGTAGAAGTAGTTTTCACTTTGACAAAACTAATATATTCATAAATTAATTTTGGATACAAAATTTGAAAAAATTATTAGATGTTCTCAGTACAAATTATAACTCTTAGACATACTGATATATTAATTGAATGATAAGTTATTATTGAATATGTTAGAGAATCATTAGAATCATTTTAGATCAGTTAGTATCGTTTATATTTATATAGTATATCTGTATATTAATCGTAGGATTCTATACTTTTATTACTTTGATTCTTCTGGCATCTATATATATTCCTTGTACATTGTATTTTTTGATCAGACTGGATAATACACAATATACAATATGGGTATACAAGATCAAGACTGAAAAAGCACACACTTGGGACTTGGTTGATTCTCCTTCTAATCAAGAAGTTGTGGGAAGCAGATGAGTATACAAGATCAAGACTCGCTCTGATGGTTCTATTGACCGTTATAAGGCACGACTAGTTGCTCAGGGTTGTACGCAAGAGTATGGTATTGACTATGAAGAGACTTTTGCTCCTATTTCTCGTCTCATATCTGTTCGAGCTCTTCTTGCCATTGCTGCAATAAAAAAATAGTCTCTCAGTCAGATGGATGTGAAAAATGCTTTTCTTAATGGAGATTTGAAACAACAGGTCTATATGAAACCCCCTCCGGGTTATCCGTGTCCTTTTGGAAAAGTTTGTCTACTTCGCAAGGCACTCTATGGGTTTAAGCAAGCTCCTCGTGAATGGTTTGACAAGTTCAGCACTACCATATGTAGTCTTGGTTTCACTTGCAGTCCTCATGAGAATGCTTTCTTTATTCGTAAAAGTGACCGTGGAGTTGTTCTTCTACTTCTGTATGTTGATGACATGATCATTACTGGAGATGATACTGATGGTATCTCTGATCTTAAGGCGTCCCTTCAACGTACTTTTGAGATGAAAGATCTTGGTTCTCTCAGCTATTTCCTTGGTCTAGAAGTCATATCCACCGATGATGGCATCTATCTCTCTCAAGCTAAATATGCTTCAGATCTTCTTGCTCGAGCCGGGATTACAGATAGTCGGACTGAGTCTACTCCTCTTGAGCCTAATATTCGATTTACTCCTATAGATGGCACTGTTTTGGATAATCCTACTCTCTATCGATAGCTAGTTGGAGGACTCGTCTACTTAACTGTCACCCGACCAAACATCGCCTATCCAGTTCATGTACTTAGCCAGTTTTTGTTAGCTCCTCGTACTACTCACTATGCAGCAGTTCTTCGCATTCTTCGCTACATTAAAGGCACTCTATTTCATGGCCCTTATTTTTCTGCCCATTCCTCTTTGTCCCTTCAGGCATACTCCGATGCTAATTGGGCTGGTGATCCCACTAATCGTCGTTCTACTACTGGTTACTGTTTGTTTCTTGGCGATGCTCTCATTTCTTGGCGTACTAAGAAGCAAACGTTCACTGCTAGATCAAGCATAGAAGCTGAGTACCGTGCCCTTGCTGGCACTACTGCTGAGGTTATCTCGATTCGTTGGCTTCTCGAAGATTTGGGTGCTCCTCAGTCGTCCCCTACTGATATTTTTTGTGACAACCGCAGTGCTATTCAGATTGCTCATAATGATGTCTTTCATGAACGCACCAAACACATTGAGATTGGTTGTCACTTTGTTCGGCAATGTATCTTTATTGATGCTGTTCGACTCATTGCTGTTGGAACACCGGATCAGACTGCTGATATTTTCACGAAAGCTCATCACCCGACTCATTTCCGGACTTTGTTATCCAAACACAAGATGGTATTCTTAGCTCCCATTTGAGTTTGAGGGGGGATGTTAGAGAATCATTAGAATCATTTTAGATCAGTTAGTATCGTTTATATTTATATAGCATATCTGTATATTAATTGTAGGATTCTATATTTTTATTACTTTGATTCTTCTAACACTTATATATACCCCTTGTACATTGTATTTTTTGATCAGACTGAATAATACATAATATACTTTCTTTAGATTGCTCTCTTGTTTGTAACAGAATATTTATAACAAAGTCATTTGAGCTTATGTGATCTAAACTAATTAGAAAGAGTAAATCGTTTTATCTTACTCTTAAAACACTGAATAATTATTCTTTATGAATGTATAGCAATCTTGTTTCATAGTCAAATAAATATCAATCGATCTCCTATAAACTACTACTCAACCAAATCCAGTGATAGATATGTTATAGAGTCATCATTATTGATCGTAAAGATATCAATAAGATTAAAATTATAAATATGTATAGGAAGACTTACCATTTAGGATAACGGTAAATCCAAACCTGCATTTCACTATATACCCATACTAAGTTCCTTTTGATCATTTCTTTCGAAGAACCAGCTGCATCAACGTGGATCCCAAGTGTGTTACAGTGATCAATTATAGAGCTCTATGAAACAAATAATAGAGCCAAATGAGATAACAATAATATTGTATGTTATGGATATGGAAAAATATAGGTAGACAATAAAAATACTAAACAATGTGAACAATGAATATATCAAATGTTCAATTTAATAAGTATGCAGATAATTATGTTCATTATGCTAGGTAGACAAAAAAAAAACATTTTTTTTGGGTTAGATTAAAAAAGAGTAGCATATTTATAGAATAGGCTATGTTTTTCTATTTTTTTTTTGTTACTTGTTTATAGTAAAATAGATAATACAATTATGATATCACTTAAAAAATATCTCTTTAAATAATAAAAAGATCATTTATAAAACGTAGTCTTATCTTAATATCAATGGATACACTTTTTTCACAAAAAACAACACCTTTTAAGAATAATCTAATATTTTATATTTTAGGTGCGCTTCACAAACTCTTCTAATATCAAACGCGCGCATACTTTGTGATTTTTTTTTTGTTTTCACACTAATACACAAACCCACGCGCCTTTTCTTTTGTTATCACGTGTGTGAATTTGTATTTTATGTCAACCGTCACTATTAGAAACTAATCGTCACTATTAGTAATTAATTGGTCAAACTAAAAGATGACTGTATTATCTAACGGTGATAAAATTGAAAATTATTTTGTGTATTTTAAAATCTAAAAAATTAAAATGTCTAATTTTAAAAATTTCAAAGACTAATTAAAAAAATTACTAGTGACATCATTTTAATGGACATCATCATATTTCTCAGTCATACTTTGTGTATTTTCATGTTGTACCTTAAATTCTTGATACATGATTAATTCATATTTTATTTTGGTAAAATTTCAAGTTAACTAACATACACTTTTGCCAATCTAAAAACAAAAAATTAATATATATATATATATATATATTAACAATCTATAGCATTTACATAATATCTGTTAACTTTATTAACCATGTCTTAATTTGTTTTCAGCAGCTCATTTGTATGATTAAAAATGATGATGATGTTTAACGACAAACCTGAAAATAGTTCATCAAAGTCTCAATAGATGCAATTCCATTAGCATCAACTTCATATGATCTGATGGTAAAGTTTTGACGAATAGAAGATTTGCTAACAACTTTGGAAATCTTATCATCACCATTATGATTTTGGGCATTTGCCTTCATTTGTAAGCCACCACAAGAACCACGCTTCACTCCAAGTCCTTGTTTGATGCCCTTTTTTATACCATAGTTTTGTGTTGCTAACACAACATTGTGAAATGCACACATTGAAGCAGCAGTAGTAATAGGTGCCACCATAATTGTTTCTGCAAAAGTATAATTAAGAATTCGTTAATGTAAACATGTTTCATGCATAAAAATAATTGGATGAAACGTAAACATTCAAAAAGAAGTAAACAAATTTAATTGGATGAAACTTAAAATATTTTACAAAATTAATACTTTAAAATTAAATATTTATTGTCAACAATATAAAACAAGCAAAAAACAATAGTGGGCAGGGAAACATTTTCTGTTAATTTTTCTGTTGGAATTATGAAACTAGATAAACTAAAAATCTAACTCTATACTAATTAATACATACATGTTTTGCCACTTCTAAAACTGCATAAGGAAAGGAGCAAAGTTCAAGAATATAAATGGGCTCCTTATATAGGGTTTTCTTTTCATGAGTGTGAGTGCTTTTTCATGGAAAAATAAAAGAGAAAAAATTCTAAACATCTGACAATTATTTCAAAAGACAATAAAGTCCTCAAAAAAAAAAAAAAACTTCCCTTTGTCAATATTTTTTATTGATATTAATGGAATAAGCCTACATGATATATTAAACTATTGATTTATCTATTAAAAACAAACTAAGATTAACAAATTCTTTTTTGTTGAGAGTCTCATTGTTTTTTAAGGATAATTATCAAGATTTTTAATTTTTTATTTTATTTTTTATTATCTTTTTTAAACATATTAGCTAAATAATTTACTCTGTAAAACCAAAAAATATTAGTAATTTTTAAATTATTTTTACTTATAAAAATTAAATAGAGGATATAATAGTGATTAACGTGTTATGTAAGTATGTTTTAAAGAGAGATCATTAATAGAGAGACTAACCACTCTCATATTTTTTTTGTTTGGATGAAACCTCAGTCGAAGAAATTATCAAAGATCAAAGATTGAATTGGGTATTCACTCAAAAATAAAAAAAAGTTAGAATTGATAATTTTTTTTTAAAAAAGCTATTGAGACCAACATTATTTAGTTTGTTAATATTAACTAATTTTTAGTTTTTAATCACAAAAATAATATTTTTTAAAAATATAGAATAATATTTATAATTAAAAATTTATGATTTAAAATCTAAAATTTATGATAAATACAATAATTTTCAAAAATTAAATGATGTTCTCTGAAAAAGAATAACTCCCTAGTCCTAAGATTTTGCAAATAGTGGAATATGCCGAGAAAAAATGGACTCCCTTGATAGGATAAATTATATAAATAAAATAAAGTGAATTTAATATTATCCAATAAATTACTCTAAATAAGATTTTTTTTTTGGTGACTTAAATAAGATTTGGTTAGATTACATCTAATATTTTTGAATATAGTCGATGTCAGAATTAAATTAGTGATCAAATTGGTCATATTATTAATTTATTAATTTAATTGATAAATTACTGATTGAATTAGTTGACTCGGTCTTACATAAATAAAAACATATAAAATAGTGAAAAATTTAAAATTAAAATTTTAAATAAATATCCTTATTAATATTTTAAAAATTATAACCAACAAATTATAATTCGGTTATTATTAAATAATTATATAAAATTCTAGTATTTTTATAATAAAGATCTTTAATTTTACTTTTATATTAAAGTAATTATTTTTTATTTTAATAACTAACTGATTAGTTTATATTTATTATATTTTTTATTTATACATGTTTAGTAATATTTATTGTTATATTAATAATTATGAATAATAAAAAATATAATTAATTTAAATATACGAGAGTATAAAATTAAAATAATATTTAACAAAAGTATTGTGTGTGTTTACTATATAATTAATAAGGGTTAAGTACGATTTTGGTCTCTAAGGTAGAGGCTGAAAATTTTTTGTTTCCAACCTTTTTTTTTTGTATTTGAATTCGTCTCTAAAGTTTAACTTAGTTTTAAAATTGTCGTTTGAACCAAAATTTCCTTCTCCTTCTTCACCAAAATCCTCATTTTCTATTCTTCTTCTCCATCATAACATCATCTCTTCTTCATCAAAGCATCATCAACAACAACAATGAAACAATGTAATAAACATAAAAAAGCAGAAACAAAAATGAAAAATAAATCTGTATAATCTCCATCACTATCTCTCTCAACTCTAAAGAACAACAACAATAAAAGAAACAGAAGCATAAGCAACCAAAAGCACCAACAATGACAATGGATAATGGAATCAGAATCAGAAGCAGAAAAACCATAGAAGTAGAATGGAATTAGAATCAACATCAATAATAGAATCAGAATAAAAAATAATGTAATTAACAAAATCCACAAATTCACAAATAAAAAAATTCAACAATATAATTAACAGAAGAAACAGAAAAATCAACAATATATTAACAAAATCAAAAAATTAGAAGCAGAATTGGAACCCTAGAGAGGATGAGCGGCGAGGACGCGAAGCATAGCGGTGGGTGACGAGGAGTAGTTGCGACTGGCGAGGAGCAGCAACGACTAACGAGCAAGAGAAGAGGAGGAGCAGAAACGGCAAGCAGTACGCGACGTCCACCCTTACAGATTTGCTGGCGTTGATGTCGAACACGGCGTCGACGTCCGTCCGTCCCTTGACCTTCCTCGTCCCCCTTCTTGGTCTTCCCCTATGCCCTTCCCCCTTCTTCTTCTTCCCCTCTCCTTTCCTCGTGTTCTTTTTTTATTTTTTATTTTATAATTTTTTATTAGAATAATTTAGTCAAAAATTTTAAGATTTAGGTCAAAAGGACGATTTTAAAATTAAGTTAAAATTTAGAGACGATTTTGTATGCAACAAAATGTTGAGAATGAAAAAATTTTTCGATCTATACTTTAGGAACCAAAATTATACTTAACCCAATTAATAACTAACATATAAAATACCAAGGGTCAGCACAAGTAACAAAGAGGACCTTGAATTGAACCATATTTTGGTCAATTTTGATAAGAGTCCTGCTAGGGAGCCAATGGACGTACAATTTACAAATAAACATCTTTCTAAAAGCTTAAATTGATTTTTGGGTTCACCAAACATCGAACTCTTGACCTTTCGGATCTAGAGTTCTAATACCATGTCATGATACCACTCATCCCAAAAGTTTTAGCTAATGAAAAAAGATAACACTAATGGTTATATCTCTAATACTCCCTAAATTTTCATTGTACAATTCCATTGGCTCCTCGTACTTTCCCTTTTGATAAATAATTGTTGCGGCCCAAAAAAGACAGAGGCAACCAAATCCCATTCAAAACAACTGGCTAATATAAACAAAATCAATTTAATTGTAAACACATCCTTGTGGAAGAGTGAAAGAAAGTTAGGATCGATAATTTGGCAAATAGTTAACTAAGCATATAACAGATGGACCTCTTTTATAAATGAAATTTATTATTGGTGGTAATTTGGCGAAAAAAGTTATGATCAGCAATTTGACAAATAGTTAATAGATGGACCTCTTTGATAAATGAAATTTATTGTTGGCCGTTGGTAGAAATGTTTTAAATCCAAGTGAAAGAGTGAAAGAAAGTTAGGATAAGTGGAATTTACCGTCTTTGATAAATGAAATTTATTGTTGGTGGTTGGTAGAAATGTTTAATTAAATCCAAGTGGAAGAATGAAAGAAAGTTAGGATCAACAATTTGGCAAATACTTAACAAATGGACCTCTTTGATAAATGAAATTTATTGTTGGTGGTTAGTAGAAATGTTTTAAATTCAAGTGAAAGAGTGAAACAAAGTTAGGATCCACAATTTGGCAAATAGTTAAGTATGGAGATAAAAGATGGATCTCTTTGATAAATGGAATTTATTGTTTTCCTTAAAAGGAAAGTTCCAATTAAGATAGGTGTATTTTTCCTCCGAATCTCCAATTTTTCACCTTCTCAAGTCTTCCAATCTTGCATCTAAGTTTGCGACGAAAATTTTTGCTGTATTCTAAGATTTCTTTCTCAGGGAGAGACTCGCGTTGTTGCAGGCGATTGCCAACTCAACATCACCGTGGACTGTTCCAATGGTTCCGTCGTCGGCCAGTACTTCATTGTCAGTACTTCATTGTCAGGTACTTGGTGAAGACCATAACATAAAAGTCACTAATGGTTTTTCTTCCAAAGATGACTGTTATAACTAGAAAAATTATATATTTATAATTAGTACTTGTAATTTATTAAAAATATTTGTAACTCTCATTTAGTTTAGATTTGAATTTGTTGGACTTGTTAGGAGATTATTTCTGAAATTTATAATAAAGTAGCTTTTTAGAACAAGATAGGTTGGGTAGATTCATGTTTTATACAAAATTAGATGGAATAATATTGGTAAATTTCAAATTCCATTAATAATAATAGGTAAGGTTTGTATTCACAAAATATCTCAGAAAAAATGAGTAGATATACAAAATATTTGTAATGCTCAATATCATAGTTTATTTTGGACCTTGACATAATTTAGAGTTAGGAAATAACCAACATAAGTGCGTCTATTTTTTTAAATTATTTTATGTCATTTGCATTTACAATTTTAAACAGATGCGCACAAACTCTAAGAGTCTAAGCAAAAGAAATAATTGATTTTTTAGACAAAAAAAAAACATAGGTTTATATTTTCACAAATGAAAAAACTTGTATTACTAACAATGGAAGTTACTTTATTTTTTTGCCACATTACATATAAGTGGAAACTCAGGTGCAGTTGACTTTCATGTGAAGTTGATAGTTGGGAGCTATTAAATGATTTGACTGATTTAACTAAATTTTCAGACTCTCAACTATCAATTACATATATGTTTCAAGGGATTACGAAAGCTGTTGCACCTACCTTTGACTAGAAGTTAATTAATTTAACTGCTTTTCATGCATGGTAAAATGTAGATTATCATAGCTTTAACATATAAGTAACATTACTTCAACTAGGTTCAATAATGATGTTAATCATCATGATGCTTTTGAATTGTAAATTTAACAAAAAAAAAAAAAAGCCTACAATTCAAGTTTGCTATAACCCTTGCATTAGATATCGAAACTCATTTGTTTAGCATGTTGGTTCAAAGTTAAAAAATGATTGCTATTGATAACCAAACAACCAGCTATGGTTCCCATCTTTGAAGCAAAGCATTGAATTGAATAATCCAAGCAAGTCCACATGTAGTGTGGATATGATACAAATCAGTCATTAATTTAAACTAGTGTAGATACCAATTAACATGGAAGCTGAAATCACAAAACACTACTGCTTCCCAACACATTAATCCACTTTACATCTCCATATATATATATAGATATACATGTGCAATGAAATCTCGAACATCTGTGCACTTTTACCTGAAAATGATGGAAAAAACAGTATGAAAAAAATTGTTAAATTATTTTGAAGCTTCACTTTCCATTCTAGCCAAGACAATAAGCTTTGTTTTCTTCTAGTCCATCACTCAAAGTCGCAAACCAAAACATGTTATATTGTAAAAAAGCTTTAAAAGAAGATTAAAGAATAGAAGAAAATGAAACAAGGAAACCATATCAAATGTCCTTACTGTTTGGCGAAAGTTTTAATTTTACCTCAAATATTTTTAAGGGATTTCAATTTATCTCTCTGTTAAAGTTATGAATGAATGACAGTAAATAGAATCATAACAAAAGATACAATTTATAGATTCCAAAAACAGTTAAAGAATCAAATTTAAGTTACTACATGGCAATACAAATTAGTTCAGCATTAAGTCATAAACATCAAATAGCGGCAAAGGCAGAAACACAATTTTACCATTAACTGCATATAACTAATAACTAATTTCCTCTAAAATCAAGCTTTCATAACATTTTTCTTTTTCCCAACAGAACAGGAAAAGTAAATTCTAGAATGGAATGAAGTGGAGTAAATTGACCAACCTGAAGCTCAAACCTTGTAAAAGATGAAATCTCCGCCATTCGGGGACTTTTACTTCATTACAATCTACCTGCAGAAGATGGATGAAACAGAAGATTTCAATATCTATTTATGGATAACAGTGACATTTTTTGAGAATAACAGAGGATATTTCTTTTGAGTACAAGTACAAATTGAGAGATTTCCAACGAATGAAATAAAAAAGAATGCAAATTTTGTTGTTGGCGAATCAGATTATGAGTCCAACTAGTTAATAATATGTAAAGAAAGAGAGAACTATTTTCTTTTGAGGAAAAGGAAATTTAGGAAAAGTCTAGGGGGGCCAGCAATTTTATTGCATTTTGGCCAGCATGTAACCAGCAGAGAAAGGTGAGCCATTGGATGAAATCTCTCACCAATCTCACACCATCAAATCATCATTGATGGCTAGTTGATGGCTACCAATCACAAATGTTACTGGCCCCCTAGCATTGCTCGGAAATTTATACATGTATAATTGAATTGTGGTGGCATGAGAATCGTGAAGTTAGATGATTACCTCTTCAGAAATCTCCATTCAGAACATTTGTTCTCCATTGACTTTAATGGTGGGGATGTGGGAAAATTTAGGCCAAATTTGTTGATGCTTGTTCCTGCAGTGTTCTCCCAGCAAATGACAGTGATAAACTTTAAGTAGCAAGAGAGAGGGAGGCAGCCTTTCTCCTTCCATATTCTCCAGCTTCCAACAGTACGAAATGTGCAATTGTCGAAGAGAGGTGAGGTGAAGAAGCTTGTTGCACTCCAATGTCTCCAGATTATGGAAGCGCCATATCACAAGAGTGGTAAGGGAGGGAAGGTGAGGCAGCGAACCCATCTCTGGGTATGACTTTATGCTCTTACACCAAGAACCATTAATAATAAGACGAGTGAGGGCGTGCAAGTTGGCCATCCATGAAAGATCCCTCATTTGTTCCTCGCAAATTCCCACTTCAAGTAGTTTCAAGTTAGGTGGCAAACCACCCTCTGGCAACCTGCAAATGTTTGGGCAATACATGTGGAGAGAGTGTAAACTTGGGAGTAGACTATTCATGTCACGTGGTAATGCCTCCAACTTGGAGCATTCTATGAGGCTTAGATGAGTCAAGTTGGGTGCAGCCTGTCCTTCTCCTGCTAATGACACTAATTTGTTGCAGAAAGCAATGGAGAGACGTTGAAGAGCAGCGTATGGTGCCTCTGACATTGACACTGATTCCAGATTCCTACACCAAAATATCTCGAGATTCTTGAGATTGGGAAAGGCATCCAACAACAACGAGGTCAGTGAATCACAGCTGTCAAATATATACAGGCCTACCAAATCATACTTCTGCTGTTGTTGAAGAAGTTGCAGTTTTCTGCATTTTATGATTCTCAGATTTTGCAGAGATTTAGATGGTGGCTCTGACATTGAAACTGATTCCAGATTTGAACATCCTTTTATCTCGAGAACTTTGAGACTGGGAAAGGCATCCAACGAGAACGAGATCGAGATCAGTGATGAACACTCTGAGATTTCAATTTCTTGGACGCAACTTAGATGGTTGATGCTCATCATTGCCTTACTTGCAGCCTCCACCATAGATTCACAACCTCTGAATGATAAAGTATCCCCAGAAAGTAGCATCTCTAGACACCTTCGGTTGTCATCTTGTAGTATTTTCAGTTTGCGAACTTTTGAAACATTCATTGAGGAAGAAACAATTCTCATTAATACATGACTGAGCATATCTCCCTTTAACATTGGACAATCTGTTATTAGAAGACTCTTAAGGTGAGGAAAAGCTTTTGAGTCAGGTAAGTGCCACTCCTCCCAACATGGCATGTTATAAAATTCCAAACTCTCCAACAAGGGAAAAGGAGGAGCAATATGCAAAGAAGGGTCACCAATACCCTTGTAAAACTCCATGTCAACACACTTCAGCTGACCAAAACCTTGAATGCGCAGGGCCTTAAGAGATGGCAACTGTCCAAGTGAAGGCAGCATGCAGCAATTGTTGCAAGACTCTAGAGATACACGTGTCATAATGTTGTAAGAACAGTGCCCCAACCAATCTGGAAATATTGTACCCCTGTATCCCCTTATTCTCAACTCTTTCAAGCCATTGTGCGGTTCCAAGCTGTGGAGTATCTCTCTCTCAGTTTGTGTATTCGAAACCATATCACCACCTGAAGACCACTCCAAGTATAATTTGCTGATGAGATTCTTGTTTATCATTCTTGCATTCTCTGCTTCTTTCACGTCCACAATATTCTCCAACTTCCTAATCTTAAATGAACCTTGAAGATTTGAGAGCCCTCCTAATTCCTCCATTCCATTGTCTTTGTGCTTGCCCACCACAAAGTAATCTAAAATAGGCATGTGTTTCAATTTACTTATTCCTCTAGGCATTTCTTCCAAAGAAGTTGCCCTAAGATCAAGATGCTGTAAATTCACAAGATTATGCATGCCACTGGGCAACATGGTCAGCATAGTACATCCATTCAATATTAATGTTTGCAGATTATACAAGTTGCACAATGATTCTGGCAACCTGTTAATGTCAGTCCAAGAGAGATTCAAATAGCGTAGATGAATCAATTCACCTATTGAATCAGGTAATACATCAAGTTTATGAAAGGATAAAACTCGCAAGCATATAAACTTAGATGCTACACTTTCCATGCTAAAGAAATCATTGATATACAACGATGTCCTCAAAGATTCAAACTTCGCATTGGAGTTAAAGAATTTTGAGATTGGATGATCTAACCTTCCATGTGGGAAATATGACAAATGGCGAGTGAGAACCTTATTCTTTTCTTGTTCACCAAGCTCTTCTATTCTATAATAGAAATCTCCAGCAAGGAATATTGCCAAGTCATGCAAGAGATCATGCATCACAAATCTCTTAAAATAATACTTACTTGGTTTAAAAAACAATCTGGAAGCTAATTCTTCAAAATATTTGCAACCAACTTCTTCAAAACTCTCTCCTCTATTTGGTAGCCTTAAAAGATCTTCGGCCATCCACAGCAAAATTAATTCATCTTTACCGAAAGGATAATCTTTCGGAAACAGTGCACAATAAACAAAACAAGGCTTCAAATGTGCAGGAAGGTGAAAGTAACTAATTAACAATGCTGGAATAATCTTACTATCATTTGTAGAAAATCTCCAAATTTCACTCCTTAAGATTTTTTCCCATTCCTCAGCATCATGCCTTCTGCACAAGCAACCAAGTGTTTCTGCTGCTAATGGCAAACCGTCACACTTCCTCGCAATCCTTTTGCCTATTCCTTCTAGTGTTGGGCTCCCATTTGATTCTGGAAAAGAAGCATTGGCAGCAAACACCGACCAGCAATAGTCTTCTGATAATGGATTGAGATAGTGAGGGTGGTAATTTGTTTGGACAACTGAACCAACATCTTCCTTGCGAGTAGTTAGAAGAATAGTACTTCCCTTAACCCCATATTGAAAAGGGGCTAGAAAATCCTTCCATTGATGATGATCATTACTCCAAACATCATCCAAAACAACAAAGAACTTCTTTTCAGACAATTCTTTCTTCAAAGCATCTTGAATTGAATTGAAGCTATCAAGATCCTGAGTATTTGTAGAGATCTCTTTTACAATATTCTTTGTAGTCTCAACAATATTGAAGTTTTCCGAAACGCAAACCCATGCTTTCCGATCAAATCCCACCATCAACTCTGCATTATTGTACATCCATTGAGCCAAAGTAGTTTTACCAACACCACCCATGCCAACAATAGAGATCACAGACAGGTGATTCTCATTGTTGTCATTCAGCATCTTGATTAAGGCCTTCTGGTCATCCTCCCTGCCATACACATCCCCTTTTACAAGAGAAGTGGATGGAGTTTTCCAGGAGAAGCTAGCAGTGGAAATCTTTTCAAGCCCAAGCTTTCCTTTGCGTTTCTCAAGATCTTCTATCCTTCTAACCACCCTTTCTATCTCATTCACCATCTGCCTATCTTCAGAATTGAAGATTCTACCCAAGAGAGTGACCTTTTGAGTTGCAGCTTTGGTGCAGATGCGGTCCAGCAAGTCATCAGCAGTGTAAAGAGCATCTCGGAGACAGTTGAGCCACTCCTTCACATCATGGTTATCCAGTTGCTTGAGCTCTGCATCATCAACAAGAGCTCCAGCATCCATGAGAGCATTCCTCAGCCTCTCAACCAAGTCAGAGCTAAGCTTCTTGCCCGCAACCAAGTTGACAGCATCAGCAGAAATGAGCCTGTCCAAGACAACATTAATGAAGCCAGACAGAAAAGCTCCACCAACAAGAACTCCAGCCATGATCTCAAACAAGATCAAAGTATTCAAATTTTAAGAATAGAAGGAAAGAAATATGCTTAAAGTTTCCAGAATAGAAGGAAAGAACAATTCTTTGCAATTGCAAGTTAGGAACAAGACGTGGTATTAATCTCTGAGATAACTTAATTTAAAACAGTGGAGTAACTTTTCATTTTTATAACACTACTTTAAATGTTATTGTCATTTTGGAAGGTGCACCGTAATTGCATAAAACCTTTAATGTTTAATCATATTCCTACTTTTTGAAAGATGCAATGAGATTTCAAGATGTATAAAGTTCAAACTTTTTTTAGGACCAATGGAAATGTAGTCTTTATCAGAAAGAATCTGAATAATTTGCTTCAATATTAAGAAAACGATTTTTCAATATCAAGTTTTTAACCATCCAAACTTCCTCCAAGTTGATCTATTGCATGTTGGAAGTAAGTCTAGACTTGCTTGGCTCAAACGTAATTTATAGCCCTTTTAATCATTAACAATATTACCGAATTTATTTCTCAAACCATGCAACAAAATCAACAGCAGAAGATAATTTATTACATAGTTGATCTACTGCTTAAGTCACATTTAAATGGTTATAACCGAGAGAGAAAAAAAAAAAAAAAGGAGAGAAGTAGAAGCACGTGGGGGGCACATGTCCCCACTTAAATTTTCTTTTTCCCTTCCCCCTTCCTTCGGTACCCCCCGTCCCCTCCTTCCTTCTTTCATTTTCTTTCTATTTCTTCCCAACAACTTAAAACCCTCTCTTCCTCTTCCCTTCTCATTCAACTCTTCCATCTTCTCATCTCTTCTTGCAATTTCACACTATTATCAAACTCATCTTCATCATCTTACCTTCGTTTCTTTTTCTACTCTATCTCTATTTATTCAAAATCTCATTTTCTCAAAACCCCAAATCATGGAATGTCAACTTAATGAGCGAAAGAAGCATTCAACTTTGAGTTCCAATTATTATTGAGGCTTCAAGGTAACTTTTTGACTCAATAATTAGCCATATCCCCAATTTTTGTCATCTCTATATTTATGGGTATATAAAAATCCGAATTAGGGTTATTATGATTAGGAAATTTTGGGCTTTTGGTCATGATGAGTAAGATTATGTTAATTGACAATGTAGTAGCTCACAAACATCATTATTGTCAAATTTTTAGAGTTGTAGAGTTATTGGACATCATTTGGTAGCTTGTTGGCGCGCTCAGAGTTGCTTCCGGTTCTTTGAAATCAAGTTGTGAGTGAATATTATATTTATAATTGTTTTTAAATATATTATTATCAATATTTTTATTGAATCATTAATTTTGGAGTTTGAAATTATTTTATTATTGTGATTTTTGAAATAAATATTGATTTGTGAAACTTACAATTTTATAAAAATACGCACGATACGATATTTATATATTTTGTAAAGCATACATGTTTTCTTATTTGACTTTATTAAATTTTAATTAAATTTTAGTATGCATTCTTATATATATTTTTTATTTACTATGGAAAATTTAGTAATATGTTATAATTATTAGAGATTTGTTATAAATGATTTGGTTTGGATTGGTTTGGGAGACTCTGACTAAAAAACCGTAGTTAACAGCGGTTTTGAGGTTAACTTAGATGCATCTAACTCAGACCTCAACTAGCATGGGCGTTGCTAGCCTAACGTGTAGGCTACACGTTGGATCTGTTATACCGTTCGGGCACACTAGAGGAAAGGGCTACCCTTAGAGGTGGAGCCGCCCTAGGTGTGTAATATTTGATTTGATTTGCCTTCTGGAATGAGAACTCACATTTCAGTTCATCCACTTAACAATTTATCTATTTGTTTGCATAATTAATTAATACGAAAGAGCAATGCTATCAATGATTATCAATAATGAACAAAATTGGAAGAGGAAGAAGAAAAGGGAGAAACTTTACCCTCTGCAGCAACCATTTTTGGCGCAACATTTCTTGACACCGTTGCACATAGTTCCCGGCCATTGCAACGACAACGCGAAATAATCGAACTCTCTCTGCTTCTTCCCTAATCCTCCTCCAACTACGCTTTCAATTTCATCCAAATCTTCTTCCATCACCGAGAAGCCACTATCGGCGGTGACAACCACCGCGGCGGCGGCGGCGAGGAGCAGAAGGAGAAGAAAAGCTCGATCGGAGGAGCGAGTCATCGTCAATGGCGAAAATATAATTTTCAAGGTAAACTCTGTATTGTCTCGTGTGGGTTATAGATGTAATGTTTGTTTACTGAGTTGCAAAACTCACCCTATTATATTCCCATGTTTTTCAGATACAGGAGTCATTCCAGGTTCCATTCCACCTGCCTCTCAGTAGATCTTAGTCACTTTGGTGAGCCCTTCTTCTTTCCAAGGGCTAAGTAATTATGTAATGGAACCTTGCTCAAAATTTAGATTATGTCAATGCTCCATATGTCACAGGCAGGGTCCTCGTGTGGGTTATGTTATTTTGAATCTTGAACGGTTTAGGTAGTAATTATGATTTGGTTATGTAAGACTTATGGATTTAACCATATACTCTAGTTATCAACTTGATATATATATATATATATATATATATATATATATATATGCGTATTTTGGATATACTTGATGGTGGATATGATTGGAATGTGTTGTTGTTGTTGTTGTCCTTGGAAATGGATATTTATTATTGATACAGGAAATTAATATTTATGTTGGTAAGGTCCTAGAAACAGAGGAGATTCTATCCGTTTTTCTGAAAATTTGGTCGTTTGGCTTGCTGAGGAACTTGTCCCTTGAGCGTCAGTCATGGCTTGGTCCGGGCCATGACATAAATACATCCATAACATTAGGAGTTTGTTCGGTAACTATCTTATCTGACTCCATAGTCTCAATATATCTGCATCTGTCTTAAGAAACAGTATAAGAAACATTTGGACTAATCTGGTATTAACATACACACTAAAAAAAAATCCACACCAAAACAATCTTACATACACACTAATAAAAAATCTTACCTACCACATAACTAATCTGGTAGTAACATACATGAATATGTGCTTTTGGAAACAGCCTTCTTTTTTATTTTATTTCAGTAATTTTGGGATATGGTGCACAAATACTCATTTTATTATCATTGAATCTTAGTATGATCTTGAATCTTAGTATGATCTTTATTTTTTATGTTTAAATTTGTAGTGTTCATCTTTGGAATATAATGAACAAATATTTATTTTACCATTGATCGCTCATGTATTAATGCATTGGATATCAACGATAAAACAACAAAGAAATATACAAATAAAAAGAAAAAGAAAATTTATGATTTGATGTGAATTGATATTCACAACTCCTCCACCTGTTATGCTTCTTCATGCTAATAGCAACTTTATCATCTTTTCTCCCCATGTGCTATGACTAATTTTCATAATGGCAGCCGTTATCTTTCAATCTTATTTTTTCTTTGGAAAAACAAAAGTAAAGGTGGAAAATGATTCTTCATTTCTTTTGCTTGTTTTGACTAAAACTAGCATTTAAGATCCATTCCAGAACTGCAATGCTCTCAGGACAATTGCTGCTTGATCTTCAAAGTATTTCCTGAAACACAAATTATATATATACATTTCAAAACTAAATGTTTGTCATAATGTCCTCACAATAACCACAGACACACTTATGTGAAAACCTCATTAACACAATGTTGGATTATTGGTTTGATTTTAGAGTTTGCAGTGAAAAGAAATGACACCCAAAAACAGGAAGTCAAAACAGAACTAGAGCAATTATAAAGAAACTAAAGTGATTGATGGTTATAATACTGCAAGTTATAAAAGGAAAATTTTTTCCATACACATAATACCCTGACTTTACATAACAATAACCCCGTATATTTGTAGCTATCCTCTTCAATTTAGTCCAAAAAGATCAAATATTCTATGACTGCTTTTTCTTGAATCAATTGAATCCCACTGCAGGTTAATATATGTACAAAATGCACATACCAAGATAAAGATCAATGAGTGAAGTTGATAGGAATGAAATTGCTCCTGATGGCATCACCAGAACTTCACCTTCTAATGACTATTTCAGGTACAGGATTGTCAACTTTAAATGTGGAAAGCATATTCTTGAATCCTGTCCGCATTAGCTACATACCTTCATCACCTTGTGATTATGTATCAAAATCCAGAAAGGAAGAAATAGTTATTATTACAGAACCATTTCTCTTAATATTAGAAATAGTTTATTATAGGCATCTAATACTATTCATTTTATGTAATGATTCAAACTGTGGTTTAAAAAAAAACGACTACATAACAATAACTTGATCCTTCTATCTTGAAAGCTTATATAGCTCATGCATGCTGATTCCTTTTATTATTCCTATATGAATCTTGCAGCACAACAACTGGCTCTGATCATAAAGAATTGACAAAGACAGGAACACCATTTTATAACTCTTTTCTTTCCCCAAATTAAGCTATTATTTTGTTTTTTCTCTGTGCGAAACAGCAAAAATAAAATTATAGAGAGGAATAGAGAAACATACCAACAAAAACAGAAGCTTTTCACTAAGAAGTGCCACTCCAACTTTGTCCATCATGTCTTCCTTTTCTATCTTGTTCATTCTAGTGTAGATACTAACATGAAGCCAAACTCAGTAAACACAACTTCTGGTAACTAATTTTCAAACTCACTACTTCAAAAGTCATCTAAACCCATGAATCTAATTGGATGACCATGTAAATCAACCTCTTTGCTTAATACATCTAAAAATATTCTTAAATGTTGGATACACAATAAAGATATTCACTGTCTTTCAATTTTTGTTTCATGTTAATTCTTATCTTCTTTTGTAAAGGTGATTTTATCGAAAAATATGAAGGTTAATAAGTATTACAGATAGCAACGAGCCAATGAATTTGTTAGAGAAACAAAAGATATTTCTTGAACTACAACTGCAAGCTGAGAGCTTCCCTAATAAATGAAAGAAAAGAATGCATATTTTCCAGTTGGAATACGAGTTCAACTAGTTAATAATTTTTTTCACTTGAAGGAAATGGAAATTTATGCATGTGTGAATTTACATGTGGTAGCATGACAAACATGAAGGTTAGATTATTACTTGCTCATAAATCTCTCTTCAGAAAATTCGTCGGCCGTCAACTTGAATGGTGGGTATGTTTTAAAAAAAAAAGGAAATGACAAACATGAGAGATTAGAAAATTACCTACTCAGAATCTGTATCGGAGAAGTTTTCGGCTTCAATGGTGGGGATGTGGGAAATTTTGGGCCAGATTAGTTGATGCTTGTTCTCGCAGTGTTCTCCCAGCAAACCACAATAATAAAGTTCAAGTCGCAAGAGAGAGGGAGGCAGCTTTTCTCCTTCCATATTCTCCAGCTTGTTGCAGAATGAAATGTGTAGTTGTTGAAGGGAGGTGAGGCGGAGAAGCTCGTTGCACTCCAATGTCTCCAGATTATCGAACCGGTATATCACAAGAGTGGTAAGGGAGGGAAGGTGAGGCAGCGAACCCACCTCTGGGTATGACTTTATGTTGTTGCAGTAATCACCATAAATGGTAAGATGAGTGAGGGCGTGCAAGTTGCCCATCCATGATAGATCCCTCATTTGTTGCTCGCCAATTTCCACATGAAGCTCTTTCAAGTTAGGCGGCAAACCACCCTCTGGCAACCTGCAAATGTTTGGGCAACCCTCTATCTGGAGAGAGTGTAAACTTGGGAGTAGACTCTTCATGTCACGTGGTAATGCCTCCAACTTTGAGCAATTTGTGACTTGAAGATGAGTCAAGTTAGGTGCAGCCAGTCCTTCTCCTGCAAATGACACTAATTCAGGGCATTCATAGATGATGACACGTTGAAGAGCAGCAAGTGGTGCCTCTGACGTTGACACTGATTCCAGATTCCTACATTCTCTTATCTCGAGATTCTTGAGATTGGGAAAGACATCCAACGACAAGGAGGTCAGTGAATCACACCTGTCTTGTATTTGTAGCTCTACCAAATCATATTTCTGCTGTTGTTGTTGAAGAAATTCCAGTTTTCTGCAATGACTTATCTCCAGATGAGTCAAGTTGGGTGCAGCCAGTCCTTCTCCTGCAAATGACACTAATTCAGGGCAGCATATAGTAAGATGAGTCAAGTTGGGTGCAGCCAGTCCTTCTCCTGCAAATGACACTAATTTGTCGCAACTAGAGATAGTAAGATGAGTCAAGTTGGGTGCAGCCAATCCTTCTCCTGCAAATGACACTAATTTCGAGCACCTAAAGATGGTGACTTCTTTAAGAGCAGCGTGTGGTGCCTCTGACATTGACACTGATTCCAGGTTCCTACAATTATATATCTTGAGATTCTTGAGATTGGGAAAGACATCCAATGACAAGGAGGTCAGTGAATCACAGCTGGAATCTATTTGTAGCTCTACCAAATCATACTTCTGCTGTTGTTGTTGAAGAAATTCCAGTTGTCTGCAATGCAAGATTCTCAGATTTTGCAGAGATTTAGGTGGTGGCTCTGACATTGACACTGATTCCAGATTTAAACACCCTTTTATCTCGAGAACTTTGAGACTGGGAAAGGCATCCAACGAAAACGAGATCAGTGATGAACACTCTGAGATTTCTATTTCTTGGAGGCAACTTAGATGGTTGATGCTCATCATTGCCTTAATTGCAGACTCCACCATAGATTCACAACCGCTAAATGATAAAATATCCGCCGAGAATAGCATCTGTAGAAACCTTCCTTTGTCATCTTGTCTTATTTCCAGTTTGCGAACTTCTGAAACATCCATTGAGGAAGAAACAATTCTCACTAATACATGATTGAGCATATCTCCCTTTAACATTGGACAATCTATTATTTGAAGAGTCTTAAGCTGAGGAAAAGCTTTTGAGTCAGGTAAGTGCCACTCCTCCCAACATGCCATTTTATCAAATTTCAAACTCTCCAACAAGGGAAAAGGAGGAGCAATATGCAATGCTGTAGGATTGCCTTCATTCTTGTAAAACTCAATTCCAATGCTTCTGAGCTGACCGAAATCTTGAATGTGCAGGTCCTTAAGAGATGGTAGCTGTCCAAGTGAAGGCAGCATGCAACAGTTCATGCAACACTCCAACGATACATGTGTCATATTGCTGTAGGAAGAATGCCCTAACCAATCTGCAAACCTTGTACCCCTGTATCCCCTTATTCTCAACTCTTTCAAGCCATTGTGCGGTTCTAAGCTGTGGAGTATCTCTCTTTCAGTTTGTGTATCTGAAACCATATCACCACCTGAAGACCACTCCAAGAATAATTTGCTGATGAGATTCTTGTTTATCATTCTTGCATTCTCTGCTTCTTTCACGTCCACAATATTCTCTAACTTCCTAATCCAAAATGAACCTTGAAGATTTGAGAGCCCTCCTAATTCCTGGATTCCATTATATTCATGCTTTCCCACAATAAAGAAATATAAAACACGCAAGTGTTTCAATTTGCTTATTCCTCCAGGCATTTCTTCCAAAGAAGTTCCCCTAAGATCAAGATGCCGTAAATTCACAAGATTATGCATGCCACTGGGCAACATGGTCAGCTTAGTACATCCATACAATATTAATGTTTGTAGATTATACAAGTTGCACAACGATTCCGGCAACCTATTAATGTTACACCAAGAGAGATTCAAATACCGTAGATGAATCAATTCACCCATTGATTCAGGTAATACATCAAGTTTATGAAAGGATAAAACTCTCAAGTATTTAAACTTTGATTCTCTGTTTTCCATGCTGAACAAATCATCGATGTACAACGATGTCCTCAAAGATTTCAATTTCACAATGGAATTAAAGTCTTTTGAGATTAGATGACCTAAGCTTTGACGTGAAAATTGTGAAAAATAGATTGGATTACTTAACCTTCCAAGTGGGAAATGTGACAAATGACGAGTGAGAGCCTTCTTCTTTTCTTGTTCACCAAGCTCTTCTATTCTACCATAGAAGTCTCCAGCAAGGAATATTGCCAAGTCATGCAAGAGATCATGCATCTTATGAAAACACCATTCTTGTTTAAAAAATAACCTTGAAGCTAATTCTTCAAAACACTTGCAACCAACCTCTTCTAAACTCTCTCCTCTCTTTGGTAACCTTAAAAGATCTTCAGCCATCCACAGCAAAACTAGTTCATTTTTCTCAAACTTATGATCTTTGGGAAACAAGGAACAATAAACGAAACAACGCTTCAAGTAAGAAGGTAGGTGGAAGTAGCTTATTAACAATGCTGGAATAATTTTACTATCTTTCATGGGAAATTCCCAGATGGCACTCCTTAAAATAGCTTTCCATTCTTCAGCATCATCCTCTCCTTGCAACAAGCGCCCAAGTGTTTCTACAGCTAATGGCAAGCCCTTACACTTGTTGACAATCTGTCTACCGATATTCTCTAGCATTGGGTTCCCATTTGACTCCGGAAAACATGCATTGGCTGCAAACAATAACCAACAAGAATCTTGCGACAACTCATTAAGAAAGTAGGAGGAACATGTCTGAACGACTGAAGCAACTTCTTTAATGCGAGTTGTAATAAGAATTGTACTACCCTTAGCCCCACAGTGAAAAGGAGTTATAAATTGCTTCCACTTATGGGCATCATCGCTCCAGACATCGTCTAGAACAATGAAGAACTTCTTTGCTGACAAGACTTCCTGCAGTTTATTTTGTAGCGAATTTAAAGTCCCAAGGGCACAAGAATTTTTAGTAATGTCCTCAATGGTTTTCTTTGTAATATCAGCAACATCAAATGTTTCAGAGATGCAGACCCATGCTTTCGGATCAAATCCTTCCACGACACTGTACACCCATTTGGCTAAGGTTGTTTTACCAACCCCACCCATGCCAACAACAGGAATCACAGATAACTGAGATTCACTGTTGTCATTTATTGTTTTGATTAGAGCTTGTTGATCATGCTCCCTGCCATATATGTTCCCTTCCATCAGACATGTGGTTTCTCGCCATGATGACGATGATGATGATGACAAGTTATTATCCTTAGTAGTCTTTTGAAGACCAAGGATATCTTTTTGACTTGCAAGAAATTCTATTCTTGCAACCACCCCTTCCATGTTATCTACCATCTTCCTATGTCGGTTGAGGAAGAAACTAGGCAACAAAGAATATACCTCCTTTTGCGTGGCGGCTTTGGTGAGTACAGCGTCCAGAAAGTCATCAGCATCATAAACAGCATCTCTCAGACTGTTGAGCCAACCCTCACACGATCGTCGCCCAGTTGCTTGTGCTCAGCATCATCAAGCACAGCTTCAGCAGCATACAGAGAAATTTTCAGCCTCTCAACCAAGCCAGGGTCAAGCTTCTTGCCCAAGACCTGGTTGACCGTATCCATTGTGAGCAACCTTTCAAAGACAACATTAATGAAGCCATTAAGGAAAGCTCCACTAGCCATGATATGATCTCAAACAAGTGATGAGAATTCGGGTATGAAGGAGAGTAAAAATGCAGATTTTGCAGGGTTTGTAACTGAACTGTGTGTAGGTGTATGAAAGCTTATTGTGAAGTAATAGTTGTCAATAATTTGATGGCAAAAGGACAAAGACTGTTGACTCAATAAAAAAGTTGGTCTCCTTAATTAGTGGGAGTGTGTTGCTGGTTCTGTACTAATTTTATGTATTTGGAAGGAACGTAATTTTCATTTTTGCCTTTAATTCTTACTGTTTGTTACCTTTTATTTATTTATTGTTTCAAAACTGGCATCATTATTTTTGCCTTTGATGTCAGATACATTATCATAATGAGATTGAGGGTCATGGTAAAATAATGATGCAGATGCAGTGCAATTGCTTTCCTCCTTCCAAGTTCCAATAATTCAGCTTCATTCACTGTATTCCCTTTTTGATTGTGTCATGCTCCTTACTTGTTAGCTGAAGGACATTGACTTCAAGTTGTCTAAACATCTCTGTCCTCTGTACATGGAAAAATTGTATGAATCCAGTTATTTGAATTGCCTAGCTTCTTGCTGGCTCACACTAACTTTGTCCTTCATTCTAATTTATTTGATGAATGCAACATGATTATGTCTTGTTGACAGTTTCAATTAATGTCTTATCTCGTGACTTTTGGGACCAGGCTCAATAGTACTGCTAATCTTCTATACTAAATTACTAATCTCTCTCAAATGCATCAAATCACATTAGTTATGTTATATAGCATGTTAGTTACTACTTAGTATTAAATTAAGAGTTATGCTACTATTTCAACTATTACAAGTGATTATCAAGCAAAATTATTGATTCAGAGTTGGATTCCAGAGCTTCAACCACCCCACAATCTTCTAAAAAAATTCATAATTTTGTGTTTTTTTTTTACTTTCAATTTGTTTATGCTCAAAACAAAATAATGTCCTCTTTCAGAGATACTCCTAAATAAATTACACTATCAATTTTGAAGAGAATAATGTCTAGAGCATGAGCGTATTTTGTTTTCTGAAGTACTGTTTTAATTGCTGAGCCATTCCCTTATCTATTCTATTCTTAATATATAAAAGTAGGTACATAGGTTTATCCACATTGCTTCTAAGTTATTTCTCTTCTTCTACTAACGCCATGTCAGCACCAACGCTTACTTGGCAAAATTTTAGAATCCACCACTCAAATCTTACCAAATTAACTTTTATTTTCACATAAAAAAACACAAAAAACAACTAAAAAACACAATAAAAACCAACAAATTAACTTTTTCCAAATCAATCCTTATTTCTAAAACAACAAAAACACAAATTAACATTTACCCCAACAAAAAGTTCTCAAAACCAAAGAGCTTATTACCTTTCTCAAACCCTCACCCTTTTAGCACCTCTCCGTACCAAGATCCTATTTCCTCCATCCTCTTCCGGTCCCATGAGCCATTGTTTTTTCCTCAAAACAAATTGTACATCGCAATGTCCATCTCCGGCAGAGCCGCATTGCATAAATTGCAGAAACCAGGACAAACTCCATTCCTCCTCTTGCGGTTTCCCTGCCAGAGCTCGATTCTGGGTCTCAGACCAACGTCACCATTCGGTGCCGCCAACGTAGGAAATTTGTCTCAGGTATCTTCCTAAAGATTTTCAACTTTGTCGTTTACTCTTCTCATTGTTCAATATCATTTTCAATAACCCTATTTATTTGTTATAAATAATAACATTTTAATTGTGAACTCATTGCAAGTAACACAAGTTTATCTATTCCTCTTTTGTAAACGGTTCTGTCCAACACTCACAACCAAAATTAATGTGCATTTAAAATTATTGCTCCCTATATACTATCGATTGCAATATTTCATCATCAAATTATAAATTGTTATTTTACATGTGGAGTACTTCTTCCACAATTTACATTTACGTGTTCCTCTTTTTCAAATTGTTATTCCACATGTGCAGTATTGCTTCCACAATTTACTTAGAATGGATTATCATTCTTTGACCATGTCTTATTCTCTTTGTTGTAGAAGAATTTGAAGTGGTAATGACAGACCGGAAGAGTTAATACTTAATACCCAAAATTGTTAGATGAAAATCAACCAATCACTATTTAGTAAAATGTTTTAAAAAAATTAAAACAAAAAACTCTTATCTATTATTATTCAATTGAAACATCAAGTACTAATTAAATGCAATAAACATACATTAAAAGTGTCATAATAATAATAATAATAATTATAAAAAATTTCAGTTACAAATATTCAAATTCTATAACTTATACATATTAAGACTCTTACTACTCTTCATTTCTTAATCTCTTATACTAATTGTCAAAAATTCCTTAAATTTGATATAACATTTTTATATATTTTTCATTCTCATTCATTTATTTTTTTTCATTATTTACAAACAAAAAAACAGCAAGAAAAGACAAAGGGTAGCCATTAATGCAAATCGAAAAATAAAAAAAAAATGCAGTTTTGTATAACTCTAATATAAATAATCTATGTCTTTTTTAAAAATAAATAAATTCAAAATCTATTTATAATATGTTCTCTAAAATATTTTTAATATAACATTTATTAAAATATACTATATAGTATAAATAATCTACCTCTCCGCGCATTGCGCGGGTCTCACTCTAGTTGGTTTTAATTTGCTGAACTTCATTGATAAGAACATTAGATCATGGTATTATCGGTCTAACTAATATATTCTAAGACAAGATTTCATCTTGAATAATTTTACATGTAAGAATAATATATTCATTCTGATCCTATGCAGCTTAGTATATGTAGTTATTACAAACTGCACATATCAGGATTTATTCATGGTATGCCTATTTTTATTTTATTAAAAAAAAGAAAAGAAAAAGAAGAAGAATAAAGAAATTCACCAATAAATAAAGTTGATAGAAACTAAATTGTCTTCTATGGCATGAACACAAGTTGACCTTCTAATTACATTAGCTATATCTTCATCAGGTTTGGAAAACAATTTGATAAAACAAGTTATACAAGGCACTAGATGAGTGTAGAATTCAACTCAACGGTTATAAATCTAGCAAGCAGTTGAAGGCAAAAATCCCAACCTATTCTTTTAGTTCTAGCTGATGATAAGGATAGATACTGTAAAAATGTTGACACATATATATCTGCATACAAACAAGACAAGGAAGAAATAGTTATTATTAATCCCCTATTTTTAGTATTAGAAATAGCTTATATAGGCTTCTACTTTTAATATTATCTCATGATTCAATCTATGGTTAAAAAAGACTACACAACAATAACTTGATCCTTTTATTTTGAAAGCATTATACACCTCATGCAGATTCCTTTTATTGTCCTACTGACTGATGAAAAAGCTATCAGACATTCTGCAATCATCTGTTTAATAGACCTGTTTAATTTGCTATGTACCATGAATTTGGTTAAGCATAAATATAAAGATTTGACAAAGACAGGATCACCATTTTGTAAATGATTTCTTTCCACAAATCAAGCTGTAATTTTTTTTTTTTCAAAATAGAAAAAGATAAAATTATGGAAAGCGACAGAGTAATGATACCAACAACAAAACCTTTTAACTGCTACTCCAACTTTCTCCATCATTTCTTCATTTCTTATACATTGCTTCTGGTTCTGACATATCAATCCAATTTACCATCTCAAATGAACTTCGAATTGAATGAAGACAACAAAGATATGATTACCAACCTTAACTTGTTTTTAAAATGCAAAAATCTTGTAATTCTAGATAAGCATAAACTGCGTTCCTTTCAGTGTGATAATTAGTAAACAAGTTGAATAATTTGATTGATTTTTCACCTTATTTTCATATTAGTATAAACTAAAAAAAATCAATGGAAGACGATAAAGTAATATTAAATTAAAAATTTCAAAAGGACATGATCACATGATATACTTTTCCTAGACTAAGAGAATCCATATAGTTGACAAGAAAACTTTCAATTTTTTTTGGTTGATTATATATGAATAGAAGAGTAAGGTTAAAAATGTAGGCAATGACATAATAAGATATATAGTTATCCAATGTCTAAACAATTTAAATAATATCATAAGAAAAGAAAATTTTTTAATCAAATATAATAGTCATATTATACTTAAGAATTAGAGAAATAACCAACATATATGAGTCTCATTTCTATTAATTATTTTATGTCATACGCATTTTATAATTTTGCACGAATGCGCACAAACTCTAAGCAAAAGAATAATGGATTTTTTATTAGACATAAAAAAACAAAAAACATAGATTTATATTTACACAAATGAAAAAACTTGTATTACTAACAATGGAAGTTACTTTATTTTTGTCATATATGTTTACAGGGGATTATGAAAGCTGTATGTTGCACCTACCTTTGATTAGAAGTTAATTAAATTAACTGTTTCATGCTTGGTAAGATGTAGATTATCATAGCTTTAACATATAAGTAACACTACTTCAGCTGGCTTCAATAATGATGTTAATCATCATCATGCCTTTGAATTATAAATTTAACACAAAAAAAAAAAGAAGAAAAAGAAAGAAAAAGCCTACAATTCAAGTTTGTTACAACCCTTGCATTAGATACCGAAACTCATTTGTTTAGCATATTGGTTCAAAGTTCAAACATGACTGCTATTGATAACCAAACAACCATCTATGGTTCCTATCTTTGAAGCAAAACATTGAATTGAATAATCCAAACAACTCCACATATAGTGTGGAAATGAATCATATGATACACATCCGTCATTAATTTAAACTAGTATAGACACCAATTAAAATGAAATTGAAATCAGAAAACACTACTGCTTTCCAACACATTAATCCAGTTCACATCTCCATATATATAGATATACATGTGCAATGAAATCTCTAACATCTGTGAACTTTTACCTGCAAAAAAGATGGCAAAAACAGAAGGAAAAAAAGTTGTTAAATTATTTTGAAGCTTCACTTTCCATTTCAGGCAAGACAATAAGTTTTATTTTCTTTTAGCCTATGACTCAAAGTTGCAAACAGCATCATGTTCTGTTATATTGTAAAAAAAATTTAAAAGAAGATTAAAGAATAGAAGAAAAGGAGACAAGGAAAACCATATAAAAGAATGTCTCTTATGTTTGGCGAAAGTTTTAATTTTACCTTGAATATTTTCAAAGGATTTCAATTTATCTCTCTGCTAAAATTATGAATGATCAACAGTAAAATAGCATCTTAACAAAAAGTGGAATCTATAGATTCGAAAAACAGAAAAAGAATCAAATTGAAGTTACTATATGGCAATACCAATAAGTTCATCATAAATATCAAACAGTGGCAAGGGCAGAAACACAATTTTACTATTCAGTGCATATAACTAAATCAAGGTTTCATAACATTTTTCTTTTTCCCAACAGAACTGGAAAAGTAAATTCTAGAATGGAATGGAGTGGTGTAAATTTACCAGCCTGAAGCTAAAATATTGTATAAGATGAAATCTCCACCATTGGGCACTTATACTTCATTACAATCTACCTGCAGAAGATGGATAAAGACAGTAAATTTCATTTATAGATTATGTAAAGAAATTCTCAAATGTCGGATACACAATATATATATATATATATATTTTTTTTTCCCTGTCTTTGAATTTATAAGAATGACTCTTTTTTGAGAATAACAAAGGATATTTCTTTTGAGTACAACTACAAAGTGAGAGGTTTCCCAATGAATGAAAAAAAAAGAATGCAAATTTATATCAGTCCAACTAGTTAATAATGTCTAAAGAAAGAGGGAGGTATTTGTATTTTCTTTTGACGAAAAGGAAATTTATGCATGTATAATTGAATTGTGGTGGCATAAGAACCGTGAAGTTAGATAATTACCTGCTCAGAAATCTCTATTCAGAAAATTTGTTCTAAATCGACTTGGATGGTGGGAATGTTGGAAATTTTGGGCCAGATTAGTTGATGCTTGTTCTTGCAGTGTTCTCCCAGCAAACCACAGTATTCCATTTTGAGTAGCAAGAGAGAGGGAGGCAGCTTTTCTCCTTCCATATTCTCCAGCTTTGGACACCAATGAATGTGTAGTTGTTGAAGGGAGGTGAGGCGGAGAAGCTCGTTGCACTCCAATGTCTCCAGATTATTGAACCCAAATATCTCAAGAGTGGTAAGGGAGGGAAGGTGAGGCAGTGAACCCACCTCTGGGTATGACTTTATGTTCTTACACCCATTAATAGTAAGATGCGTGAGGGCGTGCAAGTTGGACATCCATGATAGATCCCTCATTTGTTGCTCGCAAATTCCCACTTCAAGTTCTTTCAAGTTAGGCGGCAAACCACCCTCTGCGAACCAGCACATGTTTGGGCAACCATATATCTCGAGAGACTGTAAAGTTGGGAGTAGACCCTTCATGTCACGTGGTAATGCCTCCAACTTTGAGCAGCTGCTAACATTGAGATGAGTCAAGTTGGGTGCAGCCAGTCCTTCTCCTGCAAATGCCTTCAAATTGCCACAACATGTGACTTGAAGATGAGTCAAGTTGGGTGCAGCCAGTCCTTCTCCTGCAAATGACACTAATTTGGAGCAGTCATTGATGGTGACTTCTTCAAGAGCAGCGTGTGGTGCCTCTGACATTGTCACTGATTCCAGATTCCTACAATTATATATCTTGAGATTCTTGAGATTGGGAAAGACATCCAACGACAAGGAGGTCAGTGAATCACAGCTGTCATGTATTTGTAGCTCTACCAAATCATACTTGTGCTGCTGTTGCTCGGAGAATTCAAATTTTGGGCACCTCGAGATTTTCAGCTTTTGCAGAGATTTGGGTAAACAATTGTTCCTTGCATTAAATGATTGAGATGGCCTTATTGATAAAGCATCCCCACCACCTACCATCTCATCAGACCTTCCTTCATCATCTTCCCGCAAACAACAATCCCTTCTCCACAATATGCCATTAAGCATATCTCCCTTTAACATTGGACAATCTTCTATTTCAAGTCTCCTAAGCCGAGGAAAAGCTTCTGGGTCAGGTACGTGCCACTCTTCCCAGCATGGCATGTAATGAAACACCAATTCCTCGAGTGAAGGAAACGGTGCAATAGGTGAGGAATGATGATAGCTTTCATTCTTGTAAAACTCATCACCAATACGCTTGAGCTGAAGAAAACCGTAAATGCGGAGGGACTTTAGAGATGGCAGTTGTCCAAGTGAAGCCAGCATGCAGCAATTCTTGCAAGATGCTAGTATTACACTTGTCATATTGTTGTAGGAATAGTGCCCCACCCAATTCGGAAATCTTTCGCCCTTGTATCCCTTGATTTTCAACTCTTTCAAGCCATTGTGCGGTTGCAAGTTATCGAGTATATCTCTCAAAGTCTCTATGTTTGAAACCATCATATTACCTGAAGACCATTCCAACAATAACTTGTCAATGTTGTTCTTCTCCAACATCCTTGCACTCCTGGCTTGTCTGATATCAGCAACATTCTCCAACTTCTTAATCTCAAATGATCCTTCAAGATTTGAGAGCCCTCCTAATTCCTGGATTCCATTGTCTTTGTGCTTGCCCACCACAAAGTATTCTAAAATAGGCATTTTCAATTTACTTATTCCTCTAGGCATTTCTTTCAAACAAGTTCCCCTAAGATCAAGATGCCGTAAATTCACAAGTTTATGCATGTCATTGGGCAACATGGTCAGCATATAACATTTATACAATATTAATGTTTGTAGATTATACAAGTTGCATAATGACTCTGGTAATGTCTTCACATAGGTCCTAGAGAGATTCAAATAGCGTAGATGAATCAATTTACCTATTGAATCAGGTAATGAACCAAGTCCACGAAAGGATAAAACTCTCAAGTATTTCAACTTTGATGCTCCGCTTTTCATGCTTAACAAATCATCGATATACAACGATGTCCTCAAAGATTCTGATTTCATATCAGACTTAAAGACTTTTGAGATTGGATGATCTAAGCTTCGATATGGCAAATGTGACAAATGACGAGTGAGAACCTTCTCCTTTTCTTGTTCACCAAGCTCTTGTATTCTACAATAGAAGTCTCCAGCAAGGAATATTGCCAAGTCATGCAAGAGATCATGCATCTTATGCCAACCCCATTCTTGTTTAAAAAATAACCTTGAAGCTAATTCTTCAAAACACTGAGAACCAACCACTTCTAAACTCTCTCCTCTCTTTGGTAGCCTTAAAAGATCTTCAGCCATCCACAACAAAACTAGTTCATTTTTCTTAAAGTAATGATCTTTGGGAAACAATGAACAATAAAGGAGACAACGCTTCAAGTAAGGAGGTAGCTGGAAGTAGCTTATTAACAATGCTGGAATAATTTTACTATTTTTCAATTCCCAGATGTCATTCATTAAAACAACATTCCATTCTTTAACATCATCCTTTCCTCGCAGGAAACGCCCAAGTGTTTCTACAGCTAGTGGCAACCCCTTACACCTCTTGACAATCTTTCTACCCACATCCTCTAGTGTTGGGTTCCCGTTTAACTCCGGAAAACATGCATTGGCTGCAAACAATAACCAACAAGACTCTTCGGACAACTCATTAAGAGTGCAAGAGGGACATGTTTGAACTACTGAAGCAACCTCTTGATTGCGAGTTGTTAGAAGAATTGTACTACCCTTAGCTCCACAATGAAAAGGAGTTATAAATTGCTTCCATTTATCGGCATCTTCGCTCCAGACATCGTCTAGAACAAAAAAGAACTTCTTTCCCGACAAGATTTCCTGCAGTTTATTTTGAAGCAAATTTAAACTCCCAAGGGTACAAGAATTTTTAGTAATCTCCTCAATGGTTTTCTTTGTAATATCAGCAACATCAAATGTTTCAGAGATGCACACCCATGCTTTGAGATCAAATCCTTCCGCGACACTGTACGCCCATTTGGCTAAGGTTGTTTTACCAACCCCACCCATGCCAACAATAGGAATCACAGATAACTGAGATTCACTCTTGTCATTTATTGTTTTGATTAAAGCTTGTTGCTCATCCTCCCTGCCATATATGTTCCCTTCCATCAGACATGTGGTTTCTCGCCATGATGATGATGATGATGATGATGACAAGTTATTATCCTTGGTACTCTTTTGAAGACCAAGGATATCCTTTTGCCTTACAAGAAATTCTATTCTTGCAACCACCTCTTCCATGTTATCTACCATCTTCCTATGTCTGTTACGGAAGAAACTAAGCGAGAAAGAACGTACCTCCTTTTTAGTGGCGGCTTTGGTGAGGACAGCGTCTAGAAAGTCATCAGCATCATAAACAGCATCTCTCAGATAGTTGAGCCAATCCCTCACACGTTCGTCGCCCAGTTGCTTGTACTCAGCATCATCAAGCACAGCTTCAGCAGCATGCAGAGAAATTTTCAGCCTCTCAACCAAGCCAGGGCCAAGTTTCTTCCCCAAGACCCGGTTGACCACATCCTCTCTAAGGGACTTGTTACTGACAATGTTAATGAATCCAGAGAGCAAAGCTCCACCAACAACTGCACCAGCCATGATGATATGATCTCAACAACAGCAAAGTGAATGGATTTTCAGAGAAAGGTAACAGAACAATGGTTGCAGTGTAGTGAACTACTAAGTTTTTCTCAATCAAGTAGTATATGCTAAGGAGTGCTTAATTGGATTTGTTCTAACTTTTCATTTTTTAATTCTTTCTTGCAAGTGGTGCTGTTTCCGTGTAACTATATAAAACTAGGAACGTTTTGGCGCCACATTTTTGTATGTATATCATGGTAACATTATGAGGTTATTAATAACAATAATGCATGTTAGTTGTCTTATTTTAATAGTTTGTACGTTGCTAATGTCTTAGTCTTAGTTTAATAGTTTGCTTGGAGCTTTTAATTTGTGTTTTTAAATCTGAGTGATGCAACAAAACTGCAAGTTGAGGCAGGTTTCAACTGTTGATGAGTCATGATTTGGGAATATGCAAGGCATATCCAAGTTATATTAGGTGATTAGTAAGATGAACCAATTTTAGTTTATTAAACTATAGAAACATGATCATGACATTTTAGTCTTTCATTTTGCAAATGTCAATTGTATAATATTTTTTTGCTGGTTCTGCACATATATGCATCATAGTAATAAGAATCTTTCATTTTGCAAATGTCAATTGTATAATATATGCATCAGCGTAGAAAAACAATGAGAACTTATGTATATATTTGTTTATTAGTATGAATGATATATCATTTTTAGTAAACCAACTAATAATAAAGACCATGAATTTTGGTGGATCATTATACAACATAATAACCAATTAACTAACAGCATTAATATTATTCAGTACATAGGTTGATTTGGCAACAACCTCATCATACTCTTGTACTCAATCTCTTCTACACTGACCAGAATGGTTACCTAAATGCATCAACGAGATGAAATTAGTGAAACAAGAGTGGTCAAATTTCACCAGAAAAGCAGCTGCTGTTCATGATTTCTGGCAGTTATATATATTAGAGAGCTAAGTTTGCAAATCAATCCTCCAAATTGAAGAACTATGAGTGAAGAATCTCCAGTTAAAGTTTCAGCTCAATAAGATTTGACCATCCGATCTTTCACTTGATGAAAACAAGTTACTGCCCCTGCAAAATTAGCATCTCCTCTCAACTTTTCTTCTCTTTGCTCAATTGGTTGTGTCCACTCAAGTTAATCCAAATCTGATTAGGTTCATACACTAACGGGAATGTAGAGACACTTCAGAAAGTTTTGGCTTGGGCCTCACACAGAGGAAAATGACCAGAACCTACATGATAAATACACAATCATATGAGCAATTTAGTAAATGGAGAAAGAGAACTTCTTCAACATTATTGGCTTCCTTTTTAGATTCAAAAACAGAATTGAAACTTGAAAGGCACAAATTCAGCTTGAGAAAAATTTGACATCAATATAACAATACTGCAATGGAAGTTGAGGCTCACATAATATCATATGACGCAAATATTTTACAAAAAATAACTAGTAAGAGAACGATAATATGCCAATGAATCCAAATTAGGCTTGCAAAGAATATCTTATTATATCAGTCAAACTATTACATAGTATGCACATGGCAGCATACAATTTCATATTAGAAAGAGTTAGTATAGGATCTACAATTCATTTAATGTGATATTTTGTAAATAATTGCTTGTTTTAATCAACAAAAATAATTCTAAGCTTTTTGTTTGGCATGAACCATAGATCACAGCAAGTCAACAAAAATATGATCACAAAATTGTAAAGTTTAAATGATCAATTTATTAAAAATATACCATTCTCTTCATGAAATCTTTATTTTTGTGTCATATAACTCCAAGGGATTATCAAAGCTGTTATACCTACCTTTGAATAGAAGTTAATTAATTAATTGTTTCATGCTTGGTAAGATATAGATTATCATAGCTTTAACATATTCAGCTAGGTTCAATAATGATATCAATCATCATGATGCCTTCGAATTGTAAATTTAACCCAAAAAAAGAGCCTACAATTCAAGTTTGATATAACCCTTGCATTAGATATTGAAACTCATTTGTTTAGCATGTTGGTTCAAAGTTCAAACATGATTGCTATTGGATATAGAATATAGAAATTCTCAAATGTTGGATATAGAATATATAGAAAGTTCAAATGATTGCTATTGCACTTTTCCTTCATTACAATGTACCTGCAGAAGATGGATGAAACAGTAAATTTCATTTATCGACGTATATAAAGAAATTATCAAATGTTGGATATAGAATATATAGATACACATATATATTCCCTAACTTCCAATTTATAGGAATGACCTTTTTTGAGAATAACAGAGGATATTTCTTTTGAGTACAGCTACAGACTGAGAGGTTTCCCAATGATTTGAAAAAAAGAACACAAATTTTGTTGTTGGCAAATCAGATTATCAGTCCAACTAGTTAGTAATGTCTAAAGAAAGAGAGAAGTCTTTTCTTGTGAGGAAAAGGAAATTTATGCATGTATAATTTAATTGTGGTGGTATGAGAACCGTGAAGTTAGATAATTACCTGCTCAGAAATCTCCAATGATTGTGATTGTTGTGATTGACTTCAATGGTTGGGATGTGGGAAATTTTAGGCCAGATTAGTTGATGCTTGTCCTTGCAGTGTTCTCCCAGCAAACGACAGTATTCAATTTTGAGTAGCAAGAGAGAGGGAGGCAGCTTTTCTCCTTCCATATTCTCCAGCTTTGAACAGTCATAAATGTGCAATTGTTGAAGGGAGGTGAGGCGGAGAAGCTCGTTGCACTCCAATGTCTCCAGATTATCGAACCAGTATATCACAAGAGTGGTAAGGGAGGGAAGGTGAGGCAGCGAACCCTCTGGGTATGACTTTATGTTGTCACAGTCATAACCATAAAATTTGAGATAGGTGAGGGCGTGCAAGTTGGACATCCATGATAGATCCCTCATTTGTTGCTCGCCAATTCCCACTTCAAGTGATTTCAAGTTAGGCGGTAAACCACCCTCTGCCAACCTGCAAATGTTTGGACAACCATATATCTGGAGAGACTGTAAACTTGGGAGTAGACTCTTCATGTCACGTGGTAATGCCTCCAACTTTGAGCAGTATTTGACCTTGAGATGAGTCAAGTTGGGTGCAGCCAGTCCTTCTCCTGCAAATGACACTAATTTCGAGCACCCACCGATTATGAGACGTTGAAGAGCAGCGTGTGGTGCCTCTGACATTGACACTGATTCCAGATTCCCACACCCTGATATCTGGAGATTCTTGAGATTGGGAAAGACATCCAACGACAAGAAGCTCAGTGAATCACAGCTGTGTATTAGTAGCTCTACCAAATCATACTTGTGCTCCGGGAATTCCAGTTTGTTGCAATTACTGATTGTGAGCTTTTGCAAAGATTTGGGTAGTAAACAATTGTTCGGCCAGGACACAGCAAACGAACACCATAAGATTTGTATTTCTTGGAGGGAGGGTAGATGGTTAATGCTCATCATTTCGTTGAATGCAGACTCCACCACAGATTCACATCCCGTAATTGATAATGTATCCCCATTAAGTGACATACCTGGAAACCCTGCTGCTTGAGATTGGATAACTAGCTTGCGAACTTTCAAAGCATCCGATGAAGAAGAAACGATTCTCATGAATACCTGATGAAGCATATCTCTCTTTAACATTGGACAATCTCTTATTTGAAGACTCTTAAGCTGACAAAAAGCTTTTGAGTCAGGTAAGTGCCACTCCTCCCAACATGCCATGTTACCAAATTCCAAACTCCCCAACAAGGGAAAAGGAGGAGCAATATGCAAAGAAGGGTCACCAATACCCTTGTAAAACTCCATGCCAACACACTTCAGCTGACTAAAACGTTGAATCCGCAGGGTCTCAAGAGATGGCAACAGTCCAAGTGAAGGCAGCATGCAGCAATTGTTGCAAGACTCCAGAGATACACTTGTCATATTGTTGTATGAACAGTTCCCCAACCAATCTGGAAATATTGTACCCTTATATCCCTTGATTGTCAACACTTTCAAGCTGTTGTGAGGTTGCAAGCTGTCCAGTATATCTCTTTCGGCTCTTGTGTTCGGAACCATATCATCACCTGAAGACCACTCCAAGTGTAATTCGTTGATGAGATTCTTGTTTGTCATCCTTGCATTCTCTGCTTCTTTCACATCAATAATATTCTCCAACTTCTTAAGCTCAAGTGATCCATGAAGATTTGAGAGCCCTCCTAATTCCTTGATTCCATTATCTTCATGCTTCCCCACCAAAAAGGAACTTAAGGTATGCAAGTGTTTCATTTTGCTTATTCCTCCAGGCATTTCTTCCAAAGAAGTTTTCCTAAGATCAAGATGCCGTAAATTCACAAGATTGTGCATTTTAACGGGCAACATGGTCAACTCAGTACATCTGTACAATATTAATGTTTGCAGATTATACAAGTTGCACAATGATTCTGGCAACGTGTTAATGTCAGTCGAAGAGAGATTCAAATACCGTAGATGAATCGATTCACCTATTGAATCAGGCAATACATCAAGTTTATGAAAGGATAAAACTCTCAAGCATATAAACTTAGATGCTACACTTTCCATGCTGAACAAATCATCGATATACAACGATGTCCTCAAAGATTCCAACTTCACATTGGAGTTGAAGACTTCTGAGATTGGATGATCTAAGCTTCCATGTGGCAAATATGACAAATGACGAGTGACAACCTTCTTCTCTTCTTGTTCACCAAGCTCTTCTATTCTACAATAGAAGTCTCCAGCAAGGAATATTGCCAAGTCATGCAAGAGATCATGCATCACAAAATACTCATCATTGTCTTGAAGCTTTTTAAAGAATAACCTTGAAACTAATTCTTCAAAACACTTGCAACCAACCTCTTCCAAGCTCTCTCCTCTCTTTGGTAATCTTAAAAGATCTTCGGCCATCCACAACAAAATTAGTTCATCTTTCTTAAAGTGATAATCTTTGGGAAATAGTGCACAATAAACAAAACAACGCTTCAAATGTGCAGCAAGGTGAAAGTAACTAATTAACAATGCTGGAACAATCTTACTGTCATTTGTAGAAAATCCCCAAATATCACTCCTTAAGATTTTTTCCCATTCCTCAGCATCATGCCTTCTGCACAAGCAACCAAGTGTTTCTGCTGCTAATGGCAAACCGTTGCACTTCTTGGCAATCTTTTTTCCTATTCCTTCTAGTGTTGGGCTCCCATTTGATTCTGGAAAAGAAGCATTGGCTGCAAACACTGACCAACAATAGTGTTCTGATAATGGAATGAGATAGTGAGGGTGATAATTTGTTTGGACCACTGAACCAACATCTTCCTTGCGAGTAGTCAGAAGAATAGTACTTCCCTTATCCCCGTATTGAAAAGGGGCTAGAAAATCCTTCCATTGATGATGATCATTACTCCAAACATCATCCAAAACAATAAAGAACTTAGTTTTGGACAATCCTTTCTTCAAAGCATCTTGAATTGAATTGAAGCTATCAAGATCCTGAGTATTTGTAGAGATCTCCTTTACTATAGTCTTTGTAGTCTCAACAATGTTGAAGTTTTCCGAAACACAAACCCATGCTTTCCGATCAAATCCCTCCATCAACTCTGCATTATTGTACATCCATTGAGCCAAAGTAGTTTTACCAACCCCACCCATGCCAACAATAGAGATCACAGACAGGTGATGCTCATTGTTGTCATTCAGCATCTTGATTAAGGCCTTCTTGTCATCCTCCCTTCCATACACATTCCCTCTTACAAGAGAAGTGGATGGAGTTTTCCAGGAGAAGCTAGCATTGGAAATCTTTTCCAGGCCAAGCTTTCCTTTGCATTTCTCAAGATCTTCTATTCTTCTAACCACCCTTTCTATCTCATTCACCATCTTCCTATCTTCAGAATGGAAGAAGGTAGGCAAGAAATTGCGTACCCCCTTTTGAGTTGCAGCTATGGTGCAGACACGGTCCAGCAAGTCATCAGCAGTGTAAAGAGCATCTCGGAGACAGTTGAGCCACTCCTTCACATCATGGTTATCCAGTTGCTTGAGCTCTGCATCATCAACAAGAGCTCCAGCATCTGTCAGAGCATTCCTCAGCCTCTCAACCAAGTCAGAGCTAAGCTTCTTACCCACAACCAAGTTGACAGCATCAGCAGAAATGAGCCTGTCCAGGACAACATTAATGAAGCCACACAGAAAAGCTCCACCAACAAGAACTCCAGTCATGATCTCAAACAAGATCAAAGTAATCAAATTTTCAGAATAGAAGGAAAGAACTATGCTTAAAGTTTTCAGAATAGAAGGGAAGAACAATGCTTTGCAATTGCAAGTTAGCAACAAGACGTGGTATCAATCTCCGAGATAACTTAAAGTAATTCAAAACAGTGGAGTACATAGCTATCTTTACTAACTTTTCATTTTTATAACACTAATACTTTAAATTTTATTGTCATTTTGGAAGGTGCACAATAATTGCATAAAACCTTTAATGTTTAGTCATATTCTTACTTTTTGAAAGATGCAATGAGATTGCAAGATGTGTAAAGTTCAAACTTTTTAGGACCAATGGAAATGTAATATTTGTGGAAATTTTGTATTACAGAAAACATCATTATGATTCATGAGCTGTTTGTGGAAATTTAGGACCAATGCATCTACCATTTTTTTTAAATCTACCATACACTCATAATTTGTCAATCAAGTTTCATATGGTCATCGGCAAAAGGTATTAATAAACGACATTTTGCCACAGTATCCGATATAACCTATCTAGAATTTATCAGAAAGAATCTGAATAATTTGCTTCATATAATTGTGACTGACTTCCGCAATACGAATTTCATTATTAGTATTTTTTTATCCAATCCAACTTGAGATAGTTAATCACCACCAGATTGTTTTATAAAAGCTACTCAAGTTATTAATACCAAAAAACCCTCTCTTTTTATCTTTACAAATTTTGATATCCATGCATGTCATCTAACAATAGCTCCCACTTCTTCCTCTTACCCTTCATAATTTTCTACCAATTAATGCACATGTACTTCTGAAAGATGATGTTTCACTTTCAGATTAGATTTTGTTCTAGATAGATAGCTTTTCTACATTCTACAAATACTTTTTTTTTTTGCGAACTATCAAAAATATTTCCTGATGCATTAATTACCATTAAGAAAACAATTTTTCAATATCAAGTTTTAACCATCCAAACTTCCTCCAAGTTGATCTATTGCATGTTGGAAGTAATTCTAGACTTGCTTTGCTCAAACCATACAACAAAACCAACAGCAGAAGGTAATTTATTACATAGTTGATCTGCTTAAGTCAGATTTAAATACATCCATAACATTAAGAGTTTGTTCGGTAACTATCTTATCTGACTCTATAGTCTCGATATATCTGCATTTGTCTTAAGACACTTATTAAACACAACCTAAGAGTTTATTCCTTAATGACTCAATCTAAGAAACATTTGGACTAATAACAAGGTCTATTCTCAGATTCATCAAGTCCTAAGAAACTTGACAAATGCTTTCATGTAATCATGGTGAAGCTTCAAATCTCCTACAACTTTAGCGATTTCTCTTGTCTTGATTCTAAGCATCTCTCCTTCCTCCAATACCATAGCTTCTCTGAGGCATTTGGCTATGTCATCTCTACTAAATGAACCATCTTCATTATTTCTCTTCACTTCAATGGCAAGACCCTTATCAACCAAAGCCTTTCCATTGAGAGGTTGATCAACAACGAATGGCAACACTACAAGAGTGTGGCCAAACATCAAAGTCTCAATTATAGATCCCCAGCCAGAATGAAACAAAGACCCCCCAATAGATTTATGTGCTAAAATTTCCTTTTGTGGTGCCCATCCAATACAAACTTTTCCTCTCTTTGACGTTCTTTCACAAAATCCAAGAGGCAGAGAATCATGATCATGAATTGCCCAGCTTGGTTTTCTCAATGTCCACAAAAATGGTAATTCAGAAAGCTCTAATCCATAAGCTATCTCAAAAACTTGCTCTTTGCTCAACTTACACTCACTACCAAACCCAACAAAGACTACCGACTTTGTTGCTTGCGCATCAAGCCACTCGAAAGTCTTACTCCAAGACTCATCAACAAATCTTCTCTCTGGCATCTCCGGAGGAAGCAAACCTATAGGAATCACTGGCTTCTCAATAAGTTCTTGATATAGATTCAAATACTCACCTTCCATCTCATAGCAGCTGCGAAATGATAGAGCATTTGCGCCGTCTATTACACTGGCAATCCTATCAATGTCTCTTAACCCGGTCACGTTTTCTATGTATGCACTTTGATAGAACGCAATGGCCTCGTTTCGTTGAAAAGCCACTGAAGACGGAAAATTCACCCATTCTCTTGGTGATGTTAGGACTTCTGGCAATGTTGGTGCTCTCATTCGACCGGGTGGTCCAAAGAACACAATAGTGGAAGCAGAGTAAACAGAGAAGTACATGAGTTTCACATGAAGCTCTTGAGCAATGACTACAGTCCAGTGTGCATGAAAGTCACAAATGATCCAATTCGGTTGCAACTTAGACACAAATTCCTTCACTGGATTTTGCATTTGATCCCATGCCAACTTGAGGTACTGAATTTTGTCAAATGGAATGTCCACAGTGGCCTCACCACCAGAGAGATGTGATGAGTCTAATGATGATGGAAATGGAATTTCCACCAAATGTAAAAGATGAGATAAATCTGAAGGTGGTTTTGGAAGCCTTTGAATGTTCTTTGGTGTTGAAATGAAGGAGACATGAATGCCTGATTTGGCTATGTCTATGGAGAGTTGGAAAAACGGAATCAAGTGGCCAAATGCAGACCATGGAAGCATCACCACATGTTGAGTTGCATTCTCAGACATTTTTTTCCTCTGTTTTTTTCTTGTGTTTATCCTATGAGTTTTGATGGATATATATGTATATAGAAACAAAAAGATATATGCTAGCTTTTCTTTCCGTGTATGACTATTCTAACTTCATTATTTTAGGGAATGGTTAATCAATTTCAAGGTACTAAGGTAAGTAAAATACTTGTACAATTCTTCTACTTTTAGAGAAATGTTTTGTTACTTTTCCTTCTTCTTTAATTTTATTATTTTTGTATATTGTGCACAAATACTCATTTCATCATTATTGAGTTTTAATGTGATCTTTATTTAATGTTTATTTTTTTCGTTTTTATCCTTGATTTTGGATTTGATTATTATTACTATGTACTGGCTAATATACTTGATTGTATTTTTACAACATCAGTAACTTTGAGCTTATAGCTATCTAACTTTGTGTTATTTGAATTATTTAGCTTCTGGTCTCTCACACTAATAATTTTTTATGCAACAAAAGTAGTAACTTTGTGCAATGCAACAAAATTGCATATGATTGGGGATCAAGTCAGAGATATCCAAATTTCATAATGACATCGTTATCTTTGAATCTTATATTTCCTTTGAGAAAAACAAAAAGAGAAGTGGTATTTGTCATCATAAAAAACTAGACACACACTTAGCAACAAGACATGATAACTTAGAAAATTTATAGCAGTGGAGAGCTTAATTGGCTTTGCTCTAACTTTTCATTTTTTTTTTAATTCTTTCTTGCAAGTGGTGTTGTTTCGGTGTCACCAACGGACACTGCTAGTCTTTGAGGAAACAATATTAAACTAGGAACATTTGGGCACCAAATTTTTTGTATGTATATCATGGTAACATATTATGAGGTTATCAATCTATATATCTATCTATTTATTCTTAATATATAAAAGTAAATAGATAAGTTTACCCACATCTATTTTTAATATATAAAAGTAGATAAATAAGTTTATCCACATTACTTTTAAGACATCTTTCTCCTTCTACTAATGTCATGTCAGCAACATTGCTTACTTGGCAAAATTTTAGAATCAATCACTCAAGTTTTGCCAAATCAACTATTATTTCCATTAACCAAGTTAACTCAGAAGAATATAAAGTTTCAATGGTCAGAAGCTTGTGAGGAAAGTTTCCATATGCTTAAGGCTTGTCTAACCTCAGCGCCTGTTCTTGTTTTACCTTCTGGGTCTGGGGATTATCGGTCTTTTGTGATGCATCTCGGATAGGACTTGGTTGCGTATTGATGCAGCATGACCGCGTTATTGCCTATGCCTCGCGACAACTCAAGAAGCATGAGCAGAATTATCCAACTCATGACCTGGAAATGGCAGCGGTCGTTTTTGCTTTGAAGATTTGGAGACACTACCTTTATGGTGAGACCTGTAATGAGATCTATACAGATCACAAGAGTTTAAAATATATATTTCAACAGAAGGATTTAAATTTGAGACAACGGAGATGGATGAAATTGTTAAAAGATTATGATTGTACCATTTTGTATCATCCTGGAAAGGCAAACGTTGTAGCAGATGCCCTTAGTAGGAAATCTATGGGTAGCTTGGCCCATATCACTCTTGCAAGGAGACCAATTGTTGAAGAAGTCTATCAATTGGAGGCTAGTGGAATTCAATTTGACCATGGAGAATCAGGAGATTTCTTAACACATGTTCGAGCCCAATCTTCCCTGATAGAACAGATCAAGGCTACACAAAGTGATGACCCAAAACTAAGAAAGTTTATAGAAGATGTTCGCAATGGGAGGAGCTCAGACTTTTCTCTTGATCAAGATATTTTGTGTTGTGGTCAATGCTTATGTGTGCCAGATAACCACGACTTGAAGAAAGTTATTTTGGAGGAGGCTCACAATTCTAAGTACACCATTCATCTAGACTCCAATAAGATGTATCAAGATTTGAAACAATTATTTTGGTGGGAGGACATGAAGAAAGACATAGGAATTTTTGTTTCTCATTGCTTAACCTGCCAACAGGTTAAAGCTGAACATCAAAGACCTGCTGAGTTATTGCAACAAATTGAGATACCCGAATGGAAGTGGGAAAGGATTACGATGTATTTTGTAACAGGTTTACCTCGTAGTTTTAAAGGTTTTGATTTAACTTGGGTAATTGTGGATAGAATGACAAAGTCAGCCCACTTTCTTTCGGTGAAAACAACTTTTAGTGCAGCTCGATATGCTCAACTTTATGTTGATGAGATAGTTAAATTACATGGAATCCCAGTGTTCATTATTTACCTCAATTCACCTCTCATTTTTGGAAATCTTTTCAGAAAGCATTAGGAACTTGTCTGGATCTTAGCACAGCTTTTCACCCTCAAACCGATGGACAGTCGGAAATGACGATTCAAACATTGGAAGGCATGTTAAGGTATTGTGTTCTAGATTTTGGTGGAAATTGGGACAGCTATTTACCTTTGATCGAGTTCTCTTATAATAATAGTTATCAAACCAGCATTCAAATGGCACCATTTGAGGCTCTTTATGGGAGAAGATGCAGGTCACCTATTGGGTGGTTTGAGGTTGGTGAGGTTAAGTTTTTGGGGCCAAATTTGCTACAAGATGTAGTTGAGAAGGTTCGCATGATAATAGAACGTTTATTTGCAGCTCAGAGTAGGCAGTAGGCTTATGTTGATAACAGAAGGCGTAACTTAGAGTTTTCAGTGGGTGATCAGGTATTTCTTAGAGTGTCACCTATGAAGGGAGTGAAGAGATTTGGAAAAAGAGGCAAGCTTAGTCCTCGCTACATTGGTCCATTTGAGATATTGGACAAAATAGGTGCAGTTGCTTACCGCTCGGCATTACCGCCTGAGTTATGCATGATCCATCCAGTGTTTCACGTATCAATGTTGCGTAAATACCTTCCTGGCCCATCTCATGTGCTCGCACCACAAGCCATAGAGCTAAAGGAGGATTTATCTTTTGAAGAGGAACTAGTGGCTATAATTGATCGCCAAGTAAAGAACCTACGCTCTAAAGAGATAGTATCTATGAAAGTTATTTGGAAGAATCATTTGGTAGAAGAAGCAACTTGGGAAGTAGAGGATGCCATGCGCGACAAATATCCGTATTTGTTTGAGTCTGAAGGTAATAATCACATCTATCGTAGTATATGAGTTCGAAATTCGGAGACCAAATTTCTTAAGGGAGAGAGAATGTAATACCCACAAAAAAAAAGAGCAGAAGTGCATAGTCACGTGGGGGGCACATGCCCCCACTTAAACCCCTTCCCCCCACATGCCCCCACTTAAACCCCTTCCTCTTCTTATTCTCTCGAGCTTTTCTTAATCCCTCACTCTCTCTTTTATTTTCATTTCCTTCATACAAATCAACACCAAACCCTCTCTTTTCCTTCATCTCCTCTTCCATTCCATCTTCTTCATTTCAAAATCTTCATCCAACCACAATACACTAGATTTCATTTTACCCTTTTAGTTTATCTCTATTTTAATATATCATCTATATCCAAAGCAAGTTTTTATTTTTCACAACCCCAAATCAAGAAGTTCATACTAATGAGTAAAGGAAGCATTCAACTTTTAAGTTTCTATTATTATTGAGGCTTCAAGGTAACTCTTTGACTCAATAATTAGCTATATCTCAAATTTTTAGCATCCCTATACTTGTGGGTATAGCAAAATCCGAAATTAGGGTTATTAGGATTAGGAAATTTGGGGCTTTTGTTAAAGTGAGTAAGAATGTGTTAATTGACTACCTTAGTAGCTCACAAATATCATTATTGTCATATTTCTAGAGTTGTAGAGTGATTAGACATCATGTGGTAGCTCAGTGGTGCTAGGGGTGGCAATGGGTAGGGTAGGGTAGGGTAGGGTTTAGATCCAACTCTAACCCTACCCGCGGGTTGAGAATATCCCAACTCTAACCCTACCCACTCTTAACCCGCGGGTACCAGACTCTACCCGCGGGTTACAAAAAATAAACAACATTATTATATAATTTGATGATAATTCAAAATAGAACTGATTTTTATGTAAAAAAAATATTAAGTTATCAATTAATGATTTTCTTTTAGTGGCTAAGGATCTTTTACATTTAGTGAAAGGTCTTTGATCCAACATTCACTTAAAACATATTTTTATATAAGTATATACTATAAACATATATAGAGTGCGGGTTGATCGGGTAGGGTTGAAACTCAACCCGCACCCTACCCGACCCGCACGAGAACCCTACCCGCACCTTACCCTGCCCGTTGCGGATCGGGTTGGTAACCCTACCCGAGTGGGTGGGATTGGGTTGGGTATCCGTGGGTAGGGTACATATTGCCACCCCTAAGTGGCGTGCTCAGAGTTGCTTCCGGTTCCTTAGAATCAAGTTGTGAGTGGATATTATGTCTATAATTGTTTTTAAATATATTATTATCAATATTTATATTGAATAATTATTTTTGGAGTTTCAAAAGATTTGATTATTGTGATTTTTGAATTTTTGAAATAAATATTGATTTGTGAAACTTATAATTTTATAAAAATACACACGAGATGATATTTATATATTTTGTAAAGCATACATGTTTTCTTATTTGACTCTATTGAATTTTAATTAAATTTTAGTATGCATTCTTATATATGTTTGATTTACTATGGAAATTTAATAATATGTTATAATTATTAGAGATTTGTTATAAATGATTTGGTTTGGATTGGTTTGGGAGACTTTGACTAGAAAACCGTAGTTAACGGCGGTTATGACTTTAACTTAGATGCATCTAACTCAGACCTCAGCTAGCAGGGGCGTTGCTAGCCCAACGTGTAGGCCACACGTTGGATCTGTTATACCGTACAAGCACACTAGATGAAAGGGCTACCCTTAGAGGTGGAGCCGCCCTAGGTAGTATTTGATTTGATTTGACTTCTGGAATGAAAACTCCCATTTCAGTTCATCCACTTAACTACTCATTTATTTGTTTGCATAATTAATTAATATGAATTTCTCATCTCTGAAAAGAAATATAATTTTTAAGGTAAACTTTGTATTGTCTCGTGTGGGTTATAGATGTAATGTTTGCTCACTGAGTTGCAAAACTCACCGTATTATATTCCCATATTTTTCAGATACAGGAGTCATTCCAGGTTCTATTCCACCTGCCCCTCAGTAGATCTTAGTCATTTTGGTAAGTCCTTCTTCTTTCCAATGGCTAAGTAATTATATAATGGAACCTTTACCCAAAATTTAGATTATGTCAATGCTCCATATGTCACAGGTAGGATCTTTGTGTGAGTTATAAAATTTTGAATCTTGAACTGTTTAGATAGTAATTATAATTTGGTTATGTAAAACTTATGGATTTAACTGTATACTCTAATTTTAAACTTGATATATATATAATGCATATTTTGGATATATTTAGTTGTGGATATGATTGGAATATGTTGTTGTTGTTATTTTTGGAAATGGATGTTTATTATTGATACAGGGAGTTAATATTTATATTGGTAAAGTCCTAAAAACAGAGAAGATTATGTCCGTTTTTCTGAAAATTTGATCGTTTGGCTTGCTGAGGGACTTGTCCCTTGAACACCAGTCATGGCTTGGTTCGTGCCACGACAAAATTTCACTTTGATCAAACCAATTAAAAATTGATCTTAACTCATTAACTGGCTTTGTTGTAAATAATTAAATAAAAAAGTAACAAAAATGTGTCAATGTGCAGCTTCTATATTTTTATCATGGAGACAGATAGCTTCAGAAACAAAATAGATCAAAATATGTAAATTGAAATGAATAGCGAAAGGCACAAGAGAATAAAACTAGTAATTTTTATACTGGTTTGATATATTTTTCATGAGTTTAATTTTGATGCATTACACAGTCGTACAATCACATTTGTTCTTTTGGATGACTATTCATGCAGTTAATGTGAAAGTTAGTTATTTTTACTATGTGGCGTTATATAATTAGATGAACGTGTAAAACTATTTTACACTGACATTGATAGTGACATTGACAAAGATAGTGCATCAAAATTAAATTCTATTTTTCATATGCTAGAAATTTTAGAATAATGGTGACAAAGACAAAGGAAGAGATACAAGATCTTTTAGTATCTCACTTATCAAACACAACCCAAAGAGTTAATTCATTAATGATTCAAAATAAGAAAATTTAGGCTAAAAAACAAGATCTATTCGCAAATTCATACGTCTTAAGAAACTTGACAAATGCTTCCATGTAACCATTGTGAAGCTTCAAATCTCCTACAACTTTAGCAACTTCTCTAGTCTTTATTCTGAGCTTCTCTCCTTCCTCCAATACCATAGCTTCTCTAAGGCATTTGGCTATGTCATCTCTACTAAATGAACCATCTTCATTGTTTCTCTTCACTTCAATGGCAAGACCCTTATCATGCAAAGCCTTTGCATTAAGAGGTTGATCAACAACAAATGGCAATACTACAAGAATGTGGTCAAACATCAAAGTCTCAATTATAGATCCCCAGCCAGAATGAAACAAAGACCCCCCAATAGATTTATGTGCCAAAATTTCCTTTTGTGGTGCCCATCCAATACAAACTTTTCCTCTCTTTGATGTTCTTTCACAAAATCCAAGAGGCAGAGAATCATGATCATGAATTGTCCAACTTGGTTTTCTCAATGTCCATAAAAACGGAAATTCAGAAAGCTCTAATCCATAAGCTATCTCAAAAACTTGCTCTTTGGTCAATTTACACTCACTACCAAACCCAACAAAGACTACTGATTTTGTTTCTTGTGCGTCAAGCCACTCGAATGTCTTACTCCATGACTCATCAACAAATCTTCTCTCCGGCTTCTCCAGAGGAAGCAAACCTATAGGAATCACTGGCTTCCCAATAAGTTCTTGGTATAGATTCAAATACTCACCTTCCATCTCATAGCAGCTGCGAAATGAAACAGCATTTGAGGCGCCTATCATCTTGGCAAACCTATCAATGTCTCTTAAACCGGACACATTTTCTACATATGCATCTTGGTAGAATGCAATGGCCTCATTTCGTTGGAAAGCCACTGAAGACAGAAAATTCATCCATTCTCTTGGTGATGTTAGGTCTTCTGGCGATGTTTTAGCTCTCATTCGATCGGGTGGTCCATAGAACACAATAGTGGAAGCAGAGTAAACAGAGAAGTACATGAGTTTCACATGAAGCTCTTGTGCTATCTCTACTATCCAGTGTGGATGAAAGTCACAAATGATCCAATTCGGTAGCAATTTAGACACAAATTCCTTAACTGGATTTTGCATCTGATCCCATGCCAACTTCAGGTACTGAATCTTGTCAAATGGGATGTCCATAGTGGCCTCAGCACCAGAAAGTTGTGATGAGTCTAATGATAATGGAAATGGAATTTCCACCAAATGTAAAAGATGAGATAAATCTGAAGGTGGCTTTGGAAGCCTTTGAATGTTCTTTGGTGTTGAAATGAAGGAGACATGAATTCCTGATTTGGCTATGGCTATGGAGAGTTGGAAAAATGGAATCAAATGGCCAAATGCAGACCATGGAAGCATCACCACATGTTGAGTTGTATTCTCAGCCATTTTTTTCCTCTTTCTTTTCTTGTGTAAGGATCTTACAAGTTTTGCTGCATATGTATTTATTTATGTGTATATATATAAATGCTAACAATTCTTTCCATGTAGGACTATCCAACCTTTATTGTTATGAATTGATTAATAAAGTTCAAGGAACTATGTTTTTGCCTTAGTATGAATTGGCACTACTACTTTCTTGTACAAACTTTTTCCACCTTAAAGACTGAAAGTCAAGACTATTATAGAAGGAACAAAACTCACCTACCACTTCAATTGTTTTTCTCGAGTAGTTCAAAAATGCTTTAACTATGAAATAAAAAAACTACTAAAGACAAAAAGATCCAATACCAACAAGATCTGAAAAACAAACAAAACATCATTCAAATAAAACTCTAAATTTACACCTTCAAACACAGTCTTATCTGATATCATTAACTAACAACCTCTTAACAACTAAATTCATCACCAAGTAAGTATCTACTTAGCTTGAAGAAAACACTCTCAAAATCCACACCAAAACAATCTTACATACACACTAAAAACAATCTCACCTACCATTTAACTAATCTGGTGCTATCACTTTGCTTCAGTATATGACATAGGAACTGATCATTTACACTTATGTCTATTTGAGACATCCACTGAATTTAATAGAAATATTTAGAAACTATATTTTAATCAATAATCATACATTAAGTGTCTAAAATTTGTGTGCCAATTTTAATATATAACATTTTCATATAATATATGGTCACAAAAATCTGGTTCACTCACATCAATATCAGACAATTTTTGCCTCAAGAAAATGATAAAATGTCAGCACACAACACTTAATAGGCAGTAAGATACTTGCTCCTAATTAGAGAAATGTGAAAACAGCCTTCTTTTTAATTTTATGTGACTAGTTTTGGGATATGGTGCACAAATACTCATTTTATTATCATTGAATCTTAGTATGATCTTTATTTTTTATGTTTAAATTTGTAGTGTTCTTCTTTGGAATACAATGAACAAATATTTATTTTACCACTAGAGTCTAGACCCACGCAATGCACGGAGAGGTAAATTATTTATACTATATAGTATATTTTAATAAATGTTATATTAAAAATATTTTAGAGAACATATTATAAATAGATTTTGAATTTATTTATTTTTAAAAAAGACATAGGTTATTTATATTAGAGTTATACAAAACTGCATTTTCTTTTCTTTTTTTTTCATTTTTCGATTTGCATTAATGGCTACACTTTGTCTTTTCTTGCGTTTTTTTTGTAAATAATGAAAAAAATAAATAAATGAGAATGAAAAACATATAAAAATATTATATTAAATTTAAGAAATTTTTGACAATTAGTATAAGAGATTAAGAAATGAAGAGTAGTAAGAGTCTTAATATGTATAAGTTATAGAATTTGAATATTTGTAACTGAAATTTTTTATAATTATTATTATTATGACACTTTTAATGTATGTTTATTGCATTTAATTAGTACTTGATGTTTCAATTGAATAATAATAGATAAGAGTTTTTTGTTTTAATTTTTTTAAAATATTTTACTAAATAGTGATTGGTTGATTTTCATCTAGCAATTTTGGGTATTAACTCTTCCGGTCTGTCATTACCACTGCAAATCCTTCTACAACAAAGAGAATAAGACATGGTCAAAGAATGATAATCTATTTTAAGTAAATTGTGAAAGCAATACTGCACATGTGGAATAACAATTTGAAAAAGAGGAACACGTAAATGTAAATTATGGAAGAAGTACTCCACATGTAAAATAACAATTTATAATTTGATGATGAAATATTGCAATCGATAGTATATAGGGAGCAATAATTTTAAATGCACATGTTAGATAAACTTGTGCTACTTGCAATGAGTTCACAATTAAAATGTTATTATTTATAACAAATAAATAGGACTATTGAAAATGATATTGAACAATGAGAAGAGTAAACGACAAAGTTGAAAATTTGTAGGAAGATACCTGAGACAAATTTTCTACGTTGGCGGCGCCGAATAGTGACATTGGTCTGAGATCAAGAATCGAGCTCTGGAGAGCCGTTTACAAAAGAGAAATACATAAACTTGTGCTACTTGCAATGAGTTCACAATTAAAATGTTATTATTTATAACAAATAAATAGGGCTATTGAAACTGATATTGAACAATGAGAAGAGTAAACGGCAAAGTTGAAAATCCTTAGGAAGATACCTGAGACAAATTTCCTACGTTGGCAGCGCCGAATAGTGACGTTGGTCTGAGACCCAGAATCGAGCTTTGGCAGGAAAACCGCAAGAGGAGGAATGGAGTTTGCCCTGGTTTCTGCAATTTATGCAATGCGGCTTCGCCGGAGATGGACATCGCGATGTACAATTTGTTTTGAGGAAAAAACAATGGCTCATGAGACCGGAAGAAGATGGAGGAAATAGGATCTTGGTACGGAGAGGTGCTAAGAGGGTGAGGATTTGAGAAAAGTAATAAACTCTGGTTTTGAGAACTTTTTGTTGGGGAAAATGTTAATTTGTGTTTTTGTTGTTTTAGAAATAAGGATTGATTTGGAAAAAGTTAATTTGTTGGTTTTTATTATGTTTTTTAGTTGTTTTTTATGTTTTTTTTTATGTGAAAATAAAAGTTGATTTGGCAAGATTTGGGTGGTGGATTCTAAAATTTTGCCAAGTAAGCGTTGGTGCTGACATGGCATTAGTAGAAGAAGAGAAATAACTTAGAAGCAATGTAGGTAAACCTATGTACATACTTTTATATATTAAGAATAGATTGGTCGCTAGTGACTAAGTAAGTAGTAAGAGAAGTCCAAATTGAACTCATGTATTAATGCATTGGATATCAACGATAAAACAACAAAGAAATTTACAAATAAAAAGAAAAAGAAAAGCTATGATTTGATGTGAATTGATATTCACAACTCCTTCACCTGCTAAGCTCCTTCATGCTAACTTTATCATCTTTTCTCCCCATGTGCTATTACTAATTTTCATAATGGCATCCGTTATCTTTCAATCTTATTTTTTCTTTGGAAAAACAAAAGTAAAGGTGGAAAATGATTCTTCATTTCATTTGCTTGTTTTGACTGAAACTGGCATTCAAGATCCATTGCAGAACTGCAATGCTCTCAGGACAATTGCTGCTTGATCTTCAAAGTATCTCCTGAAACACAAATTATATATATACATTTCAAGACTAAGTGTTTGTCATAATGTCATCACAATAACCACAGACACACTTATGTGAAAACCTCATGAACACAATGTTAGATTATTTGATTTTAGAGTTAGCAGTGAAAAGAAATGACACCCAAAAACAGGAAGTCAAAGCAGAACTAGAGAAATTATAAAGAAACTAAAGTGATTGATGGTTATAATACTACAAGTTATAAAAGGAAAAATTTTTCCATACACATAATACACTGACTTCACATAAAAATAACCCTGGATATTTGTAGCTATCCTCTTCAATTCAGTCCAAAAAGATCAAATATTCTATGACAATGCTTTTTCTTGAATCATTTGAATCCCACTTCAGCTTAATATATGTACAAACTGCACATACCAAGATAAAGATCAACAAGTGAAGTTGATAGGAATGAAATTGCTCCTGATGGCATCACCAGAACTTCACCTTCTAATGACTATTTCAGGTACAGGATTGTCATCTTTAAATGTGGAAAGCATATTCTTGAATCATGTCTGCATTAGCTACAAACCTTCATCACCTTATGAATCTGTCTGATAATGTATAAAAATCCAGAAAGGAAGAAATAGTTATTATTATAGAACTATTTCTCTTAATATTAGAAATAGTTTATTATAGGCATCTAATACTATTCATTTTATGTAATGATTCAAAATGTGATTTAAAAGAAAACGACTACATAACAATAACTTGATCCTTCTATTTTGAAAGCTTATATACCTCATGCATGCTGATTCCTTTTATTATTCCTATATGAATCTTGCAGCACAACAACTGACTCTGATCATAAAGAATTGACAAAGACAGGAACACCATTTTATAACTCTTTTCTTTCCCCAAATTAAGCTATTATTTTGTTTTTTCTCTGTGCAAACCAGCAAAAATAAAATTATAGAGAGGGATAGAGAAACATACCAACAAAAACAGAAGCTTTTCACTATGAAGTGCCACTCCAACTTTGTCCATCATGTCTTCCTTTTCTATCTTGTTCATTCTAGTGTAGATACTAACATGAAGCCAAACTCAGTAAACACAGCTTCTCGTAACTAATTTCAAACTCACTACTTCAAAAGTCATCTAAACGCATGAATTTAGTTGGATGACCATGTAAATCAAACTCTTTGTTTAATACATCTAAAAATATTCTTAAATGTTGGATACACAAAAAAGATATTCACTGTCTTTCAATTTTTTGTTTCATGTTAATTCTTATCTTCTTTTGTAAAGGTGATTTTACTGAAAAATATGACGGTTAATAAGTACTACAGATAGCAATGAGCCAATGACTTTGTCAGAGAAACAAAAGATATTTCTTGAACTACAACTGCAAGATGAGAGCTTCCCTAATAAATTGTCACGACCCAAAATGAACCATGACCGGCGCTCAGGAAAACAGTTCCCTAGCAAGCCTATCAGACTCAAATACAAATAAGAAAGTTACAAATATTTTAAAGAAATTTACAGTTCCTAAAACGAATAATTTCATATTTTTATTAAAAGGTAAAATAAATAGATATAGATGGATCCTGCTTGTGACATATGGAGCATATGACGTCTAAGAACTCAACAAAAATGAAGTACCAATTGCAGATCATTACTCTTGAATAGAAGGCTCACACATTCAAGTATTTGTTCCTGAAAAATATTTTTAGAAAAACGGAATGAGTTTTGCAACCCAGTGACTAGACAATACATCTATAATCCACATGAGACCATATAAACATTATTATAAAAATAATCTTAGTTAGAAAATAATAATTTATATGAATATGTGAATCAATAAGGGAGTTCTCATACAGAAATCAAATCAAATAGTCCACACTTGGGCGGCTCTACCTCTAAGGGTAGCCCTTTCCTCTAGCGTGTCCGTACGGAATAACAGATCCAACGTGTGGCCTACACGTTAGGCTAGCAACGCCCCTGCTAGCTGAGGTCTGAGCCAGATGCATCTAGGTTAACGTCATAACCGCCGTTAACTACGGTTTCTAATACGAGCCTCCCAAACCAATTCAAAACATATAATTTCAAATACAACAAATCTTTCATCTTTCAAATATATAAGGTATCGAATCAAATCAAATCAGATAATACTTTCTCATCCGAATCATATTCAATCATATTTTCTCAATCTTAAGGCATTTCAAACATGTTTCACAATTCCAAAATAAGTGAATACCAACCAAATTTCAATACTTCAAAAATACATATTCAAATAAAACCAAATGCTTTAAGATAATATAAACTTTTATTTTCAAACATACATATAGTCTCATAAAAATATATAGTCTCATGTGCATATTAAAATGAGCTTCACAAGGATAAATATTTAATTCTAATAAATCAATTAGTAAAACCAATTTAAAATCATTTGATAATAATTTTTGTGAGTATAACTAAGTTCAAAGTTCCGTATATCAAAATAATTATAGACGTAAAACCAAACCATTATAAATGTAAAGCCTACTCACAACATGGTCCTAAGGGACCGAAGATATCGAACCCGGAGTGCCAGAATCCAAGGTGAGGAGGATGGAAGTAAAATGAAATGAACGAGCGCAGAATTTGGATCGAGACGGTGGCAGCAACTTCCACGGCTACATCGCAGATGTAATCATAACATCAACAGCTCCAACCGTTCCATGATAGCACTAATACCAGTACCCAAGATAATTTCCAGTAGAAACGCAACAAATAGGGCGATAGTACTAAAACAGAGATATATTATCACAATTAAAACCAGAGCATATAAGAAAAGAAGAAGATATAGCAGAGTAAAGGTGGAAGCGTTACAGTTTCATAAATGGAGTCAGAACAGGGGAAAATTTGTGCTGATTTAGAGACAAGAATGAAGGGGGTGTAGGGCTGAGCAAGATCACAACAGGGACGGAGACGGTTCGTTAGTAGTGACGTCGGTGATGCTCCCCTGACGACGAGCTCCGTTGATGGCAATAGCAGACGCGACGATGGTGAACGGCTCCTCCATCGCGACTCTTTCTTCCTCCCTTCACTGGCCGACTCAAACTCTCCCTCTTCATTCAGCAATGACGGTGACCCCCAACAAAGATGGCGGCGGTTGAAGCTTAGCGGCGACAGAGACAAGGCGCGGCGGCTGTAGGCGGCGAGGCAGAACGGCAGCAATCCTTCTTCCGCGTCTCCTCTCTCGCACTCGTCCCCCCTCTCGGACGCACCTCTCTCGGTTCTGGCCTCTGATGGTGACGCAACTGCAGCGAGCTGGACGCGACTGGCGGCGACGCGACGGGACACGAACGGCATGCTCCAGGCCGGCAGTGATGAAGTGCGACTCTCTCTCTCCTCGCATGGTGGCTCGGCGTGGACAGCTCCCGCCTTCCTCCTCCCTTCTCTTCTCGCAGTCTCCCCTTTTCTCTCTTTCCTTTTTCTTTCTTTCTTTTTTTTTTTCCGTCAGGGTCTGGGTGTGTGTGCTGTGAGGAAGAGGGTGTGACGGGAATGAGAGTGTGTGCGGTAGTGAGAGGTGAGTGAGTGTGTTAGAAGAGGGTTAGGGTTTGGTTTGAAAAAAAAGAGGAACAAGGGGTATTATAGGGATTTTACATTCTACCCTCCTTATAAAAATTTTCGTCCTCGAAAATTGATATAATCTTCAAAACTTTACATGGTTTTAGCACTTTACCGAACATGAGAAATGAGCATAACGAGGTGCAAAAGTTACAAGATAGGATCCTGATAAAACGATGTCATTGGCATTTCCCTACCCTCGTTCCCTTGACAACTCAGATATACATAACCCTCTTCACGTCGTTCGTCAATCTTTTCTAAATACAATCTTGGTTCTGTAGTACATATCCATGGTAGCAACCAGTCTTATGTCAAGTGTTCGAATTTCAACTTTCTGAACTTCTGCATCGGTAGCTGTGTCCTAAAGAACTAACGTATCGCTTGCTATATCTGAGAATCACACGTGATATTGAAACAAACACGAGTTTGCTTAAAAGGATTCTAAACTTAGGCAAAAAAGAGCAAACATCACAGATGATGTTCGCAAGAATTCGGGGAGATGCATAGGATCGCAACTAAACAAGGATATACAAAAACAGTGAAGCATGCCAAAAAGAGAATCAATTGCATCTTAGTAAGAAAATCTGAATCAAGAAACTTCGATAGAACAATAAAAGAAAAGATGGTGTATGAAGTCAAAACAAGTTTATGTTGGATCAAAGAAGTACGAAGTTCACAAGAGATGGCCACTAAAATCAACGGTAATATTCACAAAGATTTAAGAGAATGACTAGAAACACAATTAAATAACACACAATCTTTTAGAATCAAAGAAGAGGAAGAACATACAAAGCCTAAAAATTTTATAATATTTATCGAGCAAAATAAGAACACTAGGACAAATGAAGTTAAAGAAAACAATAAGAAGCAACAGCACTATATGTAAGGAAAGCTAAACAGCAACAAACATACAACGTAAATAAAATACCCACAACAATTATAAATCCAAATCCCAAGCAACAAGACAAAGACAATAACAGAGAGACAAAGCAAAACAACAAATAGAAGATTTGACCGCACCTTTTAGAAAGACAATTGTACAATTATGAAAATTAAAAACAGTAATTATCACAAAAATTAACATCCTCATTTTCTCTTATTTAGAATTCTTTGACAAAGGCCATTTGAAATAATTATTGCCATAACCTTGAATATTAAGTATACTAGAATAAAATTTAATAGCTTTTGACTATAAATAAAAGACAAATAACGTAAAACATAATGAGAAAATGCAAGCAATCATCTTATTATTCCCAAGGCCAAAATTCACCTATAATCATGTAGCTAAACTTAGTATGAAGTTACAAATAAATTCACATATAAAATAATAATAATAATAAAACTAAAATTTAAAGTAATGGCAATTAACACACTAGGATCAATTATAATAACTACTTTCTTCTTTTTATTTTTTTTGGTCTAAATCTCCAATTATAAATTTGCTCTTAACATAATCAAAGCACATAGCAAAAGAATTTCAGAAAATTAGTATGAAATTAAATTTCTTGTAAAGATAAAACACCAAAAGAAAAAAAAAAATCATGTTCATAAATATATATACTTTATCTTTTTTTTTTTTTTTGGATAAATAGAAAACACACATGCAAGTATAACTATAGTTATAGAAAAAGTTGACTTTTTTTTTTTATGTGAAAAAGAGAACAACAACTATAAACTATAAATTACCAATTGTAAACCAGTCATTATGCATACACTGATGTACATTTTATATAGACAAATATCTATATCTGCTTTGCAGCAGTTTTCAACCGATATTAATGGCTCTTAAAATTTTAATATGCATAAGAATAAATAAAATGAAAATAGGAGCATATAATCATCAATGGTTGGAGGAAGATGTGAAATCCTTGTAAAAGAAATTTTTCAAAAGAAAAAGGAAAGGAAAAGCTTAAAGTAATGGTGAGGTTTTATGTATAAAATACATTCTGATAGAAATCAAAACGCCAAATGCTGAAATACTTTAACAACTTCGCAAAGAGTTAAGAATTATAATAATTAAATACTTAAATGAGTGCAAAGCAAGAGAACAGAGCTTCCATAATCGTGACAAAGAAGCTAATGATTAAGATGTAAAGCAAGGAAATATTCAAGTAAATACTCCATAATACTAATAATAAAATTAGCAATAACTTCGTTACAAGAGCAATGACTTTCAAATTACTAATCATTCAATAAAAAAAATCCTAACTTGTTGAAAAATTTACCAAAATAATCTCTATATATTATGATTGTCCTAATAAAATCTCAAGTTATTTTGAATATTGATTCCCACTTATAAATTTAAAAGCAACAAAGTTCACAAAAATTCTATATTATCACATTAAAATAAATAATATATTTTCAATCCTAGTGAAAATTTAATTTAAAGTATCATTGTATAGCTCAAGTAAGTACATAATTTTACTTACACTATTTTATTCCACAAACCCAACCAAATGTAATTCATGAAACATCAAGTTTCGTTGAGAAATCAGATAATTTTAAAACTAGAGTTATTAAGGGATACATAATAAGAAAGCATGGTTTATAATAATTAATTGAATGTAATAAAAAAAAAAATTTGTATAAGTAATTTATTATGCTTTAAGAAATTAGATGTCTAGTCTTTTTATAAAAAATTGTCAACAATTCTTTCCAATCTCTAAGGTCCACTTCCAAATATCACAAAGGCACTACAAATCAAGAAAATCAATCTCCCTAAACCTCTGAGAATAAGAACAATAGTTGAAAATAAGGAAATTTTCAGAAAAGCAAGGGTTAAGAAAATTCTCAGGTTTCAGATCATACTCAAAAGCAAAGTTCATCTTATAAACACCAACCAAAAGGCAAGCGTTCACAATCTTTCTCTCAACTTATCAAGCAGGAAATGGTTCCGTGACAAAAAGTCATATTCAGCAACAAAGAACCATAATGGAAACAGATCATCAATTAGAAAAACAAAACTAAACTTCTAGATCGAAAAAGCTAACTTATCACCCAAATAATTCACTACACTTAAGCAAAGAAAATCATCAATCGAACAAACAACGATAACACTCTATTCATATGTTGCATCACATAGTCCTTCTTGAGCAACTAAATAGCTGTTTTCAAAATTATTGATTTGAAAAAAAGAATCAAAAGCTAATCAAAATTATGTTAGCTTCAAAACTCATCAACATAAGAAGGAAAATCTCAATATCGCTTATCAAATCCAGAACAAAGCATCTCGATCAGAAACTCAGCAAATTCATGCAATCCACAAATCCAAATACAATTCTATAAAGAAATCAGATTGTAATTCACAACAAACATAAATCAAACCTTTTAAGTAACTCATGAACTATTGACATTAGGAATCATAGAGAACAACCCAAAGACGAAGAAGATTAAAGCACACATTCACAAAATCGGAGAAAATTAGAACTAGCTAGGAGAGAAATCGCGAACCAGAACCAAAACTGAAACCCTTGCAAAAACACATTCGAGAAAATCTACCAAAGGATATGTCAAGATTGGGTACAAAAGGACAAGAGTAGTAAGAAGCGGTAGAGGATGCATGCTCTCAATAATCAGAAGACAACAATGACATAGAGGACAAAGAAGACATTCCTATAGGCCTTTGATAGTGCCACAATTTGTACAAATAGGCGCGCTTCTATTTATACAATTGTGATCCTATCATAGGACACTTGCTCCATATTACACAGATTAAACCTAAGCTCTGATACCACTTTGTCACGACCCAAAATGAACCATGACCGGCGCTCAGGAAAACAGTTCCCTAGCAAGCCTATCAGACTCAAATACAAATAAGAAAGTTACAAATATTTTAAAGAAATTTACAGTTCCTAAAACGAATAATTTCATATTTTTATTAAAAGGTAAAATAAATAGATATAGATGGATCCTGCTTGTGACATATGGAGCATATGACGTCTAAGAACTCAACAAAAATGAAGTACCAATTGCAGATCATTACTCTTGAATAGAAGGCTCACACATTCAAGTATTTGTTCCTGAAAAATATTTTTAGAAAAACGGAATGAGTTTTGCAACCCAGTGACTAGACAATACATCTATAATCCACATGAGACCATATAAACATTATTATAAAAATAATCTTAGTTAGAAAATAATAATTTATATGAATATGTGAATCAATAAGGGAGTTCTCATACAGAAATCAAATCAAATAGTCCACACTTGGGCGGCTCTACCTCTAAGGGTAGCCCTTTCCTCTAGCGTGTCCGTACGGAATAACAGATCCAACGTGTGGCCTACACGTTAGGCTAGCAACGCCCCTGCTAGCTGAGGTCTGAGCCAGATGCATCTAGGTTAACGTCATAACCGCCGTTAACTACGGTTTCTAATACGAGCCTCCCAAACCAATTCAAAACATATAATTTCAAATACAACAAATCTTTCATCTTTCAAATATATAAGGTATCGAATCAAATCAAATCAGATAATACTTTCTCATCCGAATCATATTCAATCATATTTTCTCAATCTTAAGGCATTTCAAACATGTTTCACAATTCCAAAATAAGTGAATACCAACCAAATTTCAATACTTCAAAAATACATATTCAAATAAAACCAAATGCTTTAAGATAATATAAACTTTTATTTTCAAACATACATATAGTCTCATAAAAATATATAGTCTCATGTGCATATTAAAATGAGCTTCACAAGGATAAATATTTAATTCTAATAAATCAATTAGTAAAACCAATTTAAAATCATTTGATAATAATTTTTGTGAGTATAACTAAGTTCAAAGTTCCGTATATCAAAATAATTATAGACGTAAAACCAAACCATTATAAATGTAAAGCCTACTCACAACATGGTCCTAAGGGACCGAAGATATCGAACCCGGAGTGCCAGAATCCAAGGTGAGGAGGATGGAAGTAAAATGAAATGAACGAGCGCAGAATTTGGATCGAGACGGTGGCAGCAACTTCCACGGCTACATCGCAGATGTAATCATAACATCAACAGCTCCAACCGTTCCATGATAGCACTAATACCAGTACCCAAGATAATTTCCAGTAGAAACGCAACAAATAGGGCGATAGTACTAAAACAGAGATATATTATCACAATTAAAACCAGAGCATATAAGAAAAGAAGAAGATATAGCAGAGTAAAGGTGGAAGCGTTACAGTTTCATAAATGGAGTCAGAACAGGGGAAAATTTGTGCTGATTTAGAGACAAGAATGAAGGGGGTGTAGGGCTGAGCAAGATCACAACAGGGACGGAGACGGTTCGTTAGTAGTGACGTCGGTGATGCTCCCCTGACGACGAGCTCCGTTGATGGCAATAGCAGACGCGACGATGGTGAACGGCTCCTCCATCGCGACTCTTTCTTCCTCCCTTCACTGGCCGACTCAAACTCTCCCTCTTCATTCAGCAATGACGGTGACCCCCAACAAAGATGGCGGCGGTTGAAGCTTAGCGGCGACAGAGACAAGGCGCGGCGGCTGTAGGCGGCGAGGCAGAACGGCAGCAATCCTTCTTCCGCGTCTCCTCTCTCGCACTCGTCCCCCCTCTCGGACGCACCTCTCTCGGTTCTGGCCTCTGATGGTGACGCAACTGCAGCGAGCTGGACGCGACTGGCGGCGACGCGACGGGACACGAACGGCATGCTCCAGGCCGGCAGTGATGAAGTGCGACTCTCTCTCTCCTCGCATGGTGGCTCGGCGTGGACAGCTCCCGCCTTCCTCCTCCCTTCTCTTCTCGCAGTCTCCCCTTTTCTCTCTTTCCTTTTTCTTTCTTTCTTTTTTTTTTCCGTCAGGGTCTGGGTGTGTGTGCTGTGAGGAAGAGGGTGTGACGGGAATGAGAGTGTGTGCGGTAGTGAGAGGTGAGTGAGTGTGTTAGAAGAGGGTTAGGGTTTGGTTTGAAAAAAAAGAGGAACAAGGGGTATTATAGGGATTTTACATAAATGAAAGAAAAGAATGCAAATTTTCCAGGCGGCATAGTTCAACTAGTTAACAATGAAAGCTGTTGCACCTTTGATTAGAAGTTAATTAAATTAACTGTTTCATGCTTGGTAAGATGTAGATTATGATAGCTTTAACATATAAGTAACACTACTTCAGCTAGGTTCAATAATGATGTTAATCATCATCATGCCTTTGAATTAAAAATTTAATAAAAAAAAAGGCTACAATTCAAGTTAGTTCAAACATGACTACTATTGATAACCAAACAACCATCTATGGTTCCTATCTTTGAAGCAAAGCACTGAATTGAATAATCCAAGTAACTCCACATGTAGTGTGGATATGAATCCTATGATACACATCAGTCATTAATTTAAACTAGTGTACATACCAATTAAAATGAAAGCTCAAATCAGAAAACACTACTGCTTCCCAACACATTAATCCAGTTCACATCTCCATATATATAGATATACATGTGCAATGAAATCTCTAACATCTGTGAACTTTTACCTGCAAAAGATGGCAAAAACAGAAGGGAAAAAATTGTTAAATTATTCTGAAGCTTCAGCTTCCATTTCAGGTAAGACAATAAGCTATATTTTCTTTTAGCCTATCACTCAAAGTTGCAAACCACATCATGTTCTGTTATATTGTAAAAAGAAATTAAAAGAAGATTAAAGAATAGAAGAAAAGGAAACAAGGAAAACCATATTAAAGAATGTCCCTATTGATTGGCGAAAGTTTTAATTTTACCTCGAATATTTTCAAAGGATTTCAACTTTATCTCTTTGCTAAAATTATGAATGATCGATGGTAAATAGCATCTAAACAGAAAGTGAAATCTATAGATTTGAAAGACAGAAAAAGAATAAAATTGAAGTTACTATATGGCAATACCAATAAGTTTATCATAAATATCAAATAGTGGCAAAGGCAGAAACACAATTTTACCCTTCAGTGCATATAACTAAATCAAGCTTTTATAACATTTTTTCTTTTTCCCAACAGAACAGGAAAAGTAAATTCTCGAATGGAATGGAGTGGTGTAAATTTACCAACCTGAAGCTAAAATATTGTATAAGATGAAATCTCCACCATTGGGTACTTTTACTTCATTACCATCTACCTGCAGAAGATGGATAAAAACAGTAAATTTCATTTATCCATAATGTAAAGAAATTCTCAAATGTCGGATACACAATATATATATATATACACACACACACAAATACATTCCCTGCCTTTGAATTTATAAGAATGACTCTTTTTTGAGAATACAGAGGATATTTCTTTTGAGTACAACTACAAAGTGAGAGGTTTCCCAATGAGTGAAAAAAAATGCAAATTTATATCAGTCCAACTAGTTAATAATGTCTAAAGAACGAGGGAGGTGTTTTCTTTTGAGGAAAAGGAATTTTATGCATGTATAATTGAATTGTGGTGGCATAAGAACCGTGAAGTTAGACAATTACCTGCACAGAAATCTCTATTCAGAATACTTGTTTGTCATCGACTTGAATGGTGGGGATGTGGGAAATTTTGGGCCAGATTAGTTGATGCTTGTTCTTGCAGTGTTCTCCCAGCAAACGACACCCTTCAATTTTGAGTAGCAAGAGAGAGGGAGGCAGCTTTTCTCCTTCCATATTCTCCAGCTTGTAGCAGAAACGAATGTGCAATTGTTGAAGGGAGGTGAGGCGGAGAAGCTCGTTGCACTCCAATGTCTCCAGATTATGGAAGAAGCGTATGTTGAGAGTGGTAAGGGAGGGAAGGTGAGGCAGCGAACCCACCTCTGGGTATGACTTTATGTTGTCGCAGTAAGAACCTAAAATTGTAAGATGAGTGAGGGCGTGCAAGTTGCCCATCCATGATAAATCCCTCATTTGTTGCTCGCAAATTCCCACTTCAAGTGATTTCAAGTTAGGCGGCAAATAACCCTCCAGCAACATGTCTTGGTAACCAGATATCTCGAGAGACTGTAGACTTGGGAGTAGACTCTTCATGTCACGTGGTAATGCCTCCAACTTCTCGCACCATCTGACTTGAAGATGAGTCAAGTTGGGTGCAGCCAGTCCTTCTCCTGCAAATGACACTAATTTGTCGCAATTAGAGATCTCGAGATGAGTCAAGTTGGGTGCAGCCAGTCCTCCTCCTGCAAATGACACTAATTTGTGGCAGGAAGTTATGGAGAGACGTTGAAGAGCAGCGTGTGGTGCCTCTGACATTGACACTGATTCCAGATTCCTACACCTTTCTATCTGGAGATTCTTGAGATTGGGAAAGACATCCAACGACAAGGAGCTCAGTGAATCGCAGCTGTGTTCTATTTGTAGCTCTACCATATCATACTTGTGCTGCTGTTGCTCTGGGAATTCTAGTTTTCTACAACTCCGGATTTTCAGCTTTTGCAAAGATTTGGGAAAACAATTTCCCGGAAAGGATACATGATAGGAATACCCTATGATGTGTATTTCTTGGAGGCAACTTAGATGGTTCATGCTCATCATTGCCTTTAATGCAGACTCCCACACATATTCACGTCCCCTAATTGATAAAGTATCCCCATAAAGATTGGTCTCGATGTGCTGTCCAAAATCATTGCCGTATATATGTAGTTTGCGAACTTTGGAAACATCCGACAAAGAAGAAACGATTCTGAAGAATACCTGATTAAGCATCTCTTCCTCCAACATTGGGCAATTTCTTATTTCAAGCTTCCTAAGTTTAGGAAATGTTTCCGACTCAGATACGTGCCACACCTCCCAACATGCCATGCTATCAAATAACAAAATCTCGAGTGAGGGAAACGGTGCAATATGCGAAGAATGATGATCTCCTTCATTCTTGTAAAACTCCTCGCCAATACTCCTCAGCAGATCGAAACCTTCAATGCTTAGGGACTTAAGAGATGGCAGCTGTCCAAGTGAAGGCAGCATGCAGCAATTCTTGCAAGACTTTAGAGATACACGTGTCATGTTTTGGTAGGAACAGTTCCCCAACCAATCTGGAAATATTGTACCCTTGTATCCCTTGATTTTCAACTCTTTCAACCCATTCTGCGGTTGCAAGTTATCGAGGATGTCTCTTTCTTTTTGTGTGCTTGAAACTATATCATCACCTGAAGACCATTCCAAACATAATTCATCAATGTGCTTCTTATCCATTATCTTTGCCCTCTTTGCTTCTTTCACATCAACAATATTCTCCAACTTCTTAATCTCAAGGCATCCATGAAGATTTACCAGCCCTCCTAACTCCTGGATTCCATTGTCTTCGTGCTTGCCAACGACAAAGGAACTTAGAACGTACAACTGATTCAATTTGCTCATTTTTCTGGGCATTTCTTCCAAAGAAGTTCCTCTAATATCAAGATGCCGCAGACTCACAAGATTATGCAAACCACTAGGCAGCGTTGTTAGCTCAGAGCATTCATACAACTTCAATGTTTGCAAATTACACAAGCTGCAAAAAGACTCGGGTAATGTCTCTATTCCAGTATAAGAGAGATCCAGGTAGTGCAGATGGATCAATTCTCCAATTGAATTAGTCACCTCATCAAATATATTAAATTTTCTAAAGGATAAAACTCTCAAGTATTTACACTTTGATAATATCTCACATGTTGCCGCTTCAATGTTGCAGTTGAGAGATGAGAAATCGCTAAACAATAATAATGTTCTCAAAGATTCTACTTTAGAAATAGAATTATAAAGTTTCGAGCTACAATGACGTAAATCTACATACAAATGCCGAGTCTGAATCCTTATCTCCTCCTCTTTACCAAGTTCTTCTGAGTTGCAATAGAAATCTCCAGCAAGGAATATTGCTAAATCATGCAACAGATCATGCATCACAAAATAATGATCATCATGATAATCTTGAATCTCTGTGAAAAATAATCTGGAAGTAAGTTCATCAAAACACTCACAACCAACTTCTTCTAAACTCTCTCCTCTCTTTGGTGGTGGTAAAAGATCTTCTGTCATCCACAAAAGGATTAATTCATCTTTCACAAATTCAAAATCCTTGGGAAATAAAGCACAATAAACAAAACAACGCTTTAAATATGGAGGAAGATGGAAGTAACTTATCAGTAATGCTGGAATAATCTTACTCTTCTCCAGAGAAAATTCCCAAATGTCACTCATTAGTATCTTGTTCCATTCCTCAACATCATGCTTTGTACGTAACAAGCGACCAAGTGTTTCTGCAGCTAATGGCAAACCATCACACTTCTTGACAATCTTTCTACCTATTTCTTCAAGTGCTGCTCTCCCATTTGACTGTGGAAAAGATGCATTTTCTGCAAATACTGACCAACAATAGTCCTCCGACAACTTCCTGAGAAAATAAGGGTGACAATTTTGAACTGCGGAAGCAACATTTTTCGCCCGAGTAGTCAGAAGAAGAATACTTCCCTTATTCCCATTTTGTTGGAAAGGGGTCATAAAATTACTCCATTTGTCACCATCATCACTCCAAACATCATCCAGAACAATAAAGAACTTCTTATTCGACAATTTTTCTTTCAAAGCGCGGTGAAGTGAATTAAAATGCTCAAGACCTTGAGTATCTGGAGAGATCTCCTTTATGACATTCCTTGTAGTCTCAACAACTTCAAACTTCTCCGAAACGCAAACCCATGCTTTCAGATCAAATCCCTTCATGAACTCCTCCTGATTGTTGTACAGCCATTGGGCTAAAGTTGTTTTACCAACCCCACCTATGCCAACAATAGCTATCACAGACAGGTGATGATCATTGTTGTCCTTCAGCATCTGGACTAAGGCCTTCTTGTCATCCTCCCTGCCATACACACTCCCTTTTACAAGAGAACTGGATGGAGTCCTCCAGCTACTAGTGGGAAGCTTTTCAAGACCTAGGAAATCTTTTTGTTTTCCAAGATCCTCAATTCTTCTAACCACCGCTTCCATCCTGTCTACCATGTCATCTCTATCTCGGTTGATGAAGGAGCTAAGGTTCCAGGAAGAACTTGCATTCTTTTGAGTGGTGGCTTTGAGGAGGACAGCATCCAGCAAGTCCTCAGCACAGTAAACAGCATCCCGGAGACTATCGAGCCACTTCCTCACAGATGGATTACCGAACTGCTTCATCTCAGCATCAGCAACAAGAGCTTCAGCACCCAACAGAGCAGTCTTCAGCCTTTCAACCAAGTCAGGGCCAAGTTTCTTGCCCAACACCAAGTTGACAGCATCCATTGTCAGGAACCGGTCAAAGACAACATTAATGAAGCCAGAAAGAAAAGCTCCACCAACAAGTGCACCAGCCATGATATGATCTCAACAACAACAGAAAAAGTCAATGAATTTGCAGAGAAAGGTAAGAGAACAATGGTTGCAGGGTGTAGTGAACTCAATAGAGGGGGTTTTCTTAATCAAGTTTTCAAAGAAGGTGTCCTATATGATATCACGTGGTATCGGTCTCCAAGGTAAGTATAAAAAATTCGGTATCAGTGGAGTGCTTAGCTGGCTCTTCACTAACTCCATTTGTTAATTCTTGTTTGAAAGAAGCAACACATTGTTAAATAGCAAAAATATTAGTGGTGTGGTTTCACTGTGACCAATGGACACTAGTCCTTGTGGGAATTATATAAAACTAAGGAGCATGAATCTGCATATCAATCCTGGTATTATGGTAATAATATAAGGTTAAAATCTGTTGGCAATAGACATTGGCTTTCACGCCTTCACGTGTTGATAGCTAGCTTATCTATGAGGTTGCTTTAAAACATAAGTCCGTACACTGTTAAATATGTGATGCATTGGGACTAATAAATTTTGTATTTTTATTTCTGATAGCTGATACAGAATTGAAAGTAGAGGAAGCTTTCAAATGCTGCATGACCAAATTTAATCATGTATAGAAGTATATGTACTTAGAGCATTAGGCGCTCATGATGATTCTTTATTTCTTTTATTGGATTGCTGGATGTAAATATTATCTTCTTGTCAGAGAAATACAGATAAAACCAAGAGAATTTTCCAAAGAAAGTGGCATATACAAGCTACGTAACTAACAGTTAAAATTCTTCTTTGGAAGGTACAGCACAATTGGATTTTATCTTTAATCCTAACTCATGACTATGCAGTGTGATTGCAGGATTAGCATTTTGTGTGCCCAATGGAATTGTTGTCTTTGTGATAATTTTGTTGCACAGTTAAAAAATTCTTTCTCAGAAGCTTAATAATGCATGGCAATAGCGTGTGTGATTCTTCGCTTATGTTGAATCAACAAAAATTCTTCTGTTTGACCATAGAGATTCAGATTCCTTTCTTGTGATAATGTTATATATTTATGGTTATTGTGTTGAGCTCCCTTGTTCAAAAAGAAAACAAATTTATGGTCCAGACTCCAGAGGCAAGATATTTAGTTTACGTTAACATTGCACAGTTATTTTTCTTTTACTCTATGACATAACATAGACACACTATAGCAATAGTTAATAGCAGCAAAATAGTAAAGAGAAGGCAGAAAAATACAACTAATGAAAAAAAATCTCTCAATGAGAGTTAAAAAAAAAATCCAGGAGAAGGTAAAAAGCTTCATTATTCATTTGAATCAAAGGAACAAAATAAAGAAGTCTTAGAACTTGCAAGCACTGGCCACACATGCACAACTCTTCTGCAAAACCAAATAGTCTCCCACAAGATTAAATTAATGAAACTTTCCGGCAGTTCTACTATAGAGTTCAGACTACAAATCACACCTCCAAATTGAAGAATTGTTTGTGAAGAATCTCCAGTTAAAATTTCAGCTCAATATCACAATGTTTTCCCATGTGATCGTTCACTTGATGAAAATAAGTTGCTGCTAGAAAAACCTGCTAGGGTGAAAATAGCACCTCCTCTCAACTTTTCTTCTATTTGCTCAACTGCTTGTGTCCACTCAAGTTAATCCCAATCTGATTAGGTTAATACATTGATGTTAAGAAAATGACCAGATTACCAGAATCTCTATGATCATTACAAGAGAATATGAAAAATCTAATAAATGGAAGTACAGCACAACCAATCTTCCTTTCTACTATCTCATGTTCAAAGAGACAAAATCAGTTTGAGGAAATTGGACATTAAAATAACAATGTTGCAGTGAAAATTGAGGCTGACATAATGTCAAAAGACAGAAAAAATTGTATGCAGTTACTTATACGCTCATCAACATGCATTTGCCAAAGAGGCTGCCCAATGCACATTCCATTGGTTCATGAACACAGCTGCATATATTGAAAGCAGATCCTTGACCATAGTGGTAATCTCCACAGACAGACCCCTGGAAATTTTGTTTGAGTTGAAATTTATAACTCACAACAAATGCTTTAACATAGTTCACTGTAGAATAGTTGATGCATTATTTTCACTTTTAAATCTAAGCTTTAACAATCAAAATAATAACACCATTTTCTGCAGCTCATGACATTCTTCACAACTCCTTCACCTTCTAATGACTATCTCAGGTAAAGGATTGTGATCTTTAAATGTGGAAAGCATATTCTTGAATCATGTGTGCATTAGCTACATACCTTCATCACCTTGTGAATCTGTCTGATGAGGTATCCAAATCCAGAAAGGAAGAAACAGTTATTATTTCGGGCCTCTAACTTGAACGGTGGGGATGTGTGAAATTTTGGGCTAAATTTGTTGATTCTTGTTCTTGCAGTGTTCTCCCAGGAAAGGACACTGTTTAATTTGAAGTAGCAAGAGAGAGGGAGGCAGCTTTTCTCCTGCCATATTCTCCAGGTTCCAACAGTACTCAATGTGCAATTGTTGAAGGGAGTAGACTATTCATGTCACGTGGTAATGCCTCCAACTTTGAGCACCTGCTAACATTGAGATGAGTCAAGTTGGGTGCAGCCAGTCCTTCTCCGGCAAATGACACTAATTTGGAGCACCCACTCATTATTAGACGGTGAAGAGCAGCGTGTGGTGCCTCTGACATTGACACTGATTCCAGATTCCTACACTCTCTTATCTCCAAATTCTTGAGATTGGGAAAGGCATCTAAGGAGAACGAGGTGAGGAAATCACAGCTCTCTAATATTAGTAGCTCAACCAAATCATACTTGTGCTGCTTGAGATTGGATAACTAGCTTGCGAACCTTCAAAGCATCTGATGAAGAAGAAACAATTCTCATGAATACCTGATGAAGCATATCTCCCTTTAACATCGGACAATCTATTATTTCAAGACTCTTAAGCTCAGGAAAAGCTTTTGAGTCAGGTAAGTGTCATTCCTCCCAACATGCCATACTATAACATTTCAGACTCTCCAACAAGGGAAAAGGAGGAGCAATATGCACAGAAGGGTCGCCAATACCCTTGTAAAACTCCATGCCAACACACTTCAGATGAAGAAAACCTTGAATGCGCAGGGCCTTAAGAGATGGCAACTGTCCAAGTGAAGGCAGCATGCAGCAATTGTTGCAAGACTTCAGAGATACACTTGTCATATTGTTGTATGAACAGTTCCCCAACCAATCTGGAAATATTGTACCCTTATATCCCTTGATTGTCAACTCTTTCATGCTGTTGTGAGGTTGCAAGCTGTCGAATATATCTCTTTCGGCTTTTGTGTTCGAAACCATATCATCACCTGAAGACCACTCCAAGTATAATTTGTCGATAAGATTCTTGTTTGTCATCCTTGCATTCTCTGCTTCTTTCACATCAACAATATTCTCCAATTTCTTTAGCTCAAGTGATCCATGAAGATTTGAGAGCCCTCCTAATTCTTGGATTTTGTTATCTTCATGCTTGCCCACCACAAAGAAATCTAAAGTATGCAAGTGTTTCAATTTGCTTATTCCTCCAGGCATTTCTTCCAAACAAGTTTTTCCAAGTTCAAGATGCCTTAAATTCACAAGATTATGCATGTTTCTAGGCAACATGGTCAGCTTGGTACATCTGTACAATATTAATGTTTGTAGATTATACAAGTTGCACAATGATTCCGGCAACCTATTAATGCTACAGCATGAGAGATTCAAATAGCGTAGATGAATCAATTCACCTATTGAATCAGGTAATACATCAAGTTTATGAAAGGATAAAACTCTCAAGTATATAAACTTAGATGCTACACTTTCCATGCTAAACAAATCATCAATATACAACGATGTCCTCAAAGATTCTGATTTCGCAATGAAGTTAAAGACTTTTGTGATTGAATGACCTAAGCTTCCACGTGGGAAATATGACAAATGACGAGTGAGAACCTTCTTCTCTTCTTGTTCACCAAGATCTTCTATTCTACAATAGAAGTCTCCGGCAAGGAATATTGCCAAGTCATGCAAGAGATCATGCATCACAAATCTCTCAAATTTGTACTTAGCTGGTTTAAAAAATAACCTTGAAGCTAATTCTTCAAAACACTTGCAACCAACCTCTTCTAAAGTCTCTCCTCTCTTTGGTAGGCTTAAAAGATCTTCAGCCATCCACAACAAAATTAGTTCATCTTTATTGAAAACATAATCTTTCGGAAACAGTGCACAATAAACAAAACAACGCTTCAAATGTGCAGCAAGGTGAAAGTAACTAATTAACAATGCTGGAACAATCTTACTGTCATTTGTAGAATATCCCCAAATATCACTCCTTAAGATTTTTTCCCATTCCTTAGCATCATGCCTTCTGCACAAGCAACCAAGTGTTTCTGCTGCTAATGGCAAACCGTCGCACTTCTTGGCAATCTTTTTGCCTATTCCTTCTAGTGTTGGGTTCCCATTTGATTCTGGAAAAGAAGCATTGGCTGCAAACACTGACCAACAACAGTCTTCTGATAATGGAATGAGATAGTGAGGGTGATAATTTGTTTGGACAACTGAACCAACATCTTCCTTGCGAGTAGTCAGAAGAATAGTACTTCCCTTAACCCCATATTGGAAAGGGGCTAGAAAATCCTTCCATTGATGATGATCATTGCTCCAGACATCATCCAAAACAATAAAGAACTTCTTTTCCGACAATCCTTTCTTCAAAGCATCTTGAATTGAATTGAAGCTATCAAGATCCTGAGTGTTTATAGAGATTTCCTTTACTATATTCTTTGTAGTCTCAACAATATTGAATTTTTCTGAAACGCAAACCCATGCTTTCCGATCAAATCCCTCCATCAACTCTGCATTATTGTACATCCATTGAGCCAAAGTAGTTTTACCAACACCACCCATGCCAACGATAGAGATGACAGACAGGTGATTCTCATTGTTGTCATTCAGCATCTTGATTAAGGCCTTCTGGTCATCCTCCCTGCCATACACCTTCCCTTTTTCAAGAGAAGTGGATGGAGTTTTCCAGGAGAAGCTAGCAGTGGAAATCTTTTCAAGTCCAAGCTTTCCTTTGCGTTTCTCAAGATCTTCTATCCTTCTGACCACCCTTTCTATCTCATTCTCCATCTGCCTATCTTCAGAATTGAAGATTCTACCCAAGAGAGTGACCTTTGTAGTTGCAGCTTTGGTGCAGGCACGGTCCAGCAAGTCATCAGCAGTGTAAAGAGCATCTCGGAGACAGTTGAGCCACTCCTTCACATCATGGTTATCCAGTTGCTTGAGCTCTGCATCATCAACAAGAGCTCCAGCATCTGTCAAAGCATTCCTCAGCCTCTCAACCAAGTCAGAGCTAAGCTTCTTGCCCACAACCAAGTTGACAGCATCAGCAGAAATGAGCCTGTCCAGGACAACATTAATGAAGCCAGACAGAAAAGCTCCACCAACAACAACTCCAGCCATGATCTCAAACAAGATCAAAGTAATCAAATTTTCAGAATAGAAGGAAAGAACTATGCTTAAAGTTTTCAGAATAGAAGGAAAGAACAATTCTTTGCAATTGCAAGTTAGGAACCAAACGTGGTATCAATCTCCGAGATAACTTAATTCAAAACAGTGGAGTAACTTTTCATTTTTATAACACTATACTTTAAATGTTATTGTCATTTTGGAAGGTGCACCGTAATTGCATAAAACCTTTAATGTTTAATCATATTCCTACTTTTTGAAAGATGCAATGAGATTTCAAGATGTATAAAGTTCAAACTTTTTTTAGGACCAATGGAAATGCAGTCTTTATCAGAAAGAATCTGAATAATTTGCTTCATATAATTGTGACTGACTTCCACAATATGAATTTCATTATTAGTATTTCTTTTTATGAGAAAGTCTAGGGCCAGCACTTTTATCAAAATCTAGCCAGCACTTAACTAGCAAAAGAAAAGTGAGTAATCCCACACCATTGGATGAAATCTCACACCATTAAAAACACCAATGATGACTAATTGATGGCTACAAATCACAAAACTTGTTGGCTCCCCAGCACTCCTCTTTTTTTATTATTTTAATAATCCAAATTGAGATGGTTAATCACCACCAGATTGTTTTATAAAAGTTACTCAAGCTATTAATACCAAAAAAATATCTCATGTTTTATCTTTACAAATTTTGATATCCATGCATGTCATCTAACAATAGCTCCCACTTCTTCCTCTTACCATTCATAATTTTCTACCAATTAATGCACATGTACTTCTGAAAGATGACGTTTCACTTTCAGATTAGATTTTGACATTTTGTTCTAGATAGATAGCTTTTCTACAAGTACTTTTTTTTTTGTGAACTATCAAAAATATTTTCTGATGCATTAATTACCATTTCAATATTAAGAAAACTATTTTTCAATATCAAGTTTTTAACCATCCAAACTCCTCCAAGTTGATCTATTGCATGTTGGAAGTAATTCTAGACTTGCTTTGCTCAAACGTAATTTATAGCCCTTTTAATCATTAACAACAGTACCGAATTTATTTCTCAAACCATGCAACAAAATCAACAGCAGAAGATAATTTATTACATAGTTGATCTACTGCTTAAGTCACATTTAAATACATCCATAACATTAGGAATTTGTTTGGTAACTATCTTATCTGACTCCATAGTCTCAATATATATGCATCAGTCTTAAGACACTTATCAAACACAACCTAAGAGTTTATTCCTTAATGACTCAGTATAAGAAACATTTGGACTAATCTGGTATTAACATACACACTAAAAAAAAAAAAAAAATCTTACCTACCACATAACTAATCTGGTATTAACATACATGAATATGTGCTTTTGGAAACAGCCGTCTTTTTTATTTCATTTCAGTAATTTTGGGATATGGTGCACAAATACTCATTTTATTATCATTGAATCTTAGTATGATCTTTATTTTTTATGTTTAAATTTGTAGTGTTCATCTTTGGAATATAATGAACAAATATTTATTTTACCATTGATCGCTCGTGACTAAGTAGTAAGAGAATTCCAAATTGAACTCATGTATTAATGCATTGGATATCAACGATAAAACAACAAAGAAATATACAAATAAAAAGAAAAAGAAAATTTATGATTTGATGTGAATTGATATTCACAACTCCTTCACCTGTTATGCTTCTTCATGCTAATAGCAACTTTATCATCTTTTCTACCCATGTGCTATTACTAATTTTCATAATGGCATCCGTTATCTTTCAATCTTATTTTTTCTTTGGAAAAACAAAAGTAAAGGTGGAAAATTATTCTTCATTTCTTTTGCTTCTTTTGACTAAAACTGGCATTCAATATCCATTCCAGCCAAAACTGCAATGCTCTCAAGACAAGTGCTGCTTGATCTTCAAAGTATCTCCTGAAACACAAATTATATATATACATTTCAAGACTAAGTGTTTGTCATAATGTCATCACAATAACCACAAACACACTTATGTGAATACCTCATGAACACAATGTTGGATTATTGGTTTGATTTTAGAGTTAGCAGTGAAAAGACATGACACCCAAAAACAGGAAGTCAAAGCAGAAGTAGAGCAATTATAAAGAAACTAAAGTGATTGATGGTTATAATACTACAAGTTATAAAAGGAAAAATTTTTCCATACACATAATACACTGACTTTCCATAAAAATAACCCTGTATATTTGTAGCTATCCTCTTCAATTCAGTCCAAAAAGATCAAATATTCTATGACAATGCTTTTTCTTGAATCATTTGAATCTTTGCAGGTTAATATATGTACAAACTGCACATACCAAGATAAAGATCAATGAGTGAAGCTGATAGGAATGAAATTGCTCCTGATGGCATCACCAGAACTTCACCTTCTAATGACTATTTCAGGTACAGGATTGTCATCTTTAAATGTGGAAAGCATATTCTTGAATCCTGTCCGCATTAGCTGCATACCTTCATCACCTTGTGAATCTGTCTGATAATGCATCAAAATCCAAAAAGGAAAAAATAATTATTATTACAGAACCATTTCTCTTAATATTAGAAATAGTTTATTATAGGCATCTAATACTATTCATTTTATGTAATGATTCAAACTGTGGTTTAAAAAAAAACGACTACATAACAATAACTTGATCCTTCTATCTTGAAAGCTTATATAGCTCATGCATGCTGATTCCTTTTATTATTCCTATATGAATCTTGCAGCACAACAACTGTTATAACCGAGGAAAAAAAAAAAAAAAGTGGAAGCACGTGGGGGGCACATGCCCCCACTTAAATTTTCTTTTTCCCTTCCCCCTCTCCTTCGGTACCCCCCGTCCCCTCCTTCCTTCTTTCATTTTCTTTCTATTTCTTCCCAACAACTTAAAACCCTCCCTTCCTCTTCCCTTCTCATTCAACTCTTCCATCTTCTCATCTCTTCTTGCAATTTCACACTATTATCAAACTCATCTTCATCATCTTACCTTCCTTTCTTTTTCTACTCTATCTCTATTTATTCAAAATCTCATTTTCTCAAAACCCCAAATCATGGAATGTCAACTTAATGAGTGAAAGAAGCATTCAACTTTGAGTTCCAATTGTTATTGAGGCTTCAAGGTAACTCTTTGACTTAATAATTAGCCATATCCCTAATTTTTGTCATCTCTATATTTATGGATATATATAAATCCGAATTAAGGTTATTAGGGGTTAGAAAATTTGGGGCTTTTGTCAAGGTGAGTAAGATTATGTTAATTGACAATATTAGTAGCTCACAAATATCATTATTATCATATTTCTAGAGTTGCAGAATTATTGGACATCATTTGGTAGCTCGTTGACGCACTCAGAGTTGCTTCCGGTTCTTTGGAATCAAGTTGTGAGTGGATATTATATCTATAATTGTTTTTAAATATATTATTATCAATATCTATGTTGAATCATTAATTTTGGAGTTTAAAAATATTTTATTATTGTGATTTCTGAATTTTTGAAAATAAATATTGATTTGTGAAACTTACAATTTTATAAAAATACACACGAGACGATATTTATATATTTTGTAAAGCATACATGTTTTCTTATTTAAATTTATTAAATTTTAATTAAATTTTAGTATGCAATCCTATATATATTGATTTGCTATGGAATTTAGTAGTATGTTATAAGCACTAGAGATTTTTATAAGTGATTTGGTTTGGATTGGTTTGGGAGACTCTGACTAGAAAACCGTAGTTAACGGCGGTTATAACGTTAACCTAGATGCATCTGGCTCAGACCTCAGCTAGCAGGGGCGTTGCTAGCCTAACGTGTAGGCCACACGTTGGATCTGTTATACCGTACGGGCACACTAGAGGAAAGGGCTACCCTTAGAGGTGGAGCCGCCCTAGGTGTGTAATATTTGATTTGATTTGACTTCTGCAATGAGAACTCCAATTTCAGTTCATCCGCTTAACTATTTATCTAATGTTTGTATAATTAATTAATATGAATTTCTCATATCTGAAAAGAAATATAATTTTCAAGGTAAACTCTGTATTGTCTCGTGTGGGTTATAGATGTAATGTTTGCAAAACTCACCCTATTATATTCTCATGTTTTTCAGATACAGGAGTCATTCCAGGTTCCATTCCACCTGCCCCTCAGTAGATCTTAGTCATTTTGGTGAGCCCTTCTTCTTTCCAAGGGCTAAGTAATTATGTAATGGAACCTTTGCTCAAAATCTAGTTATGTCAATGCTCCATATGTCACAGGTAGGGTCCTCGTGTGGGTTATGTTATTTTGAATCTTGAACTGTTTAGGTAGTGATTATGATTTGGTTATGTAAGACTTATGGTTTTAACTATATACTCTAGTTATCAACTTGATATATATATATGATGCGTATTTTGGATATATTTGGTTGTGGATATAATTTGGAGTATGTTGTTGTTGTTGTCTTGGAAATGGAGGTTTATTATTAATACAGGGAGTTAATATTTATGTTGGTAAGGTCCTAGAAACAGAGGAGATTCTGTCCGTTTTTCTGAAAATTTGGTCGTTTGGCTTGCTGAGGGACTTGTCCCTTGAGCGCCAGTCATGGCTTGGTTTGGGTCATGATAAAGTGGTATCAGAGCCTTAGGTTTTCCTGTGAAATATGGAGCAAGTGTCCTTTAGTAAGATCACAATTGTGCAAATGGAAGCCGGCCCATTTTCACAAAGTGTGATGTTACTAGAGGCCTATAGGAAGTTGTCCTCAATCTTTTGGTCTCATAATTCTTTCTGTCTGTCCTATTGTCTTCGAACTCCATATACATATGTCGTTGGTGATTCAATCGCTCTACTTACTCGATAGGTGGAAGATGCCACCTAAGAAAAGACGTGGTGGAACTGTTGGTGCTCCTGATACTGCTGAATCCAATAGGGCAGTTTCTCCGCCACTTGGAGCGCTTCGACAAAGGCCAAGGAGCCAAAGGATAGCTGATAGGCGCGAAGGAGAGATACCCCGTGAGAGAGTTCAAGAGAACCCTGCAGTAAGAGAGGCTCAACCAAACTTAGCAGCTGAATTGAGGGGAATGAATCAAACTCTTAATGCGGTGTTACAGGTTCTAACAAATCAAAATAGGGGTGAAGCGAGACTTCCTAATGCGCCAAATCCTCAGCCTCATAGGGTTCATCAATTGTTTGGGGATCAAGAGCCGTCAATTGAAAAGTATTTGAAGTTGAATTCGTCCACTTTCAATGGAGATTCATTGGATGAAGATCCACAACAATATCTAGAGGATGCAAAGAAAGCTATTCGAGCTCTCAAGTGCACCAAAGAATGGGCTGTTGAGTTAGTATCCTACAACTTGCGTGGTTCAGCAAGATATTGGTATGAGTCTCTTCTTGAGAGTAAAGAAGCAGCTGGACTTCCTCCTCTTTCTTGGGAAGAGTTCACTGAAGAGTTTCTTGCTCGATTTTATCCAGCTAACAAGCAAGCAGAAGATGCAATTGCCTTTGAAAGATTAAGGCAAGAGAATATGACAGTGATTGAGTATGCTAAGGAGTTTACTAGACTTTCTAAGAGTGCTCCGTACTTGGTGAATTCAGAAGAGATGAAAGTTCGTCGTTTCGTTCATGGATTGGCAGAACCTATGTTCACTACTCTTATGCCTGAAGTCGGACGCATGTCTTTTAAGGATGTCCTAAACTCTGCCTATGGAATTGAAGCTGGGATAGCAGAGAGAAATGCTTTTAAGGATGTTGGTAAGAAGCCCAAGATGAAGGGACAATTTTCTGGTGGATCTAGTTTAGGAGGATTTCAGTCTCATCATGGTCAAACTAATCAGCAAGGTTATTCGGGGTATCGAGCTCATCCTCAAACATCTTTTGGTGGGGTTGCTTCTTCTGGATCTGCTCCCATGAGTGTTTTGAATCCCAGACCTTTTGTTAAGAGCACCTCTCAATCTAGTGCACAGGGTTCAAATCAGACAAGGCCAGCTCAGCCCTATTGTCTTTAGTGTGGAAGTTACCATTCCGGTATATGTTTCAAGGCTACTGGTGCATGTTTTGGTTGTGGTCAATCTGGTCATCTTAGGAGGGATTGTCCAAATTCTAGAGGAGGCTTTGCTCCAGGTATTGCACGTCCTACAACACCAATGCCATCATCTTCAGCTATGTCTATTGGAAATTCTTCTGGTCCTAGTGGCAGAGGAGCAGGTGGCAGGGGTCAGACCTATAACAGAGGAGGGAGCCAAAGAGGAAGAGGTCAGGCACGTGTGCATGCCTTAACACGTCAAGATGCTCAAGCTTCTCATGCTGTGGTGGCAGGTACTTTACAAGTTTGTTCTTTAGATGCTCGAGTGTTATTTGATACGGGTTCTCATTATTCATATGTATCTCCACATCTTGCATCTCGTTTCGATAAACAACCTGAACTGTTATCCCACCCATTTCATGTTGGCACTCCGCTTGGAGTCTCCACGATGGTTCGAGTCGTATTTCGGTCTTGTGTTGTTAGAATTAATACCGTTGAAACCTTAGCTGATTTAATCCTTTTAGAACCAATGGAAGATATTGATGTCATCTTAGGCATGGATTAGTTAGCAGCTTGTCATGCTGATGTGGGCTGTTACTCCAAAACTGTGAAGTTTGACATACCGGGTATCTCACCTTTTGTTTTTAAGGGTGATGACTGTCCCACTTTAGCTAGCATCATCTCATCTATGAGTGCTATGCAATTGATGGATAAGGGAAACCAAGGATTTCTGTCAGTTGTTAGAGATGTTGATGCCAAAGTGCCTAGTCTTGATCAGGTTCCTATTGTTAGAGAATTCCCTGACGTGTTCCCTGATGAGCTACCGGGGATGCCGCCTGACCGTGAAGTTGAGTTTTCCATAGAATTGGCTTCGGGAGTCCAACATGTGTCCATTCCTCCCTATCGTATGGCTCCAACTGAGTTACGAGAATTAAAAGTTCAATTGGAAGATATGCTAGAGAAAGGATTCATTCGTCCTAGCACTTCTCCGTGGGGAGCTCCTGTTCTATTTGTAAAGAAGAAGGATGGAACGATGCGACTATGTGTGGATTATCGTCAGCTTAATAAGATAACTGTTCGCAACAAGTATCCATTGCCCAGGATTGATGATTTGTTTGATCAACTTCAAGGAGCTACCTGTTTCTCAAAAATCGACCTGCGTTCAGGGTACCATCAATTGAAGATAAAAGAGGAAGACATTCCAAAAACTGCTTTTTGTACTCGCTATGGGCACTATGAGTTCTTAGTAATGTCCTTTGGTCTGACAAATGCGCCTGCAGCTTTCATGGACTTAATGAATCGAGTCTTCAAACCTTTCTTAGATCGCTTTGTTATCGTCTTCATCGATGATATCTTGGTGTATTCGAAAAGTGCTACGGAGCATGAGTATCATTTGAGGATTGTGTTACAAACCTTAAGGGATCACAAGCTCTATGCTAAGTTTTCTAAATGTGAGTTTTGGCTTGATCAAGTGACATTCTTGGGGCATGTGGTATCAAAAGATGGAGTCATGGTGGATCCAAAGAAGGTTGAAGCCGTTCAGAAGTGGCCAAGGCCTACTACAGTGACAGAAATTCGTAGCTTTCTAGGGTTGGCCGGCTACTATCGGCGATTCATCAAGGACTTCTCGAGAATTTCGGCACCATTAACCAAGTTAACTCAGAAGAATGTGAAGTTTCAATGGTCAGAAGCTTGTGAGGAAAGTTTCCAGACACTTAAGGCTCATCTAACCTCAGCACCAGTTCTTGTTTTACCTTTTGGGTCTGGGGGATTCTCAGTCTTTTGCGATGCATCTCGGATAGGACTTGGTTGTGTATTAATGCAGCATGGCCGCGTTATTGCCTATGCCTCGCGACAACTCAAGAAGCATGAGCAGAATTATCCAACTCATGACCTGGAAATGGCAGCGGTCGTCTTTGCTTTAAAGATTTGGAGACACTACCTTTATGGTGAGACCTGTGAAATCTATACGGATCACAAGAGTTTGAAGTATATATTTCAACAGAAGGATTTAAATTTGAGGCAACGGAGATGGATGGAGTTGCTAAAAGATTACGATTGTACCATTTTGTATCATCCTGGAAAGGCCAATGTTGTAGCAGATGCCCTCAGTAGAAAATCTATGGGTAGCTTGGCCCATATCACTCTTGGAAGGAGACCAATTGTTGAAGAAGTCCATCAATTAGAGGCCGGTGGAATTCAATTTGACCTTGGAGAATCAGGAGTTTTCTTAGCACATGTTCGAGCTTAATCTTCCCTAATAGAACAGATCAAGGTTGCACAAGGTGATGATCCGAAACTAAGAAAACTTATGGAAGATGTTCGCAATGGGAGGAACTCAGACTTTTCTCTTGATCAAGATGTATTGCGTTGCGGTCAACGCTTATGTGTGCTAGATAACCCCGACTTGAAGAAAGCTATTTTGGAGGAGGCTCACAATTCTAAGTACACAGTTCATCCGGGTTCTAATAAGATGTATCAAGATTTGAAACAATTATTTTGGTGGGAAGGCATGAAGAAAGACATAGGAGTTTTTGTTTCTCATTGCTTAACTTGCCAACAGGTGAAAGCCGAACATCAAAGACCTGCTGGGTTATTGCAACAGATTGAGATACCTGAATGGAAGTGGGATAGGATTACGATGGATTTTGTAACAGGTTTACCTCGTAGTTTTAAAGGTTTTGATTCAATTTGGGTAATTGTGGATAGAATGACGAAGTCAGCTCACTTTCTTCCGGTGAAAACAACTTTCAGTGCAGCTCGGTATGCTCAACTTTATGTTGATGAGATAGTTAAGCTACATGGAATTCCAGTGCCCATTATTTCAGATCGTGGGCCCCAGTTCACCTCTCATTTTTGGAAATCTTTTCAAAAAGCATTAGGAACTCGTCTAGATCTTAGCACAGCTTTTCACCCTAAAACCGATGGGCAATCAGAGAGGACGATCCAGATATTGGAAGACATGTTAAGGTGTTGTGTTCTAGATTTTGGTGGGAATTGGGACAGCTATCTACCTTTGATCGAGTTCTCTTATAATAATAGTTATCAAGCCAGCATTCAAATGGCACCATTTGAGGCTCTTTATGGGAGAAGATGCATGTCACCTATTGGGTGGTTTGAGATTGGTGAGGTTAAGCTTTTGGGGCCAAATTTGGTACAAGATGCGATTGAGAAGGTTCACTTAATAAGAGAATGCTTATTAGCAGCTCAGAGTAGACAGAAGACTTATGTTGATAACAGAAGGCGTAACTTAGAGTTTTCAGTGGGTGATCAGGTATTTTTGAGAGTGTCGCCTATGAAGGGAGTGATGAGGTTTGGGAAAAGAGGCAAGCTTAGTCCTCGATACATTGGTCCATTTGAGATACTGGACAGAATAGGTGCAGTTGCTTACCGCTTGGCATTGCCGCCTGAGTTGTCTATGATTCATCCAGTCTTTCATGTATCAATGTTGCGCAAATACCTTCCCGACCCATCTCATGTGCTTGCACCACAAGCCATAGAGCTAAACGAAGATTTATCATTTGAAGAGGAACCGGTGGCTATAATAGATCGCCAAGTAAAGAAACTACGTTCTAAAGAGATAGCATCTGTGAAAGTTGTTTGGAAGAATCATTCGGTAGAAGAAGCAACTTGGGAAGTGGAGGACGCTATGCGCGACAAATATCCGTATTTGTTTGAGTCTAAAGGTAACTATCACACTTATCATAGTTTATGGGTTTGAAATTCGGGGACCGAATTTCTTAAGGGGGAGAGAATGTTATAACCGAGGAAAAAAAAAAAAAGTGGAAGCACGTGGGGGCACATGCCCCCACTTAAATTTTCTTTTTCCCTTCCCCCTCTCCTTCGGTACCCCCCGTCCCCTCCTTCCTTCTTTCATTTTCTTTCTATTTCTTCCCAACAACTTAAAACCCTCCCTTCCTCTTTCCTTCTCATTCAACTCTTCCATCTTCTCATCTCTTCTTGCAATTTCACACTATTATCAAACTCATCTTCATCATCTTACCTTCCTTTCTTTTTCTACTCTATCTCTATTTATTCAAAATCTCATTTTCTCAAAACCCCAAATCATGGAATGTCAACTTAATGAGTGAAAGAAGCATTCAACTTTGAGTTCCAATTGTTATTGAGGCTTCAAGGTAACTCTTTGACTCAATAATTAGCCATATCCCTAATTTTTGTCATCTCTATATTTATGGATATATATAAATCCGAATTAGGGTTATTAGGGGTTAGAAAATTTGGGGCTTTTGTCAAGGTGAGTAAGATTATGTTAATTGACAATATTAGTAGCTCACAAATATCATTATTGTCATATTTCTAGAGTTGCAGAATTATTGGACATCATTTGGTAGCTCGTTGACGCACTCAGAGTTGCTTCCGGTTCTTTGGAATCAAGTTATGAGTGGATATTATATCTATAATTGTTTTTAAATATATTATTATCAATATCTATGTTGAATCATTAATTTTGGAGTTTGAAAATATTTTATTATTGTGATTTCTGAATTTTTGAAAATAAATATTGATTTGTGAAACTTACAATTTTATAAAAATACACACGAGACGATATTTATATATTTTGTAAAGCATACATGTTTTCTTATTTGACTTTATTAAATTTTAATTAAATTTTAGTATGCAATCCTATATATATTGATTTGCTATGGAATTTAGTAGTATGTTATAAGCACTAGAGATTTTTATAAGTGATTTGGTTTGGATTGGTTTGGGAGACTCTGACTAGAAAACCGTAGTTAACGGCGGTTATGACGTTAACCTAGATGCATCTGGCTCAGACCTCAGCTAGCAGGGGCGTTGCTAGCCTAACGTGTAGGCCACACGTTGGATCTGTTATACCGTACGGGCACACTAGAGGAAAGGGCTACCCTTAGAGGTGGAGCCGCCCTAGGTGTGTAATATTTGATTTGATTTGACTTCTGGAATGAGAACTCCCATTTTAGTTCATCCGCTTAACTATTTATCTAATGTTTGTATAATTAATTAATATGAATTTCTCATATCTGAAAAGAAATATAATTTTCAAGGTAAACTCTGTATTGTCTCGTGTGGGTTATAGATGTAATGTTTGCAAAACTCACCCTATTATATTCTCATGTTTTTCAGATACAGGAGTCATTCCAGGTTCCATTCCACCTTCCCCTCAGTAGATCTTAGTCATTTTGGTGAGCCCTTCTTCTTTCCAAGGGCTAAGTAATTATGTAATGGAACCTTTGCTCAAAATCTAGATTATGTCAATGCTCCATATGTCACAGGCAGGGTCCTCGTGTGGGTTATGTTATTTTGAATCTTGAACTGTTTAGGTAGTGATTATGATTTGGTTATGTAAGACTTATGGTTTTAACTATATACTCTAGTTATCAACTTGATATATATATATATATATATATATATATATATATATATGATGCGTATTTTGGATATATTTGGTTGTGGATATAATTTGGAGTATGTTGTTGTTGTTGTCTTGGAAATGGAGGTTTATTATTAATACAGGGAGTTAATATTTATGTTGGTAAGGTCCTAGAAACAGAGGAGATTCTGTCCGTTTTTCTGAAAATTTAGTCGTTTGGCTTGCTGAGGGACTTGTCTCTTGAGCGCGAGTCATGGCTTGGTTCGGGTCATGACAACAACTGACTCTGATCATAAAGAATTGACAAAGACAGGAACACCATTTTATAACTCTTTTCTTTCCCCAAATTAAGCTATTATTTTGTTTTTTCTCTGTGCAAAACAGCAAAAATAAAATTATAGAGAGGAATAGAGAAACATACCAACAAATTCAGAAGCTTTTCACTAAGAAGTGCCACTCCAACTTTGTCCATCATGTCTTCCTTTTCTATCTTGTTCATTCTAGTGTAGATACTAACATGAAGCCAAACTCAGTAAACACAGCTTCTGGTAACTAATTTTCAAACTCAGTACTTCAAAAGTCATCTAAACGCATGAATCTAATTGGATGACCATGTAAATCAAACTCTTTGTTTAATACAGCTAAACAAATTCTTAAATGTTGGATACACAAAAAAGATATTCACTGTCTTTCAATTTTTGTTTCATGTTAATTCTTATCTTCTTTGTAAAGGTGATTTTACTGAAAAATATGAAGGTTAATAAGTATTACAGATAGCAATGAGCCAATGACTTTGTCAAAGAAACAAAAGATATTTCTTGAACTACAACTGCAAGCTGAGAGCTTCCCTAATAAATGGAAGAAAAGAATGCAAATTTCCAGGCGGCATAGTTCAACTAGTTAACAATGAAAGCTGTTGCACCTTTGATTAGAAGTTAATTAAATTAACTGTTTCATGCTTGGTAAGATGTAGATTATCATAGCTTTAACATATAAGTAACACTACTGTAGCCTAGGTTCAATAATGATGTTAATCATCATCATGCCTTTGAATTATAAATTTAACAAAAAAAAAAAAAAAGGCTACAATTCAAGTTAGTTCAAACATGACTACTATTGATAACCAAACAACCATCTATGGTTCCTATCTTTGAAGCAAAGCACTGAATTGAATAATCCAAGCAACTCCACATGTAGTGTGGATACACATCAGTCATTAATTTAAACTAGTGTAGATACCAATTAAAATGAAAGCTGAAATCACTAAATCAGAAAACACTACTGCTTCCCAACACATTAATCCAGTTCACATCTCCATATATATAGATATACATGTGCAATGAAATCTCTAACATCAGTGAACTTTTACCTGCAAAAGATGGCAAAAACAGAAGGGAAAAAATTGTTAAATTATTTTGAAGCTTCAGTTTCCATTTCAGGCAAGACAATAAGCTATATTTTCTTTTAGCCTATCACTGAAGTTGCAAACCGTTTCATGTTCTTTTATATTGTAAAAAGAAATTAAAAGAAGATTAAAGAATAGAAGAAAAGGAAACAAGGAAAACCATATTAAAGAATGTCCCTACTGTTTGGCGAAAGTTTTAATTTTACCTTGAATATTTTCAAAGGATTTCAACTTATCTCTTTGCTAAAATTATGAATGATCGACAGTAAATAGCATCTAAACAGAAAGTGAAATCTATAGATTTGAAAGACAGAAAAAGAATAAAATTGAAGTTACTATATGGCAATACCAATAAGTTTATCATAAATATCAAATAGTGGCAAAGGCAGAAACACAATTTTACCCTTCAGTGCATATAACTAAATCAAGCTTTCATAACATTTTTTCTTTTTCCCAACAGAACAGGAAAAGTAAATTCTCGAATGGAATGGAGTGGTGTAAATTTACCAACCTGAAGCTAAAATATTGTATAAGATGAAATCTCCACCATTGGGCACTTTTACTTCATTACCATCTAACTGCAGAAGATGGATAAAAACAGTAAATTTCATTTATCGATAATGTAAAGAAATTCTCAAATGTCGGATACACAATATATATATATACACATACATACATTCCCTGCCTTTGAATTTATAAGAATGACTCTTTTTTGAGAATAACAGAGGATATTTCTTTTGAGTACAACTAGAAAGTGAGAGGTTTCCCAATGAGTGAAAAAAAATGCAAATTTATATCAGTCCAACTAGTTAATAATGTCTAAAGAAAGAAGGAGGTGTTTTCTTTTGAGGAAAAGGAATTTTATGCACGTATAATTGTATTGTGGTGGCATAAGAACCGAAGTTAGATAATTACCTTCTCAGAAATCTCTATTCAGAATACTTGTTTGAAATTGACTTGAATGGTGGGAATGTGGGAAATTTTGGGCCAGATTAGTTGATGCTTGTTCTTGCAGTGTTTTCCCAGCAAACCACAATGATCAATTTGAAGTAGCAAGAGAGAGGGAGGCAGCTTTTCTCCTTCCATATTCTCCAGCTTTTGACACCAATAAATGTGTAGTTGTTGAAGGGAGGTGAGGCGGAGAAGCTCGTTGCACTCCAATGTCTCCAGATTATAGAACCCTATTATCTGGAGAGTGGTAAGGGAGGGAAGGTGAGGCAGCGAACCCACCTCTGGGTATGACTTTATGTTGTCGCAGTAATAACCATAAAATTTGAGATAGGTGAGGGCGTGCAAGTTGGACATCCAGGATAGATCCCTCATTTGTTGCTCACCAATTTGCACATGAAGCTCTTTCAAGTTAGGCGGCAAACCACCCTCTGGCAACCTGCAAATGTTTGGGCAACCATATATCTGGAGAGAGTGTAAACTTGGGAGTAGACTCTTCATGTCACGTGGTAATGCCTCCAACTCTGAGCAGAAGCTGAAGTGAAGATGAGTCAAGTTGGGTGCAGCCAGTCCTTCTCCTGCTAATGACACTAATTTGGAGCACTCAATGATGGTCACTTCTTTAAGAGCAGCGTGTGGTGCCTCTGACATTGACACTGATTCCAGATTCCTACACCCTTTTATCTTGAGATTCTTGAGATTGGGAAAGACATCCAACGACAAGGAGGTCAGTGAATCACAGCTCTCTTCTATTTGTAGCTCTACCAAATCATACTTGTGCTGCTGTAGCTGCAGGAATTCTAGTTTTCTACACCTCAAGATGTGTGTTTCTTGGAAGCAACTTCGATGGTTGATGCTGATCATTGCCTTCAATGCAGACTCCATCACAGATTCACTTCCCCTAATTGATAAAGTATCCCCATCAACATACATGGTCTCGGTGTGCGGTCTTATATAGTGGTCGCCTATAAGTACTTTGTGAACTTTGGAAACATCCGACAAAGAAGAAACGATTCTGAAGAATACCTGATTAAGCGTCTCTTCCTTCAACATTCCACAATTTCTTATTTTAAGCTTCCTAAGTTGAGGAAAAGCTTTTGAGTCAGGTAAGTGCCACTCCTCCCAACATGCCATATCCCTAAATTTCAAACTCTCCAGTGAGGGAAATGGTGCAATATGCGAAGAATGATGATCTCCTTCATTCTTGTAAAACTCCTCCCCAATACTCCTCAGCTGATCGAAACCTTCAATGCGCAGGGACTTAAGAGATGGCAGCTGTCCAAGTGAAGGCAGCATGCAGCAATTCTTACAAGACTTTAGAGATACACGTGTCATGTTTTCGTAGGAACAGTTCCCCAACCAATCTGGAAATATTGTACCCTTGTATCCCTCGATTTTCAACTCTTTCATCCCACTCTGCGGTTTCAAGTTATCGAGAATGTCTCTTTCTTTCTGTGTGCTTGAAACCATATCATCACCTGAACACCATTTCAAGGATAATTCATCAATGTGCTTCTTAGCCACTATCTTTGCCCTCTTTGCTTCATTCACATCAACAATATTCTCCAACTTCTTAATCTCAACGGATCCATGAAGATTTACCAGCCCTCCTAACTCCTGGATTCCATTGTCTTCGTGCTTGCCAACAACAAAGTAACTTAAAACAAGCAATTGATTCAATTTGCTCATTTTTCCGGGCATTTCTTCCAAAGAAGTTCCTCTAATATCAAGATGCCGCAAACCCACAAGATTATGCAAACCACTAGGCAGCGTAGTTAGCTGATAACAATAATACAATTTCAGTGTTTGCAAATTAGACAAGCTACACAAAGACTCTGGCAATGTCTTAATATCAGTCCAAGAGAGGTCCAAGTAGCGCAGATGGATCAATTCTCCTATTGAATTAGGCACCACATCAAGTTCATCAAAGGATAAAACTCTCAAGTATTTAAACTTTGATGCTACGCTTTCCATGCTAAATAAATCGTTGACATACAAGGATGTCCTCAAAGATTCCAATGTAGCAATGGAATTCAAATTTTTTGAGACTGCACGATTCAATTTTCCAAATGACAAATGACGAGTCAGACTCCCCAACTCCTCTTTGTCACCAAGTTCTTCTAATCTACAGTAGAAATCTCCAGCAAGGAATATTGCCAAGTCATGTAAGAGATCATGCATCACAAAACAGTCATCATTATCTTGATGCTCTTTAAAAAATAATCTAGAAGCTAAATCGTCAAAATATTTGCTACCAACTTCTTCTAAAGTCTCTCTTCTATTTGATACCCGTAATAGATCTTCTGCCATCCACAACAAGATTAATTCATCTTTCTCAAATTTATAATCTTTGGGAAACAATGAACAATAAACAAAACAACGTTTCAAATATGGAGGTAGATGAAAGTAGCTTATTAATAATGCTGGGATTATCTTACTGTCATTCGTAGAAAACTCCCAAATATCACTCTTTAATATTTCCCCCCACTCCTCAGCGTCATGGTTTCTGCACAAGCAACCAAGTGTTTCTGCTGCTAGTGGCAGACCATCACACTTCTTAGCTATCTTTTTGCCTATTTCTTCCAGTGCCGGGCTCCCATTTGATTCTGGAAAAGATGCACTGGATGCAAACACCGACCAACATTGATCTTCTGACAACGTGTTGAGGATGAGAGGTTGATAATTTGTTTGAGCAACTAAACCAACATTTTCCTTGCGAGTAGTTAGAAGAATAATACTTCCCTTAGCCCCGTATTGAAAAGGCGTTATAAAATTTCTCCATTGATGTTGATCATTACTCCAAACATCATCAAGAACAATAAAGAACTTCTTATTCAACAATTCTTCTTTCAAAGCATGTTGAAGTGAATTGAAATCGTCGAGACTACAAGTACCTCCAAGGATCCCCTTCATGACATTCCTTGTAATCTCAACAATATCAAAATTTTCTGAAACACAAACCCATGCCTTCAGATCAAATCCCTTCATGAACTCCTCTTCATTGTTGTACAGCCATTGGGCTAAAGTTGTTTTACCAACCCCACCAATGCCAACAATAGAGATCACAGAGAGGTGATGCTCATTGTTGTCATTCAGCATCTGGACTAAGGCCTTCTGATCATCCTCCCTGCCATACACATTCCCTCTTGCAAGAGAAGTGGATGGAACTCTCCATGAGGAGCTACCAGTGGGAATCTTTTCAAGGCCAAGGCTTTCTTTGCATCTCTCAAGATCTTCAATAGTTCTGACCACTTCTTCTATCTCGTTGACCATCTGCCTTTCTTCAAAATTGAGGAAGCTAGGCAAGAAAGTTGGTACCTGCTTCTGAGTTGAAGCTTTGATGCAGAAACGGTCCAGCAAGTCATCAGCCTTGTAGACAGCATCTCTCAGATCATCCAGCCACTTCCTCACCAATTGGTTACCAAACTGCTTCTGCTCAGCGTCAGCAACCAGAGCTTCAGCAGCCAAGAGAGCAGTCTTCAGCCTTCTCACCAACTCAGGACCAAGCTTCTTCCCCACCACCAAGTTGTAAGTCTCAGCTGAAATGAACCTCTCCAGGAGAACAGTGATGAAACCAGACAGAAAAGCTTCACCCACTTTGTTCATGGTGATCTCAAGGAAAAGTAAGAGTATTCTGCAGATTAGAATGAGAGTAACAATGCTCACAAGTTTGTAACTGAACTCAGGAATTTGAGTCTCAAAAGTGTAAAGTAAGACTGAGAGCGAATGTGTTCATCACTCATGACATCACGTGGTATCAGTCTTCGAAGTAATTATAAAAAATTCGGTATAAGTGGATTGCTTAGCTGGCTTTGCACTAACTCCATTTGTTAATTCTTGTTTAAAAGAAAAGAGATGTAACACATTGTTTAATAGCAAGGTATTAGTGGTCTTTGTGGAAATTATATAAAACTAAAGAGCATGTAACTGCACATCAATATTCAACATTTTCATAATGACATCGTTATCTTTGAATCTTATATTTCCTTTGAAAAAAAAACAAAAGAAAAGTGGTATTTGTCATCACAAAAACCAAACACAGTTAGCAACAAGACGTGATAACTTAGAAAATTCATAGCAGGGGAGAGCTTAATTGGCTTTTGCTCTAACTTTTTCATTTTTTTAATTCTTTCTTGCAAGTGGTGTTGTTTCCGTGTCACCAAGGACACTGCTAGTCTTTGAGGAAACAATATTAAACTTTGGGCACCATATTTTTTGTATAGATATAACAATAATGCATGTTAGTTGTCTTATTTTAATAATTTGTACAGTGATAATATATTAGTTTATTGTTTCTAAAACAAAGGGAAAAGAATGCAGTTACATCAATGCAATAACACATTTAATCTGCTCCAGAAATAATGTTTATCATCATACAACATAATAACTAATAAACTAACAGCAATAATCATATTCAGTACATAGGTTGATTTTGCAACAACTTCGTCATACATAATCTCTTCTACACTGAGAAGATGGTCACCTAAATACATCAAGAAGATGAAATTGCCAAACTTCACCCGAAAAGCAGTTGCTGTTCATGATTTCTATGGATCCAAGTGTTGTCTGTTTTCAGAATCTTTGACCTTCTCTGCTCAATCTTCAATGTATCTACTGCAGGACTCAGAGGTTACACAAATACATAAAGTAAAAAGATTTCAAGACTAAGTGTTTGTCATCACAAAACCAAGCACACACTTATCATTCTACAAACTTTGTTTTCTTTTTATTTTCTATACTCTTTTGTGAGAATGCATAATAATGCAGTTATGTGAACATCTCATGAACACAATGTTGGATCATTCTTTAGTTATGTCCCAAAAGATCAAATATTCTATAACAAACTGCACATATCAGGATAACTAGACCATTGGCTAAATTCATCGTATGCCTATATTTTATTTTTTTTAAAAAAATAGAAAAAGAAAAAAAAAAAAAAAAGAAAGAAACTCACCATTATGTGAAGTTGATAGAAATGAAATAGTTGTCTCTCCATCTCATGAACTTCATGTGACTGCACACTGACAAGTATGTCTTTAGGTAGACATGTATCATGGTAATATATTATGCTATGAGGTTATAATAATATTGGTAGAGTGAGGTTAAAATGTTGGCATGGAACTAAAAATTTTCTGTCTTCAAGATTACTTCTAAGAAAAGAAAAGAGGATTGTAAATCTTAAGTTGTTGAATATATTATGATAGATAAAGAAGTAGTGATTTGGAACATTCGGTTGGAACGCAAGGACAGAATTTTCAACAATAAAGAAGTAGGTGTTGAGATCAATCAAAGAAAGACCTTTTTGAGCTACAAGGAGTGGAGTGGTATTGATCCTTTTGGTTGTTGATGACAATGCCAGAGATGACATGGATTGATAACCTTTATGTTCTGGTTTGTTTCTTTGTTGTGTCTGTTTCGTTTGTTGTTTAGGGGCTAATGAATCGTGATGATTATTTCATTATTGTGTATCTCTAACAAGTATACAACTCTCTTCTGAGTCTCGTGTATATTTTACTGTTTTGTTGACAAGATTCTCTTTTCAACAACTTATTAGTAGTCTATATGCAAAACAACAGAGAGAATTTGCTTAGGAGAAATAACCAGAGCCAACCAAGCTTGGTTAGAGTTATCTTTTCCCCGTTTTTGTTTTGGGAAATTATGTGATTATAAAGAGTATACAAGGACATTTCTATTATGAAGATGAATATTGAACTTTTATAAAGAAGGATCTCTTTTTGGATGATAAAATAAAAAAAAAATTGAAAATGAGTTTTTTGGACAAAAGAAATCCTTATCTAATTTTCATGATGAAGTCCCTTATCTAATTTTATGTTGCAAGTGTTTAAAAAAAAAAAAAGGAAATAGGAGGAAAGAAAAGTAATGAAAGAATAATGCATCACAGTGAAACTAATGTTTAATCGCAGAGGAATATAAGTTCTTTATATATATATAGTCTTTAAGAATTTTCACTGAGAAAGTATGTGATGAAATTTTACTTTTATCAAACTGGCTAATAATGATCTTAACTTTCTTTGTAAATAATCAAATGAAAAAATAACAAAAAGGTGAGACTTTTCACAATTTCTTACAAATGGATGATGAAGCCTCCAAGATACGAAGTTTAATCTAAGTTCTCAGAAGTCAGAACACAATTTCACTCAAACACCACCACCACCAATATCAACAGGATGCACTCTTTCTCTCAGAAAATGAAGCTACAACTTCAATACATTCACTATATATATGTTTCGCTTTCAAGCTTCCCTTTCCTTTTCTGAAACTGATATCATTTCCAAAAGGTGAAATTGCAAAGAGGAAGTTAAATGCAGTTAGATAGAAAAATAAAGTGATCACAAGCATAATCTAATTGCCATAATACTACAACTCAGAAAGAAAAGATTTTCAATATAGACATTTCAGAACAGAAATGCAATGCTCTCAGGACAACTGCTGCTTAATCCTCAAGGTATCTTTTGAAATACAAATACACAAATATGATAACATTTCTGATGGTTTGGCTAGCCTTGAGAAAAAAAGGTGTTGAATCAAGGTATTTTCGAAATTTGACTAATGACTGACAAACATAAACTGTTATGTAGGAGATTTTTCTTGTTTTGTCTAATCTATCTAATTTAGCAAAAAATAGCAGGAAGAGAAAAGAGAATGACATAACCATGTATCCTGATTCAATCTATAAATACAATGAAACCTATATCCAGTCTCTTCCAAAACTATAGTGGAAACTGTAACCAAACCAAATTACAAACACCAATACCAATATCAGGAACAAGTGAACTCAGACCTGAGTTCCCACACCAAGAATGAAATGAATTCTAATCTATCTTTTCAAAATCAGAATCAAATACAAACACATCTTGATGGTTTTTTCATCTAATCTATCTTGCCTTTTCAATTCATGGCTTTTTCTTAATTCTTCACCAACTCATGATAGCCTTTTGTTGTTACAGAAAGATTTATACAAAGAAATCAAAATACTGGAAGACTAGAAGACATTTTAGCTAACCTAAGATAAAAATAAAGATCTTCAATGTAAGCTTTGTGAGGGAGAAAAAGAGAATGATCCAAGAATGAAGAATAGGAGATCTGAACAATCTTCTATCTTGAAATGTTGATGAGGCCACCCCATACACATTTTAATGGTTTTGCAACACAACTTTAAAAGCTGATCCTAGATCATAGTAGTAATCTCCTCATATCCCAGGAAAATCTGTTTCAGTTGGAATCCATAAGAAATGCTATGACATAAAGCATTGTAAAATATAAATACCCATGTGGTAGCATGTAGTTTATAGTTTACCTTCACAGAAAGTTTACTTGCAAGCTAGTTGTTGATCACAAAACCCAAGTTCTTCTACCTGAAGATGATAAGAGAGATATGCTCATCTAAAATCTAGGTGTTACCAAAAATTCAAAAGGAACATTCAAATTAAAATGATGTATTATTAGTAAATAAATAATCAAATAAATCATTTATTTCCTGTTGAATGCCACTTAATTGCATGTATCAATCAATAGAAAAGAATTGAAGTGTAGTAAATTTGAGCCTATGGTTTGAAAACATATGATGCGGATTCCTTTTACAGAGTCTTTTAACACAACAACTCAATAATAGCATGATCACAAAATTGTAAAATTTAAATTATGCATTTAGTAGAAGTATGATCTTGTACGTCAGTACAAGCTGGTTGCAGAAGAATGTAATAAAAGTATACAATACAAGACAGAAATGATGACCAGAGAGTTAATTCATCCAAATCACAAGTAAACTTGGCAGCTTTAACACGTCTGCGTCTACGAAAGTAAAAAGTTAAAAACATTAAAAAAAGTACATTTAATTCATCCATTTGTTTAATACATCTAAAAAAAATCTCAAATGTTGGATACATGGAAAAAGGATATTCCCTGTGTTTCAATTTTTGTTTCATGGTAATTGTTATCATCGTCTTTAAATGTGATTTTCTTTTGAAACATATGAGTTAACAAGTATTACATATAGCAAAGACTGTTTGTGAGAGTAAGAAAGGATATTTCTTTAACTACAACTGCAAACTGAGAGCTTTCCGATAATGAAAGAAAAGAATGCAAATTTTGCAGTTGGCATATGAGTTCAAGTGGTTAATGTTGTTTAAAGAAAGAGGAAAAAAAAATTGACTTGAAGGAAAAGGAAATTTATGCATGTGTGAATTTAATTGTGGTAGCATGACAAAACATGAAGGTTAGAGAATTACCTGCTCAGAAACCTCTACTCAGAAAATTTGCTTGCCATCTACTTGAATGATGGGAATGTGGGAAATTTTGGACCAAATTTGTTGATGCTTGTTCTTGCAGCGTTTGCGCAGCAAATGACAGGCATCAATTTGAAGTAGTAAGAGAGAGGCAGGCAGCTTTTCTCCTGCAATATTCTCCAGCTTCTTACACCATGAAATATGCAATTGTTGAAGGGAGGTGAGGTGGAGAAGCTCATTGCACTCCAATGTCTCCAGATTATCAAACGCTTGGATATGTAGAGTGGTAAGGGAGGGAAGGGGAGGCAGCCAACCCACCTCTGGGTATGACTTTATTCTGCTCACACTGTGATGATCTGAGATGGTGAGATGAGTGAGGTTGTCCAAGTTGCCCAACCATGATAGACCCCTCACTTGTTCCTCGCAATCTCCTACACTAAGATCTTTCAGGTTAGCCGGCAAACCACCCTCTGGCCACCTACAAATGTTTGGGCAACCTTGTATGTCCAGAGAGTGTAAATTTGGGAGAAGACTATTCATGTCAGATGGCAATGACACAAATTTGGAGCATTGACTGATGGTGAGACGTTGGAGAGCAGTGTGTGGTGGCTCTGACATTGAAACTGATTCCAGATTTGAACACCATTCTATCTCCAGATTCTCGAGATTGGGAAAGGCATCCAAGGATAATGAAGTCAGTGAAGCACAGCTTTCATATATTTGTAGATGTACCAAATCATACTTGTGTTGTTGCTGGAGTAATTCAATTTGGCGGCAATTAAAGATTTTGAGCTTTTGCAAAGATTTGGGTAAAGAATTGCCCCCCAAGGATACAACAGATGAACACCCTGAGATTTGTATTTCTTGGAGGGAAGTTAGATGGTGGATGATCCTTGCCTTAAATGCACACTCAACCACACATTCAAATCCCCTAATTGATAAACTATCCTCATCAAGGCTCATCTTTTTATACCATCTTTCACCATCTTCTTGTATTTCCAGTTGGCGCACTTTGGAAACATCCGATGAGGAAAAAACAATTCTCATTAATACCTGATTAAGCATATCTCCCTTTAACATTGGACAATCTCTTATTTCAAGGCTCTTAAGCCGAGGAAAGGCTTCTGAGTCAGGTAAGTGCCACTCCTCCCAACTTGGCATACTATAAAATATCAATTCCTCCAGTGAGGAAAACGGTGCAATAGGCGAAGAATGTTGATGGCCTTCATTCTTGTAAAACTCCTTGCCAATGCTATTCAGCTGATCAAAGCTTTCGATGCGGAGGGACTTAAGAGATGGCAGCTGTCCAAGTGAAGGCAGCATGTAGCAATTCTTGCAAGACTTGAGAGATACACTTGTCATGTTTTGGTACAAGGAATGCCCAATCCAATCTGGAAATATTTTACCTTTGTATCCATCAACAGTCAACTGTTTCAAGCCAGTGTGTGGTTGCAAGCCCCAAAGTATATCTTGTTCATCAGTATGTGTGTTTGAAACTATATCATCGCCTGAAGACAGAGACCATTTCAACAATAACTTGTCAATGTGCTTCTTATCTATTATTCTTGCACTCCTTGCCTCATTGGCATCAACCACATTCTCCAATTTCTCAATCTCAAGTGATCCATGAAGATTTAAAAGTCCTCCTAACTCTTGAATTCCATTGTCTTCTTGCTTTCCCACCACAAACTTGCTTAAAATGTGCAACTGTTTCAATTTGCCCATTCCTTTTGGCATTTCTTTCAGAGGAGTACCCCTTATATCAAGACACTGCAAATTCACAAGATTACACATGCCATTGGGCAGCATAGTCAGCTTTGAACAATCTGATAGCTTTAATATTTGTAAATTACACAAATTGCACAATGACTCGGGCAATATCTGAACATCACTTCTAGAGAGATCCAAATAGCGCAGTTGGATCAATTTACCTATTGAATCAGGAAATATATTGAGTCTATCAAAGGACAAAACTCTCAAGTATTTATTCTTTGACAATATGTCACATGGTAATGTTGCGCGTTCATCCCGGATATAAGGTATATCATTGATATACAATAATGTCCTCAAAGATTCTATTTCACTAGAGGAGCATGCTTTCTCAGGGATTGAATGAGTGTATGACAAATGACGAGTTAGAATATTCCTCTCTTCCTTTTCACCAAGTTCTTTTGAGAATCTACAATAAAGATCTCCAGCAAGAAAAGTTGCCAGGTCATGCATGAGATCATGCATCACAAAATACTTCCTAGCATAGTACTCAGCCTGCTTGAAAAATAGTCTTGAAGACAAGTCATCAAAACACTCGCAACCAACTTCTTCTAAAGTCTCTCCTTTCTTTGGAGGTCGCAAAAGATCTTCAGCCATCCATAGCAAGATTAATTCATCTTTATCAAATTGATAATCTTTGGGATACAACGAACAATAAACAAAGCAGCGTTTTAAATGTGCAGGAAGATGATAGTAACTTATTAACAATGCAGGAACAATTTTACTATTTGACATAGGAAATTCCCAAATGTCATTCGATAGTATTCTATTCCATTCTTCAACACGACGCTCTGAGTGCAACAAGCGTCCAAGTGTTTCCGCAGCTAATGGCAAACCATCACACCTCTCAACAATCTTTCTACCTATTTCTTCCAGTTCCGAGCTCCCATTTGACTCAGGAAAGGATGCATTGTCAGCAAAAATAGACCAACAATAATCATCTGACAGTTCCTTGAGAGTGTAAGAGTTATAGTGTTGGACTATTCGACCAACATTTACCTTGCGGGTAGTTAGGAGAATAGTGCTTCCCTTTGTCCCATGTTGAAAAGGGGTGATAAAACTATTCCACTTGTCAGCATCTTCACTCCAAACATCATCCAAAACAATGAAGAACTTCTTTTCTGACAGTTTTTTCTTCAAATCTTGCTGAAGTAGATCAAAGTTGTCAAGACTACAAAAACCTGAAGAGATCCCCTTTATAACATTCTTAGTAGTCTCAACGACATCAAAATTTTCTGAAACACAAATCCATGCTTTCAGATCAACCCCGTCCATCAAATCCTTATTGTTGTACAGGCATTGTGCTAAAGTAGTTTTACCAACCCCGCCCATACCAACAATAGAGATGACGGACAAGTTATGATCATTGCTGTCATTTAGCATCTTGATTAATGCCTGTTTGTCATCATCCCTGCCATAGACAGTTCCCCTTTCAAGAGAAGTGGATGGAGTTCTCCATGAGGAGCTACCTGTTGGAATCTCTTTCAGACCAAGGCTATCTTTAAGTTTCTGAAGATCTTCTATTCTTTTAACCACCTCGTTTATCTTAGCCACCATCTTCCTAACAGATAAATTAAGCTGGAGAGGAAGGCGAATGCGTACCTTCTTGCGAATTTGAGCTTTGATGAAGACACGGTCCAGCAAGTCATCAGCAGTGTAGAGAGCATCCCTGAGACTATCAAGCCATTTCCTCACATGATCGTTTCCAAACTGCTTCTGCTCGGCGTCAGCAGCCAGAGCTTTGGCAGCCAAGAGAGCAGTCTTGAGCCTCTCAACCAACTTGCGGTTCAGCTTCTTGCTCACCACTGAGTTGACAAACTCAGGTGAAATGAGCCTGTTAAGAACAAGGCTGATGGAGCCAGAAACTAATGCTCCAACAACAAGTGCTTCAGCCATGATATGATACAGATCACAACAACAGCAAATGAATCAGTGAGTGATTGGATTCTCAGAATGTAAGGAAGAGAGAGATGTTTACTTCATTTCTATATTCTTCTTTGAAGGTTGAAACACAATATTCAAATAGCAAAAGGGTGACCAACCGAAACTAGTCTTTGTGGAAATTAATTAACTATATAGTTTAATGTAGGATCATTATCATATGATATCAATGCATATCATTATTAATAACAATAATGGATAGTATGAGATTAAAATATGTTGGCATTTGGCAATATAGCATAGACATTGACTTCAAGTGGTAGATGCCTTCAAGGTTACTCTTCTGTGTTTTTATTTCCAAGAGATGCAACAAATTAAACTTGCAACTTGAGGAAGGTTTCAGACTTTTTTCACAACCCAGCTAATGTAAAGTATATTTTTTGTTGTTAAAGTTTGGCAAAAATTTCAAAAATACCCCTAAATTTTATTTTGTTTCAATTTTGTCTCAAATATTTTCGATTTGTATCAAATATACCTTCGACGACTAAATTTTCAAAAAATTTACGATGAATCTAACAGTAATGCAGGAAAATTATGCTTGATTTGCTTGTGTTGAGAGTTGTTCTTATGAAATTGTTGTTGAATTGATCTTAAATTATTTGAAAAATTAGCCGTCAAGGGTATATTTGATGTAATTCGAAAACTTCTAGGACAAAATTAAAACAAAATAAAACTTAGGGATATTTTTAAAATTTTTGTCAAACTTAAGGGACACAAAATATAGTTTACACTATTTTAATAAATAGTTGAATAGTTGAAACATTTAAATAGGCAAATAATTGAAATGATTATTAAATTTAAATGTGATAGAAGAATGTGAAATACCTATTCAGTATTCACATGTATAAATAATATTTTTTCTTTTTTACTAGAGAATTGATTTGCTTAGAAATGATTATATTAGATGAAAAGGTACAAAACAAATATATTTATTGTATTTTTAAATTAAATTTACGAAAAAAATACTTTAATTATTTTTGCTTTTTATACTTTTTATATTATTTTATAATACTTTATATATAATTGTATTTTAATATCTTTAAAACTATACTTCTTTCAATATATGCTATTCATTGTTTTTTTTTCTAATAACTTAAAAAAATAAATGTAATCAATTTTTGTAACTAATTATTAACTATGATTTACTAACATTGCAGGAAATTAAACACTTATTAAAGTAATTGTGAAAAAAATATGATGAACAAATTCAAACATTTGTTACAAGAAGGAAAAGTCTATACTATACAAAATTTGAAAATAGAATATGCAAATGATTTGTATAGACCAATTAAAGGGACAATGAAAGCAAACTTGGGTCAAAGAAAAATATTAACAAGTAATCTCACTTTATACTATTTCAATTATTCTTATTAAAAATAACTTATTCAAAAAATTTCTTTACACATTTTTGTTCTTTTTATTGTATATGTCATTGGAAAAACTGCTTAAACAATGTAAACAATGGATAAATCTACCATACACTCATAATTTGTCAAACAAGTTTCATATGGTCATCGGCAAAAGGTATTAACAAACGACATTTTGACACGGTATCTGATCTAACCTACTATCTAGAATTTATCAGAAAGAATCTGAATAATTTGCTTCATATAATTGTGACTGACTTCGGCAATATGAATTTCATTATTAGTATTTTTTTTTATCCAATCCAACTTGAGATAGTTAATCACCACCAGATTGTTTTATAAAAGCTACTCAAGTTATTAATACCAAAAAACCCTCTCTTTTTATCTTTACAAATTTTGATATCCATGCATGTCATCTAACAATAGCTCCCACTTCTTCCTCTTACCGTTCATAATTTTCTACCAATTAATGCACATGCACTTCTGAAAGATGATGTTTCACTTTCAGATTAGATTTTGTTCTAGATGGATAGCTTTTCTACATTCTACAAGTACATTTTTTTTGTGAACTATCAAAAATATTTTCTGATGCATTAATTACCATTTCAATATTAAGAAAACGATTTTTCAATATCAAGTTTTTAACCATCCAAACTTCCTCCAAGTTGATCTATTGCATGTTGGAAATAATTCTAGACTTGCTTTGCTCAAACCATACAACAAAATCAACAGCAGAAGGTAATTTATTACATAGCTGATCTACTGCTTAAGTTACATTTAAATACATCCATAACATTTAAGAGTTTGTTCGGTAACTATCTTATCTGACTCCATAGTCTCAATATATCTGCATCTGTCTTAAGACACTAATGACTAATCAAACACAACCTAAGAGTTTATTCATTAATCACTCAATATAAGAATCATTTGGACTAATAACAAGGTCTATTCTCAGATTCATCAAGTCCTAAGAAACTTGACAAATGCTTTCATGTAATCATGGTGAAGCTTCAAATCGCCTACAACTTTAGCAATTTCTCTTGTCTTGATTCTAAGCATCTCTCCTTCCTCCAATACCATAGCTTCTCTGAGGCATTTGGCTATGTCATCTCTACTAAATGAACCATCTTCATTATTTCTCTTCACTTCAATGGCAAGACCCTTATCAAGCAAAGCCTTTGCATTAAGAGGTTGATCAACAACAAATGGCAACACTACAAGAGTGTGGCCAAACATCAAAGTCTCAATTATAGATCCCCAGCCAGAATGAAACAAAGACCCCCCAATAGATTTATGTGCCAAAATTTCCTTTTGTGGTGCCCATCCAAAACAAACTTTTCCTCTCTTTGATGTTCTTTCACAAAATCCAAGAGGCAGAGAATCATGATCATGAATTGCCCAGCTTGGTTTTCTCAATGTCCACAAAAATGGAAGTTCAGAAAGCTCTAATCCATAAGCTATCTCAAAAACTTGATCTTTGCTCAACTTACACTCACTACCAAACCCAACAAAGACTACCGACTTTGTTGCTTGCGCATCAAGCCACTCGAAAGTCTTACTCCAAGACTCATCAACAATTCTTCTCTCTGGCATCTCCGGAGGAAGCAAACCTACAGGAATCACTGGCTTCTCAATAAGTTCTTGATATAGATTCAAATACTCACCTTCCATCTCATAGCAGCTGCGAAATGATAGAGCATTTGCGCTGTCTATTACACTGGCAATCCTATCAATGTCTCTTAGCCCGGTCACGTTTTCTATGTATGCACTTTGATAGAACGCAATGGCCTCGTTTCGTTGAAAAGCCACTGAAGACGGAAAATTCACCCATTCTCTTGGTGATGTTAGGACTTCTGGCAATGTTGGTGCTCTCATTCGACCGGGTGGTCCAAAGAACACAATAGTGGAAGCAGAGTAAACAGAGTAGTACATGAGTTTCACATGAAGCTCTTGAGCAATCTCTACAGTCCAGTGTGCATGAAAGTCACAAATGATCCAATCTGGTTGCAACTTAGACACAAATTCCTTCACTGGGTTTTGCATTTGATCCCATGCTAACTTGAGGTACTGAATTTTGTCAAATGGAATGTCCACAGTGGCTTCACCACCAGAGACATGTGATGAGTCTAATGATGATGGAAATGGAATTTCCACCAAATGTAAAAGATGAGATAAATCTGAAGGTGGTTTTGGAAGCCTTTGAATGTTTTTTGGTGTTGAAATGAAGGAGACATGAATGCCTAATTTGGCTATGTCTATGGAGAGTTGGAAAAAGGGAATCAAATGGCCAAATGCAGACCATGGAAGCATCACCACATGATGAGTTGCATTCTCAGACATTTTTTCTCCTCTGTTTTTTTTCTTGTGTAAGGATCCTATGAGTTTTGATGGATATATATGAATATACAAAAGAAAAAAGATATATGCTATCTTCTTTCTGTGTATGACTGTTCAAACTTTATTATTTTAGGAAATTGCTAATCAATTTCAATGTACTATATTGTCTCTTCTAGCTAGTAAAAGGTTTAAATACTTGCACCTAATTTACTGTCAATAACAACCACTTGTTCTATATTGTCTCTTCTTTACTATTTTTGTATATTGTGAAATACTATTCATTATTGAATTTTAATATGATCTTTATTTAATGTTTAGTCTTTTTAGTTTTTATCCTTGCATTGTTACAGCATCAGTAACTTTGAGCTTCTAGCTGTCTCACACTGATTTTGGGAACACATCAAATCCCAGGATATATATTTTTGATGAATGCAACAGAGTTCCATGTGATTGGGGGACACATCAGGTCAGAGATATCCAAATTTCATAATGACATCGTTATCTGTCTCCTAGATAACTTAGAAAATTCATAGCAGTGAAGAACTTAATTGACATTTGGCAACACATTTTTTGTATGTGTATCATGGTAACATATTATGAGGTTTCAATAACAATAATGCATGCTAGTTGTCTTATTTGAATAATTCGTACATTGATAATGTCTTAGTCTTAGTCTAATAGTTTGCTTGGAGCTATAGATTTGTGTGTTTTCTACATTTTTAAATTAAAACAATTAGATTAAAACTAGCACTATGTGTGGAAAGCTAAATTAATTATACGATATATATGTTATAAATTTAAAAGTATTGTATTAAAAAGATTGTGGTCCATGGCTTAAATTTTGAGGTTTTTTTTTAGTGGTTGTATTTGAAGATAATAAAAGAAAAATACAAAAATTGAGAGTGTATAGTATAAAATTTATTCTTAATATATAAAAGTAAATGAATAAGTTTATTCATAATACTTTTAAGATATCTTTTTTCTCCTATTAATGCCATATCAGCAACATTATTTATTTGGCAAAATTTTAGAATCAACTACTCAATTTTTGCCAAATTAACTATTATTTCCAAATCAACAAAAAAATAAAATATACAAAAAAATTAGGGTGCAAAATTATCAATGACAATAATTAGAAATTAATAGTGTCTAACCAAATTTATAACCTACAAAGACATTGAATTCATATCGGGTATTTATTATATCTTACCGTTATAAACAATACAATAAATTTATAACTCCAATAATTAATTTATTAATTTTTATAAATAAACATCCATATTACAAATGTCATAATAATATTATGGAAAAGCTCTACATCTATGTAAAAATTACATGGATGGTATCCAAGTACCTTCCACTCCACGCGTTTTCCTCCACCCACACACTTGTTTGTTTTACACGCGCCTCATACAACGTATAAACGTAATCCTTATTTTGCGTGATCAACCTTTCTCAACGTAAACCTTTCCATATAACGTAAATCTTTTTCCTTCTTCTTCTCTCCTCTATTCGCGTTTTTCTTCTCTGCATTATGGATTTGGATTGACTACAACGTAATTAGCTTCGTCGTTCATCTTTTTCTTCGTTTTCTTCTTCGATCTGCACTTCTGAATTGAAACAATGAATGAATCAACTTTAAATCAGTTGAATGAGTGCGATTTGGATAATTCTTCCAAAATGCATCAATTTGATGATGTTTAGATTATTGAATTTTGAATCGAATTCAATGGAATGAAATTACTAATTTTATTTGAAGTGAATTGAATAGACTGAGGTGATCTATATCTGAATTGAATTGATAATATGTAACTGTGAGTAACTGTGAGTGTGAGTTACTGTGAGTAAATGTGAGTAATTTTTCGGTTCGATAATTACTAAAGAGTTGATTCACCATGTGCATATGTTCGGCTCGGTATGCCGAAAGGAGTCTAAAAATAATTAGACGAATATAGTGTTTAGAGTTCAGGGTTCAGGATTTAGGGTTTAGGGTTTAGGGGTTCAGGGTTCAGGTTTTAAGGTTTAGGGTTTAGGGTTAGGGTTTTAGGTGTTTAGGGTTTATGGTTTCAGGATTCAGTGTTCAGGGTTCTGGGTTTAGTATTTAGTGTTTAGGGTTTAGGGTTTAGTGGTTCAGGTTCAGGGTTTAAAGGTTTGGTGTGTTTCCAACTTTCGGTTCGCCCAGTGTATTAATTTCGGTTCACAGTGTTCAGGGTTGAGGGTTGAGGGTTTAGGATTTAGGGCTAGGGGTTTAAGATTTAGGGGTTCAGGGTTCAGGGTTTAGGATTTAGGGTTGTAAGTTTTAAGGTTTTAGGGTTTTAGGGGTTCAGGGTTCAGGGTTCAAGGTTTAGGGTTCAGGGTTTAAGGTTCAGCATTTAGGGTTTAGGGTTCAGGGTTTTAGGGGTTTAAGGTTTTAGGGTTTAGGGTTTAGGGTTTTAGGGTTTAGGGTTTTAGGGTTTTAGGGGTTTATGGTTTATGGGTTCAGGGTTCAGTGTTCAGGGTTCTGGTTTTAGTGTTTAGGATTTAGGGGTTCAATGTGTTTCCAACTTTTGGTTCGCCCAATGTATTAATTTCGGTTCACTGTGTTCTTTTAGAGTTCGTAATGTATTGGTAAATACAATGATTGCAATCACTGAGAACCTGGAATAAAACAACAGTCAGACAGTTCCAATAGATATATAAATTAACATCTCAGATGAGTAATCCATCTTGAATCAAATATAAATATTAACATTAACATTTAGATTAATATTCACACATATACATTTGAAGTAAGCATTTTTTGCTTTTTAAACAAGTTAAACAAAATATTGTTAATTACAAACAGCCAATCATAGTATATGCTATTTACTATCTAAATTCCCAGATGTGAATTTACAATAAGGTCTGGAGAGGATAGTGAATTAACTATCATAGTATATTTTTTTTTATGATTAAATACTTATGATGTTTTATTCAGCACATGAATGATGTTCGGTTCAGTAGAGTTGGCCATTTCGGTTCATTTATGTTCTGCACAATTTAAAACTCTTCCTCCTCACTTTCTACTGCTTCTTCATAAGGGAGAGAAAGAGGAAAAGACAAAAAAGATACAGCAGCAATAGCAACAAAAGAATGAAGATAAGGAGAAAACATGTGAAGAAGAAGGAACGCGAAAAAGAAAGGGGAGAATGAGGAGGAGGAGGAAGGCAAATCTCTGTTGCTGTTTTCGTTCGTTTCTGGTTGTTCCTTGCTAAATCTTCTCGCGATTCTTCTCCAGTAGTAGTTTTCGCAGAGAACGTGACTGAAGTTTGAGTGATTTTGAGAGAGATTCGAAGAGGAGCGGTTTCATGTTGAGGAAGAAGTAACGCTTTTTCATAATGAGCGCGAAGTAACGAAGGATTTTCGAGCGCGTGTTTTCACTCGTCATTAATGCGCGTGACTCTATTTGGACTTGGGCCAACTTGGTTACATGGTTACATGGATGTGTAGCGCGCCCGATAATATTCTTAATCATAATAAATTTTATTCCATATTATTTAAACTACTTATATAACTCTCTTATCACTATTCCTTCAAATAACATCAAATTTAGCACAAGAAATTTATTTTCAAGTTATCCAATATCTCAAACTTACTCAATGGAGCATCATTTTTTGGACAAATCACCAAACAAACAGACAATTGGTTTATCAAAGTTTGCATGGTTTATCTATGGGAAACATTAACACCCACAAACGAAGAGGAGCCTCTTTGCTTAGAAATGATTATATTAGATGAAAAGGTACAAAACAAACATATTTATTGTATTTTTAAATTGAATTTACGAAAAAATACTTTAATTATTTTTGCTTTTTATAATTTTTATATTATTTTATAATATTTTATATATAATTGTATTTTAATATTGTTAAAATTATACTTCTTTCAATATGCTATTCATTGTTCTTTTTCTAATAGAAGATACAAATGATTTGTATAGACCAATTAAAGGTACAATGAAAGCAAATTTTTTACTCACAACTGTTGTGAAAGAAATTAAAAATTTAGTTTTGAACATTTTCCAACACTATTTTGAATTTGCATCACTTAAAACATTATCTGATAGAGTAAGTCAAAGAAAAATATTAACAAATAATTTCACTTTATACTATTTCAATTATTCTTATTAAAAATAACTTATTCAAAATTTTTTTTTATACATTTTTGTTATTTTTATTGTAGATGTCATTAAAAAATTGCATGCACTAAGAGAAGAAGAACAAATAGATGTTAAAGAAAAACCCACAAAAATACAAAGAATGGACTTGATACTTAAAGAGTAAAAAATATACCAGCAATTCATTTTTCATTTACATATATAGTTATTAACAAAATACTAATAATTTTAAGAACATCATGTTAAAAGTCACATTGTGGAAAAATATCTCAAGTCAGGTAAATAAAGAAATTACAACACAAATAAATAGTCAAAAAATGGTTGCACTCACATCAACATTGATTAGTGAATACAAATGTACGATCTTTTTCAAAAAAATTTAAATCTATTGTTTTTCTTAGTTCAAAGAATTATATTTTATATAATACATTAAATGAGACAAATATAACACAATCTTATTTTATATAACCTATTATATTATAATAGTTTAAATGATTATTCGGTTAGCACAACTTCGAGTACAAAAATCTAAATCAATCTACAAATAAAAAAATTCACACAGCTGACTAATGGGTATTTCATAACTAATAAGTCTCTCAAATATTAATTTATTTATTTAATTATTTAATTTAACAAATATAAAAAATCTTAAACAGGATTTATCAACATGAAAAAGTAATGAAAATACCAATCCAAGACAATGCCAATACAAATTTTCAGAGTAGAATGATTAGAAATCGAATAACTATCCAATAAAAAGTAAATACAACTCAAGAATTCATAAAGAACATGCTTTCACAAGAATGTACCACATAAAGAAGAAAGCAACAACTTTAACAACAACCAATAAAGAAAAAGGAGGACGAACGCCACATAAGAAGACTAAGATCATCAACTAAAACAAATGTAAAAATCAAACTATAAAATAAAAATGTCAATTTATACAACTCTAACATCCAAATCTTTTGTATTACAAATTATTTTAAATAAAATACTTTTTAAATTTAATTTTAATTTACACATATTTAATTTAATTCTACAAAATATAGTAGTTTTTAATATTGATTATATATTATCATTAATTTATCGCTCCACGCATCGCGCGAATCTCATTCTAGTTACAAATAAATTTTATTAATCATGAAATATTAGAATGTCCATATAATAAGTAGATGTTATTATGTTAAACTTGAACATCGTTAAAGATATTTTTGACAATTCATTTTAAAAAAATATATGAGACGAAAGTATAGTTGTAAGAGTAATGTTACTTAATATGTTTAAGTAGACCAAATAGCATATACTTTGAATATTTATAATTTAAAATTATTATTATTATAATTTTCATATAGATGTTAATTGTATATAATTGTTACTTTTTAATTTAATTAAGTAATAATAGATATCAAAATTAAATGATTAGCATGATTAAAATTTAATATTATTTTATGTAGAATTTTATTATTTTTTATATTATAAAATTGTAATCTATACAAAATTATTGACATAACATAATTACACAAAACAATATACTACAAACTCATTCTATGATAAGCTTGCATAATCTTTTATATGATATAAATAAATAGATGATACTTATCTGTTTAGAGTGACACTAATATCTCAACCATCAATCTTGGGAATATTCAAGACATATCCAGGTCATATTTTTTTCTGTCTACAATAATTATTTCTAAAACAAAAGAAAAAAAAATGCAGCTACATTAAGGCAATGACACACATTCAATCTGCTTCAAAAATAATGTTTATCATCATACAACATAATAACTAATAAACTAACAACAACAATAATATTCAGTACATAGGTTGATTTGGCAACAACTTCATCATACATAATCTCTTCTACACTGAGAAGATGCTCATCTAAATACATCAAGAAGATGAAATTGCTAAACTTCACCAGAAAAGCAGCTTCTATTCATGATTTCTATTGATCCAAGTTTACATATTCTTTTTTGCTATTGCTATCAATTCTGTTTTCAGAATCTTTGACCTTCTCTGCTCAATCTTCAATGTATCTCCTGCAGGACTCAGAGGTTACACATACACAAAGTAAAAAGATTTCAAGACCAAGTGTTTGTCATCACAAAAACCAAACACACTTATCATTCTACAAACTTTGTTTTCTTTTTATTTTCTATACCCTTTTGTGAGAATGCATAATAACCCTGTATATTTGTAGCTATCCTCTTCAATTCAGTCCAAAAAGATCAAATATTCTATGATGATGCTTTTTCTTGAATCATTTGGCATACTACAACTGCAACTGCAAGCTGAGAGCTTCCCCCAAATAAATGAAAGAAAAGAATGCATATTTTCCAGTTGGCATACTAGTTTAACTAGTTAATGTTGTCTAAAGAAAGAGAGAATTTTTTTCACTTGAAGGAAATGGAAATTTATGCATGCGTGAATTTACATGTGGTAGCAAGACAAACATGAAGGTTAGATAATTACTTGCTCATAAATCTCTCTTCAGAAAATTCATCGGCCGTCAACTTGAATGGTGTGTATGTTTAAAAAAAAAAGGAAATGACAAACATGAGAGATTAGAAAATTACCTACTCAGAATCTGTGTCGGAAAGGTTTTTGACTTGAATGGTGGGGATGTGGGAAATCTTGGGCCAGATTAGTTGATGCTTGTTCTTGCAGTGTTCTCCCAGCAAAGGACACTTTTGAATTCTCAGTAGCAAGAGAGAGGGAGGCAGCTTTTCTCCTTGCATATTCTCTATCTTTGGACACCAATCTATGTGTAGTTGTTGAAGGGAGGTGAGGTGGAGAAGCTCGTTGCACTCCAATGTCTCCAGATTATCAAAGTATTCAATATAAAGAGTGGTAAGGGAGGGAAGGTGAGGCAACGAACCCACCTCTGGGTATGACTTTATGTTGTCGCAGTAATAACCTGAAATGGTAAGATGAGTGAGGGCGTGCAAGTTGGCCACCCATGACAGATCCCTCATTTGTTGTTCGCAAATTCCCACCTCAAGTGATCTCAAGTTAGGCGGCAAACCACCCTCTGGCAACCTGCAAAGGTTTGGGCAACCATTTATCTCGAGGGACTGTAAACTTGGGAGTAGACTCTTCATGTCACGTGGTAATGCCTCCAACTTTGAGCACCTGCTAACATTGAGATGAGTCAAGTTGGGTGCAGCCAGTCCTCCTGCAAATGACACTAATTTTTGGCAGAGAGTAATGGAGAGACGTTGAAGAGCAGCGTGTGGTGCCTCTGACATTGACACTGATTCCAGATTCCTACACCCTTCTATCTTGAGATTCTTGAGATTGGGAAAGACGTCCAACGACAAGGAGGTCAGTGAATCACAGCTGTGTTGTATTTGTAGCTCTACCAAATCATACTTGTGCTGCTGTAGCTGCGGGAATTCTAGTTTTCTACACCCTGAGATGTGTATTTCTTGGAGGCAACGTAGATGGTTCATGCTGATCATTGCCTTCAATGCAGACTCCCTCACAGATTCACTTCCCCCAATTCTTAAAGTATCCCCATCAAGAAACATGTCCTCGGTGTGCCGTTCTATAAAATGGTCGTCTATAAGTAGTTTGCGAACTTTGGAAACATCCGACAAAGAAGAAACTATTCTGAAGAATACCTGATTACGCATCTCTTCCTTCAACATTGGGCATCTTCTTATTTGAAGCTTCCTAAGTTGAGGAAAAGTTTCCGACTCAGCTACGTGCCACACCTCCCAACATGCCATGTTATAAAATATCAAAGTCTTCAATGAGGGAAACGGTGCAATATGCGAAGAATGATGATCTCCTTCATTCTTGTAAAACTCCTCGCCAATACTCCTCAGCTGATGGAAACCTTCAATGCGCAGGGACTTGAGAGATGGCAGCTGTCCAAGTGAAGGCAGCATGCAGCAATTCTTGCAAGACTTTAGAGATATACGTGTCATATATTCGTAGGAACAGTTCCCCAACCAATCTGGAAATATTGTACCCTTGTATCCCCATATTCTCAACTCTTTCAACCCATTCTGCGGTTGCAAGTTGTCGAGCATGTCTCTTTCTTGTTGTGTACTTGAAACCAAATCATCACCTGAAGACCATTGCAAACATAATTCATCAATGTGCTTCATATCCATTATCTTTGCCCTCTTTGCTTCATTCACATCAACAATATTCTCCAACTTCTTAATCTCAACGGATCCATGAAGATTTTCCAGCCCTCCTAACTCCTGGATTCCGTTGTCTTTGTGCTTGCCAACGACAAAGTAACTTAAAATGTGCAACTGATTCAATTTGCTCATTTTTCTGGGCATTTCTTCCAAAGAGATTTTTCTAATATCAAGATGCCGCAAATTCACAAGATTATGCAAACCACTAGGCAGCGTAGTTAGCTTAGAACAATGATTCAACTTCAATGTTTGCAAATTACACAAGTTGCACAAAGACTCTGGCAATGTCTTGGTATAAGTCCAAGAGAGATCCAAGTAGCGCAGATGGATCAATTCTCCTATTAAATTAAGCACCTCATCAAGTTTTGTAAGGGATAAAACTCTCAAGTATTTACACTTTGATAATATCTCACATGTTGCCGCTTCAATGTTGCAGTTGGGAGATGAGAAACCGCCATACAATAATAATGTTCTCAAAGATTCTACTTTAGAAATAGAATTATAAAGTTTTGAGCTACAATGACTTAAATCTACAGCAAGGAATATTGCTAAATCATGCAACAGATCATGCATCACAAAATAATCACCAAAGTCTTTACTCTTCGTGAAAAATAATCTGGAAGTAAGTTCATCAAAACACTCACAACCAACTTCTTCTAAACTCTCTCCTCTCTTTGGTGGTGGTAAAAGATCTTCTGCCATCCACAAAAGGATTAATTCATCTTTCTCAAATTTATAATCCTTGGGAAATAAAGCACAATAAACAAAACAACGCTTTAAATATGGAGAAAGATGGAAGTAACTTATCAGTAATGCTGGAATAATCTTACTCTTCTCCACCGAAAATTCCCAAATATCACTCATTAGTATCTTGTTCCATTCCTCAACATCATGCTTTGTACGTAACAAGCGACCAAGTGTTTCTGCAGCTAATGGCAAGCCATCACATTTCTTGACAATCTTTCTGCCTATTTCTTCAAGTGCTGCTCTCCCATTTGATTCTGGAAAAGAAGCATTTTCTGCAAACACTGACCAACAATAGTCCTCCGACAACTTCTTGAGAAAATAAGGGCGACAATTTTGAACTGCGGAAGCAACATTTTCCTCCCGAGTAGTCAGAAGAACAATACTTCCCTTATTCCCATTTTGTTGGAAAGGGGTCATAAAATTACTCCATTTGTCACCATCATCACTCCAAACATCATCCAGAACAATAAGGAACTTCTTATTCGACAATTCTTCTTTCAAAGCACTGTGAAGTGAATTGAAATGCTCAAGACCCTGAGCATCTGGAGAGATCTCCTTTATAACATTCCTTGTAGTCTCAACAACTTCAAACTTCTCCGAAACGCAAACCCATGCTTTCAGATCAAATCCCTTCATGAACTCCTCCTGATTGTTGTACAGCCATTGGGCTAAAGTTGTTTTACCAACCCCACCTATGCCAACAATAGCGATCACAGACAGGTGATGCTCACTGTTGTCAATCAGCATCTGGACTAAGGCCTTCTGGTCATCCTCCCTGCCATACACACTCCCTCTTACAAGAGAACTGGTCGGAGTCCTCCATGATGAGCTACCAGTGGGAATCTTTTCAAGACCAAGGAAATCTTTTTGTTTTCCAAGATCCTCTATTCTTCTAACCATCCCTTCCATCTTGTCTACCATTTCATCCCTATCTCGGTTGATGAAGAAGCTAAGGGACCAGGAAGAAGTTGCATTCTTTTGAGTGGTGGCTTTGAGGAGGACCGCATCCAGCAAGTCGTCAGCACAGTAAACAGCATCCCGGAGACTATCGAGCCACTTCCTCACAGATGGATTACCAAACTGCTTCAGCTCAGCATCAGCAACAAGAGCTTCAGCACCCAACAGAGCAGTCTTCAGCCTTTCAACCAAGTCAGGGCCAAGCTTCTTTCCCAGGACCAAGTTGACCGCATCTTTTGTAAGGAGCCTGTCAAAGAGAACGTTAATGAAGCCAGAGAGGAAAGCTCCACCAACAAGTGCACCAGCCATGATATGATCTCAACAACAACAGAAAAGTGAATGGATTTGCAGAGAAAGGTAAGAGAACAATGGTTGCAGGGTGTAGTGAACTCAATAGAGGGGTTTTCTTCAAAGAAGTTGTCCTACATGATTTCACGTGGTATCGGTTTCCAAGGTAACTATAAAAAATTCGGTATCAGTGGAGTGCTTAGCTGGCTCTGCACTAACTCCATTTCTTAATTCTTGTTTGAAAGAAGCAACACATTGTTAAATAGCAAAAATATTAGTGGTGTGGTTTCACTATGATCAACGGACACTAGTCTCTGTGGAAAGAAATTATATAAAACCAAGGAGCATGAAGCTGCACATGGATCATGGTATTATGGTAATAATATAAGGTTATAATTTGTTGGCAATAGACATTGACTTTCACGCCTACACGTGTTGATAACTAGCTTATCCATGGTAATAATTTTTGTATTTTTATTAGTCTTCTTATGTAGTGTTTGTTTTATTTTTTTTATTTTTGCTTTCTAAATCATTAAGACTAGGTGTGAAGTTTAAGAAATCACATGATATTCAAAGCAGTGCTGGTAAGCTTGACAATCCACCAGAATCCACAAGCATGGTAGCCAGTAGCCACCTTCGTATCTTCATGTAGAAACAAGAAAAGGAAGAAATAAATAAGCCATCAATCACTGATAATCGTTTACAAAGATGTTTTTACATTGTAGGCTTTGCAGTTTGTAGTTCTCATAATTTCTTGTCAGAAGGACTATTAACAAAAAAATATTCATGTTAGTCTATTCGTCAATAATAAATAACTTCTACTTTATCATGTATAATATTATCTTGTTTATTAGTTAATAAATTTTCCCCATACCACTGAATTGATTATGTTCTCACTTGTCAAAAGTTCTGCAATGTTATATATTTTCGAGTTCGGATTCCTTACTTTTTTCTGTTTTTAATTACTTATGTTGCTATCTGCTAAGAATATCTGGTCTTGTTATGTCTTTCTCTTACAAGTTAGGAGTATCAACTAAGCAACTAAATAGTTATTATGCTCAGTTCCACTTTCTTTACAATTTCTGATAACAAACACATACCTTCTAAGAAATACCATAATGTCTATTTTTTTTTTATGAAGAGTTGGAAGTTAAAATAATTTCTCTTTGAAAGATGCTCCAAGATAAATTATAGAAGAGATGCAAATGTAAAGCTTTTGACATATTAAATGTGTAAAAATTATTTGGTCCTCCATAATGCAAAATTTGTTAATCCATTCCTTATTATTTATTCACTAAAGGACTTCATTAGCTTACTGATATTCCAACTTAGAAAGCAATTGATAGTATTGAGAAGGGGATTGAATCAAATACCATTAAAAAACTTTCTTGCTCAATAAAATCATAATTGCCAGTCTCTTTAAAGTTTAAACTATATCACAAATGACTCTGCAATATGAATATAGTTAAGTATCTTAAGTATGCAGCAGAATTTATTAATGCAAGATGATCAAAATATGCAAAGAGAGAGTTAGAAAAAAGAGGCACAACAAATTTATACTGGTTGAACTCCAACAATGAGTCTACATCCAATCCACAACCAAAGAGAGATGTTTCACTATATCAATGTTTATTACAAACAATTTCTCACAGAAACACAAACTTCTTAAACAGCACAACCTAAGAACAACTGAACAAGTCTCTTTATCTAGCCTAGGATAACTCACTCTCTGTTTAAAAGAATCGCAGAAAGAGAATGATAAACAAAGTGACACAAGTGAAAATGAGAAAAACTTTGCAGTTGTATCGAGACAAGACTAAATGATGAAGAATTTGATTCTAATTTGCTTGCTGGTCTGCTTTTCCCTTTTTGTAGAGAGTTTTCCTATATACTGAAAAGGATGAATTGACAAAAATAATATAATGTCAAAAATAATGTTTGCCATCATACAACATCTATCTATCTATCTATCTATCTATCTATCTATCTATCTATCTATCTATCTATCTATCTATCTATCTATCTATCTATTCTTAATATATAAAAGTAGGTACATAGGTTTACCCACATTACTTCTAAGTTATTTCTCTTCTTCTACTAACGCCATGTCAGCACTATCGCTTACTTGGCAAATTTTTAGAATCCACCACTCAAATCTTGCCAAATCAACTTTTAATTTCAAATAAAAAAAAATACAAAAAACAAAACCAACAACTTCACTTTTTCCAAATCAATCCTTATTTCTAAAACAACAAAAACACAAATTAACATTTACCCAAAAAAAAAAAGCTCTGCAAACCAAAGAGCTTATTACCTTTCTCATACTTCTCCAAATCCTCTTCCTCTTGGCACCTCTTCCCTTCCAAGATCCTATTTCCTCCATCCACTTTCGGTCCCATGAGCTATTGTTTTTTCCTCAAAACAAATTGTCCATCGCGAAGTCCATCCCCGGCGGAGCCGCATTGCATAAATTGCAGAAACCAGGGCAAACTCCATTCCTCCTGTTGCGGTTTTCCTGCCAGAGCTCGATTCTGGGTCTCAGACCAACGTCACTGATGGTTTCAGTGGCTAAGAGAAGGAGGGTTGAATCTTAGCCCCCTTTTTTATGTTGCTGACACTTGCTGAATACAGAGGAGGCTTTTCTGTTTTTGCTCGTCACTGGACACGAGCAACTTTGTTTTGTCTCGTCCCTTGCCACGAGACTTTTCTTTTTGTCTCGTCACTTGGCACGAGATAATATTAGTTTTTGCTCCTGTGCAGTAGAAATAGAAATGTAGGAGAGAAGAGTTGAAGATTACACCCAGATATATCCTGGTTCAGCTGCTAAGTGCAGTGCAGCCTACATCCAGTCTCCATCACAAACATGATGGAATTTCACTATAATCAATCTGATTACAACTTGTAAAGTGCTAACCCAACTTACAAGGGGATTCCCACAGAATCATGAAACACAACATAGATGAACAAAGGAACTCTAAGACATCTATGGCTTTTTTTCTTTTAATTTTGCACTCTCTGCCTTTTTCCGCTCTATGGCTTTTTCATTACAAACCTCACTGTTTGCCTTTTACCATGAGACTCAAGACATGACAAAATTAAACAGAAAAATACAAAACAGAATACATTGAAGGAGAAGAGAAAACTGTTAGCTCAGGTAGCTCTGAGAACACTGTGCCTTGCACTCTCAAACTTTCTCCTTGCTTCAAACAGTGGCTGTCCACCCTTATTATAGAAGAGGGGAGCCTCCACTTATTGAAGCTAAAACCGAACCAACTTCTTCCTCCTTCAACAAAACCGGTTCGGCCACATAGAGAGAGAAGAGATAACCATGCATTAACCAACATGCAATTACCTCTAGTCCTTTCTTGATCATCACCCTTCATCAATCCGAGCTCTCCATCCTTGGCTTGCTCTCCAAGATGGAATTCTGGCCCTTGATGCTTCATGATGATGATGACTTCATCTGCTTCAATCTCTGCCTTCAACCATCACTTCGCCACTCTAGCTACTCCCTGTGGTGGTTGAACAGAATCAAAGACAAGCCATGCTTCAAGAATCTCCCTTGCTGGCCGAGATCTTCTTCTTCCTTTTTGAGCATGCAAAGCTCAAGATAACCTCACCAAATCTGACCACATTTGGTAAGTATCTTAGCTACAGCTCATTTTTATTTTAGTATGTTTTCTTGCCATCATTAGCTTGATGGTCTTGATGCATGCAACTCCTTCTTTTTCTTTGTTAATGAGCACGGCGTCCATGGTTTACTGGACAAAGACCAAAGAAGAAGCAAGAAAGAGATGAGAGAGAGGAAAGAGAAATAGTAGTTAATGAAACAAAAGATAAAAGTGAATTAATTTCCCTTTCTCTTTTTACTGACAAACGTGTAGCCTTGGTGCTTGCAATCACATCACTTTGTCAATTTCTCTCTCATAGTTATCATGTAATAAATGATAGTTGAGTGTAATTTGAAATCCAACACATGTTTGAATTTTGGATTTGTTGAAAACAATTTGGGTTCCCTCTTTTTCGGGTAATGCATGAGGAATTAGCATTGCATATAATTGGGCTTAGTTGCATCAAATATTAAATCTGACCCATTTGGTTAACATTTGCTTTCTTGATGAAAATTGTTTCGGATCAAGCATAAGAGGTTCTCATCAAAAATTAACCATGGGCTTGGTTGTAAGCAACATCAAACTTGGCCCAACAATATAAAATTTCAGCCACTTAGTATATAATCATGCAACAAGGCTGGTTTTTGGGCTTAAGCCAGAAACTCATTTTTCGGCCCAATATAAAATCTGCACAACAAAATTATTAATTAGGCAAATATAAATTAAGATCAAATTAATAATTTTGTAATTAAACATTTTAATAATGTTTGTTCATCATCAAAATTAAATAAGAGTTTTCCAAACTCATCAATCTCCCCCTTGATGACAAACATTATTAAAATTGAAATGGGAAAAATATTAGAGATTGGGTAAAGAATACTCCCTTTGATTTGAATTTCTCCCCCTTTCAAAATGTCACAATGCTCCCCCTTGATGTATGCTTATGTTACCAAGGGAAGCACTTAACCTGTAACATTTTAAATCAAGCTTCAAGTAACAATGTTATTTAGCATGTTTTATGATGCTAAATGCTTGATTTATGAGCAGTTTTAATTGATAATCAAAACTCATTTGATATCATAAACTGATTTACTGCTCAACCTTTTTCATACAAACAAAAATTTATCCAAATATTTTCCAAACATTTCTTGTTAGTATATCAGAGCAAAACAAAATGATGTGAAAAATATTTGAAGTACACATGATCAAAACAAGGCAGTTTTTAATACAATGCACAATTTAAAGGAACTGCCAAAAATAAGTTTTCAAACCAACAAATTTATCAATGATGAATCAACAGCCAAGCATCAAAATCAAACATCATCATAAACCAAATGTAGTTCAAGCAATATAGTGAATGCAATAACGCATGCATTCTTTGAACAAGGGTGATCATAAATTTTCAATTTTGAAATTTTCAACCCCTGTTCCCCTGTTTTTCCAGCCCCTGTTTCGTTCCAATTTCAATTTTGGAACTTAAATTTTCTCCCCCTTTTGTCATCATGGGGGCACCTGCACAAAACAGAATCAAACATAGCAAAATATTCAAAGCAAAGTAGCAAGACTATATCACAATATCCTAGAGAGTATCCTAGAGCAGTGAGTATCAAGTCATGCTCATACAAAAAACAGATTGAGCCTAGTGGAGCCAATATCAAACAGAGTAAAGAAACAGTCACTAATCATCAGAAAAATTAAGTTGTTCTTCAGCATCTCCGACACTATCATCTCCCAAATCTTCTTTAAAATGTTCCATCATCAGATTGACCCTGTCTTTGCAATTTTTCCAAGCTTTCTCATTGTCAAAGGCTTGCTTACGGGTTTCTTTGGCTGACCGATACATCAAATCTGCCATGTTCGAAAATTCTCCCAAAATCTGTTTGATGGACTTGATTGTTTTGGAAGATTCTGGTCTGCCTTCATGGTCACTATCCGATGCAGCAGTTTGTCGCCCTTTGGTTTCCTTAGTTGCTCCTGCTCCTCTAATTGAAGACACCTTGTTTTCTACAGCCTCATTCAACAAATCAACTTTAAAGTACTCAAATATTCTAGTTAGAAACATACCATAAGGCAGGTTAGCCTTTCTGGTGCTTCTAACAGAATCCCACATGTGTCTAATCATAATATAACCGAAGGATATAGGAGTAGAGGTAACCAAAGCAAATAAGATGAGACAGTCAGAAAATGTTACTCGGTTGTGTGAGCCGCTTTGGGGAGTCAGAATATGTGTGATGATGCGGTGAAGCAGAGAATTGACCGGTCCTAGAGCTTTATGTGTTGGTATGGTGCCATGCAATCCAGAAAGGTTCTCGCAAATGTGCTTGAGAACAGTCTTGTATGGAACGCCAACTTGTGTGTCCCATTTTTTCACCATGTATGCTCGTGGTCCTTCATCCTTGAAGCCCAGGGCCGCTCCAATAGTCTCAGCATCAAGGGCTATTTGAACCCTTTTGACATAGGAATGAAGGGTGCCGTCAATGAGCCGCATATTGGCATAAAACTCTCGAACAAGACCAGGGTAGACTGGTTTCTGAATGAGAAGCAAAGGTTTCCAGTTGAGTAGTTCAAACAGAGGAGAGACGTTGATGCCCTTGTTGGTGAGATTTTCAAGGCTAACAAGATAAGTTGTTCACAAATGACGCTTCTCCATAACCTCCTTATGAAACTCAAAAGAGGTGCAAGAGTTAAATCTGCTTGGATCAAAGTGGGAGTGAGTCTTGCCATATTTGTCTCTAAATTCCATGGATTCCAAGTTTGGAGGTTCAGTAGTGTCATTGAGTGCAAACCCCTGATTCTTCTGGGAGCTTTTTCCAGGAGTAGTCCGCTTCGGTGATGAGGGTGGAGGTGATGGAATGGGAGAAGTATAAGATTCTTGCTCTTCTTCCTCTTGGGGGTCCTTGTTCTTCCTGTTTCGTCCTCTTCCGGAACTCTTTTGGGCCACTACCTTTCTTCTCATGGCTTCGGTTTGTTTGGTTGGAGGTGAGGGAGAGGATGAGGAAGTAGAATGTATGTGGATATGAGTGTGCGTTTGGGGTGTTGATGGTTTTTGAGAAAGAAGAATTCTTTCACTCTTTCTTGGCGCGGTTTTCTTTTTCATGGTAATGGGGAATGGAATATGAAAGGGTGGTGGTGATAACCAAATTGAGAGAGGGAGAGAGACAAGGTGGGTGAACGCATTTAATGGGGTTTGGAAAGAGAATATGGAGAGTAATGACCATTAGTGGACGGTTAATGACCATAATGGGTGGTTATTATCCAAAAAAATGATTTCCCTTTTAACTTTTGAAATCCAAAACTGAAAAGTTGTTGCCTTAAATCAAGGGATTAGATGGATATAGGGATTTGATTTGACAATAACCACTTCCAAGGAGATTTGATGACACAAGAGGAAGATTCTTATTTGTAGAAAGATAACTACCATAACTGTTAAGGTGGGGTCAAGGAATTTTGGTGGGGCCCATAAAATTTTGAATTCTGCGCTGCCTCCCCCTTGACCACAGCTCTTCCATCATGCCATGATTTTTATCTCGTCCAAACCTACGAGCAAAAACTGAACAGAGTCACAAATTCACAGATTTTCAATAAAACTTAAATCAAACATTCCCAAACTTTTTCTCAAGGTACAGAATCTGTCTTCACAGAGAGGTTTTGTAAAAATATCAGCAATTTGGTCTTCAGATTTTACAAATTGAATATCAATAGTACCCTTTTGCACATGTTCTCTAATGAAATGATATTTAATTTCAATGTGCTTTGTTCTTGAGTGCAAAACAGGATTTTTTGAAATATTTATGGCACTCATATTATCACAAAATAGGGGTATACTATTGATTTTTAATTTGTAATATTCCAATTGTGTTTTTAACCAAATTAATTGAGTGCAACATGATGCGGAAATGTATTCTGCTTCAGCTGTGGATAAAGCCACTGTGGCTTGTTTCTTGCTTGACCACATATTGAATGAGCTTCCAAGGAAGCAACACATGCCGGACGTGCTTCTTCTATCCACTCTATCTCCCGCATAATCTGCATCACAAAACCCTACTGCACAAAATTCATCAGATTTAGGATACCACAAGCCATAATCACAAGTTCCCTTAATGTATCTAATGATGCGTTTAACAGCCGTAAGATGGGATTCTTTTGGGTGAGATTGAAATCTTGAACATACACCCACACTTTGAACAATATCCGGTCTAGAGGAGGTAAGGTACATGAGTGAACCTATCATTCCTCTATACTTTGTTTCATCCACATCTTGACCATCATCATCCTTTTCAAGTTTTGTGTTGGGATGCATTGGTGTACCCATTGCTTTGGAGTTTTCTAGGCCAAACTTTTTAATAAGTTCTTTTGCATATTTTCCTTGGTAAATAAAAGTACCACTAGGAGTTTGTTTAATTTGGAGGCCAAGAAAGAAAGTAAGCTCTCCCATTAAACTCATTTCAAACTCACTAGTCATGAGTTTTCCAAACTCTTCACACAAGGAAATGTTGGCCGAACCAAATACAATATCATCAACATAAACTTGAACAAGAAGTATATCATCATTAGATGCTTTAATAAATAAAGTAGTTTCGGTGGTACCCCTTTGAAATTTATTTTCCAACAAGAAGGCACTAAGCCTTTCATACCAAGCTCTTGGAGCTTGTCTAAGACCATAAAGAGCCTTAGTTAATTTGAAAACATGATTTGGAAACTCTTTATGTTCAAAACCGGGGGGTTGAGCCACATACACTTCTCTATCAATAAAACCATTAAGGAAAGCACATTTAACATCCATTTGAAACATTTTGAAACCTTTATGGGCGGCATAGGCAAGAAGCAAACGAATTGCTTCCATTCTAGCTACCGGAGCAAAAGACTCATCAAAATCTATACCCTCTTCTTGATCGTAACCTTGGGCCACTAATCTAGCCTTGTTACGAACAACTTGTCCATCCTCACCAAGTTTATTTTTAAAGACCCACTTAGTACCCGTTACCTTCATACCATCCGAATAGGGTACTAATGTCCAAACCTCATTCTTGTCAAATTGAGCTAGCTCCTCTTGCATGGCTTTGACCCATGATGGATCTTCAAGAGCTTGTTTGACATTGTTGGACTCCATTTGTGACAAGAAAGCAAAGTTGCTAGGTTCAGTTTGCCTTTTGGTGGAGGATCTTGTTGTTACGCCATGAGAAGGATCACAAATGATGAAATCATGAGGATAACCTCTCATAGACTTCCATTCTCTAGGCTTTCGGACAAGTGTAGAACTTTGATGAACTTCTGGTGGTCTCACTGTTTCAGTTGCTCGTGCCTGTTCAGAAGACAAAATGGAAGTGTCTCCTCCAATCTGACGAGACAGAACAGGGCTGACAGATTCTTCATTCTGGACAGATTTAGGAATTTCTTTGCTTGTTCCATCTTCACAATCTGAATCAATATCCTTCACAATACTGGGAATTAAGTTAGAATCACAAAAAGTAACATGTATGGATTCCTCTATTGTCCTATGCTCCTTGAGATAAACTCTATAGGCCTTGCTTGTGGTGGAATATCCAACAAACATTCCTTCATATGATTTTGGATCAAATTTTCCAAGGTTTTCCTTATTGTTAAGTACAAAACATTTGCATCCAAAAACATGAAAATACTTAAGATTTGGAGGGGTTCCTTTCCATAGCTCATATGGTGTTTTCTTTAACCCTTTTCTAATGATTGTTCTATTCAAAATATAACATGCTGTGTTCACAGCTTCAGCCCATAAGAATTTAGGAATTTCACTCTCACATAACATAGCCCTAGTCATTTCTTGAAGGCTTCTATTCCTTCTTTCAACCACCCCATTTTGTTGGGGGTTCTAGGACATGAAAAATTATGAGAAATCCCTAAGTCATCACAGAATTTTTCAAAATCTTGATTTTCAAATTCTCTTCCATGATCACTTCTTAAATGGGCAATTTTCAAATCCTTTTCATTTTGAATTTTCTTACAAAGGGTGGAAAAAGCATGAAAAGCATCATTCTTATGAGCAAGGAAAAGTACCCAACCAAATCTAGAGTAATCATCTACCACCACAAGACCATAATGTTTACCTCCTAAACTTTGAGTTCTAGTAGGACCAAAAAGATAATATGTAACATTTCCAATGGCCTTTTGGTTGAGATTCCATCTTTTGATTTAAAAGAGGATTTTACTTGTTTGCCTAATTGACAAGCGTCACAAGTGAGATCCTTATCAAACTTGATGTTTGGGATTCCTCTAACCAAATTTCTTTTGACTAGCTTAGAAATTTGATACATGCTAGCATGTCCCAACTTTCTATGCCAAAGCCATTTTTCAGATTCAAAATATGTGAAGCATGTTACATTTTGTTCCTTTAAATCCTCAAGAGTTAATCCATACACATTGTTGCATCTTTTAGCTTCAAGAAGAACATTCCCAGTTTTTTCACACACAACTAAACAAACAGATTTCTTAAAGATAACTTCAAAACCCAAATCACAAAGTTGACTAACACTAAGCAAGTTATGTTTCAAGCCATGTACAAGGAGAACATCATTTATACAAGAAGAAAAGTTTTTACCAACTTTCCCAACAGCCACAATTTTTCCTTTTGCATCATCACCGAAAGTGACAAGTCTTCCATCATAGTCATCAAGCTTTATGAAGAAGGTTGCCTTTCCGGTCATATGCCTAGAGCATCCGCTGTCCATATACCACACATTTTCCTTCCTTTTGGATGCTAGGCACACCTACAAAACAATGCTTAAGTAACCTTAGGTATCCAAATCTTTTTGGATCCTTTTACGTTAAACCATCTTCTATGTCCTAAGCCATTGTAATCAAAAACAATTTTATAAACTTTGTCACCAACCATTCTTTCACCGAAAAAGCATTGAATGGGAAAGTGTCCATTCCGATTGCATAGTCTACAAAACCTTGGAGTTGCCTTTTTGTTAAAGTAGGTGGGATCTTGAAATCTTGTGTCATTAGAAGATGAAGCAATATTTTCAAAATGTGAATTTTCAGATTTATGAAACCCCAACCCAGCCTTATCATAAAGAGGTTTTTGACTAGCCAAGATGTGATTTAAACTTTCAGAACTTTGTGTAAATTTGGCCAAGTCTTCCTCAAGTCTTTTAACCTTTTTAAGCAACTCTTCATTTTGTTTAAAACAGTCCACATATGCAAGAACACAATGGTTACTTTCACAGCTCCTAACTTGGGCTCTTAACTGCTTATTTTCTTCAACAAGATCACAAGCAGTTTCGGCCTCTCTCACTTTTTCTTTTAGAAAACTGTTTTCGGCCTTAAGAATGGTAATTTGCTGTTCAAGTTCTTGATTTTTCAGTAGAAAACATCTTATTTTTTCAGAAAGGTGGTCTATCATAAGATGGAGATCTTCAGTGTTAGGGTTATGAAAGACTACCTGATCTATGTGGTCTGCCATGAGACATGTTTGTGACTTGGTCTCGGTTTCTTCATCATCATCATCAGAGTCATTCTCCAAGTCTTCCCATGTGGCCATCAGTCCTTTCTTCTTTCCTCTTTTCGGCTTTTCTTCCTTTTTCAGCTTGGGACAATCAGATTTGAAATGCCCCATTTCCTTGCAATTATAGCAAGTTACCTTGCTAAGGTCTTTCTTTATTCTCCTTGTGCTGCTGCCTTTGCCTCTGAGCTTAGCCATTTTTTTGAATTTTTTTGCAAATAAAACAAACTCATTTTCAGAAGAGTTATCACTGGATTCATCATCCAGAGGGTTAGTCACAGAAGAAAATGCAATTCCTTTCTTTTTTGTATCCTTTTTCAAATAGGTATTTTCAAAAGCAAGAAGATTTCCTCTCAAATCATCAAGAGTCATGGAGTCTAAGCTACTGCTCTCAGAAATAATTAAGGCTTTAGTTTCCCACTCTTTTGTGAGACATCTCAACACTCTTCTCACTAGCACAGAATCAGAATGTGTAATTCCCAGAGCATCCAAGCCAACAATGATAGCATTGAACCGTTCAAACAGTTCATCAATGGACTCTCCTTCCTTCATTGCAAACATTTCATATTCTCTATTTAGCATATCTGTCCGAGTCTTCTTGACAATGGTGGTTCCTTCATGGGTGATTTGCAATTTGTCCCAGATTTCCTTTGCCGTTGTGCATCTTGATACCCGTCGGTACTCCTCGAAGCTGATAGCACAATTGAGCAGATTTATTGCCTTGGCATTTAACTCCACCTTCTTCCTATCTTCCTCGGTCCATCTTGCTTCTGGTTTGAGAGAAACAACTCCTTCTGCACTTGTGATAGTTGGAAATTGAGGCCCTTCGAGAATAATCTTCCAAAGTCTGTAATCCACTGCTTGTACGAATATCTTCATCCTCTCCTTCCAATAGGTATAATTTTTCCCATTGAAAAGAGGGGGTCTGTTGCTTGATTGACCTTCAGTTAGATTATAAGACACCACATTTGCGCCACTATTTTCTGCCATGAGGATCTTTACTCCAAGCTGCAAAGCTTGATCTCTTTGAGACCAAGCTCTGATACCAATTGATGGTTTCAGTGGCTAAGAGAAGGGGGGTTGAATCTTAGCCCCTTTTTTATGTTGCTGACACTTGCTGAATACAGAGGAGGCTTTTCTGTTTTTGCTCGTCACTGGACACGAGCAACTTTGTTTTGTCTCGTCCCTTGCCACGAGACTTTTCTTTTTGTCTCGTCACTTGGCACGAGATAATATTAGTTTTTGCTCCTGTGCAGTAGAAATAGAAATGTAGGAGAGAAGAGTTGAAGATTACACCCAGATATATCCTGGTTCAGCTGCTAAGTGCAGTGCAGCCTACATCCAGTCTCCATCACAAACATGATGGAATTTCACTATAATCAATTTGATTACAACTTGTAAAGTGCTAACCCAACTTACAAGGGGATTCCCATAGAATCATGAAACACAACATAGATGAACAAAGGAACTCTAAGACATCTATGGCTTTTTTTCTTTTAATTTTGCACTCTCTGCCTTTTTCCACTCTATGGCTTTTTCATTACAAACCTCACTGTTTGCCTTTTACCATGAGACTCAAGACATGACAAAATTAAACAGAAAAATACAAAACAGAATACATTGAAGGAGAAGAGAAAACTGTTGGCTCAGGTAGCTCTGAGAACACTGTGCCTTGCACTCTCAAACTTTCTCCTTGCTTCAAACAGTGGCTGTCCACCCTTATTATAGAAGAGGGGAGCCTCCACTTATTGAAGCCAAAACCGAACCAACTTCTTCCTCCTTCAACAAAACCGGTTCGGCCACATAGAGAGAGAAGAGATAACCATGCATTAACCAACATGCAATTACCTCTAGTCCTTTCTTGATCATCACCCTTCATCAATCCGAGCTCTCCATCCTTGGCTTGCTCTCCAAGATGGAATTCTGGCCCTTGATGCTTCATGATGATGATGACTTCATCTGCTTCAATCTCTGCCTTCAACCATCACTTCGCCACTCTAGCTACTCCCTGTGGTGGTTGAGCAGAATCAAAGACAAGCCATGCTTCAAGAATCTCCCTTGCTGGCCGAGATCTTCTTCTTCCTTTTTGAGCATGCAAAGCTCAAGATAACCTCACCAAATCTGACCACATTTGGTAAGTATCTTAGCCACAGCTCATTTTTATTTTAGTATGTTTTCTTGCCATCATTAGCTTGATGGTCTTGATGCATGCAACTCCTTCTTTTTCTTTGTTAATGAGCACGGCGTCCATGGTTTACTGGACAAAGACCAAAGAAGAAGCAAGAAAGAGATGAGAGAGAGGAAAGAGAAATAGTAGTTAATGAAACAAAAGATAAAAGTGAATTAATTTTCCTTTCTCTTTTTACTGACAAACGTGTAGCCTTGGTGCTTGCAATCACATCACTTTGTCAATTTCTCTCTCATAGTTCCCATGTAATAAATGATAGTTGAGTGTAATTTGAAATCCAACACATGTTTGAATTTTGGATCTGTTGAAAACAATTTGGGTTCCCTCTTTTTCGGGTAATGCATGAGGAATTAGCATTGCATATAATTGGGCTTAGTTGCATCAAATATTAAATCTGGCCCATTTGGTTAACATTTGCTTTCTTGATGAAAATTGTTTCGGATCAAGCATAAGAGGTTCTCATCAAAAATTAACCATGGGCTTGGTTGTAAGCAACATCAAGCTTGGCCCAACAATATAAAATTTCAGCCACTTAGTATATAATCATGCAACAAGGCTGGTTTTTGGGCTTAAGCCAGAAACTCATTTTTCGGCCCAATATAAAATCTGCACAACAAAATTATTAATTAGGCAAATATAAATTAAGATCAAATTAATAATTTTGTAATTAAACATTTTAATAATGTTTGTTCATCATCAAAATTAAATAAGAGTTTTCCAAACTCATCAGTCACCATTCGGCGCCGCCAACTTAGGAAATTCGTCCCAGGTATCTTCCTAAAGATTTTCAACTTTGCTGTTTACTCTTCTCATTCTGTTGTTCAATATCATTTTCAATAGCCCTATTTATTTGTTATAAATAATAACATTTTAATTGTGAACTCATTGCAAGTAGCACAGGTTTATGTATTCCTCTTTTTTAAACAGTTCTGTCCAACAGTCACAACCAAAATTAATGTGCATTTAAAATTATAAATTGTTATTTTACACGTGGAGTACTGCTTCCACAATTTACATTTATGTGTTTCTCTTTTTCAAATTGTTATTCCACATGTGCAGTATTGCTTCCACAATTTACTTAGAATGGATTATCATTCTTTGACCATGTCTTATTCTCTTTGTTGTAGAAGGATTTGCAGTGGTAATGACAGACTACCCAAAATTGCTAGATTAAAGAGGCGGAGAGCAATCCTTTCAAAAAAACGAAGACAAGAAGATATGTGCCTCCAAGGCTCCAACATATGATTATGCAGCTTGGTTTGTTTAACATAATTTTTATTGCACCTTTCTTATTTTATTGTAAATTGATTCATAAGGTGATTTTGATGCCTATTTTAAAAATGTAGAAACACAATTATTTAAAACAATTAGATCTATCTATAACAGCCCAGACCACCCGCTAGCACGATATTGTTCGCTTTGGCACACAAGGCCTCACGGTTTTGCCTTTGACGATAGGGATGATAGCCGAAGCCCCCCCACACTCACTCGTCAAAACGCGTCATGCTAGGGAGAGGTATCCACACCCTTATAAGGCATGCTTCGTTCCCCTCTCCAACCGATGTGGGCCTTACACTATCCAATTTAGACAAGCAAGGATGAGGAGAAAGCAATATCTTCGGTCAAAGAGGAGTGCCAATTTCGCTTCCACTTCAAGTTAGTACAAAAAGAGTCTTATAACATATTCTGTTCTATTGAGCAATCCTTTCAAAAAAAGGAAGACAAGACGATATGTGCCTCCAGCATATGATTATGCAGCTTGGTTTGTTTAACATAATTTTTATTGCATCTTCCTTATTTTATTGTAAATTGATTCATAAGGTGATTTTGATGCCTATTTTGAAAATGTAGAAACACAATTGTTTGAAACACTTAGATCTATCCAATTTAGACAAGCAAGGATGAGAAGAAAGCAATATCTTCGATCAAAGAGGAGTGCCAATTTACCTCTTCCACTTCAGAATCAACCACTCATTTTTTGTCAAATCAACTATTATTTCCAAATTAGCAAAAAAATAAAATATATAAAAAAATATACCACTAATAAATATATACAAATTTGTAACTTACAAGAATCCATATCCCTATATTTATTATATTTTATTGTTATAAACAATCTATTCTTAATAATCCCAATAATTAATTTATTTATTTTTATAAATAACTCATTAAATGTAATAAACATCTATTCTTATAAATGTCATAATAATCTATTAATCATAATAAATTTTACGTTACAAATCTATTCAAATTCTATACTATTTGTACTACTTATATAAGTCTCTTATTACTATTTCTTCAAATAACATCAAATTTAGTACAAAAAAATTATTTTCGCACTACACAATATCTCAAACTTACTCAATGGAGTATCATTCTTTGGATAATATCACCAAACAAACACAATTGGTTATCAAAGTTCATGTGGTTCGTGGAAAACATTAACACCCACAAATGAAGAAGAGTTTCTTTGCTTAGAAATGATTATATTAGATGAAAAGGTACAAAACAAATATATTTATTGTATTTTTAAATTGTAGTTTTAAATTGAACATTTTCTAACACTATTTTGAATTTGTATCACTTGAGATATTGTTTGACAAAGTGGGTCAAAGAAAAATATTAACAGGTAATTTCACTTTATACTATTTCAATTATTCTTATTAAAAATAACTTATTTAAAAAAAATCTACACATTTTTGTTCTTTTTATTGTAGATGTCATTAGAAAACTGCATGCAAGAGATTAAGGAAAAAGAAAATCATACAAATTCAAGACACATCTTTAGAAAAAGAACATACATGCAAAGATGGAACAAACACAATAGAAAGTGCATACAACTCAACAATTCATAAAAAACATGCCTTCACAAAAATCTACAATAGAAAGAAGAAAGCAACAACTCAAACAATAACCCATAAAGAAAAAGGAGGACGAACGCCACATAAGAAGAATAAGTCCATCAACCAAAACAAATGCAAAAATCAAACCACCAGATAAAAATATCACTTTGTACAACTCCAACATCCAAAATTTTTTTACTCCATATTATTTTAAACAAAACACCTTTTAAATTTAACTTTAGTTTACACATATTTAATTCTACAAAACATAGTCATTTTTAATATTTATTATATACTATCATTAATTTACCTTGATGCGCGGGTCTCATTCTAGTTATAAAGAAACTAAAGTGATTGATGTTTATAATACTACAAGTTATAAAAGGAAAAATTTTTCCATACACATAATACACTGACCTTACATAACAATAACCCTGTATATTTGTAGCTATCCTCTTCAATTCAGTCCAAAAAGATCAAATATTCTATGACAATGCTTTTTCTTGAATCATTTGAAATTTTGAATCCCACTGCAGGTTAATATATGTACAAACTGCACATAACATTTTATAACTCTTTTCTTTCCACAAATCAAGCTATTATTTTATTTTTTCTGTGCAAAAGAGCAAAAATAAAATTATAGAGAGGAAGAGAGAAACATACCAACAAAAAAAAGAATCTTTTCAACAAAAAAGATGTTCACTGTCCTTCAATTTTTGTTTCATGTTAATTGTTATCTTCTTTTGTAAATGTGATTTTATTGAAAAATATGAATGTTAATAAGTATTAGAGAGAGCAATGAGTTTGTGAAAGAAAGAAAAGATATTTGTTGAACTACAAGTGCAAAGTGAGAGGTTCCCAGATAAATGAAAGAAAAGAATGCAATTTGTCATACGAGTTCAATTGTCTTTTTTCTCTTGAAGGAAATGGAAATTTATGCGTGTGTGAATTTAAATGTGGTAGCATGAGAAACATGAAGATTAGAGAATTACCTGCTCAGAAATCTCTATTCAGAAAATTTAATGTTGGGGATGTGGGAAATTTTGGACCAAATTTGTTGATGCTTATTCTTGCATAATCCTCCCAGCAAACGACACCCTTCAATTTGGAGTAGCAAGAGAGAGGGAGGCAGCTTTTCTCCTTCCATATTCTCCAGCTTCTGGCAGAATGAAATGCTTAATTGTTGAAGGGAGGTGAGGCGGAGAAGCTCGTTGCACTCCAATGTCTCCAGATTATCGAACCACCATATATAAAGAGTGGTAAGGGAAGGAAGGTGAGGCAGCGAACCCACCTCTGGGTATGACTTTATGTTCTTACAGTTATAACCATCAATGGCAAGATGAGTGAGGGCGTCCAAGTTGGCCATCCATGATAGATCCCTTGTTTGTTGCTCGCAAATTCGCACTACAAGTGATTTCAAGTTAGGCGGCAAACCACCCTCTGGCAACCTGCAAATATTTGGGCAGCTTTGTATGTTGAGAGACTGTAGACTTGGGAGTATACTCTTCATGTCACGTGGTAATGCCTCCAACTTTGAGCACCCTATTATCTTGAGATGAGTCAAGTTGGGTGCAGCCAGTCCTTCTCCTGCTAATGACACTAATTTGTCGCAGAATCTAATGGAGAGACGTTGAAGAGCAGCGTGTGGTGCCTCTGACATTGACACTGATTCCAGATTTGAACACACTGTTATATCGAGATTCTTGAGATTGGGAAAGACATCCAACGACAAGGAGGTCAGTGAATGACAGCTGTGTATTAGTAGCTCTACCAAATCGTACTTGTGCTGCGGGAATTCCACTTTGCTGCAGTCCGTGATTGTGAGCTTTTGCAAAGATTTGGGTAGTAAACAATTGTTCGGCCAGGACACAGCAAACGAACACCCGATAATTTCTACTTCTTGGAGGGAGGGTAGATGCTTAATGCTGATCATTTCGTTAAATGCAGACTCCACCACAGATTCACTTCCCCTAATTGATAATCTATCCCCATTAAGTGACATATCTGCAAACCCTGCTGCTTCAGATTGGATAACTAGCTTGCGAACTTTCAAAGCATCCGATGAAGAAGAAACAATTCTCATCAATACCCGATGAAGCGTATCTCCCTTTAACATTGGACAATCTATTATTTGAAGACTCTTAAGCTGAGGAAAAGCTTTTGAGTCAGGTAAGTGCCACTCCTCCCAACATGGCATGTTATCAAATTCCAAACTCTCCAACAAGGGAAAAGGAGGAGCAATATGCAAAGAAGGGTCACCAATACCCTTGTAAAACTCCATGCCAACACACTTCAGCTGATCAAAACCTTGAATGCGCAGGGCCTTAAGATATGGCAACTGTCCAAGTGAAGGTAGCATGCAGCAATTGTTGCAAGACTCTAGAGATACACTTGTCATATTGTTGTAAGAACAGTGTCCCAACCAATCTGGAAATATTGTACCCTTGTATCCCTTGATTCTCAACTCTTTCAAGCTGTTGTGAGGTTGCAAGCTGTCAAGTATATCTCTTTCGGCTTTTGTGTTCGGAACCATATCATCACCTGAAGACCACTCCAAGTATAATTCGTTGATGAGATTCTTGTTTGTCATCCTTGCATTCTCTGCTTCTTTCACGTCCACAATATTCTCCAACTTCTTAAGCTCAAGTGATCCGTGAAGATTTGAGAGCCCTCCTAATTCCTTGATTCCATTATCTTCATGCTTGCCCACCACAAACGAACTTAAGGTATGCAAGTGTTTCATTTTGCTTATTCCTCCAGGCATTTCTTCCAAAGAAGTTTTCCTAAGATCAAGGTGCCGTAAATTCACAAGATTGTGCATGTTAACGGGCAACATGGTCAACTCAGTACATCTGTACAATATTAATGTTTGCAGATTATACAAGTTGCACAATGATTCTGGCAACCTGTTAATGTCAGTCGAAGAGAGATTCAAATACCGTAGATGAATCAATTCACCTATTGAATCAGGTAATACATCAAGTTTATGAAAGGATAAAACTCTCAAGCATATAAACTTAGATGCTACACTTTCCATGCTGAACAAATCATCGATATACAACGATGTCCTGAAAGATTCCAACTTTGCATTGGAGTTGAAGACTTTTGAGATTGGACGATGTAACCTTTCAGGTGGGAAATATGAGAAATGGCGAGTGAGAACCTTCTTTTCTTCATGTTCACCAAGTGCTTCTATTCTACAATAGAAATCTCCAGCAAGGAATATTGCCAAGTCATGCAAGAGATCATGCATCACAAAATACTCCTTATTGTCTTGAAGCTTTTTAAAGAATAACCTTGAAACTAATTCTTCAAAACACTTGCAACCAACCTCTTCCAAGCTCTCTCCTCACTTTGGTAGTCTTAAAAGATCTTCGGCCATCCACAACAAAATTAGTTCATCTTTCTCAAAGTGATAATTTTTGGGAAACAATGAACAATAAACAAAGCAACGCTTTAAATATGAAGGAAGTTGATGATAACTTACTAACAACGCTGGAATAATCTTACTGTCATTTATAGAAAATCCCCAAATGTCACTCCTTGATATTTTTTCCCATTCCTCAGCAACATGCCCTCTGCACAAGCAACCAAGGGTTTCGGCTGCTAATGGCAAACCATCACACTTCCTAGCAATGCTTCTGCCTATTCCTTCTAGTGTCGGGTTCCCATTTGATTCTGGAAAAGAAGCATTGGCTGCAAACACTGACCAACAGTAGTCTTCTGATAATGGAATGAGATAGTGAGGGTGATAATTTGTTTGAACAACTGAACCAACATCTTCCTTGCGAGTAGTTAGAAGAATAGTACTTCCCTTAACCCCATATTGAAAAGGGGCTAGAAAATCCTTCCATTGATGATGATCATTACTCCAAACATCATCCAAAACAATAAAGAACTTCTTTTCGGAAAATCCTTTCTTCAAAGCATCTTGAACTGAATTGAAGCTATCAAGATCCTGAGCATTTGTAGAGATCTCCTTTACTATATTCCTTGTAGTCTCAACAATATTGAAGTTTTCCGAAACGCAAACCCATGCTTTCCGATCAAATCCCTCCATCAACTCTGCATTATTATACATCCATTGAGCCAAAGTAGTTTTACCAACACCACCCATGCCAACAATAGAGATCACAGACAGGTGATGCTCATTGTTGTCATTCAGCATCTTGATTAAGGCCTTCTTGTCATCCTCCCTTCCATACACATTCCCTCTTACAAGAGAAGTGGTTGGAGTTTTCCAGGAGAAGGTAGCAGTGGAAATCTTTTCAAGCCCAAGCTTTCCTTTCCGGTTCTCAAGATCTTCTATCCTTCTAACCACCCTTTCTATCTCATTCACCATCTTCCTGTCTTCAGAATTCAAGAAGCTAGGCAAGAAATTGCGTACCCCCTTTTGAGTTGCAGCTTTGGTGCAGATAAGGTCCAGCAAGTCATCGGCAGTGTAAAGAGCATCTCGGAGACAGTTGAGCCACTGCTTCACATCATGGTTATCAAGTTGCTTGAGCTCTGCATCATCAACAAGAGCTCCAGCATCTGTCAGAGCATTCTTCAGCCTTTCAACCAAGTCAGGGCTAAGCTTCTTGCCCACAACCAAGTTGACAGCATCAGCAGAAATGAGCCTGTCTAGCACAACATTAATGAAGCCGGACAGAAAAGCTCCACCAACAAGAACTCCAGCCATGATCTCGAACAATAGCAAAGTGATCAAACTTTCAGAAGAGGCAAGAGAACAATGTTTACAAGGTACTGAACTGAGGGGCTACTGAATCAAGAATATCCCAAGATGTCCATGATTTCACGTGGTATCGGTCTCCGAGGTAAATTAAAATAATTCTAACAAGTGGAGTTGCTAGCTGGCTTTTCACTAACTCTTCATTTTTTAACTTTTCATTGAAGGATGAGACAAATTATGCAAATAGCAAAAGTGGTGTTGTTTCAGTGTGGCCAACGGACACTAGTCTTTGTGAAAAATAGTTAATTACATAAAACTAGGAACTTCATGTGACTGCAATGTATGTATGTAAGTACCATGGTGATATATTATGTTGTGAGGTTGTTAATAGTGGGGTTAAAACTTAAAATGTTGGCTTGGAACTAATAATTTTCTATCTTCAAGGTTACTTCTTAAAAGAATAAAAATAATGAAGATTGTAAATCATATGTTGTTGAATTTATTACACTTAGTTTGGTTGGAACTAATTAGTTTTGTATTTTTTAATTTGCTACGGAAATGCAAGGTGAAGAAGGTTTCAATTGTTTCACGAATTAGAGCATGTACGTACTATATAGATAAAGCAGAATTAGGGGCTAATAAATCATGAATTCATGATGATTATTTCGCTGTTGAATTGATGGATGTTGTTATACTTATTTGTGTGTTAAACTGAGATTACTTTCCATGGAAAGTTGTACATACATATTAAAAACAAAAGACTTAAGAAATCAAGCTCAACATATTGCAAAACTGAAGTGAAGAAAATAGTCGGTTTTATATCATTAACAGAGAAATTCAAGGTGTTAAGAACTTTCACTGACAAAATATGTGATGAAATTTCACTTTTATCAAACCAGTTAAAAATTGATCTTAACTCGTTAACTGGCTTTGTTGTAAATAATTAAATAAAAAAGTAACAAAATGTGTCAATGTGCAGCTTCTATATTTTTATCATGCAGACAGAGAGCTTCAGAAACAAAATAGATCAAAATATGTAAATTGAAATGAATAGCGAAAGGCACAAAAGAATAAAACTAGTAATTTTTATACTGGTTTGATCTCAACTCTCCATCAAGAGGTGAGATTTTTCCCTAAAGTATTCTTACAAGTGGATGATGAAGCCCAGTAGGCTGTGCACTCCTTCTCTCAAAAAATGAAGCTGCAACTGCAATAAATTCACTACATATGTGCATTGTTTTGAGGGCAGTTGCAAGTTGTGTTGATGTTTATCTTTCAATTTTCCCTCTCCTTTTCTGCTATCATTTCTTTTTTCTGAATAGCATGTTGGATACTGATATATCTCTGTATATAAACAAGACAAGGAAGAAATTTTTATCCTAAAAGAACCTTTTTCTTAGTATTAGAAATAGCTTATTATAGACATCTACAACATAGCAATTACTTGATCCTTTTATTTTGAAAATTTTCTTAAACACCTCATGCAGATTCCTTTTACTATCCTGCATGAATCTTCAACACAGCTACTGATTACGTAATCAAAAAGCTATCATCCAATTTTGATGTTCTCAAATGCTAGATACACAAAAAACAAAAATATTTAAATTTATGTATATATTTAAATTTTGATATTCTTAAATTATTTTGCATGTTTTGACTGAAACTGGCATTCAAGATCATTTCAAAACTGCAATTCTCTCAGGACAATTGCTGCTTGATCTTCAAAGTATCTCCTGAAGCACATATTATATATATATATATATATATATATATATATATATATATATATATATACACATTTCAAGAATAAGTGTTTGTCATAATTTCATCACAATAACCACAGACATATTTATGTGAAAACCTCATGAACACAATGTTGGATTATTAGTTTGATTTTAGAGTTAGCAGTTGAAAAGAAATGACACCCAAAAACAGGAAGTCAAAGCAGAACTAGAGCAATTATAAAGAAACTAAAGTGATTGATGGTTATAATACTACAAGTTATAAAAGAAAATTTTTTCCATACACATAATACAGTGAATTTACATAAAAATAACCCTGTATATTTGTAGCTATCCTCTTCAATTTAGTCCAAAAAGATCAAATATTCTATGACAATGCTTTTTCTTGAATCATTTGAATCCCATTGCAGGTTAATATATGTACAAACTGCACATACCAAGATAAAGATCAATGAGTGAAGTTGATAGGAATGAAATTGCTGCTGATGGCATCACCAGAACTTCACCTTCTAATGACTATTTCAGGTACAGGATTGTCATCTTTAAATGTGGAAAGCATATTCTTGAATCACGTCTGCATTATCTACATACCTTCATCACCTTGTGAATTTGTCTGATGATGTATCCAAATCCAGAAAGGAAGAAATAGTTATTATTATAGAATGTTTTCTCTTAGTACTAGAAATAGTTTATTATAGGCATCTAATACTATTCATTTATGTAATGATTCAAACTGTGGTTTAAAATAAAAATGACTATATAACAATAACTTGATCCTTCTATTTTGAAAGCTTATATAGCTCATGCATGCTGATTCCTTTTATTATTCCTATATGAATCTTGCAGCACAACAACTGACTCTGATCATAAAGAATTGACAAAGACAGGAACACCATTTTATAACTCTTTTCTTTCCCCAAATTAAGCTATTATTTTGTTTTTCCTCTGTGCAAAACAGCAAAAATAAAACTATAGAGAGGGATAGAGAAACATACCAACAAAATCAGAAGCTTTTCACTAAGAAGTGCTACTCCAACTTTCTCCATCATGTCTTCCTTTCTATCTTGTTCATTCTAGTGTAGATACTAACATGAAGCCAAACTCAGTCACCACAGCTTTTGGTAACTATTTTATTAGACTCACTTCTTCAAAAGTCATCTAAATGCATGAATCTAATTGGATGACCATGTAAATCAAACTCTTTGTTTAATACATCTAAAAATATTCTTAAATGTTGGATACACAAATAAGATATTCACTGTCTTTCAATTTTTGTTTCATGTTAATTCTTATCTTCTTTTTAAAGGTGATTTTATTGAAAAATATGAAGGTTAATAAGTATTACAGATAGCAAGAGCCAATGACTTTGTGAGAGAAACAAAAGATATTTCTTGAACTACAACTGCAAGCTGAGATCTTCCCTAATAAATGAAAGAAAAGAATGCATATTTTCCAGTTGGCATATGAGTTCAACTAGTTAATGTTGTCTAAAGAAAGAGAATATTTTTCAATTGAAGATCCCTCATTTGTTGCTCGCAAAATCCCACAACAAGTGATTTCAAGTTATGCGGCAAACCACCCTCTGCCAACCTGCAAATGTTTTAATAAGTATGAGTTTTAATAAGTATGACTTGAAAAATATGAGTGTTAATAAGTATGACTTGTGTATGTGTGAATTTAATTGTGGTAGCATGTGTGAATCATGAAGATTAGAGAATTACCTGCTCAGAAATCCCTGTTTAGAAGACTTTAATGTCAGGGATGTGGGAAATTTTGGGCCAGATTAGTTGATGCTTGTTCTTGCAGTGTTCTCCCAGCAAAGGACACTTTTGAATTCTCAGTAGCAAGAGAGAGGGAGGCAGCTTTTCTCCTTCCATATTCTCCAGCTTGTTGCACAATGAAATGTGTAGTTGTTGAAGGGAGGGGAGGCGGAGAAGCTCGTTGCACTCCAATGTCTCCAGATTCTTAAAGTTGTAGAGACGCAGAGTGGTAAGGGAGGGAAGGTGAGGCAGCGAACCCACCTCTGGGTATGACTTTATATTCTTACACCAATAACCACTAATAATAAGACGAGTGAGGGCGTGCAAGTTGGCCATCCATGATAGATCCCTCATTTGTTGCTCGCCAATTTCCACATGAAGCTCTTTCAAGTTAGGCGGCAAACCACCCTCTGGCAACCTGCAAATGTTTGGGCAACCATACATGTGGAGAGAGTGTAAAGTTGGGAGTAGACTCTTCATGTCACGTGGTAATGCCTCCAACTTCTCGCAGAAGCTGACTTCAAGATGAGTCAAGTTGGGTGCAGCCAGTCCTTCTCCTGCAAATGACACTAATTTGAAGCAGTAAGTAATGGATAGACGTTGAAGAGCAGCGTGTGGTGCCTCTGACATTGACACTGATTCCAGATTCCTACAATTATGTATATTGAGATTCTTGAGATTGGGAAAGACATCCAACGACAAGGAGGTCAGTGAATGACAGCTGGAATGTATTAGTAGCTCTACCAAATCATACTTGTGCTGCGGGAATTCCACTTTGCTGCACTCCGTGATTGTGAGCTTTTGCAAAGATTTGGGTAGTAAAGGCCAGAACACAGCAAACGAACACCCGAAGATTTCTATTTCTTGGAGGGAGGGTAGATGCTTAATGCTGATCATTTCGTTAATTACAGACTCCACCACAGATTCACATCTCCTAATTGATAATGTATCCCCATTAAGTGACATACCAGGAAACAATCCTTCTCGAAATTCGCTTATAACTAACTTGCGAACTTTCAAAGCATCCATTGAAGAAGAAACGATTCTCATCAATACCTGATGAAGCATATCTCCCTTTAACATTCGACAATCTCTTATTTGAAGACTCTTAAGCTGAGGAAAAGCTTTTGAGTCAGGTAAGTGCCACTCCTCCCAACATGTCATGTTATCAAATTTCAAACTCTCCAACAAGGGAAAAGGAGGAGCAATATGCAAAGAAGGATTGTCTTCATTCTTGTAAAACTCAATTCCAATGCTGCTGAGCTGACCGAAATCTTGAATGTACAGGTCCTTAAGAGATGGCAACTGTCCAAGTGAAGGCAGCATGCAGCAATTGTTGCAAGACACTAGAGATACACTTGTCATATTGTTGTATGAACAGTTCCCCAACCAATCTGGAAATACTGTACCCTTATATCCCTTGATGATCAACTCTTTCAAGCTGTTGTGAGGTTGCAAGTTGTCAAGTATATCTCTTTCAGCTTTGGTGTTCGGAACCATATCATCACCTGAAGACCACTCCAAGTATAATTCGTTCATCAGATTCTTGTTTGTCATCCTTGCATTCTCTGCTTCTTTCACATCAACAATATTCTCCAACTTCTTAAGCTCAAGTGATCCATGAAGATTTGAGAGCCCTCCTAATTCCTTGATTCCATTATCTTCATGCTTCCCCACCACAAAGAAACTTAAGGTATGCAAATGTTTCATTTTGCTTATTCCTCCAGGCATTTCTTCCAAACAAGTTTTCCTAAGATCAAGATGCCGTAAATTCACAAGATTGTGCATGTTAATGGGCAACATGGTCAACTTAGAACATCCGTACAATATTAAAGTTTGTAGATTATACAAGTTGCACAATGATTCTGGCAACCTGTTAATGTCAGTCCAAGAGAGATTCAAATACCGTAGATGAATCGATTCACCTATTGAATCAGGTAATACATCAAGTTTATGAAAGGATAAAACTCTCAAGCATATAAACTTAGATGCTACACTTTCCATGCTGAACAAATCATCGATATACAAGGATGTCCTCAAAGATTCCAACTTTGCATTGGAGTTAAAGACTTTTGAGATTGGATGATGTAACCTTTCAGGTGGGAAATATGACAAATGGCGAGTGAGAACCTTCATTTCTTCTTGTTCACCAAGCTCTTCTATTCTACAATAGAAATCTCCAGCAAGGAATATTGCCAAGTCATGCAAGAGATCATGCATCACAAAATACTCCTTATTGTCCTGAAGCTTTTTAAAGAATAACCTTGAAACTAATTCTTCAAAACATTTGCAACCAACATCTTCCAAGCTCTCTCCTCTCTTTGGTAGTCTTAAAAGATCTTCGGCCATCCACAACAAAATTAGTTCATCTTTCTCAAAGGGATAATCTTTGGGAAACAATGAACAATAAACAAAGCAACGCTTTAAATATGAAGGAAGTTGATGATAACTTACTAACAACGCTGGAATAATCTTACTGTCATTTATAGAAAATCCCCAAATGTCACTCCTTGAGATTTTTTCCCATTCCTCAGCAACATGCCTTCTGCACAAGCAACCAAGGGTTTCGGCTGCTAATGGCAAACCATCACACTTCCTAGCAATGCTTGTGCCTATTCCTTCTAGTGTCGGGTTCCCATTTGATTCTGGAAAAGAAGCATTGGCTGCAAACACTGACCAACAGTAGTCTTCTGATAATGGAATGAGACAGTGAGGGTGATAATTTGTTTGAACAACTGAACCAGCATCTTCCTTGCGTGTTGTCAGAAGAATAGTACTTCCCTTAACCCCATAGTGAAAAGGGGCTAGAAAACCCTTCCATTGATGATGATCATTACTCCAAACATCATCCAAAACAATAAAGAACTTCTTTTCAGACAATCCTTTCTTCAAAGCGTCTTGAATTGAATTGAAGCTATCAAGATCCTGAGTATTTGTAGAGATCTCCTTTACTATATTCCTTGTAGTCTCAACAATATTGAAGTTTTCCGAAACGCAAACCCATGCTTTCTGATCAAATCCCTCCATCAACTCTGCATTATTGTACATCCATTGAGCCAAAGTAGTTTTACCAACACCACCCATGCCAACAATAGAGATCACAGAGAGGTGATGCTCATTGTTGTCATTCAGCATCTTGATTAAGGCCTTTTTGTCATCCCCCCTGCCATACACCTTCCCTTTTTCAAGAGAAGTGGATGGAGTTTTCCATGAGAAGGTAGCAGTGGAAATCTTTTCAAGCCCAAGCTTTCCTTTGCGGTTCTCAAGATCTTCTATCCTTCTAACCACCCTTTCTATCTCGTTCACCATCTTCCTGTCTTCAGAATTCAAGAAGCTAGGCAAGAAATTGCGTACCCCCTTTTGAGTTGCAGCTTTGGTGCAGATGCGGTCCAGCAAGTCATCGGCAGTGTAAAGAGCATCTCGGAGACAGTTGAGCCAGTCCTTCACATCATGGTTATCAAGTTGCTTGAGCTCTGCATCATCAACAAGAGCTCCAGCATCTGTCAGAGCATTCTTCAGTCTCTCAACCAAGTCAGGGCTAAGCTTCTTGCCCACAACCAAGTTGACAGCATCAGCAGAAATGAGCCTGTCCAGGACAACATTAATGAAGCCAGACAGAAAAGCTCCACCAAGAACTCCAGCCATGATCTCAAACAATAGCAAAGTGATCAAACTTTCAGAAGAGGTAAGAGAACAATGTTTACAAGGTACTGAACTGAGGGACTACTGAATCAAGAATATCCCAAGATGTCCATGATTTCACGTGGTATCGGTCTCCGAGGTAAATTAAAATAATTCTAAGAAGTGGAGTTGCTAGCTGGCTTTTCACTAACTCTTCATTATTTAATTTTTCATTGAAGGATGAGACAAATTATGCAAATAGCAAAGCCAACGGACACTAGTCTTTGTGAAAAATAGTTAATTACATAAAAACTAGGAACTTCATGTGACTGCACATGTATGTATGTAAGTACCATGGTGATATATTATGTTGTGAGGTTATTAATAGTGGGGTTAAAATGTTGGCTTGGAACTAATAATTTTCTATCTTCAAGTTTACTTCTTAAAAGAATAAAAATAATGAAGATTGTAAGTCATATATTGTTGAATTTATTACACTTAGTTTGTTTGGAACTAATTAGTTTTGTATTTTTTAATTTTCTACAGAAATGCAAGGTGAGGAAGGTTTCAATTGTTGCGCGAATTAGAGCATGTACATACTCTATAGATGAAGCAGAATTAGGGGCCAACGAATCATGATGATTATTTCATTATTGAATTGATGGATGTAGATATTATGTTCTACTCATAATTCTTATTTGTGTGTTAAACTAAGATTACTTTCCAGAAAAGTTGTATATACATATGGAAAACAAAAGACATAAGAAATCAAGCTTAACATAACGCAAAAAACTGAAGTGAAGAAAATAGTAAGTTTTCTTCTTTTCAGCTTCTTTGTTTTCCCCATTCAGCTGAATTAATTATGTTGTCACATGTCAAGAGTTTTGTAATGTACTGCATTATTTTGTTACTCTCTTTTAATTAATTATATCACATATGGTAGCTATTTGCTGATCTTGTGTATCTCTAACAAGTATACACCTCTCTTTTGGGTCTCTCGTGTATATTTTTCTGTTTTGTTGACAAGATTCTCTTTTCAACAACTTATTAGTAGTCTATATGCAGAACAACATAGAGAATTTGCTTAGGAGAAATAACTATAGAGCCAACCAAGCAGGGTTAGAGTTATCTTTCCCCCGTTTTTTGTTTTGGGAAATTATGTGATTACAAAAAGTATACAAGGACGTTTCAATTATGAAGATGAATATTTAACTTTTATAGAAAAGGATCTCTTTTTGGATGATAAAATAAATAAAAAATTGAAAATGAGTTTCTGGACAAAAGAAATCCTGGTCTAATTTTCATGATGAAGTCCCTTATCTTATACCATATAATTTCAACAAAGTTTATCTTGCAAGTATTTCAAGACTAGTTAAAATAAAAAAAGCAAACGAGGAAAGAAAAGATAATGCATCACAGTGAAACTAATGTTTAATTGCAGAGGAATATAAGTTCTTTATATATATAGTCTTAAGAGTTTTCATTGAGAACGTATGTGATGAAATTTTACTTTTCTCAAAACACAATTTCACTCAAACAGCACCACCAACAAGATCAACAGGATGCACTCTTTCTCTCAGAAAATGAAGCTACAACTTCAATACATTCACTATATATATGTTTAGCTTTCAAGCTTCCCTCTCCTTTTCTGAAACTGATATCATTTCTGTTTTCAGAATATTTGACCTTCTCTGCTCAAGTGACAGCAAGGGCATTCCATTGTTTCTGTATTGCTGCGTAGTCCTCAATGTATCTAATGCAGAGCTCAGAGGCTTTCTCCTGAAACACTAATAAACATACACAAATAACAGCATTTCAAGATCAGTTATCATTCTATAGTCTCAGTCCTTTTTTATTTTCTACACCTTTTTTGAGAATGCATAGTACTGCAGTTATGTTGGATCATTGTTTTGATTTTAGAGTCAGCAGTGAAAGGATATTTAACAAACCCAAATGCCACCAAAAAGTTAAATTGCAAAGAGGAAGTTAAATGCAGTTAGATAGAAAAATAAAGTGATCACAAGCATAATCTAATTCCCATAATACTACAACTTAGAAAAGATTTTCAATGTAGACATTTCAGTGCAGAATCTTATGTAGCTTAATATATGTAAAACTGCACATACCAGGATAAAGACCACTGGTTAAATTCATGGTATGCCTATTTTTTAGTTTATTTGAAAATAAAAAAGATAGATACTCACCAATAAGTGAAGTTGATAGAATTGAAATTGTTGTCTGATGGCATCATCACAACTTGATCTTCTAATGACATTAGCTGTATCAAGATCACCTTGGGAAAACTGTTTGATAACGTATCCAAAAGAAATTCTACAACGCATTAGATGAGTGTATAATAATATGAATAACTCTTCATCTATTCAACTTAAGAGTTACAAATCGAGCAAGCAGTTCAAGGCATAAATCCCAACTTACTCTTCTAATTCTTGCTGATAAGTATAGATATGATACAATATGTTACCAAAATTCAGATAACATGCTGGCCACTGATATATGTCTGTATACAAACAAAACAAGGAAGAAATAGTTACTGTTGAAGAGCCCCTAGTCATAGTATTAGAAATAGCTTATTATAATCATCTCCTACTATTAATTTTATCTAATGATTGAATTTACGGTTAAGGACGATTATACAGCAAAATTTTAACCTTTTATTTTTAAAGCTTATACACCTCATGCTGATTCCTTTTACCATGAATCTTCTAACACAATAGGCAACTTTTTGATGAAAAAAAAAGGGTTGAAAACAAGTACGTTTTTAATCTTGGAAACCAGTTTAATAGCCCTATTTAATTTGCTATGCACAATGAATTAGGTTAAGCATAAACATAGAGATTTGCAACTACAAAAACATCATTTTTATAACCGTTTTCTTTCTATAAATCAAGCTATCATTTTTTCCCCCTCTGTGCAAAACAGCATAATGGTGTTTCTAAAGAAAAGGAATTTATGCATGTATGAACTTAAATGTGATACCATGATAAACATGAAGATTAGAGAATTACCTGCTCAGAAATCTCTGTTCAGACAATTTGTAGGAAATCGACTTGAATAGTGGGGATGTGGGAAATTTTGGGCCAAATTTGTTCATGCTTCTGCTTGCAACGTTGTGCCAGCAAACGACAGCCTTCAATTTCAAGTCTTAACAGAGAGGAAGGTAGTTTTTCTCCTGCTATATTCTCCAGCTTTCTACAGCATTTAATGCGTAATCGTTGGAGGGAGGTGAGGCAGAGAAGCTGGTTGCACTCCAATGTCTCCAGATTAACAAACCACAGGATCTCCAAAGTGATAAGAGAGGGGAGGTGAGGCAGTGAATCCACCTCTGGGTATGACTTTATTATGCTCTCACACTCAAAAGCATCAATAGTGAGATGAGTGAGGCTGTCCAAGTTGCCTATCCATGATAGACCCCTTAGATGCTTGCAACCTTTGACATGAAGTTCTTTCAGTTTAGCTGGCAAACCACCCTCTGGAAACCTACAAATATCCTGGCAATTTTGCATTTCAAGGGACTCCAAATTTGGGAGAAGAGTACTCATGTCACTTGGCAATGCCTTCAACTCTGAGCACCTTTCAACATGGAGACGAGTCAAGTTGGGTGCAGCCAGTCCTTCTCCCGGAAATGACACAAATTTGGGGCAGCCAATGATGCTGAGATATTGAAGAGCAGGGTGTGGTGGCTGTGATAATGAAACTGATTCCACATTCTCACACCAATGTATTTCGAGATTCTTGAGATTGGGAAAGGCATCCAATGACAACGAGGTCAGTGAATCGCAGCTGGAATATATTTGTAGCTCTATCAAATCATATTTCTGCTGCTGTTGCTCCGGGAACTCCAGATATCTAGAACCTGTGATTTTCAGCTTTTGCAAAGACTTGGGGAAACAATCACTCAAAAAAGACATATCACACGAACATGATATGATTTCTATTTCTTGGAGGCAGCTTAGATGCTTGATACTAAATGTCTTACATTCATACAGCCAAATTGATAAAGTATCCCCATAAAGTGACATCTCTTGAGGCCATGAATCATAAAATTCCGCTATTTTCAATTTGCGAACTTTGCAAACATACGACCAAGAAGAAAGGATTCTCAAGAATACCTGATTAAGCATATATCCGTTTAACATTTCACAATCTCTTATTTCAAGCTTCCTGAGTTGAGGAAACGTTTCCGAGTCAGGTAAGTGCCACACCTCCCAACATGGCAAATTCGTAAATTCCAATGTCTCGAGTGAGGGAAAAGATGCAATACATGAAGAATGATGATGGCCTTCATTCTTGTAAAAACTCCATGCCAATAATCTTCAGCTGATCAAAACTTTGAATGCAGAGGGACTTAAGAGATGGCAGCTGTCCAAGCGAAGGCAGCATGTGGCAATTCTTGCAAGACTTTAGAGATACACTTGTCATATTTTTGTATGAACAGTATCCCAACCAATCTGAAAATATTGTACCCTTGTATCCCTTGATTTTCAACTCCTTCAAGCCATTGTGCGGTTCCATGCTGTCCAGTATTTCTCTTTCTCTTTTTGGGTTTGAAACTTTATCATCACCTGAAGACCATTTCAAGCATAATTTGTCAATGTGCTTCTTATCTATTATCCTTGCACTCCTTGCTTCTCTGACATTAACAACATTCTCCATTTTCTTAATCTCAAATGACCCATGAAGATTTGAGAGTCCTCCTAATTCCTGGATTCCATTATCTTCATGCTTGCCCACCACAAAGGAATGTAGAGTATGCAAGTGTTTCAGTTTGCTTATTCCTCCAGGCATTTCTTCCAATGAAGTTTTCCTAAGATCAAGATGCCGTAAATTCACAAGATTGTGCATGCTAATGGGCAACATGGTCAACTTAGAACATCCGTACAATATTAATGTTTGTAGATTATACAAGTTGCACAATGATTCTGGCAACCTGTTAATGTCAGTCCAAGAGAGATTCAAATACCGTAGATGAATCGATTCACCTATTGATTCAGGTAATACATCAAGTTTATGAAAGGATAAAACTCTCAAGCATATAAACCTAGATGCTACACTTTCCATGCTGAACAAATCATCGATATACAACGATGTCCTCAAAGATTCCAACTTCGCATTGGAGTTAAAGACTTTTGAGATTGGACGATCTAACCTTCCAGGTGAGAAATATGACAAATGGCGAGTGAAAACCTTCTTTTCTTCTTGTTCACCAAGTTCTTCTATTCTCCAATAGAAATCTCCAGCAAGGAATATTGCCAAGTCATGCAAGAGATCATGCATCACAAAATACTCATCATTGTCTTGAAGCTTTTTAAAGAATAACCTTGAAACTAATTCTTCAAAACACTTGCAACCAACCTCTTCCAAGCTCTCTCCTCTCTTTGGTAGTCTTAAAAGATCTTCGGCCATCCACAACAAAATTAGTTCATCTTTCTCAAAGTGATAATCTTTGGGAAACAATGAACAATAAACAAAGCAACGCTTTAAATATGAAGGAAGTTGATGATAACTTACTAACAATGCTGGAATAATCTTACTGTCATTTATAGAAAATCCCCAAATGTCACTCCTTGATATTTTTTCCCATTCCTCAGCAACATGCCTTCTGCACAAGCAACCAAGGGTTTCGGCTGCTAATGGCAAACCATCACACTTCCTAGCAATGCTTCTGCCTATTCCTTCTAGTGTCGGGCTCCCATTTGATTCTGGAAAAGAAGCATTGGCTGCAAACACTGACCAACAGTAGTCTTCTGATAATGGAATGAGATAGTGAGGGTGATAATTTGTTTGGACAACTGAACCGACATCTTCCTTGCGAGTAGTTAGAAGAATAGTACTTCCCTTAACCCCATATTGAAAAGGGGCTAGAAAATCCTTCCATTGATGATGATCATTACTCCAAACATCATCCAAAACAATAAAGAACTTCTTTTCGGACAATCCTTTCTTCAAAGCATGTTGAATTGAATTGAAGCTATCAAGATCCTGAGTATTTGTAGAGATCTCCCTTACTATATTCTTTGTAGTCTCAACAATATTGAAGTTTTCTGAAACACAAACCCATGCTTTCCTATCAAATCCATCCATCAACTCTGCATTATTATACATCCATTGAGCCAAAGTAGTTTTACCAACACCACCCATGCCAACAATAGAGATCACAGACAGGTGATGCTCACTGTTGTCATTCAGCATCTTGATTAAGGCCTTCTGGTCATCCTCCCTGCCATACACATTCCCTCTTACAAGAGAAGTGGATGCAGTTTTCCAGGAGAAGCTAGCAGTGGAAATCTTTTCAAGCCCAAGCTTTCCTTTGCGTTTCTCAAGATCTTCTATCCTTCTAACCACCCTTTTTATTTTATTCACCATCTTCCTGTCTTCAGAATTGAAGATTCTACCCAAAAGAGTGACCTTTTTGGTTGCAGCTTTGGTGTAGACGCAGTCCAGCATGTCATCAGCAGTGTAAAGAGCATCTCGGAGACAGTTGAGCCAATCCATTACATCATGGTTATCCAGTTGCTTGAGCTCTGCATCATCAACAAGAGCTCCAGCATCTGTCAGAGCATTCTTCAGCCTCTCAACCAAGTCAGAGCTAAGCTTCTTACCCACAACCAAGTTGACAGCATCAGCAGAAATGAGCCTGTCCAAGACAACATTAATGAAGCCAGACAGAAAAGCTCCACCAACAAGAACTCCAGCCATGATCTCAAACAATAGCAAAGTGTTCAAACTTTCAGAAGAGGTAAGAGAACAATGTTTACAAGGTACTGAACTGTGGGGCTACTGAATCAAGAATATCCCAAGATGTCCATGATTTCACGTGGTATCGGTCTCCGAGGTAAATTAAAATATTTCTAAGAAGTGGAGTTGCTAGCTGGCTTTTCACTAACTCTTCATTTTTTAACTTTTCATTGAAGGATGAGACAAATTATGCAAATAGCAAAAGTGGTGTTGTTTCAGTGTGGCCAACGGACACTAGTCTTTGTGAAAAATAGTTAATTACATAAAACTAGGAACTTCATGTGACTGCACATGTATGTATGTAAGTACCATGGTGATATATTATGTTGTGAGGTTATTAATAATGGGGTTAAAGTGTTGGCTTGGAACTAATAATTTTCTATCTTCAAGGTTACTTCTTAAAAGAATAAAAATAATGAAGATTGTAAATCGTATGTTGTTGAATTTAGTACACTTAGTCTGTTTGGAACTAATTTGTTATGTATTTTTTAATTTGCTGCAGAAATGCAAGGTGAGGAAGGATTCAACTGTTGCACGAATTAGAGCAGGTACATACTATATAGATAAAGCAGAATTATGGGCTAATGAATCATGAATTCATGATGATTATTTTATTATTGAATTGATGGATGTAGATATTATGTTCTACTCATAAAGTGATACATATCATGAAATGAAACTCTACATTGTTATACTTATTTGTGTGTTAAACTGAGATTACTTTCCATGGGAAGTTGTATATACATATTAAAAACAAAAGACATAAGAAATCATGCTCAACATAATGCAAAAACAGAAGTGAAGAAAATAGTCGTTTTTATTTTATTTTAATTTTTTTTCCAGCTGAGTTGATTATATTGTCTCTTGTCAAGAGTTCTGTGATGGACTAGGGATATTTTTGGTTTTTTTTTTTTGTCACTCTCTTTTAATTACATACGGTTGCTATTTGCTAGTTGCTATATATATCATTAACAGAGAAATTGAAGGTGTTAAGAACTTTCACGGTGTGAATATATATGATGAAATTTTACTTTTATCGAACCAGTTAAAAATTGATCTTAACTCATTAACTGGCTTTGTTGTAAATAATTAAATAAAGTAACAAAATGTGGCAATGTGCAGCTTCTATATTTTCACTATATAAAGTATTCTTACAAATGGATGATGAAGCCTTCAACATTGAGAGTTCAATCTCAGCTATCAGCACCAATTTCATTCAAACAACAGCACCAATAAGCCCAATAGGCTGTGAACTCCTTCTCTCAGAAAACGAAGCTGCAACTGCAATACATTTACTACATGCATGCATTGTTTTGAGTGCAGATGCAAGTTGCAACTGTCCACAAGATCTTATCAGTTGTTGATGTTTATCTTTCAAGTTTCCCTCTCCTTTTCTGCAACTGATATTGTTTCTGTTTTCAGAATGTCATGTTGGACACTGATATATCTCTGTATACAAACAAAACAAGGAAGAAATTATTATCCTAAAAACCATTTTTCTTAGTATTAGAAATAGCTTATTATAGGCATCTACTACTATTAAATTTTGCTTACGATTCAATCTATGGTTAAAAAAGATTACACAGCAATTACTTGATCCTTTTGTTTTGAAAAGTTTCTTATACACCTCATGCAGATTCCTTTTACTATCCTACATGAATCTTCCAACACAACTACTGATTATGTAATCAAAAAGCTATCATCCAATTTTGATATTCTCAAATGCTAGATACACAAAAAACAAAAAATATTTAAATTTATGTATATATGAATTGAATTGGGGTTACCATGGCAAACATGAAGATTAGTGAAATACCTGGTCAGAAATCTCTATTCAGAAAATGTGTTCTCCATCAACTTCAATGGTGTGTATATGTGAAAGTTTTGGCCAAACTTGTTGGTGCTTCATCTTGCAGCCTTCTGCCAACAAAGGACATCTTTCAACTTGAAGAAATAACAAAGAGGAAGGCAGCATTTCCCCTGCCATTTTCTGCAGCTCATGACATTCTTCAATTATTAATTGTTGGAGGGAGGCAAGGCGGAGAAGCTCGTTGCATTCTAACGTCTCCAGATTCTCAAACCAACTGATCTTTAGGGTGGTAAGGGAGGGAAGTTGAGGCAGGGAACCGGCCTCCGGGAATGACTTCAAGCTATCACAATCAAAACCAAGAATGGTAAAATGAGTGAGGGAGTCCAAATTTCCCATCCAAGATAGATCCTTCAGTTGTTCCTCACAAACTCCAATAGTAAGCTCTTTCAAGTTAGGTGGCAAACCACCTTCTGGCAACCTACAAATTCCTAGGCAATGTAGCATGTGGAGAGATTTTAGATTTGGAAGAAGAGTATTCATGTCATTCGGCAATGCCTCCAACTTGTTACAATCTGTGACTTCAAGATGAGTCAAGTTGGGTGCAGCTAGTCCTTCTCCCGGAAATGACACGAATTCGGGGCAGCTATAGATGGTGAGATGTTGAAGGGCAGTGTGTGGTGGCTGTGACAATGAAAGTGATTTCAGATTCTCACATTCTGATATCTTGAGAGTCTTGAGATTTGGAAAGGCATCCAATGAGAATGAGGTGAGTGAACTACAGCTACCTGCTTCTATGGATAGATCTACTAAATTGAAGTTCAGTTGATGCTGATCTCCGAATTCCAGTTCACCACAATTCTCAATTGTCAACTTTTGCAAAGATTCTGGTAAGTGATTTCCTTGAAAGGATACAGCAAACCAACATTGTATGATTCTTAGTTCTTGGAGGCAAGCTAGGTGGTTGATGTTCATTGCCTCAAATGCTGACTCCACCACTGACTTATATCCACTAATTATTAAAGTATCCCCTTCAAGAATCATCCGTTGACTGCTTCCAAAATGATCTTCACCTACAAGTAGCTTGCGAATTTTCGACACCTCTGACAATGAAAAAATGATCTGCAAGAATACCTGATTAAGCATATCTTCCTTTAGCATTGGACAATCTGTTATTTCAAGCTTCCTGAGTTGAGGAAAAGTTTCTGAGTTGGATAAGTGCCACACCTCCCAACTTGGCATATCAGAAAACTCCAAAGTCTCCAATGAGGGAAAAGGTGCAACATGCAAAGAATGATGATCATCTTCATTCTTGTAAAACTCCATGCCAATATTCTTCAGCTGATCAAAACCTCGAATTCTAAGGGACTTAAGAGATGGCAGCTGTCCAAGTGATGGCAGCATGCAACAATTGGTGCAGGACACTAGAGATACACGAGTCATATTGTTGTAGGAACGGTTCCCAACCCAATTTGGAAATGTTGTACCCTTGTATCCTGTTATTGTCAATGCTTTCAAGCCATTGTGTGGTTGCAAGCTGTGGAGTATATCTCTTTCTATTTGTGTGTTTGAAACCATATCATCACTTGAAGACCATTCCAACTGTAATTTGTCAATGTTCTTCTTATCTGTTATCCTTGCACTCCTTGCTTCTTTGACATCAGCAACATTCTCCAATTTCTTAATCTCAAATGATCCATGAAGATTTAAAAGCCCTCCTAATTCTTGGATTCCATTGTCTTCATGCTTGCCCACCACAAAGTTGCTTAAAATGTGCAACTTTTTCAATTTGCTCATTCTTCCTGGCATTTCTTTCAAAGAAGTTCTCTTAATATAGAGATGCTGCAAATTCACAAGCTTGTGCATGCTGTTGGGTAACATAGTCAAACTAAAACAGTCATCCAGCTTCAATGTTTGTAGATTATACAAATCACACAAGGAATCTGGTAGTGTCTTAATACTCGTCCTAGAGAGATCCAAGTAACGCAAATAGGTCAATTCACCTATTGAATCAGGCAATACATCAAGTTTTGTGAACCAGAGAAATGACAAAACTCTCAAATATTTGAGCTTGGATATTAGGATACATGTTACACAATTAATGTTGTCTGAACAAGTAAAGATCTCGATTGGCAAGAATGTTCTCAAAGATTCAACTTTACTGATTGAATCAAAATCATTTGAGATCAAATGACTCAAGCTTTCATAGGACAAATGACGAGTTTGTGGACACATATGCTCTGCATCACCAAGCTCTTTAAATCTACAATAGAAGTCTCCAGCAAGGAACAATGCTAAATCATGTAAGAGGTCATGCATCACAAAATTCTTGGAAGAATCCTTATGTTGTTTAAAAAATAATCTGGAAGCTAGTTCATCAAAACACTCGCAACCAACTTCTTCTAAACTCTCTCCTCTCTTTGGTGGCCTTAAAAGATCTTCTGCCATCCATAGCAAAATTAATTCAGCTTTATCAAAATAATAATCTTTCGGATACAATGAACAATGAACAAAGCAACGCTTCAAATGGGCAGGAAGGTGGAAGTAACTAATTAGCAATGCTGGAATAATTTTACTATTTTTCACAGAAAATTCCCAAATATCACTAATTAGTACATCTTCCCATTCCTTAACATTGTGCTTCGTCCGCAACATACGTCCAAGTGTTTCCACAGCTAATGGTAATCCCTTACACTTCTTGACAATCTTTCTTCCAATTTCTTCTAGTGTTGGACTCCCATTTGATTCTGGAAAACAAGCATTGTTTGCGAACACTGACCAACAACAATCTTCAGACAACTCACTAAGAACATAAGGGGGACAAGTTTGGACTACAGAGGCAACCTCTTTGACACGAGTTGTTACAAGAATTGTACTTCCCTTGTCCCCATAATGAAAAGGGGTCTTAAATTTCTTCCAGACATCACCATCATCACTCCAAACATCATCCAGAACAATAAAGAACTTCTTTGCAGATAATTTTTCCTTCAATTCAAGTTGAAGTGAGTTGAAATCATCAATACATGGAGCATTTTGGCCTATGAGATTCTTTGTAACTTGAGCAATATCAAAGTGTTCTGATATGCAAACCCATTCTTTGACTTGAAACCCCTCCATCAACTTGTCATTATTGTACAACCATTGTGCTAAAGTTGTTTTACCAACTCCACCTATGCCCACAATGGGAATCACAGACAACTGATGCTCACTGTTATCATTTATTATCTTGATTATTTCATCTTGCTCTTTTTCCCTGCCAAAGATATTACCTTCCACAAGAGATGTGGATGGAATTCTCCATGACAAGAAGTCCCTCTTGGTAGTCTTTTCAAGACCAAGGAAATCTTTCTGTTTTTCAAGAAAGTTTATCCTTCTAACCACATCTTCCATCTTATCTACTATCTCCCTATCTCGGTTGAGGAAGCTAATAGGCCAGAAAGAACGTACCTCCTTTCGAGTAGCCTCTTTGGTGAGGACAGAATCCAGCAAGTCATCAGCAACATAAACAGCATCCCTGAGACTGTTGAGCCAGTCCTTCACAGAAGGGTTGTCCAATTGCTTGTACTCAGCATCATCAACCAAAGCTTCAGCAGCATGCAGAGAAATCCTTAGTCTTTCAACTAAGTCAGGGCCAAGCTTCTTGCCAATGATCAAGTTGGCAGCCTCAGAGAAAGGAACCTGTCAAAGACAACATTAATGAAGCCAGAGAGAAAAGCTCCACCAACAAGTGCACCAGCCATGATATGATCTCAACAAGTGGTCAGAGATTTTCAGCTATGAACAACTGTGTGTTGGTCTATCAAAGCTTATAGTGAAGATGAAAAAGTAGTTCTCAACAATTTGATGGCAAAAAGAGAAAGAAGGCTGACATAATAAAAAGTTAGCCTCCTTGATTAGTGGAAGTGTCTTGCTGGCTCTGTACTAATTTTATGTGTTGTGGAAATTTTGTCTTTGATGTCAGATACATTATCATTATCATTATAGTTGTGGGTCATGGTAAAATAATAATGCTGATACTATCCTTCTTTCTAATTCTACTTTATTTGATGGATGCAACATAATTGCATCCTGTGGATAGTTCCAATTATTGTGTTATGTTATAATATATCTGCTTCCAATATTAGCATCTCCAATTTTCTGTTTCTATTTAACAGTAAATAATCTATTATAATATATTAAAAGAGAATCCAAAATAATGTTACAGTGAATAAATGATATATAGACTTTTATGTTTTCTATAAAAATTGGCATGTCATCTATAGCAATAACATAAAAAAATATATCTATTTTAGACCTACATTTATACTAGAGAATAGTATCTATATAATCAATCTAACATTATTTTCATAATTTCACATATTCAATTATCTAACTACAAAAGAAAAAAAAATGTTGATTCATTTTGATGGTCTAAATTTTAATATTGCATATCCTATTTTGGAGAATAAATTTTATTTTATAAAAATCTATCAATAATCTATCTATCTATCTATCTATCTATCTATCTATCTATCTATCATGCATGTATAAAAAGAAAATCCAAATAATGACATAACGAATATTTGACATATTAGATAATTTCTAATATTGTCACATACACATCAGAGTGAAATTCTCATTTTATAGTTTTTTCTATCATCATATTACTTTTTAATCTTCTTAGGTTGTGATTAGCTTTATCTTTTAATATTTTTTTACTTTTTATTTCTATATAAGTAATTCTATATCTTTAATAGTAATGTTATTTATTTTAATAAATATAAATTGATTAATAAAATTTAATTTATTCTCTTTTTTTATTTTCATTTATATTTATATTACTATATAAATCATGTAAGGTCCCACATTGGTTGAGGAGGGGAACGAAGTATGCCTTATAAGGGTGTGGATACCTCTCCCTAGCATGATGCGTTTTGACGAGCGAGTGTGGGGGGCTTTGGCTATCATCCCTATCCTCAAAGGCAAAACTATGAGACCTTATGTGCTAAAGCGCTCACGCTGTTTTTTATCTCTTCTCACATAATTCTATATCTTTTTAGTTTTTACTCTTTCTCCTCTATTATTACTAATGTTTTGTACAATTATTTAAAAAATTTGGTTAATGATCACGATTCTTTATTTTGATTTGTTAAATATTTTGTTCATTATATATTATGAACTCCTAAAATACTATCATGTATGAAATTCTTACAATATTTTTAAGTTTTTTTTTTTTGCTATTTTTTATTTAATTATGTTTATTAATTATATATTATCTTTGTCATTTATATATTACTTTTATTTTTAACAATTTATATTTTTTAATATTATTTAGTTATAATAATAATGTCAAAAAAGCATGATGTCATGATTCATGAATGTTATCGTCAATTATTGAAACATTATATTTATATATCCATTTATATCTAATAGTTTTATTCTTTCACAATAATATTTAAATTTACTAAACATATATATTAAGTGTTGAACTCCTTTAAATACTAAAATGTACAATGTGTTTACAATTTTATATAAATTTAATATTAATTTTTAAGATTTTTTTTTATTAAATAGTTTGTTATGTATAAAAATGAATTAATTTTAGAGTAAATGTCCTTTCCGGTCCCTAACCATTTGTTCGATGGACTTTCCACCTCCTAAGAAATTTAAACACCCAAATTGGTCCATATCTACTTTGATACATGTACGTTCCAGTCCCTATCTACTTTGAGTAAATGTCCTTTCCGGTTCCTAACCAGGTATTGGAATGTACATATCTCAAAGTAGATAGGAACCGATTTGGGTATTTAGATTTCTTAGAGGGTGAAAAGTCTATCGAACAAATAGTTAAGGACTGAAAATGGCATTTACTTTTATTTTAATTTATCGCAACGCGCAAATTTAAATCTAGGTATATTAGTTTTGAACGGCTTAGATCGAAGCAATATGAACTTTCTAAGTGTTACGTTAACGATGAATTCATGGTAGCATCCTCTCCAAGGACGGAGCTTCTCATACTTCAAGGAGACAATGGCCCCTTAAATTTCAATTTTCTTTATAAATTATGTGTAAATTTTTATTTTTATTTTTTTATATTAAAATAAATTTTGACTCTTTCCCAAATTTTATGTTAGTTCGGCGCCTTGATCCCCTCGTTGTTTCCGATGCAAACATGCCTTGTTAAATTAAGAAATTATTATTCTAGGAGATGAAATCATCTATATATTAATATGCATGTGAAAGTAACGGATACCCACTCCAAAACATACTGTTCTAAAAGCGTTGCTTAATACAAGCAAGAAAACAAATAGCAAGTTAAAGTGCAAGTTCTATATAATAATCAAAAGTGATGACTTTGGAAAATTCCAATTTAATTTTGACGATGAAAAAAACATTATTGAAATATTTAATTATAAAATTATTAATTTAATTTTCATTAAACATGTGTTAATTAATAATTTTGTGATGTAGTTTTCATTGGGCCGAAAATAAGATTCTGGTGCAAGATCAATTCAACCTTGATATTAAAATTATTGTGATTATAGTGGCTGAAACCATTGGGCCGAAAATTAAATGATTTGATGCAAGTCCAAATGTAAATCTATTCAGCATGGGTATAAAAATTAAAATGATTGTATGGCTGAATTGTTGTGATATTAATTGGGCCAGAATGAATTTTGTTGCTCCAAGTCCAATTATGTTTTATGCTAAGTATTTCTCATGCATGATCCGAAACCAATCCATCCGGAAAGCAAATGTTATCATTTGCTAAGACCTTCAACGGATCTCTTCTCTAAGCATGTGATGGAACTCAAAATTTTATTGAGATAAGTTAATGTATGGGAACTATGAGAGAGAATGTGTCATTGATTTGATTGAAAACATCAATGGTGCACGCTAAACCACTGGGGAAGTAAAAGCAATCCCACTTCAATTAATTTGATTCATTTAATTGCTTTTCTTCTAGCTCTATCTTCTCTCTCATTTCTTTCTTTCTTTCGGTCAATACCCAGAAAACCATGGAAGTAAAAATGAGCTACCAAAAGAAAGGAAAAGCACGTCTCAAGACCATCACAATAATGGCAAGAAAACATAAAAAATGTAGTGGCTAAGATTCTTATCACTTGTAGTAAGATTTTGTGATGAGATCTTAGCTCATCCGTACCAAAAATGGATGAAGAAGATTCAGCCAGCCAGGAAGAGATTCTTGGAGGCATGGCTTGTCTTTGATTCTACTCAACCACCACAGGAAGTAGTTAGAGTGGCGAAGTGATGGAAGAGGCAGAGATTGAAGCAGAAGAAGCCATCATCATCATGAAGTATCAAGGGCCAGAAATCCATCTTGGAGAGCAAGCCAAGGATGGAGCACTCAGATTGATGAAGGGTGATGACCAAGGAAGGACTAGAGGTAATTGCATGTTGGGTTTTGCATGGTTATCTCTTCTCTCTCTGTGTGGCCGAACCGGATCTGTTTCTTGGAGAAGAAGAAGTTGGCTTAGTTTTTTACTTCAAAAGTAGAGGCTCCCCTCTTCTATAAAAAGAGAGAACAGCCACTGTTTGGAGCAAGGAGAAAGTTTGAGAGTGCAAGGCACAGAATTCTCAGAGCTACCTGAGCTAACAGTTTCTCTTCTCCTTCAATGTATTCTGTTTAGTATTTTTTTGTTTAATTTTGTCATGTCTTGAGTCTCATGGAAAAAGGCAAACAATGAGGTTTGTATGAAAAAGTCATAAAGCGGAAAAAGGCAGAGAGTGCAAAGTTAAAAGAAAAAGTTATAGATGTCCTTAGAGTTCCTTTGTTCATCTATGTTGTGTTTCATGATTCTGTGGGAATTCCCTTGTAAGTTGGGTTAGCACTTTACAGATTGTAATCAGAAAGATTATAGTGAAATTCCATCATGTTTGTGATGGAGACTGGATATAGGCTGCACTGCACTTAGCAGCTGAACCAGGATATATCTGGGTGTAATTTTCTCTCTTCTCTACTCTATTTCTGTTTCTACTGCACAGGAGCAAAAACAAAAAATATCTCGTGTCAAGTGACGAGACAAAAAGAAAAGGTCTCGTGGCTAGGGACGAGACAAAAGAAAAAGTCTCGTAGCTAGTGACGAGATAAAAAGACAAAAAGTTTCCAAAGTTGGTTTTAAAAGTCAGCAAGTTTTATCAAGCAAAAAGAGGGCTAAGATTCAACCCCCCTTCTCTTAGCCACTTATAACCATCAAAAATATATTGTTCTGGTTAGAAATAAGAGAATAATTAAAAAAAGTGATAGTGTATTATTAAACGTGCGTCAAAAAATACAATATATAAAGGTATATATAAGCGTTAGAAGAATTAAAGTAATATAAATATAAATGATACTAACTGGTCTTAATTAATCCTAATTATACTTTAATATTCTGTTGCAAACTCAAGTAGGAGCTAAAAATATTATCTTGAATTTAGATATTAGAGTTCGAAAACGAATAGGATAAACTTTGGTAAAGATATTTGCTGATCCATTGTTTCAATAGCTATGAGACGAACAACATCAATGAAGAGACATTACCGAACAAAGTAAAAATCAATTTCAATATGTTTAGTGTGTTCATGAAAAATATCATTATGGGAAGTATATTTTTTATTTTTAAAGTTTGTTAAAAATTTTAAAAGTACTTTTAAATTTTGTTTTGTTTCAATTTGTCCTAAAAAAATTTTATTTACATTAAATTTACTCCTAACGACTAATTTCTTTAAAAAGATATGACCAATTCAAGAATAATCTCATAAAAACAATTTTTAACATAAACAAATTAAACATTATTTATCATGTATTATTTTTGGATAAGATCTAAAATTTAGTTGTCAAAAATATATTTTATACAAATAAAATTTTTTTTGAAATAATTAAAACAAAATAAAATTTATGCGTATTTTTTAAAGTTTAGACAAATTTTATAAACAAAAAATATATTTTATCTTTTATATTTTTATACTTATCAACCATATAATATTTTAATAAATATTTAAAAGGTGGAAGAGTACTGTAACAAAGACAAAGACAAATGATTAGGCAAGAGAGAGTAGCTATGGAAAACAAGAAGCATTTTGTGCTGGTTCATGGTGCCTGCCATGGCGCGTGGTGTTGGTATAAGGTATCTGCTTTGTTGAAATCAGATGGTCATAGAGTGACAGCTCTGGACATGGCTGCCTCCGGGATCCATCCAAAGAAGGTTCAAGAGCTGGCTTCCATAACCGAATATGTGGAGCCATTGATGGAGTTGCTGGAATCTCTGCCTTCAGAGGAGAGAGTTATATTGGTGGGTCACAGTTTGGGCGGTATCTGCATTTCCATGGCCATGGAAATGTTCCCAAATAAGATTGCAGCTGCTGTCTTTGTAGCTGCTTTCATGCCTTCTTCTCAAGATCCAACCTTTATGACTCGTATCCAACAGGTAATAATAAGAGTAAAGTGATAAATAAATTTTGAAAATTTACTATCAATCTTTAAAAAAAGAAATACTAATAAAATTTTTTAGGATAATAAATATGGACAAGTCAGTGTATTCAAGTCAGTTGTGGATTTTATTAGTATTTTTTTTTTTTAGAAATTAATCTGTCCAAAATATAAATCTTCAAGATTTATTTGTTATTTTACTCTAATAATTATTTAACAATTCCTTCATTCATTCATTTGATCATCATCATCATCATCGATGAAACTAACCTTGATTTCATAGAATAAATTATGAATATATGAATTCCCCAATTTACACATGCTTTATTTGATGTGATTATGAGTTATGAATCTCTGATATCTAATTAATTGAGTTGGTTGGCGAAATTCTCAGCACAGGGAAAAAGTATATTCTAGCATGGACTCGAAGATCATGTTTGATGAGGATGCCAAAAATGATAGTAAGCCCAATGGGTGTATGATATTTGGGCCCCAACACTTAGCATCCAATTTATACCAACTGTGTCCACCTGAGGTATGTCTGTCTCTAATTATTGGAATTCAGGTTCTCACTTCTCAGTAATAGTGTAATACACATCACAATAATAATAATAATAATAATAATAATAATAATAATAATAATAATAATAATAATAATAATAATATAATTTTGAGAAATTTTTGGAACCAGCAGTTTTTAGTAATTTTGATCATTATTTGACCAGCACAAATGCTAAATTGTCTTTAGTAGATATATTTTACTAATTCATAAACTGTATTAATTTATGTGTGCAAATTCTTGTGAACATAAATGTAAACTATATGTTTTTTGTGTACAAATTTTTGGAAATATGAGTGTAAATTATTAATGACAAAATACTGATAAAAAATGATAATATTTACATGTAATATTGTTCTGTAATTTATGAAGCAGGATATTAGCCTAGCAATGTCATTGCTTAGGCCAACAAGGCTGTATGGGGACCAAGAATTGGTGAGAGAGCAAACAAGAGTTACAAGGGAAAAGTATGGGAGTGTGGCCAAAGTATACATAGTGTGCGAACAAGACCAAGCGATCAAAAAGGATGTTCAGTTGTCTATGATTGAAAAGAACCCAGAAACTGATGTCAAATTCATTGTTGATGCTGATCACATGCCTATGTTCTCTAAACCACAAGAGCTTTTCTCTTGCCTTCACCACATTGCAACCACCTATTATTAGCATGCATCTCAATATGTATTACAATTCACAAATATTTAACTAGCTTTTTCAGAATGATAAAGAAGATATATAAATAAGAGTTTAATTTTGATGCACTAGTAGTGTAAAACGTTTTACACAGTTCGTGCAATCACAACCGTTCTCTTGGGTGACCATTCACATAGTCAATGTAAAAGATAATTATTTTTACTAACGTGACCTTATGTGATTGGATGCATGTATAAAACGATTTTATACTGACAATGTACCAAAATTAAATTCATTTAATGATAAATAAATGTATTCAACATTGTCCTATGTGTTACTGGTGATTTCTTAAAACTAAAAGATAAAGATAAAAAATTATACTGATAATTGATAAACTTGGATTCCACCTTAAGTTGCTTTTTTACATTAAAGGACAAGCCAATCATGAACAATGAAAATATTCAGTAGAACAGTCTCCACATGATATTTCCACTCAAATGCAAAACTTTACATGGGATATGTTTGATTTTCTGTTGAACTAAACAAGCAAGATATCTTTACTCTAACTGAATAACTGACATGCATGCATACACATGCTGAACACATGAAATCAATATTATGTCACAGACTATTGGCAGAAGCATCCTGGCTTACTCTTGCACCGACGGCAAAGAATTCAGTAATGACTTCAAGAGGCATGCCATTTGTTTCTGGAACCTTCAAGAACACAAATATCCAGGAGATGAAACAAGCAACAGCATATATGCCAAAGAAACCGGCGAGTCCAATTGAGCTGAGCATCACAGGCAGGGGGTATGTGACATTAGCTATATCTTCATCATCTTGGGAAAACTGTTTGATAATGTATCCTAAAGAAAATATACAAGGCATTAGATGAGTGTAGAATGATATGAATAACTCTTCCCCTGTTTAACTTTGAGTTACAAATCCAGAAAGTAGTTGAAGGCAGAAGTCCCAACTTACTCTTCTAGTTCTAGCTGATGATATGGATAGATACATGCAATATGGATAGTCCCAACTTAATATTGAAGAACCTTTTTTTCTTAGTATTAGAAATAGATTATTATAGGCATCTAAAATAAATTTGTCTAATGTTGCCACATAGTTACATGTTTCAACCTATGGCTAAAAAAGATTACACAGCAATAACTTGATCCTTTTCATGTTGAAAGCTAATACACCTCATGCAGAATCCTTTAACTATCCTACATGTTCTTTCAAGTAAAATACAATTTTATTGAAAAATATGAATGCTAAGTATGACAGATAAATAAAAGTACAGAATTAGAATATTGTTGTTGGCATATCAGTTCAACTAACTGGTTAAAGTTGTCTAAAGAAAGAGAGGACTAATTTAGTTAAGAAAAAGGAAATGTATGCATGTATGAATTCAATTGTGGAAGCTTGAGAAACATGAAGATTAGAGATTTACCTGCTTAGAAATCTCTATTCACAAAACTTGTCTGCCATTAACTTGAATGGTCGGGATGTGTGAAATTTTGGGCCAAATTTGTTGATGCTTGTTCTTGCAGTGTTCTCCAAGCAAACCACAGTGAGAAATTTGAAATCTTAACACAGAGGAGGGAAGCTTTTCTCCTACCATATTCTCCAGATTTGGACACCCTCCAATTCTTAATTGTAGGAGGGAGGTAAGGCCGAGAAGCTCGTTGCACTCCAACGTCTCCAGATTTGAAAAACCCCTGATCACTAAAGTGGTAATGGAGGGAAGATGAGGCAGTGAACCTATCTCATGGAATGACTTCACACTCTCACAGCCAACACCTGAAATTTCAAGATGAGTGAGAGCCTCAAAGTTTCCTCCCATTGATGATACACTCCTCAACTGTTGCTCGCAACCTCCGACAGTAAATGACTTCAAATTAGGCGGCAAACCACCCTCTGGAAACCTACAAATTTCCTGGCAATGTTGCATTTCAAGGGACTCCAAATTTGGGAGAAGAGTATTCATGTCTCTTGGCAATGCCTCCAACTTTGAGCACCTTTTAACATTGAGATGAGTCAAGTTGGGTGCAGCCAGTCCTTCTCCCGGAAATGACACAAATTTGGGGCACCCAATGATGCTGAGATGTTGTAGAGCAGTGTGTGGTGGCTGTGACAATAAAACTGATTCCACATTCTCACACCAATGTATTTCAAGATTCTTGAGATTGGGAAAGGCATCTAATGACAACGAGGTTAGTGAATCGCAGCTGGAATGTATTTGTAGCTCTACCAAATCATACTTCTGCTGATGCTGCTCCAGGAATTCCAGTTTCCCGGAGCTGCAGATTGCGAGCTTTTGCAAAGATTCAGGTAAACAATTGCCTGGCAAGAATACAGCAGATAAACACCCTGAGATTTGTATTTCTTGGAGACAAGTTAGATGGTTGATGCTAATTGCCTCAAATGCAGACTTCACAATGGATTCACATCCTCCAATTGATAAATTATCCCCAGTAAGTGACATCTCTTGAGAGCATCCTTCTGATATATCTAGTTTGCGAACTTTAGAAACATCAGACAAAGAAGAAAGGATTTTCAAGAATACTTGATTAAACATATCTCCCTTTAACATTGGACAATCTCTTATTAGAAGCCTCTTAAGCTGAGGAAAAGTTTCTGAGTCAGGTAAGTGCCACATCTCCCAGCATGACATGTCCCGAAATTCCAATATCTCTAGTGAGTGAAAAGGAGCAATATGAAAAGAAGGATTGTCTTCATTCTTGTAAAACTCATCACCAATATACTTGAGCTGACCAAAACCTTCAATGTGCAGGGACTTAAGAGATGGCAACTGTCCAAGTGAAGGCAACATGCAGCAATTGTTGCAAGACTTTAGAGATACACTGGTCATGTTTTGGTAGGAACAATGGCCAACCCAATTTGGAAATATTGTACCTTTGTATCCCTCGATTGTCAACTCTTTCAAGCCATTGTGCGGTCGCAAGCTGTGGAGTATGTCTCTTTCAATCTGTGTGTCTGAAACCATGTCATCACTTGAAAACCATTCCAATGATAAGCAGTCAATGTGCATCTTATCCATTACTTTTGCACTCTTTGCTTCCTTCACATCAACGATGTTCTCCAACTTCTTAATCCCAAATGAGCCATGAAGGTTTGAAAGCTCTCCTAACTCTTGGATTCCATTGTCTTTATGCTTGCTCACAGTAAAGTAGCTTAAAATGTGTAAGTGTTTCAATTTGCTCATTTTTCTTGGCATTTCTTTCAAACAAGTTCCCCAAATATCAAGATGTCGCAAATTCACAAGCTTATGCATGCCATTGGGTAGCATAATCAAACTGGTGCAGTTATGCAGCTTCAATGTTTGTAGATTGCACAAGTCACATAATGATTCTGGGAGTGTCCTAATATTTGTCCAAGAAAGGTCCAAGTAACGCAAATAGATCAATCCACCTATTGAATCAGGCAATACATCAAGCATTTTGAAGGACAAAACTCTCAAATATTTGAGCTTCAACATCAGAATGCATGTTACACCATCAATGTTGTCTGAAAGGGAAGAGAAATTGATTTGCAAGAGTGTTCTCAAAGATTTAACTTTACTGAGGGAATCAAGATTCAGATGATTCAAGCTTTCACAGGACAAATGGCGAATATTGCTAGACATATACTCTGCATCAGCAACCTTTTCAAATCTACAATAAAAGTCTCCAGCAAGGAAAATTGCTAAGTCATGCAAGAGATCATGCATCTTATAAACATACCCATCCCCATCTTGTTTAAAGAATAATCTAAAAGCTAGTTCATCAAAACACTCCTGACCAACTTCTTCTAAACTCTCTCCTCTCTTTGATGGTCTCAAAAGATCTTCGGCCATCCACAGCAAAATTAGATCTTCTTTGGTAAAGCAGTAATCTTTGGGATACAATGAACAATAAACAAAGCAACGCTTTAAATATGCAGGAAGTTGAAAGTAACTAATTAACAATGCTGGAATAATTTTACTTTTTTCAACAGAAAATTCCCAGATATCGCTTATTAGTACCCTTTCCCATTCCTTAACATTGTGCTTCATCCGCAACATACGTCCAAGTGTTTCTGCAGCTAATGGTAACCCCTTACACTTCTTGACAATCTTTCTACCGATTTCTTCTAGTGGCAAACTCCCATTTGATTCAGGAAAACAAGCATTCTTTGCAAACACTAACCAGCAACCGTCTTCAGACAACTCATTGAGAATGTAAGGGGGACAGGTTTGGATTAAGGAAGCAACTTCTTTAGCACGAGTTGTTACAAGAATTGTACTTCCATTAGCTCCATATTGAAATGGAGCTATAAATTTCTTCCAAACATCACCATCATTACTCCAAACATCATCCAAAACAACAAAGAATTTCTTTCCCAACAATGTTTTCTTCAATTCATGTTGAAGGCAATTAAAATCATCAGTATTACAACCATCTTGGCCTATAATATTCTTTGTAACTTCAGCAATATTAAAGTCCTCTGAGATGCAAACCCATTTTTTGACTTGAAACCTGTCCATCAAGCCCTCATTATTGTACAGCCATTGTGCTAAAGTTGTTTTACCAACCCCACCTATGCCAACAATGGAGATCACAGATAACTGATGTTCTCTGGTTTCATTTAATATCTTGATTATTTCCTGTTGGTCCTTTTCCCTGCCATATATACTACCTTCTACAAGAGATGTGGATGGAATTCTCCATGACAAGAAGTTCCTCTTGGTACTCTTTTCAAGACCAAGCAAATCTTTTTGTTTTTGAAGAAATTCTATTCTTGTCACCACCTCTTCCATCTTATTTATCATCAACATCTTCCTTTTCCGGTCGAGGAAACTAGGCAAGAAAGAACGTACCTTCTTTTGAGTAGCTTCTTTGGTGAGGACATCATCTAGCAAGTCATCAGCAATGTAGACAGCATCCTTGAGACAGTTGAGCCACTCCCTCACACGTTCGTCGCCCAGTTGCTTGTACTCAGCATCATCAACCAAAGCTTCAGCAGCAAGCAGAGAAATCTTTAGCCTCTCAACCAAGCCAGAGCCAAGCTTGTTGCCCAACACCAAGTTGACTGCATCAACTGTAAGTAACCTGTCAAAGACAACATTGATGAAGCCAGAAAGAAAAGCTCCACCAACAAGTGCTCCAGTCATGATATATATGATCTCAAACAACTGAAACAAATGATGATCAGAAATTCAGGTATGAAGGAGAGTGAAAACTTTGTAACTGAAATCAGTATTGGTGTATAAAAGCTTATAGTCAAGAAATAGTTTTCAATAATCTGTTGGCAAAAGCAGAAAGTTGACTTTGTTAGTGGGACTGATGTTACCTTCTTTTTTTTTTTAACTAATGTATTATTTTATGAGAGTTTTTTTTTTTTCCAATAATGTGTGTAGTTAGTAACGTGTTAGCAAAACTTCATTGACTTAAAAGTCCAAGTCCTCCAAGCTAAGGTCTAATGGGATAAGGATGAAGCTATAATCTAAGAAAATATATCAACTGAGTTAACTTCAATTAGCTGCTTTTAAACAATAATTAATAAAAATTGATAGTGGTAGAATTTACTTAAGAGAAATAAGTAAAGAAATAAGTATAGCTGCTTTTTTCTTTTCTTCTTGGTTTTAAAAATTTTGTAATAAAAAGTAAACAGATATTTCTCCTGTGAAGATGAATTATTTTCCTCTAAAAGGAGTTCTCTTTTGTAAGAACAATACATACAATATGTACATCTAATTTAGGCACCAATCAAAATTCCAAACCTTTATGTAAGAACAATACATACAGTATGGAAAACTTTAGTACAACAGCCTCCACATGATTATTTCCACTCAATGCAAAATCTTACATGGGATATGTTTGAAGTTGAACTACAAGCAAGATAGTTTTCAACTAACTAACTAACTAACTAACTGACATGCATGCAAACAGTCTAAACTCATGAGAATGAGATCAATATTCTGTTACAGATTCTTGGCAGAAGCAGCCCGTCTTACTCTTGCGCCGACAGCAAAGAATTCAGTGATGACTTCAAGGGGCATTCCTTTTGTTTCTGGAACCTTCAAGAACACAAATATCCAGGAGATGAAACAACCAACAGCATATATACCAAAGACACCGGCGAGTCCAATTGAGCTGAGCATCACAGGCAGTGTGTATGTGACAATTATGTTTCCAATCCAGAAAACTAGAGCGCATATAGCTATGCAGACGCCGCGCACCCTTGTTGGAAAAATCTCAGAGCAGAGTATGTTTGGAATTGGTCCATAGGCCATCTTAAAGCAGCAGAAGTAAACCACAACGGATATAGTTGAGATTAGTGCATGGACAATGGAGTTGAACTTTATTGCGTTTCCAACAACCAAAAGCACAAGTGAGACTATCAACACAGGAATCGTGGCGAGTAGTAGTTGCCTGCACATCAAGAAATCTGCTTAGAAAGTGTAACTGTTTTCGAAAGATCCTAAAATATAATTTGAACCTTCCATTTCATGATGCAAGTATTTACAGGGTTAAATACTTTGTTTTCATGTGAAAAACTTATATAACCAACAAAACAATAAATATTAAAAGAAGAAGAAAAAAAGTACCTTCTTCCTGAGATATCTATGAGCCTCATGCTTAAAGCTATACAAGGAAGCATCAACAAAGTTGTGATAGCACTGAGTAGGAATGATGTAGATTTGGAGCTAATGCCAATACCTTTAAGAAGAATTTCAACACCTGCCTCTTGAAGAATTTGAGGAGTGTAGTATAGAACTCCATTTATCCCTGCAAGCTGCACAGATATTTAGAATTTGATGGTCATGAAAGAGAATTCAAACAACATGAACATATTTATTTACTACCTGCTGAAGCACTTGTATTCCAATCCCAACAATCAATGCATGCTTAACCCCAGGTTCAGTAAGATCTTTCCAAATTGATCCCTTTGAAGCAACCTCAGATGGATGAACCATTGCAGGTCCAACTGTTTGCTTGGAATAAAGAGCAGGTTGGCTAACCAAGCCAGCAACATGGACACCTTCGCCTTCGCCTTGAACCGAGACAAGAGATCCACGTCTAGATCCCTCCTGATGCAAATAAACTCTCTTCAATCCTCCTTCTTTTTCAGACCATTTCCATGCTAACTGCCAGCCACCACCAATCCCTGCTTCGCCATCACGGCCGGACCTGAGATTGTTGAACATACTACTGCCACGAGCCGAAATCAAAGGACTACGCAAATCATCATCTGAAACTCCATCAACAGAATCTGAAGGGTAGTAGTCTTGATCACCTTCTCTTTCTATATTCTCTTCATCAAATTGTTCATTCTTAGCATGATGATGATTCTCAACTGTGCTGCTAAACATGCTTCCAGAATGTGGAAAAAGCACACTCCTCATGCTTCCTGTCTCAGGAATCTTTTCATGAATACTATCAAAGAGGGTGACAAGAGGATCCATGAGATGCATGCTTTGATTGCCAATAATGCTTCCAAGCCGTGAAGCAGGCTTTATAGAACTGTGTCCAGAAGCAACAACAGGTTTTGCAACCCAAGAGAGACCAGCACCTTCAGATCCATATAATAAGACTTTGTAATCTTTCTCACTTGGTTCTTGATCAGCAGCAGAACCTATTAAGTACTCTTCTATGGATGTTTCACTACCAATTCCAAGACCTTCAACTAGCAATGCCATCTCCTCTGTGCATTAGAATTGATCACACCAAATTTTATTCATACTAGAATGAGACCCGCGCAATCCGCCGGACGGTAAATTAATGATAGTATATAATAAATATTAGAAATTGTTATGTTTTGTAGAATTAAATTAAATATGTGTAAACTAAAGTTAAATTTAAAAGGTGTTTTATTTAAAATAATTTGTAGTACAAAAGATTTGGATGTTGGAATTGTACAAAGGGACATTTTTATTTGGTGATTTAATTTTTGCATTTACTTTTGTTGATGAACTTAGTCTTCTTATATAGTACTCGTCCTCTTTTTTCTTTATTGGTTGTTGTTAGAGTTGTTGCTTTCTTCTTTGTGTAGTAGGTTCTTGTGAAGACATGTTTTTTGTGAATTGTTGAGTTGTATGCACTTTCTATTGTGTTATTTGTTCCATCTTTGCATGTATGTTCTTCTTCCGAAGATGTGTCTTGAATTTGTATGATTTTCTTTCTCCTTAATCTCTTGATGGGTATGTGATCTTCGTCTGATAATATTAGTATTGGCGAAGTTGGTTCATATAATCAATGAATAATTTAAATTAGAAATAAAAATGATGTCTTGAATAAGTGAATTTTTCCTGGAGTATTACCTGTTTTATTTGTTGTAATGGGTGTTGAGGTTCAGTGTTTTTTGTTGGAACAAATGTCTTAGTAACAGTATATTGTTGACAATCTTTTTTGAGATTAAAATCATTTACTTTGACTTCAAATATAAGTGTAAGGTTGTACAAATTTTTCAATTGGGTGGTATTTCAATGTTATTACTTTTCTGTAGTGTCATTAGATTTGAAGCAGTTGTACCCAACACTTTTTTTTCTTCGCCATCAAATAGTACAAAAATTATTGTAGCACTTTGATCTGAAATAAGTATTGGGTTAGTAACTAATAATTTAATAGATGAGATTATGAAAAGTATATTGTCCAAAGAATAATGCTTCATTGAGTAAGTTTGAGATGTTGTGTAGTTCAAAAATAAATTTTTTGTGCTAAATTTGATGTTATTTGAAAGAAAAGTGATAAGAGACTTATATAAGTAGGTCAAATACTATGAAATTTGAATGTTTGTAACGTAAAAGTTATTATGATTAATAATATTATTAATAGATTTGTAATACGGATGTTTATTACATTCAATGAGTTATTTATAGAAATTAATTATTGGAGTTATAAATTTATTATATTGTTTATAACGGTAAGATATAATAAATATAGAGATATGCATTCAATTTCTTTGTAGGTTAATTTCTAATTATTGGTGTTTTTTATTTTTTATTTTTTGTATATTTTATTTTATTTTTTTTGGTTGATTTAAAAATAATAAGTGATTTGGCAGAAATTGAGTGGTTGGTTCTAAAATTTTGCCAAGTAAGCGATATTGCTGACATGGCATTAGTAGGAGGAGAAACATATCTGAGTAAACTTATGTATCTACTTTTATATATTAAGAATAGATATTTACTACCAACTAAATGAGAAGATATAATATGCAAACATGTCACTCACTCTCTCTTGCAGAGTCACATGAGATATCTTCAATGATGAAAAAAGACTCAAGTTTGCAAATGTGAGAGATAATGAAGTTTCAAACAAACCTTTGAAATCAGTGTTACCAAACTATTTAGAAGTTAAGGGATGGAAGATACACTACAAAGGAGGGTCCAATTTAGATGGTCTCAAAATATTTCAACACTTCTGTTGGTCTTATTGAAATAATTAAAAATGTTTTAAGTAACTAGCAAAAATATAATAAAAGAGATTGAGATTAAATTAACCTTTTAGAATTAATGTCATAAGAGTAAAATAATCTTTTAAGATTAAAGTTGTTTATTTATATTAAGAATTAGGGATTATAATTTATTTTAGAAAAACTAAAACACTCTTTTGATTGATTTTAAAAAATTAAAATACTTTCTAGGATTAATATTATAAAAATAAAATACTCATTTAAGATTATTGAGTTTGGAAAACTTGAATTATTACAATGATCAAACATAATTAAAAATACTAATTAAAAAAATTGTTAATTTAATATTTTGCTTCCAATTGTTTGATAAATGGGTTTGTTAGTGTGCAGGAAAATTGAAATGAATTTTTTGTTGGGCCAAAAGGTAATATAAGTCCAATGTAATAAAAATGTGAACAGTCTTTGTGCAAAAATATTCCATGCAGTATGGCTGAATTATTTTAATGAATAGCAAAGGTAATTGGGACAAAAAAATGTATTCAGCCCAAAACAAATCTTCTTTTTAGACTAACAAAGCTTTGGTCCAAAATTAAAGGAAGAGAGAAAGCCTCCAAGCAAAGCCACGGTCACCTACTCCCATTGTGGATTGGAATTCAAAATCAAACTTAGTTAATTGCATAGGTAACCGAAACTGAAAATTAAATTGAGTTAATTTTATATTGAATGTTTTGTCTCTTCTCTCTCCTCTCTCTCTTGTTTTTGGTTGTCATTTCAATCAGAGAAAAGAAGCAAGAGCAAGTTATTAGAGAAATACACACTGAAGCTATGAAGAAGAAAAAGGAAGATCCTAAGCATGTGGTGGCTAAGATCTTTGCCATTGAAGGTAAGATTTCAAGAAGAAGTTTCAAGATCTTCATGCTAAAAACAGAAGAGATTCGTCTCGGTCAAAAAAAAAGATCTCAGTGGATAAAACTCGTTTCCATTTTTGTTCATCCAAGAGAGAAGGTAGCTACGAAGAGGAAGAAGCAAATATAGAAAAGAAGGAGCTGTCAAGAATCAGAGGTTCATCAAGGGTCAGTGTTCTTTTTTGGAGCCAAAGTCAAGATCAAAGGCTCAGATTGAAAAAGTTTGATGAAAAGGGTTGAGAGAGGTACATGCATGTTGATTTGATTTCGGTTTTTCCTCTCTCTTTCTCCTCTCTGTCCGAACTGGCTATTTGTTGGAGAAGATGTTGGTGGTATGGTTGAACCGGTTTTAACCTTGGAAGCTTTCCCTTCTATAATAAGGGTGAACGGCCAAGGGTTGAAACATGGAAAGAAAGTGAAAGCACAGAATTTTCATAGCTTTCCAAACTGTCTGAAGTTCTTCTCTTTCAATGAGTTTCATTTTGTTTTCTTTTCTTTAGAGTGAGGTTTATAAGAAAAAGCCAAAGCCAGTGAGAGAAAAGAAACAGTGAGTAAAATTAAAGAAAAAGCCATAAATATCTAAGAGTTCTTTTGTACATTTGTATATTGTGTTTCTTGATCCTGTGGGGATTTCCTTGCAAGTTGGGTTAGCACTTTGCGTTGAAAGCTTGGTAGGTATCCAGGTCAAGTTCAGATTTGGGAATAGAATCTGGATTTGTCCCAAATAAGAATGGGTAGTTCCTAGGGAAGAATTGGTGTATGTAATCTGATGATTATAGTGAAATTCCGTCACAGTTATGATGGAGACTGGATGTAGCTGCATTGCACTTAGCAGCTGAACTAAGATATCTCTGTGTGTGATGCTCTCTTTCTCTTCTACTCCTATTCTGTTTCTGTTGCGAAGGAAACAAAAATAAAAAATATCTTCTAACCTGTTACGAGACAAAAAGAAAATGTCTCTTGACTTGATATGAGACAAAAAGCAAAAATATCTCCTAAAATTCTTTTAAAAGGCAGAAATTAATATTCAGTAAAAAGGAGCTAAGATTCAACCATGTCTTCTCTTAACCACTAATTACCATCAAAGATTAAGGTTGGATAATAATATTAGAACTAAAATATTTAAATTTGATTTATTCTGAAAAGGCTAAATATTTTTTTGGTTAAATAATAATAAAAGGCAAAATTATCCTTTAAGTTGGTCTTTTTAAATTATCGTATCACACCTCTTTCTAAAAGAGTATTCTAATCTTTTTAAAATAGTAGTTTAGTCTTTTAAAATTAATTAAAAGAGTTTTATTTTTTTTAAGGCAAATTTAAATTTTACATTTTTTTTATACAATTAAACAACCTTACTACTAAAAGATTATTATTATCAAATTCAAAACACCGCATACATTTTTTAAATAATTTTAAATTTTAATTTAGTGGATTTATTCATTTTTTTCCTAATAAGACAAAAAAAAAATCTCAAAGCATTTTTTCAATTTTTCCAATGAAAACAACAAATATCTCAAAAATTCTAAGACCATCTAAACCAAAAGCTAGAAACCAAAGATGTTAAAGTTAATGATCAAAGGTCAAAGTGCATATAAAATGAAATTTTGACGGATTAAGAGATCAACATAACTCATAGGTCTAACTCTTACAAATCAATATCATATTACTTAGTTGAAAACTCAAGTAGAGTTAATTTCATGTGAAGTTAATAGTTGTTAAATTTTTTAACAAATTTTAACTATCAACTTCAAATAAAGTGTATTTAAATTTTCACTTATTACTAAATATGATCCTAAAAACATACTTGAAATTTCCGTATTAAACTACTCTTCCACCTTAATTCATGACAACAATAAAGAAGTCTTGTGATCCATAAATTCAGCCCAACAGAATACATAAATTTAATTACAATTTTAGTCTTTATTATCTTATCTTATCTTATCTTTATCTTATTTTTAATTGCTCTTATCTTATCTTTATTTGTTTTTATTTTTCATAGAACAATGTTTTATATATATTTAGTTTTATCCTCATAGTTTATAATACACTTCAGTTCAAATTCAATCAATCAACAATCAATAAAATTTCGTTATCTTTTCTTTTCCTATTCTTTTACAATTTTATCACTCCGTAATCTCTGAAAAACATAATAAATAATATGAAAAAAATTATAAAATATTTAAATATAAAATTACTTTTACTTTTTTTTTAATTTAAAAAAATAATTAAAAAAAATTCTTAAAAGATCGTCCAAACCGAAAAACTACAAACAGAACATGTTAAGAACAATTTAATCAAAAAAGTTCAAAGTGCATATAAAAATGAAATTTTTGACTGATTAAGATCACGATATAACACTCATAATTCTTACATCTCGTATCATTAAACATGGAAGAAAACACACCTGAAACATCCTCTCTGCCCCGTAATTTCTGGAGAACTTTTTTCGCCTGAAGCATCTTTCCTTTACTGACAAGCCACCGAGGAGATTCAGGCAAGAAAAATATTGCAATCAGAAAATACAACAAAGACGGAACAAAAAGAATCCCAAGCATTAATCTCCAGCTTGGAGAAGCTTCCAGTGACATCCCAAAGATCATACAGTATGACAAGAACATTCCTGCAGAGCCTGTGAACTGCGGCAGCGTGTTCAGGGAACCCCTTATATCCGGCGGCGCAGTCTCCGATATGTAGATCGGAGCAAGAGTGACGGCGAGGCCAATTCCGAATCCATCTAGAAGCCTTGCTATGCATAAGACATACACGTTAGGGGACCATAACATGACCAAACCACTAAGGAAGTAAAATACCGATGAGATTATCAACAGTGGACGTCGGCCAAGCCAGTCTGAAACTGCGCCGGAGCATGTTGTTATCAGTGTTGCTCCGATCAAGGACATGGCTACCACAAGTCCTTCCTCACTTGTTTGTAATGCTAGCTCTGTCTTTATGTAAACAATGGCACCTACAAGCAAGATATCATCATATATGTCATTTATTCCAATTATGATACGAGTACACCAAAAATCGGTAACTACTGAAGGAAGCGCAGACGGAACTACCACAAGGAAATACAAACGAAACGCAAATGGAACTGCCACAAGAGAACTTAGACGGAACTGACAAAAGAGAATGAAAACTATATGATTTCTTCGTGAGAATAGGTAAGCAGCGGATGACAATGGTGTTTGATTATTCGACTCGGAAAAACACAAAACAGAGAAAACAGGCTAGTCGGTGAGGTGAAAAAGTATCAAAGGAGTGACAAAAGATAAGGAAAAAATGGCATAGAAAAAAAAAAGTGCAAAAACTAAGGTGATTTCACCGCAAGGAAAACAACATATCCTCTTCAAAGACGAAACCATGGCTCTGATACTATGTTAGAAAAAGAGACTAAACTGGAGAAAGGATTTGTATATTATTGAGTGTATTCAAGTTGTCTAAAATAATAAAGACGTAATATTCTATAATAAATATTCAAATATACTAAATAATACGAATTGATCCTAACTATATTCTAACAGAATACATGTTAAAATATAACAAAGAAAGAGAAAAGAAGGTGCATGAAGCCATGAATGAATAGTGAGTACCAGAAATAGTAGCATTATCCCATCCTTGAATAAAATTACCAATGGAAGCTGCAACGGCCACAAGTATGGCTCCTCTGGCTCCCATTTTTAAAAGCAATATCTAGAGATCCTGTTATGTATGTTAACCTGGAAAAATCAGTTGATGAGTGAATTGAAAATCTTGAACTAAGAGTAATAGAGAGTAACACAAACTTAACTGTATTTAACTTTATGTGAAGTTGATAATTGAGAGTCGTTAAATGATTTGATAGGTTTGACTAAATTATTATCTAACGGTTCTCAGCTATCAACTTCACATGAAGGTAATTGTATTTGAGTTTCTACCTTATATTATATGCTTAATGCTTACACCAAGTTAGCTAATTACCTCTAATCTTGAAGTTTGTAGTAACACCTCACACACAACACAAGCATGAAGCTTGGGTGGCGGTGTGTGTGAATATATATATTCATAGCGTGTATGTGTATATATATTTATATAATCATTTAAAGGTTTCCATCTGATTCGAATAAGTTCTAACATTTTCTTTAACCTCCATACGTACTTTGTTTGTATTTGCTGATGGCTGATATTTATCTCCTTTCCATGATTGCCTTCCTTGATTTCGAGTGACAATTTTGTCCTTTACCTTTTATTATTTTACGGGTACATTCTACTCTTCACTAGTCTCCAAGTTGTTAAATAGCAAGTGTGAGGAGTGTAATTAATTAGTCTCATATTAAAAAAATAAAATAAAGAGAAGTGAGGAATTTATAAAATGAGAGACTCATTAACTTCACACTTTAAAGTTTTAAGTAGAATGTGGTGTCTTCTCATCTTATGGCCCAGTTTGGGTAACTAACTTAATTAAGCTCTTTTTGATAAAATAACTTAAACAATAAATGACTTTGTTAAAAGTAACTTATAAATAAGTTATTTTGTGTTTGGATTTTTAACTCTAAAAGTACTTATTTTAAAGAAATGTAATGAAAAGTAGAAGTATTATGAGAGAAGTCATTTTTTTTAACTTCTCTATAAGCTCCAAAATAGCTTCTTAGAAAGTTGCAATTTGATTTTGAAAATTGCACTCGACATTAATACTACTACTTTTCATAAGTCAAAAGTTAAAAAAAGCTACTTCTAGAGTTTCCCAAACGAGCCCTATATCCTCCCCTACAAAAGGTGTGATTTCATTATTGTAAACTGATATATATACACTCAATGTGAGCCACACATTTGATAACTGCCTGAATAAATTCCTTACTCTACTCTAACTAATACTGATGTTAATTTACTAAGTGGGACAGCTTGTTATACATGCTGTTAAACTATTAATCTACTCTACTATAATCTGGCTACACCTGTCACCGAGAGCTTCCCATGATAAGCTCTCTTCTCGGACCATATATCAAAATCAAACTCTCTTTTCTCATGTAATAATGCAAATATTTTATTAGTAATACAAAACATTAGAGAGAGATGGTTGATTATGAATTGAGAATTGAGAGAGGAAATGGATCCAAGCACACGTAGAAAGATGTAAAGCCAATTAGGATAAACCACTTGTTTATTTCTCAGCACTACCTATGATCTCTGGACAACAATTCCATTCTTTATGATGTGCTATGTGCTTTTATGAGAAATCCCTCTCCGTTCATTTGTACTACTTTATTCATTATTTGATATGTCCTATAGTAATTATATATAAATAAAAAAAGAGAAAGATTGTGACATGATAAAGGTGACAGAAAAAACACTATGAACCATCCATTGTTTTTTTTTTTTTTTTTTGTGACTGAAATAAATTAAACAAAGAAAAACAAAAGAAACAAAACAAGGAACTGCTTAAATAGAGGGACAGTCCCGTTTTAAGACAACTCTTAAACTCTTCCCAAGGTGAAAGAAGCTCCACATGCGAAAGTTGTAACTTCATCGCCATCTTTGCCATAGTATCTGCCACCGTGTTTGCATCTCTCATAATCAAACGAAAGTCAACACGCCAATTCCAATGCATGATATCTCTTATTTTGAGCACCAGTGGATCAGTAAACCCAAAACCATCTTGAGTAACAAGATTAAATGCTTCCACACAATCCGTCTCACAAATAACATCTCGTTGACCCACATCCCAAGCTAAGAGATATCCTCTCCAAATAGCAAACAATTCTCCTTGAAGAATACTATTACTCTCAATCATTCCCAAACACCCCCTTTGCCAGCTCCCATTACAATCTCTAATAACACAAGCAAAACCAACACTATCACCCGAACCAAAATAACTAGCATCACAATTAATCTTAAAAGTACCAATGGATGGGGGATTCCAAAAACCATTTAGAGTAGAGGGAAGGGACATACGTTGTAATTCAAAAATATTTCTAAGCTCCTTTTCTGAAGTTAATGCCAGACAAATGACTTTTTCCGGAGGCCAAGTTTCATGGGGATTAAAGATGTCGTTATTCCTTGCTCGCCATATCCACCAAAGTCCCGAAAAGAACTTGAACGGGTGCTCTCTGCTATGATACAAGAACCAGTTCTTCAAATCCAAAGGATGACAAGGAATATCTAACCTTTGCCAGACAAGCTGAGCTTTTGGACAATCCCGAATACAATGTATAACCGATTCCTGGCTAGAAAGACATCTTGGACACCTATCCGATGACGACATCCCTCTTCTAAAGCGAAAACTTGCAGTAGGAAGAGCCTCCTTAAGACACAACCAAGCCAAAAACTTATGCTTTTCCAGAACAAGCTGACGCCAAAGCCAAAGCCAATTCTCCCTCTCCTCCCAACCAAACAGCTGCTTACACAACCACAAGTAACCATTGCGTGAGTCATAGACTTTGGCAGCAGACCCACTTCCGGACCTGCTTGTTCATCTGGATTGTAAGAGAGAATATTATCTTTCAGATTTTGAGATAAAGGAGAATAAAGAGTATCCAAATGCCACCTACCAACCGACCAAATATCCTGTATCCGGAGATTCGAATCAGAAATGTGGACATAATCCATCTCATTAGATAACCGTCCTTCTCTCCTCCAGCTAGAAAACCAAAAATTCTGGTTCAAATCTCCAATACACCAAGCAAACCCATCCTTCAACACTTTCCAAGCCTTGCAAAGACACCTCCAAATGGGAGAGTCCTTGTTCTTAGGATAACTAAAACAGTCATATAGAGATGATCGGTATTTGGCATCCAATAATTGGACCCATAGCTTGTTTGGCTGCTGGAAAAAAGTCCAAACTAGCTTCCCAAGAAGAGCAATATTTACACAATAAGGATCTCTAATCCCCAAACCTCCATATTTTTTTGGAGTAACCAGTACCTTCCAACTAACAAGATTCAATCCTCTTCCATCAACTTGTCCTTTCCAAAGAAAATTCCTCATCATAGACTCCAATTTACTAATGATTCCTTTGGGAAAAATAGAAACCTGCATCTGGTACGTGGGAATAGCAACGGCAACAGAATTAACCAAGCAGAGTCTACCAGCCCGATTGAGTAAACTCCCTTTCCAGCTTGCTAGCCTACTCCGAATCTTATCCAGGACACCATTGAAAGCTGAACGAGTCACTCTAGAATGGCTAAGGGTAACTCCAAGATACTTGCCCAAATCCTGGACAAATCTGATAGAGGATACCCCAGTGAAAACCTCTTTCCTTGTTGCAGAGACATTCTTGGAGCAAAGCGCTTTAGACTTCTCCACATTAATCTTCATCCCAGATGCTTTGCAAAAAGTCTCTAAAACCAACATCACATTTTGCACTTGTCTCTTTGTAGCTTTACAGAATAGAAGCAAGTTATCTGCAAACATTAAATGGGATATTCTTGGTCCCCCTCTAGAAATAGCAACCGGCTCCCACAAGCACAAATCAACCTGATGACTAATAAAGCATGCCAGTCGCTCCATACACAACACAAAAAGATAGGGTGACATAGGGTCTCCTTGTCTAAGACCTCGGCTAGGAGTAAAGCCATTCAGACGACTCCCATTCCAAAGAATAGATAAGGAAGAAGCAGTGACACAATTCATAATCAAATTAAGTGTAGGAATAGGAAAACCAAAGCTCTTAAGGGTATGAGCTAAAAACCTCCAGTCAACTCTGTCATAAACTTTCTCCAGATCAATCTTAAAGGCCAGTGTGCCTTTTTTTTGATTTAGTCTTCTTCATAAAGTGGAGGACTTCTTGAGCAATAATGATGTTGTCAGGAGTTCCTCGTCCCGGAATAAATCCTCCTTGAAGCGGGCCAACAATCTCCGCAAGATGAGGACGAAGCCTATTAACAAGGACCTTCGTGATGATCTTGTAAACTACATTGCAGAGACTAATCGGCCTGAAATCTTTCATAGATACCGGTGATTCAACCTTTGGAATGAGAACCAGTAAAGTCTCCAACATTCTCGGATCAAGAGTAACACCGGAGAATGCCTGCTTAACCATCTTCCAAACATCAAGACCAATGATCTCCCAATATTCTTTGAAGAAGAAAGCTTGAAACCCATCCGGACCTGGAGCTTTAAAAGAGTTCATGTGAAAAACAGCTGTTTTGACTTCCTCCATAGTAACTGGTGCCGTAAGATTATTGCAAGCTTCCTCATTCAGAGAAGGAAGAGGCACATCACCAAGGCAACCCAAATCAACATCATCCAAATGACAGAATAAGCTTTTATAGAAAGACTCTGCTTCTTGACTCAGAACCTCTGGATCAGTTTCCCACACTCCATCCTTGAGAAAAAGGCCATGAATCTTATTATGCTTCCTTCGCGCAAGAGTTTGAATATGAAAGAATCTTGTATTCCTATCCCCGAACCTTACCCACTGCTCTCTGGACTTTTGGAACCATAGGAGCTCTTCTTGCACTAGAGTATTATTATAATCATCAAGCAACTGTTGCTCTTTCTGACGCAAATAAATACTATCCACCACTTCCAAACGCTTTTGTAAATAATTAATCTGCTGCTCTAATTCACATTTCTTAACAAAAATGTTACCAAATACCTTCGAGTTAAACTCTAGTGAATTCTTCTGTACTTCTGAAAGCTTGCCATGAATTCCTCTATTACCAGACCACCATGACTGGTTCACAATATCTTTATACCCAGGATGAGTAGCCCAAGCAGCAACAAATCGGAAAGGTCGATTCCCTTTAGGCTGAGGACGACCTTTACAACGCACCAGAATAGGGCAATTATCAGACTGAAGCCTATTTAAAACTTCTGCATAAGCCTCTGGAAAGATAGATAACCAACTACTATTTATACAGACTCGATCAAGCTTTTTTGCCACATCAACATAATTTTTCACCCTCCTGTACCAAGAAAACTGCCTCCCGATAGTCTTCAGATCAAACAAACCACTATCCCCTAATGAAGTAGCAAACATGTCTGCTCTTTGATGAGAAAATTGACAGCCCTTAGATTCATGAGAAAATTTGACTTCATTAAAATCACCAAGAACAATCCAAGGTCCTTGAAAAATCATGGATTGTGCAACAAGATAATCCCAAAGGAGAACCCTTTTATTAAATTGAGGACTGCCATAAATACCACTACACCTCCAAATTAAATTATCAAAGTGAACCTCAACAGTAACACCCTGATCAAAAGCATCAATGAACTTACAACAAACACCCTTCATAGAGGATAGAAACCAAATACCTCCCTTATGCCCCTGTGCCTCTACTATACCAACAGAGTGATACCCCAACCTTTCCCAAAATAATTTTAAATGCTGAAAAGGGGAGTGAGTTTCAACCACAATAAAGAAAACAGGTCTAAATTTTCTAACAAGTTCCTTACAATGCACCCGGGCTAACTTATTAGAAGCACCCCTAATATTCCAAACAATCATATTTAAACTATCCATAAATAATAGGGACAGAATCAATAAGAACATAAACTCTAAACAGAATCACCAACCTCAATAGGTGGTTTGTCCTGCGGTACTGGCACACTCTGATCCTCAATAATTGCCACCTTTGGACCCCCTGACACTGCACTTGCCATGCTTCCATCTACTAAGGTTTCCTCCGTTGTGCCACCATTTTTATCAACTGGCGAGTTCTGCAAGGAGGAAGGCCGAGGACGCTTCCGTAGAGAAATTCCACGACGTGCAGGAGTTCTGCGCGATGGAGATGGCGCAATTTCATGTTTTTCTTGCTTCCCCATTCTAATGCCAGTTGATTTGCCTCCATCACCATGCAAATTGGGCCTTGGAACCCTTCTCGAACCAAACTTGTGCTGCTTTCCATCTTGGTCCTTCAAACCTGATGACTGGCCCATTGTAAATTTTTTCTTACGCAGCACTTGTTGCCAGCCCTCTCCATCATCCATGCATGCCTCATTAACAAGACCATCAGGCACGTGAGGAGCCAATGATTCCGTAACCACATCCTTCCCTTTAACAACTCCTAATTTCTCACCCAAATCACGAGCTTCTGATTCAGCCTCTTTTTTAATCTCATGATTGTTGTGTGGCACTAGTGTTGGGGCTTCATTATTTTTTCCATCACCAAAGGAATTTATGTTTCCTTCCAAGGACTCCTTCTCCATGCACAACGATTTATCATGCCCATACCGTGCACAAGTAGCACAAATCAACTGTAAACTCTCGTACTCCACTTCATAAGTCACACCCTCCACTATAATATGTTTGATTACAGGCAACTCAAGATTAATTTGAACACAAGCTCGGGCATATTTTCCTCTTTCTGCGAGCTTAGTAGCCAAATCTACTTTTACCGGAATCCCAATTGCAGAAGCAATTCGCAGCATTGCTTGTTCCTGGTAGCACCAAATTGGAAGTCCCGAGACTCGAATCCATACCAGCGTTGATCCAAAGGATTTTTCGCATGGCCTAAAATCCACATCCCATGGCTTTACTGCAACATAGTGACCGTCTATCAACCACGGGCCACCAAGAATGACTTTCTCACGATCCCCAGCAATATCAAATTTAACCAAAAAATATCCAAATCCCACATCCAACAAATCAAACCCTCCTTTGATGCGCCATACTATCCGAAGCTTATGCATGAGAGCCGTGTAGCCATAATACTTATCCAGCACCTTGATCACGATGGCTTCCTTATAAGGTTCAGCTAGACAGCTCTTTGCCTCTTTGGTAAAACTGACACTTGGTGGACGAGAATCACCCTGCTTACCTGTCACCGTCGCGATACCATCCCCAGATAAAGACCCTACTAATGCAAAGGCCTTAGACTTTTCTGCACCAATGACTTTATCTCTAAAAGAGACCTTGGATGGCTTTCCTAACCCCTCTTGAGAAGAACCCTCCTTAACACCTGATACACACCCACCCACGCTCTCCCCCTTATCTCTTCCGATGGCATGGCCATCTTCCTCACCGTGTTTCACCCTCAACCGCTCGCCCCCGCTTTCTCCTTCTCTCATTCTCTTTTAGAAAGTAGATTATTTTCTCACCCTCAACCATCCATTGTTTTAAATATATAGATATGCTAGTAAATATATATTTAGAGTAACAATGTAAAATTATTTTTTCACTCTAAGAATAAGAATCAAATCTACTAAGGAGTCTCAAACACATGAACAAAATGAAATCAATAAAACAAGAGTGCAAAACTTCACCAAAAAACTAGTCACTGTTTATGAACTTTCTGACAGTTCTATTACAGAGCTCTGATCACAAGCACACCTCCAAATTCAAGAACTATGAGCGAAGAATTTCCGATCTTGTTAATCCAAATCTGATTAGGTTCACACACTAATGGGAATGTAGAGAGACACTCCAAAAGGTTTTGGTTTGTGACACATAAAATGACCAAAACCTGCATGATAAATATACAAGGATATGAAGAATTTAAAAAATTGAGAAATAGCACTTATTCAACATAATTGAAAGGTACAAATTCAGCTTGAGAAAAAACTGACATCAAAATAACAATACAGCAATGGAAGTTGAGGCTGACATAATGTCAAATAACACAAATATTTTACAAAAGTAGTTACATGCTCACCAACTTGTCATTGGTAACAAAGCTAGGATTTGTATATGTTGCTAGGATTCTCTCTTTCTCTCAGAAATGAATGCACAAATACACAAATTAAAAACATTTCAGGACTAAGTATTTGTCATCATAAAAAACAAACACACATTTATTATTCTGCATCTTTTCTGTGTTTTTTTTTTTTCAATTTTATATTCCTTTTTGTGCGAATGCATAGTAATGCAGTTACATGAAAATCTCATCAAAACAATGTAGGTCATTCTTTTGATTTCAAGATCAGCAAAAATAGTAATGCAATTAAATGCAAAATTTGATGCCAACTGAGACTGTCTAGGTGGAGGAGTTAATGTTAGAAGTTACAAAGATTTTGTTTTTCAATTTAAGACCTTCCAAAACAGAATACATTGACTTTTAGAGGGCAATAACCCTATCATATTTGTAGCTATCATCTTTAATTATGTCCCAAAAATCAAATATTCTATGACAATATTTCTTCATGAATAATTTGACTCTCACATGTAAGATTAGTATATTTATTCTGATCCTTCATGGATAAAAAACTATATGGCTAAATTCATGGTATGCATATTTTAATTTTGTTTTAAAATGAAAAAAAATACTCACTGTGTTCTCTGATGACATCACCACAACTTCACCTTCTAATTACATTTTTTATATCTTCATCACCTTGAGAAAACTGTTTAATAATGTGTCCAAAGACATTATAAAAGGCATTAGATGAGTATAGAAAAATATGAATAACTCCATCTGTTAAAAAGTGTTAAAAATATAGCAAGCAGTTGAAGGCAAAAATCCTAAAAACTTATCCTATTACACTGCTGACTGAAAAAGCTACCAGGCATTCATTTGCAGCAATGCTGCTTGTTAAAAACAAGTACATTCTACAATTTTTGAAACCAGTTTAATAGTCCTATTTGATTTGTTATGTCCAGTGAATTTGGTTAAGCATAAAACAAAGATTTGGGACAATGAAGAGAAATTTTTTTATTTTAAGGAAAAAGATGTTTATGCATGAATTAAATGTAGTACAATAAATAACATCAAGTATTAAATTCTTATGTTATTTTTATTTGTTATCTTATCTTTTTCTTCTAGAAAGAAAATTTGTTATGCTTTTTTTTTTAATGGAGAAGGTTCAATTTATATACTCACATTTTTTTTTTTTTTACCAAAGATAGGAGACTCGAACCCGCAATCTCTTAATTGAGTATGGGGAGACTATGTCATTTGAGCTATAACTCATTGGCTTATATACTCACATTTATATACAATTTATACATGCATTTTTTTCAAAGAAAGTAAGAAAAACACTTATCAGTTCGAAAACAAGAATCAAACGCCAAAAAAAAAAAAGGTAAGAAACAGACACAAGTTCTAAAATTCAAGAATTCAAACGCTTCTTCTTCTAATAAAATTGAGAGAGTACCTAATAAAATTGAGAGCTTCTTCTTCTTCTCTAATAAAATTAAAAGAGTATCTAATAAAATTGAGAGAATACTTAAAGAGAACTTGTGTATTTTGGTGCTTGTTCTTGTAGTGTTCTCCCAGCAAATCACAGTTTTTAATTTGAAGTAGTACTAGAGAAGAATGCAGCTTTTTTCCAGCTATATTTTCCAGATTCTCACAGAAAGAAATGTGTAATTGTTGAAGGGAGGCGAGGCAGAGAAGCTCATTTCAATCCAAAGTCTCCAGATAGTCAAAGGAAATACAGACACAAAGTGGTAAGGGAGGGAAGCCGAGGCAACGAAGCCACCCTTGGGTATGACTTAAAGTTATAATCGTCATAGCCATGAATGTTAAGACGAGTGAGAGAGTCCAAGTTGCCCATGGATGATAGAGCCCTGAATTGTTTCCCACAACCCACACTAAGCTCTTTCAACTTAGGAGGCAAACCACCCTCTGACACCTCACAAATTCCGAGCAAAGTTGCATGTGGAGAGACTGTAAATTGGAGAGAAGAGTATTCATGTCACTTGGCAATGCTTCCAGCTTTTTGCAATCTATGATTGTAAGATGAATCAAGTTGGGTGCAGAGAAAAAAGCTCACCACAAAGAGAAGTTGATAGAAATGTTTTTCAATGTAACATTACCCTCTGTCTACTATTTCAATCACTAGAGTGTCCTTTTCAACTATTTCAGGTAAATATGGCTACCATTGTATAAGATTCTAAACACATGTATCATGAAATCTCAGCCATCTTGGCACTCATTACCTTGGTACATGCTACCTGTAGAAAATAGTAAAAACAGTAACATTGAATTATTCATTTGTTTATTACATTTAAAAAAAATTCTCAAATGTTGGATCCACAAGAGAAAAGATATATTGAAAAATGTGAATGTTAAGTATCACAGATAGCAATAACTTCTTCTAGAGTAAGAAAGGCTGATAAATGAAAGAAAATAATGCAAAATTTCTTGTTGGCATATCAGTTCAACTGACTAGTTAATGTTGTCTAAAGAAAGAGAGAACTTTTAAATTTATCTTTTTTTTAAGGAAAAGGAAATTTATGCATTTATGAAATACCATGAGAAACATGAAAAATAGAGAATTACCTGGTCAGAAAATTTGTTCACCATCAACTTGAATGGTGGGGATGTGGAAAATTTTGGACCAGTATTGTTCATCCTTCTTCTTACAGTGTTCTCCAAGTAAAGGACACTCTATAATTTGAAGTAGTAAGAGAGAGGAAGGCAACTTTTGTCCTGCCATGTTCTCTAGCTTCACACACCATTGAATGTGTAATTGTTGGAGGGATGTGAGGTGAAGAAGCTGGTCACACTCCAATGTTTCCAAATCAAGAAAGCCCCAGAGGCGCAGAGTGGTAAGCGAGGGAAGCTGAGGCAGCGAACCAACCTTTGGATATGATGTCACACCAAAATAGCCCTCAATTGTAAGCTCAATAAGGGCATTGAAGTGACACATTGATGATAGACCCTTCAATTGTTCCTCACAACCTCCCACACTAAGCTCTTTCAAGTTTGGAGGGAAACCACCCTTTGGCAACTTACAAATTTCCGAGCAACGTTGTATCTCCAATGAGTGTAAATTTGGGAGAAGAGTATTCATGTTAGCAGGCAATGACTCCAACTTGTAGCAATAAGTGACCCTGAGATGAGTCAAGTTGGGTGCAGCTAGTCCTTCGACCGGAAATGACACAAATTTGCAACAGTCATCAATGAAGAGATGTTTAAGAGCTGCATGTGGTGGTTGTGACAATGAAAGTGATTTTAGATTCTCACACTTTTCTATTCTGAGATTATTGAGATTTGGAAAGTCATCCAATGAGAATGAAGACAGTGAATCACAACTGTCTTTTATGTATAGCTCCATGAAATTGTATTTCTGCTGAGGGAATTCTAGTTTGCTGCAATTCAAGATTGTTAGCTTTTGCAAAGATTTTGGTAAACAATCGCCTCGAAAGGATACAGCATAAGAACACCCTGAGATTTGTATTTCTTGGAGATAAGTTAGAAGGTTGATGCTCATTGCTTTAAATGCAGACCCCATCACAGATTCACATCCCTTAATTAACAAAGTATCCCCCTTGAGTAACATCTCTTGAGACCTTCCTTTATGATCTTTCTGTATACTTAGCTTGCAAATTTTGGAAACATCTGAAGACAAAGAAGAAATGACTCTCAAGAATACCTGATTAAGTATATCTCCCTTTAGCATTGGACAATCTGTTATTTGAAGCTTCTTGAGATGAGGAAAAGATTCTGAATCAGATAAATGCCACACTTCCCAACATGGCATATCCCAAAATTCCAATGTCTCGAGTGAGGGAAACGGTGCAATTGGCAAACAATGACAATCACCTTCATTCTTGTAAAACTCCATGCCAATACTCTTGAGCTGATTAAAGCCTTGAATGAGAAGGGACTTAAGAGATGGTAGTTGTCCAAGTGAAGGCAGCATGCAACAATTGTTACAAGAATATAGAGATACACTAGTCATATTTTGGTAAGAACAATGTCCCACCCAATTTGGAAATATTGTACCTTTGTAGCCCTTGATTCTCAACTCTTTCAAGCCATGGTGAGGTTGCAAGCTGTCGAGGATATCTCTTTCGGTTTGTGTGTTTGAAACCATATCATCACCTGAACACCATTCCAACAATAAGTTCTCAATGTGATTCTTATCCAACATCCTTGCACTCCTTGCTTGTTTGGCATCGACAACATTCTCCAATTTCTTAATCTCGAATGATCCATGAAGATTTAAAAGCCCTCCTAACTCTTGAATTCCATTGTCTTCATGCTTGCCCACCATAAAGTAGCTTAAAAAGTGCAAGTGTTTCAATTTGCTCATTTCTTCCGGCATTTCTTTCAAACAAGTTCTTCTAATACTGAGATGTCTTAAATTCACAAGCTTATGCATGCCATTGGGTAACATGGTCAAACTAGAACACTCATTCAGTTTCAATGTTTGTAGATTGTACAAGTCACATAATGATTCTGGTAGTGCTCTAATACTTGTCTCAGAAAGATCTAAGTAACGCAAGTAGGTTAATTCACCTATTGATTCAGGCAATACATTAAGTCCTTCAAATGAGAGAAATGACAAAACTCTCAAATATTTGAGCTTCAATATCAGGGTACATGTTATACTATCAATGTTGTCCGAATGAGAAAAGATATTGATAGGCAAAAATGTCCTCAAAGATTCAACTTTATTGATGGAATCAAAATGCTCTGAGATCAGATGACTCAAACTATCATAACACAAATGGCGAGTGTAAGTAGTTACACTTTCTACTTTTCCATGTTCTTCAAATCTACAATAGAAGTCTCCAGCAAGGAACAATGCTAAATCATGTAAAAGGTTATGCATCACAAAACACCTATCAAAGTACTCACATTGTTTGAAAAATAATCTGGAAGCTAATTCTTCAAAACACTCGCAACCAACCTCTTCTAAACTCTCTCCTCTCTTCGGCGGCCTTAAAAGATCTTCAGCCATCCAGAGCAAGATTAGTTCATCTTTATGAAAACGGTGATCTTTTGGATACAATGAGCAATAAACAAAGCAACGCTTTAAATGTGCAGGAAGTTGGAAATAACTGATTAACAATGCTGGAATAATTTTGCTATTCTTGATGGAAAATTCCCAAATATCACTTTTTAATACAGCTTCCCATTCCTTAACATCATGTTTAGTTCGCAACATGCGTCCAAGTGTTTCTGCAGCCAATGGCAATCCGTTACACTTGTTGACAATCTTTCTACCAATTTCTTCTAGTGTTGAACTCCCATTTGATTCTGGAAAACAAGCATTGTTTGCGAACACCGACCAACAACATTCTTCAGTCAACTCACTAAGAATGTAAGGAGGACAAGTTTGGAGTACAGAAGCAACCTCTTTGACACGAGTAGTTACAAGAATTGTACTTCCCTTGGCCCCATATTGAAAAGGAATTTTGAATTTCTTCCAAACATCACCATCATCACTCCAAACATCATCCAAAACAACAAAGAACTTCTTTTCTGACAATTTCTCCTTCAACTTAAGTTGAAGTGAGTTGAAATCCTCAATATTCTGAGCAGTTTGACCTATAATATTCTTTGTAGCCTCAACAATATTAAAGTCCTCAGATATGCAAACCCATTCTTTGACTTGAAACCCTTCCATCAAGTTTTCATTATTGTACAACCATTGAGCTAAAGTTGTTTTGCCAACCCCACCTATGCCCACAATGAGAATCACAGACAACTGATGTTCTCTATTATCATTTAACATCTTGATTATTTCCTGTTGGTCCTTTTCCCTGCCATATATATTACCTTCCACAAGAGATGTGGATGGAATTCTCCATGACAAGAAGTTCTTCTTGGTAGTCTTTTCAAGACCAAGGAAATCTTTTTGTTTTTCAAGAAATTCTATTCTTCTAACCACCCTTTCCATCTTATCTATCATATCCTTATCTCTGTTGAGGAGGCTAATAGGCCAGAAAGAATGTACCTCCTTTTGAGTCGCGGCGTTGGTAAAGACAGCATCCAGCAAGTCATCTGCCATGTAAACAGCATCCCTGAGACTGTGGAGCCAGTCCCTAACATGTTGGTTGTCAAGTTGCTTGTACTCAGCATCACCAACCAGAACTTCAGCAGCATGCAGAGAAATCTTCAGCCTTTCAACCAAGTCAGAGCCAAGCTTCTTGCCCAAGACCAAGTTGACTGCATCTGTTGTAAGGAACTTGTCAAAGACAACATTAATGAAGCTAGAGAGGAAAGCTCCACCAACAAGTGCACCAGCCATGATAGTGAATGGATTTCAGGAAAGGTAAGAGAACAGTGGCTAGAGAATAGTGAACTCAGTTTTACTTAATCAAGAGTATAAGGATGAGGTTCAATGATTCCTTAGCAATAAGACATAGTAATCTCCGAGGCAACCTAGGAAATTCATGGCAGTATAGTCTTTGTGATAAATGAAAACTATATAAAACTAGGAGCATGCTGGCTCCACATTTTTGTATGTATATGATTGTAATATGTTATGAGGTTATTATCAACAATAATGGTAGTTATCTTCGAGGTTACCTTCTTCATAATTTGTCTGCTGCTAATGTCTTATGCTTAGTTTAATAATTTGTTCAGAACTTTTAATTCTGAGTCAAAATACTATTCCATCATTGAAAGCACCTTCATGAATTCATTCTTTTTAAGTCAAAATTTAGACATGAATATCTCAACTATCAATCTTGCATATAATAAGTCTGCAAGATCTTGTCCTTTCAGTTATGGGTAAACATAAATTCTCAAATTGGAGATAAATTTTGGATTTTGGTCCTGGTGGAGATGTCTGATGAGGAATTAAAAACGAACCACGATTGAATATGTTCATTAAACTTGATCAACACTAACAGGGTATGCGTGTAGCAGAGTTTCTAAAGATGAAACAACTTATATCCTCAATCAGGTATTAGAATTTTTGCACACTCCAACTAGAAGGTTGGAATGAGAGGACAATTTTTGTATGGCAGCACAGGAAGTATGGTGTACTAAACTAAATTTGGGTCATGAATTTACCAGTTATATTAGCTAACATACCGCGTAACAATTTGCGTATATGGATTCACAATTCGTCTGCATACCTTATTCAACATTATTGGCTTCCTTTTAGATTCAAAAACAGAAAGGCACAAATTCAGCTTGAGAAAAATTTGACATCAATATAACAATACTGCAATGGAAGTAGTTACATGCTCACTAACTTGCCATTGGCATAGAGGCCGCCAATGCACATTTTAATGGTTGCAGAAAATAACTAGTAAGAGAACGATAATATGCCAATGAATCCAAATTAAGCTTGCAAAGAACATCTTATTATATCAGCCAAACTATACATAGTAAGCACATGGCAGCATACAATTTCATATTAGAAAGAGTTGGTATAGGATCTACAATGCATTTAATATGATATTTTGTAACTAATTGCACGTTTAATCAACCAAAAATAATTCTAAAGCAATACTTTGAGCTTTTTGTTCGGCATGAACCATAGAACACAGCAAGTCAACAAAAATATGATCACAAAATTGTAAAGTTTAAATGAGCAATTTATTAAAAGTATACCATTCTCTTAATGAAATCTTTATTTTTGTGTCATATAATTCCAAGGGATTATCAAAGCTGTTGTACCTACCTTTGAATATAAGTTAATTAATTAATAACTGTTTCATGCAGGTAAGATGTAGATTATCAACTTCAACATATAAGTAACACTACTTCAGCTAAGTTCAATAACGTTGTTAATCATCATGATGCCTTTGAATTGTATTTAAAAAAAAAAAAAGAATACCTACAATTCAAGTTTGATACAACCCTTGCATTATATATTGAAACTCATTTGTTTAGCATGTTGGTTCAAAGTTCAAACATGACTGCTATTGATATAAGTCATATAACCAAACAACCAGCTATGGTTCCTATCTTTGAAGCAAAGCATTGAATAATGTGTAGATATGATACACATCAGTCATTAATTTAAACTAGTGTACATACCAATTAACATGAAAGCTGAAATCACAAAACACTACTGCTTCCCAACACATTAATCCACTTTACACATCTCCATATACATATACATGTACAACGAAATCTGGAACATCTGTGAACCTTTTACCTGCAAAAGATGGCACAAACAGAAACAAGATTGTTAAATTATTTTGAAGCTTCACTTTCCATTTTAGGAAAGACAATAAGCTTTATTTTCTTTTAGCCTATCGCTCAAAGTTGCAAACTGCATCATGTTGTGTTATATTGCAAAAAATTTAAAAGAAGATTAAAGAATAGAAGAAAAGAAAAGCATTTGGTGAAAGTTTTAATTTTACCTTAAATATTTTTAAAAGATTTCAATTGATCTCTCTGCTAAAATTATGAATGAACCACAATAAATAGAATCGACAAAAAGTACAATTTATAGATTCCAAAAACAGTTAAAGAATCAAAATTTAAGTTACTACATGGAAGTACCAATTAGTTCAGCATAAAGCCATAAACATCAAATAGTGGCAAAGGCAGAAAAACAATTTTACCATTAAGGGCATATATCTAGTTTTTCTAAAATCAAGTTTTCATAACATTTTTCTTTTTCCCAACAGAAGAGGAAAAGTAAATTCTAGAATGGAATGAAGTAGAGTAAATTTACCAACCTGAAGCTAAAATATTTGTATAAGATTATATATGATGAAATCTCTGCCATTTGGGCACTTTTACTTCATTACAATGTACCTGCAGAAGATGGATGAAAACAGTAGATTTCATTTATCGATGTATGTAAAGAAATTCTCAAATGTTGGATGCACAATATATATATTCTGTGTCTTTGAATTTATAAGAATGACCTTTTCTGAGAATAACAGAAGATATTTCTTTCAAGTACAACTACAAAGTGAGAGGTTTCCCAATGAATGGGAAAAAAAAATGAATGCAAATTTATATCAGTCCAACTAGTTGATAATGTGTAAAGAAAGAGAGGTATTTTCTTTTGAGGAAAAGGAAATTGAATTGAAGACTCTTAAGCTGACGAAAAGTTTCTGAGTCAGGTAAATTCCACACCTCCCAGCATGGCATATCCTGAAATTGCAATGTCTCCAGTGAGGGAAAAGGAGCAATATGCAAAGAAGGATTGTCTTCATTCTTGTAAAACTCAATTCCAATGCTGCTGAGCTGACCGAAATCTCGAATGTACAGGGACTTGAGAGATGGTAGCTGTCCAAGTGAAGGCAGCATGCAACAGTTCATGCAACACACCAACGATATATGTGTCATATTGTTGTAAGAACAGTGCCCCAACCAATCTGGAAATATTGTACCCCTGTATCTCCTTATTGTCAACTCTTTCAAGCCATTGTGCGGTTCCAAGCTGTGGAGTATCTCTCTCTCAGTTTGTGTATTCGAAACCATATCACCACCTGAAGACCACTCCAAGTATAATTTGCTGATGAGATTCTTGTTTATCATTCTTGCATTCTCTGCTTCTTTCACATCCACAATATTCTCCAACTTCTTAAGCTGGAATGATCCATGAAGATTTGAGAGCCCTCCCAATTCATGGATTCCATTATCTTCATGCTTGCCCACGATAAAGAAATCTAAGACACGCAAGTGTTTCAATTTGCTTATTCCCCCAGGCATTTCTTCCAAAGAAGTTTTCCTAAGATCCAGATGCCGTAAATTCACAAGATTATGCATGCCACTGGGCAACATGGTCAGCTTAGTACATCCATATAATATTAATGTTTGTAGATTATACAAGTTGCACAACAATTCTGGCAACATGTTAATGTCAGTCCAAGAGAGATTCAAATAGCGTAGATGAATCAATTCACCTATTGATTCAGGTAATACATCAAGTTTATGAAAGGATAAAACTCTCAAGTATTTAAACTTTGATCCTATGATTTCCAGGTTAAACAAATCATCGATATACAACGATGTCCTCAAAGATTCCAATTTCAAAATGGAGTTAGAGACTTTTGAGATTCGAGGACCTAAGCTTCCACATGAGATATGTGATAAATGACGAGTGAGAACCTTCTTCTCATCTTGTTCACCAAGTTCTTCTATTCTACAATAGAAGTCGCCAGCAAGGAATATTGCCAAGTCACGCAAGAGATCATGCATCACAAATCTCTTAAAATTATACGTACTTGGTTTAAAAAATAATCTGGAAGCTAATTCTTCAAAATAATTGCAACCAACTTCTTCAAAACTCTCTCCTCTATTTGGTAGCCTTAAAAGATCTTGGGCCATCCACAGCAAAATTAGTTCATCTTTATCCAAAAGATAATCTTTCGGATACAATGCACAATAAACAAAACAACGCTTCAAATGTGCAGGAAGGTGGAAGTAACTAATTAACAGTGCTGGAATAATCTTACTGTCAATTGTAGAAAATCCCCAAATATCACTCCTTAAGATTTTTTCCCATTCCTCAGCATCATGCCTTCTGCACAAGCAACCAAGTGTTTCTGCTGCTAATGGCAAACCGTCACACTTCCTGGCAATCTTTTTTCCTATTCCTTCTAGTGTTGGGCTCCCATTTGACTCTGGAAAAGAAGCATTGGCTGCAAACACTGACCAACAATAGTCTTCTGATAATGGAATGAGATAGTGAGGGTGATAATTTGTTTGGACAACTGAACCAACATCTTCCTTGCGAGTAGTCAGAAGAATAGTACTTCCCTTAACCCCATATTGAAAAGGGGCTAGAAAATCCTTCCATTGATGATGATCATTACTCCAAACATCATCCAAAACAATAAAGAACTTCTTTTCGGACAATCCTTTCTTCAAAGCATCTTGAATTGAATTGAAGCTATCAAGATCCTGAGTATTTGTAGAGATCTCCTTTACTATATTCCTTGTAGTCTCAACAATATTGAAGTTTTCCGAAACACAAACCCACGCTTTCCGATCAAATCCCTCCATCAACTCTGCATTATTGTACATCCATTGAGCCAAAGTAGTTTTACCAACACCACCGATGCCAACAATAGAGATCACAGACAAGTGATGCTCATTGTTGTCATTCAGCATCTGGACTAAAGCCTTCTGGTCATCCTCCCTGCCATACACATTCCCTTTTACAAGAGAAGTGGATGTAGTTTTCCAGGAGAAGCTAGCAGTGGAAATCTTTTCAAGCCCAAGCTTTCCTTTGCGTTTCTCAAGATCTTCTATCCTTCTAACCACCCTTTCTATCTCTTTCACCATCTGCCTCTCTTCAGAATTCAAGAAGCTAGGCAAGAAATTGCGTACCCCCTTTTGAGTTGCAGCTTTGGTGCAGACGCAGTCCAGCAAGTCATCAGCAGTGTAAAGAGCATCTCGGAGACAGTTGAGCCACTCCTTCACATCATGGTTATCCAGTTGCTTGAGCTCTGCATCATCAACAAGAGCTCCAGCATCCATCAGAGCATTCCTCAGCCTCTCAACCAAGTCAGAGCTAAGCTTCTTGCCTGCAACCAAGTTGACTGCATCAACCGAAATGAGCCTATCCAGGACAACGTTAATGAAGCCAGACAGAAAAGCTCCACCAACAAGAACTCCAGCCATGATCTCAAACAAGATCAAAGTAGTCAAATTTTCAAAACAAAAGGGTAAGAGAACAATGTTTGCAGGATACTGAACTCGGTGGTCTACTGGATCAAGTATATCCCAATATGTATGACCATGATGTTATATGGTATAAGAACATGGGAATCAAGTGGTAACTAACTTTAAATAATTCATGACAGAAGAGTTGCTAGCTGTCTTTGATGTAAATCTTCATTTTTTAATTCTTCTTTGAAGAATGAAAACAGCTTATTCAAATTGCACGTGGTGTATTGAAGTTTGACCTTTAATTAACCAAATAAAAGTAGGGACACCATATTGCTGCATATTTGATATTATGAGATTATTAATAACAGTAGTGTTCACACATTGTCTTCAAGGTTCTTCAAAATATAACTTGTTCATTTTTTAAAGTATTATGCTGAATTTGTTTAGAAGTGATAACTTTTGTGTTTTGAATTCCTAGAGATGCAACAAAAGTGCTACTTAGGAAGGTTTCAACTGTCGCCCCCAACAAGGTTTTACTACAGGTTTCTACAATCTGTTACACGGTAAAGATATTTGCACGTTTAAATATGTATACAATTGAACCGATCACTAAAATTATTAGATAATTGAGAGCTGTTAGATAAAAATTTAACCAAATCAGTCAAATAATTTAAATTTAACTATTCTCAACTATTAACTTCGCTACACCTGATCGAAGGAACAGTGGCAGAGCCTTACTCTCTCACTTGAACTAAAAGGCAGAACGGCAGCCGCAGCTAGAGCTTTCACCGCCACCCCATGGTCGCCGCCTCGTCGCCGAGCCTCTCGTCGGCTCCTTTCCGTCGTCTCGCCGGCTCTTGAGCGTCCCTCGCTCGCCTGTCGCCTCTTCACTGCCTCTGCCAGTCCGTGCTCCTCGTGTCGTCCTCCTCCGCAGTGGATCGCCTTCACTGCTGTGCTTCTCGGTGAGCTCGCTTCTCTGTCTCATTCTCTGCGTGCCGTCAGCCGTGAGCCCGGGGCTTCTCTTCTCTGTTGAGTGTTGAGGTAAGCTTTTTATTATTGAAACATGTTCTTCACTGATTGGATCTGGATGATACTGACATGTGCTATAGAGTATTGATCAACCATATATTTACGCAAGGTGGTAAATAATTAGGGGTATTTATGGGCAAGGTGAAATCGGATAGGGGTGTTCGAACCAAACCAAATTAATTAAAAATGGATTGGTTCGGTTCAGGTAATTGGATATCCGATGACTTTGAAATTCATAAAAAAACTAAATTTTTATCTTAAAAATTCAATAAGTACAATAAATATGTAACGTCAATAGAAATAATTCAAACATGTTAAATACCAAATACATTAAAAACTAAACTCATTAAAATCCAAACATATTAATAGTGAATAATCTTTGTCTAATAGAAAAGTCATATATATTTTTTTATTTTTTTATTTAATTAATATATGATCGGGTTCGCAGGTTGGTTCGGATTCTGTACCCCTAGAACCGATACCCGAACTAATCACTAACAAAGACTATCGGTTTAGTTCGGGTTGGACCCAATTACCTGTTAGTTCCAGAACCAATTTAATTGGTTCGGTTCGGGTTCAAACAGGTAATCGGGTACCCGTTACCCGTGCTCACCCCTAAAATCGGATTTGTCTTGACTCAGAACCGACTCTAAATATATATTGAACTTATTTTTTAGACTCTAACTCGATCTTAAACCCGATAAAACCTAAATATTTTTTTGTCGCAACTATATCGGGTCTAAATTGGGTAAAAATCGGGCCTTTAAAACTTTAACAATAATTTATAAAAAAACTTATTTACGATACACTTATTTATAAAGAATAAATTTGTTACCGAAAAGTTGATATCCATATTTGAACTTTAATTTATCAATAAATTTTAATTTGATACTTCTTTGATTTATTTTCTAATTCAACAAGTGTGATTAAAAATAAAATAATAAGCTTATAATTAATATAATATAATATTAAAATTAATTTAAAACATATATACTTTTTTTAGTTCCCTTAAAGTGCACATGGGTCGAGTGAAGTCGGACTTGCCTTGACCCAAATTCGACCCAAAATAATAAACGAATCTATTTTTGAAATCCTTACCCGAAATTACACTAAATTAACTTCTAAATGTACGAAATCGGACCGGATCTTCGAACCAGGTCGGATCATGTGCCCCATACTAAATATGGATCGGTTGGTTTTGCATCATTGCATTTGCATTTAATCAAACATATTAAAGACTCTGGTAATTACACTTGGTTGATCTGAACATGAAGAGTTGAAGACAAGGATAAGTTACTTATAATCCTTATGCATTTCCTGATTAATCACATTCACAAGCCTTCATACTTCGGTTCTAACTTCTAACAACCATGTCTACTGAGATGGAAGATACGGTGGGAAAACTTCTTTTTTCAAAGTTGGTAGGGGTCTAAAACGAAAATATTACAAAAAGAGGGGTACTTTCGAATATAATAGAAATTACAGGGGTATATTTTGTAATTACTTTTGGAGGGGATTTTGGTCTACTGAGTCCGAAGACATATATGTAATCTGCTGCTTCTCTTCTTCTCCGCCAGTGCTCTTCAACCCTTCGCTCCGCCGAATCCACCGGAAAATCTTCGAAGCTCCAGCAAGTCAAAAACTTCGCATTCAACACGTCTATCCTTGATTTCGATTCTCAGCTTCCCCTCTCTATTCACCCTAAGAATCAGGATTTTTGCTCTTCTTTCCAAGGTGTTTATAGCTTTGCTGCGAGAAACAAGAAAAAGATTCAATTTTTCATATAAATTTAAGCACTTTTCTTTATTTGAGATGCTGATATACTTCTTGTTGGTTTTCTTGTTTTGGATTTTGTGATTTAGACTGGTTTTTAGGGTGATTCAGTGTCATTTACGTAGCTCTGGGAATTAGGCATACTTCTGGAGTTTCCTTGATGGTAGCTATTTAAATGTCATTGAGGTTTCGATGATTAGTTTATCTCAATCCGTTGTTTATTGCAATGTTTGAAAATTTGATTTTTTTTAATGAAGTTTTCAGCTTGCTAATATTTTGGTTTAGGGTTCATTTGTGCTGTAGTTACTTGCTATTTGATTGAATTGAAAATATCAATGTACTTCAAAATTTTGAATTCCTTTTTGTGTTAGTGAAACTAAGATATTTTGTTTACCTAATCATTTCTTTATTTTTCATTTCAATTCTTTTAGTTGCCACTATTCATCTTGTGTTTGTATCTGTTGCTTGATGTTCAATCATAAATGGTAGCAAGAGTTTATGAAATCTGATGTTTGTATCATTGTTGGGGTTTTAGGAAGGAATCAATGGAGACACAATCAGATGGTAATGAGGATACCATAGCTGCCGTTAAAGACATAAGGCAGCAGCTCGAAGCTCGAATAGAGACCCAACACAAGGCTCACCTGGAGATGCTTTCTTCTATACAGACCATAATCCCCAATCTTGTGTCCTCTCTTGACCTTTCTCTCAAGGTTGTTTCTTCTTTCAATCATCGGCCGTTTGCTCCTACCCCTGCTTTGCCTCCACCTGACCCAAAATTGAATCCCAAGAAGACTCTTGAAACAACTCGCTTTAATACTGAAACCACTGATGGCTCTAATGAGGGTTACCTGACAAATACCAAGAATCAAAAGCAGAAAACATCTGTGGATTCAAAGACAATTAACCAGGTTGAATCCGAGAGTGTAAATCCGTTGGCAGTGGTCCGATCAATGGTTGCTGTTTGTTTGCTAGGGCGAGTACCATTCACGCCAATTGATTCTTCCACTGTGTTGAGAAAATTGGAGAATGATCAGACGGTTACGCCTGCAGAAAAGGCAGCACTTCAGGAGCTTGGGGGAGATTCGGGATCTACGCTTGCAGTGGAGATAGCTTTGAGGTCAATGGCAGAAGATAATGGTGGCGTTGAGCTGGAGGAGTTCGTGGTAAGTGGCAAGGCAAGAATTATGGTTTTAAATATAGACCGAACTCGGCTTCTTAGAGAGTTGCCGGAAACTGCACAGTATCAGCAACTCGAATCAAGTTCCGGAGATGGAAATGCAAATCAAAATCAAGGGCAAATCACTCCAGGTGGCACTAATGCTAATGGCAGTTTGCTTGGGATGGGAAGGCCAGGTCTTAGGCCAATGTCTGATATGTGGATGCCCCATGGGGACCCTCACATGTCTGGTTTACAACCAATGTTTCCGGGAGGACCGAGGGGAGCACCAAGAGTAATGGGCATGATGGGGGCACATAGAGGCATGAGTATCCCACCAATGCATAGACTCCCATTGGGGCCAAATGCACCAGGTAATAGTCCTAATTCAATGCCACAGAAACCAAGAACCATAGAGGATGATATGAAGGATCTTGAGGCTTTGTTGAATAAGAAATCATTTAGGGAGATGCAAAAATCTAAAACTGGTGAGGAGCTTTTGGACCTAATTCACCGACCAACTGCAAAGGAGACTGCTGTTGCTGCAAAGGTTCGACCTCATTTCCTACTTCAAAATTCTTAATGCTGAAGTTTCTATTGTGCTTTTTGCCATCTTTTACTGCACGCCAGCATTATGTATAGGTTAATATTTCTAAGATTGGTTTGCAATATATTTTTCAGTTCAAAACAAAAGGTGGTTCTCAAGTGAGGCAATACTGTGACTTGCTGACAAAAGAGGATTGTCGTCGTCAATCTGGTTCCTTTATAGCATGTGAAAAGGTTAGTGATTTCGTTTCTGTTTACCCACCTGAATGATTTCATTTTTTATTTGTTCTCTATTGCTTTAGGCTGGTGCCACTTGTGGATGTGATTTCCAATAATCAATCTGCTTTTGTTGATAACAATTACTGATCCTTTTCTTCACAGGTTCATTTTAGACGGATAATTGCTCCTCATACTGACATCAATTTAGGGGACTGTTCTTTTCTTGATACTTGCCGGCACATGAAGGCATGTTTCTTTCCTGTGATTATATCTTATTGTGAATTGTCCTATTTTGCTTATGTATCACATAGTCTGATCTCTATCGTTCTTCTGTCCTTTGATAGACATGCAAGTATGTTCATTATGAGTATGACCCTACACCTGACGTGTCTCCGACAATGATGGGTGCACCTCCGCCTCCAAAGCCACTAAAACCTCAGCGAGCTGAATATTGTTCTGAGGTGGAACTTGGTGAGCCACAATGGATCAACTGTGATATACGTAACTTTAGGATGGACATATTAGGTCAATTTGGAGTAATCATGGCAGATCCACCATGGGATATTCACATGGAACTGCCCTATGGAACAATGGCTGATGATGAGATGCGCAGTCTTAATGTCCCTGCACTGCAAACCGATGGACTTATTTTTCTGTGGGTCACCGGACGTGCAATGGAGCTTGGACGTGAATGGTATGTGCACTTGTTACTGGTCACATACTATTTTTTTTTTCCTGATAACAAATGAAGTTGGCTTTCTTATATTGCATAATGCTTTCTGCAGCTTAGAACTTTGGGGATATAAACGTGTTGAGGAGATAATTTGGGTGAAAACAAATCAACTTCAGAGAATAATCAGAACTGGCCGTACAGGCCATTGGCTCAATCATAGTAAGGAACATTGTCTTGTTGGGATAAAGGGGAACCCTGAAGTGAACCGAAATATTGATACCGATGTTATTGTTGCTGAAGTCAGGGAAACAAGCCGCAAGCCAGATGAGGTTTCTATAGCATTCAACTACTTCCTGATAGATAATTATTATGTCATTGAATTTTGCATTAATCTCATTTTCCTTTTGAAGATGAGATAAAGAATTATAGTAATTTTTTCCTGCAGATGTATCCGATGCTGGAGAGGATAAGTCCAAGAACAAGAAAGCTGGAGTTATTTGCTCGCATGCACAATACTCATGCAGGGTTGGTTTTCTTGACTGAAATATATTTCTTTGACTGAGATTGAACCCATTGGCTAGTCTTGATTTGAAATGATCATTTGATCCAATTTTACTACAGTTGCATGATATTGTTGTATAAATTAAGTACTTTGTTATCTATAATCTGGTTTTGATTTGTCAGACCAAAGAGTCTAACCTTGTTGTAGTTGTGGATTTAGGTTCAAAACTTCATCTTTATAGAGAAGATTTTTTTTCTGTTTGTGGTAGTTCTTTACTTTCTTGTAATTGATCATGTCTCCATTGTTCCCTTAGGTGGATGTCACTTGGTAATCAGTTAAGTGGTGTGAGGTTGGTTGATGAGGGACTGCGGGCAAGGTTTAAGGCCGCGTATCCTGATGTGGAGGTGCAGCCGCCATCACCTCCCAGACCTTCGGCTATGGAAGTTGACTCGACTCATACACAGAGTCCATTCACAGAACCAAAGTCCACTGCAGCTCCAGACACTTCCTATGCCTCAGAAGAGAAGGCAATGGCAATAGATGTCGACGTTGCCTGATAAATTTCCACTGAGTCACTCATTAGTAGGGCTTTTTTCTTGATAAATCTGAATGGAACACATCAAAACAGCATTTTGACCTTTTGTAGTTGTAAGTGTTGACTTGTGTTCTTCTCACATTGCCTTTCTCTTTTGGAAAGAAAAAAAGTTAAAGAGTGGCAAGGTTTTTCTTGAGAAGAAACGGCTAATTTGGTTAAATATCTGTAGTGTACTTGTGTAAATTAGAAAAGCGAGTGGTTAGTGATGAGGAAATGTTGTAGAAGTCTCATTTTAGCTATGTACTTGAATGTTCATGTTCATTAGTCATTACATTATGTTTAGGCATCATATCAGTCTGCCAATAACTTGAAAGAAAATTCTTTCCTTTTGAGGAATTCTTATGTCTACTTCAATCTTTAATTATGCTAGGTATACACACACAAAATGAATCATCAAAGTAGTCATTCACATAAAATACATATTTAAATATAATCAATGGCTAAGATATCCATTTTGGGTTTTCAACCAAGAGGTAAAGCATCAACTTCATCTTTAGCCTAGAAAAAATGGTAGCCCTGCAAGCTCTAGCCCTTGCTTAACCTGAAAAAGAAAAAGAATAAAAAACAAAACTACCTTCACTCCCAAAGCCAGCAAAGAGTGCTTTAATGCCTAACCAAAAATTTGTCCCTTTCCACCAATCATGTTTTGTAGGATGAGCACGGATTGGGTTGGTTTGGGTTTATGGTGAAATTAGAATTGAACTAATTGAATTGTAATTGGTTCGATTTGATTTGAATTTACGTTTTTTTGTATATGTATCCAAACCAAACCAAACTGATTAAAAACGGATTAGTTCGATTCGAGTAATTGGATACCCGATAAAATAGAAATTCATTAAAAAAAAAACCGAAATTTTTATATTAAAAATTTTGTAAGTACAATAAATATGTAAAATCAATGAAATAATTCAAACATGTTAAACACCAAATATATTAAAAACTAAACACATTAAAATCCAAACATGTTAAATACCAAATACATTAAAAACTAAATACAAAAGTGCAATAGAGAGAAATTCAAAATCATTAAAAGGCATATATATATATATATTAAATTTTTATTTAATTAATATATGGTTGGGTTTACGAGTTGGTTCGGATTCTGCACCCCCAAAACCGTTACCCGGATCAATTACTAGAAAGAGTTATTAATTTGGTTCGGATTCGAATCCGATTACCCGTTGCTTCCAAAATCAATTTAATTGATTCGGTTCGGATTTAGACGGGTAATCGAGTATGTTCACCCCTAATATTTCCTTACGTATTACTAATTTAATAACTAAAATGTAGTAGATTTGCATATGGTACTTTTTTATTACATAATACCTTTTAGTTTATTCTAAGAGAGTTGATTTAATTTAGATTTAGATTTAGATTTATTTAGTATGTACCTTAATCACTCACTAAACAATGAATAAATTGTCTACATGTATATCTAATCTAAGTGATATGCTGAATGATAAACATGTTGAAAATTTGAGTCACAATATATGATATATCTACTTTGTCTTCAACTTTATGAATGAAATTAAAAAATATATCCAAATTTGTGCTGCGGCCATGAAGTGGGACGGCATTGGTGGAGGGTGGCGTGCCCTTGAAGGGGAAGAGAAGAACACTAATCAAAACCAATACAGACATAAAGTTATGAGACTTCACAACTCCAATAAAGAGCTAAGGAAGGATAGGTCCCATTAATCATTATAACTATAAGTCTATAATACTTTATAATAATAGTATATAATATATTCCAACACTATACTCCAAAGTTGCTACCACACCAAACCCAATATACTTTAACCCATAATTCTCAACACATGGTTGCAAATGTTATTCTTCATCCTAAAATAATAGTCAAGTTATATAATTACCCTCATAAATTAATTAGTTAATTATGTGAGTGTATGATATCATCCTAGGAGAATGATAGGAGTCTAACGTTTTTAGTAAGAAAAAAAAAAGTAGAGAGTTAATTAGTATTGATTCATATGTTAAAAAAAAAATATTGATCACATAATATTTTTCTTATTTTTTATAAAATTGTAAGGGTAAATGTTGAGGGAGAAAATGCACTAACAACAACAACAATAAGGCCTTGTCTTATTAGGAGTGGGTTACATGAATTAAACAATGTTATTATGCTCTGTCATGTATTATGTCTACAGAGAAACCGTTTACATGTAGATCTCGTTTGATCACCTCATGGATGGTCTTCTTAGGTCTTCCTTTGCCTTTCGCTCCTTGTCCATCTTCCATCTCATCCACCCTCCTGACTGGGTGTTCTATCGGTCTTCTTCTCACATATCCAAACCACTTGAGACGCAATTCAACCATCTTTTCCATAATGGGTGTTACTCCAACTCTCTCCCTTATATATTCGTTTCTTATTTTATCCAATCGCGCATGACCACTCATCCATCTCAACATCTTCATTTTTGCCACACGCAAGCTTATGTTCGTGCTCTCCTTTGCCCGCCCAATATTCCGTACCATATAGTATAGCCGATCTTATAGTGGTGCGATAGAATTTACCTTTAAGTTTTAAAGGCATTTTTTTATCGCATATAAAACCAGATACCCTCTGCCATTTTGGAGAAATTGCACTAAATTTAGGATAAATATAACCAAGTTGGGTTGGTCTAGTGGTTAGCTCACTAGTCCGCTTAAGCAAGTGTCGGGGGTTCAAATCCCGCCTTGTGCATGTAGCAACCCAAAAAAAATTTAGGATAAATATAAAGTAAAAATGGGAAAAAAAATCCATGCATGCATGACATGACAAGTATAGATGGCAACTTAATTACCATTTTTTTATTGGGTATACCTTAGAATATTAGTCTTAATAATGTTTTATATAAGGCATTTATTTATATATATATATTTAACACCGTTTGCGGCCACCAATAAAGCATATATAAAGTTCATTGGATTCAAAAGCCAATTTAAACTTAATTAAAATAATAAACTACATATTCTGAAAACAACACTTTACTATAATGAGAATTTGTTTAGTAACAAAAATAGAACAAAATCTAAGTGATCATATAATATTAATTCTAGAATCATGTTACGTGTAATAATAATATTAAACAAAGTCTTAATTAACACTATATAAATAAAAATTTTATCGCAAATTTATGATTTCAAGACAACAACTAGAAAAGAATAAAAGAGAGAGATCTATGGCTAGAAACTGTGCATCACATGCAATAATTCCAATTTTAATGATAGGAGTGATTATTTGTTTTGCCATTATTGAGTTTCATTACATAATTCCTCAACGATATTATACTATTTCTTCTAATTATTATATTGCATCTGAATTAGAATTAGAAAAATGTATCAAGCGATGCCGAGAAACTATTCCAGAACACACGATAACTAGGAGGTATTGCATTAGTAGATGCTATGATCGTTATGGAGCAAATTAATAGTGGTAGGTGCTAATAATTTATTTTAAATATTTTTTAGTTTATACTATTTATTACATATATGAATATTTGTTGTGTTCTAACTTCTAAGAGTTTATTTGGGTGAGTTTCTAAAAAAAGATCTTTTTTCGAGTTATCTTTTTTTAAAAGATCTTATGAAAAAGTAAAAGTAATTTTATGTTTAGATATTTCATGTAAAAAGATCTTTTTTTTTATCTATTAATTATGTTTGGATATAAGTATATAACAATATAAAAGTACTTTTTTGTTTATTTATTACATGAAAAATATCTTTTTTTAAGAAAAAAAAATCTTTAAAAAAAAATATAAATCACAGTTTCTCAAAAAAGATGTTTTTTTTTTTATTTTTTTAGTACTTTTACTTTTACTACTAAAAACTTACCAAACACGCTAAAAAATAAAAAAAAAATCTTTTTTCATTGAAAAAATCTTTATTTTTATTCAAATAATAACGTCCAAACAAATACTAAGACTTACCTTTTCAAGATTTTCTAATCTTCTTTTTTTTTTTTGGGTTACCAGATGAAGCTTATGATGAAAATCCTCGGATGCATAGATGAAGAACATTTTAAGAAGTGATTCATGTGTTTGATTTTAATGGTTTTAATGCTTTTTTTTTATTTAATATTATTACTTTTTTTTTTCCTTCTTGTGTACTTTAGTTATTTTGAGTTTCAACAACTTAATTATTGTAATTTTTATAAAATAGCAATAATAGCTATAGCAACATAATGTAATAAAATGTTCTGAAATACAATATATATATATATATATATATATATATATATATATATATATATAATATAATTGTTGTAGTTGCTTATTATATGTTCATCCTAATTGAAATTTAATTAAATAATGCAATAAATAGAGGGCCGGGGAGGAAAAAAGAGAGAACATTTTTACAATAATTATTTTTTTGACTCTGAAAAATAATTTTAAATAATACCTTAAAATGAAAGCATAGAATTATTGCCACTTGATACTGAGAAAATGATTGATTGTGAACAATAATACATACCGTATATCTAAATGTATATTTGGATCTTGGTAACCTCTAGATTCTAGAAGAAGGTATATAGTATTCTAAAAAAGTAAAAATAAAATCTACCTTAAATTACACTTGACATTCCTAAGATTTACCTTTCCCATATATTACACTAGGTAACAGTATAATTTAAATAATATAGTAATATACTTAAAGAAACTTTTGTGTTAATGTAATTAACAAATTTTTATACATTTCTTGTCACCTCCTGCATATCTTTAAAGAAAATTGCTTAATTAACAAAAATGTTTTTTCCGTAACAAAACTAGAAGTAAAGAAGATTGTAATTACCTATGAATCACCGACATTTTTTTTATTTGTCGTGTTTATATGTCGAACACATTTTGGATACGATATTTATTGACACTCGTCCAACTCGCGTGTTTTCTGTGACCAACCGTATCTTAATAAAAAATAAAAAATTCTTTTTTAATCAGGTTTGAACACACCTAAATACCATCACGTGTCAGCGTATTTATCTTTATTCTTAATATATATTCTTAAAATGAGTTTAAAAATAGTATATATTATTAATTATTAAAACAAAAAATATTTTAAATATTTTATATAATTAAAAAAAGACATTAAAAATAATTAAAAAATTAATTTATATTTTAATATTAATAAAATAATAAAATATCATTATAATTTATCCAAAAAATATTTTATATTTTCTATATATACCGTGTCCCCATATTTTATAAAAAATTTTAAATTTATGTATCTACGTATCTTATATTGTATCGTGTTCACCGTATCTATGTCCGTATCAGTGTTCATGTATAATAGGTAATTATATTGAGGTTATTTCAATTTAATGGTACATAAACACAAAATTGCTACTAATCAGTCATCATATAGAAAAATATATATTTGATATTTATGAAAAACTATTCTAAAAAAATTAATTATTCTCATAATTGATGTTGTTATAAAATTATATAAAATAACATATATAAATAAATATATAATAACTAATTTAATAGTTAATGAGAATTTGTTTTATTTATTGATCTACATCTATTAGTAACATGAATGGGACACAATCTAAGTGAATATATAATATATATCTTAATTCTAGCTAGAATCATGTTACATGTAATAATATTAAACAAAGTCTTAATTAACGCTATATAAATAAAATTTTATCACAAACTTATGACTTCAATACAACAAATAAGAAAGAACAAAAGAGAGAGATCTACCATCTATGGCTAGAAACTCTGCATCACATGAAATAATTCCAATTTTAATGATAGTAGTGATTATTTGTTTTGCCATTATTGAGTTTCATCACATAATTCCTCAACCATATTATACTACTACTTCTTCTAATTATTATATTGCATCTGAATTAGAAAAGTGTATTGATCGATGCCGAAAAAATTTTCCAGAACACACCATAACTCTGACGTTTTGCATTACTAGATGTTATGATCATTATGGAGTAAATTAGTATTGGTAAGTGCCAATAATATATTTTAAATATTTTTTAGTTTATACTATTACATATGAATATTTAGGTTTAATTATTCTGTCAATTTTTATCGTTTTATTGAATTTTTAATTAAATTTTTATATATTTTTTAAAATTTTTATATCATATCAAATTTTATAATTAAATCTCTATTGTAACAAAAATATTTTAAATTAATGGAATATTCTGTTAAACAAAACGAATATACCTAATACTTGACTAAATATTTTATATAATTTAACAGAATATTCTATTAATTCCAACACTTTTATCATGGTAGGAATTTAATTATAAATCTGATATTGTATAAATATCTAATTATAAAATATATATATAATGACCTAATTAAAAAAATTATAGAAATCGTTAGAGTAATTAAACCGAATATTTGTTGTGTTCTACACTTACCTTTTTAAGATTTTTTTTTTAATTATTATTTTTGGGTTATCAGATGAAGCTTATGAGAATCCTGCGATATGCATAGATGAAGAACATTTTAAGAAGTGATTCACATGCTTAATTTTAATTGTTTTAATGCTTTTTCAATTTAATAATCTTACTTTTTTTTTATCTTGTCCTGTACTTTAGTTATATTTGAGTTTCAACAACTTAATTATTGTAATATTTTTATAAAATAGTAAAAATAACTATTGCAACAAAATGTAATAAAATGTTCTGAAATACAATATATATAATATATAATTGTTGTAGTTGTTTAATTTATTATATGTTCATCCTAATTGAAAATTAATTAAATAATATAATAAATAGAGGGGATAAAGAAAGAGAGAACATTTTTACAATAATAGTGTGCCTTACAATATATTTTTTTCTCTCTGGAAAATAATTTTAAATGATACCTTAAAATAAAAGCCTCATAAGAATTATTGCCACTTGATATATACTGAGAAAATGATTGATTGTGAACAATACATACTGTATATATATATATCTAAATGTATATTTGGATCTTAGCAACCTCTAGATTCTAGAAGAAGGTATATTTGAATTTTGATTTATGAATAATAATAATATTAATATCTGATATAATTTTTAAATTAAATTACAATTTTTTAAAATGTTATTTAAATATTTATAAAAAATTTTAAAAAATAATTTTTTATAATAACATTTTTTATCATATTTTTTTTAAAATAAACACTTTTAAAATTAAAAAATTAAATACAAAATTAACTTATTTATAAACTATTTTTTAATATAAATATTTATTGTTTAAATTATTTATTCAAACTGAACCTTAATATTTTAAAAATAAAATCTACCGTAAATTACACTTGACATTCCCAAGATTTTCCTTTCCCATATATTACACTAGCTAACAGTATAATCTAAATAATATAAAATATATATATACTTAAAGAACTTTTGTGTTAATGTAATTAACAAATTTTTATACATTTCTTGTCACTTCCTGCATATCTTAAAAAAGAATTGTTTAATTCAATTGAAATAACAAAAATGTTTTTCGTAAGAAAACTTGAAGAAAAGAAGATTGTAATTATCCTCTGTCTGTTAATACTCTATGCATAGAGAATTATTGACGGGGTTGAAAATAAATTTTCACAACTTATTTTAAGGTTATTTCAATTTAATGGTACATAAACACAAAATTAGCTACTAATTATAGAAATATATATTTGGTATTCATATGAAAAAGCTTGATTGTATTATTATAAAAAACAAGTAATTATTCTATTATGATAAATTTAATTTTATTTGTTGATTATTTTGTTAAAAATATGTAAAATGACATGTATATATATAAATAAATACATAATATTTAATTTTTAGTATTTATAGAGTATTTTTAATATTGTATATTTTTCTTATAGAAAATATTATATATAGTTTTAAATTTGATTTTACTGATTTATTATTTTGTTAAAAAAAATGTAAAATGACATATGTGAATGGTTTTTGGAGTTTATGGAATACTTTTAATATTATATATTAATCTTCAAGAAAATTATTATATATTTTTTATAAGATCAAGAAGTGTGAGTGTAATTTATCTTAAAATTTATAATATAGTAGACATCTAAAATTGGACATAGATGCTTTTTTTTTTCACAATATCCCCCAATTCGATAAGTTAATAATTAATTTGTTATGGATCTAAACTTTATTTAATGGTAATTTGCTGTTGGCCAATAAATTACTGTATGTCTAAGACAAAATTTGAATTCCTAATACTTATTTAAGCAGACAAGAGAGCAGGACATAGATGCTATCCCAAGGTGTTTTTATATGAAAATGTTTTAGTCGATAGTGTTGGACATGTGAATATGAAAATCTAGGAAGAGTTGGACTTGGAAGTTAACCAAAACCACCTTATGTTATGGCTTTATGCTTTCATGTGCAAATTACATTATTATGTCTGCCCAACTCAAGGACAAAGATAAAAAGTAAAGTGGGCTAATATAATTCACACTCCTATTTTTTAATTAAAAAAAATTATCAATTGTTAAAAAAAAAAACACTAGCCAATAATAATAATATAGATACATATATAAATTATAATATATTATATAATATGCATGTATTTTTATTTAAAAATACAATTCTAGTAAACATACATATTACAATAAATAAATTAACCAAAAGTAAAAGATTCCTTTTCTTCAACATGTTCTGCTTATGAAAATACCTTCAAAGCAAAAGGGAAAAAAAATACACATCCACTCTAAGTTGAAGCTATTAATATAAGATTTAAGACTTGTACACAACAAATTAACAAACTTTCTATTATTACATGATTAGATTAGAGCATGTCACCTACTTAATTATAACTAAAACAATGCATTCTTAGACATATATGTTTCTAAGAGTTAAGAATGACACTAACTTGTGATGTGAAATGTAGGTTACAATCAAGATGTATACTTACCAATTTATTTATTAGTTTTTGTTATTTAAATTTTATTTTATTTAATGTATTAAAAGTTCAAAATTTTACATATCCAATATACACTTAAAAAAAAATAATATTCTTATAAGACTAATTAGAGAGGTTAAACAAACAATAATTTTATTTGGTTGGTTATGCTTCTACACAATTTCTAAAAAGTGCTCCTTTTAAAATTTAAATTCATGAACCTGCTCTTAGCCATAGCTAATAAATTATTAAACCTTCCCTCCTATAAATACTTGACATATAGCTTCACTCATTCATTCACACACACACCTCAAAATTCAAAAAACAAATATTAAAGTGCCTTTTATTTTTCTCTTACTACTTGAAGAATCTCCTCTTGAAAGATAATAACATGAGGATAGAAGTAATAAGACCCTCTTTTTATGCAATTTTTTTTATTAAACTTTACTATATATTTTTATTTTATTACATGTTTGATTTTGCAGGGTATGAGACTAGTTTGTGGTTTGATTGTGGTGATTGTGTTGCTGAATTCAAAGAAAAGTGAGAGCAGAAGATCAAAGAGTGGTTCTAGAAGCAATTCATTTGAGTACAATGCTATAAACTGCAGAGCACACAGTGCATCATTGGTTGATTATGGAGGAGTTGGAGATGGAAAAACATCAAACACAAAGGCATTTGAAAATGCAATTAGAAATCTGAGTGAGTATGAATCAAAAGGTGGTGCTCAGCTCTATGTTCCTGCTGGCAAATGGCTCACTGGAAGCTTCAATCTCATTAGTCACTTCACTTTGTATTTGCATCAACATGCTGTTCTTCTTGCTTCTCAGGTACCTTATTTTTTGTTTTACTTGAATTTTTGCATAAGCTTTTTCTTTTGTCTTTATTCGTTGTAAGCTGAATTTTTTTTTTTTAAGAATGAATAAAGATTGAATTTTAAACTTTTAGATTATAGAAGGTGATAGCTACTCTTTCCAAAAAATAGAAAAAGCGTATGAATATTATATCTTTAACACCAATTATTAAATGAAGTTTAAAAAATGAGAAAATGACAAATAGGTTCCTGACCTCTTGTCCTGCGGATATTTTCGTCCTTGATCACTGAAAAATACTTTTAAATCTTTGACCTTCACAAAACTTTGACGGATCAGTCCCTGACGGAGGCATTTGGACGAATCAATCCCTGATGGAGGCATTTGGATGGAGGGACTGATCCGTCCAAGTTTTGTGAAGGTCAGAGAGTTAAAAGTATTTTTCAATGGTCAGGAACAAAAAGTCAGTGACCTATTTGTCATTTTCTCAAACATTTTAGATAGATGTCATAATGAAAAGTATTAAGATAATGAATCTATAAATTTTTACTCTTTTCAAATATATGTTATTTGTTTAATCTAAATTGAAGTATGTGGGATTAAATTATGAGAAATATTCAAGAGGTATTACTTTTAGTTAATAAACTTATGATAAAAAATAATAAATTTTTATATTTTTCTTAAATTATATTCCAGCAATTATTGTATTAGAGCTGATCCATGTCATAATCATTCTTTGAAAACTAAATAAGTAAATAACCACACTTTTTTTTTATGAGATTAAGGCTTGATTGATCATCATTTATTTTCTGGCTTCTCTGTTTATTTTCATTTTTAATGACTAATAAACAAAGATACTAAGTTCCTTAGCTTATATATGATCTCAAGCATAAACAATTTATATCAAAGCCTGCTTTATGCAAAAAAAAACTTATTCCTTAATGCTTTTGTTCCACTTAGTTGGCCTCATCTGCCATTTCTTTCTACAATCCCTTTTGAAAAACATGGCAAGCACTATTTTCCAACTCTGACATGAAACAAAACAATGTAACCACCACTATGTCTTATTAAGAAATGGAATAAATTAGGAAGTAACTAATACTCTAAACTTTGATTACTTGCATGGTAGAAAACAAACATTATTATTCCATTTATTTTAAATTAATTATCAATTTGAACAAAACAGTACATTAAATAATTAATATATTTTAGATTATGCATCGTTTAGATTATTTTAATTTACAATGTATTACGTTATTATCTAAATTAATAGTTATTTTAAAACAGAATAGTAAGCTGAATTCATTAAGGAAAAGATTAACATGTCTAGAATTTCTTGAGTGTCATTAAGTATAAGTAATGTTGTTAATTAATTCATGAAAACAACATACAAACAACTGAAACACTAGCTATAGTTCGGTAGAACAAAACGCCGTCAGTGGGGATCGAACCCACGACCACGTGGTTAAAAGCCACGCGCTCTACCGCTGAGCTAAGATGGCTAGATATTTAATTATTGTTTACAAATGTTACAATAGTAAATGAATTTTATGAGCCAAACGAAAATATTTAATAATAAAAAATATTAGTCAAAATTTATTATTTTTAATTTTATTTAATGTACATTATAATAAATAAATATTAAATAAAATAAATTTAAGTTTTTTAAGTCGATTTTTTTTCTTCCAAAACAGTTTTATTATAATGACATGGTATGGTCCTAGCTCCTAACTTCTAACACACATTTTTGTCTTTTTGTTCATAGTGGGAATTGTTCAGGTTGTGACTACTTGTGTGTTCTGACACATTTTGGCATTTTATTTTGGATTTTAGGATAAAAAAAATACTAAAAATTAAAGATATAATATTGATTATTAAGATTAGACCTAACAAAATAAATTAATAAAGATGTGGGTATTATTTATTTGAAAGAGATGATATTGGTTATCATAGTTTTCTGCTCTTTTCTTCTTTTCCTGTATAATATGATTTTTTTTTTAAATTTAAATATTTTTTTATGCTGAATTAATATACTCTCTTAAGACCTATATAAACAATACATAGCTTATTGTTTCCAATTGAAGACAAAAAAAATCTAACATCATTGTTTGGACATTATTAACATTATAAAAAAAATTAATCTTCATATATTAGTACCTTTTGTTGTTAGAGACAAATTGAAGATGGAGTTTATTAATTGTCACAGATATATCTCCAACCAATATATATAACCATGAGAAACTTTGCCATTTAAATTATTTTTATATGTGAATATAGTTTGTGTTTAATTTTGATGCACGTGTAAAATGTTTTATATAGTCGTGCAATCATATCTATTCTTTTGAATGACTATTCACGCGGTCAATGAAAATAGTAAGTATTTTTGATGATGTGGCGTGTTCACGTGCAGAATTACTTTAGATTCACAGTGCATCAAAATTAAATTCGTATAATTAATAATTTACTTAATGGAATTTTGATTTCTATCAATATATTGAGTTAGGATATGAATGAGTGGCCTGTGATCAAACCACTACCATCTTATGGAAGAGGAAGAGATGCTGCAGCTGGAAGATACACCAGCCTCATATTTGGAACAAACCTCACTGATGTCATTATCACAGGTATGAAAAAAAGAAAAGTTGTATAGAGAAAAACAATAATAATCAAACTATTAGTTAAGAGCTGGTGAAAAGTTTCATCTAACACATGTTCTATTCTTCAAAATGTTTGAATTCTACTTTAATTTCCACAGTTCACTTACATCTGATTGACTATATATTATATATTTATTAGCCTTTTTTAGTTTTTCAATTACATTTTATACTTGTTCATTTTAGTCAAGTACTTTTGATTAGGTATCTAGCTTATATTTAAAGTCAATATTGTCTCTCTTAGGTAACCTACTCTCATATTCAAATAACTGGTTAGCTATTTGAAGAACATGGCTGTTAGTTTTTGATATGATAAATGGTTAACAATGTCATTAACAATGCAATGAGACTGAAATATCTTAATTAATTTGATGTGCTACATGTTGCTTCTAAGTTCCTAATTTTTTATTTTCAATTATTAAAAAAAAAAACTAATTTGTTGGATACATACATATACTGCATTTTTTTTCTTTTGGTTATGTGATAAATTAGTCATATCAACTTTTATGTATTATTTAAAATTGAGTTTAATTATTTATTGAGTAAAGTGACAAATAAATTCTTGAAGATTTAACTTTTAGACAGATTAGTCCTTCAAAAAAAAAAGTATTAGTAAAGTCTTTTAGGATAACAAACATGAACAACTTAGTTCAAATTAAGATCTATTCTAATCATAGGGGTTAATTTGAAGGTAGTATGTCACATCTACTATTCTGAAAGACTTTATTGATATTTTTTTTTAGAGATTAATCTATCCGAAGTATAAATCTTGAGGAGTTTATTTGTCACTTTACTCTTATTTATTTATACACCGATCAAATTTTAAGAAAAAAAAAAACTATATGATTATCCAATTAGATGTTTGAATTTGTTAGACTTTTAAAATAGTGAATAATTAGTTGAATCAAACACTTTTCTTTATTTAACAATACATGGTTATATATTCATGTAAGACTTTTTTATATTGATAGCATATGAAAAATATATAAATCCTTTGAAATTTACTTAATTAAATAATTTTATCATGATAGTGACTAATCTTACAAATGAAATGATTATGAACACTTGTGGTGGTAACAGGAGACAATGGCACCATAGATGGTCAAGGTGCATTTTGGTGGCAACAATTTCACAAGAAAAAATTGAAATACACTCGCCCTTACTTAATTGAATTAATGTTCTCAGACAATATTCAAATCTCAAATCTAACACTCCTAAATTCACCATCATGGCATGTTCATCCAACTTATAGCAGGTAACAATCATAATAATAATAATCCTATCCTTGTCATATAGTTATTAGTTCATATATATGCTCACATTATTCAAATTAAAGTCTTAAAAGCATTTCAAAATCACATTTGAGTTTTTGACTTTTGTGACACCATCATAATAACAACTACTATTGATTCTTTCTAATTTCAAAACTAACAATAAAGTTTCCAACACTATACAGCAACATTATTATTAAAGGCATCACCATCAATGCTCCTGTCACATCTCCAAACACTGATGGAATTAACCCAGGTAAGCATATAGATGAACATTAACATTATTGGACTAAGAAAATTGAAATAAGTATTTTCTGTAAAATTTGAACATATAGTTTTAATCCTTTCCATTAATATGCCTATGTTAAATGTTGATGTGTACTAGACAGGTTAGTTGCATTAACAGTTAACAGAAACAAACTAAGAGTACCTAAACAAATCATATAGAATATAGATTAATAAATTTTTCTCTTTCCTTTTGTTGATTTTTTTTCCTGTTCTTAGATTCTTGCACAAACACCAGAATTGAAGATTGCTACATAGTTTCTGGAGATGATTGTGTAGCAGTGAAGAGTGGCTGGGATGAATATGGCATAAAGTTTGGTATGCCAACAAAACAACTTGCAATTAGAAGACTCACTTGCATTTCACCATACAGTGCTACCATTGCCTTGGGAAGTGAAATGTCCGGCGGAATCGAAGACGTTAGAGCCGAAGACATCACGGCGATCAACACAGAATCCGGTGTCAGGATCAAGACGGCTGTAGGGAGAGGAGGGTATGTTAAGGACATTTATGTCAAAAGAATGTACCTTCACACAATGAAATGGGCATTCTGGATGACTGGTAACTATGGCTCCCATGCTGATAGCCACTATGATCCGAATGCGTTGCCTGAGATCAAAGGTATCAACTATAGAGATGTTGTTGCTGAGAATGTAAGCATGGCTGCAAGATTGGAAGGGATATCTAAAGACCCTTTTACTGGAATTTGCATGGCCAATGTCACAATTGGTTTGGCTGCAAAGCATAAGAAGCAGCCATGGACTTGCACTGATATTCAAGGGGTTACTAGTGGTGTGACTCCTCAACCATGTGATTTGTTACCTGATCAGGGTCCAAAGAAGATCACAGCTTGTGATTTTCCACCTGAGAATTTACCTATTGATATGGTGGAACTCAAGAAATGTAGTTACACCATGAAACATGCATAAGCATAACACATGAAACATGCTACCTAGTTATTATTTATATATCTCTAGTCCTTCCTAGATTATCCAGATACTATTCCTCAAGTTGTGAAATGAACTCTGTTAAACTATGTTATTTATAGAGTTTCTTTAACTTTGTTTTTCCCCTCTTCAACTTTATTTATGTTCAATGCTAACATTCAAAGTTATCAAAACTCTCGAATTAACTCGTAAACTCGTAGCTTTACAAGGTTAAGTCCTCACGAAGCATACAAATTTACGAGTTTAGGTAAACTTTTGAGTTTAATTACCTTGCTAACATCAATAAAAACTTTTCTACAGACTTCTTTTCCTTAAGCAACAATATTTATTTTTATTTTCTTTCAAATATTTTGGACAATAACAAAGTAACAAACCCTTACACTTTATGACATACAGTTAGATATTATTATCAGTTTCTGTAACCAAAGCTTAAAGGATCTTGTGTATATTCTCCTCATCTAGCAGTAACAGTTCAGTAAATCAAAGTATGGTCCCTAAGTCTATGCTAAACCTTCTAGTAATCTTGGGCATCTTTTGATCCTTTCCACATAGTATCTCACAATGAATCTTAGTATCTCCAATATGTTTCAAATCATGTAGAGATCTTCAACTTTTCAAGTAGTCTCATATCATAGCTCTTAAAGGAGTCATCAAGTATTTCAGTCACTATGCATATACAACAGTTAATGCAAGCTTTCAGTAAATTGGTGGATCAGGATTGAACTTCAAAGATTCTCTCCAGATGAGTTCCTTGATGTCTTCTTCAGTGAATGACGGTTGCTCAAAGTCGAAACTGAACGGTCTTAGACAAACGGGTTCCTCATTAATATCATGGAGTGGTGCCATGTAAGGATGGCACAAAGCTTCATCAACTGTAAAGTATAAAAAGTAACTAGTAACATCAATAAAAATACAGACAATGAAATCCTGTCATATACAAAAGCCTAAAAATCATTTTGAACATTAATGAATTCACAATTATTTGCATGTTCTTTTACCTGTAATGCGCTTGCTTGGATCAAAGATGAGCATCTTTTCTAGCAAATCAATGGCACCAGCAGAAATGTTGGGAAATTTAGCAGAAAAATTTTGCTTTGGACATTGTGGAAGCTGTTTTACATATCTACGAGCATTATCACTTTGAAGAAATCCGAGGCTGGCATCGTCAGGTGAACCTACCAGCTTTAAGAAAGCAACAGAAACTTTGTCAAAATTGAGCTAATTTTAAATCAACATGAGAAGGTCTGAAAAATGATCAAAAGATTAAGGCAGTGATGCCGTCCGAGTAGATATTGACACATAAATTGACAATCATTTCAAGTTATAGAATCAGAACTCTAAATTACACATGATCCAAAGGTAAAATCTAAAATGAAAAAACAAGAACAAGAAATTCAAACACAAATATAATCAGTCTCAAAAGATTGTGTTAACAATTCAAGAGTTAGCAGTAAAAGGTTTCATTCAAGACATCTAGTTAATACCTCTGTGATCAGTCTCAGCTGATGAACATAATCTCTCCCTGGAAAGAGGGGCTGCCTTGTCATGATTTCACCGAGTATGCAACCAACCGACCATATATCAATGGCTGCTGTATATTCAGAACAGTTAAGAAGCAACTCCGGAGCTCGATACCATCGAGTAACCACATACTCGGTCATAAAATCAGTTTCGGAGGTAGTTCTAGCAAGACCAAAGTCTGCAATCTTAAGGTCACAATTGGCATTCAGTAGCAAGTTACTAGGCTTTAGATCACGGTGCAAAACATTCGCCGAATGTACATATTTGAGCCCTCGTAACAACTGATATAGAAAATACTGCAAACAAAAATTGTATAAATAGCCTTAAATATTAAGTCTAATATGCTATAGAGCTCATACCATAACATATGGGATAGAGCAATTCACTGTAATACTGTAATAGGTGATGTATGACACACAGTACCTATTATATTATATGTCCTCCAAGGATCTCCATAGATTTTCAGAGCACATTTTAAATAATAAATACATGTGGCTATATACACTCACGAATGACAATTACCATATACGCTTGTTTGTTGTTATCATTCAAAAGACAGACTCAAGATAGGAGCCTAATAAGTAATAACTGATGAAAACCAAAGCATAATGTTTCTATAGATTGAAAGTTTCAAGTTTGTAATAACAATGGATTCCTGTACAAGAAAAAAAGACCAATAAACAAGCTATAAGATGGTAAAAAAAATATAAGTAATTCATATTTCATAAGTTAGTAATCAACTAATCAGGCAAGTCAACCGAAGAGTAATAAACTACTCAAGACATTAATTGAAAGAAAAGGTCATTCAATTCAACTAGGAGCACCTGAACTAGGAATTCATTAAAAATTAGATGCCAAATAAACATTTAGAGTGCTGACCCGACAATGATCATCAGTCAATGGTTGATTGGAACGTATTATTTGATGTAGATCTGTGTCCATTAACTCAGAAACAATGTAAACATCATTGAAGTTCTCCTTCTGTGGAGGTCGAATAATATCTTTAATGGACATCACCTTCAATGCAGAAAACAACTGATAAGTGAAGCAGTCTATTTTGCAAATTGAACACCAATGAAGATTTTAAAATCAAAGCCAAGAGGGAAAAAAGCATAACAAATTACATTTTCATGATCCATGTGCCGAAGAAGCTTAATTTCTCTTAAGGTCCTTTTGGCATCTATTCTGTTGTCAAATGCATTGCCAACCTTCTTAATGGCAACTTCCTCACGTGTCTCGGCATTTACAGCAGCACTTCAAGGCAATTAAAAACAAAAATGTTCCTCAAATTGTTTGTAACACTAACTATCCAAACATCAAACTATAAGAAACCATGCACAACATATCAGCATTCAGCAGCACCTATGCATACAAACTCAGAGGTACCAGAGAATGTTCCTCCCTCATTTTCAACTTCCATTCGGGCAGATTCGCAGAAAAGGAAATTCGAAGCCACAAAAAAAATGGATAATATTAGCTATGATTACATCACTTTGATGGCACCAACCATATAACAAGATTATCTAAGAGAAAAATCAAACTGAAAATCAGAAACAGATTTTAGAGTAACAATCATCTCATTTTAACAACCCACATAATGATCTAGTTCAGGATTCTCAGTCAAAAGTCATAACCTGGCACATTCATGGCCACAAAAATGATCATCAGCACACCAAAATAACCAAATTTATTGTCTTCCTTTTTTAAAAATTCAAATCTCTAAAAATCAACAAACAGATATTCTCATTCATGGATTTCATGCCTAACATCAACTTCACTAAACACTAAAATGACAAGAAATCCAGGAAATAAAACAATCAACCACCCACTCACTAACAAATAACAGTTAACTTGCATTCCTAAATCTAAATCAACTAACCTACAAAAGGTTTGATTAGCATTAAAAGCTAAGGTGTTCCAAAATCAGAAGATGCAAGTTAAAAACACACTTCAAATATAAGAACTACCCCTTTCACAAAATAATACAAAAACAGAAGTAAAACAATGAATTGAACTTAAAAAAGAAAGAAAAAAGAGCTCTTTTTTATGGTTTCTTTTGCTTACTCACCAAACAATTCCATAAGCACCTCTTCCAACAGGGCGAATAGGAGGGACATACTTTGTAGAAACCTCAAAGAGGTTGCCATAGATGTTGTACTGAACATAGCGTCCACCATGAGTGGCTACACCTCGTATGCTATGCTCAGCTGAATCAACAGACATCTCTCTATGACTATCACTATGAGATCTTCAAAATTCAGAGACCAAAACCAAAAATGGAGAAATGGGAAGAGACCCAATATAGAAAAGGGGGTTCAGAGCAAGAAAGGAGGTAACTTTGAGGATTTTGGCGACAACAGAGGAAAGAGAAACAAGACTAGTCAAACTTGTCTAAATTATTTTTGGTGAAATAATTATTTTTTCTCAAATCCTAACTCATGTCTTAGTATTTTTTCTAATTATTTTTTTTATCTAGAATTTTTTTATAAAAATATCTTAGACATTATTTTAGTATTTTTTCCATGTCTAAATAATGTCTTAGAATGTGGATATAATACATACATTTTAATATTTTGTCATGTGATTTCTATAAAGGATATTAATGTTATGTACTATATCTTTTAATTATTTTCTATAAATAATTAGTGCTATATATAACTTAAATACTGTAAACAAATTTAATTTTTTGTGAGTAAAATAATGTTATGTACTATATCTTTTAATTTCAAGGAAAATTAGTTTAACTAATCTATATATAAATATTAAAAGATATTATAGAATTTGTTAATAAAATAATTGGAATTTCATTTAACACATATTTTTTAGTTTCATCACAAAAAATTATTGATAATGTCTCCACAATTTGTAATTATTAACATGTATATATATCAACAATGTTGGAGCCTCTTGAAGTGGACACACTTGTCTGAACCCGTGATTCAGTAATCAAACTTTTTTTTTTAAACTGTTTTTTTTTTTAAGACTTGTCTTTCTCATGAACATTGGTTTTATGGTGTGTTGTCTGTGATTTCTTCATTATGGCCTTCAGGTTTGTTTCTTATATTTCTTATCTTATGTGATAAGATCAAAAGGTTAATGAATATCATGTTGCTTCACAAGTTGATACTGTTTGTTTAATTTGTTTATTACTCCTTTTATCTCAAGCAAGCTTTTAATTGAATAAAGAAAAACAGTGTTACTGAAGTTTCATCTGTAAATGCAGCAATAGAATTAGTCCAATAATATGCTTACTTATTGATAAAACATAGAATCTTAAATTTATAAACAATCACTTTTTCTCTTAAAAGATGGAGTGAGACTAAACTTGAGATTGTAACTTGCAAGCATGTAAAAAGGTTACCAAAATTGAAAACTACACAGAATCATTGATAGTTTAGACTTTAGAATGAATGGAGTCAATATAGGCTTGCGGATGAGAGGGTTTCTATGATCTTTCCAAGTGGTCTTGGTCAATTGTTTAGGGTTGATCTTGCGTGCAAGTTGTGCAAATATTCCTCAGGAGATTCTTATTTTATTTTCACTGTAATTTACATTTGATCTAGTTGTGCAGTTATCTTTTCTAATCCCTTATGTTAATTTAATCCAAACCAGATATAACAGCACACCCCATTATTAAAGAGCCAAAATCCAAATTGTGTAAAAGGAGAGGGCATCCATGACACAATAGTTGAAATTGTTACCAGCTTTCAGCTTTTAGTTCCTTCTTACACTCTTAACAGTCTGCTACTCTGCTAAGAAGAGTTCTCTATTTCTGAACTTCTTGAGTCTTCAAAAATGAGATGTAAGAATTTATGAATACATAAAAATAGAGGGTAAAAAAGAAAAAGGATAGAAGCAAGGCAAAGCAATATACTTGTCCTTGCAAAATACCTAATTATAAAAATTAAAATACTACTCAAAAGTAATTAGTAGGAAGTGGTAACTAATATTACATTACATGTTCAATTGTTTATTACATAATACATATCTACAAACACACACATCACAGTGTAACAGACAAGCAGTAGCTTAGGCAAAATAACACTTTCAATATATATTTTAACTGCTTTGATATTACACTGAACAACTCAGGTACACATTTCACCTTAATAATACTACACTGTAATCTAATATAACTTGCGCAATCTTAACCAAACCAAACAAAACCTGATCAAACACTACAATTCTAAAACCACAAAAAAAAAAAAAAAACCCCCCACACTATACATACACCAAAGTTAGTCTGCTGCATGATTAGTGCACTAGCTGATCTACCTTACTCCCATGTACTCTCTCATTTACAATTTTATCTGGCCTCAGATTTGACAACAAAGTGTCACGGCTAGTTAGAACTACTTGGAAGAATCCATCCACCTCCTTAGCAAGAAGATCTAGTCCTTGTGAAAGATTCCCTGATGCATTGCTCAACTTGTGAACGTTATGTTGATATGATTCCATCTTCACTGTATCTACACTACCCTGGATTATAGGGTACAATTCCTTGACGGAGGCATCAATGGCTTCCAACTCATTCAACACAGAAAATCTGCCACTGGAAAATCTAACTCTAATTTCCTCATTTACAAAACTCTGCAAACTTCTGAATGCTGGAGCCCAGGAATACACGTCGGCGACATCCAAGTTCAGCAACTTCTTTGGTGAGGCTGAGAAAGCTGCGGCAAACACGCTGCAAACAAATACTGTCTGCACCTTGACTCCATACATGGCTTGCATCAAGGCCTTACCCTTGGCAGAATTTTTAACCTTGGGCAGATCAAGTGATCCCACAAGATCATCCAAAACGGTAAGACATTTCTCGATTCTGGGGTTCCTAGAATTAGTAAGCTGCCTCCAGCTATCAAGTGAAGAACAAGCACGAATAAAATGCTTTGGAGATGCAGACTCCAAACTATGCAGCGCACACTTAACTGAAAGATTAGACTGGTTCAGACGTGAGATCTCAGAGGTAAATGCATTGCAAATATCAAGCAACTTCACACTTATGTCCAAGTACACATCCTTCCATTTGTCGTCCCAGTCAATCACAGGCAGCTCGAGATCTGCTATAAGGGTTAGTACATCACTATGAGTTTCACGAATCGATGCCATAGCTGATGTCATCCAAGAGAAGCTGAGGATTTCATCCTTGCTTTTGGGTGTGAGCTTTCTCAGCCGCTCAGCCAACTTTGCCTCAAACTCGTGTAATATTGTCAGTTGTTGTGGAGACAGGCGAGATCCTTTAGGTGATATCATCCGAAAAGGATTACCAAAGGGGAAAAAGGATTTGTTAGGGTGTGGATCCTGTGCACGGCTCATTTCTATGGTTTACTGCAACAAAAGAGACAGTAAAATCAAATTTGATGTAACAAGGTATGATAGCATTGAACATACTCACTTGAATTAACAAGTTATACCATATTAAATTGGGGCAAATTCCAAAGTTTCCCATTATTAAAGAGACAGAATAATCCAAACATACAAGGAAAATCACAAATTACTAACCAACAAAGCAGGCTGACTCAGAACAAAGAACCTTAAAAATTAAAATAGATTTTTTTTTTTTAATTTATAAGTAAAAACCCCCAAAAATTTCCATCAAAACTGTTCCTCCTTGAAAACCTTTAAATTTCCCATAACCCAGTTCAGATCCAAACCTAAAAACTACAAAGATCCAGAGAACAACAGCAAAAATCATCAACAGAACTATGAAATTCCCAAAAAATATAATCAAAAACAAAATTTACCAACCACAAAAAAAGTCAAACTACATAAATCTTATCAAATCCTTTCAGATCTAGGAGCAATCAACCAACCAAACTAAAGAAAATCACCAATTATAACATCAATTCAAAAATAAAAAGAAAAATTAACAACCCTAATTCCAGTCATGGTCCCAAAAATGATATCTCCAGTTTTAAAAACAGAAAAATCCCTTTTTAGCATGAAATGAAGAAGCAAAAGCAAAAGACGTTACCTGGAGAGAAAAACTAAAGGGGAGTGAAAGAAGAAAACGGGTTTCGGAGAGATTCGGTTTTAAAGTTGGGAGTTTTTGTTGGTCTCTTTTTTTAGGGTTCAGAGTTTAGACACCGATTCTCGCTTTGTGGTAGATGAAAACGGGGTTGGTCATGATAAAGATACGATGCTGTGCTTGATTTTTTGTCAAGTGGGGACACGTGGAGATATTCCATTGGTCTGTCATGATTTCGCGTAAATTTATTTATATTTTTTTATGTCATTTTTTCAACGCGTTCATTGAGTGTGTTTAGCCAGGTTCTGGGTTGGTGGCTTGGTGCTGTTATGTGGTGTATGATAGCTTATCCTATATCCTAGAAACTTCTTAATATTTATCTCTTTCATTTTAAATCCATGATTATTATTTTGCTCTAGAGTTTAGACCATGATTTTTGCATGCTTTATTTTTCTCATCTTATTAGACTAAGCATATTTGTGTTCAAATAAAACCGAGCTAAATTTGACTCAAATTGACTGGGTCCAAGTGTTGTGTTTTCGGTTGGACCGGACCATGAGCATGATCTATATCCTAACTATCATATTGGGCCATACCAGAGTTTTTGTCCAAATTCATAAAGTATTTTGGGCTTTCTTGAATTTTTGGTATCATTTGATGGGTTAGGCCCATCTCACCTAATTATTATTCTTAGACGGTAGTTCTCGTTAGAATACAAAAAGATTCCGAATCCATAATAAAAAAAAGGATGAAAGATTGATTTTGTTTTGTTTTGCACGAGATAAAATCAGTTTTAAAAATTAAATTTAAATTAATTTATTTGATTTGCTGATACGTTTAAATCGAAAAAAATAAGTTTCCAATATTGTTTATCCTAACTTTATAATAGTTTGTTACGTTAGTTAGATGAGATAAAATCAATTTTAAAATTTAAATTTAAATCAAACATTGTGATCTAATTGAATTTTGAATTGGATTAGATTGGATTTTAATATAATTAAAAATAAATTCTCAAAAATTCTTTACAAAATTAACTAAAAATTGAGTATTCTGGGTTTATTTCTATGGAAATTGAGTGATTAGAGTGGTGAGGAAACAAGACTACAATGGCTTGGGGTAGTATTAAGCTGCATTCACTTATCTTTTTTCTTTGTTTTCTTTTGCTTTGGAGATTTGATTTTTGTTCTTGTTCTTGTTCATGTACTTTACAGAAAATCAACCTCAGAACTGGTCACTAAATGCTGTATATGAAACCACAAGAATTTTATCGTTCACTACAAAGGCACAAAGTTTCTACAAGCTTGTGTTGCTTCCAAGAGTGAGAGATTATATCAGCAAATATCAAGAATTGCATTATCTTTTATTTCAATCACTCGGAAGGGCATCACTCGTACCTCAAGCATTCTTCGATGGAATTGTGTTTCCACTCTGTGAGGTATATATAGAATTTAATTTTCATGCATTGTCAAGTTTTTTTTACACGTGCATCCAATCATATAATTACCTTGTGAATGATAATCCAAGAGAACAGTTGTGATTATAAAACTGTGATTGATCCATATTTGTTCATGTTTATTTATTAGGTTCTATTTTTCAGGTGATTTCAATTAATTCTTAAATGGTGACTACTTTATAAATCGTTAGATAATTCAGTCAAATAAATTCAGCTGAACATGTTAAGGGTGCGTTTAGATTTATGTTGGAGAAGAGGGAAGCGCGTTTGAGTTCCTTGAACGCTTTATCTTTATGTTTGGGAACGTTTTTATCCTCTAAACACAGATGTGATTTATATCTTCAACTCACTTTTACCAAAAATTATAAATTCTAGCTTTTCTATTTAACTTTTTAGGTTGGATTGAAATTTATGTTCTATATACCAGTTTATGTCTTTCATTATTTTTTTATAATATTTTTTTCTAATACTCTCTTATGCATATTATTGTTTTTTTTATAAAACTTCTGTTTTTTTTGTTTTTATGAATTGTTTTACTGTTATTGTTATTTCTTTTTTGTATGGAATATTTTTTTACTTTGTATTATGATTTTATTAATTCTATTAGAGCACTAAAGAATATTGAGAGTACTAAAAAATATTAAGAATTTATTTAAATATTTAAAATAAAATTATAAAAATTTTAAATTCTTCTGTAATTTTTTTGATCTAAAAGTGATTTTGAATAACATAATCTAAACAATATTTAGTTTACTATAATCTATTTTAAATAAAAATTACCAAATATAAACCACATTAATAATAACTCACTTTTAATCAAAATTAATTTTATACATATCTCTATTTATAAACAGCAATCCAAATACACACTAATTATCTAAGGGTTTAGAATATTATAGATGTTTTCATAAAAATAATCAATTTCTTAAATGACAAGTACATCTTTTATATATATATATAAAATATAGGTGGCTACTCCAATAATATGTTGATGAAGAAGGAAAAAGAAAACAATAATGGGCCCTTTTTCATTAACGAGCTGCTCCCACAGAAAGTTCTCTATGGTCATGAAAAATGCCGCTTTATATTACGTGCACCACCTGTCTTTCTAGTAATAATAAGTTGAAATTTAAGACCCCAAGCCAAGTTTGATACATCTTTCTTTATAACTGATTCAATTAATGCTTATCTTAATGCCGTATGATTCTTCATCATATATAATTTGATAGATGAATGCTTCAGTAACTACGGCAGAAGTAATAACTATATGGTTTTATCATAGAGATTATTATTTAATTAAAATAAAAAAAGTCAAATATATCTAAAGTAACCAGTACATTGCCGTAGCCCATTATATATATATATATATATATATATTAAGAAATTAGAAGGACTAAACAAACAAGCCATTGTTTGTGCTCTAAACAATTTATACTTGTGATATGCACAGTCAGGGACTTGCACCGTCAGAGAAGCTGTATATGTTGGGTCCATTTTAGAGGGGATTTTTATTCCTCCACTTGTTCACAGGTATGTTAGTTGAGGTACTCTTTGAATATAAATATAAAAATTATTATGTATATACTAAAATCAGTTAAAATGTAACTTATATAAATATATATATTGTTTTATTTGTATTTTGTATTACAATATGTATTTTATATTAGTAGCTGATTTTAGTGTATACTTAAAATAGCTGAATAAATGTATTAATGACAATATTAGATTTACTCAAACTTGTCAATTTGTTTACAGCTCTGCGTTATCGAAACTGGCAAGCATGGAACATTCTGGCACTATAAGGTATTTCTTCTTTTTTTTTTTGTTTATTAAAGTATCATATGTACAAAGCTGAGAAGGTGACAATATATATTATAACGGTAATGCTATAAAAACAAAAAAAACAGCCAGAATTTGTCTTATTTAAAATTCATTAATTATTACAACAATTAATAATTGTCTACTATGAATGTACATACATACTCAAAAGAGGTGGCATAGCTTAAAATACAATTTGTTAAAATGTTATATTTGATGGGAAACTGCAGCTATTTCATAAAGATTTTGTTGGAGAAAGAACCTGATCTGCCTGATCCTAATCCTGATCCCGCTGTTAATGCATTAATGGATCACTTTATGAAATTTCTCACTGAAACTAGACAACTTCCTGTGTTATGGCACCGAACACTTCTTGCATTTGTGCACAGGTAACTGATTCACTCTTTTCTATTCCAAGTTGTAATTATCATTCATTAGTGATGCATTTATTTGATATTTCTTTTTTTCAGGTACAAAAATCAGCTACAGGACCAAGATAAAGATCGTTTAATGGTTCTATTGCAAAAGCATGAATCACAGAGTGCAGGGTCTCTGATGGACTTGTTTCTTTGACTTTCAATTTTTTTTTATCATAACTCATAATTAACTGATATTAATTTCTCGTATTACAGTTTACGCGATATCATTAATGAGTTAAACGATATCTAGCTGCTTCAGACCAACGAATCTTTTGAATCTGGCATACCATAATATGAAGCTAAGATATCTGTACTCAAGTTTATATTTTTTTATGTTTAGATATTGACAGAGTTAAGTTTTAACTTTGACAAAAATAATGTACTTTTTTTCCCTCCTGTTAATGTATTAGTAGTGATTTTGCACCTTTTTTTAACAAAAACTTGTTTTTATTATGGTAAAATCTTATTGAGCTGAATCTTTAACTGGAGATTCTTCACTCACAGTTGCAATATATAAATGTGACAAACAAACAAAAAGATTTAGGTATATTAATTTAAAGTTATAATTTCACCAATTGCAAGCATGGTTTGATCATTCAAGACACTGAATTTGAAGAATGTGATCCTTGTTTTCCATCTTCTTCTCTTAAATCTTCAATGGTTTTAGATCTTCAATAACTTTTGATGGATACTCAATTTTTTCTTCATCCTCCTTCTCTTCTAAAAACAGTGGCAAGTCCGGCTTGTTTCATGATTCACATTTTCATTATCCGTTGTTGCAACAACTCATTGTCCTTGTCGTCATCAAGATACCAAGAACACAGATGAGAAAAAAAAAAGCTGAGATTGCTGTTGTCATGGTAGGAGGCATGCAAGGCAACAAAAATATTATAAATATCACTTCTAAAAAATAATTTTATTCTCATCATTATAATTTTTACTTGTATTATTTCTATTGTGTAACCATACTTTATCACTATCATTATCTCCTCTACTGTTATCATCACCAATACAAATATCATCAACATTAATATTATCTTATTTCATTTCTTGTTCGATGCTATTTTTTCCCTTTAAAAGGTTTTAGTAGTGCAATATAAAAAAATAACCTGGAAGACAGGTACCACGTGAAGATAAAGGCATTTTCTATTGGCTCAACATTTTTTAACCTTATATTGTTACCATGATTCATGTGCAGCTACATGTTCCTAGAGTTTTTATATGTTATTATAATTATTGTTGTTATTAATAATCTCATAACATAATATATATTGACATGATATATTCATACATGCATGTGCTGCAACATGATGTTCCTTGCTTATTTAGCCACTTTTATATAATTAATTAATTTTCACAAAGACTAGTGTCCGTGGACTTCAAAGAAGAATTATTAGATCAAAGCCAGCTTGCAACTCCATAGAGTTCACTGCCTTGACACGATTGTTCTCTTACCTTTGTCTGAAAAGTCATTCACTTTGCTGTTGTTGAGATCATATCATGGCTGGTGCACTTGTTGGGGGAGCTTTGCTCTCTGGCTTCATTAACGTTGTCTTTGACAGGTTCATTACAACGGATGCAGTCAACCTGGTCTTGGGCAAGAAGCTTGGTCCTGACTTGGTTGAAAGGCTGAAGATTTCTCTGCTTGCTGCTGAAGCTCTGGTTGGTGATGCCGAGTACAAGCAATTGGACAACCCTTCTGTGAGGGAGTGGCTTAACAGTCTGAGGGATGCTGTTTATGTGGCTGATGACTTGCTGGACGCTGTCCTCACCAAAGCTGCCACTCGAAAGGAGGTACGTTCTTTCTGGCCTGTTAGCTTCCTCGACCGGGATAGGAAGATTGTAGATAAGATGGAAGGGGTGGTTAGAAGAATAGAATTTCTTGTAAAACAAAAAGATTTGCTTGGTCTTGAAAAGAGTTCCTATAGGAACTTTTCGTCATGGAGAATTCCATCCACATCTCTGGTGGAAGGTAATATCCTTGGCAGGGAAAAGGACCAACAGGAAATCATCAAGATACTAAATGATAACAGAGAGCATCAGTTGTCTGTGATTCCCATTGTGGGCATAGGTGGGGTTGGCAAAACAACTTTAGCACAATGGCTGTACAATAATGACAAGTTGATGGAGGGGTTTCAAGTCAAAAAATGGGTTTGTGTCTCTGAAGACTTTAATATCGTTCAGGTTACAAAGAATATTATAGGTCAAACTGCTGGTAATACAGATGATTTCAATTCACTTCAACTTGAACTGAAGGAAAAGTTGTCGGAAAAGAAGTTCTTTATTGTGTTAGACGATGTTTGGAGTGATGATGGTGATGTTTGGAAGAAATTTAGAACCCCCTTTCAATATGGGGTAAAGGGAAGTACAATTCTTGTAACAACTCGTGTCAAAGAGGTTGCCTCTGTAGTCCAAACTTGTCCCCCTTACATTCTCAGTGAGTTGTCTGAGGATTGTTGTTGGTCAGTGTTCGCAAACAATGTTTGTTTTCCAGAATCAAATGGGAATTCAAAACTAGAAGAAATCGGTAGAAAGATAGTCAAGAAGTGTAAGGGGTTGCCATTAGCTGCAGAGACACTTGGAAGCTTGTTGCGAACAAAACATGATGTTAAGGAATGGGAAGCTGTATTAGTAAGTGATATTTGGGAATTTTCTGTGAAAAACAGTAAAATTATTCCAGCATTATTAATCAGTTACTTTCATCTTCCGGCACATTTAAAACGTTGTTTTGTTTATTGTTCATTGTATCCCAAAGATCATCGTTTTTGTAAAGATGAACTAATTTTGCTATGGATGGCCGAAGATCTTTTAAGGCCACCAAATAGAGGAGAGAGTTTATTAGAAGTTGGTAGCAAATGTTTTGATGAACTAGCTTCTAGGTTGTTTTTCAAAAGACATGATCAGTATGTTTCTGAGAGCTTTGGGATGCATGATCTTTTACATGATTTAGCATTGTTCCTTGCTGGAGACTTCTATGGTAGATTTGAAGAGCTTGGTGATGCAGTGAATGTGTATACTCGAACTCGTCATTTGTCTTATGAAAGTTCGAATCTAGTCTCAAAAAATTTTAATTCCATCAGTAAAGTTGAATCTTTGAGGACATTTTTGTCAATTGATGAATTTTCAGAGTCAGATAACATTGATGATGTAACATGTACTCCAATATTGAAGCTCAAATATTTGAGAGTTTTGTCACTTCCATGGTTCAAAGGACTTAATGTATTGCCTGAATCAATAGGTGAATTAACCTATTTGCGTTACTTGGATCTCTCTAGGACATGTATCAGGACACTGCCAGAATCATTGTGTGACTTGTACAATCTACAAACATTGAAGCTGGAATGTTGTTCTAGTTTGACTATGTTACCCAATGGCATGCATAAACTTGTGAATTTGCAACATCTCAATATTTTGGATACTCATTTGGAAGAAATGCCTAGAGGAATGAGCAAATTGCAACACCTGCACATATTAAGCAACTTTATCGTGGGCAAGCATAAAGATAATGGAATCCAGGAATTAGAGCTATTAAATCTTCATGGATCCTTTGAGATTCAAAAATTGGAGAATGTCCTTGATGTGAAAGAAGCAAGGAGTGCAAGGATAATAGATAAGAAGCACATTGACCACTTACTGTTGGAATGGTCTTCAGGTGATTATATGGTTTCAAGCACACAAACTGAAAGAGATATACTCGATAGCTTGCAACCGCACCATTGCTTGGAAGTGTTGCAAATCAAGGGATACAAGGGTACAATATTTCCAGATTGGATGGGGCATTGTTCTTACCAAAACATGACTCATGTATCTCTGGAGTCTTGCAAGAATTGTTGCATGTTGCCTTCACTTGGACAGCTGCCATCTCTTAAGTCCCTCTGCATTCAAGATTTTCATCAGCTGAGGAGTATTGGCATGGAGTTTTACAAGAATGAAGGAGATCATCATTCTTCGCATATTGCACCGTTTCCCTCATTGGAGTTTTTGGAGTTCAATAACATGCCATGTTGGGAGGTGTGGCACTTACCTGACTCGGAAACTTTTCCTCGACTGATGGAGCTTCAAATAAGAGATTGTCCGGTGTTAAAGGGAGATATGCTTGGCCGGGTATTCTTGAGAATCATTTCTTCTTTGTGGGATGTTTCAAAAGTTTGCAAACTAGATATACGTACAGATTATGGAGGAGAGTCTGAGATGTCACTTAGGGAGGATATGGTATCAATTCAGGGATGTGAATCTATGCTGGAGTTTGTACTTCAGGCACTCTTCCGGGACAATTGTGTACTCAAATCTTTGCAAACTCTGACAATATGGAGATGCAGAAAGCTGAAATTCCCCCAGCAACAGCAGAAATACAGTTTAGTAGAGCTTTACATAGAACAAAGCTGTGATTCACTGACCTCATTGTCATTGGATGACTTCCCCAATCTTAAGACTCTCACTATATCAGAGTGCAAGAATCTGAAATCAGTTTCATTGTCAGAGCCATCACATGCTGCTCTTCAACGTCTCACCATCTTTAAATGCAGCAAATTTGTGTCATTCACAGGGAAAGGACTGGCTGCACCTAACTTGACTCATCTTGAAGTCAGCTTCTGCACCAAGTTGGAGGCATTGCCACGTGACATGAATACTCTTCTCCCAAGCTTACAGTCTCTCGAGATAGAGGGCTGCTGGGAATTTTGTAGGTTGCCAAAGGTTGGTTTGCTGCCTAACCTGAAACAGCTTGTTATTGGGAAACAATGGAGGGGTCTATGGTCGATGCGCAAATTGGACACCCTCACTCATCTTATCATTTATGGTTTTGGCAGTGAGAATGTGAAGTCATTCCCTGAGGCCGGTTCACTGCCTCACCTTCCCTCTCTTACCACTTTGAAGATCAGTGGGTTTAGTAATTTGGAGACATTAGAGTGCAACCAACTTCTCTGCCTCACCTCTCTCCAACAATTACACATTCAATGGTGTAATAAGCTGAAGAATATGGCAGGAGAAAAGCTTCCTTCCTCTCTCTTGCTACTTCAAATTGACTCCTGTCGTTTGCTGGGAGAACACTGCAAGAACAAGCATCAACAAATTTGGCCCAAAATTTCCCACATCCCTTCCATTCAAGTTGGTACCCAAGAAGTGTTTCTAAGGAGAACTGGTAGGTCATTCTCTAATCTTCATGTTTCTCATGCAACTACAATTAAATCCATACATGCATAACTTTCGTTTTTCTTAAAAGAAAGTGTTGTATTATTTTCTTTCATTTATGATTCCCTTGTTTGTAGTTATACTTAAGAAATATCCTTTGTTAATCTGAGAAGAACTCATTGCTATTTATGATACTTAAAATTCATATTTTTTTCATAAAAACACATTTAAAGAGGAAGATAAGAAAGACCATGAAATAATAATTTCTTTAAATGTATTAAACAAATGGATGAATCAAATTTACTGTTTTGACCGTCTTTACAGATCCCTCCTCGCTCAGAGGTAAAAGGATGCGGATGGCTAGGATTTCACCATATGTGTAGGGATTAATAATCCTGAGTTTGTTCGAGGCAGTAAACTGGAGTTGTATGTTAGGAATCAGAAGAGGTGGTTTCTATTTTTAGCTGCAGGTTCGTATGATTACTCCATTATACTTTAGAATTTACTTTGCTGTTTTATTTGGAAAAAAGGAAAAAGTTATGAAAGCTTGAATTTGAGAAGGAATTAGTTATATGCACTTCATGACAAAATGGCCTTTGCACTGTTTGATGTTTATGCTGAACTAAGTTGTATATAGCAACTTAAATTTGCTTCTTTAACTGTTTCTGAAATCTGTGTAATGTACTTTTTGTTACAATACCATTGAACATTGACTGTTAACAATTTTATATTTTTATAAAATTTATATATTTATATTCGAATTGGTTAGTTTTCAACAGTTGTGGGGCTGGCTGCACCCAGTTCCAAGTTTCTATGAAGTTAATGAACAAACTTCAACATTGGGTCTGATGTTTCTGCTTTGTGTGGCCACAAATTCTGAGATACAAGAGCCTTGCCACCTTGGACAGTAGACTTTGCCACTATAATTAACAGCAAAGTGATATAATTTGGTTAATAATGACAAAGATAAAACAAGATTATTGTTTATAGAATTAGTTTTTTCTTTGTTTATGTCAGCTTCAATTTTCACTGAAATATTGTTATTTCTTTGTCAAGTTTCCTCAAACTGATTTTGTCTTTGAAGATGAGATGATACAAAGGAAGATTGGTTGTGCTGTACTTCCAATTATTAAATTTTTTCATATTCTTTTGTATTTATCAAACAGGTTCTTTACAACAACAGTCTACTAACCTAACTATAGGGATTTACTTGAGTGGACACAAGCAGTTGAGCAAATAGAAGAAAACTTGAGAGGAGGTGCTATTTTCACCTCAGCAGATTTTTTCATCAGCAACTTGTTTTCATCAAGTGAATGATCGGATGGTAAAATCTAGTGATATTGAACTGAAATTTTAACTGGAGATTCTTCACTCACAGTTCTTCAATTTGGAGGTGTGGTTTGCAGTCTGAGCTCTGTGGTAGAACTGCCAGAAAAGTTTCATTAATTTAATCTTTTGGTTGACCATTTTCTTCTGTAGAATATGTGGTCAGTGCTTGTAAGTTCTGAGACTTGTTTATTTTGTTCCTTTGATTCGGATAATAATGAAGCTTTTTACCTTCTCTTGAGTTCTTAACTCTCACATTGAGATAATAATGAAGCTTGTATATGCCACTTTCTTTGGAAAATTTTCTTGGTTTTTATCTCACAATAGAGAGTTTTGTGATCTGTATTTCTCTGAGAAGAAGATAATATTTACATCCAGCAATCCAATAAAAGAATCATCATGAGCGCCTAGTGCAGTAATTTCCTAAAGTTCTATACATGATTAAATTTGGTTGTGCAACATTTGAGAGCTTCCTCAACTTTCAATTCTGTATCAACTATCAGAAATAAAAATACAAAAATCATTAGTCCCAAAGCATCACATATTTAAAACTGTAATGAGTTATTTTTTAAAGCAACCTTATAGATGAGCTAGCTATCATCACGTGAAGGCGTGAAAGCCAATGTCTATTGCCAACAGATTTTAACCTTATATTATTACTACCATAATACCATGACTGATTTGCAGATTCATGCTCCTGACTTTTATATAATCAAAAATGCTGTAGACATTGGCTGATGTTGCTGAGAAAAAAAAGCTGAGATTGCTATTGTCATGGTAGGCATGCAAGGCAACAACAAAACAACGTCAATTGAATCAAACGACATCATTGAACTCTATCATATATCATGTCTAGAGAGAGGTCGTTTACATGTAGATCTCGTTTGATCACCTAATGAATGGTCTTCTTAGGTTTTCCTCTGCCTTTCACTTTTTGTCCATCTTCCATCTCATCCATCTTCCTGACTGGGTGCTCTTTTGGTCTTTTTCTCACATATTCAAACCACCTGAGACACAATTCTACCATCTTTTTCATAATATGTGCTACTCCAACTCTCTCTCTCTTATATCTTCATTTCTTATTCTATCCAATCGCATATGACCCCTCATCAATCTCAACATCTTCATTTCTGCCACACTTAGCTTATGTTCGTGCTTCCCTTTGACCGCCCAACACTCTGTACTATAAAGCATAGCCGGTCTGATAGCAGTGCGATAGAATTTACCTTTAAGTTTTAAATGTACTTTTTTGTCACATATAAAACTAGATGCACTCTGCCATTTTGACCAACCTGCTCAATTTTTCCATTATCCTGTATGATGCACCCAAGATACTTAAAACTCTTAATTTTTTGTAGGATGTTTTCTCCAATCTCCACCTCTATATTAGGGTTTTTTCTTCGCAGGCCGAACTTATATTCCATATATTCCGTCCTGCTACAGCTTATGCGCAGACCATACACTTCTAAAACTTTTCTTTATAAATCCAACTTTTTATTTAGGTCTTCCCTTGACTCTCCCATAAGGACGATATCATCCGCAAAAAAGATGTACCATGACACAAGCTCTTGGATATGTTATGTGAGTTCTTCCAAGACTAATGTGAAAATATATGGACTTAAGGATGATCCCTAATGTAATTCTATACCAATAGAAAATTTCTCTATCACACCACTTTGAGTTTTTACACTAGTTGTAACCCAATCATACATGTTTTTAATTGCTCGAATATATGCCATCCTTACTCTCTTCTTTTCTAAAACCTTCCATAAGACATTCCTTAGCATCCTATCGTACGCCTATGTTATACTTGCGTTATATAGCCGGTCCGAAGTCCGGATAAAGGAGGAGGGTTGTGTTAGGTCTTCGACAACCAAAATAAAAACTTAGTCGAATTTTCAGTACATGCAAGGCAACAAAACACAAATTAAATTAGGCACCTTATTGTGAATGGAATAGGCCGTGCCCTATTCTTTTCATAGAAGAAAATAATTTCATACAAAGAAACTTGGAATTTAGGGACGCTTTTATATAGTTGTCTTTATGTAAAATTAATAAAAAAAATTACTGAATAATTTAATATATTTGACTAAATTATCATAGATTCATTTTTACTATAAAGAGGGAAGGGAAAAAACAATCATCATTTAAGATTTAAAAACAATTAAAAAAAATTGTATTGATTTTTAAACAACACATGCATGTATAAAGTTTGTACAAAATGAGTAATATGACTCTTTATTTTAAGTTTATTTTTGGTGACATCTTTTTTTTTTTTTAAGTGGAGAATGAATTTAGTCAATTTACCATTTTTAAATATGATAACATTTTTTATTATTAAAAATGAGATTAGAGTTTAAATATCATTGAAAATTCAGAAACTTCAATATCTTATTTTTTTAATAAATAATTTCTACGTTTATGATTTTAATATAACTACGGATACTTCGTTGAGTTGTCGTGTTCGTGTGTCGGACATATTTTGAACACGATATTTGCTAACACTTATCTGACACGCATGTTTGCTATGTTCAAAATGTGTCTTAATAAAAAATAAAAAATAAAAAATTTTTCACCGGACACATTTGAACACACCTAAATACTAAATAGTATCATGTGTCAGCGTATCCAATCTTATTCTTAACATATATTCTTGAAATAAATTTAGATATAATATATATTATTATTTATTAAAACAAAACATATTTTAAATATTTGATATAATTAAAATAAAACATTAAAAATAAATAAAAAAATTAATTTATATTTTAATATTAATAAAATATCAAAATAATATTATAATTTATCTAAAAAATACTATATATATATATATATATATATATATGTCCCATGCCTTATAAGATTTTTAAAATTTGGGTGTGGGTGTGTCCGTGCATCCAAGCTCCGACTGTTCAGCTCTCACAGCGCCGCGAGCTCGAACCAAGGTTCACGCTCTTGTGCGCGCCGTCACCTCCCTGCCAGGCTGCCACAGGTCGTTGCCGTCGTCCTTCGGAGTTGCTGCCGCCGGCCACCAGCTCACCAGCTCCCTGCCACCGCAGCTCGTCAGCATGCATCTTTTTTTTGTTTCTTTCGGTAAATAACCTTGATTTGAATTCTAAATCCCCATTATTGCTATTATTGTTGTGGTAGAATTGTTGTTTTGTTAAAGGTATGGTATTTGTGTTGATGTTGTGTTGTGTTGCTTAGATTTGATAGCGTAAGGGTGGGGGGTGTTAGAGATGATGTCTTTGTTGCGTTTGATCCTCTGATTTTGGCTGTTGCTGTGTTCTTGCCAATTGCCATTGGTTGCTGTGTTGTTTTTTGCAATTTGTTAATTTGTTAACTTGTTAACCATTTAATTGCTGTTGTGTTAGATGTTATTAATTCTTTTGCTATGTTGCTATTGACTTATTGCTCATTGCTGCTCTCTAGTTGTTCTTGCTGGAGATTTTTTTGTGGTTCGTTTTTAGAATTAGCTTTAACTTCAAGTATAAATTTTTTTTTTCCAGGTATGGACAATAGTATTAATCCATGACTTCTTAGTCTGAACTCTTCACCCACTTTGGTGCCTGCGCTTCACAGTCACAGCTGGTGTTCACTTCACTTCTCCTGATGTTATGGCTGATATTGATGCCCACACGTTGACCTGCCACGCCTGTGGCAACGTCGGCCTTGTTGATGGCGACGACGGCTTTTTCTATTGCAACCGCTGTGGTTCCCCTCTGAGGATGTGGTCGATACTGCCGTCGATGACAATGATCTCTTCAACAGCGGCGGTGCTTCCGCCGGCATATACCTCACCAGTCAGCAGCTCCACAAGCCCTCCACAGTCGCAATCAAAGCAGAGCCAATCTCCCAGTATGACTCACAGTCGGTCCTTCTCTGCAACCTCAGCTTGGAGGACGATGACGACCAAACCCCTCCTCGGAACAATGCCAGCAAGGTGAAGAGAAAGGAGGAGAATTATGCTCCACTTTTCGGCAATATTCACTCTGCTCCAGAGGATTTTGCTGATGTGGCTGGCACTAATGTTCCGAGCTTTGAGGATTAGCAGAATGAAGTTAGGATGAGGTACGTGTTAGGGTTGCAGATTATGGTTCAGCTTCAGTGCGAGGCGTTGTTTAAGGAGTTCAAGGTTACTCCTTTGATTTGTGGGTTGATGTCGCCCATTTGGTTGCGGTTTGTGTTCGGAACTGGTGTCTTCAATGATGATTGGGCTGATAAAGTTATCCATGACTCAGAAATGCAGCACGAAGAAGGTCCTAACACTATCAACCTTAGCTTCTATTTTGCATGTTTACCCCCTTTTTGTTGAATTGCATCAAATTTTTTATTTCTTCACATTCAATTTTGAATTCCACAATTTGATAAAATGAATTAGTCACAAATTTAAGAAGTTTAAGGTAGCAGTACTTGTGCACCATAGGTGGTTGGCTGTTTGCCATTTTAATGTCTCCTGATTTTGCGTATATGTTCACGAAGTTACAAACTCCGCAGGGTCTTTTGCTGTGTGGTCTAGTTCTGAATGTGCTAATCCATTTCTATATACAGGCTCAAGATTGAACATGATTTCTATTTTCTGTGTTGATTTTTCATTATCGTTATCTTAACAATAGGACAGAAGGATTGGCTTGATGATGTTATACACTTAGTGTTTAGGATAGCTTCTCATTTCCAGTGCACAGAAGATACTTTTCCTTCTCTTTATTTTCCAGGTGTCATCTGTGTCTTGTAATTCACCAAATTTTTATTTCTATTTCTCCCTTGGTTTCAGAAGTTCTTTCTCTTTATTTTCCAGGTGTCATTTGTGTCTTGTAATTCACCAAATTTTTATTTCTATTTCTCCCTTGGTTTCAGAAGAACCTGAAGATCATAAGACACGGGCTAAATACAGAGAGGAACCCCATAATTTATATGGCCAGCGTGCCGTGATGATATGGTTCAGGGCCTTAAAGAAAAGAATTCCACCATCCTGTACTCTTGCTGTTTCTTTTCTGGCATGTCATGTTGCAAGGGAATAAAACCTGTTCTGCCATCTGACTTAATCAAGGGGACACTGGAAGGGAAGATTCCATATATTTCTGCATTTGTTGAAATTGAAAGGTGTCTTGGACGCCCATCAAGTGCATGTCCTATTAGTTCAGGTGTGATGTTAATGCCTCAACGAGTTCTTATGGTACTGAAGCTAGAAACATTTGCTGCATCAATTGCGCAGTTCATAGGCTTGGAGTTGCCTCCTGTGAATTTCTTTGGAATAGTACATCGCTATCTTCAGAGATTATCTCTTCCTTCTGAAAAGATTCTTCCTCATGTATGCCGCATATATGAATGGGCCATGCCTCTAGATTTGTGGTTATCCTTATCAGAAAAACATTTTAAGCCACCTATTCATGTTTGTGTGATGTCAGTTTTGATTGTAGCAATAAGAATGTTGTATAACATAAACCATTCAGGAGAGTGGGAGAAAAGTTTGTCCAACAAAGGTAATACCAAAGACAATGGTGAGAAGGGTACTGCTTTTTCCCCATGTGATAGACCTAATTCTGGTGAAGAAGGTTCCGAGACAAATTGAAACAACAGGAACATGAATTAGACACTTCAGGACTTCTCCAACACCTTCAAACAATATATAGTGATCTTGCCAATACCCAAGGTGCTTTTTATTTACTTACATCATTCCTTTTTTTGATCCAATGTTGCATGAGCTTATATTCTAGTTGGCAACAGTTCAAAGAAAAAGAGTAGCTAACACCCAATATTTATTGACAGAGTATTCAAAAGACCTGGCATCATATCTCAAACACTGTAGGGATGTTGTCTTTGCTAGGTCAGAGGCATCATATGGGAATTACGAGGAAGAAAAGATGATAGAATACTTGTGGAACTCTTACAAGAATGAAAAGGTAATTCAAGGCTTGGTTGAGTTATATACTGTTGGCACACAAGATTTAGAATATCGAATTCATGACCAAAAAACCAAAAGATAAAAGATTAATTTTGTTTTGTTTTGCATGAGATAAAATCAATTTTAAAAATTAAATTTAAATTAATTTATTTGATTTGTTGAAAATATGTTTAAATCAGAAAAAATCAGCTTCCAATTTTGTTGCAATAAATATTGTTTATGCTAACTTTATAATAGTTTGTTACGTGAGTTAGATGAGATAAAATCAGTTTTAAAATTTAAATTTAAATTAAATATTGTGATCTGATTGAATTTTGAATTGGATTAGATTGGATTTTAACATGATTAAAAATAAACTCTCGAAAATTCTTTACAAAATTAACTAGAAATTGAGTATTCTGGGTTTATTTCTGTAGAAATTGAGTGATTAAAGTGGTGAGGAAGCAAGACTACAATGGCTTAGGGTAAATATTAAGCTGCATCCACTTGTCCTTTTTCTTTGTTTTCTCTTGTTTTGGAAATTTGATTTTTGTTCTTGTTCTTGTTCATGTACTTTACGAAAAATCAACCTCAGAATTGGTCACTAAATGCTGTGTATGAAACCACATGGATTTTATCGTCCACTACAAAGGCACAAAGCTTCTACAAGCTTGTGTTGCTTCCAGGAGTGAGAGATTATATCAGCAAAAATTAAGAACTGCATTATCTTTTATTTCGATCACTCGGAAGGGCATCACTCATACCTCAAGCATTCTTCGATGGAATTGTGTTTCCACTCTCTGAGGTATATACAGAATTTAATTTTGATACATTGTCAGTGTAAAACTGTTTTACACGTGCATCCAATTACATAAGGTCATATTAGCAAAAATAACTACCATGTGAATGATAATCCAAAAAAACGGTTGTAATTATACGAATGTGTAAAACGTTTTGGCGGTTAGTGCATTAAAATTAAACTCGGTATATATATAGTCACCTATTTTGACCCTTAATTTTCATACATTATATTTGTTCATGTTTATTTTACTAGGTTCTGTTGTTCAATTAATTTTTAGATTGATGGTATACACTTTGGTGCAGTGTAAAACATTATTTGATTTCAATTAATTCTTTAATTCTTAAATGCTGACTACTTTATGAACCGGGTGTGTTTGGGGTTCACATTGGAGAAAAGAGAAGCCTGTTTGAGTGTTTTTAACGTTCTATTTTTATGTTTGACAACTTTTTTGAAACTCTGAACCCAACTTTTACCTCTTAACGTACAATTTATGTAAAGCTAAAAATTCTTGCTTCTACGATCACGTTTACCATTGAAAAATTAGGTAAAAAATTTATTCCTTTTCTACCAATTCTACCCTTCACTTTTTTCTATAAAAAGGATGCAAGTAATCATATAACTTTTACCGTAGATCTTTGTGTAAAGGTAAATACTTTAATTTTTTTTATTACTTTTAGTACTCTCTTTTATATTTTGATTTTTATTTTTTTATTTATATGATAAATATTTTTTTATATTATTTTTTGTATTCTGATGTTATTTTTTTAGTGCTTTGATGTTATATTTTTATTGTATTTTTTTATTCATATGACGACTATTGTTAATATAAATTCTTATTTTTATTAATTTTTATGATATTTTTATTATTTTTTGTTTATATAAATTGTATTATATTTATGTTGTGTATAAAATTTTTTATTTTTTTATTTTGTTTTATTCATATGGATTTTATTTACTTCTTGTTGTAATTTTTTTGTTTATATGATATATGTTGTTGGTTGTAATTATTATATACTATATTTGTATGAAATTTTTTTCGTTTTTTTCGTTTTTATTGTACTTCATACAATCATACTGTACTTTATTTTCGTTTTTATTATATACTAATTATAAGTAACAAAAGAGTCATGAATAATAAAAATTTATAGTTCAAAATGATACTAAATTAAATAGTACTAATGGTACTAAAAAATTATAAAACATTTTTTTTGTTTGACATTATAAAATGTATAGTACTCTCTTTAGTGTTTTATGTATTAAAATATATTTTGTCAACTTTTATATGTTACTTTAATTTAGTAAGTAAATATTAATTTTATTACAAAAAGAATTAATAAGATTTATTCAAATATCTAAAGTAAAATGATAGGATAATATAAAAAATTATTTAAATTGAGGTCTTTTTAGTAATTTTTCATCTAAAAGTGATTTTGAGTAGTATAATCCAAACAACATCTATTTTACTATAATCCATTTTGATATAAAGATTGTGAAACATAAATCACTTTGACACAAACTTTGCTTTTCATTAAAATCAAATTTACAAAATCAATTTTATGCAAACTCCCGTTTGTAAACTGTAATTCAAACACACTAGATAGTTTAGTCAAATATGTTCAGCCGAACATGTTAAATCATCTTAGGATTCATAATATCATAGATATCTTCATGAAAATACCCAATTTTCTAAATGACAAGTGCATCTTTTATATATATGTGTTTATCTAATCTAAGAAATTAGGACTAAACAAACAAGTTCTTCCACTTGTTCACAACTATGTTAGCTGAGGCACTCTTTGAATATAAATATAAAAATTATTATGTGTATACCAAAATTAGTTAAAATATAATTGTGTATAAATAAATATATTGTTTTACTTGTATTTTGTGTTATAATATGTATTTTATATTAGTAGCTAATTTTAGTATATACCTAGAATGGTTGAATAAATGTATTAATGGCAATATTGGGTTCGCTCAAACTTGTCAATTTGTTTACAGCTTTGCGTTATCGAAGCTGGCAAATATGGAACATTCTGGCACTATAAGGTATTTCTTTTTTTTTTTTCTATTAAAGTATAATATGTACAAAGCTGAGAAGGTGACAATATATATTGTAATGGTAATGTTAGGAAGACAAAAAAAATAGTCAAAACTTGTCTTATTTAGCATTCAATAATTTTTGCAACAATTAATAAATAATTATTAAAAAATATTAAATAAGACAAATTCTGTCTATTTTTGGCTAATTTATTCTGGTTACCAAACATTTCTGATATTATAAAGCACAGTTAATAATTTAATAATTGTCTACTATGAATTTACATACTACATACATACTCAAACGATGTGGCATAGTTTAAAATGCAGTTTGCTCTTATGTTATATTTGATGGAAACTAATTGTGATAATAACTACAGCCATTTCATAAAGATTTTGTTGGAGAAAGAACCTGATCTGCCTGATCCTGATCCTAATCCTGCTGTTAATGCATTAATGGATCACTTTATGAGATTTCTCACTGAAACTAGAAAATTTTCTGTGTTATGGCACCGAACACTTCTTGCATTCGTGCACAGGTCACTGATTCACTCTTTTCTGTTCCAAGTTGTAATTATCATTCATTAGTGATGCACTTATTTTATATTTCTTTCTTTCAGATACAAAAATCAACTACAGGACCAAGATAAAGTTCGTTTAATGGTTCTATTGCAAAAGCATGAACCATCGAGTGTAGGGTCTCTGATGAACTTGTTTTCTTGACTTCCATTTTTTTTTTGTCATAACTCATAATTAACTGATATTAATTTCTCGTATGGCAGTTTACGTGATATCATTAGTGAGCTAAACGATAACTAGCTGCTTCAGACCTTCAATGAATCTTTTGAACCTGGCATACCATAATATGAAGCTAAGATATCTGTACCCAAGTTTTTTTTTTTTTTATTTTTAGATATTGATAGAGTTAAGTTTTAACTTTGACAAAAATAATATACTTTTTTTTTTCCTTCTGTTAATGTATTAGTGGTGATTTTGCACATTTTTCCAATAGGAACTTGTTTTTAATTTTATTGAGCTGAATCTTTAGCTGGAGATTCTTCACTCACAAGATTCTTCACTCACAGTTGCAAGATATAAATGTGACAAATAAACAGAAAGAATTAGAAATTAAATTAAGGAATATTAATTTAAAGTTATAATCTCAACAATTGCATGCATGGTTTGATCATTCAAGATACCGAATTTGAAAAATGTGATCCTTATTTTCCATCTTCTTCTCTTAAATCTTCAATGGTTTTAGATTTTCAATAACTTTTGATGGAGACTCAATTTCTTTCTTCTTCCTCCTCCTTCTCTTCTAAAATAGTGGCAAGTCCGGCTTGTTTCGTGATTTGCATTTTCATTATCCGTTGTTGCAACAATCATTGTCCTCGTCATCATCAAGATACCAAGAATATAGATAAGAAAAGAAAAAGCTGAGATTCCTGTTATCATGGTAGGCATGCAAGGCAACAAAAGTATTATAAATATTACTTCTATAAAATAATTTTGTCCTCATCATTATCACTTCTACCTCTACTATTTCTATTGTGTAACCATATTTTATCACCATCATTATCTCTTCTACTGTCATTATCACCAATACAAATATCATCAACATTAATATTATCTTATTGTGCTATTTTTCCCCTTTAAAAGGTCTTAATACTGCAATGGTTTTTCTCTATTTAACCACCACCAGTGAAAGATTCTTTCAAAAATAAACTTATTAATAGTTTGTGGGAGTTTAAAATCTCCACAAATTACAAATAAAATCCCATAAAACTAATTTTCGCTACTATTTAACGAATTTTTTAATAGAGGAGTTGTATTGTCCTCAAAAGAAAAAGTTGAGGGTTAAAGTGTTCCTTTTTATTGGACAAGGGGTGTTTGTCTTGTCTTTTGTAAAAATGGATTAGAGCCGGATTGGATGTTTACTCAGAGTAAAAATATGAAAAGGTAAGGCTAAATATAAAATTTTCAAAGATGAATGAGAAGAAATAGTTGAATGAAATGCATCTTATAACTCAAACCTATTGAAGAGAAATAACATTAAGGTTGAATACATAGAGTAATTTAAAGAGAAATAAATATTTAGACAACATGTGACTAAAAAATGAATTCTATAGCATAATGTAAAGATAAAAAATTACAAGAGGATAAAAATATAATAATAAGAATCTTATAACATAATACAAAGATAGAAGATTATGCTATCTAAGAAAAAAAATTTCTAGTGACAAAATAGAGAAATATCAAATATCTAAAGATGGATTTAGAATTGTTAGTTTTTCTTCTAATATATTATAAATAGATAAATAGATACTAGTAGTAATAATAAAAAGATAAATAGATTTGAATAGGAAGCATAGGTGTCCAATAAAAAAAATAGAAAACTATATTATTAGTTTTGGCAACCGTTGAAACGTTCCTCAAGTTGCAATTTTATTGCATCTCTCTGATCATTAAAAACAAAAAAAAAATTGTCGGTTCAAAATAAACCCAGCATAAGACATCAATACGTAGAATTTATTTTTAAAAAGAATCCGGAAGACAGGTACCACGTGAAGATGTAAAACATTGTCTATTAGCACAATATTGTTTAACCTTATATTGTTACCATGATTCATGTGCAGCTACATGTTCCTATAGTTTTTATATGTTATTACCATTATTTTCGTACATGCATGTGCTGCAACATGATGTTGCTTGCTTATTTAGCCACTTTTATATAATTAATTAATTTTCACAAAGACTAGTGTCCGTGGACTCCAAAGAAGAATTATTACATCAAAGCCAGCTTGCAACTCAATAGAGTTCACTGCCTTGACACCATTGTTCTCTTACCTTTGTCTGAAAAGCCATTCACTTTGCTGTTGCTAAGATCATATCATGGCTGGTGCACTTGTTGGGGGAGCTTTGCTCTCTGGCTTCATTAACGTTGTCTTTGACAGGTTCATTACAACGGATGCAGTCAACTTGATCTTGGGCAAGAAGCTTGGTCCTGAATTAGTTGAAAGACTGAAGATTTCTCTGCTTGCTGCTGAAGCTCTTGTTGGTGATGCTGAGTTCAAGCAATTGGACAACCCTTCTGTGAGGGAGTGGCTTAACAGTCTGAGGGATGCCGTTTATGTGGCTGATGACTTGCTGGACGCTGTCCTCACCAAAGCCGCCACTCGAAAGGAGGTACGTTCTTTCTGGCCTATTAGCTTCCTCGACCGGGACAGGAAGATTGTAGATAAGATGGAAGGGGTGGTTAGAAGAATAGAATTTCTTGTAAAACAAAAAGATTTGCTTGGTCTTGAAAAGAGTTCCTATAGGGACTTTTTGTCATGGAGAATTCCATCCACATCTCTGGTGGAAGGTAATATCCTTGGCAGGGAAAAGGACCAACAGGAAATCATCAAGATATTAAATGATAACAGAGAACATCAGTTGTCTGTGATTCCCATTGTGGGCATAGGTGGGGTTGGCAAAACAACTTTAGCACAATGGCTGTACAATAATGAAAAGTTGATGGAGGGGTTTCAAGTCAAAAAATGGGTTTGTGTCTCTGAAGACTTTAATGTCATTCAGGTTACAAAGAATATTATAGGTCAAACTGCTGGTAATACAGAGGATTTCAATTCACTTCAACTTGAACTGAAGGAAAAATTGTTTGAAAAGAAGTTCTTTATTGTGTTAGATGATGTTTGGAGTGATGATGGTGATGTCTGGAAGAAATTTAGAACCCCCTTTCAATATGGGATAAAGGGAAGTACAATTCTTGTAACAACTCGTGTCAAAGAGGTTGCCTCTGTAGTCCAAACTTGTCCCCCTTACATTCTCAGTGAGTTGTCTGAGGATTGTTGTTGGTCAGTGTTTGCAAACAATGTTTGTTTTCCAGAATCAAATGGGCATCCAAAACTAGAAGAAATCGGTAGAAAGATAGTCAAGAAGTGTAAGGGGTTGCCATTAGCTGCAGAGACACTTGGAAGCTTGTTGCGAACAAAACATGATGTTAAGGAATGGGAAGCTGTATTAGTAAGTGATATTTGGGAATTTTCTGTGAAAAACAGTAAAATTATTCCAGCATTATTAATCAGTTACTTTCATCTTCCCGCACATTTAAAACGTTGTTTTGTTTATTGTTCATTGTATCCCAAAGATCATTGTTTTCATAAAACTGAACTAATTTTGCTATGGATGGCCGAAGATCTTTTAAGGCCACCAAATAGAGGAGAGATTTTATTAGAAGTTGGTAGAAAATGTTTTGATGAACTAGCTTCTAGGTTATTTTTCAAAAGACATGATCGCTATGCTTCTGAGTGGTTTGTGATGCATGACCTTTTACATGATTTAGCATTGTTCCTTGCTGGAGACTTCTATGGTAGATTTGAAGAGCTTGGTGATGCAGTGAATGTGTATACTCGAACTCGTCATTTGTCTTGTAAAAGTCCGAATCATCTAGTCTCAAAAAATTTTAGTTCCATCAGTAAAGTTGAATCTTTGAGGACATTTTTGTCAACTAATGTCGTTTCAAAGTCAGATAACATTGATGATGTAACATGTACTCCAATATTGAAGCTCAAATATTTGAGAGTTTTGTCACTTCTATCGTTCAAAGCACTTGATGTATTGCCTCGTCAAATAGGTAAATTAACCTATTTGCGTTACTTGGATCTTTCTAGGACATGTATTAGGACACTGCCTGAATCATTGTGTGACTTGTACAATCTACAAACATTGAAGCTGGTAGGTTGTTCTAGTTTGACTATGTTACCCAATGGCATGCATAAACTTGTGAATTTGCAACATCTCAATATTCTGGGTACTCCTTTGAAAGAAATGCCAAGAGGAATGAGCAAATTGCAACACCTGCACACATTAAGCTACTTTATCGTGGGCAAGCATAAAGATAATGGAATCCAGGAATTAGAGCTATTAAATCTTTATGAATTCTGTCATATTAAAAAATTGGAGAATGTCGTTGATGTGAAAGAAGCAAGGAGTGCAAGGATAATAGATAAGAAGCACATTGACAACTTACGGTTGGAATGGTCTTCAGGTGATTATATGGTTTCAAGCACACAAACTGAAAGAGATATACTTGACAGCTTGCAACCGCACCATGGCTTGGAAGTGTTGCAAATCAAGGGATACAAGGGTACAATATTTCCAAATTGGATGGGGCATTGTTCTTACCAAAACATGGCTCATGTATCTCTGGAGTCTTGTAAGAATTGTTGCATGTTGCCTTCACTTGGACAGCTGCCATCTCTTAAGTCCCTCCGCATTCAAGGTTTTCATCAGCTGAGGAGTATTGGCATGGAGTTTTACAAGAATGAAGGCGATCATCGTTCTTCGCTTCTTGCACCGTTTCCCTCATTGGAGATTTTGGAGTTCAATAACATGCCATGTTGGGAGGCGTGGCACTTACCTGACTCGGAAACTTTTCCTCAACTCAGGAAGCTTCAGATAAGAGATTGTCCGGTGTTAACGGTAGATATCCTTGATCGGGTATTCTTGAGAATCATTTCTTCTTTGTGGGATGTTTCAAAAGTTCGCAGACTAAATATACATACGGATTATGAAGGAGAGTCTGAGATGTCACTTAGGGAGGCTATGGTATCAATCAAGGGATGTGAATCTATGCTGAAGTTTGTACTTCAGGCAATGAGTGTCAACCATCTAAGTTGCCTCAAAGATATCTATATCTCAGGTTGGTCGCTTGATGTACTCTTCCGGGACAGTTGTGTACTCAAATCTTTGCAAACTCTGAAAATATGGGGATGTAGCAAGCTGGAATTCCCTCAGCAACAGCAGAAATACAGTTTAGTAGAGCTATACATAGATGGAAGCTGTGATTCACTGACCTCATTGTCATTGGATGACTTCCCCAATCTTAAGACTCTCACTATGATCGAGTGCAAGAATCTGAAATCAGTTTCACTGTCAGAGCCATCACATGCTGCTCTTCAACGTCTCACCATCTTTAAATGCCGCAAATTTGTGTCATTCACAGGAAAAGGACTGGCTGCACCCAACTTGACTCGTCTTGAGGTCAGCTTCTGCACCAAGTTGGAGGCATTGCCACTTGATATGAATACTCTTCTCCCAAGTTTACAGTCTCTCGAGATAGAGGGCTGCCGGGAAATTTGTAGGTTGCCAGAGGTTGGTTTGCCGCCTAACCTGAAACAGCTTGTTATTGAGAAACAATGGAGGAGTCTATCGTCGATGGGAAACTTGGACACCCTCACTCATCTTATCATTGATGGTTTTGGCAGTGAGAATGTGAAGTCATTCCCTGAGGCCGGTTCGCTGCCTCACCTTCCCTCTCTTACCACTTTGAAGATCAGTCGGTTTGGTGATTTGGAGACATTAGAGTGCAACCAGCTTCTCAGCCTCACCTCCCTCCAACAATTACACATTGAAGGGTGTAATAAGCTGAAGAATATGGCAGGAGAAAAGCTTCCTTCCTCTCTCTTGCTACTTCAAATTGACTACTGTCATTTGCTGGGAGAACACTGCAAGAACAAGCATCAACAAATTTGGCCCAAAATTTCCCACATCCCTTCCATTCAAGTTGGTACCAGAGAAGTGTTTCTAGAGAGAACTGGTAGGTCATTCTCTAATTTCATGTTTCTCATGCAACTACAATTAAATCCATACATGCATAAATTTCGTTTTCCTTAAAAAAAAAGTGTTGTATTATCTTCTTTCATTTATGATTCCCCTGTTTGTAGTTATACTTAAGAAATATCCTTTGTTAATCTGAGAAGAACTCATTGCTATTTACGATACTTAAAATTCATATTTTTTTCATAAAAATTTCTTTAAATGTATTAAACAAATGGATGAATCAAATTTACTGTTTTGACCGTCTTTGCAGATCCCTTGTCGCTCAGAGGTAAAAGGATGCAGATGGCTGGGATTTCACCATATGTGTAGGAATTAATAATCCTGAGTTTGTTCGAGGCAGTAAACTGGAGTTGTATGTTAGGAATCAGAGGAGGTGGTTTCTATTTTTAGCTGCAGGTTGGTATGATTACTCCATTATACTTTAGAATTTATTTTGCTGTTTTATTTGGAAAAAAGGAAAAAGTTACGAAAACTTGATTTGAGAAGGAATTAGTTATATGCACTTCATGACAAAATGGCCTTTGCCACTGTTTGATGTTTATGTTGAACTAAGTTGTATATAGCAACTTAAATTTGGTTCTTTAACTGTTTTTGAAATCTGTATAATGTACTTTTTGTTACAATACCATTGAGCATGGACCTTTAACAATTTTATATATTTATAACATTTGTATATTTATATTCAAATTTGTTAGTTTTCAACATTGGGTCTGATGTTTGCTTTTCTGCTTTGCATGGCCACATATTCTGAGATACAAGAGCCTTGCCACCTTGGACAGTAGATTTTGCCACTATAATTAACAGCAAAGTGATATAATTTGGTTAATAATGACAAAGATAAAACAAGATTATTGTTTATGGAATTAGGTTTTTCTTTATTTGTTTATGTCAGCTTTAATTTTCACTGCAATATTGTTATTTCTTTGTCAAGTTTCGTCAAACTGATTTTGTCTCTTTGAAGATGAGATGATACAAAGGAAGATTGGTTGTGCTGTACTTCCAATTATTAAATTTTTCATATTCTTTTGTATTTATCAAACAGGTTCTTTACAACAGTCTACTAACCTAACTATAGGGATTTACTTGAGTGGACACAAGCAGTTGGGCAAATAGAAGAAAACTTGAGAGGAGGTGCTATTTTCACCTCAGCAGATTTTTTCATCAGCAACTTGTTTTCATCAAGTGATCGGATGGTAAAATCTAGTGATATTGAACTGAAATTGTAACTGGAGATTCTTCACTCAAAAGTTCTTCAATTTGGAGGTGTGGTTTGCAGTCTGAGCTCTGTGGTAAAACTGCCAGAATGTTTCATTAATTTAATCTTTTGGGTGACCATTTTCTTCTGTAGAATATGTGGTCAGTGCTTGTAAGTTCTGAGACTTGTTTATTTTGTTCCTGAAGCTTTTTACCTTCTCTTGAGTTTCTAACTCCCACATTGAGATAATAATGAAGCTTGTATATGCCACTTTCTTTGGAAAATTTCCTTGGTTTTATCTCACAATACAGAGTTTTGTTATCTGTATTTCTCTGAGAAGAAGATAATATTTACATCCAGCAATCCAATAAAGAATTATCATGAGCGCCTAATGCAGTAATTACCTATAGTTCTATACATGATTAAATCTGGTCGTGCAACATTTGAAAGCTTCCTCAACTTTCAATTCGTATCAGCTATCAGAAATAAAAATACAAAAATCATTAGCCCTAAAGCATCACATATTTAAAAGTGGGGTTAATAGTCAAATTAGTTCATGAAAGATAAGATATTCTTCAAATTCATCGCTGAAATATTTTTTCAATCAAATTGGTCCTTCAAAGATTGCGAATTAATTATATTTGTCCTTTAAGTTTTAAAGACACTTTTTTGTCACATATATTAAACCAGACGCACTCTGTCATTTTGACCAACCTGCTCAATCTCTCCATTATCCATGTACCCAAGATACTTAAAACTCTTAACTTTTCGTAAGATGTTTTCTCCAATCTTCACCTCTATATTAGGGTTTTTCCTTCATAGGCCGAACTTACATTCTATATATTCCGTCCTGCTAGGGCTTATGCGCAAAAAATATGTACCAACTTCTTATTTAGGTCTTTCCTTGATTCTCCCATAAGGACGATATCATCAGCAAAAAATATGTACCATGACACAAGCTCTTTGATATTCTTTGTGAGTACTTCCAAGACTAATATGAAAATGTATGGACTTGAGGATGATTCCTAATGTAATCCTATACCAATAGGAAATTTTTCTGTCATACCACTTTGAGTCTTCACACTAGTTGTAACCCCATCATACATGTCTTTAATTGCTCGAATATATGCTATCCTTACTCTCTTCTTTTCTATAAAACCTTTCATAAGACCTATCTTGATACCCTATCGTACGCCTATGTTACACTTGCGTTACATAGCCGGTTCTAAGCTTGGATAAAGAAGAAGAGTTGTGTTAAGTTTTTGACGGCCAACATAAAAACTTAGTCGAATATTGATGGCATGCAAGGCAACAAAACACAAATTAAATTAGGCACCTTATTGTGAATGGAAGAGGCCGTGCCCTATTCATTTCATAGAAGAAAATAATTTCATACAATGAAACTTGGAATTTAGCAACCCTTTTGTATAGTTGTCTTTATGTAAAATTAATAGGCAAAAATTACTAAATAATTTACTATATTTGACTAAATTATCATAGATTAATTTTTACTACAAAGAGGGAAGGGAAAAAACAATCATCATTTAAGATTTGAAAACAACTAAAAAAAATTGTATTGATTTTTAAACAACACATGCATGTATAAAGTTTGTACAAAATGAGTAGTATGATTTTATTTTAAGTTTATTTTGGGTGACATCTTTTTTTTTTTTTTAAGTGGAGAATGAATTTACCATTTTTAAATATGATAAAAATTTTTAGGGTTAACAACCAAAAATGTCCCCGAATTATTCAAACGCTGACAAAAATACACTCGAATTTTACTATCGAAATAAATACCTTTAAATAATTTAAAAACATAACAAAAATACCCAATAGTAAATATATATTTTCAAAAAATTCCTTAGAAATTGAATTTTGATGCAACTTTTTGCAAGAATAATTATAAAATTGAGATATTATTATTCTTAAAATTTGGTGATTTTTCGTTAGGTATATTATTTTTTTATAATTTTTTTATTAATAACCAATAATACTTTTAAAAAATCACAAAAAATATATACTTAACAAAAAATCATCAAATTTTAAGAATAATAATATCTCATTTTCTAATCATGTTTGCAAAAAATAGCATCAAAATTCAATTTCTAATGTATTTTTTGAGAAATACATATTTAATGTTAGTTTTTTTGTAAGATTATCTAATATTAAATATGTATTTCTCAAAAAATATTTTAGAGATTGAATTTTGATACAATTTTTTGCAAGAATGATTAGAAAAATAAGATATTATTATCCTTAAAATTTGGTGATTTTTTGTTAAGTATATAATTTTTTTGTAATTTTTTGTTAACAACCAATAATACTTTTAAAAACTCACAAAAAAAAATATATTCAGCAAAAAATTACCAAATTTTAAGAATAATAATATCTCATTTTTCTAATCATTCTTGAAAAAATTGCATCAAAATTCAATCTCTAAAGCATTTTTTAAAAATACATATTTACTGTTGGATATTTTTGTTGTATTTTTAAATTATTTAAAAGCATTTTTGTCGCTAGTAAAATTCGGATGCATTTTTGTCCGCGTTTGAATAATTTGGGCGCGTTTTTGGTAGTTAACCCAAATTTTTTTTATTAAAAATGAGATTAGAGTTTAAATATCGTTGGAAATTCAGAAACTTCAATATCTTATTTTTTTAATAAATAATTTATACTTATATGATTTTAGAATTTCGAAATTTTAGACTCACCACGGTTCAGCTGTCACCGCGCCGCGAGCTCGAACCAAGGTTCACGCTCTTGTGCGCGCCGTCACCTCCCTGCCACAGCTCGTTGCCGTCGTCCTTCGAAGTTTCTGCCGCCGGTCACCAGCTCACCAGCTCCCTGCCACCACAGCTCGTCAGCAGGTATCTTTTTTTTGTTTTTTTCGGTAAATAACCTTGATTTGAATTCTAAATCCCATTATTGCTATTATTGTTGTGGTAGAATTGTTGTTTTGTTAAAGGTATGGTATTTGTGTTGATGTTGTGTTGTGTTGTGTTGTGTTGCTTAGATTTGATAGCGTAAGGGTGGGGGTGTTAGAGATGATGTCTTTGTTGCATTTGATCCTCTGATTTGGCTGTTGCTGTGTTCTTGCCAATTGCCATTGGTTGCTGTGTTGTTTTTTACAATTTGTTAATTTGTTAACTTGTTAATCACTTAGTTGCTGTTGTGTTAGATGTTATTAATTCTTTTGCTATGTTGCTATTGACTTATTGCTCGTTGCTGCTCTCTGCTTGTTCTTGCTGGAGATTTTTTTGCAGTTGGTTATTAGAATTAGCTTCAACTTCAAGTATAACTTTTTTTTCCATGTATGGACAATAGTAATAATCCATGACTTCATAGTCTGAACTCTTCACCCACTTTGGTGCCTGCGCTTCACAGTCACAGCTGGTGTTCACTTCACTTCTCCTGATGCTATGGCTGATATTGATCCCCACACGTTGACCTGCCACGCCTGTGGCAACGTCGGCCTTGTTGATGGCGATGACGGCTTTTTCTATTGCAACCGCTGTGGTTCCCCTCTGAGGATGTGGTCGATACTGCCGTCGATGACAATGATCTCTTCAACAGCGGCGGTGCTTCCACCGGCATATACCTCACCAGTCAGCAGCTCCACCAGCTCTCCACAGTCGCAATCAAAGCAGAACCAATCTCCCAGTATGACTCACAGTCGGTCCTTCTCTGCAACCTCAGCTTGGAGGACGATGACGACCAAACCCCTCCTCGGAACAATGCCAGCAAGGTGAAGAGAGAGGAGGAGAATTATGCTCTGCTTTTCGGCGATATTCACTCTGTTCCAGAGGATTTTGCTGATGTGGCTGGCACTAATGTTCTGAGCTTTGAGGATTAGCAGAATGAAGTTAGGATGAGGTATGTGTTTGGGTTGCAGATTATGGTTCAGCTTCAGTGCGAGGCGTTGTTTAAGGAGTTCAAGGTTACTCCTTTGATTTGCGGGTTGATGCCGCCCATTTGGTTGCGGTTTGTGTTCGGAACTGGTGTCTTCAATGATGATTGGGCTGATAAAGTTATCCATGACTCAGAAATGCAGCACGAAGAAGGTCCTAACACTATCAACCTTAGCTTCTATTTTGCATGTTTACCCCTTTTTTGTTGAATTGCATCAAATTTTTTATTTCTGCACATTCAATTTTGAATTCCACAATTGGATAAAATGAATTAGTCACAAATTTAAGAAGTTTAAGGTAGCAGTACTTGTGCACCATAGGTGGTTGGCTGTTTGCCATTTTAATGTCTCCTGATTTTGCATATATGTTCATGAAGTTACAAACTCCACAGGGTCTTTTGCTGTGTGGTCTAGTTCTGAATGTCTAATCCATTTCTATATACAGGCTCAAGATTGAACATGATTTGTATTTTCTGTGTTGATTTTTCGTTATCGTTATCTTAACAATAGGACAGAAGGATTGGCTTGATGATGTTATACACTTAGTGTTTAGGATAGCTTCTCATTTCCAGTGCACAGAAGATACTTTTCCTTCTCTTTATTTTCCAGGTGTCATCTGTGTCTTGTAATTCACCAAATTTTTATTTCTATTTCTCCCTTGGTTTCAGAAGTTCTTTCTCTTTATTTTCCAGGTGTCATTTGTGTCTTGTAATTCACCAAATTTTTATTTCTATTTCTCCCTTGGTTTCAGAAGAACCTGAAGATCAGTAATACAGAGAGGAACCCCATAATTTATATGGCCAGCATGCCGTGATATGGTTCAGGACCTTAAAGAAAAGAATTCCACCATCCTGTACTCTTGCTGTTTCTTTTCTGGCATGTCATGTTGCAAGGGAATAAAACCTGTTCTGCCATCTGACTTAATCAAGGGGACACTGGAAGCGAAGATTCCATATATTTCTGCATTTGTTGAAATTGAAAGGTGTCTTGGACGCCCATCAAGTGCATGTCCTATTAGTTCAGGTGTGATGTTCAAGCCTCAACGAGTTCTTACGGTACTGAAGCTAGAAACATTTGCTGCATCAATTGCGCAGTTCATAGGCTTGAGTTACCTCCTGTGAATTTCTTTGGAATAGTACATCGCTATCTTCAGTGATTATCTCTTCCTTCTGAAAAGATTCTTCCTCATGTATGCCGCATATATGAATGGGCCGTGCCTCCAGATTTGTGGTAATCCTTATCAGAAAAACATTTTAAGCCACCTATTCATGTTTGTGTGATGTCAGTTCTGATTGTAGCAATAAGAATGTTGTATAACATAAACCGTTCAGGAGAATGGGAGAAAAGTTTGTCCAACAAAGGCAATACCAAAGACAATGGTGAGAAGGGTACTGTTTTTTCCCCATGTGATAGACCTAGTTCTGGTGAAGAAGGTTCCGAGACAAATTGAAACAACAGGAACATGAATTAGACACTTCAGGATTTCTCCAACACCTTCAAACAATATATAGTGATCTTGCCGATACCCAAGGTGCTTTTTATTTACTTACATCATTCCTTTTTTTTGATCCAATGTTGCATGAGCTTATATTCTAGTTGGCAACAGTTCAAAGAAAAAGAGTAGCTAACACCCAATATTTATTGACAGAGTATTCAAAAGACCTGGCATCATATCTCAAACACTGTAGGGATGTTGTCTTTGCTGGATCAGAGGCATCATATGGGAATTACGAGGAAGAAAAGATGATAGAATACTTGTGGAACTCTTAAAAGAATGAAAAGGTAATTCAAGGCTTGGTTGAGTTATATACTGTTGGCACACAAGATTTAGAATTAGAATATGATGTAACCACCTTCATTTCCTCTCTTCTTTCCCGGGGTGCATCAAGAGGGAAGTTGCCCGGTTGCCCCTGTGGTCATGATCTTCTGTCTTTCGGACACTAGCAGTGTCCGGAGACTTTGACTTTTATTCTCACTTATTTTTCATCAAATGCAAGTATATTTGTCAACTCTTGTCTATCTGCCATCTAATGTGAAGTCTTTTGAATTGTTTGTCCATGCTTGCTAGGATGCTAGCTACATTGTGAATAGTTCATTCTAAAATCAATTCTTACTCAATGATATTTTGTATATCAGGATACTAAGCCTTCAGAACATGGAGAGGAATCTAACAAGATCGAGGGATGATGCATTGCTTTGTAGGACATTTGGGAGGGAGGACAAGAAAACAACATTCCAATCAGCCATCTCGTTACAACACCACCCCTGGAAATCATTTGCCTCAAAATGTGGATAATGATGATGGCGACAATGACAAGGATGATGACTCCTCAGAGAGTTTTAGAGGCAGTGATGACTCAGATTCCAATGCGCATAGTTCAAAAAAACCTCATGTCAAGGTAGCCATTGCACGGATGAAGTTAGACATGGAGGAAAACAGGTTCTACTATATACCACCTATTGTCAATAAGAAAAGACGACACGATTATCTTCAGTACGTGAGAAAGATGGATGAAGGTGTCTTGGACTATGTTGCTCATGCTGATTACTATGCATGTTGGCGTGTTGAAGCTCAAAAGAAGACTTGCTTGGTTAGATGAACAGATTGACGAATGCTTGCAGTTGAAACCAGAGAGAATTTCTTGCAAGTTCTGCAGTGATGTGGCCCCTGAAAATGAATCTGATGATGTACATGGGCTATTAGATTTGAATATTTGAGAATTAATATAGAAGGACTGGTGCACCCAACTTGACTCATCTCGATGTTAGAAGGTGCTCAAAGTTGAAGGCATTGCCAAATACTCTTCTCCCAGACTTGTAGGTTACCAGAGGCTTGTCTGCTGCCGCCTAACTTGAAACATATTAATATCTGGAAATTTCTGATCACTTGTTGAGATCATATCATGGCTGCTGCACTTGTTGGTGGAGCTTTTCTTTCTGGCTTCATTAACGTCGCCTTTGACAGGTTCCTAACAACTGATGCTGTCAACTTGGTCTTGGGCAAGAAACTTGGCCCTGACTTGGTTCAAAGGCTGAAGACTGCTCTGCTGGGTGCTGAAGGTCTTGTTGCTGACAGTTTCGTGATTTGCATTTTCATTATCCGTTGTTGCAACAACTCATTGTCCTCGTCGTCATCAAGATACCAAGAACACAGATGAGAAAAAAAAGAAAACTGGGATTGCTGTTTTCATGGTAGGCATGCAAGGCAACAAAAATATTATAAATATCACTTCTATAAAATAATTTTGTCCTTATCATTATCATTTCTACTTCTACTATTTCTATTGTGTAACCATACTTTATCACCATGGTTATCTCCTCTATTGTCATCATCACCTCAACATTAATGTTATCTTATTTCGTTTCTTGTTCAATACTATTTTTTTCCTTTAAAAGGTTTTAGTACTATAATTACTTTTTTTTTTTCAGAGATAGTCTTTCTCTACTTAACTACCGCCCGTGAAAGATTTTTTTAAAAATAAACTTATTAATAGTTTGTGAGAGTTTAAAACCTTCACAAATTACAAATAAAACCCAAAATGTTCATCACCAGGGAGACTTGGAAGAAGAACCAAGTAAGAGAACATAAGATGAGAAGACAAACACCACATCTAACTCAAAATCAAGTTAATAAGTATCTCATCTTATAAACTCTTCACTCTTTCTTATCTTTTTCAACGTGGGACTAATTTTATGTACTCCTTACACTTGCAACATTAATACATAAGACTAAAAAAAGAATTCTATGACATAATATAAAGATAGAAAGTTACAAGAGAATAAAATGTAATAAAAATCTTATAACATAATACAAGACAGAAGGATATGCCATCTAAAAAATATTTTTATATGACAAAATAGAAAAATATCAAATATCTAAAGATGGTTTTAAAATTGTTATTTTTTCTTCTAATATATTAAATAGATAAATAGGTAATAGTAGTAATAATAAATAGATAAATAGATTTGAATATGAAGCATAGTTACCCAATAAAAAAAAAATAAAAAACTATATTATTAGTTTATTACTTTGGTTTGGCAACCGTTGAAAGTTGAAACGTTTCTCAAGTTGCAATTTTATTGCATCTCTCTGATAATTAAAAACAAAAAAAATTGTCGGTTCAAAACAAACCCAGCATAAGACATCAATATGTAGAATTTATTTTTAAAAATAGGTGGAAACTCTGGTGCAGTCAACTTCATGTGAAATTGATAACTGATAGCTGTTAGATGAAAATTTAGTTAAATCATTCAAATCATTTAACAGTTCTTAGCTATCAACTTCAGGTGAATTTGACCGCACCTGAGTTTTCACCTTAAAAATAACTCGGAAGACAGGCACCACGTGAAGATGTAAAGACATTGTCTATTGGCACAACATTTTTTAACTTTATATTGTTACCATGATTCATGTGCAGCTACATGTTCCTATAGTTTTTATATGTTATTACCATTATTGTTGTTATTAATAATCTCATAACATAATATATATTGCCATGATATTTTCATACATGCATGTGCTGCAACATGATGTTCCTTGCTTATTTAGCCACTTTTATATAATTAATTAATTTTCACAAAGACTAGTGTCCGTGGACTTCAAAGAAGAATTATTAGATCAAAGCCAGCTTGCAACTCCATAGAGTTCACTGCCTTGACACCATTGTTCTCTTACCTTTGTCTGAAAAGCCATTCACTTTGCTGTTGTTGAGATCATATCATGGCTGGTGCACTTGTTGGGGGAGCTTTGCTCTCTGGCTTCATTAATGTTGTCTTTGACAGGTTCATTACAACGGATGCGGTCAACCTGATCTTGGGCAAGAAGCTTGGTCCTGACTTAGTTGAAAGGTTGAAGATTTCTCTGCTTGCTGCTGAAGCTCTGGTTGGTGATGCCGAGTACAAGCAATTGGACAACCCTTCTGTGAGGGAGTGGCTTAACAGTCTGAGGGATGCTGTTTATGTGGCTGATGACTTGCTGGACGCTGACCTCACCAAAGCTGCCACTCGAAAGGAGGTACGTTCTTTCTGGCCTGTTAGCTTCCTCGACCGGGATAGGAAGATTGTAGATAAGATGGAAGGGGTGGTTAGAAGAATAGAATTTCTTGTAAAACAAAAAGATTTGCTTGGTCTTGAAAAGAGTTCCTATAGGAACTTTTCGTCATGGAGAATTCCATCCACATCTTTGGTGGAAGGTAATATCCTTGGCAGGGAAAAGGACCAACAGGAAATCATCAAGATATTAAATGATAACAGACAACATCAGTTGTCTGTGATTCCCATTGTGGGCATAGGTGGGGTTGGCAAAACAACTTTAGCACAATGTCTGTACAATAATGACAAGTTGATGGAGGGGTTTCAAGTCAAAGAATGGGTTTGTGTCTCGGAAGACTTTAATGTTGTTCAGGTTACAAAGAATATTATAGGTCAAACTGCTTGTAATGTAGAGGATTTCAATTCACTTCAATTTAAACTGAAGGAAAAGTTGTCGGAAAAGAAGTTCTTTATTGTGTTAGATGATGTTTGGAGTGATGATGGTGATGTCTGGAAGAAATTTAGAACCCCCTTTCAATATGGGGTAAAGGGAAGTACAATTCTTGTAACAACTCGTGTCAAAGAGGTTGCCTCTGTAGTCCAAACTTGTCCCCCTTACATTCTCAGTGAGTTGTCTGAGGATTGTTGTTGGTCAGTGTTTGCAAACAATGTTTGTTTTCCAGAATCAAATGGGCATCCAAAACTAGAAGAAATCGGTAGAAAGATAGTCAAGAAGTGTAAGGGGTTGCCATTAGCTGCAGAGACACTTGGAAGCTTGTTGCGAACAAAACATGATGTAAAGGAATGGGAAGCTGTATTAGTAAGTGATATTTGGGAATTTTCTGTGAAAAACAGTAAAATTATTCCAGCACTATTAATCAGTTACTTTCATCTTCCGGCACATTTAAAACGTTGTTTTGTTTATTGTTCATTGTATCCCAAAGATCATTGTTTTCATAAAGATGAACTAATTTTGCTATGGATGGCCGAAGATCTTTTAAGGCCACCAAATAGAGGAGAGAGTTTACTAGAAGTTGGTAGCAAATGTTTCGATGAACTAGCTTCTAGGTTATTTTTCAAAAGACATGATCACTATGATTATGAGAGCTTTGTGATGCATGACCTTTTACATGATTTAGCATTGTTCCTTGCTGGAGACTTCTATGGTAGATTTGAAGAGCTTGGTGATGCAGTGAATGTGTATACTCGAACTCGTCATTTGTCTTATGAAAGTTCGAATCTAGTCTCAAAAAATTTTAATTCCATTAGTAAAGTTGAATCTTTGAGGACATTTTTGTCAACTAATGTCTTTTCAAAGTCAGAAAACATTGATGATGTAACATGTACTCCAATATTGAAGCTCAAATATTTGAGAGTTTTGTCACTTCCATCGTTCAAAGCACTTGATGTATTGCCTCGTCTAATAGGTAAATTAACCTATTTGCGTTACTTGGATCTCTCTAGGACATGTATTAGGACACTGCCAGAATCATTGTGTGACTTGTACAATCTACAAACATTGAAGCTGGAATGTTGTTCTAGTTTGACTAAGTTACCCAATGGCATGCATAAACTTGTGAATTTGCAACATCTTGATATTTTGGGTACTGATTTGAAAGAAATGCCAAGAGGAATGAGCAAATTGCAACACCTGCACACATTAAGTTACTTTATCGTGGGCAAGCATAAAGATAATGGAATCCAGGAATTAGAGCTATTAAATCTTCATGGATTCTTTGAGATTCAAAAATTGGAGAATGTCCTTGATGTGAAAGAAGCAAGGAGTGCAAGGATAATAGATAAGAAGAACATTGACAACTTAAGGTTGGAATGGTCTTCAGGTGATTATATAGTTTCAAGAACACAAACTGAAAGAGATATACTCGACAGCTTGCAACCGCACCATGGCTTGGAAGTGTTGCAAATCAACGGATACAAGGGTACACTATTTCCAAATTGGATGGGGCATCTTTCTTACCAAAACATGACTTATGTATCTCTGGAGTCTTGCAAGAATTGTTGCATGTTGCCTTCACTTGGACAGCTGCCATCTCTCAAGTCCCTGCACATTGAAGGTTTCGATCAGCTGAGGAGTATTGGCATGGAGTTTTACAAGAATGAAGGCGATCATCATTCTTCACTTCTTGCACCGTTTCCCTCATTGGAGATTTTGAAGTTCAATAACATGCCATGTTGGGAGGTGTGGCACTTACCTGACTCAGAAACTTTTCCTCGACTCACGAAGCTTCAGATAAGAGATTGTCCGGTGTTAAAGGGAGATATGCTTGGCCGGGTATTCTTGAGAATCATTTCTTCTTTGTGGGATGTTTCAAAAGTTCGCAGACTAGATATACGTATGGATTATGGAGAGTCTGAGATCTCACTTATTGGGGAGGATATGGTATCAATTAAGGGATGTGAATCTATGCTGAAGTTTGTACTTCAGGCATTGAGTGTCAGCCATCTAAGTTGCCTCAAAGATATCTATATCTTACGTTGGTCGCTTGATGTACTCTTCCGGGACAATTGTGTACTCAAATCTTTGCAAACTCTGAGAATATGGGGAGGCAGCAAGCTGAAATTCCCCCAGCAACAGCAGAAGTACAGTTTAGTAGAGCTATACATAGAAGGAAACTGTGATTCACTGACCTCATTGTCGTTGGATGACTTCCCCAATCTTAAGACTCTCACTATATCAGAGTGTGAGAATCTGGAATCAGTTTCATTGTCAGAGCCATCACATGCTGCTCTTCAACGTCTCACCATCTTTAAATGCTGCAATTTTGTGTCATTCACAGGAAAAGGACTGGCTGCACCCAACTTGACTCGTCTTGAGGTCAGCTTCTGCACCAAGTTGAAGGCATTGCCACATGATATGAATACTCTTCTCCCAAGTTTACAGTCTCTCGAGATAGAGGGCTGCCGGGAAATTTGTAGGTTGCCAGAGGTTGGTTTGCCGCCTAACCTGAAACAGCTTATTATTGGGAAACAATGGAGGGGTCTATCGTCGATGCGCAACTTGGACACCCTCACTCATCTTATCATTGATGGTTTTGGCAGTGAGAATGTGAAGTCATTCCCTGAGGCCGGTTCGCTGCCTCACCTTCCCTCTCTTACCACTTTGAAGATCAGTCGGTTTAGTAATTTGGAGACATTAGAGTGCAACCAACTTCTCTGCCTCACCTCCCTCCAACATTTAATAATTGAAGAATGTTGGAAACTGGAGAATATAGCAGGTGAAAAGCTGCCTTCCTCTCTCTTGCTACTTGAAATTGACTACTGCGATTTGCTGGGAGAACACTGCAAGAACAAGCATCAACAAATTTGGCCCAAAATTTCCCACATCCCGTCCATTCAAGTTGGTACCAAAGAAGTGTTTCTATGGAGAACTGGTAGGTCATTCTCTAAACTTTATGTTTCTCATGCAACTACAATTAAACAAATGTATTAAACAAATGGATGAACCAAATTTACTGTTTTGACCGTCTTTGCAGATCGCTACACGTACAGCGGTAAAAGGAGGCTGATGGCTAGGATTCCATCATATGTGTAGGGATTAATAATCCTGAGTTTGTTTGAGGCAGTAAACTGGAGTTAAATGTTAGGAATCAGAAGAGGTGGTTTCTATTTTTAGCTGCAGGTTGGTATGATTACTCCATTATACTTTAGAATTTACTTTGCTGTCTTATTTGGAAAAAAGGAAAAAGTTATGAAAGCTAGATTTGAGAAGGAATTAGTTATATGCACTTCATGACAAAATGGCCTTTGCCACTGTTTGATGTTTATGCTGAACTAAGTTGTATAGAGCAACTTAAATTCGGTTCTTTAACTGTTTTTGAAATCTGTATAATGTACTTTTTGTTACAATACCATTGAACATTGGCCGTTAACAATTTTATATATTTATAAAATTTGTATATTTATATCCAAATTTGTTAGTTTTCAACAGTTGTGGGGCTGGCTGCACCCAGTTCCAAGTTTCTATGAAGTTCATGAACAAACTTCAACATTGGGTCTGATGTTTCTGCTTTGTGTGGCCACAAATTCTGAGATACAAGAGCCTTGCCACCTTGGACAGTAGACTCTGCCACTATAATTAACAGCAAAGTGATATAATTTGGTTAATAATGACAAAGATAAAACAAGATTATTGTTTATGGAATTAGTTTTTTCTTTGTTTATGTCAGCTTCAATTTTCACTGCAATATTGTTATTTCTTTGTCAAGTTTCCTCAAACTGATTTTGTCTTTGAAGATGAGATGATACAAAGGAAGATTGGTTGTGCTGTACTTCCAATTATTAAATTTTTTCATATTCTTTTGTATTTATCAAACAGGTTCTTTACAACAACAGTCTACTAACCTAACTATAGGGATTTACTTGAGTGGACACAAGCAGTTGAGCAAATAGAAGAAAACTTGAGAGGAGGTGCTATTTTCACCTCAGCAGATTTTTTCATCAGCAACTTGTTTTCATCAAGTGAATGATCGGATGGTAAAATCTAGTGATGTTGAACTGAAATTTTAACTGGAGATTCTTCACTCACAGTTCTTCAATTTGGAGGTGTGGTTTGCAGTCTGAGCTCTGTGGTAGAACTGCCAGAAAGTTTCATTAATTTAATCTTTTGGTTGACCATTTTCTTCTGTAGAATATGTGGTCAGTGCTTGTAAGTTCTGAGACTTGTTTATTTTGTTCCTTTGATTCGGATAATAATGAAGCTTTTTACCTTCTCTTGAGTTCTTAACTCTCACATTGAGATAATAATGAAGCTTGTATATGCCACTTTCTTTGGAAAATTTTCTTGGTTTTTATCTCACAATAGAGTTTTGTGATCTGTATTTCTCTGAGAAGAAGATAATATTTACACCCAGCAATCCAATAAAAGAATCATCATGAGCGCCTAATGCAGTAATTTCCTATAGTTCTATACATGATTAAATTTGGTTGTGCAACATTTGAAAGCTTCCTCAGCTTTCAATTCTGTATCAACTATCAGAAATAAAAATACAAAAATCATTAGTCCCAAAGCATCACATATTTAAAACTGTAATGAGTTATTTTTTAAAGCAACCTTATAGATGAGCTAGCTATCATCACGTGAAGGCGTGAAACCAATGTCTATTGCCAACAGGTTTTAACCAATGAGCTAGCTATCATCACGGGATATGCAGATTCTGCTCGTTAGTTTTATATAATTTCCACAGAGACTAGTGTCCATTGGTCACAGTGAAACCACACCACTAATATTTTTGCTATTTACTAATGTGTTGCTTCTTTCAGCACTCCACAGATACCGAATTTTTTATAGTTACCTTGGAGACCGATGCCACGTGATATCATGTAGGACACCTTTGAAAACTTGATTAAAAAACCCCCTCTATTGAGTTCACTACACCCTGCAACCATTGTTCTCTTACCTTTCTCTGCAAATCCATTCACTTTTCTGTTGTTGAGATCATACCATGGCTGGTGCACTTGTTGGTGGAGCTTTTCTTTCTGGCTTCATTAACGTTGTCTTTGACCGGTTCCTTACAACTGATGCTGTCAACTTGGTCTTGGGCAAGAAACTTTGCCCTGACTTGGTTCAAAGGCTGAGGACTGCTCTGTTGGGTGCTGAAGCTCTTGTTGCTGATGCTGAGATGAAGCAGTTCGGTAATCCATCTGTGAGGAAGTGGCTCGATAGTCTCCGGGATGCTGTTTACTGTGCTGAGGACTTGCTCGACACTGTCCTCGCCAAAGCTGCCACTCAAAAGGAGCTAAGTTCTTCCTGGTGGTCCCCTAGCTTCTCCATCAACCGAGATAGAGATGACATGGTAGACAAGATGGAAGCGGTGGTTAGAAGAATTGAGGATCTTGGAAAACAAAAAGATTTCCTTGGTCTTGAAAAGATTCCCACTGGTAGCTCATCATGGAGGACTCCATCCAGTTCTCTTGTAAAAGGGAGTGTGTATGGCAGGGAGGATGACAAGAAGGCCTTAATCAAGATGCTGAATGACAACTGTGAGCATCACTTGTCTGTGATGGCTATTGTTGGCATAGGTGGGGTTGGTAAAACAACTTTAGCCCAATGGCTGTACAACAATGAGGAGTTCATGAAGGGATTTGATCTGAAAGCATGGGTTTGCGTTTCAGAGAAGTTTGAAGTTGTTGAGACTACAAGGAATGTCATAAAGCAGATCCATGGAGGTACTTGTAGTCTCGACGATTTCAATTCACTTCAAAATGCTTTGAAAGGAGAATTGTCGAATAAGAAGTTCTTTATTGTTCTGGATGATGTTTGGAGCGATGATGGTGACAAATGGAGTAATTTTATGACCCCTTTCCAACAAAATGGGAATAAGGGAAGTATTGTTCTTCTGACTACTCGGGAGGAAAATGTTGCTTCTGCAGTTCAAAATTGTCGCCCTTATTTTCTCAAGAAGTTGTCGGAGGACTATTGTTGGTCAGTGTTTGCAGAAAATGCATCTTTTCCACAGTCAAATGGGAGAGCAGCAATTGAAGAAATAGGTAGAAAGATTGTCAAGAAGTGTGATGGCTTGCCATTAGCTGCAGAAACACTTGGTCGCTTGTTACGTACTAAGCATGATGTTGAGGAATGGAACAAGATACTAATGAGTGATATTTGGGAATTTTCGGTGGAGAAGAGTAAGATTATTCCAGCATTACTGATAAGTTACTTCCATCTTTCTCCATATTTAAAGCGTTGTTTTGTTTATTGTGCTTTATTTCCCAAGGATTATGAATTTGAGAAAGATGAATTAATCCTTTTGTGGATGACAGAAGATCTTTTACCACCACCAAAGAGAGGAGAAAGATTAGAAGAAGTTGGTTGTGAGTGTTTTAATGAACTAACTTCCAGATTATTTTTCACGAAGAGTGAAGACTTTGGTGATTATTTTGTGATGCATGATCTCTTGCATGACTTAGCAATATTCCTTGCTGGAGATTTCTATTGCAACTCAGAAGAACTTGCTAAAGAGGAGATAAAGATTCAGACTCGGCATTTGTGGGTAGATTTAAGTCATTGTAGCTCAAAACTTTATAATTCTATTTCTAAAGTAGAATCTTTGAGAACATTATTATTCTTTGGCGATTTCTCTTCTCCCAACTGCAACATTGAAGCGGCAACATGTGAGATATTATCAAAGTGTAAATACTTGAGAGTTTTATCCCTTAGAAAACTTGATGAGGTGCCTAATTTAATAGGAGAATTGATCCATCTGCGCTACTTGGATCTCTCTTGGACTGGTATTAAGACACTGCCAGAGTCTTTGTGCAACTTGGGTAATTTGCAAATATTGATGTTGTATGATTGTTCTAAGCTAACTACACTGCCTAGTGGTTTGCATAATCTTGTGAGTTTGTGGCATCTTTATATTAGAAAAACCTCTTTGGAAGAAATGCCCAGGAAAATGAGCGAATTGAGTCAGTTGCACGTTTTAAGTTCCTTTATCGTTGGCAAGCACGAAGACAATGGAATCCAGGAGTTAGGAGGGCTGGCAAATCTTCATGGATCCGTTGAGATTAAGAAGTTGGAGAATATTGTTGATGTGGAAGAAGCAAAGAGGGCAAAGATAATGGATAAGAAGCACATTGATGAATTATGTTTGGAATGGTCTTCAGGTGATGATTTGGTTTCAAGTACACAAAAAGAAAGAGACATTCTCGATAAGTTGCAACCGCAGAATGGGTTGAAAGAGTTGAAAATCAATGGATACAAGGGTACAATATTTCCAGATTGGTTGGGGAACTGTTCCTACCAAAACATGACACGTGTATCTCTAAAGTCTTGCAAGAATTGCTGCATGCTGCCTTCACTTGGACAGCTGCCATCTCTCAAGTCGCTGCACATTCGAGGTTTGGATCAGCTGAGGAGGATTGGCGAGGAGTTTTACAAGAACGAAGGAGCTCATCATTCTTCACATATTGCACCGTTTCCCTCACTGGAGACTTTGGTATTTGATAACATGGCATGTTGGGAGGTGTGGCACGTATCTGAGTCGGAAACTTTTCCTCAACTTAGGAACCTTGAAATAACAAATTGCCCAATGTTGAAGGAAGAGATGCTTATTCAGGTATTCTTCAGAATAGTTTCTTCTTTGTCGGATGTTTTCAAAGTTCGCAAACTACGTATTGGCGAACACTTTATAAACCGGCACACCGAAGCAGTGTTTCTTGACGGGGATACTTTAAGAATTAGGGGAAGTGAATCTGTGATGGAGTCTGCATTGAAGGCAATGATGAGCATCAACCATCTACATTGCCTCCAAGAAATACACATCTTGAGCTGTAATAAACTAGAATTCCCCCAGCTACAGCAGCACAGGTATGATTTGGTAGAACTACAAATAGAACACAGCTGTGATTCACTGACCTCCTTGTCGTTGGATGTCTTTCCCAATCTCAAGAATCTCCAGATAAAAGTTTGTAGCAATCTCGAATCAGTGGTAATGTCAGAGGCACCACACGCTGCTCTTCAACGTGTCTCCATCTATTACTGCCCTGAATTAGTGTCATTAGCAGGAGAAGGACTGGCTGCACCCAACTTGACTCATCTGAGCATCACACAATGCTACAAGTTGGAGGCATTACCACATGACATGAAAAGTCTACTCCCAAGTTTACACTCTCTCGACATATATGGTTGCCCAAGAATTTGCAGGTTGCCAGAGGGTGGTTTGCCGCCTAACTTGAAATCACTTTAAGTGGGATTTTGCGAGAAACAAATGAGGGATCTATCATGGATGGGCAACTTGCACGCCCTCACTCATCTAAGAATTGTAGGTAATTACTGCGACAACATAAAGTCATACCCAGAGGTGGGTTCACTGCCTCACCTTCCCTCCCTTACCACTCTACATATCCAAGAGTTTAATAATCTGGAGACATTGGAGTGCAACGAGCTTCTCCGCCTCACCTCCCTTCAACAACTACACATTCATTGGAGTCAAAAACTGGAGAATATGGAAGGAGAAAAGCTGCCTCCCTCTCTCTTGCTACTTCAACTTACGTGGTGTGGTTTGCTAGGAAAACACTGCAAGAACAAGCATCAACTAATCTGGCCCAAAATTTCCCACATCCCTGACATTAACGTCTTCTAAACAGGGATTTCTGAACAGGTAATTCTCTAATCTTCATGATTCACACATGCTACCACAATTAAATTCACACATGCACAAGTCATACTTATTAACACTCATATTTTTCAATAAAATTGCTTTTACAGAGGAATACAAGAATTAATTACCATGAAATAAAAATTGAAAGACAATCAATATCTTTTTTCGTGTATCCAGCACTTAAGAATTTCTTTAGATATATTAAACAATTGGATGAATCAAATTTAATGTTTTTACCATCCTCTGCAGGTAGCTTCTACCGAGGTACAAGTACCCAGATGGCTAAGATTTCAGCACATAATCTTTATATAAAACAAGGCATACTTACATTACCTTCATTGAGTCAAAAGAACTGATTTCTGTTTTAGCTTCAGGTAGGTACTCTATTCCTCTCTGCAATTTACTTCAGGTTGGAGAATATGGCAGGAGAAAAGCTTCCTTTTTCTGTTACTATTTCAAATTCAACACTGTCCTTTGCCCGGCAAACTCTACAAGAAGAAGAGTTGCAGCTAAACTCTATATGAAGGTAACATAAACTTGATGGATCTAGAGGCATTGATCTTTGAAGCTGCTCTATCTCATATCATTTCTTATGAAGACCAACTCAAATAGATTTTCCAGGGGCATCAAGAAATAGATAACTGCTATGGTCGAGGATCTACTTTCTTTCTGGTTTCAACCATTAAAATGTGCATTAGGCAGCTTCTGTGGCAATTGCAACTTGGTGAGCATGTAAGCACTTTCGTAAAATTTTGCATTCCGGTATTATTATTTTGTATCAATCTTTTCTCAAACAAAATTTGTCCCTTTGGGTTCTGTTTTTGAAGCTAAAAAGGAATAATACATCATTGTGTATTTATCAAGCAGGTTATGATAATTTTCCTTTGTGTGAGGCCCAAGCAAACTCTTTTTGGAGAGTCCCTCTACATCCCAATTAGTGTATTAACCTGAACAAATGAATGATTGGATGGTTAAATTCTTTTCTGGTTTACCTGGAGTTCTTCATTCATAGTCCTTCAACTTTGAGGTGTGATTGCAATCCGAGCTCTCTAGCCAAAAAGTTCGTAAGCAACGGTCGTCTATTGTATCATTGATTTCACCATTTAGTTTATGCTTTTATGTTCTTGTACAAGAGTTCTGCATGTATCTTTAGTAGTGCTTGTAAGTTTTGAGACTTGTTTGTAGCTTTGATTTGGAAAATAGTGAAAATTTTTACCTTCCCATGGTTTTTTTTATCTCTCACATTGAGAGGTTTTTTCACACGTTAAAATTTGGTGTTCTGTTGTTCTGTCTTCTCTTCAATTATTTGCTGGTATTGGTGCTTCCATATTATGCCTTTGACAGGTTTAGTTTATTCCCACCATGAATGATCATTTTACAATGTTAAATATCTTGCCCATGAAAATTATATTGAGGGGCATTCTATATAACAAGTAGCTTAATGTTTCCAAATTCCAAATGTGCAAACAAGAAGGGGAAATAAAGCTTGGAGTCTACCTTGGTTGAATATACCATGTACCTTTCATTTCTGTTACTTGTGCTTCATGAGTAATAAAAATTACAAAGCAAGCAAGAAATACCAAAATTGGAGAAATGAATCGATAAGAGTTAGTCTTCCAAAGTTCCACAATTGATTAAAAAAATGTCAATATTCAACAGAGCTAAAAATATTATTGAAAAAAATAAATCGATAGAATTACTCTACTTTAAAATATTCTATAGGCATTATTCTCTTAAGCATTTGAAATTATGGAGGATTATATAAATTTCAACAAATAATTATATCTCACGGCTCACAACTACATGCATTACCATGATACATGTGCCGCACCACTTTCAATTTAATAACTTGTTCCATCTTTCAAACAAGAATTAAAAATTGAAATGTTATAAAAGAATCAGGTAGGCACTCATTTTCATCTGTTGCCAGCAAAACCACGTGAATTGAAGTCAACGTTTTCTTGCCAATGAATCTTGGCCACCTCGCTATATTTATTTATTCAGGAAACCTGCGTTCAGCACCCTGCAACCATTGTTGTCTCATACTATTCTGAAAATTTGATTACTTTGCTCTTGTTTGAGAACATGGCTGGAGTTCTTGTTGGGGGAGCTTTTCTCTCTGGCTTCATTAATGTTGTCCTCGACAGGTTCATTTCGGGAGAGACTTACAACTTGGTTGTGGGGAAGAAGCTTGGCTCTGAGTTGGTGAGAAGGCTGAGGACTGCTCTCTTGGCTGCCGAAGCTCTGGTTGCTGACGCTGAGCAGAAGCAGTTTGGTAAACAATCTGTGAGGAAGTGGCTGGATGATCTGAGGGATGCTGTCTACAAGGCTGATGACTTGCTGGACCGTTTCTGCATCAAAGCTGCAACTCAGAAACAGGTACCAACTTTCTTGCCGAGCTTCCTCAATTTTGAAAATAGGAAGATTGTCAATGAGATAGAAGAGGTTGTTAGAACAATAGAAGATCTTGAGAGATGCAAAGAAAGCCTTGGCCTGGAAAAAATTTCCACCAGTAGCTCTTCATGGAGGGCTCCTTCCACTTCTCTTGTAAGAGGGAATGTGTATGGCAGGGAGGATGACCAACAGGCCTTGATCAAGATGCTGAATGACAACACTGAGCATCACTTGTCTGTGATCTCTATTGTTGGCATAGGTGGGGTCGGTAAAACAACTTTAGCTCAATGGGTGTACAACAACGGGGATTTAATGAAGGAATTCGATCTGAAAGCATGGGTTTGCATCTCAGAGAACTTTGATATCGTTGAGATGACAAGGAATGTCATAAAGGGGATCCTTGGAGGTGCTTGGAGTCTCGACGATTTCAATTCACTTCAACATGTTTTAAAAGAAAAATTGTCAAACAAGAAGTTCTTTATTGTTCTTGATGATGTTTGGAGTGATGATGGTGACAAATGGAGTTATTTTATGACCCCTTTCCAATACGGGAAGAAGGGAAGTGTTGTTCTTCTGACTACTCGTGGGAAAAATGTTGCTCTAGCAGTTCAGAACTGTCGCCCTTATTTTCTGAAAGGGTTGTCAGAAGACTATTGTTGGTCAGTGTTTGCTAACAATGCATCTTTTCCAGAATCAAATGGGAGAGCAACACTTGAAGAAATAGGCAGAAAGATTGTCAAGAAGTGTGATGGTTTGCCATTAGCTGCAGAAACACTTGGTCGCTTGTTACGTACAAAGCATGATGTTGAGGAATGGAACAAGATACTAATGAGTGATATTTGGGGATTTTCTATGGAGAAGAGTAAGATTATTCCAGCATTACTGATAAGTTACTTCCATCTTCCTCCACATTTAAAGCTTTGTTTTGTTTATTGTGCTTTATTTCCCAAGGATTATAAATTTGATAAAAATAAATTAATCCTTTTGTGGAAGGCAGAAGAATTTTTACCACCACCAAAGAGAGGAGAAAGTTTAGAAGAAGTTGGTTGTGAGTGTTTTGATGAACTAAGTTCCAGATTATTTTTCACGAAGAGAGAAGGCTTTGGTCATTATTTTGTGATGCATGATCTCTTGCATGACTTAGCAATATTCCTTGCTGGAGATTTCTATTGCAACTCAGAAGAACTTGGTAAAGAAGAGGAGATAAGGATTCAGACTCGGCATTTGTGTGTAGATTTAAGTCATTGTAGCTCAAAACTTTATAATTCTATTTCTAAAGTAGAATCGTTGAGAACATTATTATTGTGTGGCAATTTCTCATCTCCCAACTTCAACATTGAAGCAGCAACATGTGAGATATTATCAAAGTGTAAATACTTGAGAGTTTTATCCTTTGATAAACTTGGTGTGTTGCCTAATTCAACAGGAGAATTGATCCATCTGCGCCACTTGGATCTCTCTTATACTCATATAAAGACATTGCCTGAGTCTTTGTGCAGCTTGTGTAATTTGCAAACATTGAAGTTATGTGGTTGTTATTGGCTAACTATGCTGCCTAGTGGTTTGCATAATCTTGTGAGTTTGCAGCATCTTGATATTAGAGAAACTGCTTTGGAAGAAATGCCCAGAAAAATGAGCAAATTGAATCAGTTGCATGTTTTAAGTTCCTTTGTGGTCGGCAAGCACGAAGACAATGGAATCCAGGAGTTAGGAGGGCTAGTAAATCTTCATGGACCCTTCAAGATTAAGAAGTTGGAGAATATTGTTGACGTGAAAGAAGCAAAGAGCGCAAAGATAATGGATAAGAAGCACATTGATGAATTATGCTTGGAATGGTCTTTAGGTGATGATTTGGTTTCAAGCACAGAAACAGAAAGAGACATTCTGGATAACTTGCAACCGCACAATGGGTTGAAAGAGTTGAAAATATGGGGATACAAGGGTACAATATTTCCAAATTGGATGGGACATTGTTCCTACCAAAACATGACAAGTGTATATCTAGAGTCTTGCAAGAATTGCTGCATGCTGCCTTCACTTGGGCAGCTGCCATCTCTCAAGTCCCTAGGCATTGAAGGTTTGGATCAGCTGAGGAGTATTGGCGAGGAGTTTTACAAGAATGAAGGAGATCGTCATTCTTCACATATTGCACCGTTTCCTTCACTTGAGAGTTTGGAGTTTGATAACATGGCATGTTGGGAGGTGTGGCATGTATCTGAGTCAGAAACTTTTCCTCAACTTAGGAAGCTTAAAATAAGAAATTGTCGAATGTTGAAGGAAGAGATGCTTAATCAGGTATTCTTCAGAATCGTTTCTTCTTTGTCATATGTTTCCAAAGTTCGGAAACTACATATAGACACCGGTTTTACAGAAGAGCATACCGAGGCCATGTTTCTTGATGGGGAGACTTTATCAATTTCGGGATGTGAATCTGTGGTGGAGTCTGCATTTAAGGCAATGATGAGCATCAACCATCTAAGTTGCCTCCAACAAATACAGATCTGGAGCAGTAGAAAACTAGAATTCCCCCGGCTACAGCAGCAGAAGTATGATTTGGTAGAGCTACAAATAGACTACAGTTGTGATTCACTAACCTCCTTGTCGTTGGATGTCTTTCCCAATCTCAAGAATCTCGAGATAACAGGGTGTGAGAATCTGGAATCAGTGTCAATGTCAGAGGCACCACACGCTGCTCTTCAACGTCTCTCCATTACTAACTGCGACAAATTAGTTTCATTTGCAGGAGAAGGACTGGCTGCACCCAACTTGACTCATCTCCAGATATATGGTTGCCCAAATATTTGCAGGTTACCAAAGGGTGGTTTGCCGCCTAACTTGAAATCACTTGCATGGGGAATTTGTGAGCAACAAATGAGGGATTTATCATGGATGGCCAACTTGCACGCCCTCACTCATCTCAAAATTTATGGTTATGGGTGTAAGAACATAAAGTCATACCCAGAGGTGGGTTCACTGCCTCACCTTCCCTCCCTTACCACTCTTGAGATGTGCTGGTTCTATAATCTGGAGACATTGGAGTGCAACGAGCTTCTCCGCCTCACCTCCCTTCAACAATTGCACATTTCATGCTGCCACAAGCTGGAGAATATGGAAGGAGAAAAGCTGCCTCCCTCTCTCTTGCTACTTCAAATTGATCAGTGTGGTTTGCTGGGAGAACACTGCAAGAACAAGCATCAACTAATCTGGCCCAAAATTTCCCACATCCCCACCATTCAAGTCAAAAACTTTTCCGATACAGATTCTGAGTAGGTAATTTTCTAATCTCTCATGTTTGTCATTTCCTTTATTTTAAAAACAACATTATGCTGTTTTGCAAAGAGGGAAAAAAAATGATAGCTTGATTTGTGGAAAGAAAACAGTTTAACAAATGGTATTTTTTTCTTTGCCTATTCTTTATGTTTATGCTTAACCAAATTCATTGTACATATCAAATTAAATAGGGCTATTAAAATGGTTTACGAGATTGAAAATGTACTTAGTTTCTGACCCTTTTTTTTAATCAAAGAGTTAGCTATCTTGTTAGAAGATTCAAGGTAAAAGGAATCAGCATGAGGTGTATAAGCTTTCAAAATAAAAGGATCAAATTATTGCTGTATAATCTTTTCTAACAGTAACTATTTCTTCCTTGTTTTGTTTGTATACAGTGATATATCAGTGCCCAGCATTTGGTAACATATTGTACCATATCTATCCTTATCATCAGCAAGAACTAGAAGGGTAAGTTGTGATTTATGCTTGCAAATGCTTGCTAGATTTTAACTCTTTTAAATAGATGAAGAGTTATCATATTATTATACACTCATCTAATGCCTTGTATAATTTCTTTTGGACACGTTATCAAACAGGTTTTACATATACTAAGCTACATAAGATCAGGAAAAATATATTATTATAATATGCAGGAGTAAAATATTCAAGAAGAAACCTTGTCTTAGAATATTTGATCTTTTGGGACTTAAAGGGGATGGCTACTGGTACTCTGTTCTAAAATATCTATACTGAAAATCCTTTCTTTATAACTTGTAATATTATGCCAATCAAATTATGCTTGTGATCACTTTATTTTCTAACGAACTGCATTTGACTTCCCCTTTGCAATTTCACTTTTTTGGTGGCATTTATGTTTGTTAAATATAGTTGAAGTGTTTGAATATGTTATATTATCAAATGTACAGAGAATCAGCCTCTTTATAGAGGAATTACAGAAATAGAAATAACTAGAAAATAGGAAAGAAGGGAAAAATACTAGCCTAAAATAAAAGAAAGATTGCTAATAATAAAATCCCTAAAATTAAGCTAAACTAAAAAAGGAAAAGATTTATAATTAATTCTATTTATATAAAAGATTCATGAAAGGAATTAAGAATTTGATTTTGATTTGATCTAGTCAACACTCCCCTTCAAGCTGGCTTGAAGATATCATTCATTGACAGCTTGCTTATTATGCTATCAAAAGTCTTCTTGGTTAATCCTTTAGTTAGAACATCTGCTAATTGTTCCGCGGTTGGAATATATGAGATGCAAATATGTCCACTTTTAATCTTTTCCCTGATAAAATGCTTGTCAACTTCAACATGTTTAGTTCTATCATGCAACACTGGATTATGAAAAATGAAAATTGCAGATTTGTTGTCACAATACACCCTCATTGGTGGAGAAATAGAAATTTTTAGTTCTTGTAGGATTTTCTCTACCCATAGTGCTTCACATATTCCATGAGTCACTACTCTAAACTCAGCTTCTGCACTATTTCGTACCATAATACTCTATTTTTTACTCCTCCAACATGTGAGATATTATCAAAGTGTAAATACTTGAGAGTTTTATCCTTTGATAAACTTGATGTGTTGCCTAATTCAACAGGAGAATTGATCCATCTACGCCACTTGGATCTCTCTTGTACTCATATAAAGACATTGCCTGAGTCTTTGTGCAGCTTGTGTAATTTGCAAACATTGAAGTTACATGATTTGAAGGTTTTGAGAAAATAAGATTTTGAATAAATAGAGGTAGAGTAGAGAAGAAAAGAAAGCAAGATAATAAAGGTGAGTTTGATGATATTGGGTGGTTGATTGCAAGGAGAAGAGATGAGAAATTATAGTTGAGAAGAGAAGAGAAGAGAGGACATTTTTTGTGTTGTTGTTAGGAAGAAATAAAAAGAAAAATGAAAGAAGGAAGGGGGATTGTCGAAGGAGGGGGGGGGGAGCCGAGAAAAGAAAAAAGAAATGTTTAAGTGGGGGCATGTGCCTCCCACGTGCTCTCCCCCCTTTCTTTTTTTTTTTTTCTTTTTTTTCTGGTTACTACATTCTCTCCCCCTTAAGAAATTCGGTCCCCGAATTTATATACGGTGATAAGTGTGATAGTTACCTTTAGACTCAAATAAATACAGATATTTGTCGCGCGTAGCGTCCTCCACTTCCCAAGTTGCTTCTTCTATCGAATGATTCTTTCAAACAACTTTCACAGATGCTATCTCTTTAGAACGTAATTTCTTTACTTGGCAATCAACTATAGCCACTGGTTCCTCTTCAAATAATAAATCCTCCTTTAGCTCTATGGCTTGTGGTGCAAGCACATGAGATGGGTCGGGAAGGTATTTGTGAAACATTGATACGTGAAAAAGAAATACCTGATCACCCACTGAAAACTCTAAGTTACGCCTTCTGTTATCAACATAAGCCTTCTGCCTACTCTGAGCTGCTAATAATCGTTCTCTTATTATGCGAACATTCTCAACTGCATCTTGTACCAAATTTGGCCCCAAAAGTTTAACCTCACCAACCTCAAACCACCCAATAGGTGACCTGCATCTTTTCCCATAAAGAGTCTCAAATGGTGCCATTTGAATGCTGGCTTGATAACTATTATTATAAGAGAACTCGATCAAAGGTAGATAGCTGTCCCAATTTCCACCAAAATCTAGAACACAACACCTTAACATGTCTTCCAATGTCTGGATCGTCTTCTCTGATTGTCTATCGGTTTGAAGGTGAAAAGCTGTGCTAAGATCCAGACGAGTTCCTAACACTTTTTGAAAAGATTTCCAAAAATGAGAGGTAAACTGGGGCCCATGATCTAAAATAATGGACACTGGAATTCCATGTAGTTTAACTATTTCATCAACATAAAGTTGAGCATACCGAGCTGCACTGAAAGTTGTTTTCACCGGAAGAAAGTGAGCTGACTTTGTCATTCTATCCACAATTATCCAAATTGAATCAAAACCTTTAAAGCTACGAGGTAAACCTGTTACAAAATCCATCGTAATCCTTTCCCACTTCCATTCAGGTATCTCAATCTGTTGTAATAACCCAGCAGGTCTTTGATGTTCAGCTTTAACTTGTTGGCAAGTTAAGCAATGAGAAACAAAAACTCCTATGTCTTTCTTCATGCCTTTCCACCAAAACAATTATTTTAAATCTTGATACATCTTATTGGAGCCTGGATGAACGGTATACTTAGAATTGTGAGACTCCTCCAAAATAGCTTTTCTCAAGTCGGGGTTATCTGGCACACATAAGCGTTGATCACAACGCAAAACATCTTGATCAAGAGAAAATTCTAAGTTCCTCCCATTGCGAACATTTTCTATAAGCTTTCTTAGTTTCAGATCATCACTTTGTGCAACCTTGATCTGTTCTATCAGGGAAGATTGAGCTCGAACATGTGCTAAGAAACTTCTGATTCTTCAAGGTTAAATTGAATTCCACCGGCCTCCAATTGATGGACTTCTTCAACAATTGGTCTCCTTGCAAGAGTGATATGGGCCAAGCTACCATAGATTTTCTACTGAGGGCATCTGCTACAATATTTGCCTTTCCAGGATGATACAAAATAGTACAATCGTAATCTTTTAGCAACTCTATCCATCTCCGTTGCCTCAAATTTAAATCCTTCTGTTGGAATGTATACTTCAAACTCTTGTGATCCGTATAGATCTCACAGGTCTCACCATAAAGGTAGTGTCTCCAAATCTTTAAAGCAAAGACGACCGCTGCCATTTCCAGGTTATGAGTTGGATAATTATGCTCATGCTTCTTGAGTTGTCGCGAGGCATAGGCAATAACGCGGCCATGCTGCATCAATACACAACCCAGTCCTATCCGAGATGCATCGCAAAAGACTGAGAATCCCCCAGACCCAGAAGGTAAAACAAGAACTGGTGCTGAGGTTAGACAAGCCTTAAGTGTCTGGAAACTTTTCTCACAAGCTTCTGACCATTGAAACTTTACATTCTTCTGAGTTAATTTGGTTAATGGTGCCGAAATTCTTGAGAAGTCCTTGATGAATCGTCGATAGTAGCCGGCCAACCCTAGAAAGCTACGAATTTCTGTCACTGTAGTAGGCCTTGGGCACTTCTGAACGGCTTCAACCTTCTTTGGATCCACCATGATTCCATCTTTTGATACCACATGCCCAAAAAATGTCACTTGATCAAGCCAAAACTCACATTTAGAAAACTTAGCATAAAGCTTGTGATCCCTTAAGGTTTGTAACACAATCCTCAAATGATACTCATGCTCCGTAGTACTTTTCGAATATACCAAGATATCATCGATGAAGACGATAACAAAGCGATCTAAGAAAGGTTTGAAGACTCGGTTCATTAAGTCCATGAAAGCTGCAGGCGCATTTGTTAGACCAAAGGACATTACTAAGAACTCATAGTGCCCATAGCGAGTACGAAAAGCAGTTTTTGGAATGTCTTCCTCTTTTATCTTCAATTGATGGTACCCTGAACGCAAGTTGATTTTTGAGAAACAGGTAGCTCCTTGAAGTTGATCAAACAAATCATCAATCCTTGGCAATGGATACTTGTTGCGAACAGTTATCTTATTGAGCTGACGATAATCTACACATAGTCGCATCGTTCCATCCTTCTTCTTTATGAATAGAACAGGAGCTCCCCACGGAGAAGTACTAGGACGAATGAATTCTTTCTCTAGCATATCTTCCAATTGAACTTTGAATTCTCGTAACTCAGTTGGAGCCATACGATAGGGAGGAATGGACACAGGTTGGACTCTCGAAGCCAATTCTATGGAAAACTCAACTTCACGGTCAGGCGGCATCCCCGGTAGCTCATCAGGGAACACGTCAGGGAATTCTCTAACAATAGGAACCTGATCAAGACTCGGCACTTCGGCATCAACATCTCTAACAACTGCCAGAAATCCTTGGTTTCCCTTATCCATCAATTGCATAGCACTCATAGATGAGATGATGCTAGCTAAAGTGGGACAGTGATCACCCTTAAAAACAAAAGGTGAGATACCCGGTATGTCAAACTTCACAGTTTTGGGGTAACAGCCCACATCAGCATGACAAGCTGCTAACCAATCCATGCCTAAGATGACATCAATATCTTCCATTGGTTCTAGAAGAATTAAGTCAGCTGAGGTATCAACCGTATTAATTCTAACAACACAAGATCGAAACACGACTTGAACCACCGTGGAGACTCCAAGTGGAGTGCCAACATGAAATGGGTGGGATAACAGTTCAGGTTGTTTATCGAAACGAGATGCAAGATATGAAGATACATATGAATAATGAGAACCCGTATCAAATAACACTTTAGCATCTAAAGAACAAACTTGTAAAGTACCTGCCACTACAGCATTAGAAGCTTGAGCATCCTGACATGTCAAAGCGTACACACGTGCCTGGCCTCTCCCTCTCTGACTCCCTCCTCTATTATAAGTCTGACCCCTGCCACCAGCTCCTCTCCCACTAAGACCAAAAGAATTTCCAATAGACATATCTGAAGATGATGACATTGGTGTTGTCGGACGTGCAGTACCTGGAGCAAAGCCTCCTCTAAAATTAGGACAATCTCTCCTGAGATGACCAGATTGGCCACACCCAAAACATGCTCCAGTGGCCTTGAAACATATACCAGAATGGTAACTCCCACACTGATGGCAATACGGCTGAGCTAGCATTGTCTGATTTGAACCCTATGCACTAGATTGAGAAGTGGGCTTAACAAAAGGTCTAGGACTCGAAACACTCATGGGAGCAGATCCAGAAGAAGCAACCCCACCAAAAGATATTTGAGGACGAGCTCGATAACCCGAATAACCTTGCTGATTAGTTTGACCATGATAAGACTGAAATCCTCCTGAACTAGATCCACCAGAAAATTGTCCCTTCATCTTAGGCTTCTTACCAACATCCTTAAAAGCATTTCTCTCCGCTATCCCAGCTTCAATTCCATAAGTAGAGTTTAGGACATCCTTAAAATACATGTGTCCGACTTCAGGCATAAGAGTGGTGAACATAGGTTCTGCCAACCCACGAACGAACCGGCGTACTTTCATCTCTTCTGAATTCACCAAGTATGGAGCACTCTTAGAAAGTCTAGTAAACTCCTTAGCATACTCAGTCACTGTCATATTCTCTTGCCTTAATCTTTCAAAAGCAATTGCATCTTCTGCTTGCTTGTAAGCTGGATAAAATCGAGCGAGAAACTCTTCAGTGAACTCTTCCCAAGAAGGAGGAGGAAGTCCGGCTGCTTCTTTACTCTCAAGAGGAGACTCATACCAATATCTTGCTGAACCACGCAAGTTGTAGGATACTAACTCAACAGCTCATTCCTTGGTGCACTTGAGAGCTCGAATAGCTTTCTTTGCATCCTCTAAATATTGTTGTGGATCTTCATCCAATGAATCTCCATTAAAAATGGATGAATTCAACTTCAAATACTTCTCAATTGGCGGCTCTTGATCCCCAAACAATTGATGAACTCTATGAGGCTGAGGATTTGGCATATTAGGAATTTCTGCTCCGCCCCTATTTTGATTTGTTAGGACCTGTAATACCGCAGTCAGGGTTCGATTCATTCCCCTTAATTCAGCTGCTAAGTCCGGTTGAGTCTCTCTTACTGCGGGGTTCTCTTGAACTCTCTCGTGGGGTATCTCTCCTTCGCGCCTATCAGCTATCCTTTGGCTCCTTGGCCTTTGTCGAAGCACTCCAAGTGGCGGAGAAACTGCCCTATTGGATTCAGCAGTATCAGGAGCACCAACAGCTCCACCACGTCTTTTCTTAGGTGGCATCTTCCACCTATCGAGTAAGTAAAGCGATTGAATCACCAATGACATATGTATATGGAGTTTAAAGGGAATAGGACAGACAGAAAGAATCATGAGAACAAAGGATTGATAACAACTTCCTATAGGCCTCTAGTAACATCACACTTTGTGAAAATGGGCCGGCTTCCATTTGCACAATTGTGATCTTACTAAAGAACACTTGCTCCATATTACACAGGAAAACCTAAGGCTCTGATACCACTTTGTCATGGTCCGAACCCAGCCATAACTGGCGCTCAAGGGACAAGTCCCTCAGCAAGCCAAACGACCAAATTTTCAAAAAAAAACGGACAGAATCTCCTCTGTTTCTAGGACCTTACCCACATAAATATTAACTCCCTGTATCAATAATAAACATCCACTTCCAAAGACAACAACCACAACATATTCCAATCATATCCACAACCAAATATATCCAAAATGCGCATTATATATATATATATAAAGTTGATAACTAGAGTATATAGTTAAAACCATAAGTCTTACATAACCAAATCATAATTACTACCTAAACAGTTCAAGATTCAAAATAACATAACCCACACGAGGATCCTACCTGTGACATATGGAGCATTGACATAATCTAAATTTTGAACAACGGTTCCATTACATAATTACTTAGCCCTTGGAAAGAAGAAGGACTCACCAAAATGACTAAGATCTACTGAGGGGCAGGTAGAATGGAACCTGGAATGACTCCTGTATCTGAAAAACATGGAAAAATAATAGGGTGAGTTTTGCAACTCAGTGAGCAATATAAATTTTACCACAAAAATTATATTTCTTTCCAAAGATGAGGAATTCATATTAATTAATTATGCAAATAAATAGATAAATAATTAAGCGGAATGAACTGAAATGTGAGTTCTCATTCTAGAAGTCAAATCAAATAAAATATTATACACCTAGGGCGGCTCCACCTCTAAGAGTAGCTCTTTCCTCTAGTGTGCCCGTACGGTATAACAGATCCAACGTGTGGCCTACACATTAGGCTAACAACGCCCCTGCTAGCTAAGGTCTGAGACAGATGCATCTAGATTAACGTCATAACCGCCGTTAACTACGGTTTTCTAGTCAGAGTCTCCCAAACCAATCCAAACCAAATCACTTATAAAAATCTCTAATGCTTATAACATACTACTAAATTCCATAGCAAATCAATATATAAGATTGCATACTAAAATTTAATTAGAATTTAATAAAGTCAAATAAAAAAATATGTATGCTTTACAAAATATATAAATATCGTCTCGTGTGTATTTTTATAAAATTGTAAGTTTCACAAATCAATATTTATTTCAAAAATTCAAAAAATCGCAATAATAAAATATTTTCAAACTCCAAAATTAATGATTCAACAAAAATATTGATAATAATATATTTAAAAACAGTTATAGATATAATATCCACTCACAACTTGATTCCAAAAAACTGGAAGCAACTGAGCGTGTCAATGAGCTACCATATGATGTCAAATAACTCTACAACTCTAGAAATATGACAATAATATTTGTGAGCTACTAATGTTTTCAATTAACATAATCTTACTCAATTTGATAGAAGCCCCAAATTTTCTAACCCTAATAACCCTAACTTTGGGTTTTGCTATGCCCACAAGTATAGGGATGCTAAAAATTTGAGATATAGCTAATTATTGAGTCAAAGAGTTACCTTGAAACCTCAATAATAATCGAAACTCAAAGTTGAATGCTTCTTTCACTCATTAAGTTAAAATCACATGATTTGGAGGTTTTGAAAAAATAAGATTTTGAATAAATAGAGGTAGAGTAGAGAAGAAAAGAAAGGAAGATGATAAAGGTGAGTTTGATGATATTGGGTGGTTGATTGCAAGGAGAAGAGATGAGAAATTATAGTTGAGAAGAGAAGAGAAGAGAGGACATTTTTTCTGTTGTTGTTAGGAAGAAATAAAAAGATAAATGAAAGAAGGAAGGGGGATTGTCGAAGGAGGGGGGGGCAGCGGAGGAGAGAAAAAAAAAATGTTTAAATGGGGGCATGTGCCCCCCACGTGCTCTCCCCCTCTTCTCCCTTTCTTTTTTTTCTTTTTTTCCGGTTATTACAATCGGCTTTCTTTATGGATTCAACCATTAAAATATGCATTAGGCAGCTTCTGTGGCAATTGCAACTTAGTGAGCATGTAAGTACTTTTGTAAAATTGTGCATTGCGGTATTATTATTTTATTTTATTTTATTTTTTGACAGTTTTAGAACTCACTTAGATCCCAGAGAAGGAAGTGAGAGCAAACCACAGACAGCAAGAAAAAACAAAGCTTAAACTAAACAAAACAAGAATCAAACACAAACAACATAAGACATAAGCTAAGGACTTAGGCTACTGCACGAATGCCAAAAATCTTGAAGGCACTAAGACGTCTAGGACCGCCAACAGAACGTATAATCATCACGAATGAGTCCCTGAAAAGCAAATCTTCAACTACTATTAATCCCAATTAAGCAATTCATCAATAATTATTATTTGATGTCAGTCTTTTCAAAAGCTGAACTTGTGCCTTTCGGTTCTGTTTTTGAAGCTAAATAGGAATGCAACAATGTTGAACACATCATTGTGTATTTATCAAGCAGGTTCTTATCATCCTCCTTCAACTTTGAGGTGCAATCGCTATCCGAGCTCTCTAGCCAAAAAGTTCGTAAACAATGGCCGTCTATTGTATCATTGATTTCACCACTTAGTTTATTTGTTTATGTTCTTGTACAAGAGTTCTGCATGTATGCTTAGTAGTGCTTGTAAGTTTTGAGACTTGTTTGTAGCTTTGATCAGAAAATAGTGAATATTTTTACTTTCCCGTGGGTTTTTTTTCTCTCTCACATTGATAGGTTTTTTCCAATGTTAAAATTTGGTGTTCTGTTGTTCTGTCTTATCTTCAATAATTTGTTGGTATTAACAATTGCCATAGTGTGCCTATATCATGTTTGGGTGCTTCCATATTATGCCTTTCACAGGTTTAGTTTATTCCCACCATGAATGATCATTTTACAATGTTAAGTATCTTTGCTATGAAAATTATATTGAGGTGTATTCTATATAACTGGTGGCATAATGTTTCCAAATTCCAAATGTGCACACAAGAAGGGAAAAGCTTGATTTTCTAGCTTGGTAGAATGTACCATGTACCTTTCTTTCATTTCCATCTACTTTTCACTCTCTCCCTTGTTTTTATAAAAGAATTAGGAGAATTAAAGAAAACTAAAAGCAATTCAATTTAACTGTACTAAACTCAAGAATATTGAAAATAATGCACCAACTATTAATTATCTTAAAAGGTTTTCATAGAATCATAGGCGTATACAAGAACTAATCAGTTGGCATTTACACAATTTTCCTTGAATAAATGAAAGTGAATTATCATCCTCTTCCAAAAGGAAATTCAGTTCATTAAGTACTTCCACGGCATTGTCAGCTGTTAAAATACTTTAAACAAGAGTTGCCTTGGCTGGGCAAGATCCAGAATCACAACAAAAATTTCCTTTTAAAAAAAAATATAAAACATATTGGGTCTTCTTTCCCCCTAAATTATGGCAGAGGGTGAGCATTGACTTGATAGTAAAGATGTTAACTTATGACATAAATATCTTAGGATCAATTTTGTTACTTATGCCTGATATGTAAGAAAAATGACAAAGCAAGCAAGAAAGATCCAAATGGGAGAAATAAATGGATAAGTTTTAGTCTTCAGGAGTTCCAGAATTAATTATAAAAACTAGAATGTGACCCGCGCGATGCGCGGGACGGTAAATTAATAATAGTATATAATAAATATTAAAATTTATTATATTTTGTAGAATTAAATTAAATATGTATAAACTAAAAATAAATTTAAATGGTATTTTATTTAAAAGAAATGGTAGTACAAAGTATTTGGATGTTGGAATTGATTTTTGCATTTGGTTTAATTGATGGAATTGGTTTTCTTATGTGGCACTCGTCCTCTTTTTTTTTTATTGGTTGTTGTTAGAGTTGTTGCTTTTTTCTTTCTGTTATAGGTTGTTGTGAAGGCATGTTCCGTATGAATTGGTGAGTTGTGTGCACTTTCTTTTGTGTTGTTTGCTCCCTCTTTGCATGTATGATCTTCTTCCGAAGATGTGTCTTGAATTTATATCGTTTTTTTCTCCTCAACCTCTTGATAGGTATGTGATCTTCGTCTGATGATATTAGTGTTGGCGAAGTTAGTTCCTATAATGAATGAATAATATAAATTAGAAATAAAAATGATGTTTTAAATAAGGGATTTTTTTAGTATTACCTGTTTTATTTGTTGTAATGGGTGTTGCTGTTCAGTGTTTTTAGTTGGAACAAATGTCTTGGTAACGGTGTATTGTTGAGAACCTTCTTTGAGATTAAACTCATTTAGTTTAACTTCAAAAATAAGTGTGAGGTTGCACAAGTTTTTTAATTGGGGTAGTGTTTCAAGATCATTACTTTTCTGGAGTGTGATTAGATTTGAAGCAGTTGTGCCCAACAATTTTTTTGCTTCGCCATCAAATAATACAAAAGTTGCTGTAGCACTTTGATCTGAAACCTTTAATTGAATTCTGAACCTAAAATAAGTATTGGGTTAGTAATTAATAATTTGCTAAATGGGATTATGAAAGTATATAAAGTTACCTTATGGTTGGATATTGTGGTGTTTGATTACATGTGCCACAGATGTAGTTGTCTCCTTTTTTATATGCTTTCTTATGACACTTTTCACATTCAACATAGTTCCATCCAAATTTGTCATCAATTCCGTTTATAGTTGCTAAAATTGTGAAGATCTTTTCCTATTCCAATATTCCATTTATGTTATCATTAGGTATATGGTATTTGAGTAAGAATGAATGTATGATGCATGTTGTGAGGTTTTTTTGTCATACCTGATCATCAGATTTCCATTGCATAGCCATTAGATCTTGAATAGTTATTCGATTTCTAATCATTCTGCTCTGAAGATTTGTGTTGACATTGTCTTGGCTTGGTATCTCCATTACTTCTTCATGTTGATCAGTCCTGTTTAGGAATTTTTTTTTTATATTTGTTAAATTGAATAATTAAATAAATGAATTAATTTTTGAGAGACTTATTAGTTATGAAATACCCATAAGTCAGCTGTGCGAATTCTTCAGTTTCTGGATTGATATAGATTTTTGTACTTGAAGTTGTGCTAACCGAATAATGACCTAAAATATTATAATATAATAGGTTATATAAAATAAGATTGTGTTGTATTGTGTCAATTAATGTATTATATAAAATATAATTCTTTGAACTAAAAAAAAATAATAAATTAAAATTTTTTCAAAAAGATCATACCTTTGTATTCACTAACCAATGTTGATGTGAGTGCAACTATTTTTTAGTACTTGATTTGTGTTGTAATTTCTTTATTTATCTGACTTGAGAGATTTCTCCACAACGTGACTTTCAAGACGATGTTACTAAAATTAATAGTATTTTGTTAATAACTATATATCTAAATAAAAAATGAATTGGTTGTATATGTTTTTACTCTTTGAGTATCAATTCCATTCTTCGTATTTTTGTGGGTTTTCCTTTAACATCTACTTGTTCTTCTTTTCCTATTGCATGCAGTTTTCCAATGACATCTACAATAAAAAGAACAAAAATGTGTTGAAAATTTTTGTTAATAAATTATTTTGAATAAGAATAATTGAAATAGTATAAAATAAAATTACCTGTTAAAATTTGTCTTTGACCCACTCTGTCAGACAATGTCTCAAGTGATGCAAATTCAAAATAGTGTTGGAGAATGTTCAAAACTGGATCTTTGATTTCTTTCACAATAGTTGTTATTAAAAAATTTGCTTTCATTGTACTTTTAATTAGTCTATACAAATCATTTGCATCTTCTATTTTCAAATTTTTGATAGTATAGAATTTTCCTTCTTCTAACAAATGTTTGAATTTGTTTATCATATTTTTCTTCACAATTACATGAAGAGGTGTTCCCTGCAGTGTTAGTAAATCATTGTTAACAATTAGTTAAAAAAATTATTGCGTTTATTTTTTTAAATTATTAGAAAAGGAACAATGATTATCAAATTGAGAGAAGTTTAACTTTAACGATATTAAAATACAATTATATATAAAGTATTATAAAATAATATTAAAAGTATAAAAAACAAAAATATTTAAAGCATTTTTTTTAAATTCAATTTAAAAACAGAATAAATTTGTTTATTTTGTACCTTTTCATCTAATATAATCATTTCTAAGCAAAGAGGCTCCTCTTCATTTTTGGGTGTTAATGTTTTCCATAGACGAACCACGCGAACTTTGATAAACCAATTGTCTGTATGTTTGGTTATATTGTCCAATAAATGATGCTCCATTGAGTAAGTTTGAGATGTATAGTTTGGAAAGAAATTTCTTATGGTAAATTTGATGTTATTTTAAAGAATAGTGATTAGAGACTTATATAAGTAGTTCAAATAGTATAGAATTTGAATATTTGTAACGTAAAATTTATTATGATTATTAATATTATTATGACATTTATTATATGAATATTTATTACATTTAACGATTGAGTTTATAGAAATTAATAAATTAATTATTGGTGTTATAAAGTTATTATATTGTTTATAACGGTAAGATATAATAAATATAAGAATATAGATTTAATATCTTTATAGGTTACAAACTTAATTTCGAAATTTATAATTTAAAAAGACTTGGTTGAAGAATATTTGTATATTATATGAATTTAATCGAAAACTTCTAGATTTATATGGACTTAATAGAAAACTTTTAGACTATTTGCAAATGTTTAAGTTTTAGGAAGTTTTAGAATACTTCACCTACATGAATGAAATACACCCGATGCTTGGTGTGACTATATGATACTCTTTTTGTATTGTAGAGATCCAAAGTTGAGACCTATATTCGCTGAAATAATGGCAGTAGTGAAGTAATATGCAATAATAATGATATAAATTTTTAATGAGTTAATTTACATAAATTAATAAATTAATTATTAATATTATAAATTTATTGTATTATTTATAACGGTAAGATATAATAAATATAGGAATATGATTTTAATGTCTTTATAGGTTACAAATTTAATTTCAAAAATTTTAATTTAAAAAGACTTAATTAAAAAATATTTGTATATTATATGAACTTAATTGAAAATTTTTAGACTAATATTAATAAAAAAATATTAGTCCTTAGCGTTTCTCTTTGAACAATTAATATATACTAACGTACTGAAAATGGCGAAAAGTTTATTAGCAGTAATTCAAAATTAATATTCTAATTACTTAATTAAATGACTTCATAAAATTTTGCAGTTAGAATAGAAGCCAGTGCATCTTCTTTCTGCCCATTTTTTCTTATCCCACTTTTAAAGCAACTTATTAATTAATAATAGTATTTTTATCTGTAATCATGAATAATACCAATTATTCCTAATAAAATACATAAATTAGCAAGTTGAATTAGATAATATCATATTATTAAATGTGATCGGTCCTTGGTAGATCAAATTGAATGCCGATGTCTTAATGCTAAAGATGACCAAGCATTCCACCTAATATGATATTGTCACATTTAAATATATATTTCTATAGCCGTTAGTGAAGTAATATGCAATAATAATGATATAAATTTATTTACTAACTAATAAATTATTATAAGCTTTAAAATGTAACTTTAACCTATTTAAATTGTTATATGTGATTAAGAATATTACATAAATTTCATAGACCAATTTTAAGTGGTTTAAATTATGATTTATAAATGATATGATTAAGAATTCTGTAAAAGAAAAAAAAATAAAAAACTGTAGCATAATATATAAATAAATTTAGAAGTATACCAAACTAAGAGGAAAAAATATCCTTAAATTCAACCCATGATTATATGTGCAATGTCTAAAAAGAAGTATTGAGATTTAATTTTCCGACCAATTAAAGCATTGTAGAGGTCAACCTTATTCCGAAGCGTGTTATACCTGTAGATACAACCATTTTCACAAAAAATATGTATGAGGGATTTTAGAAGAAAGAAATATAAACATTACTCCAGACGTAAGAAATTGATTACTTATGAAGAAATATATTATCGCAAGTTTTTTCAAAGGAGTTTGGTATGAAATTACTCATCGACTCACAATGTGTAAGAGATGACTTACTTTATAGAAGATATATTCTCATGAGTTTGTTGAAATGCCATTGATATGGAATCAAGTACTGCAAGCATAAACGACTGGTAAAGAATAAGTTTATGAATAAAAAAGATAAAAGATAGGTTAAGTATATCTACTTTTAATTTCTTATATAAAATTACCTCAATGTTGTAAAAAATTGTGGAAAGGCTACTACAAAATTTCCTTGTACACAATATTTAAGATTGTGTTGTCTGTTGGTTGGTCTTCGTCAGTGGTGAGAATACGCAGACCGTTTCTAGTTGCGACCCTTGACACGGCGACGTAATGCGGAAAGGTGCCAAGAAGAAGAGAGTTTCGAGAAGTATGAGAAGAGTATAATTTGATTCGAGGAAAACACAATGGCTCATACCGGAAGAGCATGGAGGAAATAGGATCTTGGTACGAAGAGGTGCCAAGAAGAAGAGGGTTTCGAGAAGCATGAGAAGAGTAAGGAGTTTTCAGGCGAGAAGCATGAGAAAAGTAATGAACTCTTTGGTTTTCAGAGGTTTTTTTGGGATAAATGTTAATTTGTGTTTTTGTTATTTTTTATTCTGTTTTTTAGTTTTTTTTTTTAATTTGAAAATAGAAGTTGATTTGGTAAGATTTGAGTGGTTGAAATTTGGCAAGATTTGATTGGTTGTTTCTAAAATTTTGCCACGTAAGTAATATTGCTGACATGGCATTAGTAGAATAAGAGGAATAACTTAGAAGTAATGTGGTGCATGCTTATGTATCTACTTTTATATATTAAGAATAGATGTCAACTATAGAAGTGTTTTTTACTGGGAACATACTCTATTAGTATATTGTTCGGTAAGTCGGGTACCGGACGGTTCGGGTTGAAACCCTGCGGACAACGTTTCGAATAATGGAGGGGCTCGTCTGGTCGTGGTTCCCTGGTCCCGAGTGAGCGAGGTCCCGAGCACTTCGAATGGAGGAGGGGGGTGCCACCTGCAAAGACACTCCGACGCTCTTGTCAGAATATGTGCAGGCGGTGAGGGAAAGGTGTGTCACGTACCTTGGGGGGAGAGCCAGTCTCCCCTTATATATATGTCAGTAGTGGGCCCTTGCAGTGAGCTGGCCCACACCCTCAGAGATGTTGTCTCATGGCTGTGTGTGAACCGTACGGGACGCGTGTCCGGGTCGGGTGGAGGACGCGCCATTGGGCCGACGAGAGATCGGGTCGGCCTGACCCGCATGAGATTTGGGCCAGGCCGTAACAGTGCCCCCGACGCGTCAGCGATGGCCGTGGGGCCATGGGTGGCGCGTGATGTCTATACTCATGCGTTGTTGCTGGGTCGGCAGATCGTGGGAGGGACGCGTCTCTTGTGCGCGTGTCCCTTGATCTGCTGTGGCGTTTGTTTGCCGTTTCGGTTTCCGCGCTGGGCATTTAATGCTCATAATGACTCGAAAAATCCTGTGTGCAAAGACTATTTTGTCCCCGCTTCTTTTCGCGCTTCTTTGGGGGTGGTTTTTAAACAGTTTTCTTCCTATCCACCTCCCACTTTTATCATTTCTAACTTCTTCTCTCCCTAACATCCAAAGCTTCCTGCGTGAACTCCTTCCTGCTTCAACTTTCAGCCCAGATTTCCTTCATCTTTCCAGGTAATCTTCTGGCTTCTTTCTTCTGATATCTGCGTTATGCTCTGTTATTGCGTGATTTGTTGTTTGTATCTATTGCATGGCTGATTTTATTTTGTTGAGAGGTTGTTTCAGTGTTGGGATAGGTGGGTTAGGGTAGGGGTACCATTCCAGGATAGTCTTTTTTGGGTGGTTTGTGAGGTAGGCGTAGGTTTTTGGTCGTATCTGGTCATGATTGAGTTGAAAAGGTGTAGTTTCTGAGTTTTTTCGGGTTCCCGACCTCTTAGACTAACGGAGTGGTACCCCGCTGTAGGTATGCCTCGCGTTGTCTCCCGGGCTTCCGGATCCGCTGCGGCTTATGACCCGTATGCTTGGGTGACTGACGATATAAGGAGTTCGCCCAACCAGATGGGCTTGGAGGAGTTGACGGAGTTCCGGCAAGCCGGTTACCTGTGTGGGGGTACTGACGAGGAGGCCAACTATGAGTCCATTGTCCCGCTTCCTCGCGAGCGTATTTATGAGCTCAATTTTCATTCTCCTCGCGTCCCCGATTGGATCTGGTTTTACAAATCCATGTTCACGCAAGTCGGTGTTCGGATCCCGTTTTCCGATTTTCAAATGGCGCTGCTGAATCGGATATCCGTCTGTCCGTCTCAACTTCATCCGAACAGCTGGGCTTCTATCCGCTGCTTCGAGATGGTTTGCGAGTATTTAGAGCTGCCGGTGTCGGTGGACGTCTTTCTTTTTTATTTCAACCTTACCAACCCCTCCAAACAGGGGAAGGCGAGAAAAGGGTTTCTTTCTTTCCGTGCTGCCCAGGGTAGGAAGATTTTTAGCCTTTTTGAGGATTCCTACCATGGTTTTAAGGATAAGTACTTTAAGGTTCGTCCCGTCAAGGGTCGCCATCCCTTCTGGTTGTCGTTAGAGGGGGAGCGCCTTATCCAGACTTACTGGAGCTTTGGCGCGGGGTCGAATCCTTTCGTGAAAGTATCGTACAAGAGGTTGTTGGCTGTAGATAAGAATATAGCGAACGTTCTTCTCGCTATCTTTGAAAAGAATCCTGTGAATCCCCATCTTCTTATGGGTGAACGGGAGGCCGGCCGGAGCTATATTCGTGAGTTACCCTTTTTGTTTGTCTGTTTCTTTGTCGTTGTTATTCTTCTTTCCGGTTTGACGACTAACGTTCTTGTCCTTTATTCGCAGTGGAAATGTCTGCCACAGTGACCGGTCTCGAGAACCTGATGAAGACCTTTTTTGAGGCTAGTGATGATGAGAATGCCGAAGAAAAAGGGGCCGGCAGGTCGGAGGGTCCGTCAGGGGAAAGGGAGGGCCAGGCTTCCTCTGCCCAGGATGAGGAGACGTCGGGAAAGCAGGGCCTAGGGGGTCAAGTTTCCCCTGCCCGGGAGGAGGGACCTGCCGACGGGAAGACGACCCTCTCCCCCCATCCAGATAGCGACGTGGAGCTTATCCACACTCCTAAAAAGCGAAAGATGTCTTCCAGCCCGGAGGGGGTCCTAACCGTAATGGAAAGGAATTTTGATGCCTCCAAGTTCATTGACTCCCAGTTGATACCCGGGACGGAAGAGCATTTTCATACAACCGAGCTGTCCGGGCAGGCGAGGTGGATGTATCGCACCTTGCTTCGTGGGGCCGTGATAGCTCGGAAGGCTGAGTTTGAGCTATCTGGGATGGAGGCGCTTCGGAGGAAGCTTGAGTCTTCTGTTAAGGCGAATAATGACTTTAAGGCTCAGGTTGAGCTCCTCCAGGGTCAGCTGTCCGAGATGGGGGGAAAGCTTAATGCTGCCGAGGAGAAGTCGTCGTCTATTGCGGAGAGGCTGAAGGCGTCTGATGAGACCGTGGCTCGGCTTCTTGAGCGTGAGATGACATTAGAAAGTCAACTGAACGCCGCTCAGGGTCGAGTTGTCGCTTTGGAGGAGGAGCGGGAGCAGGCCATCTCGGAGGCGAAGGCCGCTAAGGCAGAGGCCGTTGATCTTAAGAAGAAGCTTAAGGTGGCCAAGGAGCAAGGGAAGAATGCCATCTTGATGACCGAAGATGCCCTGAAGGCCCAGCTGAAGATTGTTGCTCCTGATTTCGAGATCTCGTCCATTGGTGTTTTCAAGACTATCCAGGACGGGAAGATTGTCGATATGCCGAGGAAGTGAAGTCTTGTAACTTAGGATATTTTGTAATGTATTTGTCGAACAACTTGTTGACGCTTTGTCGTTTTGTTTGCCTTGAACAACTTTACGTGTTCGTTGAACGTTTTGACGCTTTGTAAGTTATCATCGTTTGATTGCTATGATTTCTTGCTTATTTCATTATTTTGTCGTGTTGTTGTTTTCATGTTACCGTTTGTTCTGGGCGGGCTTATGTCTTGTGCCCGGATTGCCGTTTTCGTATTTGGTAGCAGTTCGGACCGATTCGGTCGCGTAGTCGTTGAATTGGTTGAGGCCTATGAGCCGTCTGGCTCCCGGGGTGATCAGTCCCGGGGTGCCGTTTTAGATTTTGGTCACGAGGGTCAGATATCAAGTAAGAGAGTTTAAACAAAACATTTGAACAAGTAAAAATTACTCGACAGCAAGTTTTTGACAAGGTAAGTAAACAAGTTGACATAACATGTGGACGGGGCGAATACTAACTCTCTGGCTAGGCTATTTGGTCGTTGAGCCGGTGGGTCAGGAGTAGAACCTCTTTAGGTTGCTCGCGTTCCATGTTCTGGGTATTTCCTTGCCGTCTAGTTTTTCGAGTTTGTAAGCGCCCTTGCCGAGTACCTCCTTTATCCTGTAGGGGCCTTCCCAATTTACCGCCAGCTTGCCTTCTCCTGGGGTCGGGACGCCGATGTCGTTGCGTCGTAGGACGAGGTCCCCTTCTTCGAAGTCTCGTTTGAGGACTCGTGCGTCGTAACGCAGGGCTATTCTTTGTTTCAGCGCCGTTTCTGTTAGGTGAGCCATCTCCCTTGTTTCTTCGATCAGGTCTTTCTCAACCGCTTCGCTCATGCCCGCGAGGAGTAGTCGGGGACTTGGTTCGCCGATTTCAACCGGTATTACCGCGTCGACCCCATAGGTTAGGCGAAAGGGGGTTTCCCCCGTGGCGCTTTGCTCGGTTGTCCGGTAAGACCATAATACTGAGGGGAGTTCGTCGGCCCAGTTTCCCTTCTTACTGTCTAGGCGCTTCTTTAGCCCAAGAAGGATGACTTTGTTAGCGGCCTCTACCTGCCCGTTTGTCTGGGGGTGTTCTACTGAGGAGAACTTTTGCTTTATCCCCAGGCCAGAGAGGAATTCCATGAACTTCTTGTCGGTGAACTGGGTTCCATTGTCCGAGATAACGACCTCTGGGATGCCGAAACGGGTTATCACCTGCCTCCACATGAACTTCCGGCAGTTGGAGGACGATATGGTGGCTAGTGGTTCAGCCTCTACCCATTTGGTGTAGTAGTCAATAGCTACAATGAGGTATTTGACTTGTCCTGGGCCGACCGGGAGGGGTCCTAGGAGGTCGACTCCCCATTGTGAAAAAGGACGTGTGGTCGTTAGCGAGCTTAGCTCGGAGGCTGGTGCTTTGTGAAAGTTGGCGTTTTGTTGACACTTTGTGCATTTTGTGACAAATTCCTTCGAGTCCTTCATCATTGTTGGCCAGTAGTATCCTGCTCGGACGAGCTTCCTTGCTAGGGCTTTGCCCCCGATGTGATGTCCGCAGCACCCTTCGTGGACTTCTCTAAGCACGTAGTCCGTTTGGTCGGGGTGCAAACACTTCAATAGGGGCTGGCTGAGTCCCTTTTTGAATAGTTGTCCTTGTATGATTGCGTATCTGGCCGCCTCCCTTCTTAAAGCTTTGGCCGCCTTCTCATCTTCGGGTAACTTGCCGAGTTCCAGGAAGGTGGTAATGGGATCTAGCCATGAGGGGCTCGTCCCCGTCAGGTGGAGGGCGACCGTTGGTTCCTTCACCATGCCCTGGATGAGCGACCGGTTACCCGATCCTGGCTTTGTGCTCGCTAGCTTCGACAAAAGGTCTGCTCGTGTGTTCTTTTCTCTTGGAACGTGCTGGATAATGACCTCCTGGAACTGGCTCATCATTTGCTTAACCTTTTCCAGGTACTTTTGGAGGAGGGGGTCCCGGGCTTGGTAGCTTCCGTTTACCTGCGAGGTGACGACTTGGGAGTCGCTGCATACTTCGACCCTCGTCGCGCCGACTTCCTGAGCCAGAACTAGACCGCCTAGGAGAGCCTCATATTCAGCTTGGTTGTTTGACACTGGGAACTCGAACTTGGTCGATTGCTCATAGATGACCCCTGCTGGGCTTTCCAAGATGACCCCTGCTCCTCCGGACGTTTGGTTGGAGGCTCCGTCCACATGAAGCCTCCACCGTGTGCCCGTTTCCTCGGGAGGATTGCCCGTTACTTCCACCAAGAAGTCGGCCATTGCCTGTGCCTTGATTGCATGTCGAGGTTCATACTGTAGGTCATATTGTGAGAGCTCGATGGCCCAGGTCATCATCCTTCCAGCCAAGTCAGGTTTTTGCAGTATTTGCCGAATCGCCTGATCTGTCCTCACGACTATTCGGTGACTCTGGAAGTATTGTCTTAACCTTCGGGAGGATACTAGGAGCGCTAGCGCCAGTCTTTCCAGTTTGCTGTACCTCAGCTCTGGTCCCTGGAGTGCCCTGCTCACGAAGTAGACGGGCTGTTGTGTCTTCGCTTCTTCTGTGACGAGGACCGCGGCAAGCGCTTCCTCGGTTACTGATAGATAGAGGTAGAGTGGTTCTCCGGCTCTGGGTTTCCCGAGGACTGGTGGTGCCGCCAAGATTTGCTTGAAATGGTTGAATGCTTCTTCGCACGCTGGTGTCCATTCGAACGTCATTCCCTTTCTCATTAAGTTGAAGAAAGGTATGGCCTTTGCTGCCGATGCGCCGAGGAAGCGGGACAATGCTGTCAATCTCCCAGCGAGTCTTTGGACGTCTTTGATGCAGCCCGGACTCTTCATCTGAAGGATAGCCTGGCATTTTTCGGGATTGGCTTCCACTCCTCTTTGAGTGATCATGAAGCCTAGGAACTTTCCGGCCTCCATGGCGAACGCGCATTTGAGTGGATTAAGCCTCATGCCGTGCTGTCGTAGGGACGAGAAGACATCGTTAAGGTCACTCAGGAGATCGTCAGATCGGGCGGTTTTTGCGAGTATGTCATCTACGTAAACTTCCACTGTTTTGCCCAGGAGTTCGCTGAATATCTTATTCATCAACCTTTGGTATGTGGCTCTTGCGTTTTTTAGGCCAAATGGCATGACCTTGTAACAGTAGATGCCTCCTGGCGTTATGAACGCCGTTTTTTCCTCGTCAGGTCGGTGCATCGGTATCTGATTATACCCTGAATAGGCGTCCATGAAACTCAGATATCTGTACCCTGCCGCTGCGTCAACGAGCGTATCAATATTAGGTAGGGGGTAGCAGTCCTTGGGACAAGCCTTGTTGAGGTCAGAGTAGTCTACGCACATTCTCCACCTCCCGTTGTGTTTTTTAACCAGAACCACATTCGACAACCAAGTCGAGTAATCTAGTTCCCGGATGAATCCTGCTTCTAAGAGGCCGGCCGTTTGCTTGGCTACCTCGTCTGCCCTTTCCTGCGACATTTTCCTTCTTCTCTGGGCCACTGGTTTGGCTCCTGCCTTTACGGCCAGGTGGTGTGACATGAGCTGGGGGTCTATTCCTGGCATGTCGGCAGGCGTCCAGGCAAAGAGGTCGGCGTTAGCCCTGATCATTTCCATCAAAGGCTCCTTTATCTCGTGCGGGAGGTTCTTGTTTATGAATGTGAACTTATCGTGCTCCTCGCCGACTCTGATCTTCTCCAAGTCTCCTTCTGGCTCTGGTCTGGGTTTGTCGTCTACCCTGGCGTCCAGGTCGGCCAGGAAGACTCCTGACGCTTCCTTTGATTTTTTTCTGAGAGAAAGGCTGGCATGGTCGCAAGCGACTGCCGTTTCCAAGTCGCCCCGGAGGGATCCCACGGATCCGTCATCGGTGATGAACTTCATCACCAGTAGTTTCGTACTGATGGCTGCCCCCAGATCGTTAATGGTCTTTCTCCCCAGGATGATGTTATAGGCCGTTGAATCTCGTAATATTACAAAGTCAGCCATGATTGTCCTTCGTCTCTGCCCTTGTCCCACAGAGGTCGGGATTGTGATGATCCCATCTGGCTTTATGAAGTGGTCTCCTAACCCTACCACACCGTGCTGGTGGGTCGTCAGGTCGGAATCTCTCAATCCCAGGGCGTCGAAAACGTTTCGGAACATGATGTTTGAGTCTGCCCCCGTATCTACCAGGATTCGCTTGACGAGGCCGGTTCCGACCCTAGCCGTAATGACCATGGGCGGACTTTCCGGCGCTTCGTCGAACCATTGGTCCTCCGGGCCGAAAGAGATAGGTGGGAGACCTTTAAGGCCTCTACTAGGTGGCGCGGAGATCGCTAAGACCTTGGCGTCTTTCTTCTGCGCCGATTTCGACCTCGGGGCGGTATTCCTGGCCGTCACCACGTTTACCACCGTGAGACCGTGGTCGTCACCCTCTGGCTCCTGTCGTCGTCTTGTTGGTCGGGATCTGTCCTCGTTGTCGTTGTCCCGGTTGCGTCTCCTTGGTTCCCTTATAAGGTGGGAGAAATCGGCGAGTTTGCCTTCCCTGATAGCTTGCTCGAGGGCGTCCTTTAGGTCAAAGCAGTCTTGGGTCTTGTGCCCGTAACCCTTGTGGTACTCGCAGTAGAGGTTCTTGTTTCCTCCTGTCCTGTCCTTCAGTGGTCGGGGCTTCGACAGTATCCCCTTTTCTGCTATCTGTTGGTAAACCTCAGTGATCGAGGCCGTAAGGGGGGTGTAGTTGGTGAACCTCCCAACTCGGGGGAACGGTTTGGATTGTTTGCTCGGACCGCCGTCCTTGGCGTGTTCCTTCGGTCTTTCTCTGGCGTCGAAGTGCCGGGATTGGTTGTAGGCGGGCTGCCGTTTATTGGCAGCCACAACTCGGCTGACTTCCTCGTCGTTAATGTATTCTTTGGCCACGGATTGGATCTCTTGCATCGTCCAGACGGGCTTCGTGGTGAGGTGCTTCCTGAAATCCTCATTCGACAGCCCGTTTGTTAAGCACAAACTTGCTACTGAGTCCGTCAAACCGTCGATTTCCAAGCACTCGTCATTGAAACGGTCCAGGTACTTCCTGGTCGGCTCTCCGGGTCTTTGTGTCACCCCCAGCAAATTGATTGGGTGTTTGGCTTTGACAATCCTAGTTGTGAACTGAGCCAGGAAGGCGCGGCTGATGTCGGTAAATTGGGTCACCGAGCCTTGCGGGAGGTTGTTAAACCACCGTATTGCCGGGCCCGCTAAGGTGACCGGGAAAGCGCGACATCTGACCTCGTCTCCCACCCCTTCTAGGTTCATTCTGGCCTCGAAGGCCGTCAAGTGTTCTAGGGGGTCTTGTGTTCCGTCGTACTTCATGTCTGTCGGTTTGTCAAAATGTTTTGGTAATCGGACCTCGAGTACAGAGCGGTGGAAAGGGGTCGCTCCTATTATGACAGGTCCTCGGGCAGTTCTTCTCAACTCATTGTTCTCACAATGGGGTTCCTCGTTGCCTCTGTTCGACGCGCGCCGCCTTTCGTGCCGAGCGTAGATGATGGGGTCGCGACTTCTTCTTCTGGGGCGTATCCGTTCCTCAGTGCTCTCCGACTCGCATTGGGGGCTCGGCGTGCGTCTCGAACGGCTCCTCGAACGGGAACGGGTGGGGCTCCGCTCTGGGGAGCGTCGGTCGCGCTCTCTCTCTGCTAGCCTGCGCTCTAAGTCTTGCATTCTGTGGCGTAGTTCTTGCATTATCCTGGCGTGGTTGTCACCCGTCCCCCCGAAGGGGCGTCTCTCGTGAGTCTGCGTCGCATCCCTCGTGGGCGACCGTTGCTGCTGCCGGGATTCCGTCGCGACGGCGCCTCCCCCGAGTATGGGAGGCGCTACCTCGGAACCGGTCCCAGTCTGGACCAGTACGAAATCCATGAACGTCTTTCCCCACAGACGGCGCCAATGTTCGGTAAGTCGGGTACCGGACGGTTCGGGTTGAAACCCTGCGGACAACGTTTCGAATAATGGAGGGGCTCGTCTGGTCGTGGTTCCCTGGTCCCGAGTGAGCGAGGTCCCGAGCACTTCGAATGGAGGAGGGGGGTGCCACCTGCAAAGACACTCCGACGCTCTTGTCAGAATATGTGCAGGCGGTGAGGGAAAGGTGTGTCACGTACCTTGGGGGGAGAGCCAGTCTCCCCTTATATATATGTCAGTAGTGGGCCCTTGCAGTGAGCTGGCCCACACCCTCAGAGATGTTGTCTCATGGCTGTGTGTGAACCGTACGGGACGCGTGTCCGGGTCGGGTGGAGGACGCGCCATTGGGCCGGCGAGAGATCGGGTCGGCCTGACCCGCATGAGATTTGGGCCAGGCCGTAACATATATTAAAACAACTATAGAAACTGTTTTTTATTGTGATGGTACTGTATTAGTATATTAAAGAAATTATTCTTATAAGTTGATAAAGTAATTGAAAAAAAAATCTATATTACTTGACAATTCTCAAATGAGAAATATTTATAGATACCAAAAAAGGGGGACTTATTCTTGAAAGCAGGAACAACCTTTATTTTGTTATTACTATTTCCAATTAATCAAGAGACTAGTTGGGAGCAAAGATTTTTGAGAAATAAAGTGATAGCCAATAAGGAAACGTTCAAGAACTTGTGCTTAGAGCATAAACTGGACAAGGAGTTCAAATGGAAGAGAAATTGAGAACTTATACAAGCTCCGATGCGGACAAGTGGGTAGAATGGAGTATCTAGCAAGTGAGACTTGACAAAGGTGATGAATATGGAAAGAATGATTAATGAGAATTATGACTTTGTAATAGAGTAGCTTTTAGTTAGTATTGTTGCTTGTTTGGTGTTGTTGGAACAATTGTATTTGTTTGTAAATTTTGGTTCATCCTTGATGGCAATGCCAAATGGGGTGGGTTTAAGTCCGGTGATGCTGTGTACTCCCTTATTTTGGGTCGAGTTGTAAACAAACGATCTAAAAGAAAAATCAGGCACAAATTTGCATAGAATTTTACAGATGCAATGCAAACAATGTCATAGTGAAAAAGCTATATAAGCCTAAAGAGGGTTAAACGTTAAGTCATAACTAACTAACTAGCTAAATGTTGAATAATGCAGCAAGAGACAAAGAAAAAGGTGTCCCAAGTAAATATCTTGTAAATTTCTTTGTTTTGACAAAGCTATCTTTGTTGTTACTGTTACCAATCCAAGTCAATGTCAGGCCCCAACTTACATTGAAATTTACAGGTACACATTTTTTGGCCTCTTTGTGGCATCAGGATCAACATATTTGAAAGAAACAAACTGATTATGTTTAAGAGCCTTTGAAGATGGCTCGATCAACTACTTCCTCAAATTTTCTATTCTCATCCATAGTATTAGTACTTAACTACTCAATTAAACTACCCTGAAATTTTACCAATGGACCTGTAGACTTTATAAAATTTATAAGAAATTGTAAAGAAAGTGAAACTCATCATAATAACTCATTAGTTGCTATGCTTAGTTTATACTCCTGACTTGTAAAAGACTATCAGTGATCGATGGTTTATGAAGATGTGAAGGTGGCTACCATGCTTGTGGATTCTACTGGATCGTCAAGCTTACTACCTCTACTTTGAATATCATGTGAGTTCTTAAACTTTGCATCTGGTCTAACAATTGAGAAAAGGAATGAGAAAAATATCTTATGAGAATGTAGAAACCTTCTCAACTTGCAATTTTCTTACTTCTTTCATGGAACTAAAAGCACTATTACTAGTGCCAACCAAATTAGCATTAGGCATCAATTGCCAACATTTTAAGCAACTATAAATAACTGCCTTCAACACAAATTCATTCTGACGGTAATGATAGAACATGAGAAAGGGGGGGGGGGTTGAATCAAGTTGATTTCAGAGAAGAAGTTCTTTAATTCTGTTTTTTGCGGAAGCAGATTATGCAGGAGATTTTTTGCGTTTTGTCTCTAAAGCCAGAACAGAACAGAGAGGGGAAGAAGAGAAACAGGCAAGCATGTATCCTGGCTCGGTTTTCTTGTGCCATGAAACCTACATCCAGTCTCAACCACAACCAAGGTGGAATTTCCACTATAATCAAATTGATTACATATACCAATACCAACGAATTACACCCTAATTCATCTAGTATCTACCACTAAGCTTCTACCCAAGCCTAACGACCACCAAGTGCTATCCCCACTTGGCAAAGGGGAACTAATCCTAGTTCAACAAAAACAGATACACAGAAACTTTCTTTGGCTTTTTCAATGTATCTCTCTTGCCTCTTCTCTCATGACTTTTTCAATTTTCAACTCACCATGATATGCCTTTTTCTCAATTTACAGAAAGATAACATGAGATAGTCATAACACTGAAATTTCAAATGAAGCACAAAATCGAAGGACAATGTTTCAGCTCAAGTGTATGGGATGATGCTCAAGTGCCACTCTATTTTCCTTAAGTTCAATTGTTGTTGAGAGTTCAGCTTTATAGTATGAAGCTTGCTCTCCAAATTCCATCACTGCCTCTTCATTTTCGTTGCTCATTCTGCCCATTGCAGCTGTCTTCCTTGGCATGCAATGCTTTTTCATTTTGCTCCACTACCCCTGCTGTCCGAGGAGCTGCTCTACTATCTTTGTTGTTCTTGCATGTTGTTTTTGCTCTACTAACTTCTGAATCTTGATCCTCTGCTGTCTTTAGTGTAGTGTTGTTGTCCTTGTGTCTTTTGTTATCTCTCATTCTCCATAATGATGCCAAATGTCCCACTTCCTTTCTCTTTAGGAAATGCAGAACCTTCTTTCTTTGTGTTGATTAAAGTAAGAGATTTAGGTGTAAAACTGTGTAATGTTGAAGTATGATTGATTGTGGTATGATGTGGAGATTTTAGAGCTGTGTTGGTGTGGTATGGTATGTTGTTGTGTTGAATATATGTATAGAAGGTTGGGATTGAGTTTGGTTTTTAATGAAACTAGAGGTTTGAGGTTTTTGTGTAAAACTGATTTTTGGCCGAACTTCGGCGAGCCATAACCGGCTTCCGGATCCCTAAATGGTTTCAAACTTGTTTCATATGAAAATTGGGTCCGTGAAGTTTACGCCGTTCGAAAAACGGATGAAAAAAATGTTTTAAAACGAAAAAGTTATGCGCGTCGGAAGTTTGGGGTGAAAACTGAAAATTCGGCAGGATTCAACATTTTTGTTAATCTGTATAGCTTGCGTACGCGACCACGGCACACGATGCGACCAACCTATTTGGGTTGGGCATCTTGCGTATGCGAGCAGTGGTTTTTGAGGGGTGGCGTACGCGACCACCTACACGCAACGCGACCAACCTATTCGGGTTGGGCATCTCGCGTACGCGAGCATAGCATGGAAAATTTCACACCCACGCGTACGCGTGACCCCTTGTTTTCAGCAAAAATAAATTTTATGTTTTAAAACCTACTTTCAAACCTTTAAACCTCTATTTTTTTTTTTTTGGTCAAACGGATTGGACAGACCCCAATCCTAGGCATTACACCCATGTTTCACACACCCACACAACACACTCACACACACTACCATGGGTACTATGGGTTCTTAAACAACAACCAGCCTCAGTTGGGATTTGAACCCGGTGCCCCTCCTAGCAAGGCAAACATAGTTGGCACTAAACCAAGCCTTGCGGTGCAAAAAAAAACCTCTATTTTCATTAGGTTTTTGATTTGGCTTTATAAGTATTGGACTGAAGCCTTAATTTGGTGTATTGGAAGTTTGCTGAAGCAACATGAGTTGGGCTGAGAGATGAAGTATTGGGCGTGAACCACTAAGACATATATTAAAACACAATTAGACTTTTAACCCAATAAATGTTTGTCATCATATTTATATACCCAAAATCAATCTAACTCAACAAATTCAATTGCATGCATTATTTCCTTTTATTAAAAATAATTATTTTAGGCGTCTTTTGTCTTTTTATGTTTTTTCTTTGTATTTTATCTACTAAAAAATTTGAAAATTTAGTGTCTTTGTTTATATATATAATATTGAGTAGTAACTAATATGTTATATACCATAATTATTAACTACTACTATTTGATGCACTTGAGAGACACTAGTGGTACTATTGAACCTGGTCCAATAACATAATTCAAACTTTTCACAAGATGCAATTATGTTGCATCCATCAAATAAAGTAGAATCAAGGACATAGTTAGTGTGAGCCAGCTGGAGGGATTTGAAGATGAATTATTTGAAGGAGCAGCTCTTCATCACATCACATACACCATATCTTATCTATTAATTTGTACTACAAATCAAGAAAAACTTACATGGTATGGATTAAAATTGTTGCATTACACTGATTAATAATTCAAAAGAGTGGAGTGTCATGACTCATTAGAAACAAAAAAGTATAATACAAAGACCAAAGCAATTTTACCCAAACAGAGGTGCTAGAGAACAAAGTAGACCTTAATTATTGAGAAAGTGGACATTGCTAATTATCAGCATCATTGCTTTACCATGACCCACCACTAATGGCTCATTATGATAATGATAAAGTGACATGGCTTGTGTTTTTCAAAATAAAAAGTAACAACAGTTAGGATTAAAGGCAAAAATGAAAACTACGTTGCACAACACTTCCAAATTCCAAAATACCAATCAAACACATAAAATTAGTAAAGAGCCAGCGAGGAAGTCCCACCACTCCACCAACAACACCAAATTTTTGTTAGGCCCCTCAGATCCCTGTTTAGTCAATTATTGTCTTTGTCTTGTTGCTAACAGATTATTGAGAACTACTTCTTCACTATAAGCTTTGATACACCAACACACAGTTCGGTTACAAAGCCTGCAAACATTGCATTTTTCACTCTTCTCCTTCATATCTAAAATTTTTTATCACTTGTTGAGATCATATCATGGCTGCTGCACTTGTTGGTGGAGCTTTCCTCTCTGGCTTCATTAACGTTATCCTTGACAGGTTCCTTACAACTGATGCTGTCAACTTGGTCCTGGGCAAGAAACTTGGCCCTGACTTGGTTGAAAGGCTGAAGACTGCTCTGTTGGGTGCTGAAGCTCTTGTTGCTGATGCTGAGATGAAGCAGTTCGGTAATCCATCTGTGAGGAAGTGGCTTGATAGTCTCCGGGATGCTGTTTACTGTGCTGAGGACTTGCTGGATGCTGTCTTCACGAAAGCCGCCTCTCAAAAGGAGCTAAGTTCTTCCTGGTGGTCGCCTAGCTTCTTCATCAACCGAGATAGAGATGACATGGTAGACAAGATGGAAGGGGTGGTTACAAGAATTGAGAATCTTGGAAAACAAAAAGATTTCCTTGGTCTTGAAAAGATTCCCACTGGTAGCTCATCATGGAGGACTCCGTCCAGTTCTCTTGTAAGAGGGACTGTTTATGGCAGGGAGGATGACAAGAAGGCCTTAATCAAGATGCTGAATGACAACAATGAGCATCAGCTGTCTGTGTTTGCTATTGTTGGCATAGGTGGGGTTGGTAAAACAACATTAGCCCAATCGGTATACAACAAAGAGGAGGAGTTCATGAAGGGATTTGATCTTAAAGCATGGGTTTGTGTCTCAGAAAATTTTGATATTGCTGAGACTACAAAGAATGTTATAAAGGAGATCTCTCCAGATACTCAAGGTCTTGAGCACTTCAATTCACTTCACCATACTTTGAAAGAAAAATTGTTGAACAAGAAATTCTTTATTGTTCTGGATGATGTTTGGAGTGATGATGGTGACAAATGGAGTAGTTTTATGACCCCTTTCCAATATGGGAAGAAAGGAAGTATTGTTCTTCTGACTACTCGTGGGAAAAATGTTGCTTTAGCAGTTAAGAATTGTCGCCCTTATTTTCTCAAAGGGTTGTCAGAAGACTATTGTTGGTCAGTGTTTGCAGACAATGCATCTTTTCCACAATCAAATGGGAGTGCAGCACTTGAAGAAATAGGCAGAAAGATTGTCAAGAAGTGTGATGGCTTGCCATTAGCTGCAGAAACACTTGGACGCTTGTTAAGTACAAAACATGATATCGAGGAATGGAACAAGATACTAATGAGTGATATTTGGGGATTTTCTGTGCAGAAGAGTAAGATTATTCCAGCATTACTGATAAGTTACTTCCATCTTCCTCCACATTTAAAGCGTTGTTTTGTTTACTGTGCTTTATATCCCAAGGATTATAAATTTGAGAAAGATGAATTAATCCTTTTGTGGATGGCAGAAGATCTTTTACCACCACCAAAGAGAGGAGAGAGTTTCGAAGAAGTTGGTTGTGAGTGTTTTGATGAACTAACTTCCAAATTATTTTTCACGAAGATTAAACACAGTGATGATTATTTTGTTATGCATGATCTCTTGCATGACTTAGCAATATTCCTTGCTGGAGATTTCTATTGCAACTCAGAAGAACTTGGTGAAGAGGAGGAGATAAGGATTCAAACTCGGCATTTGTGTGTAAACTTACGTCGTTGTAGCTCAAAACTTCTTAATTTGATTTCTAAAGTAGAATCTTTGAGAACATTGTTATTGTTTGGCGATTTCATATCTCCCGACTGCAACATTGAAGCGGCAACTTGTGACATATTATCAAAGTGTAAATACTTGAGAGCTTTATCCTTTTGTAAACTTGTTGTGGTGCCTAATTCAATAGGAGAATTGATCCATCTGCGCTACTTGGATCTCTCTTGCACTAATATTAAGACATTGCCCGAGTCTTTGTGCAAGTTGTGTAATTTGCAAACATTGATGTTGAATCATTGTTCTAAGCTAACTACGCTGCCTAGTGGTTTGCATAATCTTGTGAGTTTGCGGCATCTTGATATTAGGAAAACTTCTTTGGAAGAAATGCCCAGAAAAATGAGCAAATTGAATCAATTGCACGTTTTAAGTTACTTTGTGGTGGGCAAGCACGAAGAGAATGGAATTCAGGAGTTAGGAGGGCTTGTAAATCTTCATGGATCCTTTGAGATTAAGAAGTTGGAGAATATTGTTGATGTGAATGAAGCAAAGAGCGCAAAGATGATGGATAAGAAGCACATTGAGGAATTATGCTTGGATTGGTCTCCAAGTAATGATTTGGTTTCAAGCACACAAAAAGAAAGAGACATGCTCGATAACTTGCAAATGCACAGTGGGTTGAAAGAGCTGAAAATCAAGGGATACAAGGGTACAATATTTCCAAATTGGATTGGGCATTGTTCCTACCAAAACATGACAAGTGTATCTCTAGAGTGTTGTGACAATTGCTGCATGCTGCCTTCACTTGGACAGCTGCCATCTCTTAAGTCCCTGCGCATTCAACGCTTCCATCAGCTGAGGAGTATTGGCAACGAGTTTTACAAGAATGAAGGAGATCATCATTCTTTGCATATTACACCGTTTCCCTCACTAGAGACATTGGAATTTCATTATATGGCATGTTGGGAGGTGTGGCACGTATCTGAGTCGGAAACATTTCCTCAACTTAGGAAGCTTGAAATAACAAATTGTCCAATGTTGAAGGAAGAGATGCTTATTCAGGTATTCTTCATAATCGTTTCTTCTTTGTCGGATGTTTCCAAAGTTCGCAAACTATGTATATACAACTCCAATATAGAATGGCTCCCCGTGTCCATGTTTCTTGATGGGGATACTTTATCAATTAGGGGATGTGAATATGAGAAGGAATCTGCATTGAAGGCAATGATCAGCATGAACCATCTAAGTTGCCTCCAAGAAATACACATCTCAGGGTATAACTTTGATGTATCCTTTCCGGCCAATTGTTTTCCCAAATCTTTGCAAAAGCTGAAAATCCGTAGCTGTAAAAAACTAGAATTCCCTCAGCAAAAGAAGCAGAAGTATGATCTGGTAGAGCTACAAATAGAAGACAGCTGTCATTCACTGACCTCCTTGTCGTTGGATGCCTTTCCCTATCTCAAGAATCTCGAGATATCATGGTGTGAGAATCTGGAATCAGTCTCAATGTCAAAGCCACTACACGCTGCTCTTCAAAGCCTCTCCATCTATAAATGCCACAAATTAGTGTCATTTGCAGGAGAAGGACTGGTTGCACCCAACTTGACTCATCTCAGCCTCATACAATGCTACAATTTGAAGGCATTACCACGTGACATGAATAGTCTACTCCCAAGTTTACAGTCTCTCCAGATATCACAGTGTGGGAATCTGGAATCAATCTCAATGTCAGAGGCACCACATGCTGCTCTTCAACGTCTCATAATCAGTGGGTGCTCCAAATTAGTGTCATTTACAGGAGAAGGACTGGCTGCACCCAACTTGACTCATCTCAGCATCACACATTGCTACAAGTTGGAGGCATTACCACGTGACATGAATAGTCTACTCCCAAGTTTACACTCTCTCGAGATATTTTGTTGCCCAAACATTTGCAGGTTGGCAGAGGCTGGTTTGCCGCCTAACTTGAAATCACTTGAGGTGGGAATTTGCGAGCAACAAATGAGGGATCTATCATGGATGGCCAATTTGGAGGCCCTCACTCATCTAAGAATTTATGGTTACGGGTGTAAGAACATAAAGTCATACCCAGAGGTGGGTTTGCTGCCCCATATTCCCTCCCTTACCACTCTTGAGATATGGTGCTTCGATAATCTGGAGACATTGGAGTGCAACGAGCTTCTCTGCCTCACCTCCCTTCAACAATTGCACATTTCATTCTGCCAGAAGCTGGAGAATATGGAAGGAGAAAAGCTGCCTCCCTCTCTCTTGCTACTTCAAATTAAACAGTGTCATTTGCTGGAAGAACACTGCAAGAACAAGCATCAACTAATCTGGCCCAAAATTTCCCACATTCCCACCATTAAATTCGTCTGAGCAGGTAATTCTCTAATCTTCATGATTCACACATGCTACTTCAATTAAATTCACACATGCACACGTGATACTTATTAACACTCGTATTTTTCAATAAAATTGCATTTACAGAGCAGAGGAATATAAGAATTAATTACCATGAAATAAAAATTGAAAGACAGTCAATATCTTCTTTCGTGCATTTAAGAATTTCTTTAGATATATTAAACAATGGATGAATCAAATTTACTGATTTTACCATCTTCTGCAGTAGCTTCTCCGAGGTACAAGTGCCCAGATGGCTATGATTTCGCCACATAATCTTTACACAATACAAACCATACTTACATTAACTTCATTCAATCAAAAGAAGTGATTTCTGTTGTAGCTTCAGCTTGGTATAGTTACTCTATTTCTCTTTATAACTTACTTCAGGTTGGAGAATATGGCAGGAGAAAAGCTACCTTTCTCTCTGTTATTACTTCAAATTCAACTGTCATATACTCGGAGGAGGCTACAAGAAGAAGAGTTGCAGCTACACTCTCTATGAAGGTAACATAAACTTGATGGATATATAGGTATTGATATTTGAAACTGCTTTATCTCATATCATTTCTTATGGATACTAATTCAAACAGATTTTCCAGGGGCATCAAGAGATAGATAACTACTATAGTCAAGGATGGATTCAACCATTAAAATGTGCATTAGGAAGCTTCTATGGCAATTATAACTTGGTGAATATGTAAGTATTTTTGTAAAACTTTGGTGTTCAATTGTTCTGTCTTCTCTTCAATATTTTGCTGCTATTAACTATTGTCATATATACTATGCCTATATTATGTTTTTGGGTGCTTCCATATTATGCCTTTGGCAGGTTTAGTTTATTCCCACCATTCTTAGAGTGAATGATCATTTTACAATGTTAAGTATCTTGCCTATGAAAATTATATTGAGGTGCATTCTATATAACTAGTAACTTAATGTTTCCAAATTCCAAATATCAATACAAGAAGGGGAAAAGCTTCCTTTCTGACCTGGTTGAAAATATCATGTAACTTTCTTTCATTTCAATTGGACTGTACTCAACTCAAGAATATTGAAAATAATGCATCAAGTATTGATTAGCTTAAAAGGTTTCCGTAGGTGTATACAAAAACTAATCTCTTGGTAGTTGGCATATACACAACTATAAGTACATCACATGAGTGCAGGCTATCAAGTGTATTAACCTAATCAGATTGGGATTAACTTGAGTGGACACAAGCAGTTGAGCAAATAGAAAAAAAGTTGAGCAGGTTTTTCCATAAGCAACTTGTCGTCAGCAAGTGAACATCGGATGGTAAAATCTTGTGATATTGAACTGAATTTTTTGTTGATTCAAGAAGGAATCTTTATGATCAAAACAGAATAATTTTTGTTGATTCAACAAAAGTGAAGAATCACACATGCTATTGCCGTGCATTATTAAGCTTCTAAGAAAAAGTTTTAACTGTGCAACATAATTTTCACAAAGTTAACAATTCCATTGGTCACACATCAAGCTAGTCTTGCAATCACGCTGCATAGTAAAGAATTAGGATTAAAGATAAAATCCAATTGTGCTGTACCTTCCAAAGAAGAATTTTAACTGTTAGTTATAGCTTGTATTTCTCTTGGTTTTATCTGTATTTCTCTTTGGAAAATTCTCTTGGTTTTATCTGTATTTCTCTGACAAGAAGATAATGTTTACATCCAGCAATCCAATAAAAGAATCATCATGAGCGCCTAATTCTGTAATTACGTATACTTCTATACATGATTAAATTTGGTTGTGCAACATTTGAAAGCTTCCTCAACTTTCAATTCTATATAAACTATCAGAAATAAAAATACAAAATTTATTAGTCCCAAAGCATCACATATTTAACAGTGTACAGAGTTATTTTTTAAAGCAACCTCATAGATAAGCTGGCTATCATCACGTGAAAGCGTGAAAGCCAATGTCTATTGCCAACAGATTTTAACCTTATATTATTACCATAATACCATGATTGATATGCAGATTCATACTCCTTAGTTTTATATAATTCCCACAAAGAATAGTGTCCATTGGTCACAGTGAAACCACAATGTGTTAATGCAGAGCCAGCTAAGCACTCCACTGATACCGAATTTTTTATAGTTACCTTGGAGACTGATACCACGTGATATCATGTAGGACACCTTCTTTGAAAACTTGATTAAGAAAACCCCTCAATTGAGTTCACTACACCCTGCAACCATTGTTCTCTTACCTTTCTCTGCAAATCCATTCACTTTTCTGTTGTTGTTGAGATCAAATCATGGCTGGTGCACTTGTTGGTGGAGCTTTTCTTTCTGGCTTCATTAACGTTGTCTTTGACCGGTTCCTTACAATGGATGCTGTCAACTTGGTCTTGGGCAAGAAACTTGGCCCTGACTTGGTTCAAAGGCTGAAGACTGCTCTGTTGGGTGCTGAAGGACTTGTTGCTGATGCTGAGATGAAGCAGTTCGGTAATCCATCTGTGAGGAAGTGGCTCGATAATCTCCGAGATGCTGTTTACTGTGCCGAGGACTTGCTCGACACTGTCCTCACCAAAGTCGCCACTCGAAAGGAGGAAAGTTCTTCCTGGTCCCTTAGCTTCTTCATCAACCGAGATAGAGACGACATGGTAGACAAGATGGAAGGGGTGGTTAGAAGAATTGAGGATCTTGGAAGACAAAAAGATTTCCTTGGTCTTGAAAAGATTCCCACTGGTAGCTCATCATGGAGGACTCCGTCCACTTCTCTTGTGAGAGGGAATGTGTATGGAAGGGAGGATGACCAGAAGGCCTTAGTCCAAATGCTGAATGACAACAATGAGTATCACTTGTCTGTGATTGCTATTGTTGGCATAGGTGGGGTTGGTAAAACAACTTTAGCCCAATGGCTGTACAACAATGCAGAGTTGATGGAGGGATTTGATCTGAAAGCATGGGTTTGTGTTTCGGAGAAGTTTGAAGTTGTTGAGACTACAAGGAATGTCATAAAGCAGATCCATGGAGGTACTTGTAGTCTCGATGATTTCAATTCACTTCACAATGCTTTGAAAGAAGAATTGTCCAATAAGAAGTTCTTTATTGTTCTTGATGATGTTTGGAGTGATGATGGTGACAAATGGAGTAATTTTATGACCCCTTTCCAACAAAATGGGAATAAGGGAAGTATTGTTCTTCTGACTACTCGGGAGGAAAATGTTGCTTCCGCAGTTCAAAATTGTCGGCCTTATTTTCTCAAGAAGTTGTCGGAGGACTATTGTTGGTCAGTGTTTGCAGAAAATGCATCTTTTCCACAATCAAATGGGAGAGCAGCACTTGAAGAAATAGGCCGAAAGATTGTCAAGAAGTGTGATGGCTTGCCATTAGCTGCAGAAACACTTGGTCGCTTGTTACGTACAAAACATGATGTTGAGGAATGGAACAAGATACTAATGAGTGATATTTGGGGATTTTCTGTGGAGAAGAGTAAGATTATTCCAGCATTACTGATAAGTTACCTCCATCTTCCCCCATATTTAAAGCGTTGTTTTGTCTATTGTGCTTTATATCCCAAGGATTATGAATTTGGAACAGATGAATTAATCCTTTTGTGGATGACAGAAGATCTTTTACCACCACCAAAGAGAGGAGAGAGTTTAGAAGAAGTTGGTTGTGAGTGTTTTGATGAACTAACTTCTAGATTATTTTTCACCAAGAGTGAACTCTTTGATGAGTATTTTGTGATGCATGATCTGTTGCATGACTTAGCAATATTCCTTGCTGGAGATTTCTATTGCAACTCAGAAGAATTTGGTAAAGAGGAGATAAAGATTCACACCCGGCATTTGTTTGTAAATTTAAGTCATTGTAGCTCAAAACTTTATAATTCTATTTCTAAAGTAGAATCTTTGAGAACATTATTATTGTTTGGCGATTTCTCATCTCCCAACTTTAACATTGAAGCAGCAACATGTGAGATATTATCAAAGTGTAAATACTTGAGAGTTTTATCCTTTAGAAAACTTGATGAGGTGCCTAATTTAATAGGAGAATTGATCCATCTGCGCTACTTAGATCTCTCTTGGACTGATATTAAGACATTGCCAGAGTCTTTGTGCAACTTGTGTAACTTGCAAACATTGATGTTGTATGCTTGTTCTAAGCTAACTACACTTCCTAGTGGTTTGCATAATCTTGTGAGTTTGCGGCATCTTGATATTAGAAATACCTCTTTAGAAGAAATGCCCAGAAAAATGAGCAAATTGAATCAGTTGCACGTTTTAAGTTCCTTTGTCGTTGGCAAACACGAAGACAATGGAATCGAGGAGTTAGGAGGGCTGGTAAATCTTCATGGATCCGTTGAGATTAAGAAGTTGGAGAATATTGTTGATGTGAATGAAGCAAAGAGGGCAAAGATAATGGATATGAAGCACATTGATGAATTATGTTTGCAATGGTCTTCAGGTGATGATTTGGTTTTAAGTACACAAAAAGAAAGAGACATCCTCGATAACTTGCAACCGCAGAATGGGTTGAAAGAGTTGGAAATCAAGGGATACAAGGGTACAATATTTCCAGATTGGTTGGGGAACTGTTCCTACGAAAACATGACACGTGTATCTCTAAAGTCTTGCAAGAATTGCTGCATGCTGCCTTCACTTGGACAGCTGCCATCTCTTAAGTCCCTAAGCATTGAAGGTTTGGATCAGCTGAGGAGTATTGGCGAGGAGTTTTACAAGAATGAAGGAGCTCATCATTCTTCGCGTATTGCACCATTTCCCTCACTTGAGAGTTTGGAGTTTGATAACATGGCATGTTGGGAGGTGTGGCACGTATCTGAGTCAGAAAATTTTCCTCAACTTAGGAAGCTTGAAATAACAAATTGTCGAATGTTGAAGGAAGGGATGCGTAATGAGGTATTCTTCAGAATAATTTCTTCTTTGTCGGATGTTTCCAAAGTTCGCAAACTACGTATAGGCAATGATGTTATAGAACGGCACAACGACGCCATGTATCTTGATGGGGATAGTTTATCAATTAGGGGAAGCGAATCTGTGGAGGAGTCTGCATTGAAGGCAATGATCAGCATCAACCATCTACGTTGCCTCCATGAAATACACATCTTGAACTGTAGAATACTAGAATTCCCCCAGCTACAGCAGCACAAGTATGATTTGGTAGAGCTAAAAATACAAGACAGCTGTGATTCACTGACCTCCTTGTGGTTGGATGTCTTTCCCAATCTCAAGAATTTGGAGATAAGAGGGTGTAGGAATCTGGAATCAGTGTCAATGTCAGAGGCACCACACACTGCTCTTCAACATCTCTCCATATATGATTGTCCCGAATTAATGTCATTTGCAGGAGAAGGACTTGCTGCACCCAACTTGACTCATCTTCACGTCGCAGACTGCAGGAAGTTGGAGGCATTACCACGTGACATGAAGAGTCTACTCCCAAGTTTACACTCTCTCCAGATATATGGGTTCCCAAATATTTGCAGGTTGCCAAAGGGTGGTTTGCCGCCTAACTTGAAAGAACTTGGTGTGGGAGGTTGCGAGGAACAACTGAGGGATCTATCATGGATGGCCAACTTGCACGCCCTCACTCATCTCACCATTAATGGTTATGACTGCGACAACATAAAGTCATACCCAGAGGTGGGTTCGCTGCCTCACCTTCCCTCCCTTACCACTCTCAAGGTATGCTGGTTCAAGAATCTGGAGACATTGGACTGCAACGAGCTTCTCCGCCTCACCTCCCTTCAACAATTGCACATTTCATTGTGCCTGAAGCTGCAGAATATGGAAGGAGAAAAGCTGCCTCCCTCTCTCTTGCTACTTCAAATTAAACAGTGTCCTTTGCTGGAAGAACACTGCAAGAACAAGCATCAACTAATCTGGCCCAAAATTTCCCACATACCCACCATTAAAGTCAATCGCAAGAAAATTTCCTGAATAGAGATTTCTGAGCAGGTAATTCTCTAATCTTCATGATTCACACATGCTACCACAATTAAATTCACACATGCACATGTGATACTTCTTAACACTCATATTTTTCAATAAAATTGCATCTACAGAGGAACATAAGAATTAATTACCATGAAATAAAAATTGAAAGACAATTAATATCTTTTTTCGTGTATCCAGCACTTAAGAATTTCTTCAGATATATTAAACAATTGGATGAATCAAATTTACTGTTTTTATAGTCCTCTGCATGTAGCTTCTACCAGGTACAAGTGCCCAGATGGCTAAGATTTCAGCACATAATCTTTATATAAAACAAACCATACTTACATTACCTTCATTCAATCATAAGAACTGATTTCTGTTTTAGCTTCTGGTAGGTATAGTTACTCTATTCCTCTCTGCAATTTACTTCAGGTTGGAGAATATGGCAGGAGAAAAGCTTCCGTTTTCTGTTACTATTTCAAATTCAACACTGTCCTTTGCCCGGCAAAGAAGAAGAGTTGCAGCTCAACTCTTTATGAAGGTAACATAAACTTGATGGATCTAGAGGCATTGATCTTTGAAGCTGCTCTATCTCATATCATTTCCTATGAATACCAACTAAAATAGATTTTCCAGGGGCATCAAGAAATAGATAACTGCTATGGTCGAGGATTTGCTTTCTTTATGGATTCAACTTTCAACCATTAAAATGTGCATTAGGCAGCTTCTGTGGCAATTGCAACATGGTGAGCATGTAAGTACTTTTGTAAAATTTTGCATTGCGGTATTATTATTTTGTGTCAATCTTTTCTCAAGCTAAATTTATCCCTTTCGGTTCTGCTTTTGAAGCTAAAAAGGAGTGGTACATCATTGTGTATTTATCTAGCAGGTTATGATCATTTTCCTTTGTGTGAGGCCCAAGCAAACAGTTTTTTTTGGAGAGTCCCTCTACATCCCAATTAGTGTGTTAACATGAACAAATGAATGATCGGATGGTTAATTCTTTTCTGGTTTACCTAGAGTTCTTCATTCATAGTCCTTCAACTTTGAGGTGTGATTGCAATCCGAGCGCTCTAGCCAAAGGGTTTGTAAGCAACGGCCGTCTATTGTATCTACTGTACCTGGAGTTCTGCATGTATGCTTAGTAGTGGTTGTAAGTTTTGAGACTTGTTTGAAGCTTTGATTTGGAAAATAGTGAAAATTTTTACCTTCCCGTGGGTTTTTTTTTTATCTCTCACATTGAGAGGTTTTTTCCCACATTAAAATTTGGTGTTCTGTTGTTCTGTCTTCTCTTCAATTATTTGCTGGTATTGGTGCTTCCATATTATGCCTTTGACAGGTTTAGTTTATTCCCACCATGAATGATCATTTTACAATGTTAAACATCTTGCCTATAAATTATATTGAGGTGCATTCTATATAACTAGTAGCTTAATGTTTCCAAATTCCAAATGTGCACACAAGTAGGGGACATAAAGGTTTGGAGTCTAGCTTGGTTCAATATACCATGTACCTTTCATTTTGTCTGCTTTCTCTCTCTCTCTCTCTTGGCATGCACACAACAACTTGTCGCTTAGAAAAAAGAGAAAGCTGTGAAAAGAATACTTTAGAAAATAGAATAGCACTTGATATACTATAGGCATACACAAGACCAGACATCCTTCAGTAGATAGCAACAGTAAGTAATTAAAAAGTGAAAAAAGTAATGAATCTGAACTCCAAAATATATAACATTGCATGATCAATTCAGTTGTTTGGGGGAAAAAAGAAGCTGAAAAGAAAATTGATTATTTTCTTCATTAGTTTTGCACTATCATATTGTCACATGTCTTGTATTTTTATAATGGTGCCTTTCTGGAAAGTTCAATCGGTTTAATGTTTTTGAGAAGAAGATAATAGTTAAATCCAACAATTCAAAAAAAGAAAAAGGTCCAAATCATCATGAATGCCTCACATATGCTGAAACCTTCCTCAAGTTAGGAGAACCACAGTTATTTTGGAACATTTATCTTTCATACAGAAGCAATTCCAATATGAAAGTTCTTATGCTATGTTACAAGTAGCGTTTCTTTTACTAGTAAATCATCATAAGAGCGTTACTGATGCTGTACTTAAACCATAGTAGAATCTCCCAATTATAATCCAAGAAAAAATATCTTATGAGAAAGTTTGAACCTTCCTCAACTTGCAATTTTTTACTTCTTTCATGGAATTAAAAGCACTATTATGAGTGACAAAGAAACTAGCATTAAGCATCCATTACCAACATTTTAAGCACCTACAATCAACTCTGTTACATCACAAATTCATTTCATTGCATGCATTATTTCCTTTTATTAAAAATAATTATTTTAGGAGTCTTTTTTTTATATTTTTTTTCTTTGTATTTTATCTACTCAAAAATTTCCCCCTCCCCATTACCCTGCGTTCTAACCCCCTATGTACCAAAAAACAAAAATATTTAGTAACTAATATGTTATATACCATAACTACTTCTATTTGATGCATTTGAGAGATATTAGTATAATATTACTATTGAACCTGTTCCTGTAACATAATTGAAACTCTTCACAAGATGCAATTGTGTTGCATCCATCAAAGTAGAATCAAGCACAAAGTTAGTGTGAGCCAGCTAACAATTTTGGAGCACCACTCAATCAAAAAGGGAATACAGTGAATAAAGATGAATTATTTGAAGCAGCAACTCTTTTTCAACTCACATATACCATATCTTATTTATTAAGTTGTCCTACAAATTAAAGGCAAAACTGAAAATTATGTTGCATGACACTTCCAAATTGCACAGTAACAATCATACACATAAAATTAGTAAAGAGTCAGCAAGGAAGTCCCACTAACGGCACCTACTTTTTGTTAGGCCCCTCAGATCCTGTTTACTCAGTTATCTTTGTCTTGTTGCTAAAATTATTGACAGCCACTTCTTCACTATAAGCTTTGATAGACCAATACACAGTTCGGTTTCAAAGCTTGAAAGCATTGCATTTTTCACTCTCCTTCCCATCTGAAATTTCTGATCACTTGTTGAGATCATATCATGGCTGCTGCACTTGTTGGTGGAGCTTTCCTCTCTGGCTTCATTAACGTTCTCTTTGACAGGTTCCTTAAAACTGATACTGTCAACAAGGTCTTGGGAAAGAAGCTTGGCCCTGACTTGGTTGAAAGGCTGAAGACTGCTCTGTTGGGTGCTGAAGGTCTTGTTGCTGATGCTGAGATGAAGCAGTTCGGTAATCCATCTGTGAGGAAGAGGCTTGATAGTCTCCGGGATGCTGTTTACTGTGCTGAGGACTTGCTGGACACTGTCCTCACCAAAGCCGCCACTCAAAAGAAGATAAGTTCTACCTTTTTCATTAGCATCTTTATCAACCGAGATAGGGACATGGTAGACAAGATGGAAGGGGTGGTTGGAAGAATAGAGGATCTTGGAAAACAAAAAGATTTCCTTGGTCTTGAAAAGGTTTCCACTAGTAGCTCATCATGGAGGACTCCATCCACTTCTCTTGTAAGAGGGAATGTGTATGGCACAGAGGATGACAGGAAGGCCTTAATCAAGATGCTGAATGACAACAGTGAGCATCAGTTGTCTGTGATTGCCATTGTTGGCATAGGTGGGGTTGGTAAAACAACATTAGCCCAATGGGTATACAACAACCAGGAGGAGTTCATGAAGGGATTTGATCCTAAAGCATGGGTTTGTGTTTCAGAAAATTTTGATATTGTTGAGACTACAAGAGTCATAAAGGGGATCCTTGGACATACTTGCAGTCTCGATGATTTCAATTCATTTCAACATGCTTTGAAAGAAAAATTGTTGAATAAGAAGTTCTTTATTGTTCTGGATGATGTTTGGAGTGACGATGGTGACAGATGGAGTAATTTTATGACTCCTTTTCAATACGGGAAGAAGGGAAGTGTTGTTCTTCTTACTACTCGTGGGAATAATGTTGCTTTAGCAGTTCAAAACTGTCGCCCTTATTTTCTCAATGGTTTGTCAGAAGACTATTGTTGGTCAGTATTTGCAGACAATGCATCTTTTCCACAATCTAATGGGAATGCAGCACTTGAAGGAGTTGGTAGAGAGATTGTCAAGAAGTGTGGTGGCTTGCCATTAGCTGCAGAAACGCTTGGACGCCTGTTACGTACAAAGCATGATGTTAAGGAATGGAACAAGATATTAATAAGTGATATTTGGGCATTTTCTGTGAAGAATAGTAAGATTATCCCTGCATTATTGATAAGTTACTTCCATCTTTCTCCACACTTAAAACGTTGTTTTGTTTATTGCTCTTTACATCCCAAAGATTATCGATTCATGAAATATGAATTAATCTTGTTGTGGATGGCAGAAGATTTTTTACCACCACCAAAGAGAGGAGAGACTTTAGAAGAAGTTGGTTGGGAATGTTTTAATGAACTAACTTCTAGATTATTTTTCACAAAGATTCAAGATGGTGATGATTATTTTGTGATGCACAATCTCCTGCATGACTTAGCAATATTTCTTGCTGGAGATTTCTATTGCAACTCAGAAGAATTTTGTGAAGAGGAGGAGATAAGGATTCAGATTCGACATTTGTGTGTAAATTTACGTTGTTGTAGCTCAAAACTTTATAATTCTATTTCTACAGATAGGTGGATTTGGTAATCTGGAGACGTTGGAGTGCAATGAGATTCTCAGCCTCAGCTCCCTCCAACAATTAAGCATTCAATCGTGTCTTAAGCTGGAGAATATGGCAGGAGAAAAGCTGCCTTCCTCTCTCTTACTTCTCAAAGTTGACTACTGTCCTTTTCTGGGAGAACACTGCAAGAACAAGCATCAAAATATTTGGCCCAAAATTTCCCACATCCCCACCATTCAAGTTGATGGCGAACAAATTTTCTGAATACAGATTTCTGACCCGGTAATTTTCTAATCTTCACGTCTCTCATGATACCACAATTAAATTCACACATGCATAAGTGATACTTATCGATAAATTCGCATTTAAAGAGGAACATAAGAATTAGTTACCATGAAATCAAAATTGAAAGACAGTGAATATCTATCTTATTTCATATATCTAGCATTTGAGAATTTCTTTAGATATATTAAACAAATGAATGAATCAAATTACTGTTCTTACCATCTTCTGCATGTAGCTTCTACTGAGTTACAGGTGCCCATGTTAAACTGGACTAATATGTTTGGAATAAAAAAGCATTGATTTCTGTTTTAGCTTCAGGTTAGTACAGTTACTCTATTCCTCTCTACAATTTACTTCAGGTTGGAGAATATGGCTGGCAAAAAGCTTCCTTCCTCTCTGTTTACTACTTCAAATTGAAGAGTGTCCTTTGCTTGGAAACCGTTGCAGCTAAACTCTCTATAGGTATTGATATTTTAATTTGCTCTATCTCGTATCATTTCTTATGATCACTAACTCAAATACATTTTCCAAGGGCCTGAAGAGATAGATAACTGCTATGGTCAAGGAATCGCTTTCTTTATGGATTCAACCTTTAAAATGTGCATTAGGAAGCTTCTGTGGCAACTGCGACTTGGTGAGCATGTAAGTACTTTTGCAAGATTTTCCGTGGAGGTATTGTTATTTTGATGTCAATTTTTTTTCTCAAGCTGAATTTGCCCATTCAGTTCTGTTTTTGAAGCTGAAAAAAAGGCAACAATGTTGAACACATCATTGTGTATTTATCATGCAGGTTCTGATCATTTTCCTTTGTGAGGCCCATGCAAACACATTTGGAGTGTCCCTCTAAATTTCTGTTAGTGTATTAACCTGATCCATATGAATGATAGTATAATCAAATCTTTTCTTGTTTAAGTGGAGATTCTTCACTCATAGTTCTTCAATATGGAGGTGTGGTTGTGATCTTAGCTCTCTAGTAGAACTGCCAGAAAGTCTGTAAATGAGTATCACTGATTTTATTTTGTTGACGGGTCTATGTCCTTGTAAAAGAGTTGTGTATGTATGCTTATTAGTGCTTGTAAGTTTTGAGACTTCTTTGTAGCTTTGATTTGAATAATAGTGAGCTTAATTAATTAATTCTTATTCTTAGAGTGAAAAACAAATTTTATATCATACTGTAAAAACTTTTTTTCTTATACTGTAAAGTACTGATTAAGTATCTTGCCTATGAACCATGAAGACATGAATATATTAGATTCTAACAAGAAGGAATCTCTATAGGCAAACCTTATAGTTGTTGTTGATTCAATAGAAGTGAAGAATCACACACTATTTATCAGTCAATTCATTAAGAAACCATGCGTTATTATTATTTTTGTTATTATTTTACATCATGTGCACACTTTATCACAAGTACAAGACCCAGTTTGCAGCAGTGTTAAAAGAGATCATTATGAATTTTGCTACAAATGTTTTACTGCACGACAGCAGCGTCGACAAAATAAAATGTTCATCATCATAGTTTTATGTAAAATTAACGTATATTAGAAGTAGCTTCTAAGAAAATGTTTAAACCGTGCACCAAATTTCCACAAAGACAACAGTTGCATTGGTTACGGCAAAAGGCTTGAATGATCTCTGAGTTTGTTCTTGTAAATTGTAATATGTGGTGTTTAGCTTATATTTGTAAAAAAAGGAAATCTCTCGTCAAGTTTCTTCGTGACAACCGAAGGTAGATTCCAGGTTAGGATCAAACCAGTGGAAATCATGGGTATCTCTCTATAAACTACTCTTGAATTTGTCATTCGATTCCTCTACTTAACTCACAATACAATCTGATGTCAGCCTCAGCAGTTAACTCAAAACTGTGTCTTAGTGTTATCCATCTTTTTCAATACTTTCTCTTAAAATTCGCTGAAAAACTATCTGCTGCTGTTCGAATACCTCTCTCATGCGCTTAGTATACTTTAGCTGGTATGATAAGATGTTGTTTGCAAGCTTAATTTGGATACTTAGTATAATGGGTGTTCATATTTCACATAGCTCTATCTCATAACATTTCTTGTGAATATCAACTCAAAACAAATTTCCTAGAGGGCCTGAAGATAAAATTCTGAAGTCAATTTTTTGTTCATATACTTCGAGATGGCCTTTTTTATTTTTCAATCTGACATGTATATCATTGTTCAAAAAATTGATGGAGCGTTTCTCAGGGGATGAATTCCTAGCATGAGTGCTCATTTTATGTTGGTTAGGTAATAAGAAAAGACATAAAAAGCAAGGAAAATCCAAAAACAGAACTCCAATGATGTTCTAATATTGAATTGAAAGGCTTCATGCACTGTGGAAAATGGTTATTTGAGTTTGCCAAATTAGTTGGTAACGATTCAGTGAGGAATATTTCAAAGTCTTCTTAAACTAAATTCAGAGGGGCAATTAGAGTAGAACAAGTACAAACACATATATTATTATACAATTGATCTTTGCAATATGAAATATCTAATGTCATGATCTTGTTTCTATGCTTTAATAAACTAAAGTTGGTTTCATCGGACTAATCGCCTAATTTGACTTGGATATGCCTCGCATATTCCCAAAGATTGATAACTATTACCTTAGTCGTGACTCATGGCACAGTTGAAACCTTCCTCAACTTGCAGTTTTGTTACATCTCTGACTTAAAAACACAAATGAAAAGTTCCAAACAAACTATTAAACTAAGACTAAGACATTAGCAACGTACAAGTCTTGCATTATTGTTATTAATAGCCTCATAATATATTACCATGATATACATACAAAAATGTGGAGCCAAAATGTTCCTAGTTCTATATAGTTTCCACAAAGACTAGTAGTGTCCATTGGTGACACGGGAACAACACCACTTGCAAGAATTAAAAAATGAGAAATTAGAGCAAAGCCAATTAAGCACTCCACTGCTATGAATTTTCTAAGTTATCTCGGAGGCGATACTGGGTCTTCGCTAAGGAACGATTGACATTGACACCTTCCATAGAAGAATTTTAACTGTTAGTTACATAGCAATGTAGCATGTATATGCAGCACTTTCTTTGGAAAGTTTTCTTGGTTTTAACTCTGTAGAATTTCGTGATATTGTATATCTCTAAGAAGAAGACAATACCATGATTCATGTGCAGTGAAACAACTCCATTGTTGCTGTTTAGTAATGTTGCATCTTTCAAACAACAATTAACAAATGAAGAGTTGGTGAAGAGCCAGCTAAGCACTCCACTGATAATACATGAACATGTACATCAAGACAAAAAATTTCTGTGCCAAATTCCTCTACTTGCCTCATTGTTGGGAAAACTTTTATAATACATGAACGTTGTTGAACATGTACATCAAGACAAAAAATTTCATCACGTATTTACTGTAAAGTAATGTTTGTTAGAAACAACTTCCAAAAGCAAAAAGAAAAGAAAAACTAGACCTTAAATCCTTAATTAATTAGGATAAGGAAATTTAACAATGCAGCATCAGCATCATTATTTTATTATGATCCATAAACAGCTCATGAATCATGATGATTTTTACTGTGATACAAAATTTCCAGAGACTACAATTCCATTGGTCCTTCAAAAGTTAGTTGGAACTTTCCACGCCTTCAAAAGTTTCTTACGATACGATTAAAGGCTTTAGGCAGTTACTTTGTACCTTCCAAAATAACAATTAACGATAACAATTAAAAAAAAAAAAGTAAAAGAGTGTTATAAATAAGAGCGGGCAAGACACTCCACTAACATAGTTTTTTTTAATGTTACCACGGAGACCCTGAGTCAATTGCCTTTGTCTTTTATGGCGGGAAACCAATGTCCATGAACCTTACATTATTTTATTACTAAGGTGTCTAAGGAAATGTTATATTAATCATTTGTTTCATCATTCAAACAATAATTTAAAAAGATGACGAGTTAAAGCAAAGCTAGGTGGCAACTCCAGAGACTTGCTTGACACCTTGTTTGTACACTTGATTAAGAAAACCACTCTATCGAGTTCACTATACCCTGACACCATTGTTCGCTTACCTTCTCCGAAAATCCATTCACTTTTCTGTTTCCTTAGTTGATCTATTCAATTTGTTGTTGAGATCATATCATGGCTGGTGCAGTTGTTGGTGGAGCTTTCCTCTCTGGCTTCATTAACATTGTCATTAACAAGTTCCTTACAGAGGATGTGGCCAACAAGGTGTTTGGCAAGAAGCTTGGCCCTGACTTGGTTGAAAGGCTGAAGACTGCTCTGTTGGGTGCTGAAGCTCTTGTTGCTGATGCTGAGTTGAAGCAGTTTGGTAATCTCAATGTGAGGAAGTGGCTTGATAGTCTCCGGGATGCTGTTTACTGTGCTGAGGACTTACTCGCCACTGTCCTCACCAAAGCCGCCACTAAAAAGGAGGAAAGTTCTTCCTGGTGGTCCCCGACCTTCTTCATCAACCGAGATAAAGATGACATGGTAGACAAGATGGTAGGGGTGGTTAGAAGAATTGAGGATCTTGGAAAACAAAAAGATTTCCTTGGTCTTGAAAAGATTCCCACTGGTAGCTCATCATGGAGGACTCCGTCCAGTTCTCTTGTAAGAGGGACTGTTTATGGCAGGGAGGATGACAAGAAGGCCTTAATCAAGATGCTGAATGACAACAATGAGCATCACTTGTCTGTGATTGCTATTGTTGGCATAGGTGGGGTTGGTAAAACAACTTTAGCCCAATGGCTGTACAACAACGAGGAGTTTATGAAGGGATTTGATCTGAAAGCATGGGTCTGTGTTTCGGAGAAGTTTGAAGTTGTTGAGACTACAAGGAATGTCATAAAGCAGATCCATGGAGGTACTTGTAGTCTCGATGATTTCAATTCACTTCAAAATGCTTTGAAAGAAGAATTTTCCAATAAGAAGTTCTTTATTGTTCTGGATGATGTTTGGAGTGATGATGGTGACAAATGGAGTAATTTTATGACCCCTTTCCAACAAAATGGGAATAAGGGAAGTATTGTTCTTCTGACTACTCGGGAGGAAAATGTTGCTTCCGCAGTTCAAAATTGTCAGCCTTATTTTCTCTGGGAGTTGTCGGAGGACTATTGTTGGTCAGTGTTTGCAGAAAATGCATCTTTTCCACAATCAAATGGGAGAGCAGCACTTGAAGAAATAGGTAGAAAGATTGTCAAGAAGTGTGATGGCTTGCCGTTAGCTGCAGAAACACTTGGTCGCTTGTTACGTACAAAGCATGATGTTGAGGAATGGAACAAGATACTAATGAGTCATATTTGGGGATTTTCTTTGGAGAAGAGTAAGATTATTCCAGCATTACTGATAAGTTACTTCCATCTTCCTCCATATTTAAAGCGTTGTTTTGTTTATTGTGCTTTATATCCCAAGGATTATGAATTTGAGAAAGATAAATTAATCCTTTTGTGGATAGCAGAAGATCTTTTACCACCACCAAAGAGAGGAGAGAGTTTAGAAGAAGTTGGTTGTGAGTGTTTTGATGAACTTACTTCCAGATTATTTTTCACAAAGATTCAATATGATGGCAATTATTATTTTGTGATGCATGATCTGTTGCATGATTTAGCAATATTCCTTGCTGGAGATTTCTATTGCAACTCAGAAGAACTTGGTAAAGAGGAGATAAAGATTCAGACTCGGCATTTGCGTGTGGATTTAAGTCATTGTAGCTCAAGACTTTATAATTCTATTTCTAAAGTAGAATCTTTGAGAACATTATTATTGTTTGGCGATTTCTCATCTCCCAACTGCAACATTGAAGCGGCAACATGTGAGATATTATCAAAGTGTAAATACTTGAGAGTTTTATCCTTTGATAAACTTGATGTGTTGCCTAATTCAACAGGAGAATTGATCCATCTGCGCCACTTGGATCTCTCTTATACTCATATAAAGACATTGCCTGAGTCTTTGTGCAGCTTGTGTAATTTGCAAACATTGAAGTTGCGTCGTTGTTATGAGCTAACTTCGCTGCCTAGTGGTTTTCATAATCTTGTGAGTTTGCGCCATCTTGATATTAGAGGAACTCATTTAGAAGAAATGCCTAGAAAAATGAGCAAATTGAATCAGTTGCACGTTTTAAGTTATTTTGTTGTGGGAAAGCACGAAGACAATGGAATCCAGGAGTTAGGAGGGCTGGCAAATCTTCATGGATGCCTTGAGATTAAGAAGTTGGAGAATATGGTTGATGTGAAAGAAGCAATGAGTGCAAAGATAATGGATAAGAGGTACATTGATGAATTATGGTTGGAATGGTCTTCAGGTGATGATATAGTTTCAAGCACACAAAAAGAAAGAGACATGCTCGATAACTTGCAACCGCAGAATGGCTTGAAAGAGTTGAAAATCGAGGGATACAAGGGTACAATATTTCCAGATTGGTTGGGGAACTGTACCTACGAAAACATGACAAGTGTATCTCTAAAGTCTTGCAAGAATTGCTGCATGCTGCCTTCACTTGGACAGCTGCCGTCTCTTAAGTCCCTGCGCATTGAAGGTTTGGATCAGCTGAGGAGTATTGGCGAGGAGTTTTACAAGAATGAAGGAGATCATCGTTCTTCGCATATTGCACCGTTTCCCTCACTGGAGACTTTGGTATTTGATAGCATGCCATGTTGGGAGGTGTGGCACGTATCTGAGTCGGAAACATTTCCTCAGCTTAGGGAGCTTGAAATAACAAATTGCCCAATGTTGAAGGAAGAGATCCTTAATCAGGTATTCTTCAGAATCGCTTCTTCTTTGTCAGATGTTTCCAAAGTTCGCAAACTAAGTATAGGCAGCAACTTTAGAGACCAGCACACCATGTTTCTTGATGGGGATACTTTAAGAATGATGGGAAGTGAATCTGTGATGGAGTCTACATTGAAGGCAATGGTCAGCATCAACCATCCACTTTGCCTCCAAGAAATACAGATCGAAGGGTGTAGAAAACTAGAATTCTCCCAGCTACAGCAGCACAAGTATGATTTGGTAGAGCTACTAATACTAGACAGGTGTGCTTCACTGACCTCCTTGTCGTTGGATGTCTTTCCCAATCTCAAGAATCTGGAGATAGAAGGGTGTAGGAATCTGGAATCAGTGTCAATGTCAGAGGCACCACACGCTGCTCTGGAAAAAGTCACCATCGTCCGCTGCGACAAATTAGTGTCATTTGCTGGAGAAGGACTGGCTGCACCCAACTTGACTCATCTTAAATTCATACAATGCTTGAAGTTGGAGGCATTACCACGTGACATGAAGAGTCTACTCCCAGGTTTACACTCTCTCCAAATACATGGCTGCCCAAACATGTGCAGGTTGGCAGAGGGTGGTTTGCCGCCTAACTTGAACACACTTGGTGTGGGAATTTGCGAGCAAATGAGAGATCTATCATGGATGCGCAACTTGGACGACCTCACTCATCTTACAGTTTCAGGTTATGACTGCGACAACATAAAGTCATATCCAGAGGTGGGTTCGCTGCCTCACCTTCCCTCTCTTACCACTCTTGAGATATGTGGGTTTAATAATCTGGAGACATTGGAGTGCAACGAGCTTCTCCGCCTCACCTCCCTTCAACAACTACACATTAATTGGTGTCCAAAGCTGGAGAATATGGAAGGAGAAAAGCTGCCTCCCTCTCTCTTGCTACTCAAAATTGAATACTGTCGTTTGCTGGGAGAACACTGGAAGAACAAGCATCAACTAATCTGGCCCAAAATTTCCCACATTCCCACCATTCACGTGGACTACTACGGACAAATTGTCTGAACAGAGATTTCTGAGCAGGTAATTCTCTAATCTTCATGATTCACACAAGCTACCACAATTAAATTCACACATGCACAAGGTGATATTATTCACACTCATATTTTTCAATAAATTGAATTTACAGAGGAATATAAGAATTAATTACCATGAAATAAAAATTGAAAGACAACCAATATCCTTTTTCGTGAATCCAGCACTTAAGAATTCCTTTAGATATATTAAACAATTAGATGAATCAAATTTACTATATTTACCATCCTCTGCAGGTGGCTAAGATTTCAGCACATAATCTTTATATAAAACAAACCATACTTAAGTGGATATTCTTTGCTCATAGTTCTTCAATTTGCAGGTGTGATTGTGATCTTAGCTCTCAAGTAGAACTACCACAAAGTCTGTAAACGAGTATCACTGATTTCATTTTGTTGATGTGTCTATGTCCTTGTACAAGAGTTGTGTATGTATGCTTATTAGTGCTTGTAAGTTTTGAGACTTTTGTAGCTTTGATTTGAATACTTATTCTTAGGGTGAAAAACAAATTTTATATTATACCGTAAAATACTGGTTAAGTATCTTGCCCATGAACCGTGAAGGCATGAATATATTAGAATCTAACCAGAAGGTATCTCTATAGGCAAACACTATAGTTGGTGATTCAATAAAAGTGAAGAATCACACACTATTTATCAGTCAATTCATTAGGAAACCATGTGTTATTATTATTTTTAATCACAAGTACAAGAACCAGTTTGCAGCAGTGTTAAAAGAGATCATTATGAATTTTGCTACAAATGTTTTACTGCACAACAGCATTGACAGATTAAAATGTTCATCATATCATAATTTTATGTAAAATTAACATATATTAGAAATAGCTTCTAAGAAAAAGTTTAAACTCTGCAACAAAATTTCCACAAGGACAACAGTTGCATTGGTCACAGTAAAGGCTTGAATGATTTCTGAGTTTGTTCTTGTAAGTTGTAATCTGTGGTGTTATGTTTGTATTTGAATTTGATCAGTGTTAAAAGAAATAAGGAAATTTCTCGTCAAGTTTCTTGGTGAGGACTGGATGTATATTCCAGGTCTGGATCGAACGAGTGTAAATCCTGGGTGTCTCTCTCGAAACTCTTGTCGAAATTTGTTATTTGATTCGTCTATTAAACTTGCAACACAATCTAATGTCAGCCTCAGTAGTTTACTCAAAACTCTGTCCTAGTCTCATCATCCTTTTGGATACTTTTTTCTTGAAATTTACTGAAAAACTATGTGCTGCTGTGTGAATACCTCTCTCATGCGCTTAGTATACTTTAGCTGGTATGATAAGATGTTATTTGCAAGCTTAATTTGCATACTTCTTTGAAGTTTTGGTAACATAAAGTGCTAATTATATTATTGGATTGTAACAACTAGCTTTCAACTAAACTCTAATGGGGATAACTCTAAACTTGATGATCAATGGTTATTGATATCTCACATAGCTCTATCTCATAGCATTTCTTGTGAATATCAACTCAAAACAGATTTCCTAGAGGGCCTGAAGATAAAATTCTGAAGTCAAATTTTTGTTAATATACTTCGAGATGCCCTTTTTTATTTTTCAATTTGACATATAAATCATTGTATAAAAAATTGATGGAACATTTCTTAGGGGATGAATTCCTAGCAAGAATGCTCATTTTATGTTTGATAGGTAATAAGAAAAGACATAAAAAGCAAGAAAGATCCAAACAGAAAAAACAGAACTCCAATGATGTTCTAATATTGCATTGAACTTGTCAAATATGTTAATTATTTGCTTTTGGACTGCATTAAGTTTTTTTTATTATTGTTTCAGTTTGTTGTTTTAGTCAATTAGTGGTTCCTGCACTTTAGGAGAAAAGTAGTTTTTGTTATTCCACTTCCTTATCTAGTGGGTATGTGGCAGTTTCTGTTCATCCCACTTCCTAGTTTAGTGGTGATGTGATAGTGTCATGGATTAAAATCCTATAAATGTACTGCTTCAGTAAAGTAAAAATGTGTGATTCCCATTCCTTTCACCTACGTATTTTTCTTATATCTCTGTCCTAAATATTTCTGGTTATACCATAAACCAACAAACTGGTATCAGAACATTCTTCTTACGGGGCCTGTGAAAATGGAAGGTGAAGCAAGTCTCTCACAAATTGCTCCGCCCACCTTTGATGGAGAAAACTATGACCTTTGGGCAGTTAAAATGGAGTCTTATTTGGAGGCATTGGACCTTTGGGAAGCCGTGGAAGAAGATTACGAAATTCCTCCGCTGCCAAACAATCCTACCATGGCTCAAATAAAATTGCACAAGGAGAAAAAAACAAGGAAGGCAAAGGCAAGATCATGTCTCTTTACTGGTGTTTCATCAATAATCTTCACCAGAATCATGACTCTCAAAACACCAAAAGCAATTTGGGACTATTTAAAGGAAGAATACGCAGGGGATGAGAGGATTCGAGGCATGCAAGTGCTCAACTTGATGAGGGAATTCGAGATGCAGAGAATGAAAGATTCTGAGACAATCAAAGAATACTCTGACAGGTTGCTTTCTATTGCAAACAAAGTTAGATTACTCGGCACTGAATTCACTGATTCTAGAATTGTGGAAAAAATTCTAGTTACAGTGCCAGAGAGATATGAAGCATCAATAACTACTTTGGAGAATACGAAGGATCTGTCCAAAATCACCTTAGCAGGAGTGTTACATGCCTTGCAGGCCCAAGAGCAGAGAAGGCTTATGAGACAAGATCACGTGGTTGAAGGTGCTTTACCAGCCAAGCATCATGAAGTTGGAAGTAGTCAAAGCAGCCAAAGCAAAGACAAAGGTAAAAAGAAAAATTACCCACCTTGTGAGCATTGTGGCAAAATGGGTCACCCACCCTTCAGATGTTGGAGAAGACCAGACGCAAAGTGCAACAAGTGCAATCAGCTTGGACATGAAGCTGTAATTTACAAAGGCAAATTTCAACAACATGAAGCTAATGCCAATGTTGTAGAGCAAAATGAAGAAGATCAAATCTTTGTGGCAACATGCTTCTCAGCAAGGAGTAGTTCTGAATGCTGGCTGATTGATAGTGGTTGTACAAACCACATGACATATGATAAAACTCTTTTCAAGGATTTGAAGCCTGCTAAATTCTCAAAAGTCAGAATTGGGAATGGTGACTATATTTCTGCAAAAGGAAAAGGAACAATTGTAATTTCAACTAGCTCAAGTATGAAAACCATTTCAGATGTTCTGTATGTGCCTGACATTGACCAAAATCTGCTTAGTGTGGGTCAATTGTTAGAAAAGGGATTTAAAGTTTTTTTCGAAAATCTACATTGTCTTATCTTTGACACTACCGGTCGGGAGATTTTAAGGGTTAAAATGAGAGGAAAAAGCTTCTCATTTGATCCAATTGTGGAGGAGCAGACAGCTTACATCACCCAAGTCAGTCCCACTGAACTCTGGCATAAGCGACTTGGTCACTGTCATATTCAAAGGATGCTGAACATGAAGAGGAAAGATATGATTGAAGGTCTACCAATACTCTCTGATCATTTGCCAAATTGTAATGCCTGTCAATTTGGTAAACAAAACAGAGTGTCATTTCCCAAAACAGTTTGGAGAGCCTCTCAAAAGCTGCAACTCATCCACACTGATGTGGCAGGACCTCAAAGAACTCCATCGTTACAAGGTAGTCTATACTTTATTCTTTTCATAGATGATTTTACAAGAATGTGCTGGATTTTTTTCTTGAAATTCAAGCATGAAGTGGCTGGAGTCTTTGTAAAGTTCAAGAATATGGTGGAAACTCAAAGTGGGTGCAAGATACAATTTCTAAGATCAAATAATGGGAAGGAGTACACCTCAACACAATTTGATCAATTTTGTGAAGAAGCTGGTATTGTACATCAACTCACAACCCCATACACTCCAGAGCAAAATAGAGTTAGTGAAAGGAGAAATAGATCAGTAATGGAGATGGCCAGATGCATGCTGCATGAGAAGGAATTGCCTAAAGAATTTTGGGCTGAAGCGGCCAACACAGCCGTTTTTCTTCAAAATCGACTTCCATCCAAGGCTTTGAAAGACAAAACTCCTTTTGAAGCTTGGTATGGATATAAGCCTTCACTAACCTTTCTTAAAGTGTTTGGTTGTGTTTGTTTTGCACATGTTCCACAGGTTAAGCGCGACAAGCTTGACAAGAAAGCAATTCCGGGTATTTTTGTGGGTTATAGTTCTGTTTCAAAAGCCTACAAAGTGTATCATCCTCAATCTGGAAAGTTGACTGTGTCTAGGGATGTGCATTTCAATGAAGATCAACAATGGGATTGGAAGAACCCACGAAAAACAATTGAACCTTGTAACAATATTGAAGATGATTATGGCGGAAACCAAACAACAGAGTTGTGTCAAAATGAATTAGAAGATGATCATCCCATCAGAGGCACAAGACTGCTGTCAGACATTTATCAAAGATGCAATGTAGCAGTATGCGAACCTAGTTGCTGTGAAGAAGCACTCAAGGATCCAAAATGGAAAAAGGCAATGGAGGATGAGATTTCAATGATTCAAAAAAACAACACATGGGAAAAGGTTGACAAGCCTCAAGACAGAAAAGTTATTGGAGTTAAATGGGTGTTCAGAACAAAGCTTAATGCGGATTGCTCTATCAATAAATACAAGGCCAGACTTGTAGTAAAAGGGTATGCACAAATTTTTGGTGTTGATTATTCTGACACGTTTGCACCAGTGTCCAGATTAGATACAATTAGATTGGTGTTAGCAGTTGCTGCTCAACAAGGCTAGAAAGTATTCCATTTAGATGTCAAATCAGCTTTTTTAAATGGAGTTTTACAAGAAGAGATATATGTGGAGCAGCCAGAAGGATTTGTTATGCATGGAGAAGAAGATAAAGTCTATCTACTAAAAAAAGCCCTTTATGGATTAAAACAAGCACCAAGAGCTTGGTACAGTAGGATAAATGAACACCTATTGAGCATAGGCTTTGTAAAAAGCTTGTCTGAGGCCACTCTTTATGTAAAACATAAGGGAAAAAATTTTCTCATAGTTTCCCTCTATGTTGATGATCTTTTAGTAACTGGAGATGATACAAGTTTGGTTGAAGAATTCAAGCAAGAAATGATGCAAGTTTTTGAAATGACTGATCTTGGTCTTATGTCTTATTTTCTTGGAATTGAGATCAAACAAAATGAGGATGATGTGTTCATATGTCAAAAAAAATATGCTAAGGAAATCTTAAAAAAATTCCAGATGGAGGAGTGCAAAGCGGTTAGCACACCAATGAACCAAAAGGAGAAGCTGAGCAAAGAAGATGGTGCTGATAAAGTTGATGAAGGCTATTACAGGAGCTTGATTGGATGTTTAATGTATCTCACTGCAACAAGGCCGGACATTTTGTTTGCTGTAAGCCTTCTCTCGCGATTTATGCATTGTGCTAGTGAAATGCATTTAAAGGCAGCAAGAAGGGTATTGAGATATATTAAAGGTACTGTTGATTATGGTGTGAAGTTTGAGAGCTGTCAAAATTTCAAGTTGTGTGGATTCTCTGATAGTGACTGGGCTGGATCCATTGATGACATGAAGAGCACTTCCGGATATTGTTTCAGTTTAGGCTCAGGAGTTTTTTCATGGTGCACAAAGAAGCAGGAGACAGTAGCACAATCCACTGCAGAATCTGAATTCATAGCAGCAACAGCAGCTGTAAATCAAGTTTTGTGGCTGAAAAAGATCTTATGTGATTTACATCTCCAACAGAATCACAAGACAGAAGTGTTTATCGACAACCAGGCAGCAATTGCGATTTCAAAGGATCCAGTGTGTCATGGCAAGACTAAACATTTTAACATCAAGCTCTACTTCTTAAGAGAGATGCAGCAAAATGGAGAAATAACTTTGGTTTATTGCAGGTCAGAAGATCAATTGACAGATTTGTTTACAAAGCCACTTCCTGTCAGCAAGTTTGAGCTATTGAGGCAGAAAATTGGAGTTTGCAGATCCTAAAGCAAGGAGGAGTGTTAATTATTTGCTTTTGGACTGCATTAAGTTTTTTTTATTATTGTTTCAGTTTGTTGTTTTAGTCAATTAGTGGTTCCTGCACTTTAGGAGAAAAGTAGTTTTTGTTATTCCACTTCCTTATCTAGTGGGTATGTGGCAGTTTCTGTTCATCCCACTTCCTAGTTTAGTGGTGATGTGGTAGTGTCATGGATTAAAATCCTATAAATGTACTGCTTCAGTAAAGTAAAAATGTGTGATTCCCATTCCTTTCACCTACGTATTTTTCTTATATCTCTGTCCTAAATATTTCTGGTTATACCATAAACCAACAAAATATCTTTTTTCTTGACAAACCTATGTTTGTCTTCACTATTACCAGCCCAATTAAATGTTAAACCCAAACTTACATAGAAATTCACTAAATAATAATAATAATAATAAATTAATAATAAGATCATCATAAGCTGCTCCTAACTAATGTTAGTCATTAAGTGCACCTCTATAGAGTATCCACATGCTCATATTTTCATAGAAGCAACCTCAGTGACCAAGAAAAGTTTTAGAAGACCGAATAAAGATTTAATCATTTGGAAAACAAATTATGCACAATCTTATTAAATAAATGTTTGAAATGTGCACGGCTAAAGAAAATGTTGAAGGTTGGTTTACATGTAAGATTGGATAGATAGTGAAATTAGTATATTTATATTCTTTACACGTTGTTCCACACAAATTGAAAGGCTTCATGCACCATTGAAAATGGTTATTTGAGTTTGCCAAATTAATTGGCAACATTCAGTGAGGAAAATTTGAAAGTCTTCTTAAACTAAATTCAGAGGGGCAATTAGAGTAGAACCAGCACAAACACATATTATTATACAATTGATCTTTGCAATATGAAATTTCTAATGTCATGATCTTGTTTCTATGCTTTAATAAACTAAATTCTATGACTTGGATATGCCTTGCATATTCCCAAAGATTGATAACTATCATTACCCAAGTCATGACTCATGGCACAGTTGAAACCTTCCTCAACTTGCAGTTTTATTGCATGTCTCAGACTTAAAAAACACAAATTAGAAGTTCCAAACAAACTATTAAACTAAGACTAAGACATTAGCAATGTACAAATCATTAAAATAAGACAACTACCATGCATTATTGTTATTAATAACCTCATAATATATTACCATGATATACATACAAAAATGTGGAGCCAAAATGTTCCTAGTTCTATATAGTTTCCACAAAGACTAGTAGTGTCCATTGGTGACAGGGAAACAACACCCCTTGCAAGAATTAAAAAATGAGAAATTAGAGCAAAGCCAATTAAACACTCCACTGCTATGAATTTTCTATGTTATCTCGGAGGCGATACTGGGTCTTGTTGCTAAGGAACAATTGAATTGACGCCTTCCAAAGAGGAATTTTAACTGTTAGTTACGTAGCAATGTAGCATGTATATGCAGCACTTTCTTTGGAAAGTTTTCTTGGTTTTAACTCTGTAGAATTTCGTGATATTGTATATCTCTAAGAAGAAGACAATACCATGATTCATGTGCAGTGAAGACAATACCACTTGCTTCATTGTTGGGAAAACTTTTATAATACATGAATGTTGTTGAACATGTACATCAAGTCAAAAAAATTTCATCACGTATTTACTGTAAAGTAATGTTTGTTAGAAACAACTTCCAAAAGCAAAGAGAAGAAAAACTAGACCTTAAATCCTTAATTAATTAGGATTAGGAAAGTTAACATTGCAGCATCAGCATCATTATTTTATTATGATCCCTAAACAGCTCATGAATCATGATGATTTTTACTGTGATACAAAATTTCCACAGAGACTACAATTCCATTGGTCCTTCAAAAGTTAGTTGGAATTTCCCACGCCTTCAAAAGTTTCTTACGATACGAATAAAGGCTATACGCAGTTACGTTTTACCTTCCAAAATAACAATTAACGATAACAATTAAAAATATAAAGAAAAATAATGTTATATTAATCATTTGTTTCATCATTCAAACAAGAATTTAAATTACCTCAGAGACTTGCTTGACACCTTCTTTGTACACATGATTAAGAAAACCACTCTATCGAATTCACTATACCCTGACACCATTGTTCTCTTACCTTCTCCGAAAATCCATTCACTTTTCTGTTTCCTTAGTTGATCTATTCAATTTGTTGTTGAGATCATATCATGGCCGGTGCAGTTGTTGGTGGAGCTTTCCTCTCTGGTTTCATTAACATTGTCATTAACAAGTTCCTTACAGAGGATGTGGCCAACAAGGTGTTTGGCAAGAAGCTTGGCCCTAACTTGGTTGAAAGGCTGAAGACTGCTCTGTTGGGTGCTGAAGCTCTTGTTGCTGATGCTGAGATGAAGCAGTTCGGTAATCCATCTGTGAGGAAGTGGCTCGATAGTCTCCGGGATGCTGTTTACTGTGCTCAGGACTTGCTGGATGCTGTTCTCCTCAAAGCCACCACTCAAAAGAATGCAAGTTCTTCCTGGTCCCTTAGCTTCTTCATCAACCGAGATACAAAGATGGTAGACAAGATGGAAGTGGTGGTTAGAAGAATTGAGGATCTTGGAAAACAAAAAGATTTCCTTGGTCTTGAAAAGATTCCCACTGGTAGCTCATCATGGAGGACTCCATCCACTTCTCTTGTAAAAGGGACTGTGTATGGCAGGGAGGATGACAAGAAGGCCTTAATCAAGATGCTGAATGACAACTGTGAGCATCACTTGTCTGTGTTTGCTATTGTTGGCATAGGTGGGGTTGGTAAAACAACTTTAGCCCAATGGCTGTACAACAATGAAGGGGAGTTCATGAAGGGATTTGATCTGAAAGCATGGGTTTGCGTTTCGGAGAAGTTTGAAGTTGTTGAGACTACAAGGAATGTCATAAAGCAGCTACATGGGGATTCTTGTAGTCTCGATGATTTCAATTCACTTCAAAATGCTCTGAAAGAAGAATTGTCCAATAAGAAGTTCTTTATTGTTCTTGATGATGTTTGGAGTGATGATGGTGACAAATGGAGTAATTTTATGACCCCTTTCCAACAAAATGGGAATAAGGGAAGTATTGTTCTTCTGACTACTCGGGAGGAAAATGTTGCTTCCGCAGTTCAAAATTGTCGCCCTTATTTTCTCAAGAAGTTGTCGGAGGACTATTGTTGGTCAGTGTTTGCAGAAAATGCATCTTTTCCACAATCAAATGGGAGAGCAGCACTTGAAGAAATAGGCAGAAAGATTGTCAAGAAGTGTGATGGCTTGCCATTAGCTGCAGAAACACTTGGTCGTTTGTTATGTACAAAGCACGATGTTGAGGAATGGAACAAGATACTAATGAGTGATATTTGGGGATTTTCTGTGCAGAAGAGTAAGATTATCCCAGCATTACTGATAAGTTACTTCCATCTTCCTCCACATTTAAAGGGTTGTTTTGTTTACTGTGCTTTATATTCCAAAGATCATAAATTTGAGAAAGATGATCTAATCCTTTTGTGGATGGCAGAAGATCTTTTACCACCACCAAAAAGAGGAGAGAGTTTAGAAGAAGTTGGTTGTGAATGTTTTGATGAACTAACTTCCAGATTATTTTTCACAAAGAATGAAGACTTTGGTGATTATTTTGTGATGCATGATCTGTTGCATGATTTAGCAATATTCCTTGCTGGAGATTTCTATTGCAACTCAAAAGAACTTGGTAAAGAGGAGATAAAGATTCAGACTCGGCATTTATGTGTAGATTTACGTCATTGTAGCTCAAAATTTTATAATTCTATTTCTAAAGTAGAATCTTTGAGAACATTATTATTGTTTGGCGCTTTCTCATCTCCCAACTGCAACATTGAAGCGGCAACATGTGAGATATTATCAAAGTGTAAATACTTGAGAGTTTTATCCTTTGATAAACTTGATGTGTTGCCTAATTCAACAGGAGAATTGATCCATCTGCGCCACTTGGATCTCTCTTATACTCATATAAAGACATTGCCTGAGTCTTTGTGCAGCTTGTGTAATTTGCAAACATTGAAGTTGCGTCGTTGTTATGAGCTAACTTCGCTGCCTAGTGGTTTTCATAATCTTGTGAGTTTGCGCCATCTTGATATTAGAGGAACTCATTTAGAAGAAATGCCTAGAAAAATGAGCGAATTGAATCAGTTGCACGTTTTAAGTTATTTTGTTGTGGGCAAGCACAAAGACAATGGAATCCAGGAGTTAGGAGGGCTGGCAAATCTTCATGGATGCCTTGAGATTAAGAAGTTGGAGAATATGGTTGATGTGAAAGAAGCAATGAGTGCAAAGATAATGGATAAGAGTTACATTGATGAATTATGGTTGGAATGGTCTTCAGGTGATGATATAGTTTCAAGCACACAAAAAGAAAGAGACATGCTCGATAACTTGCAACCGCAGAATGGCTTGAAAGAGTTGAAAATCGAGAGATACAAGGGTACAATATTTCCAGATTGGTTGGGGAACTGTTCCTACCAAAACATGACAAGTATATCTCTAAAGTCTTGCAAGAATTGCTGCATGCTGCCTTCACTTGGACAGCTGCCATCTCTTAAGTCCCTAAGCATTAAAGGTTTGGATCAGCTGAGGAGTATTGGCGAAGAGTTTTACAAGAATGAAGGAGATCATCATTCTTCGCATATTGCACCGTTTCCCACACTGGAGACTTTGGTATTTGATAGCATGCCATGTTGGGAGGTGTGGCACGTATCTGAGTCGGAAACATTTCTTCAACTTAGGAATCTTGAAATAACAGATTGCCCAATGTTAAAGGAAGAGATGCGTAATCAGGTATTCTCCAGGATAGTTTCTTCTTTGTCGGATGTTTCCAAAGTTCGCAAACTACTTATGGGCTACCACTATATAACCTCGCACACCGATGCCATGTTTCTTGATGAGGATACTTTAAGAATTAGGGGAAGTGAATTTGTGAAGGAGTCTGCATTGAAGGCAATGATGAGCATCAACCATCTATGTTGCCTCCAAGAAATACACATCGAAGGGTGTAGAAAACTAGAATTCCCAGAGCAACAACAGCACAAGTATGATTTGGTAGAGCTACAAATAGAACACAGCTGCGATTCACTGACCTCCTTGTCGTTGGATGTCTTTCCCAATCTCAAGAATCTCCAGATAAAAGTGTGTAGGAATCTGGAATCAGTGTCAATGTCAGAGGCACCACACGCTGCTCTTCAACGTCTCTCCATCAGTGGATGCGACAAATTAGTGTCATTAGCAGGAGAAGGACTGGCTGCACCCAACTTGACTCATCGCAATGTTAGCAGGTGCTCAAAGTTGGAGGCATTACCACGTGACATGAAGAGTCTACTCCCAAGTTTATAGTCTCTCGAGATATATGGTTGCCCAAACATTTGCAGGTTGCCAGAGGGTAGTTTGCCGCCTAACTTGAGATCACTTGGTTGGGGAAATAGCGAACAACAAATGAGGGATCTATCATGGATGGCCAACTTGCACGCCCTCACTCATCTTACCATTGAAGGTTTTTTGTGTAAGAACATAAAGTCATACCCAGAGGTGGGTTCGCTGCCTCACCTTCCCTCCCTTACCACTCTCAACATATGCTGGTTCGATAATCTGGAGACATTGGAGTGCAACGAGCTTCTCCGCCTCGCCTCCCTTCAACAATTGCACATTTCATTCTGCTCGAAGCTGAAGAATATGGAAGGAGAAAAGCTGCCTCCCTCTCTCTTGCTATTCACAATGGAATACTGTGGTTTGCTGGGAGGATTATGCAAGGATAAGCATCAACAAATTTGGCCCAAAATTTCCCACATCCCCACCATTCAAGTCAATTTCTGAATAGAGATTTCTGAGCAGGTAAATCTCTAATCTTCATGTTTCTCATGCTACCACAATTAAATTCACACACGCATAAATTTCCATTTCCTTCAAGAGAAAAAAGACAATTGAACTCGTATGCCAAATTGCATTCTTTTCTTTCATTTATCTCGGAACCTCTCACTTTGCACTTGTAGTTCAACAAATATCTTTTCTTTCTTTCACAAACTCATTGCTCTCTCTAATACTTATTCACATTCATATTTCTCAATAAAATCACATTTACAAAAGAACATAAGAAGTAACATGAAACAAAAATTGAAAGACAGTGACTATCTTTTTTGTTGAAAAGATTCTTTTTTTTTGTTGGTATGTTTCTCTCTTCCTCTCTATAATTTTTATTTTTGCTTTGTGGAAAGAAAAGAGTTATAAAATGGTATATATGTGCAGTTTGTACATATATTAACCTGCAGTGGGATTCAAATGATTCAAGAAAAAGCATTGTCATAGAATATTTGATCTTTTTGGACTGAATTGAAGAGGATAGCTACAAATATACAGGGTTATTTTTTATATAAAGTCAGTGTATTATGTGTATGGAAAAATTTTTCCTTTTATAACTTGTAGTATTATAACCGTCAATCACTTTAGTTTCTTTATAATTTCTCTAGTTCTGCTTTGACTTCCTGTTCTTGGATATCATTTCTTTTCACTGTTAACTCTAAAATTAAATGAATAATCCAACATTGTGTTCATGAGGTTTTCACATAATTGTGTCTGTGGTTATTGTGATGACATTATGATAAACACTTAGTCTTGAGATGTATATATATAATTTGTTTTTCAGGAGATACTTTGAAGATCAAGCAGCAATTGTCCTGAGTGCATTGCAGTTCTGGAATGGATCTTAAATGCCAGTTTCAGTCAAAGCAAGCAGAAGAAATGAAGATATTATCAAAGTGTAAATACTTGAGAGCTTTATCCTTTCATAAAGTTGATGTGCTGCCTAGTTCAATAGGAAAATTGATCCATCTGCGCCACTTGGATCTCTCGTATTGTTCTATTAAGACATTGCCAGAGTCTTTGTGCAACTTGCGTAATTTGCAAACATTGAAGTTGTTTGGTTGTTATGAACTAACTATGTTGCCTGGTGGTTTGCATAATCTAGTGAGTTTGCGGCATCTTGATATTAGGGGAACTTATTTGGAAGAAATGCCCAAAAAAATGAACAAATTGATACACTTGGATGTTTTAAGCTACTTTGTGGTGGGCAAGCATAAAAATAATGGAATCCGGGAATTAGGAGGAATCTCAAATCTTCATGGATCATTTGAGCTTAAGAAGTTGGAGAATGTTGTTGACGCCAAAGAAGCAAAGAGTGCAAGGATGATAGATAAGAAGCACATTGAGGGCATATTGTTGGAATGGTCTTCAGGTGATGAGATAGTTTCAAACAAGCAAACTGAAAGAGAGATATTGGACAGCTTGCAACCTCACCATGGGTTGAAAGAATTGACAATCAAGGGATACAGGGGTACAATATTTCCAGATTGGGTTGGGCATTCCTCCTACCAAAACATGACAAATGTATCTCTACAGTCTTGCAAGAATTGCTGCATGCTGCCTGCACTTGGACAGCTGCCATCTCTTAAGGTCCTGCGCATTGAAGGTTTCGATCAGCTCAAGAGCATTGGCATGGAGTTTTACAAGAATGAAGGCGATCAACAGTCTTCGCCTATTGCACTATTTCCCTCACTGGAGAGATTGGTATTTCGGCATATGCCATGTTGGCAAGTGTGGCAGTTACCTGAATCAGAAACTTTTCCTCAGCTCAAGGTGCTTGAAATAGTAAATTGTCCAATGTTACAGAGAAATATTCTTAGTGACGTATTCTGGAGAATCATTTCTTCTTTGTTGTCAGATGTTTCGAAAGTTCGAAAACTACATGTAAGTAGAGATAGAGGACGATCTGAAACGATGCATCTTGATGAGGATACTTTATCAATTAAGGCATGTGAGTGGGTGATAGATTCTGTATTTAGGGCAATCGGCATCCACCAACAACAAAAGTATGATTTGGTAGAGCTACAAATAGGGAAAAACTGTGGTTCACTGACCGCATTGTCGTTGGATGCCTTTCCCAATCTCAAGAATCTCGGGATACATAGGTCTGGTAATCTGGAATCAATTTCAATGTCAGAGCCACCACATGCTTCTCTTCAACATCTCTCCATCTCTGAATGTCCCGAATTCGAGTCATTTCCAGCAGAAGGACTGGCTGCACCCAACTTGACTGATCTCGATGTTATCAGGTGCTCAAAGTTGGTGGCATTGCCACGTGGCATGAATACTCTCCTCCCCAATTTGCAGTCTCTCAGGATACAAGATTGCCCAAAGATTTCCTGGTTTCCAGAGTGTGGTTTGCCGCCTAACTTGAAAGAGCTTACTGTCGGGAGACAATGGAGGGATCTATTGCCGACGGGCAACTTGGATGCCCTCACTCATCTCACCATTATTGATGATTGTGGGTGTCAAAGCATGATAAAGTCATTCCCAGAGGTGGGTTCGCTGCCTCACCTTCCCTCCCTTACCACTCTCAACATATGCAGGTTCTATAATCTGGCGACATTGGAGTGCAACGAGCTTCTCCGCCTCACCTCCCTTCAACAATTAGACATTCGTATGTGTCCAAATCTGGAGAATATGGAAGGAGAAAAGCTGCCTCCCTCTCTCTTGCTACTTAAAGTTTATGACTGTGATTTGCTGGGAGAACACTGCAAGAACAAGCATCAACTAATCTCGCCCAAAATTTCCCACATTCCCACCATTCAAGTGGACTGCAAAAAAATTGTCTGAACAGAGATTTTCGAGCAGGTAATTCTCTAATCTTCATCATTCACACATGCTACCACAATTAAATACAAGTCATACCAAAAAAATGATAGCTTGATTTGTGGAAAGAAAACAGTTAAAAAAATGGTGTTTTTTTCTTTGCCTAATTTTTATGTTTATGCTTAACCAAATTCATTGTACATATCAAATTAAATACGGCTATTAAAATGATTTCCGAGATTGAAAAATGTACTTGTTTCTAATCCTTTTTTTTTAATCAAAGAGTTACCTATCGTGCTAGAAGATTCAAAGCAAAAGGAATCAGCATGAGGTATATAAGCTTTCAAAATAAAAGGATCAAATTATTGCTGTATAATCTTTTCAACTGCTTGCTGGATTTGTAACTCTTAAGTTGAATAGATGGAGAGTTATTTATATTATTATACACTAATCTAATGCCTTGTATAATTTCTTTTGAACACGCTATCGATAAACAGTTTTCCCAAGGTCTCGATATAGCTAATGTCATTAGAAGGTCAAGTTGCGATGAAGCCATCAGACAACAATTTCATCTCTATCAACTTCACTTATTGGTGAGTATCTATCCTTTTTTTTTTTGAAATTATTATTTTTAAATAAACTAAAATATAGGCTTACCATGAATTTAGCCAATGGTCTTTGTCCTGGTATGTGCAGTTTGGACATATATTAAGCTACTTAAGATTCTGTTCTGAAATGTCTATAATGAAAATCTTTTCTTTCTAACTTGTAATATTATGGCAATTAAATTATGCTTGTTGATCACTTTATTTATCTGTCTAACTGCATTTAACTTCCTCTTTGCAATTTCACATTTTGGTGGCATTTATGTTTGTTAATTATCATTTCACTGATGATCCTAAAATCAAAACAATGATCCAACATTACTGCAGTACTATGCATTTCAGAAAACCGTGTAGAAAATAAAAAGAACTGAAAGACTATAGAATGATAACTGTGTTTGGTTTTTCTGATGAAAAACTTAGTCTTGAAATGTTATTAATTTGTGTATTAGTGTGTGAGGAGAAAGCCTCTGAACTCTGCATGAGATACATTGAGGAATAAGCAGCAATACAGAAACATGGGAATACCCTTGCTGTCACTTGAGTAGAGAAGGTCAAATATTCTGAAACCGAAACAGTGTCAATTGCAGAGAAGGAGAGGGAAACTTGAAAGCTAAAATGTTGTGGATAGTTAGTTGCCTGCAATGGTCAATACAATGCATATATGAAGAGGCTTGATTGAGTATGATTAAGTTGTCCCTTTCAGCACATAATCTTTATATAAATTCAAACCATATTTACATTACCTTCATTCAATCAAAAGAAGTGATTTCTGTTTTAGCTTCAGGTTGGTATAGTTACTCTATTCCTCTCTGCAATTTACTTCAGGTTGGAGAATATGGCAGGAGAAAAGCTTCCTTTCTCTCTGGTACTATTTCAAATTCAACACTGTCCTTTGCCCGGCAAACGCTACAAGAAAAAGAGTCGCAGCTAAACTCTTCATGAAGGTAACATACACTTGATGGATCTAGAGGTATTGATCTTTGATAGATAACTGCAATGCTGGAGGATTTGCTTTCTTTCTGGTTTCAACCATTAAAATGTGCATTAGGCAGCTTCTGTGGCAATTGCAACTTGGTGAGCATGTAAGTACATTTGTCAAAATTTTGCATTGCAGTATATTATTTTGATGTCAATCTTTTCTCAAGCTGAATTTGTCCCTTTTGGTTCTGTTTTTGAAGCTAAAGAGGAATGCAACAATGTTGAACACATCATTGTGTATTTATCAAGAAGGTTCTTTCATAGTCCTTCAACTTTGAGGTGTGATCGCTATCCGTGCTCTCTAGCCAAAAAGTACGTAAACAACGGCTATCTATTGTATCATTGATTTCACCATTTAGTTTATGTGGTTATGTTCTTGGACAAGAGTTCTGCATGTCTAAGTTTTGAGACTTGTTTGTAGCTTTGATTTGGAAAATAGTGAATATTTTTACCTTCCCGTGGGGTTTTTTCCTCTCACATTGAGAGGTTTTTCCCCACATTAAAATTTGATGTTGTGTTGTTCTGTCTTATCTTCAATAATTTGCTGGTATTAACAATTGCCTTTCACAGGTTTAATTTATTCCCACCATTCTTAGTGTGAAAAGTAATTTTACAATGTTACTGTAAAATACAATTAAGTCTATTGCCTAAGAACCATAAATATATAGGGTTCTCGTAAGATTAGATGACTACAAAAATTATATTAAGGTAGATGCTATATGACTAGTAGCTTAATGTTTCCAAAGGTGCACACGAGGAGGAAAAATCTTGGTTTCTAGCTTGGTTGAATATACCATATAACCGAAGGAAACCAAATTCAATTTGGTTGTTGTACTCAACTCAAGAATATTTATTAAGAACGCTGTTTATAATTAGAACTGAATATAATGCATCAACTGTTAATTACCTTGAAATGTTTGCAGCTTGCAGGGATGTTTACAAGAACTAATAATCTCTTGGCATATACCCAATTTTCCTTGAATAAATGAAAGTTAAGAATCATGTTCTTCCAAAAGGAAATTCAGTTCATTAAGTACTTCCACGGCATTGTCAGTTGTTAAAATACTTTAAATAAGAGTTGGCTTGGCTCATCAAGATCCAGGAATGTCACAAGTAGAGGGTCACTAATGCAGTACTTAAACCATAGTAGCATGTCCCAATTATAATCTAAGCAAAAATCAATATACCAAAAATAATAATGATGGTGATAATAATCAATATCTATAAACCACATTTCTCAACTTGGCTTCTTGTTGCGTTATGTTGCTGGAAACTTTTCTTTTATCATGTGTCTATTGCACAGAACATCGGAAGATGAAGATGTATATCAATAATCCTACCTAAAGATTAAACAAACAACTCCTAAGGTGAAAATATATAAAGTAAGGAAAAAAAATACTATACATGACAAAGTATAAGTTATTTGGAAAACTGAATCGTTCAGTCTCAGAAAATTTTAATTCCATTGCTACATTGGAATCTCTGAGGACATCCTTTTATGTCAACGATTTGTTTAGCATGGAAAGCATAGCATCAAAGTTTAAATACTTGAGAGGTTTATCATTTGATAAACTTGATGTATTGCCTGATTCAATAGGTGAATTGATTCATCTACGCTATTTAGATCTCTCATGGACTAAGTTGACCATGTTGCCCAGTGGCATGCACAATCTTGTAAATTTACTGCATCTTGATATTTGAAAAACTCCCTTTGAAAGAAATGCCTGGAGGAATAAGCAAATTGAAAGAGTTGCAATTCTTAAGTGATTTTGTTGTGGGAAGACAAGAAGAGAATGGAATCCAAGAATTAGGAGGCCTTGTAAATCTTCATGGAACATTTGAGATTAAGAAGTTGGAAAATGTTGTTGAAGGCAAAGAAGCAAGGAGTGCAAGGATAATAGATAAAAATCACATTGACTACTTATTGTTGAAATGGTGTTCAGACGATGATATGGTTTCAAACACACAAACGGAAAGAGATATCCTCGACAGCCTGCGACTGCACCATGGCTTGAAAGAGTTGGCAATTGATGGATACAGAGGTACAATATTTCCAGATTGGTTTGGGCATTCCTCTTACCAAAACATGACACGTGTATCTCTGGTGTATTGCAAGAATTGCTGCATGCTGCCTTCACTTGGACAGATGCCATCTCTTAAGTCCCTGTGGATTCAAGGTTTGATAAGCTCGAGCGTATTGGTGATGAGTTTTGATAATCTTTATGTTTCTCATGCTGCCACAATTTAAAGAGGAAGACAAGAATTCATTGTTGTGTATCCAGAACTTTTGAGTATTTCTCTAGATGTATTAAGCAAATGGATGAATCAAATTTACTGTTTTTGCCATGTATGATTATATGATGAGATATCAGCACATAATCTTGTACAATAGAAACCATATTTACATTACCTTCATTCAATCTACAAGTTCTTTCAATGTGGTAAACTGGACTAATATATTGGGATCAGAAGAGGAGATTTCTATTTTAACTTCAGGTTGGTATAGTTACTCTATTTCTCTTTATAATTTACTTCAGTTTGGAGAATATGGAAGGAGAAAAGCTGCCTTCTTCTCTGTTACTACTTCAAATTCAAGACTGTCCTTCGCTCGGAGAATGCTGCAAGAAGAGTTGCAGATAAACTCTCTATGAAGGTAACTATAAACTTGATGGATCTATGGGGATTGATATTTTAAATTGCACTATCTCGTAGTGTCACTTTTAGATACCAACTCAAATATATTTTCCAGGGGCCTGAAGAGATAAATGGATCTGTTTTCTTTATAGATTCAGCCATGAAAATGTGCATTATGCAGCTTCTTTGGCCGTTGCAACTTGGTGAGCATGTAAGTACTTTTGTAAAATTTACCATTGTAGTATTATTATTTTGATGTCAAATTTTCCTAAAGCTGAATTTGTCTCTTTCGGTTCTGTTTTTGAAGCTAAAAAGGAAGGCAACAATGTTGAACACATCATTGTGTATTTATCAAGCAAGTTCTGATCATCTTCCTATGTGTGAGGCCCAGGCAAAACAATTTTTGGAGTGTCTCTCTACATTCCCATTAGTATATTAACCTGATCAAGTGAATAATCAGATGGTCTAATCTATTCTCGATTAACTGGGGATTCTTAACTCATAGTTCTTCAATTCAGAGTTGTGATGGCAATCTGAGCTCTCTTGTGGAACTACCAGAAAGTTTGTAAACAGCAGCTGCTTTTCTGCTGAAGTTTTGCTCGTGTTTCATTGGTTTCATTTTGTTGATGTGTTCATATCCTTGTACAAAGAGTTGCGCATATAACCGAAGGAAACTAAATTCAAATTGGTTGTACTAAACTCAGAAATATTACTGAAAATGATGCATCAGCTATCAACTAGCTTTAAAATGTGGTACTAAAATATTCCTAGTTTTATATAGTGTCCGTCGGTGACACGAAAACAACACCATTTGCAAGAAAGGATTTAAAGAATGAAAAGTTAGAGCAAAGCCAAATAAGCACTCCACTGCTATGAATTTTCTAGGTTACTACCGATACTTGTCTTGTTACTAAGGAATCAGTGACACCTTCAGAAGAATAATTTTAACAGTTAGTTATGTAACAATGTAGCATGCATATACCACTTTAATTTCGTTGAAAAATACTCTTGGTTTTAAACTCCATAGAATTTCATGATAATCTATTATATCTATCTATTCTTAATATATAAAAGTAGATACATAAGCATGCACCATATTACTTTTGAGACATTTCTTTCCTCCTACTAATGCCATGTCAACAATATTGTTTACTTGGCACAACTTTAGAATCAACCACTCCATTCTTGCCAAATCAACTACTATTTCCAAATCAGCAAAAAAAATAAAATATACAAATAAAAAACTAAAAAATAGAATCCAATAAATTTGTAACCTCCAAATACATTGAATTCATATTTCTATATTTATTATATCTTACCGTTATAAACAACACAATAAATTTATAACCGCAACAATTAATTTATAAATTAAAAGTTTAAAAAATGAAAATTATATTTTATTATTATAATTATGTTTATTATAATCATTTTAATTTTTGCCAATGAGTTATACCTCAAATAGCATAGTCTCCCATATTGGTCGCGAGTTCGAGTCTCTGTATCTTTGATAAAAAAAAATCATTTTAATTTTTAGAAGTAACACTAGGTACAAAGAACTATTATTGTAGTTTTTACTTATTATTAAAAACAAATTCTATTTTATTTTACCAATATAAATTTTGAAAAGAATATTTGAAAGCTAAAAAAAAAAACAAATTTATTAAAAGAGTATCAAAACGAAACCAAAAAATATATGATATTAAACATACATTTTCATATTAGATACATTTGTAGTATATAAGATGCATCATGCATGCATGTTTATCTCAAAACACTAATTAACTATTTTCTTTTTTTTTTTTTTACTAAAAATGTTTAACTTTTAGCTTTTGTTGCGTATATTTGTACATATAAGATACATCATGCATGGATACAAATCTAATTATATAATTATTACAATAATTATGTTGACCTCAACTCTATAAGTTTAGGCCATTGACTACGTTAATTGCATTGCCAACTTTAGAATAATTATTATTTGACACAACTTTAGAATTAACCACTCAATTCTTGTCAAATCAACTATTATTTTTAAATTAGCAAAAGAATAAAACATACAAATTAAAAACTAAAAAATAGAATCCAATAAATTTGTAACTTCCAAATACATTGAATTCATATTATTCCTATATTTATTATATCTTACCGTTATAAACAATACAATAAATTTATAACCGTAACAATTAATTTATTAATTTTTATAAATAACTCACCAAAGGTAATAAACATCCATATTACAAATGTCATAATAATATTATTAATCATAATAAATTTTACATTATAAGTATTTAAATTCTATACCATTTAAACTACATATATAAGTCTCTTATCACTATTCCTTCACATAACATCAAATTTAGCACAAAAAATTTATTTTCGAACTGCATATCTCAAACTTACTCAATAGAGCATCATTCTTTTAGAGCAGAATGATTAGATCTAATAGTCATGCAATGAGAATCTGATGATCAGGTATGACAAAAAAAAATCACAACATGCATCATACATTCACACTTTCTCAAATATCATATACCTAATGATAACATAAATTGAATATTGGAATAGGAAAAGATCTTCATAATTTTAGCAACTATAAACGAAATTGATGACAAATTAGGATAGAACTGTGTTAAATGTAAAAAGTGTCCGAAGAAAGCATATATTAAAAAAGAAACAACTACATTTGTGGCACATGTAATCAAACACCATAATATCCAACAATAAGGTAACTCTATATACTTTTCATAATATCATCTATCAAATTATTAGTTGTTAGCCCAATACTTATTTTAGATTCAGAATTCAATTAAAGGTTTTAGATCAAAGTGTTACAACAACTTTTGTACTATTTGATGGCGACGCAAAAAACTTATTGGGCACAACTGCTTTAAATCTAATGACATTTCAGAAAAATAATGACATTGAAGCACCACCCCATCAAGAGATTAAGGAGAAAGAAAACTATACAAATTCAAGACACATCTTCTAACTCATTCTAGTATCTCTAATTTTAAGGTCAAAATGTGCCACATGTCACTCTCTCATTACAATTGAAATCAAATCTTTTCCTCCAAAATCAAAGAACTCTCCTTTCTTCTCTCTTCCTTTCTCTATCTCTCTCATTTCTTCATTCACTCTATCCCTCCTAACTAATTACGAATTTGACCATCAAAATATACAACATAACATTCTCTTATTGTATTTAAATTAAATTAAAATTAAAATTAAAATACTAAAATTGAAATATAGCTATATTATATATTATATTTATATATATATATTATATATTACTAATTTTAAGGCCAAAATGTGCCACTCCTTCATTACAATTGAAATCAAATCTTTTCCTCCAAAATTAAAGAACTCTCCCCACTTCTCTCTTCCTTTCTCTATCTCTCTCATTCCTTCACTCACTCTATCTCTCTTATATATCATTATCATTATCAATGACTAATTACGATTTTGACAGTCAAAATATACAATATAACATTCTCTAATTGTATTTAAATTAAATTAAAATACTAAAATTGAAATATAGCTATATTATATATTATATTTATATATTACTAACTAATTTAATAACTAAAATGTGTCATATTACACTCTCTTATTAAAATTTAGAGAAAATATTTTTCTCTAAAATTAGTAAACATCCTTCTTATATTTTCTTATCTACCTCTCTTTTTTTTCTATTTCTCTCTATCCTTCCTACTCTATATATAATTTATAATTCATATTTTATATTAGTAATTTGACAAATCAAAATTTGTCATTAGATATTTTTATTATAATTAAAATAAAAAATTTTCTCAACTTTCAAAATTAACAAACTCCCTCTCTCATTCTTCTTCTTTATCTTTCTCTCTCTTTTCTCTCTTTTTCTATTTTTCTCTACCTTTATGTTCTACAAAAAATAAAATTAACAACATAATATAATTTAAATAAAAAATATTATTATATACATATGTTTTATTTAAATTTAAATTTTTACTGCTTATCTTTTTAATATATATTTTTTATTTCTTTTCTTTTAAATATTTATTATATATAATTTAAAAAAAAAATAATGTTGTGATTAAAAGTTAGAATCAAGATTCAATTGTTTTTCAAAAAATGAGTTACTTTTATAACTATCAATATAAATTTTTTTATGTTAATATCTAATTATAATTTTATATATATAAAAAAAATTATTTTTAAATAGCAAGTATAAAAATTAATTATTTCTATTTGTGTAACAAACTTAATACCTAATCAAATATAAAAATATACACGTTAAATTCTTTTAAATTTTAGATAACGAATGTTAAGATTAAGTAAAAAAATTAAACTCTTTCATTTGAAAATAATAACTAAAATTTATTATTTAATTTTGTTTAAGATTCTGGTCTTCTTAGCCGATGGGGACTTTTGCCCTTAAAACCATTTTATAAAAATCGTTTAATGCTATAAATTTTTCGTGTCATAATTTATAATATCAGGACTTACTTCATTTTAAAAGACTTATATTTCCGTAATAGTATTACGGGTAAAAATACTAGTGTATTTCTAAATATTCCAATAAAAGAATCATCATGAGCGCCTAATGCTGTAATTATCTATAGTTCTTTACAACATGCAAATGTCGAAATTTTGTTCGTGCAATAGTTAAAAGCTTCCTCAACTTGCAATTCTATAGCTGTAGGTCTTCTTTTTCTTTTAATTTCTGAATTGAACCAGTAATAACTGTAAGGGAATAGCGCAAACCTATTAAAACAGTACTTCAGAAAACAGAGAATAGGTCATGATATATATAGCTTCCAACACTCTTATTTAACAATTTAAAGTGTAGTTTATCTCTCAAAAAGAGCCCCTTTTTTTGTGTAGAAAGAAATAACAAGTAAAAAAGAAATAATCATGAGTGTCTCAAACTCTCACTCAATCACTGATAAAGTTGCAGAAAATCGTACTATTGCCTTGTTCGTACAAAGTTGAAACCTTCCTCAACTTGCAATTTCTTTAAGTCTTTCATGAGTTAAAAACACAAGTATGAGCCATTACTACAAAATTTAAATTCAATTCTTAAAATCTTTTAATATTACAATTTTGGATAAGCCAATAAATTTTAAAAATTTTTATGAAATTAAATGATTTTTCGATTTAAATCTAGTTACGGTTTTACATTTTACATGTTTAATTTATTCTTCAATTTCAATCTCAACTACCTTGCTGTTCACTACAAATTCATTTCATTGCATGCATTATTAGCTTGAATAAGAAATAATTATTTTAGACTTCTTTAGTTTGTTATGTTTCTTTCATCTTTTGTATAAGAAATACATAACTCTTAATATAGTACTGAGTGGTGAGTGGTGACTAGTAACTAATATTAGCATAACTACTTAGATTTGATGTATTTGAGAGAGATTAGTTTGGTAGTACTATTGAACCCAGTCCCATAACATAACACGTTAGTTGAAAATTGAAACTTACCCCAAGATGCATTTATGTTGCCTGCATGAAATAAAGTAGAATCAAGGGACTAAAGTTAGTGAGCCAGCTGGGACGACTTGAAGTCAATGTCCTCTTGCCTGAACCTGAATTATTGGAAGGAGCAGCTCCTCATCACATCACATTATACAAAATTAAATATTAAAAAAATATTATTTATAATTATAGATTTTAAGAATATGTAGTGTTAAAATTTTGTGTGTAAGTGACAACATTAAAATCATATTTAACTTATGATAACAAAGATCGTTCACATTGGATCTAAGTTTACTATAATTAAGTATAATATATTAATACATAATAATAATGTCTAATTCGTCTAAAGAAAAAAAATCAATGAAACAGATTTTAACAAACATTTTTTTTAGTCTAAACAATATTTATTAATCAAATAATTTTTTAATATAAATATTTTATTTAAGATGGTACAAATTATAAAAGTTTGTCTAATATAGTATAAATTGGTTTTAAAAGATAGAATTTTAAGATTTTATTTTAAAAGAAATAAATACTCCTTTAGGTTGATAAAATAAATAATTAAATATTATTTAACTCACAAAATACTTATGAAATCATTGTAACTTATGAATATGAAAAAATTTGTTACAAATTATATATATAATAAGGAAAATTTGAATGTTAATAAAAATTATCAACTATCAAATAGGTAGAGATTCAAAGAACATGTGAAGATTAGATTGCATTAAAATCATTTGTTTTTCACTGCTTCACTATTTTTTTATAATTAGTATTTTTTTATAATTAATATTTTAATTAATATAATTATTTTTTATTAAAATATTAACCTCTTTTATAATAGTTAATTTTACGTTTTCATAATAGTTAATTTATCTATTTTCAAAATTTAGTTACAATGTATTTTAAAGGTTACCATTTCAAAAAAAATATTAACTAAATTAAACATCAATATAACAAAAAGGATTAATGATTTAATTTTTTTTGTATACTAAGTAATTTAATTTTTTTAATAAATATATATTATTTTTTTATAAACAAACTATACATAAATATAATAAAATAAATTAAATACATAATTTCGAGTAGCACAAGTTATACACTAGAGACTAATAATATAAATAAATATTATTTAGTTAGTATTTATTGTTTGTGATTAGAATATACACTACTTTTATTAAAGTTTTAATTTTTTTTTTTGGATTATATAATAGTAACATATTTAAACACAAACACAATAGTTTTTATTTTTAAATAAAATCTTTTAATATAAACTAAAAAAATAATAAAATTATTTCGTTCTCTATAAATATAAAATAAAATAATTTTATACACGGTAGAATAAATTTTTATATATAAAGACCTTTTTAAATTAAAAATAATAATTATTAATATCAATAAATTTTATAATGGAATAGTGTTTGATCTAGGCGTAGCCCGGATTTTACACTATGGAGGACTATATAGCTTCCAACACTCTTATCTATTCTTAATATATAAAAGTAGATGGATAAGTTTACCCACATTATTGTTAAGACATTTTTTTTCTTCTACTAATGTCATGTCAGTAACATTGTTTATTTGGAAAAATTTTAGTATCGACCACTCAATTTTTGCCAAATCAACTATTATTTTCAAATCAGCAAAAAAAATAAAATATACAAAAAAATATACAATAGAAATACATGCAAATTGGTTTATCAAAGTTTGCGTGGTTCGTCTATGGGAAACATTAAAACCCATAAATGAAGAAGAGTCTCTTTGCTTAGAAATGATTATATTAGATGAAAATGTACAAAACAAACATATTTATTGTGTTTTTAAATTGAATTTACGAAAAAATACTTTAATTATTTTTACTTTTTATATTATTTTATAATACTTTATATATAATTGTATTTTAATATCGTTAAAATTATATTTCTTTTAATATGCTATTCATTGTTTCTTTTTTAATAACTTAAAAAAAAATGTAGTCAGTTCTTTTAACTAATTATTAACTATGATTTACTAACACCATAGGGAACATCTCTTCATGTAATTGTGAAGAGAAATATGATGAACAAATTCAAATATTTGTTATAAGAAGGAAAAGTCTATACTATAAAAAAATTTAAAAATAGAAGATGCAAATGATTTGTATAGACCAATTAAAGGTACAGTGAAAGCAAATTTTTTACTCATAACTGTTGTGAAAGAAATTAAAGATTCAATTTTAAACATTTTTCAATACTATTTTGAATTTACATCACATGAGATATTGTCCGATAGAGTTGGTAAAAAAAATATTAACAGGTAATTTCACTTTATACTATTTCAATTATTCTTATTAAAAATAACTTATTTAAAAAAAAATTCTACACATTTTTTGTTCTTTTTATTGTAGATGTCATTGGAAAGCTGCATGCACGTCAAGAGATTAAGGAGAAAGAAAACCATACAAATTCAAGACAACATATATGCAAAGATGGAACAAACAACACAATAGAAAGTGCTACAACCCAATAATTCATAAAAAACATGCCTTCACAATAATCTACAACAAAAAGAAGAAAGCAACAACTCTAACAATAATCAATAAAGAAGAAGGAGGACGAGCGCCACATAATAAGACTAAGTTCATCAACTAAAACAAATGCAAAAATCAAACTACCAAATAAAAATATCACTTTGTACAACTCAAACATCCAAATCTTTTGTACTACAAATTATTTTAAACAAAATATCTTTTAAATTTAACTTTAGTTTACCCATATTTAATTTAATTCTACAAAACATAAGTACGAGACTGAGACATTACTACAAAATTTAAATCTTAAGTGTTAAAATCTTTTAATATTATAATTTTGGATAAGCCAATAAATTTAAAAAATTTCTATAAAATCAAATGATTTTTTGATTTAAATCTAGTTACGGTTTTACATCTTACATGTTTAATTTATAATTCAATTTCAATCTCAACTACCTTGCTGTTTACTACAAATTCATTTCATTGCATGCATTATTAGCTTGTATTAGAAATAATTATTTTAGACTTCTTTAGTTTGTTGGGTAATAGTCAAATTAGTCTCTAAAAAATATAGTAAGAAAGGAAAGAAATAGAGTGAATTTTTATTTTCTTTAGATGTGTTTAGATGGAAGGAAAATAAGACGGAAAAAAATGTTATAAAAAAATAATTTTACCCCTATATTATAAAATATATTAAAAAAGTGAAAGGGTAGTATTGGAAATAGAGAGAGAAACATTAGTTTTCTCTCCATTTTCTTTCCAATGTTGGAGAGCCCCACCAGTTTTTTTCCATCCATTTTCTTTCCTCTTTAATTTTCCTTCTTAACGAAACAAAGAAAAATAATCATTTTCCTTCCCATTTTCTTTCCTCCCTTTTCTTTCCTTCCATTTTCCTCTCAAACAAACATAGTGTAATTGATAACATATATAATGCTTAATATATCTAATTGGATATTGACTAAATATGTTTATGAAAATTTTTTAATTTAGTCATTTTTTCCAATTACAAAACTCTTATTTCTAATATGAACTAGTGACTAAATTGATAGATTTTCGTAATAATCACCATCCAATTGAACATGTTATGGTCATGTATGCTATGATATCTATCAATTAACATTTCACATCATCAATCATTGATGAAAATTGTGAGTGGAGTAATTGAAGGACAGATATCATTAATTCGTAATTTTTGAAGGATCAATTTAATTAAAAAAATCTTTCAGAGACGAATTTGAAAAATATTTTATCTTTCCGACACTAATTTAACTATTAACTCTTAGTTTGTTATGTTTCTTTCATCTTTGTATTTTGTCAATGCTTATAAACAAAAGTCTGTCTCTATCTCTATTATTTGGTGTTTAGATTGTTTTTTTATTTTTACTGAAACTAAATCCATGATACGCTTCACAACTAGTTGTAAACTTGTAATAGTTCAAATACTTAACTCTTAATATAGTACTGAGTGGTGACTAGTAACTAATATTAGCATAACTACTCCGATTTGATGCATTTGAGAGAGATTAGTTTGGTAGTACTATTGAACCCGGTCCCATAACATAACACGTTAGTTGAAAATTGAAACTTACCCCAAGATGCATTTATGTTGCCTGCATGAAATAAATTTGAATCAAGGACTAAAATTAGTGCGAGCCAGGTGGGACAACTTGAAGTCAATGTCCTCTTGCCTGAACCTGAATTATTGGAAGGTGCAGCTCTTCATCATATCACATTATACAAAATTAATGAATTAAGTTTTCAATCACATGGCAAAAATTAAAGGTAACAATAGAGAAGTTAATGGCAAAAATGAAAATTACTTTGTATGCACCTTCCAAATTAATAGAGAGCTAGAAAGACAGTCCCACAAAGGACATCAATATTTAATTATTAGGACCCTCAGACCCCTGTATCGTTAATTATCTTTGTCTTGTTGCCAACAAATTATTGACAACTGCTTCTTCATCTTAACTGTAAGCTTTGATATACCAACACACACTTCGGTTACAAAGCCTGCAAGCGTTGCGTTTTTTACTCACCTTCATATCTAAATTTCCGATCACTTGTTGAGATCATATCATGGCTGGTGAACTTGTTGGTGGAGCATTTCTTAATGGCTTCCTTAACGTTGTCTTTGACAGGCTCCTTACAACTGATGCTGTCAACTTGGTCCTGGGAAAGAAGCTTGGCCGTGACTTGGTTGAAAGGCTGAAGACTACTCTGTTGGGTGCTGAAGCTCTTGTTGCTGATGCTGAGATGAAGCAGTTTGGCAATTCATCGGTGAAGGAGTGGCTCGATAATCTCAGGGATGCTGTTTACTGTGCTGAGGACTTGCTCGACTCTGTCCTCATCAAAGCTAAAACGGGAGAAAAGGTACGGTCTTCCTGGCCTATTAGCTTCTTCAAGGACCGGCATAGGGAGATGGTAGATAGGATGGAAGAGGTGGTTACAAGAATACAGCATCTTGGAAACCAAAAAGATTCCCTTGGTCTTGAAAAGATTCCCACTGGTGGCTCATCATGGAGGACTCCAACCAGTTCTCTTGAGAGAGGGAATGTGTATGGCAGGGAGGATGACCAGAAGGCCTTAGTCCAGATGCTGAAGGACAACAATGAGCATCACCTGTCTGTGATAGCTATTGTTGGCATAGGTGGGGTTGGTAAAACAACTTTAGCCCAATGGCTGTACAACAATCAGGAGGAGTTCATGAAGGGATTTGATCTGAAAGCATGGGTTTGCGTTTCGGAGAAGTTTGAAGTTGCTGAGACTACAAAGAATGTCATAAAGCAGCTCCATGGAGGTACTTGTAGTCTCGATGATTTCAATTCACTTCACAATGCTTTGAAAGGAGAATTGTCCAATAAGAAGTTCTTTCTTGTTCTTGATGATGTTTGGAGTGATGATGCTGACAAATGGAGAAATTTTATGACCCCTTTCCAACAAAATGGGAATAAGGGAAGTATTCTTCTTCTGACTACTCGGGAAGAAAATGTTGCTTCCGCAGTTCAAAATTGTCACCCTTATTTTCTCAGGAAGTTGTCGGAGGACCATTGTTGGTCAGTGTTTGCGGAAAATGCATCTTTTCCACAATCAAATTGGAGTGCAGCACTTGAAGAAATAGGCAGAAAGATTGTCAAGAAGTGCGATGGCTTGCCATTAGCTGCAGAAACACTTGGTCGCTTGTTACGTACTAAGCATGATGTTGAGGAATGGAACAAGATACTAATGAGTCATATTTGGGAATTTTCGGTGGAGAAGAGTAAGATTATTCCAGCATTACTGATAAGTTACTTCCATCTTCCTCCACATTTAAAGGGTTGTTTTGTTTACTGTGCTCTATATCCCAAAGATTATAAATTTGAGAAGGATGAATTAATCCTTATGTGGATAGCAGAAGATCTTTTACCACCACCAAAGAGAGGAGAGAGTTTAGAAGAAGTTGGTTGCGAGTGTTTTGATGAACTTACTTCCAGATTATTTTTCACGAAGAGTGAAGGCTTTCGTCATTATTTTGTGATGCATGATCTCTTGCATGACTTAGCAATATTCCTTGCTGGAGACTTCTACTGCAACTCAGAAGAACTTGGTAAAGAGGAGGAGATAAAGATTCAGACTCGGCATTTGTTTGTGGATTTATATCATTGTAGCTCAAAACTTTATAATTCTATTTCTAAAGTAGAATCTTTGAGAACATTATTATTGTTGGACGATTTCTCATCTCCCGACTCCAACACTGAAGCGGCAACATATGAGATATTATCAAAGTGTAAATACTTGAGAGCTTTATCCTTCTGTAAACGTAAAATGAGAGGTTTATCCTTCAGTGTACCTGTTGTGGTGCCTGATTCAATTAAAGAATTAGTCCATCTGCGCTACTTGGATCTGTCTTGGTCGAATATTAAGACATTGCCAGAGTCTTTGTGCAACTTGTCTAATTTGCAAACCTTGAAGTTGTATCATTGTCGTAAGCTAACTACGCTGCCTAGTGGTTTGCATAAACTTTTGAAGTTGCAACATCTCGATATTAGAAAAACTGCTTTGGAAGAAATGCCCAGAAAAATAAGCGAATTGAAAGAGTTGCACGTTTTAAGTTCCTTTGTTGTCGGCAAGCATGAAGACAATGGAATCCATGAGCTAGGGGGGCTGGAAAATCTTCATGGACCCCTTGAGATTAAGAAGTTGGAGAATATTGTTGATGTGAAAGAAGCAGAGAGTGCAAAGATAATGGATAAGAAGCACATTCATCAATTATGGTTGGAATGGTCTTCAGGCGAAGATATGGTTTCAAGCTCAGAAAGAGAAAAAGTCATGCTTGATAAGTTGCAACCGCAGAATGGGTTGAAAAAGTTGAAAATCAAGGGATACAAGGGTACAATATTTCCAGATTGGTTGGGGAACTGTTCCTACCAAAACATGACACGCGTATCTCTAGAGTCTTGCAAGAATTGCTGCATGCTGCCCTCACTTGGACAGCTGCCATCTCTTAAGTCCCTCAGCATTGGAGTTTTGGATCAGCTGAGGAGTATTGGCGAGGAGTTTTACAAGAATGAAGGAGATCATCATTCTTCGCATATTGCACCGTTTCCCTCACTGGAGACTTTGGTATTTTATGACATGCCATGTTGGGAGGTGTGGCACGTATCTGAGTCGGAAACATTTCCTCAACTTAGGAAGTTTCAAATAACAAATTGCCCAATGTTGAAGGAAGAGATGCTTAATCAGGTCTTCTTTAGAATCGTTTCTTCTTTGTCGGATGTTTCCAAAGTTCGCAAACTAAGTATAGGCGACGAAATGTATCCACAGATGAAGACCATGATTCTTGATGGGGACAGTTTCTCAGTTAGGGGATGTGAATCTGTGAGGGAGTCTGCATTAAAGGCAATGAAGAGCATGAACCATCTAAGTTGCCTGCAAGAAATAGACATCTCAGGGTGTTCCTCTCATGTATCCTTTCCGGGCAATTGTTTTCCCAAATCTTTGCAAAAGCTGAAACTCTCCCAGTGTAGTAAACTAGAATTCCCAGAGCAACAGCAGCACAAGTATGATTTGGTAGACCTACAAATGGCATACAGCTGTGATTCACTGACTTCCTTGTCGTTGGATGTCTTTCCCAATCTCAAGAATCTCGGGATATATGAGTGTAGGAATCTGGAATCAGTGTCAATGTCAGAGGCACCACACGCTGCTCTTCAACGTCTCTCCATCAGTAGATGCGACAAATTAGTGTCATTAGCAGGAGAAGGACTGGCTGCACCCAACTTGACTCATCTCGGCGTCGCATATTGCAACAAGTTGGAGGCATTACCACGTGACATGAATAGTCTACTCCCAAGTTTAGACTCTCTCCGGATATATGGCTGCCCAAACATTTGCAGGTTGCCAGAGGGTGGTTTGTGGCCTAACTTGAAAGAGCTTCAAGTGGGAATTTGCGAACAACAAATGAGGGATCTATCATGGATGCCCAACTTCCACGCCCTCACTCTTCTTGCAATTGATGGTGCTATGTGTAAGAACATAAAGTCATACCCAGAGGTGGGTTCGCTGCCTCACCTTCCCTCTCTTACCACTCTGAGACTCTATCAATTTCCAAATCTGGAGACATTGGAGTGCAACGAGCTTCTCCGCCTCACCTCCCTTCAACAATTAATAATTCAAGAATGTGAGAACCTGGAGAATATGGAAGGAGAAAAGCTGCCTCCCTCTCTCTTGCTACTCAAAATTCAATACTGTGATTTGCTGGGAGAACACTGCAAGAACAAGCATCAACTAATCTGGCCCAAAATTTCCCACATTCGCACCATTGAAGTGGACTCCAAACAAATTGTCTGAACAGAGATTTCTGTGCAGGTAATTCTCTAATCTTCATGATTCACACAAGCTACCACAATTAAATTCACACATGCACAAGTCATACCAAAAAAATGATAGCTTGATTTGTGGAAAGAAAACAGTTAAACAATGGTGTTTTTTCTTTGCCTAATCTTTATGTTTATGCTTAACCAAATTCATTGTACATATCAAATTAAATACGGCTATTAAAATCGTTTACGAGATTGAAAATGTACTTGTTTCTAATCCTTTTTTTTTATCAAAGTTACCTATCGTGCTAGAAGATTCAAGGTAAAAGGAATCAGCATGAGGTATATAAGCTTTCAAAATAAAAGGATCAAATTATTGCTGTATAATCTTTTCTAACAGTAACTATTTCTTCCTTGTCTTGCTTGTATACAGAGATAGACTGTCCAACGTGCTATCTGAAATCATTGGTAACATATTGTACCATATCTATCCTTATCATCAGCAAGAACTAGAAGAGTAAGTTGGGATTTATGCCTTCAACTGCTTGCTGGATTTGTAACTCTTAAGTTGAATAGATGGAGAGTTATTCATATTATTATACACTCATCTAATGCCTTGTATAATTTCTTTTGAACACGCTATAGCTAATGTCATTAGAAGGTCAAGTTGCGATGAAGCCATCAGACAACAATTTCATCTCTATCAACTTCACTTATTGGTTAGACTCTATCCTTTTTTTTTTTTTTGAAATTATTATTTTTAAATAAACTAAAATATAGGCATACCATGAATTTAGCCAATGGTCTTTATCCTGGTATGTGCAGTTTGGACATATATAACTGTGCTTGGTTTTTCTGATGACAATCTCTTAGTCTTGAGCAGAGAAGGTCAAATATTCTGAAACCGAAAGAGTGTCAATTGCAGAAAAGGAGAGGGAAACTTAAAAGCTAAAATGTCGTGGATAATTAGCTGCTTGCAATGGTCAACAAGGAAAGTGGGAAACAACACCTTACAAGCTAGCTGCTAAGGGGGAAGAACCACTCTCCTTATATACAACATCAAGCATCCTATACTACTCGATGTGAGACTTTGAACACCCATAATACCCAAGTCCCTAACACAATGCATATATGAAGAGGCTTGATTGAGTATGATTAAGTTGTCCCTTTCAGCACATAATCTTTATATAAATTCAAACCATATTTACATTACCTTCATTCAATCAAAAGAAGTTATTTCTGTTTTAGCTTCAGGTTGGTATAGTTACTCTATTCCTCTCTGCAATTTACTTCAGGTTGGAGAATATGGCAGGAGAAAAGCTTCCTTTCTCTCTGTTACTATTTCAAATTCAAACACTGTCCTTTGCCCGGCAAACGCTATAAGAAGAAGAGTTGCAGCTAAACTCTTCATGAAGGTAACATAAACTTGATGGATCTAGAGGTATTGATCTTTGAAGCTGCTCTATCTCATATCATTTCTTATGGATACCAACTCAAATAGATTTTCCAGAGGCATCAAGGGATAGATAACTGCTGTGCTGGAGGATTTGCTTTCTTTCTGGTTTCAACCATTAAAATGCGCATTAGGCAGCTTCTGTGGCAATTGCAACTTGGTGAGCATGTAAGTACATTTGTCAAAATTTTGCATTGCGGTATTATTATTTTGATGTCAATCTTCTCTGAAGCTGAATCTGTCTCTTTCGGTTCTGTTTTTGAAGCTAAAAAGGAATGCAACAATGTTGAACACATCATTGTGTATTTATCAAGCAGGTTCTTATCATAGTCCTTCAACTTTGAGGTGTGATCGCTGTCCGTGCTCTCTAGCCAAAAAGTTCATAAACAACCGCTATCTATTGTATCATTGATTTCACCATTTAGTTGTTCTTGGACAAGAGTTCTGCATGTATGATTAGTATGTAGTGCTTGTAAGTTTTGAGACTTGTTTGTAGCTTTGATTTGGAAAATAGAGAATATTTTTACCTTCCCGTGGGTTTTTTCCCTCTCACATTGAGAGGTTTTTTCCCACGTTAAAATTTGGTGTTCTGTTGTTCTGTCTTCTCTTCAATTATTTGCTGGTATTGATGCTTCCGTATTATGCCTTTGACAGGTTTAGTTTATTCCCACCATGAATGATCATTTTACAATGTTAAATATCTTGCCTATGAAAATTATATTGAGGTGCATTCTATATAACTAGTAGTTTAATGTTTCTCTCTCCTTTTTTTATAAGAGAAAGAAAAGAATTAAAGAAAACTAAAAGCAATTCAATTTGACTGTACTAAACTCAGGAATATTGAAAATAATGCACCAACAAATTATCTTAGAAGGTTTTCATAGGTGTATACAAGAACTACTCTCTTCCTTGAATAAATGGAAGAGAAGAATCATCCTCTTCCAAAAGGAAATTCAGTTTCATTAGAAAAAACTTTTTCAAAAAAAAAATGTATGAAAAAAAAATATTGGTTCCCCCTTTCCCCCTAAATCATGGTCGAGGGGACGACAAGATTAGAAAATTGCTAAAAACATACAAGTTGTATGCTAGAATTACTGTCTGTTTGGGAAATACCAAAAAGCTACTTTTTTCAACTTTTGACTTATAGAAAGTTACATTAATGTGTTTGGTATAATTTTTTAGATAAACTTTTAACTTTTCAAAAAGTTATTCAAGAGCTTTTGAAGAAGTTAAAAAATGTGACTTCTCCTATTTTCAAAAGCTATTTTATCACTCTTATTTAATGCACAACTTTAAAACAAAGATTTCTATAATAACTATCCGAACTCAAAATAACTTACTTAAAAATTATTATTAATAAAAGTCTTTATATTTTAAGCTCCTTTTTTAAAAGAACTTATTTAAGAAGTTTAGCCAAACTGGCCCTTAGTATGTTACAAAGTTATTTTTATAAGTTGATAAAAATAATTGAAAAAAATCAATATCACTTGATAATTCTCAAATGAGATATATTTTTAGACGCAATAATAATAAATATGAGAAAAATATTTATTCTTGGATGCAGGAACAACCTTATTTTAGAGATGCAAGGCAATTAATGTCAATCACCAGAGTGAAAAGGTGTATAAGACTAAAAAGAGTGGTTTAGACATTAAATCATAACTAACTAACTAACTAAAGGTTGAATAAGGCAGCAAAAGACAAAGAAAAAGGATGTCCCAAAAAGACATTCATGATCAAGCTACCAATTAGTGCCGATTGTCTGGCTTCTAAGGACAAATTGGCAAATTCTGGAGTGGCAAGTTTTGCATTGATTGTGGATCCTAATTCTCTAAATGATCAAATAATGATATACTTTCTTACTTAAATTGCTTGTTCCACCAATTGAGCAATCATAGCCAAAATGACAAAAAAGTTACAGCTACATTTAATATTTGATTAGCCAGCCAGCAAGACCAATTCCCACAAGCATCCAACTATGAATTAGGCAATGATGATGATGATGCAATGATATTTCTTCTATCAAGATAGCTGGATGGTAGGCCTAGCATTAATGATAGTGTATAATATTCATTTTTCTTGTTCTTCATGTGTATTTATTTACCACTTTTTTTGTATAAGATGACTCACATTCAATATTCGATCCAAGTTACATAGCAATAGAATGATGAGTACATAATAAATACATAAAGAATAAAATAAAGAAAAAAAAAAAACAAATCATACAAGCTTTACTCTAGGTCTAATGCTCATAACAACTACACTCACAAAATGACAGGCACTTAATTTATGATGGGGCCATAAGTTATGATGGACCAGAATGAGACAAAGGTAGTTTGATACTACAGTTTGAACAACTTGAAAATATTAATACTTTTTATTCAACATTTGAGCTACTTTTGTCGTATAAAGCAGAAGGACATCAAAATTTTGATTTTTAGTAATAATGAATATGAGTATACAATGAATCCTAAATTGTGGTGGGAGAGGAAATTATGCAGCAAAAAATACACTCATTGCATGTTGTCCAGATTGAGGTAGAAATTAATATAGGCAAACTACTAAAACCAAAAATAATAAATACATAGCTACATTTACCATTTAACAACTATCATCTCAATCTAGTGGGATGGGCAAGATTTTACTACTATTATCATCTTCACTTTGATCAGTGATCTCTCCACCTAGTCGCTTTCTCTCTCTGCTAGAGTTCTTTTGCTCATGATGATGATAATTGCGATAGGATCGCGACGATTCTCCTCCGGTCCTCTGCTCCTACAAGAAAGAATGATAAAGTAGTGATAAATGAGAATCAGATTATAGCAATGCTGAATCATCTTGCTTTTGCTCTCCAGTTATGTATAATGTAGAGTTCAAGAAAGGGAAAGAACATACGTCACGGAATAGGATCTCGTCGGCCTCAAGCATGTGGATTATATGTCCGATTTTAGGTCTCTTTGTGGCATCAGGATCAACACATTTAAGAGCAACCAACAGAGCAAGCTTAAGAGCCTTTGAAGACGGCTTTTCAGGAAGGTTCGGATCAATGAGTTCCTCTGATTTTCTATTGCCAACCATAGTTTTCAACCACTCAATTAAATTAACCTGCAAATATACCAAATTCTAGTTAGGAAAACAGAAAAAGAGAGAAAATAATCAGCATAGAACAGTGTAAGAAGATTAAAACCAAAACTGTATACTATTATTGGTTATAGCCTCTAACCTCTCCTTGGGGTTTACTATAATCAACGGGACTTCTTCCGGTAATTATTTCCATATTAAATATCTCAAACTATAAACGTCACTCTTCTCAGTCAGCATGCATATTCCAGTGCAACATAACTACAGAACAAGAAAAGGAGAACATGAACTTTGAAGCCTAAAATATTTGAGTATAGAAAGTCTTTCTGCAGCTTCATTTCCTCAGAGAACGAGTGCATTCTAGAGACATACACACATACACTCATACTTGTTGCTCAAGTGTTGGGCTTCTTAGTGTTTCTAATTAAAAACTAAAAAGGCTTCTTAGTGTTTCTAATTAAAAACATTCGTGTGCTTCCTTATTGGTGTTATTCTTTAAGGTGAAATTTGTTTTGATAGCCTAGACTGAACTTTGGTTCTTGAAGGCTTACTTATCTATTCCTAAGAAGAATTGAAATAAAAAATACTTTTGGTTTGAGATGAACTTTGGAGGTGTTCCAGTCTGAAGCTGTCACTTACTTTTTAAAGATAAACACTATATTCTTAGTACACGGTTACCTGTAATATCAAGAAATTGTGTGTTTATCAATTTGTATCAGTAGATGTGTGTGTAAGATGAATATTGTATATATTAGAAAACTGTTCATCCGATGTTAATTAAGTTGTTAGTGAAATGCAATTAACCTGTAAGAAATAGAATCAAATTGAACTTTAGCATCCTCGAATTCAAGGCATTTCTGAATTGAAGCAGTAATAACTGTAAGGGAATGGCTCAAACCTATTAAAACAGAGAATAGCTCATGATCCTATCTATGGTCATTGTATATTCTCTTCAAAATTTTACAATATGGAGGACTATATAGCTTCCAAAACTCTTATTGAAAAATTTAAAGTATAGTTTATCTCTCAAAGAAGAAAGAAATAAGAAGTTAAAAAAAAAAAAGAAACAATCACAAGTGTCTCAATCAGTAAAAAGAATTGCAGAAAACTGTACTACTGCCTTTCTCGCACGAAATTGAAACCTTCCTCGACTTGTATTTTTGTTGCGTCTTTCATGAATTAAAAACACAAAGATGAGCCATTATTACAAAAATTTAGATCGAATTCTTAAAACTTTCTAATATTATAATTTTGGATAAGCCAATAAGTTTTAAAAATTTCTGTTAGATCAAATTGTATCAGGTTATGGTTTTACATGTTTAATTTATTCTTCCATTTCAATCTCAACTACCTTGCCGTTCACTACAAATTCATTCCATTGCATGCATTATTAACTTTTATTAGAAATAATCATTTTAGAATTCTTTAGTTTATGTTTCTTTAGTCTTTGTATTTTATCTATAAGTAGAAACAAAAAAAAATCTCTCTCTCTCTCTCTCTATTATTTGGTGTTGAGTTTTTTTACTAACAAAAATATATATATTTTATAAGGAAAAAAGAAAAAGAAAAAATCTACTAGTCGATACTAAATCCAAGAAAATACTGCTTGATAACTACCTGTAAATCTGTAATAGCTAAAATATCCGGATTTAGATCTTTTAAATTTTGAATTTCACTCTACAGGTAAAGTGTGATCTCTTGTCATTTATTTCATTAGTGGGATTAAGAGAAAGTATGAGAGATAAACCGGTGAACCGACAATACCAATCCGATCCAATATTCTGATATTCAGACCGCATAAGGTAAAAACCGGTGAAAACCGGTCAAACCCGGACTGAACCCCTGTCTTCAGGGAAATAGAAGTCATCCATTGACCATTACCGTGGACTATTATTTTTCGTATTAATATAGATGCAAATTATAATACATATACATATCTTTCATCAAATAGTTTACTTCTATTTAATTTATTTTAATTTTAGTTATAAACTCACTCATTCTTAAATTAATTATATTTTTATTTAACAATAATTATAAATTCACTCATTTTTTTTATAATTATACAATATCTATTAATATTATTTTTAAATAAATACTTGTAATATATAACAGTATAAAAGATATAAATTAATTAATTATTAAAATTTAAAATAATAACTATTTTTATATAAAAATAAAATAAAAATATTTATGATAAAGTAAAATTAACAAAATACTTATTGTTTTTGTTCCGTATTGTTTTAGAATAGTTAGATATTCTTAAAATATTAGTGAAAATATATTTTTTAAATTTTAATTTCACATTTTTTACTATTTTTTATTTTTTATTTATATAGGACTGGGTTAATCGGTTCAACCATCCATCGGTTGACCAATGATCCAATGACTCAGTAGTTTGACCGGTTCGATCATCGGTTCGGTTCTGACAACTATGTCTGAAAGTAAAAAGTCAAAATTTAGAGGATCCAAATTCAAAATACCATAACTCTCAATCTGATGCTGAGTAGTAACTAATATGCTATATAGCATAACTACTTTTTTTTTTCTAGTTTCCTATGGTATTCTCGAACTGCTAAGACTTAATTAAGTGGATTAGTGAGCTAACTATCATCCCAACCATCTTGGTTTGCATAATTACTTCTATTTGATATGTTTGAGAGAGACCAGTATAGTAGTACTGTTGATATTTGAACCTGGTCCCATAACATAACACGTTGCTTGAAAGTTGAAACTTTCCACAAGACGAGTTGAGGTCAATGTCCTCTAGCTAACAAGTTAGAAGCACCACACAATCATAAAGGGAATACACTGAATGAAGCTGAATTATTCGAACTTGGAAGAAGGACCAACCAACTCCTCATCACATCACATTATACGAAATTTCCACAAAAATCTACAATTTCCACGTCTAGCAATCACATCGCTTGTTTCAAAGTTTTGGAAATGAAAGGTAACAACAAAAATGAAAGGCAAAAATGAAAATTACGTTGCAGGAACCTTCCAAATTCCAAAATAACAATCAAATTATTAGCCCCTCAGACCCTGTATGGTCAATTGTCTTTGTCTTATTGCCAATAAATTATTGAGAACTACTTCTTCATCTTCACTGTAAGCTTTGATAAACCAATACACAGTTCGGTTACGAAGCCTGCAAGCGTTGCATTTTTACTCACCTTCATATCTAAATTTCCGATCACTTGTTGAGATCATATCATGGCTGCTGCACTTGTTGGTGGAGCTTTTCTTTCTGGCTTCATTAATGTTGTCTTTAACAGGCTCCTTACAATTGAAGTACCACGACAGTTTTAAAACTTATAATATATAATATATATCCAAAAATTTATATAACTAGAAGCCCGATGAAGGAATAAAGCTCAAATTGCATATAGCGAAATTACGAAACACGAAGCGTTCACACACTATCACTAAATGCGTAGGCACGAACAGAGAAAGGACATAATATATATAAAACTTTATAGATAGCTCTAGGATACACAAGGTAATAATTAAATTAAACAATATATATACAAAAAGATGACTAGTCACAACCTGTTGAATTTAGGCCGGCTAGTCAAATTGAATACAGCAGAATTATGAGGTTTTAAAAAAAAAACAGCAACAATCTATCTCTCAAAGTTTTCAAAAGTAAAGCCTCTAAGGCAACAAGGTTATATAAATACAAAGGATGAGAGAGCGACTACATCAAAATAAAGCAAAATAAAACAAGGAAGAAACTATACTCCGCTTTGTCACCATCTCGCAACTCACCGAGGTGGGTTACGACCTGCATTTGAAAAACAACAACATATCGTATGAGAACCGGAGGTTTTCAGTATGGTAACAGTGTCCAGTATATAAGATGTAATGTTCTGGGACGCCAAAGGCAATCCTAGAACTTCACACCGATACAGATATTCAAGCTTAGAATAAATAAATAAGTTAAACCATAAACAGGGTATTCTATCTTAGGGGATTTCTAACTAACATAGCACCGCTGTCCCACAGCCTTCGCCAGCCTAACCTCCATGCGATCCCATCGCCACCGCCTGCCGAGCCTCCTCAATCCCAGTAGAAAACACAGTTAATGCAAACAAGTAAGGCACAAGTGATATACATATACAGCAAGTAAACAAATAGCAAGTAGACATGTGATTCATTTAGGCCTAACTGAAGTTAAGCAAAGCAAACAAGTATATAGAAGATGCATATGATGAATGTCTGTCCTATTAACTCGTGATATCACTTGTCAGTCTATAAATGCCAACCCAACACATCCTCCCGGATGTAGCCTTCATGTCATGCCAGAGATATAGACTCTGCACACTCATGCAGCAGAGAAGTCTGCTATGCCAGAGATATAGGCTCTGCACATTCATGCAGCAGGGAGTCTGTCACGCCAGAGATATAGGCTCTGCACACTCATGCAGTAGGGAGTCTGCCACGTTAGAGATATAGACTCTGCACGCTCATGCAGCAGAGAAGGAATCAACAACAACTGTCTCACCATAAATAATTACAAGGATATAGTGTCTGGTAGGGGTGTTCATGGTTTGGTTAATCTAAAAACCAAACCAGTTTTTTGGTTAACCAAAAATATAGTATTAGTTAATTAACCAAATTGGTTTTACATGATGAAACTGGTTATTAACCGGTTAGTGAAATTCAAAATCGGTTTTTAACCGGTTATTAAAATAAAAACTAGTTTTTAAAAAATAACCGCTTTTATATAGAAAAACCGATTTCTACATTAAAAAATCAGTATAAAAACCGGTTTTTACACCAAAAACCGATTTTTATACCTTAAAATTGGTTTTTACATGTAAAAAAATATTTTTACACAAAAATTAATACTTTTACATACCAAAACCCAAATTTTTAAACCTTTTTTTAATTGAATTTTTTTAATCTAATTTTTTTTTTCTTTTTAAATGATACAAGTAACATTTGTAAATAATGAAATCCCTTCCATTACTTTCGTTCTTTTTTCTTTCCTATCTCTTTTTAACATTTTCTATAAATAATTTTTTCTAATATAAATAATTTTCTTTCTAAATGATACAAGTAACATTTTCTTATCTCCTTCTTTCCATCTCTCGCCATCTCTCTCCCCCTTCTCTTCTCTCTTCCTTCTCTCTCTCTCTTTCTCCCATTCCCCTCTTTCTCCCCCTCCCCTCTCTTTCTCTTCCTCTCTCTCCCCTCTCTCCCCCTCCTCTCTCTCTCTCCTCTTCTCTTCCTCCTCTCTTTCTTTTCTCTCTCTTCCCCTCCTCTCTATCTATCTCTCTCTCCCCTTCCCCTTTTTCTCCCCCTCTCTTTTCTCTCTCTCCCCTTCCCTCTTTCTCTCTCCCACCTCTCCCTCTCTCCTTCTCTCTACTCTCCTTTCTTTTCTCTCTCTCCTTCTCTTTTTCTATCTCTCGTCTCTCCTTCTCTCTCTCTCCATCCTCTCTCTCCTCTCTCTTTCTCTCTCTTTGTCCCCTTTCTCTTCCTCTTTCTCTCTCTTCTTCTCTCTCTCATATCCTTCTTCTCTCTTCTTATCTCTCTCTCTTTTTTCTTTCTCCTCCTCTATCTTCTCTTCCTCTCTCTCTTCTCTCTCACTTTAGAGAGAAGAGGGATAGAGATTGAGAGAAGGTTGAGAGAGAAAGAGAAAAGAGAGAGTAAGAAAAGAAAGAGGAGAAGGAGAGAAAAGAAAGAGAGGAAGACAAGGGGAGAGAGAAAGAAGAAAAGGAAAGAGAGAGAAGCGAGAGAGAGAAAGAGAGAAAAGAAAAAAAAGAGAGAGAAAGAGAGGGGAGGAAAAGGAGAGAGAGAGAGAGAGAGAGAGAGAGAGGAGGGGAGAGAGAGAAAGAGAGAGAAGGAAAAAGAGAGGAGAAAGGAGAGAGATATGGGAGAGAGAGAGAGAGAGAAGGAGAGGAGAGGAGAGAGAGATAGGAGGGGAGAGAGAGGAGGAGAGATAGAAAAAGGGAAAAGGTAATTAGAGAGAGGAAGGGGAGGAAAGAGAGGAAGAGAGAGAAGGGAGGGGAAAAGAGGGCAAGGAGAGAGAGAGGAAGTGAGATAGCGGAGAGAAGGAGAGAGAGACAGAGAGAGAAGGAGAGAAAGAGAGAGAGGGAGAGAAGGAAAGAGAGAAAGAGGGAAGGGGAGAGCGACAAGGGAGAGAGAAAGAAAGATGAGGGAGAGAGAGAGAGAGAGAGAGAGAGAGAGAGAGAATGGGAGGGGAGAGAGAGAGAGGAGGGAGAGGGGAAAGAGAGAAAGAGAGGAAGAAAGGGAAAGAGAGAGATAGGGGAGAAAGAGGAGGAGAGAAAGAGGGAAAAGAGAGAGAGAGAGAGAGAGAGAGAGAGAGAGAGAGAGAGAAAAGGGGGAGAAAGAGGGAGAGAGAAGCGGAGAGAGAGGGAAAGGAGAGAGAGAAGGGGAGAGGAGATAAAGAGGAAAATGAGTGAGAGAGAAGGGAGAGAGAGAGGGGGGAGGAAGGGGGAGAGAGAGGGAGAGGGGAGAGAAATGGGGGGAAAGAAGAGAGAGAAGGGAGAAAGAGGAGGGAGAGAGAGAGAGAGAGAGGAGGGGGAGAGAAAAAAGGAGAGGACAAAGAGGAGGAGGACAAAGAGGAAAATGAGAGAGAGGGGAGGGAGAAAAGGGAAAAAGAGAGATATGAGGAGAGAGAGAATGGAGAGAAAGAGGAAAGAGAGAGAGAGAGAGGGAGAGAGAGAGAGAGAGAAGAAGAGAAAGAAGGGAGGGAGAGATAAAGAGAGAAGAAGGGGAGAGGGAGAGGAAGATGGAGAGGGAGGGAGGGAGAGAGAGAGAAAGAGTATGTAATTTGGTTTTGAAATTAGGTTTTGATTTTAATTTGGTTTTGGTTTTGGTTAACCAGTTAAAAACCGATTTTTTTTAATTTGGTTTTGGTTAACCAATTCTATAAAATATGGATATGATTTTTAAAATTGTTTTATTAAACTGGTTAACCAAAATGTGGTTATGGTTTTTTAACCGGTTAACCACATTTTGGTTTTTTTATGAACACCCCTAGTGTCTGGTACACTCTTGCAGCAGAAAAATTGCCACGCCAGGGATATAGGCCCTGCACACTCTCATATAATCCAATAATTTCATCATTTCTTTCCAAGTTCTCAACTCATCATAACCATCACCGGTTTTTAATTTCTCAAATTCATCATAAGCATTCCCATTTCTCAAAAATCTCTTCAACCATATACTTCACAACTCAACATTCACCAATTCAAACTAGAAATTACACAAACCTTCCAAAACTTATGTCGTTGGCTCTAAACTCATAACTAAAAATACCCATGTTTATTCACTTATTATTTTCTCCCTTGATTCAAAGCCTAAAATACTAGCAAAAAGATTTTAAACAAGTATTACGGAAGTTTGCAAGCTTGCCGGAAAGGTAAAATAGTTAAAAACAGGGTTTTAGATGAAAAACAGGGCTTGTGCATACACACAGGATTGTGTGCGTACGCACAACTTGCAAAATTCGTCGGGTGTGTATGCGCACCAGATTGTGCGAATGCTCTCAACAGTAGGAATATCCATATGTGTGCGTTCGCACCAGAGTGTGCGTACGCACGTTTTCTGAAAATCACAGGGTGTGCGTATGCACAAGTGAAAATGTGGCCCCTGTTCAGAACACGCGCACAGCAGTGTGCGTGCGCACATAAACCAAAACTCAATTTCTGCAACATCACAGAAATTAGATTTTTGACACCGACTTCCAATAATCATATCTTTTTCTACAAAATTCCGATTTTCACAAAATCTATACCGTTTTAAAGCACTTTGAATTATCTTTAATTTGATACCAAATTTAATCAATTTCAAAAACTGTAGCTCAAGATATAATCCACCAAACTTGGCCTAAAACTGTAACTCATTTTGTTGCTTTCTTCTTTATGTCGTAGATTCTTGTGAAGGCATATTTTTTATGAATTGTTGAGTTGTATGCACCTTCTATTGTGTTGTTTGTTCTATCTTTAATTTGCATGTATGTTCTTCTTCCGAAGATGTGTCTTAAATTTGTATGATTTTCTTTCTCCTTAATCTCTTGATGGGTATGTGATCTTCGTCTGATGATATTAGTGTTGGCGAAGTTGGTTTCTATAATCAATAAATGATTTAAATTAGAAATAAAAATAATGTCTTGAATAAGTGAATTTTTTCTGGAGTATTACCTGTTTTATTTGTTGTAATGGGTGTTGAGGTTCAGTGTTTTTTGTTGGAATAAATGTCTTGGTAACAGTGTATTATTGTTGACAATCTTTTTTGAGATTAAAATAATTTATTTTGACTTTAAATATAAGTGTAAGGTTGCACAAATTTTTCAATTGGGATGATATTTCAATGTCATTACTTTTCTAGAGTGTCATTAGATTTGAAGCAGTTGTGCCCAACACTTTTTGTTTCTTCACCATCAAATAGTACAAAAATTGTTGTAGTACTTTGATCTGAAATAAGTATTGGGTTAGTAACTAATAATTTGATAGATGTGATTATGAAAAGTATATAGAATTACCTTATTGTTGGATATTGTGGTGTTTGATTACATGTGCTACAAATGTAGTTGTCTCATTTTCATCTAATATAATTATTTCTAAGCAAAGAGGCTCCTCTTCGTTTGTGGTTGTTAATGTTTTTCATAAACGAACCACGTAAACTTTGATAAACCAATTGTCTGTTTGTTTGGTAATATTGTCCAAAGAATGATACTTCATTAAGTAAGTTTGAGATGTTGTGTAGTTTGGAAATAAATTTCTTGTGCTAAATTTGATGTTATTTGAAGAAATAGTGATAAGAGACTTATATAAGTAGGTCAAATAGAAATTTAAATATTTGTCACGTAAAATTTATTATGATTAATAATATTATTATGACATTTGTAATATGGATGTTTATTATATTTAATGAGTTATTTATAGAAATTAATTATTGGAGGTTATAAATTTATTGTATAATTTATTACATTTAATAAGTTTTTTTTGTATAGTTTATTTTTTTTTGCTGATTTGAAAATAATAGATAATTTGGCAAAAATTGAGTGGTTGATTCTAAAATTTTGCCAAGTAAGCGACGTTACTGACATGGCATTAATAGGATGAAAAACATGTCTTAAAAATAATGTGAGTAAACTTATGTATCTACTTTTATATATTAAGAATAGATAATCATTTTAGAATTCTTTAGTTTATGTTCTTTCGTCTTTGTATTTAATCTATAAGTAGAAACAAAACTTTGTCTCTCTCTATTATTTGGTGGAGTTTTTTTACTAACAAAAAATATATATTTTAGAAGGAAAAAAGAAAAGAAAAATTCTACTAGTCGATACTAAATTTAAGAAAATACTGCTTGATAACTATCTGAAAATTTGTAATAGCTAAAATACGAGGATTTAGATCCTCTAACTTTTAAATTTCATTTTAGAGGATGAGATATCACATTTTATCATCTAAAATAAAAATTCAAAATTTAGTAGATTCAAATTCAAAAGAACTGTTGATATTTGAACCTGGTCCCATAACATAACACGTTAGTTGAAAGTTGAAACTTTCCACAAGACGAGTTGAAGTCAATGTCCTCTAGCTAACAAGTTAGAAGCACCACACAATCATAAAGGGAATACACTGAATGAAGCTGAATTATTCGAACTTGGAAGGATCAACCCCTCATCACATCACATTATACGAAATTTCCACAAAAATTACAATTCCACGTCTAGCATCACATCGCTTGTTTCAAAGTTTTGGAAATGAAAGGTAACAACAAAAATGAAAGGCAAAAATGAAAATTACGTTGCAGGAACCTTCCAAATTCCAAAATAACAATCAAATTAGTAGCCCCTCAGACCCTGTATGGTCAATTGTCTTTGTCTTGTTGCCAACAAATTATTGAGAACTACTTCTTCATCTTCACTGTAAGCTTTGATAAACCAATACACAGTTCGGTTACGAAGCCTGCAAGCGTTGCATTTTTACTCACCTTCATATCTAAATTTCCGATCACTTGTTGAGATCTTATCATGGCTGCTGCACTTGTTGGTGGAGCTTTTCTTTCTGGCTTCATTAACGTTGTCTTTGACAGGCTCCTTACAACTAATGCTGTCAACTTGGTCCTGGGAAAGAAGCTTGGCTCTGACTTTATTCAAAGGCTGAAGACCGCTCTGACTTTATCCACAAAACGCACATGTTATCACCTTGACTAATAATTTCCAATCTATGTAGTCTTTCTTTAGTATTTACTCTTCCTATCAGAGTAAACCAAATAAATAACTCTACTCGTAGCGGCACCAAATCTTTTCATAGGGTTCTTGTGAAACTGTAGCTGGTTATATACTCTGGGAGAGATTCGGACTATACTACCTGCACAAAAGAATTAGTTGAAAATATACCTTCCTTGTCAGACTTCTAGAAAATTCTGTCTTGCTTATCATGTGCTAGTTTTACAGGCCTTAAAGACTCATGCAAACGATCCACTAATTCCAACTCCCATTGGTATAAATCTCGCCTCCACTGGAAATTCCAAATCCATTCTAACCCATCCCAAAACCCACAATCCCCTATGACAGATCCTTTTTGGTTTGAAATGGAGAAGAGCCTCAGAAAACTCATCTTTAACGGACCACTTTGTAGCCAAACATCTTCCCAGAATCGAGTCCTCCTTCCGTCACCCACCTCCATAAACAACCCCGCAATAATCTTATCTTTCACAGTACTATCCTTGAACTGCAGCTGGCAGATATCCTTCTATGGACCCCCTCTGTTAGGTAATGTTTGAGCTGATAACATCACACTGGGTCCAAATCATAACAAGAGTATACTACCTTCTTCCATAATGGACATTCTTCTTTTGAAAAGCACCACCACCACTTGAATAGGAGTCTAGTATTTCTGACCACGGCATCACCTACCCTCAATCCCCCAACTTTTTAGGGGCTTGGACCACCTCCCACTTAACTAGCGCCAGACCATTCCTACATTCCTCCTTGCTCCACAGCAATCTTCTCTGCAATGATATCAACTTTTCTGCCACTGCCTTCGGCATCTTATACAGGCTCAAGTAGTACACCGGCAAGCTATTCAACACAGACTTAATAAGAACTAGCTTACCCTCTTTATTGAGCACCTTTGCCTTCCACAGGCTGAGCTTCTCCTCTACCTTATCAATTATTGGTTTCCAAGTCCTGACCAGTCTTGGGTTCGCTCCTAAAGGGATGCCAAGGTATCTGACTGGAAGGTATGCCTCCTTGCATCCCAACAAGTTGCACATGTTGTACGTCCACTGCTGTTCACAATTGATTGGGATTAGACTTGATTTATCAAAGTTAATGGTTAACTTCGACATCATCTCAAAGCACCTTAGCAATCTGGCATAGTTTCTGATGGTCTCTTATTCTGGTGGACAGAACAATATAGTGTCATTTGCAAACTGGAGATGTGACAACTCTATATTGTCCTTTTCAACTAGCAGCGGCACAATACGTCTGTTCCTGACTGCCTCCCCTACCATCCTATGCAGAACATCAACAACTAGAACAAACAGAAATGGAGATAGAGGATCACCTTGTCTCAAACATCTCTCCATCTTAAAAGGTTTAGATGGTGAGCCATTTACCAGGATCGACATAGACGCTGTAACCACACACTCCTTAACCCATTCCCTCCATCTCCAACCAAAGCCCATCTTCTGTAACACAATGTCCACAAATCTCCATTTAACCCGATCATAAGCCTTCTGAAAGTCTAGTTTAATGATTGCCGCTTTTTTTCTTTTCGTCTTCAGCCATTGCAGTGTTTCGCAAGCAATAAGTGCCCCATCATGTATTTTCCGATCCTTCACAAAAGCGCTCTGCGTCTCCCCCACTAGACCTGGCATGACTGATCTCATCCTTCTGACTATCACTTTGGAAATCACTTTGTACACGCAACCTACCATGCTGATCGGCCAGAGGTCCTTAATCTCCTTGGCTCCAGTGTACTTAGGTGCAAGAGACACCCAAGTAATATTGGAGTCAGAAGGCAACCTTGAAGATCGAAAGAAATTCATAACAGCTTTGGTAAACTCTGCACCAATCTCATACCAGCACTTCTTAATGAAGTTCATGTTATACCCATCACTTTCTGGAGCCTTGGAAGATTCGCAATCCCAAACTGCCTCTCTAATCTCCTCCGATGTCAGTAATCTCTCCAAAGCTATGGACTCCTCTTCATCAATCCGGTTTACCAGTCCGTCCCTAAATCCCACCACCGGTGATCTCTCCTGGTGATACAAATTTTTATAGAAATCTCTAATAGCGATCTTGATCCTAGCTTGATTTCTTACCAACCTTCCGTTAATTAACAGGGTATCAATTCTGTTATTCCTCCTTCTTGCCGATGCCAAGTTATGAAAGTACCTGGTGTTTTTATCCATATCCTTCGCATGTTTGGAGCGTGACATCTGCTTCTAGTGTATTTCTTTTCTCACGTACCACTGCTTGCAATAGCTTACTAGAGCCTTCCTTCTAGCCTCCGATGTACCATCATATACTCCATTTCCTGCCAACTCATCTATCTTTCTGATTTCCTCCTCAAAGTGTTGAATTTTCTTATCCATGTCACCAAATTTGTCCTTATGCCATCTTCCCAAAGGCACCGTAAGAGCCTTCAGCTTATCTGTGAATTGCACCTCACCAAGATTCCTCAATTCCTCTCTGACCATTCTTAGGAAACCTTCATATGTAAACCAGGAGTCTAAGCTTTGAAATGGACGCGGACCACCTCTGCACCTGGTATTCTGAACTATAATTGGACAGTGATCGGACAGGCCTCTCAATCCACCTTTTAACCAAACCTCTGAGAACTCCTCCATCCATTCTACACTCACAAGAACTCTATCAATACGACTACAAGAGTAGCCTCTAAACCATGTATATTTGCGATCATTCAAAGGCAAATCCACTAACTGCATATCTTGAACCCAGCTCTTAAAATCTTCTGCTGATGCTGTTAATCTGTTCTGACCTTTCCTCTCTTCAACATGTATAACTTCATTAAAGTCACCCATGTAACATATCGGGACTTGACATAAGCCAGCTATAAAGCTCAGTTCCTCCCACACAACAAGTTTATCCGCTCTAGTATGAGCACCATATACCAAACAGAAAGCACAACGAAAATCATTTTTCAAAAGGACTCCTTCAACACATAACCATCTTTCCCCTTTGTAACAATTATTCATTCTGAACAGCATGACGTTCCACATCAACAGTAGACCCCCCGATGCGCCTTCTGATCCTACAAACTCCCACCCCACAGCATCGCTCTCCCAAAGCTTTTTATTCACTTATTCGCTACTATGATTGAGACCTATTTTGAATATAACTTAATAATGTAATTTTTTTTTTGAAGTTAGGAGTGAGACTCAAACTCAATATTTTTAAATAAAGATAGAAAGACTATGCTATTTTAATAATAGCTAGTTGGCAATTTTTTAAAATTAATTATGAAACTTTTGTTTTGTATGATTTTGTTAAAAAAATACCAATAAAAAATTAGCTACTAAATTAATTATTATATATTTATATATATTTATATATTTTATTTTATAAATTTTTAATTTATATTTTAAATTTCAATATTTATTCTATATAGATAGCATGATCAAATTTTATAATATTTTTAAAAAGGAGGTAAACTGTTTTTTTTTTTTAAAAATAAAGCAACTCTACATCAAAACTAAATCATAATTTCATTTAGATATATATTGTTTTCTTTAATATATTATTTTGTCTAAACAGATAGTAATTATTAAGAATTCAAATTTAAAATAAATTTTTTTAATATAAGAATTTTGGTAACATAAGCATTAAAAACATATTTTAAAAATATCACAAAAAATATTTTTTAAAATTTATTAAAAAGATTTTTTATATTTTTAATACATTAAATATATCAAAAATTTAAATCCTCTTAAAATATATCTTTAAGATACAAGATAACTAACTTGAAAATAAAAATACTTGTAACTCTAAATTGAGTCCTGAACACATTCGCTCTCATTCTTACTTTACACTTTTGAGACTCAAATTCCTGAGTTCAGTTACAAACTTGTGAGCATTGTTACTCTCATTCTAATCTGCAGAATACTCTTACTTTTCCTTGATATCACCATGAACAAAGTGGGTGAAGCTTTTCTGTCTGGTTTCATCACTGTTCTCCTGGAGAGGTTCATTTCAGCTGAGACTTACAACTTGGTGGTGGGGAAGAAGCTTGGCCCTGAATTGGTGAGAAGGCTGAAGACTGCTCTCTTGGCTGCTGAAGCTCTGGTTGCTGACGCTGAGCAGAAGCAGTTTGGTAACCAATTGGTGAAGAAGTGGCTGGATGATCTGAGGGATGCTGTCTACAAGGCTGATGACTTGCTGGACCGTTTCTGCATCAAAGCTGCAACTCAGAAGAAGGTAGGAACTTTCTTGCCTAGCTTCCTCAATTTTGAAGAAAGGCAGATGGTCAATGAGATAGAAGAGGTTGTTAGAACCATTGAAGATCTTGAGAGATGCAAAGAAAGCCTTGGCCTTGAAAAGATTCCCACTGGTAGCTCCTCATGGAGAGTTCCATCCACTTCTCTTGCAAGAGGGAACGTGTATGGCAGGGAGGATGACCAGAAGGCCTTAGTCCAGATGCTGAATGACAACAAAGAGCATCACCTCTCTGTGATCTCTATTGTTGGCATTGGTGGGGTTGGTAAAACAACTTTAGCCCAATGGCTGTACAACAGTGAAGAGGAGTTCATGAAGGGATTTGATCTGAAGGCATGGGTTTGCGTTTCAGAGAAGTTTGAAGTTGTTGAGACTACAAGGAATGTCATAAAGCAGATCCATGGAGGTACTTGTAGTCTCGATGATTTCAATTCACTTCAAAATGCTTTGAAAGAAGAATTGTCCAATAAGAAGTTCTTTATTGTTCTTGATGATGTTTGGAGTAATGATCAACATCAATGGAGAAATTTTATAACCCCTTTTCAATACGGGGCTAAGGGAAGTACTATTCTTCTCACTACTCGTACGGAAAATGTTGGTTTAGTTGCTCAAACAAATTATCAACCTCTCATCCTCAATACGTTGTCAGAAGATCAATGTTGGTCGGTGTTTGCATCTAGTGCATCTTTTCCAGAATCAAATGGGAGCCCTGCACTTGAAGAAATAGGCAAAAAAATAGCTAAGAAGTGTGATGGTCTGCCATTAGCAGCAGAAACACTTGGTTCCTTGTGCAGAAACCATGACGCTGAGGAGTGGGGGGAAATATTAAAGAGTGATATTTGGGAGTTTTCTACGAATGACAGTAAGATAATTCCAGCATTATTAATAAGCTACTATCATCTCCCTCCATATTTGAAACGTTGTTTTGTTTATTGTTCATTGTTTCCCAAAGATTATACATTTGTGAAAGAGGAATTAATCTTGTTGTGGATGGCAGAAGATCTATTACGGGTATCAAATAGAAGAGAGACTTTAGAAGAAGTTGGTAGCAAATATTTTGACGATTTAGCTTCTAGATTATTTTTTAAAGAGCATCAACATAACCATCATTACTATTTTGTGATGCATGATCTCTTACATGACTTGGCAATATTCCTTGCTGGAGATTTCTACTGTAGATTATCAGAACTTGGTGAAGAAGAGGAGTTGGGGAGTTTGACTCGTCATTTGTCATTTGGAAAATTGAATCGTTCAGTCTCAAAAAATGTTAATTCCATCGCTACATTCGAATCTTTGAGGACATCCTTGTATGTCAATGATTTGTTTAGCATGGAAAGCGTAGCATCAAAACTTAAATACTTGAGAGTTTTATCCCTTGGAAAACTTGATGTGGTGCCTAATTCAATAGGAGAATTGATCCATCTGCGCTACTTGGACCTCTCTGGGACTGATATTAAGACATTGCCAGAGTCTTTGTGCAACTTGTCTAATTTGCAAACACTGAAATTGTATTATTGTTTTCAGCTAACTACGCTGCCTAGTGGTTTGCATAATCTTGTGAGTTTACGGCATCTTGATATTAGAGGAACTTCTTTGGAAGAAATGCCCGGAAAAATGAGCAAATTGAATCAATTGCTCGTTTTAAGTTCCTTTGTAGTTGGCAAGCACGAAGACAATGGAATCCAGGAGTTAGGAGGGCTGGAAAATCTTCATGGATCCCTTGAGATTAAGAAGTTGGAGAATATTGTTGATGTGGAACAAGCAGAGAGTGCAAAGATAATGGATAAGAAGCACATTGATGCATTATGCTTGGAATGGTCTTCAGGCGAAGATATGGTTTCAGACACACAAAGAGAAAAAGTCATGCTCGATAACTTGCAACCACACAATGGGTTGAAAGAGTTGAGAATCAAGGGATACAAGGGTACAATATTTCCAGATTGGTTGGGGCGCTGTTCCTACAACAATATGACAAGTGTATGTCTAGAGTGTTGCAAGAATTGCTGCATGCTGCCTTCACTTGGACAGCTGCCATCTCTTAAGTCCCTCTACATTGAAGGTTTGGATGAGCTGAGGAGTATTGGGGAGGAGTTTTACAAGAATGAAGGAGATCATCATTCTTCGCATATTGCACCGTTTCGCTCACTGGAGACTTTGGTATTTTATAACATGGCATGTTGGGAGGTGTGGCACGTATCTGAGTCGGAAACTTTTCCTCAACTTAGGGAGCTTGAAATAAGAAATTGCCCAATGTTGAAGGAAGAGATGCTTAATCAGGTATTCTTCAGAATCGTTTCTTCTTTGTCGGATGTTTCCAAAGTGCGCAAACTACATATAGACGGCAATGTTATAAAACACAACGAGGCCATGAATTTTGACGGGGATAGTTTATCAGTTAGGGGATGTGAATCTGTGAGGGAGTCTGCATTAAAGGCAATGATGAGCATGAACCATCTAAATTGCCTGCAAGAAATGGACATCTCAGGGTGTTCCTCTCATGTATCCTTTCCGGGCAATTGTTTTCCCAAATCTTTGCAAAAGCTGGAAATCCGGAGGTGTAGTAAACTAGAATTTCCAGAGCAACAGCAGCAGAAGTATGATTTGGTAGAGCTACAAATAGAATACAGCTGTGATTCACTGACCTCGTTGTCGTTGGATGTCTTTCCCAATCTCAAGAATCTCAAGATAGAAGGGTGTAGGAATCTGGAATCAGTGTCAATGTCAGAGGCACCACACGCTGCTCTTCAACGTGTCTCCATTTTTTGGTGCTCCAAATTAGTGTCATTTGCAGGAGAAGGACTGGCTGCACCCAACTTGACTCATCTTGAAATCAGCTTATGCTTAGAGTTGGAGGTAAACATGAAGAATCTACTCCCAAGTCTACAGTCTCTCAAGATATATGGTTGCTCAGACATGTGCAGGTTGGCAGAGGGTGATTTGCCGCCTAACTTGAAATCACTTGCAGTGGGAATTCACGAGCAACAAATGAGGGATCTATCATGGATGGCCAACTTGCATGCCCTCACTCATCTAATAATTGAAGGTTATTACTGCCACAACATAAAGTCATACCCAGAGGTGGGTTCGCTGCCTCACCTTCCCTCCCTTACCACTCTTTATATTAAATACTTTGAGAATCTGGAGACATTGGAGTGCAACGAGCTTCTCCGCCTCACCTCCCTTCAACAATTAAACATTTATAACTGTTCAAAGCTGGAGAATATGGAAGGAGAAAAGCTGCCTCCCTCTCTCTTGCTACTTCAAATTAAACATTGTGGTTTGCTGGAAGAACACTGCAAGAACAAGCATCAACTAATCTGGCCCAAAATTTCCCACATTCCCACCATTGAAGTGAACTTCAAACAAATTGTCTGAACAGAGATTTCTGAGCAGGTAATTCTCTAATCTTCATGATTCACACAAGCTACCACAATTAAATTCACACATGCACAAGTCATACCAAAAAAATGATAGCTTGATTTGTGGAAAGAAAACAGTTAAACAATGGTGTTTTTTCTTTGCCTAATCTTTATGTTTATGCTTAGGGCTTATTTGGGTGAGCTTTTAAGAAAAGATCTTTTTCCGAGTTATCTTTTTTTAAAAGATCTTATAGAAAAGTAAAAGTAATTTTATGTTTGGATATCTAATGTAAAAAGGTCTTTTTATTAATCAATTATGTTTGGGTATAACAATATAAAAGTACTTTTTGTTTATTTATTACATGAAAAACATCTTTTTTTAAGGAAAAAAGATCTTTTAAAAAAAGATGTAAATTACAGCTTCTCAAAAAAGATCTTTTTTTGATTTTACTAGTGCTTTTACTTTTACTACTAGAAATTTGCCAAACACGTTAAAAAATAAAAAAAGATCTTTTTTTTAACAAAATAATAGCGTCCAAACATGCACTTAACCAAATTCATTGTACATATCAAATTAAATACGGCTATTAAAATCGTTTCCGATATTGAAAATGTACTTGTTTCTAATCCTTTTTTTTTATCAGAGTTACCTATCGTGCTAGAAGAATCAAGGTAAAAGGAATCAGCATGAGGTATATAAGCTTTCAAAATAAAAGGATCAAATTATTGCTGTATAATCTTTTCTAACAGTAACTATTTCTTCCTTGTCTTGCTTGTATACAGAGATAGACTGTCCAACGTGCTATCTGAAATCATTGGTAACATATTGTACCATATCTAGCCTTATCATCAGCAAGAACTAGAAGAGTAAGTTGGGATTTATGCCTTCAACTGCTTGCTGGATTTGTAACTCTTTAAGTTGAATAGATGGAGAGTTATTCATATTATTATACACTCATCTAATGCCTTGTATAATTTCTTTTGAACACGCTATCGATAACCAGTTTTCCCAAGGTGAACTCGATTTAGCTAATGTCGTTAAAAGGTCAAGTTGCGCATCAGACAACAATTTCATCTCTATCAACTTCACTAATTGGTGAGTATCAATCTTTTTTTCTTGAAATTATTATTTTTAAATAAACTAGAATATAGGCATACCATGAATTTAGCCAATGGTCTTTATCCTGGTATGTGCAGTTTGGCCATATATTAAGCTACTTAAGATTCTGTTCTGAAATGTCTATATTGAAAATCTTTTCTTTCTAACTTGTAATATTATGGAAATTAAATTATACTTGTTGATCACTTTATTTTTCTCTCTAACTGCATTTAACTTCTTCTTTGCAATTTCACTTTTTGGTGGCATTTATGTTTGTTAAATATCATTTCACTGCTGATCCTAAAATCAAAACAATGATCCAACATTACTGCAGTATTATGCATTTCAGAAAAAAAGTGTAGAAAATAAAAAGAACTGAAAGACTATAGAATGATAACTGTGTGTTTGGTTTTTCTGATGACAAACTCTTAGTCTTGAAATGTTATTAATTTGTGTATTAGTGTGTCAGGAGAAAGCCTTTGAGCTCTGCATGAGATACATTGGGGAATAAGCAGCAATACAGAAACATGGGAATACCCTTGCTGTCACTTGAGCAGAGAAGGTCAAATATTCTGAAACCGAAACAGTGTGAATTGCAGAAAAGGAGAAGGAAACTTGAAAGGTAAAATGTTGTGGATAGTTAGCTGCAATTGTCAATACGATGCACATATGAAGAGGCTTGATTGAGTATGATTAAGTTGTCCCTTTTAGCACATAATCTTTATATAAATTCAAACCATATTTACATTACATTCATTCAATCAAAAGAAGTAATTTCTGTTTTAGCTTCAGGTAGTATAGTTACTCTATTCCTCTCTGCAATTTACTTCAGGTTGGAGAATATGGCAGGAGAAAAGTTGATGGATCTAGAGGTATTGATATTTGAAGAAGAAGAGTTGCAGCTTAACCCTTTATGAAGGTAGCATAAACTTGATGGATCTAGAGGTATTGATATTTGAAGCTCCTCTATCTCATATCATTTCTTATGGATACCAACTCAAATAGATTTTCCAGGGGCATCAAGAGATAGATAACTGCTATGCTGGAGGATTTGCTTTGTTTCTGGTTTCAACCATTAAAATGTGCATTAGGCAGCTTCTGTGGCAATTGCAACTTGGTGAGCATGTAAGTACATTTGTCAAAATTTTGCATTGCAGTATATTATTTTGATGTCAATCTTTTCTCAAGCTGAATTTGTCCCTTTTGGTTCTGTTTTTGAAGCTAAAAAGGAATGCAACAATGTTGAAAACATCATTGTGTATTTATCAAGCAGGTTCTTATCATAGTCCTTCAACTTTGAGGTGTGATCGCTATCCATATTCTCTAGCCAAAAAGTTCGTAAACAACCGCTGTCTATTGTATCATTGATTTCACCATTTAGTTTATGTGGTCATGTTCTTGGACAAGAGTTCTGCATGTATGATTTGTAGTGCTTGTAAGTTTTGAGACTTGCTTGTAGCTTTATTTGGAAAATAGTGAATATTTTTAGCTTCCCGTGGGTTTTTTTCCCTCTCACATTGAGAGGTTTTTTCCCACGTTAAAATTTGGTGTTCTGTTGTTCTGTCTTCTCTTCAATTATTTGCTGGTATTGATGCTTCCATATTATGCCTTTGACAGGTTTAGTTTATTCCCACCATGAATGATCATTTTACAATGTTAAATATCTTGCCTATGAAAATTATATTGAGGTGCATTCTATATAACTAGTAGCTTAATGTTTCTCTCTCCTTTTTTTTATAAGAGAAAGAAAAGAATTAAAGAAAACTAAAAGCAATTCAATTTGACTGTACTAAACTCAGGAATATTGAAAATAATGCACCAACTATTAATTATCTTAAAAGGTTTTCATAGGTGTATACAAGAACTACTCTCTTCCTTGAATAAATGAAAGAGAAGAATCATCCTCTTCCAAAAGGAAATTCAGTTCATTAGAAAAAAACCATTTAAAATTCTTTAAACAAGAATTTGGTTGGCTGATCAAGATCCAACTCCAAGAGTGACAATAAAACTTTTTAAAAAAAAAATGTATAAAAAAAAAATATTGGTTCCCCCTTTCCCCCTAAATCATGGTAGAGGGGAACAACAATATTAGAAAATTGCTAAAAAGTAAAAGCATACAAGTTGTATGATAGAATTACTCTACGTAGTATGTTAAAAAGTTATTATTATAAGTTGATAAAAATAATTGAAAAAAATCAATATCACTTGATAATTCTCAAATGAGATATATTTTTAGACGTAATAATAATAAGGTGAACTCTACCATACCCTCTCTAAAATAAAGGATAAATTACCCCTTGTGACATATATAGTCATTATTGATAAATTATCTTTTCATCAGAACACCAAGATTTACTTTATCTTCTTTTTCTTTATGTTTCCCTTGAAATTTAATAACAGTGTCATTTTCATCATCTCCACCAAATATACCTCTTCCCTAATTTAAAAAAAAAAACTAATGCATTGGTGAGAGCATATTAAACTATTATATTGTCACAAAATATTAAATTATTATTCAGATAACAATAAGACAAAATGGAATAAGTATTTTAATATTCACATTCGCCTCAAATATTAATTAATTATTTTATTATTCATGCCATTAATTATGTACAAGAATTTTAATTATGGCGCAAATTCATATCTGTCATATAAACCCATATCTTCTTGCTTCTCTCCGAACGTAATATCTTCTAATACGAAAAGAAATTTTAGAAAGAAGAAAGCTGAAAAATTGATAGTTGTGCTCATTGAAATTGGAGATTAAAAACGTAAGAACAAGTTCAAAATCCTAACTTAATTGATTGAAAATGGTGATTCAATTTGAAAGGAATTATAATTTTAAAATTGGAGAAGAAGAAGTATATTTGGTGGGGATGATGAAAATGACATTGTTATCAAGTATCAAGAGAAACATAGCGTCAATTGAAAAGAAAAGAGAAGATAACGTGAATCTTGACTCTGATAGAAAGATAATTATCGATAATCACTATATATATTACAAGGGATAATTTATCCTTTATTTTAGAGAGGGTATGATAAAATTCACCTAATAATAATAAATATGAGAAAAATATTTATTCTTGGATTAAGGAACAACCTTATTTTAGAGATGCAAGGCAATTAATGTCAATCACCAGAGTGAAAAGCTGTATAAGCCTAAAGAGAGTGGTTTAGACATTAAATCATAACTAACTAACTAAACGTTGAATAAGGCAGCAAGAGACAAAGAAAAAGGATGTCCCAAAAAGACATTCATGATCAAGCTACCAATTAGTGCCGATTGTCTGGCTTCTAAGGACAAATTGGCAAATTCTGGAGTGGCAAGTTTTGCATTGATTGTGGATCCTAATTCTCTAAATGATCAAATAACGATCCACTTTCTTACTTAAATTGCTTGTTCCACCATTTGAGCAATCATAGCCAAAATGACAAAAAAAGTTACAGCTACATTTAATATTTGATTAGCCAGCCAGCAAGACCAATTCCAACAAGCATCCAACTATGAATTAGGCAATGATGATGATGATGCAGTGATATTTCTTCTATCAAGATAGCTGGATGGTAGGCCTAGCATTAATGATAGTGTATAATATTCATTTTTCTTGTTCTTCATGTGTATTTAACTATTTATTTACCACTTTTTTTGTATAAAATGACTCATATTCGATATTCGATCCAAGTTACATAGCAATAGAATGATGAGTACATAATAAATACATAAAGAATAAAATAAAGACAAAACAAAAATCATACAAACTTTACTCTGGGTCTAGTGCTCATAACAATTACACTCACAAAATGACAAGCACTTAATTTATGATGGGGCCATAAGTTATGATGGACCAGAATGAGACAAAGGTAGTTTGATACTACAGTTTGAACAACTTAAAAATATTAATACTTTTTATTCAACACTTGAGCTACTTTTGTCTTATAAAGCAGAAGGACATCAAAAATTTGATTTTTAGTAATAATGAATATGAGTATACAATGAATCCTAAATTGTGGTGGGAGAGGAAATTATGCAGCAAAAAATACACTCATTGCATGTTGTCCAGATTGAAGTAGAAATTAATATAGGCAAACTACTAAAACCAAAAATAATAAATACATAGCTACATTTACCATTTAACAACTATCATCTCAATCTAGTGGGATGGGCAAGATTTTACTACTATTATCAACTTCACTTTGATCAGTGATCTCTCCACCTATTCGCTTTCTATCTCTGCTAGAGTCCTTTTGCTCATGATGATGATAATTGCGATGGGATCGCGACGATTCTCCTCCGGTCCTCCGCTCCTACAAGAAAGAATGATAAAGTAGTGATAAATGAGAATCAGATTATAGCAATGCTGAATCATCTTGTTTTTGCTCTCCAGTTATGTATAATGCAGAGTTCAAGAAAGGGAAAGAACATACATCACGGAATAGGATGTCGTCGGCCTCAAGCATGTGGATTATGTGTCCGATTTTAGGTCTCTTTGTGGCATCAGGATCAACACATTTAAGAGCAACCAACAGAGCAAGCTTAAGAGCCTTTGAAGACGGCTTTTCAGGAAGGTTCGGATCGATGAGTTCCTCTGATTTTCTATTGCCAACCATAGTTTTCAACCACTCAATTAAATTAACCTGCAAATATACCAAATTCTAGTTAAGAAAACAGAAAAAGAGAGAAAATAATCAGCATAGAACAGTTTAAGAAGATTAAAAGATTTAAAACCAAAACTGTATGCTATTATTGGTTATAGCCTCTAACCTCTCCTTGGGGTTTACTATAATCAACGGGACTTCTTCGGGTAATTATTTCCATAATAAGTATCCCAAAGCTATAAACATCACTCTTCTCAGTCAGCATTCCAGTGCATGCATACTCCGGTGCAACATAACTACAGAACAAGAAAAGAGAGAACATGAACTTTGAAGCCTAAAATATTTGAGTATAGAAAGTGAAACTAACTGATAAGAAAGGGAAACTGTTTGGTTAACTCATACTAACCCAAATGTCCCCATCACTCGGGTTGTGACATAGCTATGATCAGAACAGAGAAGCTTAGCGAGCCCAAAGTCAGAAACCTTTGGGTTCCATTGGCGATCAAGGAGTATATTGCTTGATTTCACGTCTCGGTGGACAACTTTTGGTTCAAGCCCCTCATGAAGATAAGCCAATCTGAAAAACACACATTACTGTCAACAAAACATTTCATGCAACAACATGCGAAGCACTTCAAGCAGATTAAGATCATGATCCCTACCCTTTCGCCGTTCCCAAGATGATGTTCATCCGGATATCCCAAGTCAGAGGGCTTACAGAATCAACATCCCCATGCAGCCACTGGTCCAGATTCCCATTGTCAACATATTCATACACAAGCATCCTGAGAAACATATCAATACTTAAAATCTTACTAGTCTTGAACTTTTTAGCTTTAATTTTTTCCAAATGAAATGTCAAGAGTTAATACCTGTATGCGCCCTCAACACAGTATCCAAGCAATCTAACAAGATTCTTGTGCCGCACACGACCAATAGCTTCTACTTCTACCCTAAATTCTCTCTCAGCTTGTCCCCTAAAATGAGTCAAACATTAGGTGCTTACTTATATACAAGAGTAAGACCAGAGAACCTTCATTATATTGAAAAGAGTAAACAATCAAGAAAAAAAATCCAGAATATGACACTGCAAAACTTTTGAGAAGCAACAACAACAAAGAAACACAGTTGTGAACTTGTGATTCTTTTCTTCACATCAGTGGTAAGTCATGCTACCTTGAAATCAAATTATTAAGAAAATAAGTCCAAAAGAAGAAAGAGAAACATTGTATTTCATGTTCCTTCCTCTTGATTCAAAATTTCGAAGGCCTATAACTTCTTCACCATCTGCAACCAAATTGAAAAATCCCGAAGACACTAAGTACACAAATTTACTACGGCCAACCATGAAACATACCAAGTGTATTGATGATTACGAAACAGAATACACCAACCAAGTAAATGAACCAGGATGGAGCAACTGCCAAAATTTGTTGCAGAATAAACTTTAGAAGAAGTTGGTGCTGAGTGTTTTGATGAACTAACTTCCAGATTATTTTTCACAAAGATTGAAGGTCATGACGATTCTTTTGTGATGCACGATCTGTTGCATGGCTTGGCAATATACCTTGCTGGAGGTTTCTATTGCAACTTAGAAGATCTTGAAGAGGAGGAGATAAGGATTCAGACTCGGCATTTGTGTGCAAGTTCACGTTATTGTAGCACAAAACTTTATAATTCTCGTTCTAAAGTAGAATCTTTGAGGACATTATTATTGTTTAATGACCAAATCTGGCATCATGAATTCAACATTGAAACGGCAATATGTGAGATATTATCAAAGTGTAAATACTTGAGAGCTTTATCCTTTGATGAACTCAATGTGTTGCCTAATTCAATAGGAGAATTGATCCATCTGCAACTTGAATCTCTCTGTGACAAGTATTGAGGTACTACCAGAATCGTTGTGCAACTTGATAATCTACAAACATTAATATTGTATCATTGTACTGAGTTGACCATAATGCCTAGTGGCATGCATAATCTTGTGAATTTACTGCTCCTTGATATTAGGGAAACTTGCTTGCAAGAAATGCCTAGAGGAATAAGCAAATTGAAACACTTGCGTATTTTAGATTACTTTGTGGTGGGCAAGCATGAAGATAATGGAATCCAGGAGTTAGGAGTGCTCTCAAATCTTCAAGGCTCATTTGAGATTAGGAAGTTGGAGAATGCTGCTGGTGCCAAAGAAGCAAAGAGAGCAAGGATGATGGATAAGATTCACATTGATGGATTAAGCTTGGAATGGTCTTCAGGTGCTGATATGGTTTCATTATCAAACACACAAAATGAAATAAAAATTCTGGAAAACTTGCAACCGCAAAATGGCTTGAAAATGTAGGGAATCAAGGGATACAAGGGTACAATATTTCCAGATTGGTTGCGCATTCTTCTTACCAAAACTTGACAATTGTAGGTCTGTTGTATTGCAAGAATTGCTGCAAGCTGCCTTCACTTGGAGAGCTGCTTCTCTTAATGTCCTGTACATTCAAGGTTTCGATCAATCTAGAGTGTTGGCATGGAGTTTTACAAGAACAAAGGCCATCATTCTTCTTCGTATATTACACCGTTTCCCTCACTTGAAACATTGGTGTTTGAGGATATGGCAAGTTGGGAGGAGTGGCACTTACCTGACTCAAACTTTTCCTCAGCTCAGGAAGCTTGAAATAAGAGATTGCCCAATGTTATAACTATATTTTGATTATCTTGCATTAATAGATTCTGCTGCATACTTAAGATACTTAACTATATTCATATTGCACAGTCAATTGTGATATTATTTAAAGAGACTGGCTATTATGATTTTATTGAGCAAGAAAGTTTTTTGATGGTATTTGATTCAATCGCCTTCTCAATACTATCAGTTGTTTTCTAAGTTGGAATATCCGTAAGCTAATGAAGTCCTTTAGTGAATAAATAATAGAGTAAAACCCCTCACCCGTCCCTAACCATTTATGAAATTGACCTAGCGCCCCCTCACGATTGGAAATTAACAACGCGGTCCTTAACCATTCTCTCTATGTGACCAAAAGGACCCTCTTACCGGTACTTTCGATTAAGAGGGTCCTTTCAGTCACACAAAGAGAATGGATAAGGACCGTGTTGTTATTTTCTAATAGTGAGGGGACCGGGGAGGGATTTTACTTAAAATTAAAAAATAAATAAAAAAAGCATTGTTTTAAGTTTTGCATCTAATGCATTCTGTCATATTTTACATGTGAACGGAGAGCAAACAACGTCAAACTTAATAGATAGCACGAAATCATTAACAACGAGACTTAACACAAAAGTGATAATTATTTGGGTTGATTAAGCATTATTATGTCTTGGATTTAGGGTTTTAAGAACGACATGTATGTTCTATATTGTTGAACCTAAAAAAAAAGTTAGTTCAAGATTATTAATCCATACACCTTTTTTCTAGAAAAATTAAACTGCTTTTCTTATTAGTGAAATTAAATTCATCAGCCATAATTTTAATAGTAGGGTTACACGTAGAGACTAACTATTCTTTTTAGATTTTTAGAAGTGATATTTGTTTCATCCAAATGTTCATGATATGACTAATTAATTTTAATTTAATTTTACGTATTTTAATTTTGTTTATTTAGTTACTAATTTGAATTTTATGTCAGAGGATTTAGAGTTTTCTTTATTTAACCTAAAGTTGAGTGAGTTTCTTCGATTTAATTTCCAAACCAGTGAACAAATTATATTGAGGTATTTCTTTCTTATTGCATCAAGTAATTGAATACAAAGAGAATCAGTTGATCTTTTATTCAATTTCTTGATGCAACAAGAAAGAAATACCTCAATCTAATTTGTTCATTTGGAAATTAAATCGAAGAAACTCACTCAACTTTAGGTTAAATAAAGAAAACTCTAAATTCTCTGACATAAAATTCAAATTAGTAACTAAATAAACAAAATTAAAATACGTAAAATTAAATTAAAATTAATTCGTCATATCACAAACATTTGAATGAAATAAATATTACTTCTAAAAATCTAAAAAGAATATTTAGTCTCTACGTGTAACCCTACTATTAATATTTAGTCCCTAACCATCTAGAAAAGGACCTGGCGTCCCTTGACCATTAGAAAATAACAACACGATCCTTATCCATTCTCTAGTGTGACTGAAAGGACCCTCTTGTCGGTTTTCAGGTAAAAAATAACCGGAAGTACCGGTAAGAGGGTCCTTTTGGTCACACAGAGAGAATGGTTAAGGACCGCGTTGTTAATTTCCAATGGTGAGGGGCGCCAGGTCAATTTCGTAAATGGTTAGGGACCGGAGAGGGGTTTTACTCTAAATAATAAGGAATGGATTAAAAAATTTTGCATTATGGAGGACCAAATGATTTTTACACATTTAATATGTCAAAAGCTATACATTTGCATCTCTTCTATAATTTATCTTGGAGCATCTTTCAAAGAGAAATTATATTAAGTGTTTGTTATTTGTGTGAATAAATATTTTAACTTCCAACTCTTCATAAAAAAAAAAAAAAAAATAGACATTATGGTATTTCTTAGAAGGTATGTGTTTGTTATCAGAAATTGTAAAGAAAGTGGAACTGAGCATAATAACTATTTAGTTGCTTAGTTGATACTCCTAACTTGTAAGAGAAAGACATAACAAGAACAGATATCCTTAGCACATAGCAACATAAGTAATTAAAAACAGAAAAAGTAAGGAATCCGAACTCGAAATATATAACATTGCAGAACTTTTGACAAGTGAGAACATAATCAATACAGTGGTATGGGGAAAATTTATCAACTAATAAACAAGATAATATTATACATGATAAAGTAGAAGTTATTTATTATTGACGAATAGACTAACATGAATATTCTTTTGTTAATTGTCCTTCTGCCAAGAAATTATGAGAACTACAACTATCAATATTGATGGCTTATTTATTTCTTCCTTTTCTTGTTTCTACATGAAGATACGAAGGTGGCTACCATGCTTGTGGATTCTTCTGGATTGTCAAGCTTACCAGCACTGCTTTGAATATCATGTGGTTTCTTAAACTTCACACTAGTCTAATGATTAAGAAAGCAAAAGTAAGAAAATAAAACAAACACAACATAAGAAGACTAATAAAAATACAAAAATTATTACCACAGCAAAGCCAATGTCTATTGCCAACAAATTATAACCTTATATTATTGCCATAATACCATGATCCATGTGCAACTTCATGCTCCTTAGTTTTATACAATATTTTTGCTATTTAACAATGTGTTGCTTCTTTCAAACAAGAATTAACAAATGGAGTTAGTGCAGAGCCAGCTAAGCACTCCTCTGATACCGAATTTTTTATAGTTACCTTGGCGATACCACGTGATTAAGAAAACCCCTCTATTGACTTCTTTTTTCACTTGATTAAGAAAACCGCTCTATTGACTTCACTGCACCCTGCAACCGTTGTTCTCTTACCTTTCTCTGCAAATCCATTCATTTTCTGTTGTTGTTGAGATCATATCATGGCTGGTGCACTTGTTGGTGGAGCTTTCCTCTCTGGCTTCATTAACGTTGTCTTTGACAGGCTCCTTACAAAAGATGCGGTCAACAAGGTGTTTGGCAAGAAGCTTGGTTCTGACTTGGTTCAAAGGCTGAAGACTGCTCTGTTGGGTGCTGAAGCTCTTGTTGCTGATGCTGAGATGAAGCAGTTTGGAAATCTCAATGTGAGGAAGTGGCTCGATAGTCTCCGGGATGCTGTTTACTGTGCTGAGGACTTGCTTGATGCTGTCCTCCTCAAAGCCACCACTCAAAAGAATGCAAGTTTTTCCTGGTGGTCCCCTAGCTTCTTCATCAACCAAGATAGAGATGACATGGTAGACAAGATTGAAGGGGTGGTTACAAGAATTGAGGATCTTGGAAAACAAAAAGATTTCCTTGGTCTTGAAAAGATTCTCACTGGTAGCTCATCATGGAGGACTCCATCCAGTTCTCTTGTAAAAGGGAGTGTGTATGGCAGGGAGGATGACAAGAAGGCCTTAATCAAGATGCTGAATGACAACAATGAGCATCACTTGTCTGTGATTGCTATTGTTGGCATAGGTGGGGTTGGTAAAACAACTTTAGCCCAATGGCTGTACAACAACGAGGAGTTTATGAAGGGATTTGATCTGAAAGCATGGGTTTGCGTTTCAGAGAAGTTTGAAGTTGTTGAGACTACAAGGAATGTCATAAAGCAGATCCATGGAGGTACATGCAGTCTCGATGATTTCAATTCACTTCACAATGCTTTGAAAGAAGAATTGTCCAATAAGAAGTTCTTTATTGTTCTTGATGATGTTTGGAGTGATGATGGTGACAAATGGAGTAATTTTATGACCCCTTTCCAACAAAATGGGAATAAGGGAAGTATTGTTCTTCTGACTACTCGGGAGGAAAATGTTGCTTCCGCAGTTCAAAATTGTCAGCCTTATTTTCTCTGGGAGTTGTCGGAGGACTATTGTTGGTCAGTGTTTGCAGAAAATGCATCTTTTCCACAGTCAAATGGGAGAGCAGCACTTGAAGAAATAGGTAGAAAGATTGTCAAGAAGTGTGATGGCTTGCCGTTAGCTGCAGAAACACTTGGTCGCTTGTTACGTACAAAGCATGATGTTGAGGAATGGAACAAGATACTAATGAGTCATATTTGGGGATTTTCTTTGGAGAAGAGTAAGATTATTCCAGCATTACTGATAAGTTACTTCCATCTGTCTCCACATTTAAAGCGTTGTTTTGTTTACTGTGCTTTATTTCCCAAGGATTATAAATTTGAGAAAGATAAATTAATCCTTTTGTGGATCGCAGAAGATCTTTTACCACCACCAAAGAGAGGAGAGAGTTTAGAAGAAGTTGGTTGTGAATGTTTTGATGAACTAACTTCCAGATTATTTTTCACGAAGATTAAAGACGGTAATGATTATTTTGTGATGCATGATCTCTTGCATGATTTATCAATATTCCTTGCTGGAGATTTCTATTGCAACTCAGAAGAACTTGGTGAAGAGGAGGAGATAAGGATTCAGACTCGGCATTTGTTTGTAGATTTAAGTCGTTGTAGCTCAAAACTTTATAATTCTATTTCTAAAGTAGAATCTTTGAGAACATTATTATTGTATGGCGGTTTCTCATCTCCCAACTGCAACATTGAAGCGGCAACATGTGAGATATTATCAAAGTGTACATACTTGAGAGTTTTATCCCTTACAAAATTTGATCTGGTGCCTAATTCAATTGGAAAATTAATCCATCTGCGCCACTTAGATTTGTCTTACACTGGTATAAAGACATTATCCAAGTCGTTGTGCAACTTGTCTAATTTGCAAACCTTGAAGTTGTATCATTGTCGTAAGCTAACTACGCTGCCTAGTGGTTTGCATAATCTTGTTAGTTTGCGGCATCTTGATATTAGAGAAACTTCCTTGAAAGAAATGCCCAGAAAAATGAGCAAATTGAAGCAGTTGCACGTTTTAAGTTCCTTTGTCGTTGGCAAGCAAGAAGACAACGGAATCGAGGAGTTAGGAGGGCTGGCAAATCTTCATGGATGCCTTGAGATTAAGAAGTTGGAGAATATTGTTGATGTGCAAGAAGCAAAGAGGGCAAAGATAATGGATAAGAAGCACATTGATGAATTATGCTTGGAATGGCTTCCAAGTAAGGATTTGGTTTCAAGCAAACAAAAAGAAACAGACATTCTTCATAACTTGCAACCGCAGAATGGGTTGAAAGAGTTGAAAATCAAGGGATACAAGGGTACAATATTTCCAGATTGGTTAGGGAGCTGTTCCTACGAAAAGATGACACGTGTATCTCTAAAGTCTTGCAAGAATTGCTGGATGCTGCCTTCACTTGGACAGCTGCCATCTCTTAAGTCCCTAAGTATTGAAGGTTTCGAGCAGCTGAGGTGTATTGGCGAAGAGTTTTACAAGAATGAAGGAGATCATCATTCTTCGCATATTGCACCGTTTCCCACACTGGAGACTTTGGTATTTGATAAGATGCCATGTTGGGAGGTGTGGCACGTATCTGAGTCGGAAACTTTTCCTCAACTTAGGATGCTTGAAATAAGAAGATGCCCAATGTTGAAGGAAGAGATGCTTAATCAGGTATTCTTCGGAATAGTTTCTTCCTTGTCGGATGTTTCCAAAGTTCGCAAACTACGTATAGGCGACCACTTTATAGAACGGCACACCGAGGCCATGTTTCTTGATGGGGATACTTTAAGAATTAGGGGAAGTAAATCTGTGATGGAGTCTGCATGGAAGGCAATGATCAGCATCAACCATCTAAGTTACCTCCAAGAAATACGCATCTGGAGGTGTAGAAAACTAGAATTCCCCCAGCTACAGCAGCACAAGTATGATTTGGTAGAGCTACAAATACTAGACAGCTGTGATTCACTGACCTCCTTGTCGTTGGATGCCTTTCCCAATCTCAAGAATCTCCAGATATCATGGTGTAGGAATCTGGAATCAGTGACAATGTCAGAGGCACCACACGCTGCTCTTCAACGTCTCTCCATCCGTGGATGCGACAAATTAGTATCATTTGCAGGAGAAGGACTGGCTGCACCCAACTTGACTCATCTCAATGTTAGCAGGTGCTCAAAGTTGGAGGCATTACCACGTGACATGAAGAGTCTACTCCCAAGTTTACACACTCTCAAGATATATGGTTGCCCAAACATTTGCAGGTTGCCAGAGGGTGATTTGCCGCCTAACTTGAAATCACTTGGTGTGGGAGGTTGCGAGGAACAACTGAGGGATCTATCATGGATGGCCAACTTGCACGCCCTCACTCATCTTATCATTAGAGGTTCTGGTTGTGATAACGTGAAGTCATACCCAGAGGTGGGTTCGCTGCCTCACCTTCCCTCCCTTACGACTCTTTGTATTGAATACTTTGATAATCTGGAGACATTGGAGTGCAACGAGCTTCTCCACCTCACCTCCCTTCAACAACTACACATTTCATTCTGCATCAAGCTGGAGAATATGGAAGGAGAAAAGCTGCCTCCCTCTCTCTTGCTACTTCAACTTACAAGGTGTGGCTTGCTGGGAGAACACTCCAAGAACAAGCATCAACTAATCTGGTCCAAAATTTCCCACATTCGCACCATTCATGTCAAAAACGGATTCTGAGTAGGTAATTTTCTAATCTCTCATGTTTGTCATTTCCTTTATTTTAAAAACAACATGCTGTTTTTCACAGAGGGAAAAAGATGATAGCTTGATTTGTGGAAAGAAAACAGTTAAAAAAATGGTGTTTATTTCTTTGCCTAATCTTTATGTTTATGCTTAACCAAATTCATTGTACATATCAAATTAAATGGGGCTATTAAAATGGTTTCCAAGATTGAAAATGTAGTTGTTTCTAACCCTTTTTTTCTATCAAAGAGTTAGCTATCTTTTTTAGAAGATTCAAGGTAAAAGGAATCAGCATGAGGTGTATAAGCTTTCAAAATAAAAGGATCAAATCATTGCTGTATAATCTTTTCTAACAGTAACTATTTCTTCCTTGTTTTGTTTGTATACAGTGATATATCAGTGCCCAGCATTTGGTAACATATTGTACCATATCTATCCTTATCATCAGCGAGAACTAGAAGGGTAAGTTGTGATTTATGCTTGCAACTGCTTGCTAGATTTTAACTCTTTTAAATAGATGAAGAGTTATTTTCATATTATTATACACTCATCTAATGCCTTGTATAATTTCTTTTGGACACGTTATCAAACAGGTTTTACATATACTGAGCTACATAAGATCAGGAAAAATATATTATTATTATAATATGCAGGGGTAAAATATTCAAGAAGAAATCTTGTCTTAGAATATTTGATCTTTTGGGACTTAAAGGGGATGGCTACTGCTACTCTGTTCTAAAATGTCTATACCGAAAATCCTTTCTTTATAACTTGTAATATTATGCCAATCAAATTATGCTTGTGGTCACTTTATTTTCTATCGAACTGCATTTGACTTCCCCTTTGCAATTTCACTTTTTTGGTGGCATTTATGTTTGTTAAATATCATTTCACTGCTGATCCTAAAATCAAAAGAATGTTCCAACATTACTGCAGTACTAAGCATTTCACAAAAAAGTGTAGAAAATAAAAAGAACTGAAAGACTATAGAATGATAATTTTCTGATGACAAACTCTTAGTCTTGAAATGTTATTAATTTGTGTATTAGTGTGTCAGGAGAAAGCCTCTGAGCTCTGCATGAGATACATTGAGGAATAAGCAGCAATACAGAAACATGGGAATACCCTTGCTGTCACTTGACCAGAGAAGGTCAAATATTCTGAAAACAGAAGCAATGTCTATTGCAGAAAAGAAGAGGGAAACTTGAAAGCTAAAATGTTGTGGATAGTTAGTTGCAATGGTCAATACAATGCATATATGAAGAGGCTTGATTGAGTATGATTAAGTTGTCCCTTTCAGCAAGTATGAGAGATAAACCGGTGAACCGACAATACCAATCCGATCCAATATTCTGATATTCAGACCGCATAAGATAAAAACCGGTGAAAACCGGTCAAACCCGGACTGAACCCCTGTCTTCAGGGAAATAGAAGTCATCCATTGACCATTACCGTGGACTATTATTTTTCGTATTAATATAGATGCAAATTATAATACATATACATATCTTTCATCAAATAGTTTATTTCTATTTAATTTATTTTAATTTTAGTTATAAACTCACTCATTCTTAAATTAATTATATTTTTATTTAACAATAATTATAAATTCACTCATTTTTTTTATAATTATACAATATCTATTAATATTATTTTTAAATAAATACTTGTAATATATAACAGTATAAAAGATATAAATTAATTAATTATTAAAATTTAAAATAATAACTATTTTTATATAAAAATAAAATAAAAATATTTATGATAAAGTAAAATTAACAAAATACTTATTGTTTTTGTTCCGTATTGTTTTAGAATAGTTAGATATTCTTAAAATATTAGTGAAAATATATTTTTTAAATTTTAATTTCACATTTTTTACTATTTTTTATTTTTTATTTATATAGGACTGGGTTAATCGGTTCAACCATCCATCGGTTGACCAATGATCCAATGACTCAGTAGTTTGACCGGTTCGATCATCGGTTCGGTTCTGACAACTATGTCTGAAAGTAAAAAGTCAAAATTTAGAGGATCCAAATTCAAAATACCATAACTCTCAATCTGATGCTGAGTAGTAACTAATATGCTATATAGCATAACTACTTTTTTTTTTCTAGTTTCCTATGGTATTCTCGAACTGCTAAGACTTAATTAAGTGGATTAGTGAGCTAACTATCATCCCAACCATCTTGGTTTGCATAATTACTTCTATTTGATATGTTTGAGAGAGACCAGTATAGTAGTACTGTTGATATTTGAACCTGGTCCCATAACATAACACGTTGCTTGAAAGTTGAAACTTTCCACAAGACGAGTTGAGGTCAATGTCCTCTAGCTAACAAGTTAGAAGCACCACACAATCATAAAGGGAATACACTGAATGAAGCTGAATTATTCGAACTTGGAAGAAGGACCAACCAACTCCTCATCACATCACATTATACGAAATTTCCACAAAAATCTACAATTTCCACGTCTAGCAATCACATCGCTTGTTTCAAAGTTTTGGAAATGAAAGGTAACAACAAAAATGAAAGGCAAAAATGAAAATTACGTTGCAGGAACCTTCCAAATTCCAAAATAACAATCAAATTATTAGCCCCTCAGACCCTGTATGGTCAATTGTCTTTGTCTTATTGCCAATAAATTATTGAGAACTACTTCTTCATCTTCACTGTAAGCTTTGATAAACCAATACACAGTTCGGTTACGAAGCCTGCAAGCGTTGCATTTTTACTCACCTTCATATCTAAATTTCCGATCACTTGTTGAGATCATATCATGGCTGCTGCACTTGTTGGTGGAGCTTTTCTTTCTGGCTTCATTAATGTTGTCTTTGACAGGCTCCTTACAACTGATGCTGTCAACTTGGTCCTGGGAAAGAAGCTTGGCTCTGACTTGATTCAAAGGCTGAAGACCGCTCTCTTGGGTGCTGAAGCTCTTGTTGCTGATGCTGAGATGAAGCAGTTTGGCAATCCATCGGTGAGGAAGTGGCTCGATAATCTCAGGGATGCTGTTTACTGTGCTGAGGACTTGCTCGACACTGTCCTCGCCAAAGCTGCCACACAAAAGGAGGAAAGTTCTTCCTGGTGGTCCCCTAGCTTCTTCATCAACCGAGATAGGGATGACATGGTAAAGAAGATGGAAGGGGAGGTTAGAAGAATAGAGGATCTTGGAAAACAAAAAGATTTCCTTGGTCTTGAAAAGATTCCCACTGGTAGCTCATCATGGAGGACTCCATCCACTTCTCTTGAGAGAGGGAATGTGTATGGCAGGGAGGATGACAAGAAGGCCTTAGTCAAGATGCTGAAGGACAACAATGAGCATCACCTCTCTGTGATAGCTATTGTTGGCATAGGTGGGGTTGGTAAAACAACTTTAGCCCAATGGCTGTACAACAATGAGGAGGAGTTCCTGAAGGGATTTGATCTGAAAGCATGGGTTTGCGTTTCGGAGAACTTTGAAGTTGTTGAGACAACAAGGAATGTTATAAAGGAGATCTCTCCGGATACTCAATGTCTTGAGCACTTCAATTCACTTCACCATACTTTGAAAGAAAAATTGTTGAACAAGAAATTCTTTATTGTTCTGGATGATGTTTGGAGTGATGATGGTGACAAATGGAGTAATTTTATTACCCCTTTCCAATATGGGAAGAAAGGAAGTATTATTCTTCTGACTACTCGCGGGAATAATGTTGCTTTAGCCGTTCAAAATTGTCGCCCTTATTTTCTCAGGAAGTTGTCGGAGGACTATTGTTGGTCAGTGTTTGCAGAAAATGCATCTTTTCCAGAATCAAATGGGAGTGCAGCACTTGAAGAAATAGGCAGAAAGATTGTGAAGAAGTGTGATGGCTTGCCATTAGCTGCAGAAACACTTGGTCGCTTGTTACGTACAAAGCATGATGTTGTGGAATGGAACAAGATACTAATGAGTCATATTTGGGGATTTTCTGTGCAGAAGAGTAAGATTATCCCAGCATTACTAATAAGTTACTTCCATCTTCCTCCACATTTAAAGGGTTGTTTTGTTAACTGTGCATTATATCCCAAAGATTATAAATTTGTGAAGGATGAATTAATCCTTTTGTGGATGGCAGAAGCATTGTTAACACCAGAAGGAGGAAAGAGTTTAGAAGTAATTGGTCGTGAGTATTTTGATGAACTAACTTCCAGATTATTTTTTACAAAGAATAATGACAGGGATGATTATTTTGTGATGCACGATCTCCTGCATGACTTAGCAATATTCCTTGCTGGAGATTTCTATTGCAATCTAGAAGAACTTGATAAAGAGGAGGAGATAAGGATTCAGCCTCGACATTTATGTGCAAATTTATGTTATTGTAGCTCAAAACTTCATAATTTGATTTCTGAAGTAAAATCTTTGAGAACATTATTATTATTTGGCGATTGCTCATCTTCCAAATGCAACATTGAAGCGGCAACATGTGACATATTATCAAAGTGTAAATACTTGAGAGCTTTATCTTTCTGTAAACGCGGTGTGGTGCCAAGGTACATGAGAGATTCATCCTTCAGTATACTTGTTGTGGTGCCTGATTCAATTAAAGAATTAGTCCATCTGCGCTACTTGGATCTGTCTCGGACGAATATTAAGACATTGCCAGAGTCTTTGTGCAACTTGTCTAATTTGCAAACCTTGAAGTTGTATTATTGTTGTAAGCTAACTACACTGCCTAGTGGTTTGCATAATCTTGTGAAGTTGCGACATCTCGATATTAGAGAAACTGCTTTGGAAGAAATGCCCAAAAAAATAAGCGAATTGAAAGAGTTGCACGTTTTAAGTTCCTTTGTTGTCGGCAAGCATGAAGACAATGGAATCCAGGAGTTAGGGAGGCTGGAAAATCTTCATGGACCCCTTGAGATTAAGAAGTTGGAGAATATTGTTGACGTGAAAGAAGCAAAGAGCGCAAAGATAATGGATATGAAGCACATTGATGAATTATGGTTGGAATGGTCTTCAGGCGAAGATATGGTTTCAGACACACAAAGAGAAAAAGTCATGCTCGATAACTTGCAACCGCACAATAGGTTGAAAGAGTTGAAAATCAAGGGATACAAGGGTACAATATTTCCAGATTGGTTGGCGAGCTGTTCCTACAACGATTTGACAAGTGTATCTCTGAAGTCTTGCAAGAATTGCTGCATGTTGCCTTCACTTGGACAGCTGCCATCTCTTAAGTCCCTAAGCATTGAAGGTTTGGATCAGCTGAGGAGTATTGGTGAGGAGTTTTACAAGAATGAAGGAGATCATCATTCTTCGCATATTGCACCGTTTCCCTCACTTGAGAAATTGAAGTTTGATGACATGGCATGTTGGGAGGTGTGGCACGTATCTGAGTCGGAAACTTTTCCTAAACTTAGGAAGCTTGAAATAAGAGATTGCCTAATGTTGAAGGAAGAGATGCTTAATCAGGTATTCTTCAGAATCGTTTCTTCTTTGTCGGATGTTTCCAAAGTTCGCAAACTACGCATAGGCAACTGCTTTATACGACCGCCCATCGAGGGCATGTATCTTGATGGGGATAGTTTAACAGTTTGGGGATGTGAATCTGTGAGGGAGTCTGCATTAAAGGCAATGATGAGCATGAACCATCTAAATTGCCTGCAAGAAATGGACATCTCATGGTGTTCCTCTCATGTATCCTTTCCGGGCAATTGTTTTCCCAAATCTTTGCAAAAGCTGGAAATCCGGATGTGTAGAAAACTAGAATTCCAGGAGCAACAGCAGCACAAGTATGATTTGGTAGAGCTACTAATACACAGCTGTGATTCACTGACCTCCTTGTCGTTGGATGTCTTTCCCAATCTCAAGAATCTCAAGATACATAATTGTAGGAATCTGGAATCAGTGTCAATGTCAGAGGTACCACACGTTGCTCTTCAACGTGTCTCCATTACTAACTGCGACAAATTAGTGTCATTTGCAGGAGAAAGACTGGCTGCACCCAACTTGACTCATCTTGAAGTTAGTGGATGCTCCAAATTAGTGTCATTTGCAGGAGAAGGACTGGCTGCACCCAACTTGACTCATCTTCGTGTCACACATTGCTCAAAGTTGGAGGCATTACCACGTGACATGAAGAGTCTACTCCCAAGTTTACACTCTCTCCACATATATTGTTACCCAAACAGTTGCAGGTTGGCAGAGGGTGATTTGCCGCCTAACTTGAAAAAGCTTCATGTGGGAATTGGCGAGCAACAAATGAGGGATCTATCATGGATGCCCAACTTGGACGCCCTCACTCATCTTACCATTAGAGGTAGGGAGTGTAAGAACATAAAGTCATACCCAGAGGTGGGTTCGCTGCCTCACCTTCCCTCCCTTACCACTCTACATATCGAACACTTTGATAATATGGAGACATTGGAGTGCAACGAGCTTCTCCGCCTCACCTCCCTTCAACAATTAATAATTCAAAAATGTTGGAAGCTGGAGAATATGGAAGGAGAAAAGCTGCCTCCTTCTCTCTTGCGACTCAAAATTGAATACAGTGGTTTGCTGGGAGAACACTGCGAGAACAAGCATCAACTAATCTGGCCCAAAATTTCCCACATTCCCACCATTCAAGTGGACTTCAAACAAATTGTCTGAACAGAGATTTCTGAGCAGGTAATTCTCTAATCTTCATGATTCACACAAGCTACCACAATTAAATTCACACATGCACAAGTCATACCAAAAAAATGATAGCTTGATTTGTGGAAAGAAAACAGTTAAACAATGGTGTTTTTTCTTTGCCTAATCTTTATGTTTATGCTTAACCAAATTCATTGTACATATCAAATTAAATACGGCTATTAAAATCGTTTCCGAGATTGAAAATGTACTTGTTTCTAATCCTTTTTTTTTTTATCAGAGTTACCTATCGTGCTAGAAGATTCAAGGTAAAAGGAATCAGCATGAGGTATATAAGCTTTCAAAATAAAAGGATCAAATTATTGCTGTATAATCTTTTCTAACAGTAACTATTTCTTCCTTGTCTTGCTTGTATACAGAGATAGACTGTCCAACGTGCTATCTGAAATCATTGGTAACATATTGTACCATATCTATCCTTATCATCAGCAAGAACTAGAAGAGTAAGTTGGGATTTATGCCTTCAACTGCTTGCTGGATTTGTAACTCTTAAGTTGAATAGATGGACAGTTATTCATATTATTATACACTCATCTAATGCCTTGTATAATTTCTTTTGAACACGCTATCGATAAACAGTTTTCCCAAGGTGAACTCGATTTAGCTAATGTTGTTAAAAGGTCAAGTTGCGCATCAGACAACAATTTCATCTCTATCAACTTCACTAATTGGTGAGTATCAATCTTTTTTTCTTGAAATTATTATTTTTAGATAAACTAGAATATAGGCATACCATGAATTTAGCCAATGGTCTTTATCCTGGTATGTGCAGTTTGGCCATATATTAAGCTACTTAAGATTCTGTTCTGAAATGTCTATATTGAAAATCTTTTCTTTCTAACTTGTAATATTATGGAAATTAAATTATGCTTGTTGATCACTTTATTTTTCTCTCTAACTGCATTTAACTTCTTCTTTGCAATTTCACTTTTTGGTGGCATTTATGTTTGTTAAATATCATTTCACTGCTGATCCTAAAATCAAAACAATGATCCAACATTACTGCAGTATTATGCATTTCAGAAAAAAAGTGTAGAAAATAAAAAGAACTGAAAGACTATAGAATGATAACTGTGTGTTTGGTTTTTCTGATGACAAACTCTTAGTCTTGAAATGTTATTAATTTGTGTATTAGTGTGTCAGGAGAAAGCCTTTGAGCTCTGCATGAGATACATTGAGGAATAAGCAGCAATACAGAAACATGGGAATACCCTTGCTGTCACTTGAGCAGAGAAGGTCAAATATTCTGAAACCGAAACAGTGTGAATTGCAGAAAAGGAGAAGGAAACTTGAAAGGTAAAATGTTGTGGATAGTTAGCTGCAATTATCAATACGATGCACATATGAAGAGGCTTGATTGAGTATGATTAAGTTGTCCCTTTTAGCACATAATCTTTATATAAATTCAAACCATATTTACATTACATTCATTCAAACCAGCAAGACCAATTCCCACAAGCATCCAATGATGATGATGATGCAATGATATTTCTTCTATCAAGATAGCTGGATGGTAGGCCTAGCATTAATGATAGTGTATAATATTCATTTTTCTTGTTCTTCATGTGTATTTATTTACCACTCTTTCTGTATAAGATGACTCGCATTCGATATTCGATCCAAGTTACATAGCAATAGAATGATGAGTACATAATAAATACATAAAGAATAAATAAAGACAAAAAAACAAAATCATACAAACTTTGCTCTGGGTCTAATGCTCATAACAACTACACTCACAAAATGACAAGCACTTAATTTATGATGGGGCCATAAGTTATGATGGACCAGAATGAGACAAAGGTAGTTTAATACTACAGTTTGAACAACTTGAAAATATTAATACTTTTTATTCAACACTTGAGCTACTTTTGTCTTATAAAGCAGAAGGACATCAAAATTTTGATTTTTAGTAATAATGAATATGAGTATACAATGAATCCTAAATTGTGGTGGGAGAGGAAATTATGCAGCAAAAAATACACTCATTGCATGTTGTCCAGATTGAGGTAGAAATTAATATAGGCAAACTACTAAAACCAAAAATAATAAATACATAGCTACATTTACCATTTAACAACTATCATCTCAATCTAGTGGGATGGGCAAGATTTTACTACTATTATCATCTTCGCTTTGATCAGTGATCTCTCCACCTATTCGCTTCCTATCTCTGCTAGAGTCCTTTTGCTCATGATGATGATAATTGCGATGGGATCGCGACGATTCTCCTGCGGTCCTCTGCTCCTACAAGAAAGAATGATAAAGTAGTGATAAATGAGAATCAGATTATAGCAATGCTGAATCATCTTGTTTTTGCTCTCCAGTTATGTATAATACAGAGTTCAAGAAAGGGAAAGAACATACATCACGGAATAGGATGTCGTCGGCCTCAAGCATGTGGATTATGTGTCCGATTTTAGGTCTCTTTGTGGCATCAGGATCAACACATTTAAGAGCAACCAACAGAGCAAGCTTAAGAGCCTTTGAAGACGGCTTTTCAGGAAGGTTCGGATCAATGAGTTCCTCTGATTTTCTATTGCCAACCATAGTTTTCAACCACTCAATTAAATTAACCTGCAAATATACCAAATTCTAGTTAGGAAAACAGAAAAAGAGAGAAAATAATCAGCACAGAACAGTGTAAGAAGATTAAGACCAAAACTGTATGCTATTATTGGTTATAGCCTCTAACCTCTCCTTGGGGTTTACTATAATCAACGGGACTTCTTCCGGTAATTATTTCCATAATAAGTATCCCAAAGCTATAAACATCACTCTTCTCAGTCAGCATTCCAGTGCATGCATACTCCGGTGCAACATAACTACAGAACAAGAAAAGAGAGAACATGAACTTTGAAGCCTAAAATATTTGAGTATAGAAAGTGAAACTAACTGATAAGAAAGGGAAACTATTTGGTTAACTCATACTAACCCAAATGTCCCCATCACTCGGGTTGTGACATAGCTATGATCAGAACAGAGAAGCTTAGCGAGCCCAAAGTCAGAAACCTTTGGGTTCCATTGGCGATCAAGGAGTATATTGCTTGATTTCACGTCTCGGTGGACAACTTTTGGTTCGAGCCCCTCATGAAGATAAGCCAATCTGAAAAACACACATTACTGTCAACAAAACATTTCATGCAACAACATGCGAAGAACTTCAAGCAGATTAAGATCATGATCCCTACCCTTTTGCCGTTCCCAAGATGATGTTCATCCGGATATCCCAAGTCAGAGGGCTTACAGAATCAACATCCCCATGCAGCCACTCGTCCAGATTTCCGTTGTCAACATATTCATACACAAGCATCCTGAGAAACATATCAAACTTCAAATCTTACTAGTCTTGAACTTTTTAGCTTTAATTTTTTTCAAATGAAATGTCAAGAGTTAATACCTGTATGCGCCCTCAACACAGTATCCAAGCAATCTAACAAGATTCTTGTGCCGCACACGACCAATAGCTTCTACCTCTACCCTAAATTCTCTCTCAGCTTGTCCCCTAAAATGAGTCAAACGTCAGGTAGTGCTTACTTATATGCAAGAGTAAGACCAGATAACCTTCATTATATTGAAAAGAGTAAACAATCAAGGGGAAAAAAAATCCAAAACATGACACTGCAAAACTTTTGACAAGTAACAACAATAAAGAAACATAGTTGTGATTCTTTTCTTCACATCAGTGGTAAGTCATGCTACCTTGAAATCAAATTATTAAGAAAATAAGTCCAAAAGAAGAAAGAGAAACATTGTATTTCATGTTCCTTCCTCTTGATTCAAAATAACAAAGGCCTATAATTTCTTCACCATCTGCAACCAAATTGAAGAAACCCGAAGACGCTAAGTACACAAATTTACTACGGCCAACCATGAAACACACCAAGTATATTGATGATTACGAAACAGAATACACCAACCAAGTGAATGAAACAGGATGGAGCAACTGCCAAAATTTGTTGCAGAATAAATTATACTAGAATCATTTGACCAATCCTCAGGTTAACTGATTCAAATTTCAACATCTTTATTAGACTCTAACCAAATTAGTTGAAAAAGCACAAACTTTCACCATCAATTAAAGTAAGCAAGAACACAACACAACACAACATAACATAAAGAAGTCAATTTTGATGCACAGTTTTGTGTCTACATCCAATTAATTATGTATTATCAAGTCATCAAAAATAACTACAAACATAATTGGACGAATGTGTAAACAGTTTTATCGTTTTCAGTACATCATAATTAAATTCTTATACTAATGAACAACATATATGAATTGAATTTGTGATGATCAAATGCAAAACTTAGCAGAGAGAGAGAGAGAGAGAGAGAGAGAGAGAGAATACTTGTTATTCAAGAGATTCTTAACAGCAACATTGGTACCATCAGAGAGAACACCACGGTACACGATTCCATAGCCACCTTCACCGATCACATTCTCCTCACACATTCCTCCAGTCGCATCCTCCATTTCCCTCAGCGTAAACCACTTCCCCCAACCAAGATGCGAAACCTCTGGTCCCGCCGATACGCTTCCACTCCCAAACGACGACGTCGTTTCGCACACGCTTCCTCCTCCTCCTCCTCCTCCTCCTCCGCCGCCGCCGCCGCCGCCGCCTTTGCTTTCTCCGCTTGAGAAAGCCACAGCAGACACCACCCTGCGGTGCTGCTCCGCCGCCGCAGCTTTTCCGATGTCGAGGTGGAGTTCATGCGGTTGAGGATTGGGAGGAGTGGAAATGATTTCCTGGATTTCCTTGGAGACGAGAGGAGTGAGAGGCTTGTGGTTGCGGCGGTGGCGGCGGTTGCGGCGGGAGGTGAAGCAGAGAGAGAGGAGGAAGAGGGAGAAGACGATGAGAGCGCCGACGAGGATTCCGATGAGGACCCATAGACGGAGGCCGAAGATGGAAGTGCGCTTTGAGAGCTGTGTTTCTACGAATGCTGCGTCGTAGACTGACATTGTTACAAGTTCGAAGTGAGAAGTGATGAGTGTGTGTTTCTCTCAGAGAGAGAGAGAGAGAGAGAGAGAGAGAGAGAGAATCAGAATCTGAGTGAGTTCAAGTGAGAGAGACGGAGAGAGTGTTCAAAAGAAAAACTTTCAAATAAATTATAAAAAATATAAAAATACGATTATTATCAACTACTGTAAATTTGAAATTTTTTTATTTTTTTTATTAAAGAAATACTCGAATTCGTAACTTCTAAAGAATATGGAGAGGTTATAATTATTTTTTAATTATAAAACAAAGAAAATATATACTTGATTATTAAAAAATACTAAGTCAAAACAAAATAGTATTTATTATAAAAGATGTGTATATAATAAAATTGATAAAATATTTTATAAAATTCTAATCATTGTTCGTAAATTTTGTATTTTTTAAAAAATATATTATATATATTAAAAATTATAATATTTTACTAAATCCCAATCTTTTTAAGTTTTTTCTCCTTATTTTGTATAGTTCAATGAAAAATTAAAAATTAACAAAGGTAAGGAAAGTACTTTGTAGGCTAAAAATTTTTATTATGGAAGATAAATTCAATTCTGTTGGTGGTGCATAGGTTTTTATTTTGATATGAAAATCAGTAATCAGTAGGTCCAGATTACTTTGTAAGTTAATTTTTAAAATTTTGTTAATATCAAATTGGAGAGTCCAATTTGTTTGTTGTGACTTTTAAAAAAAATTCATAAATCAGATAATCCGATTTTTATTCTTAATAAATTAGATGGTCTGATTTTTATTCCCAAAAAAATCAAAAAATTTAATTTCTACATTTTAAATAAAAAAATTTCATATTTATCATCCATAATTCTAAAAAACCCTATTTCCACCCCCAATATCAAAATAATTTGAATACTTTGTAGGTGAGAGGACAATAGTACATCCTTAATATCCGCAACAATCAAAGGAGTAATAAGGAATCAGATTTGGAGAAGGCTCTTCAAACGAAACTGAAACTGAGTTAGCTTTATTTCTGACAAGATATTTTTGTTTCCATAAACACATGAACAAAAGTCAAGATTCACATGCCACTTCCTCCATATCAACCTTTATATTTAAACTACTCTCTTTATAAAATGAGGTTATATAATGTCACGCATGCTGCTTAAGATTTAAGAAAAGAAAACATAAATAATTATAGAAGAAATTATTTCTAGTTAATTTTCATATTATAATTATGTATATATGTTGATACCTTTAAGCTAATAACATCATTTTAGCAAATCAGTTAGATTGGTTATGATTTAAGTTAGTTGTAACTAGCTGTAACATTATTTTAGCAAATTAGTTAAATTATAAAATTTCGCTTTAGGTAAAGATCTAACTAAAAGAATAATTGCCGATGAATAATAGCTCAAATGACATAGTCTCCTCATACTCAATTAAGAGGTTGCGGGATCGAATCTCCTATCTTTAGTAAAAAAAAATAAATTAAGAGAATAATTGAGACTATTGTATCAAGTTTTTTCATAACAATTTCTATTAGAAATAAATTTTCTAACATTTGATTCCGTACCACTGAAAAGTTTAGCAGTACATTTGAAAGATAGCCCTAAAAAAAATGAAATAAATTCTCAAATAATTCGTTTATATGGATCATTCGAGGTTGAGACCAAATATCAAAATAACATTGTCAAAAATAAATAAGATAGTATCTCCATTTATTCATCAAAAAAGACGCATTCTTTAAAGTTAGAATGGATTTTTTTTTATATCTAGTTAACTAATTTACTAAAAAAATGTTACAGCTAGTTACGGCTAACTTAAATCATAGCCAATTTAACTGATTTACTAAAATGATGTTATTAGCTTAAGGATATCAATAATATAGACAAAAAAAATTAAAAATATCTTGAGGGAGATAATACTCAATTTGGTCCCTGAACTTGCATGCAAGCCACAATTTAGTCCCTAAAGTTTCAATTGCCTTTATTTAGTCCTCAAACTTTGTGAACATAACTCATATTAGTCCTTGAAACAATTTTCAACGTACAAACGTTACCGGAACACTGTCGTGAACAGTCGGATGCCACACTAAACCTTGTAAAATGATGTCGTTTTAGTTTTGGCACTCAAATAACCCAAAAACAACATCGTAAATGGTGTTTATTAAAATTTTACCTAACAAAATAAGTGATATGATACCGTTTTTGAGCTATTTAAATACCAAAACCAAAACTACATCATTTTACAAGTTTTAACATGACATTTGATAGTCTATAACAGCGCTCCATTAACGTTTTTATACTAAAAATCGTCTCAGGGACTAATATGAGGCACGTTTATAAACTTTGGGGACTAAATAGAAGCAATTGAAACCTCAGGGACTAAATTGAGACTCGCGGGTAAGTTCAGGGACCAAATTGAGTATTAACTCATCTTGAGGATAAACGTAAATGAATGGATAACGTTATCTTTATTAATTGTTAGGTAAAGTTTTAACATATAAAACATTTTCCTATCCTTCAATGTTGCATAATAATTGTCCAAAGTGACTTAATAGAAAATTTATAATTCTACCTTTTTAATTAAATTTTATTATTTTTAATATCCTCGAAAGATATTCACGTTTTAACCTTATAATAGAGAGCAATATACCTAAGATTAAGGACTCATATCTTACTATACACACAACTCATTTTGATTATACCAAGAATAATAATTTTCTAAGCTTAACTGATTTGTTTGTTTCGTTTTCTGTACTAGGTTGCAATGATTAATGAATGATTTTAAAATCCTCGTTTCACTATTCCATCACTATTAAGTGAACAGACATGAAAAAATTGCATAATGTACGAAATGGATAATGTTACGTGGGACCTAAACTTTTTTTTTTTTTCTGAAAAATTATGTTTTGTTTAAATACGTGAGACACAAACTATAATTTTGGTAGTAACACTTCAATTTTTTTTTTTTTCTGGTTAGGCTTGGATATGCAATAAGTTTCAGAATGAGTACCAAGAAGGTTAAGATTGATTATGTAGTTGTAATTTAGAAACAAGGTTCAATTTATGAATGAATAATTAATTCAATTATTTCATTTTTTTTATTGTTCTACTTATACTACTAAGTTTCCGTGAAGGTATACATTTAAGAAATAAAAATGAGAGTTATCTCTAATAAACTAGTGAATATAGTATTCTAGTGAATCGTGACAAATTTACAAAATGTAATTAAAAATAGTCGCCATTAATGGGTTGCCCCCATGGATTTAGACAGCATAATGCACCATGAAAGTTCGAAAAGGCATTTCTTAAAAAAAATATTATTTGTCTTGTGGTGGTTATTTTTTATTTTCTTAAAGAATAGGATTACTTAGTCTTACACTCATGTTTAACTTTTTTTTTTATTTTTTAATCACTTTATCTTATCTTTAAATCACTAAACAAAGTGAGCTCCATTTGGAGCTCTACGGCATTAATTACTGCTGATCAACTATGAAATTCTTTTAATACAATTTATTCATGTAATTTGATCAAGTTACTCACTAGTCAATAAGGTATTTTTTTTAAGGTGCAAGTGGTTCAGTGCAAAAATTTCATGCATTATTATATCATATAATGTAGGCCACTAAAGTCTAGTGCTTTTTCAAGAAGGCATTATATAGGAGGGGAAAAAAATACAAATGTTTCGGTGACTAAATTTCTTTTATATTTATTGTATAATTGGTATTTTATTTAGCCGATTCTACCTAATAGAATAAGGTTTTGTTGTTGTATTATATTATTGGTATTTTATTATTATAGAATAAAATATAATTCTCATGTAATTATTGGATTTAGTACACCATGGGTACAAAAATATATGTAATGAGAATATGAGATAATGAAATAATAAACACATAGCGAATATAAAATATCAAAAATACGAGTAAAAAACGATTAAAATAAAACAACTGAAAATATTGAAGAGTGTGGAACAAAGTGGGGTAGGTCACAAGAAATAACAGTAAAAGTAATGGGATGCTACCAATTAAAGGCAGATATAGATAGCATCTAAGTAGGGCAGGTCATAAAAGATATGAAACAGATGTCTGGTGTTTTCAAAAAGCAAATTCCAGAGCCAATGAGTTATAGTTCAAATGGCATAATCTCCCCATACTCAATTAAGAAGTTACGGGTTCAAGTCTTATATTTTTGGTATAAAAAAAAAAAAACATTCCAGAAAATGAAGCGTGAAAAAAAAATGACCAATTTTATGATTTAGTTATTCCATCCAATCAATTTCTTTAGGATGTTGGAAGCCAATTAAGGACACATAAGGGATCATATAGGTGAACTTCAAACCATTGCTTTGAATGAGAAAGGAGCATCACTTTATCCCTTGCTTGCCATTGAAATTTCTCTTATGAATTCTTTATAACACATTAAGCTTTAGTTTGAGCATTATATGTCAAACATAAGGATTAAAGTAGCTAATAATGCATATTTTTGAAGTTCCTATGTTGTCTAGTGAAGACTTGAGGTTTAAGATAAGGTTTCTTTTTTGTCAATGCTTTACTATCATCCACTTAAAGGAGCTAGAATATTCAATCAATCAATTGAGATTTAAAAATGAAATGTAAAGGTAATCTACTTTCATTAAATAATTTCATCAGAAACTGAAAAGTAGAGAATCTTATAGACTACTCAAAATTCAGAACAATGGATATCAAATAATCCTTTTTAGTTATTAAACAAACAAACTTATCTGATTCAAAGCCTTGCTACTAAACAAACAAATTGTAGCACTCATTCATAGCAAGTTAGAGTACAATGAAGCTTTGAATCTCTTCGTCTATAGTTTGTTTTTCCCTATTTTTCCTTCTTATCTGATTTGTCGATTGCAGCCAACCGTTCAACAAGAGGGGGATGAGAGTAGTGATATGCAGAGTACCATGGATCTGTGTTCATAGCTGATAGATTCTCCTCCTGAAAGTCACAATTAGAAATTCAGTCAGATGCAGCAGTAAAGATTCAAGATTACTCCATCTTTTACCAGGAACAAAACCCATGTACTGATTAATTTTGCATAATTTCAAGCAAAGAATAAAATGTTAGGTATATCATGAATCAGATGTATCGCCGAAATTCATAAACATACAATTATATGAAACTAGAACATCAAATAGATAGAATTACCTGTAGTTTCACAAGGGCGTCCCGTAGTTCAGCTGCGTATCCAAGCTTCTTGGCGAAAGCATCAGCCTGCATTGGATGATGATACACATAAGTAGAAGAGAGAGATTTAAACAGGAAAACAGAAAACAAGAACATCACCACTGTAACACATGGCTGAATAAGGAAAGGGAGTAACCTGGAATTCAAATGATCGGCTCACGAGATTCAGACCAAAGCTCACAAGGTGCTGGATGGGGATTACAGTATGCTGCCGATAAAGCCAGGTAAAAAAAAAATGTCAAAGGCATTCTAAGTAAATTTGAAACATTACAGTAAAGAAATGTCAACAAGGAGGTTCGAGTGAACGAGCTCTTGTAAACTAACCGGAAAAAATGTACTAATGTGACCATCTTTTATAATGCTTCTTTACAACATGCTTCGTCTTTTCTGCGGTTTTAATGGACAGACAGAAACTAGCTATACTACTTTTCAACTCAACCATGATTTCGAAAAATACCTGAAATATGATTAGTCCAATGAGGACTGGCTGTGTATCAAATCCAAAACTTCGAAACAGATCGCTTGAGTTCCTCACAAGAGTATATCCGCCAAATTGCAATAGTGTAAGAACCTGTACCAATCAGAAGAGTATATATCAGGCAAAATAGTCACCCAACTCAACAATGAATAGCTCAAAGCAATGTGATGGGACAAGAAAGTATGTTGTATGAGAAAAAGAATGCTACTACACAGACCTGGAATAGAACAAACCCGTACACAGTGTGGTTAAGCTTCCAATGCCCCAGTTCATGGGCAATAACAGCTACAACTTCATCATCATTTTTGTACTGTAAAATAACATTTGATAATGTGAACATCAACCATGACCAACTACTATACAACTAAGGATATGATATCAATAATATATTCCCCAAATGTTTGCAAACATTTGTATATCAATAATATATTCCCCAAATGTTTGCAAACATTTGTTAGTTTATATGGCTTTTGTCACTATGAGTTGGCCTCCACAATTCTTTCACATTTGCCCCCCAAACGCGACAAGAAAAGGAAACAGCACATTATTTTTTAAAATAAAAGAGTTTCATTAAGATGCATAGAAAGAATTTTTTTTTTTTGGAGGGGAGGATGAGGGATAAGAGGCCCTCGATATGGTAGCCAAATACAAGGAAAAGAACTGTAATTTCCTACTATATCATATGATAAGTAAATCTGCATTTTGGTCCCCCAATGACAATGTCATGTCATATGGTTCTTCAGTTTTTAAATATAGTAGTTCTCAAGCAATAAAAATTAGTACTATAATCTTCAATATGCAAGCTTAAACTAGACTAACTTTCCCAAACCAAGTCAATAAGTAGAAGACAACCGTATGCATAGAAGGATTCTAGATTTATTAAACAAGTCACTGCTTGAAATAATGCAAGAAGGGTTTTCAAAGAAATAATTACATAAAGCCTCACAGGTACACAGAAGAAACTGTAACAATCACAAACATGAAAATAATTTACAGTAATCTAAAACCTGCTGAATCAATGTGTCATATAAGACAATCCGCTTGTTCTTGAAGAATCCATACATATAGGCCTGCAATATTTGTAATCATATATTGAGGAAAATTTAATAATAGAATCACAACAAAAATGAGAAAAAAAAGAATACACATCCTGTAGCCTATGCCACTATTGAGCTGTGGTGGTTCCATCCTCATGTAAATAAATAAATAAATAAAAAGGAAAAGGAAATGGAAATGGAGTAGTAGATTTCAAGGACTTCAATCCTTACATTGCTGTGGCTTGACCTTGTTGATCCATCAACAACAAACAACTTCTTTAATGGAAACTTGAGGGAGGCAGCAAGTTTCTCAATTTTCTCCCTGAGTGTACCTTCGGGAAGCTGGACCCCAGCAAAACATGAAGGGAGTGGTGATTAAAAAAAAATATTGCACATTCAAAAACTGTTCTTAAAAGATTATTTAATGTTTTGAAATACTAACTGGGGTGAATTTGTTGAAAAGTGGAGCTATCAGGACTGGATAAATTGTCATCATCACAAGAGAAAGAACAAGAATGAATCCCCATAGATAGATAGCAAGGTAAGGACTTCCTTTCTGCAAAAATCATAGAAGAAAGAATATAAGCACTCTAAAATTACAATAACAGTGATAACATATACAGTATGACAGTAAATATTGCAACGAAAAGTTTACATGTGATAGTTGTTTCAACAGCGCTCAGGATCTTACCTGCACCATTACAATAACTGCAGCCACAATAGGTGGACCAATTACAATGGCTATCAACATTCCTTTGATCATGTCCCTAAAGAACAACCATATTGTTTGCTGTAATAGATGAAAAAGGTAACAACATGAACCATTATGAAGATGAAATGTATAGAAGCTAGACAATATTATCATTTAGCAAAATAAGACATTAAACAGAAATAATTTAAAAAAAATAAAGAATACAAGAGGATCAAAGGAAGAGCATGAACCTTGTTGAAACCATGACGGGCCTCAATCACAAAAGTTAGGTACAGAGAGAAAGGCAAATCAGTTATCTGCAAAAACAGGTAGTAAAGCTTAGGTCATTCATTCACAGATAAGATGTGAATTGAACACTACAACAAAAGTGACAAGGCCTTCTCCGACTAAGGGCTCAATACACGGATCGAACAATAACATTGAGTCCTCTTGTGAATCGTGTTTGCAAAGAAGCCATTCAACCTTAGTCAATCTTAATTGTCATCAGTAATTTTTCCTTGCTTCCCTCTACCTCTAATTATTGAACAGCTTCTCATTTTGTTCTACTCCTTACTAAGGCTTCTACTGGTGTTATTCCTGGTCTTCTCTTGTCTTTTGTGACCACTCTTAAAAATAATACTCATCTTTGCAACATTGAGGTTTTTTGCTTTTTGGTTTTGGTTGCCGAACATTCATTTAAATACAACAGTGCAATACAAGTAGATTTGCATTGAATATTGAGTGGCAGTTTTCTATCGCAAGTAACACTCAACACACTGCCGTATCTCATCCCAACAACTCAATTCTTATGGTTCACATCTCTCTTTATTTTCCATAATTTTGCAAGATGGACCAAAGAAACTTAAACTGGAATGGAATATACGATGTAAATATTGATATCAATAAAGCTTATTTTTATCAAAGGTCTTGCAACATTTTGTACATACCTGTGACCAGAGCATGACACCAGCTAAAAAACCAAGGGTATGCAATATTTCATTTTCTGCATTCAGACCTACGAATGTCATCAAATGTTCTGATTTCTGCAATCAAGAATAGGATTAATTGGTCAAGACTCATGATATAGTTGCTATGTTGGGTTTCACAAAAAACACTGAATTGAACTTTTACCTTCCAAAACCAGGGTAACACCCAAAAGTACAAGATTGTGGAGTCCATCACTACTTTTACAAACTTCTGAACAAAAAGGAAGTATCTGAAAAAAATAAATAAACCTCCCATGTATAAGAACATTAACAAGACATAAACTATAGAAGCAAACTTCAGGAAGACATATGAATATCAAATAAACAAAATAACAAACCTTTTATCAAGACTGTAGGCCCTGGATTTCAAAAATTTATCTTGGCTGATTACGCCTTCTAAAGTCTTTGGAAGAGTAGGAAGTTTGAGTGCCTTATATTGTCGTATATCCAAGTAAGTTTCAAAGAAGTACATAAAGATCATAAACCCTGAAAATTTATTAGATGAAAAACATAAATCAGGTATATCCTATATGTTTCTGACATGTAATATTACCACAGTCATACACAACATTGGATGATTTGGGGTAAATCCATACAGAATCAACACTTGATATGACATTGCCAACAAATTTTTCGTTTTCTAATTGATATTTCTTAATTTATTCAAAGCTACAGCCCGAAAATGCTGCAGATTGTCACAAGTGTATAATTAACATGTTCTATTTTGGTTTAAGATGCTTAAGGAGTTCATCTTACAACCAAAGCCAGCTAATTTATAAGAAACACTCAAACGAGTAGAAATGCAATACAAGGCAACGATGTTCTCATCAGAAAAATAATATTGAAAAAAGGCCACAATGTTATCAAACTCTCATTTACCAGTTCAGGTCCATAAATTGAGTTTGATTCGTGTTTATGTCAACTTTGAGTTTGATTACTTTGCAAGGACGCTTTTGACCAATTCAGTTCACTCTAGCTAGAAGTTATAAGTACTATGCACTATTTAACTCCCACAAAGATATGAACATAAAGAATCATGACTATATCGATCACAAGGTTTTACCTTCTTTTTTCATATCAATTATCCATAAAACTCAACACTTCTAACTCAAATTTTCCTAGAAATGCACCTAGCTCCAAGGTCCTATGAAAATTGAAGGATTCATAATCCTCATAAGGTGAAAGAAAAAAATAATAATTTTCACCTAATCGGGAGGAATTAAAAACAAAAAAAAAACCCATAAATTTTGATGATAAACCCTGAATTCAGATCCCAGAAAAGTTGAAGATAAACCTAAGCTTCCCACAAGTCATTCACATGAAAACTCATCACAAATGGAAACCTTCTCATATCATGAAATAAATGAAACAAATTATCAACACAGCTAACAGCAGCTCATTGAAAACGATTCCTAGCTTGTAAGAAAGGACATGGAAAATTACGACAGTGCCATTGCACAGAGAGAAGAAGAAGAGGAGGGAAGCAGAAGAAGGAGCTCACCAACAACAGCTTCCATATAAGGGAACGCCATGGCTGAAGTATCTGAAGAAGAAAAGGAGCAAAGGGAAGATCTTTCTTGTTTTCAGCTGATACTAGTTTTCCAATGTGCCTATATATATAATGGGAGTTGGGTTGACCCAATTGTGTTTTCTTGGGTCAACACGCCAAATCTGTTTGGTGAAGATATTTTTGTGTTTCATCAGTTTTACTTAAGAGTTAAGATATATATATATGGTAACTACATAAATAAATTAAATGGAATCAGATATTATTCGTTTATAATCTTTCTGAAAAAAGATTACATTTCGATCCTGTTTTATTTCTATATAATCCGCTGGAGATTTCAGCAAGTTATAAGATAATACATAAATTGTAGGATTTAAAAGCGGTTTATATGCAAACAGAAAAAAAAATGTAAATTGTGAAACTTCAATGCGGTTTACATGAAAAAAAAAAAAAAATAAACCATAAGACATTCCAGTGATTTATAAAAATTTATTAGAATATGATCGAAATATAACCTTTCTTCAAAAGTTGTAAATGAATAATATTTAATTCTATTTAATTTATTCATGAAATTTGCCACAAGGATGTTTATTTGAAAAATTATTAAATTCTTTTCACTAAGTCATGAGAAAATAAGAAATTTATTTTTAATAGATTGTAAGTATATAAAACTTTTTATTATCACTCAATCATGTTTTTTTTGTTACCAACAAAATCTAGAGGGTTTATAGTTTAGATGATATCCTTTAAGCATTTGATAAGAGATTTGATTTCTAACTATGTATATGAAAATATTTGTTCAAATTTACAACACAGTTGATAAAAATATTTGTTTTTATCTGTGTATTTCTTGTATTATTTATGTCTAATTAGCATTAGCTTTAAATCATCATTGGAGGATGAATTCAATGCATGATGTTGGATAAACTTTTTTCTTTTGACTTAAGTTCAAATTATGATTTTTGGAGTTTAACCAAACTTCCATACATGCTTTCAATTGATCCAAGCAATGTACATAAAACGATTTAAGTATTAACCTTGTCAAACTATTAAAAGTTTTCATGTCAAATACAGATAAGGGATTCAAGTCCCCTTAAGTTTTGATTTCCATTTCTAAACATTTCAGTAGCAGATTTTTCAGCTCATAAAACAACTAGGGGAAAATATTGAGGATCCCCCTATAACAAAGGCAATAGTTAATATTCCAAAGTCTGTGCTAAACAGCTCTATTTGTAGTAGTAACTACCTATAATAACAAACTGGTAATTACTAAGCTAGCATTGCAACAACTTTAGAAGAACAAACTTGATGTCCCAGAAAGATGGAAAGAAAATTGCAAATTTGAATTAGGGCTCAAATAAAATAAAATACCTCCTTTGGTGAGCTGCTCAATTTCCTTCCCCTTCTTCTCCAACTATGAACTAAGCCCCGAGACCCTGACCTCCAACCTATTCACTTCCTTTCTCAAAACTCCGGAATCTTCTTCAGAATCAAATGGCTTCCGATGCATAACAGATTCGACCACATCTCCCACCGATTGGAAGTAAAGCCTGCAAGCATCGCTGACCCTGCAATTCTGCTTGCAAACGGGGCAAGTGTGCTTCTTCACTCTCGAACAGTACCCGAACCATTGCTGCAAGCTGCAGAATTTCCAAACACAAACACGCACAAGAAATTATCGAGTTAAAAAGACGCAACTTTAGTTAGGTTTTTCTTCAATTGAATAGCGAAAACCGAAAAGCGGGTTTGTAGCGGGAATTTTCACATTTTCTTTTTCTTTTGTTTTTAATTTTAATTTTGTTTACCATAGCTCGTGGAAGACGTGGCCGCAAATGGAGATAGACTGAAGATCTTCGGAAACTGGTTTGAGATCTTCGTAGCAAATGGAGCAAATTGTGCCGGCGAATTCACCTTCTTCGTCCACCATCACGTTGCGGTGCGTGGTGGTGGTGAGCTTCAACTGTTCTTCACTCTCTCTGAGTTGTTGTGAACATGTTAGGTTATTATTTTCTCGCCAGTGGCAGTTTTTTTTTTTTCCGAGAAAATAATTAGGGAGAATAGGAAGAAATTTGAATCTTCTAAATTTTGAATTTATATTTTAGAGAATAAAATATAATCTCTTACTAATTTTTTTTATATTTTTTTTATTCTCATTTATAATATAAATAATAAAAAATTATATTTTATCTTCTAAAATAAAATTTAAAATTTAGAGAATTTAAATCCAACGGAAAAAATGGAAGAGAAAAGAATGGCGCAAAATTAGATTTGGTGGAATGAGCTGTGTTATTTGAGAAGTTACTAAGTTAGAGTTCTAGTAGGTGTCTATAGTTAGAAAATGTCACATCAGCAGATATTTCATATTCATTATTAGAAAATGAGATGTCTGAAACACAAAAACGACACCGTTTTGTTTATTAGAATAGGAAAAGAGAACCCTAGTCCCTAATTCTAAAATTCCCAATCATCTCTCAGTCTCTGCGCTCTAACTATCCCTGTTGCATACAGACACGCACAGCAGCGGCGTCTCCGCGCATCTTGCCGGCAGCTGTGCCTCATCTCCCCGCCGCCAGTCGCCGCTCGTATCTGCTCGATGCTCGCCGCCAGTCGCTGCCTTGTCTCCTTGCCGGCAGACCTTGCCTCCTCTGTCTGTGTTGAAGCTGCCGTCCTGCTCAGCCGTGGCTCGCCTTCTCTGCGTCTCCGTGCCGTGCCTCCTCTGTCTCTGGTGCTCTTGTTTCTCTTCCATTGTCCAAGCTGAGCTAGGTTGCAGAGGTGAGCTTTATTTATTTTTGGTTATTGTATATCAATCTGTTTGCTTTCTCTTCTAGGTGTGCTTTATTGTATATTAATTTTCTTGAATTGTATCTTAATCTGTAATTGGTAATTTCTGTCAATTGGATTTTTGACTATTTATTATATATTGATCTGTTTTGATGCTAGTGTTGTGAGTTGTGACTAAGGTTATGTGATTTATGCTTTATTGTATATTAATCTGTAATTGGCAGTAGTTGTTGTCAATTGGATTTTTTTTCTAGTTATTGTATATTGATCTGTTTTGACTTTTGATGCTGGCGTTGTGAGTTGCGACTAAAGTTATGTGATTGATGCTTTATCGGATATTGATATGCTTGATCTGTTTTGATGCTTTATTGATGCTTGGTTATGTTTATTTGGTGAATTTGATACTGAATTTGCTGAATTAATTGCATGCCTTATGAGTAGAAAATTGTTTAAATTAATTAGATTTTATAATTTATTACATATGCAATCCACAATCAAAAACTATGTTTTGATCAAATTGTGTATTGTGTGGTTACTTAGATTGTTGGAGAAACCTACCTGTAAAACTAAGATAGGAAATGATTAAATATTTAACCATTATCACGGCTTTCTAAAGTTTGTATGACAGTATAAATCATTCCGCTGTTGCAGGAATAGGAGCCTTGATGCTATCACACTTCCCATGCTTCTATTTCATTGAAGGTGGAGAAAATATAAGATCATTATTCGGTGATGATGTTTTAGCTTCTTCCATATACAAAAACCCATCACAATGATCAGGGCAATAACACGTTCACATTCTCTTATTATACCCCTCCACCATAGCGCTCCCCAAACCTGTCAAACCCAATTCCGAAGCCTCACATTGGAGACCAAAGATGGGGATCATGCTGGCAACATCAACTCAAATGCCAAAGACCGTAACTTTGTTGATTTCGTCATCGAAATTTGCAGAGTCACTCGGACAACACCGCGTTGGGAGACTACCCTTCTTTCCCAATACCCATCTTTCAATTTCAAAGAGCCTTCTTTCTTCCTACATTACCTGACCCACCAGAACAATGCGTTCTTCTCCCTTCGATTCTTTCACTGGCTTTGCTCTACTTGTGGCTTCTCACCGGACCAATCTTCGTGCAGCGCCCTCTTTGATCAACTTGTGGATGCTGGGGCATCTAAAGCTGCAAAGGCCTTGCTTGATTGCCCCGATTTTAACCCTGGGCCTCATTCATTGGAGGGTTACATAAGGTGCCTTAGCAGTGGTGGAATGGTTGAAGATGCACTCCATGTGTTTGATAAATTGCAAAAGGTTGGATTTTGTCCGTCAGTGGAAACTTGGAAGAAATCTCTATTGGGTTGTTTGAAGATTGGGAGGACTGATCTGGTTTGGACATTGTATGGGCGTATGTTGGAATCTGGTGTTGCGGCTAACATTGATGTTGAGACTGTTGGATATCTGGTAAAGGCGTTATGTGTTGAAGGCAAGGTTTCGAAGGGATATGAACTTCTTAGGCAGGTTCTAGGGAATGGCTTGAGTCCTGACAATACTGTTTTTAACACACTTATTAGAGGGTTCTGTAAGAATGGAGAGTATGATAGGGTATCTGAGATCCTTCATATCATGATTGCCAAGAAGGGTAATCCAGATATCTTTACTTACCAAGAAGTCATCAATGGGCTCTTGAAAGAGAACAATTCTGAGGGATTGCGGGTTTTCAATGATATCAAGGATAGAGGGTATTTCCCCGATAGAGTCATGTACACAACAGTGATCGAAGGCCTCTGCAAGAAGGGACAGCTTGGTGTCGCAAGGAAGTTGTGGTTTGAGATGATTCAAAAAGGGTTACTTCCTAATGAGTATACCTATAATGTAATGTTACATGGGTATTGTAAGGCTGGTGAACTTGTTGAAGCAAAGAAGCTCTTTAAAGATATGCGTTCTAGAGGTTATGTAGGAAACACATTTAACTACACCACAATGATTTCGGGTTTGTGTTCACATGGTGAGGCACATAAAGCATGGGTCTTGTTTCAAAAAATGCCTCAAAGGGGTGTGGTTCGTGATTTGATCACTTACAATTCTTTGATTAATGGACTTTGCAATGAGGGGCATCTTGTTAAGGCAACAAAACTGTTTAATGAACTTCAGACACAGGGTTTACAGCCATCGGCTTTCACTTTTACTCCTCTTATAAAAGGACTTTGTAGATTTGGAGAAACGCAGGAGGCAATAAGGTTATGGAATGATATGCGTGATAGGCACTTGATACCACCCTCTATTACACATGACCATATTATTAAGGGGTTATGTAAAGAAGGCAATTCTGCAGAGGGAATGAAATGGCTGCGAAGAATGGTGAGATGGGAGCTAAAACCAGTGTGGAAGACTTTAGAGATCCTGATTTGCACTCTATCACAAGAGAAAAGGTTAGATGATGTTTTGATTGTCTTAAATTCAATATTTAGATTGGGATATACACTTGAACATAGCACAATTCATTTTTTAGTGACGATATTTAACTGGAAAAATGATTGCTTTACTAGTTTATGTTTGGAGAAGATATTAGGAAATAAAAGATAAGTTGATGTTGTGTATATCTGACTTTGTAACATCTTTTTCCAATAGAATGAAGAAATTGAGTATCTCTTGTAAGCTTTTGAGACTATAATCCTGTTGACACTTTCCATTGTTTCCATGTGTTCTTCTTGTCCAGTGAAATAAATACCTCTAAATGAAGCAAACGAAAATTATTACTATCGATTTGAGTTGAGTTAGCTTACATGTTATTATCATTAAACGAAATCGCATATTGCACAATTAGGATTGTGAATCACTTCATAAATGGTCGTGAGACTTCTAACTTCTAAGCTTCCTGTGAACATTCAATGGTAAAATGCTAGTGATTATAGCAAGCATACATCCTATTTATTCTAGGAAAAAAATTGCATGATGTCCGAAATGGATAATGTTACGTGGGACCTAAGCATTTTTTTTTCTGAAAAATTATTTTTTGTTTAAATACGTGAGACAAACTATGATTTTGGTAGTAACACGTCGATTATCTTTTCTTTTCTGGTTAGGCTTAGGATATGCAATAAGTTTCAGAATGAGTACAAAGAAGGTTAAGATTGATTACGTAGTTGTAATTTAGAAACAAGGTTCAATTTATGAATGAATAATTAATTCAATTATTTCATTTTTTTTAATTGTTCTACTTATACTACTAAGTTTCCGTGAAGGTATACATTTAAGAAAATAAAAATGAGAGTTAACTCTAATAAACTAGTGAATATAGTATTCTTATGAATCATGACAAATTTACAAAATGTAATTAAAAATAGTCGCCATTAATGGGTTGCCCCCATGGATTTAGACAGCATAATGCACCATGAGAGTTCGAAAAGGCATTTCTTAAAAAAAAAAATTATTATTTGTCTTGTGTTGGTTGTTTTTTATTTCTTAAATAATAAGATTACTTAGTCTTACACACTCTTGTTTAACTTTTTTATTTTTTAATCACTATCAGTTTATCTTATCTTTAAATCACTAGACAAAGTGAGCTCCATTTGGTGCTCTTTGCCACTAATTTTACTGCTGATCAACTATGAAATTTTTTTAATATAATTTATTCATGTAATTTGATTAAGTTGCTCACTAATCACTAAGGTATGTTTTTTGAGGTGCAAGTGGTTCAGTGGTAAAATCTCATGCATTATGTCATATAGTGTAGGCCACTAAAGTCTAGTGCTTTTTCAAGAATGCATTAGATAGGAGGGGGAAAAAATAAAAATGTTTCGGTGACTAAATTTCTTTTATATTTATTGTATAATTGGTATTTTATTTAGTCGATTCTGTTTAGTGGGATAAAATTTTGTTGTTGTATTGTCTTATTGGTATTTTATTATTATAGAATAAAATATAATTCTCATTGAATTATTGGATTTAGTATACCATGGGTACAAAAATATATGTAATGAGAATATGAGATAGTGAAATAATAAACACACAACGAATATAAAATATCAAAAACACAAGTAAAAAACAATTAAAATAAAATAACTGAAAATATTGAAGAATGTGGGACAAAGTGGGGTAGGTCACAAGAAATAACACTAAAAGTAATGGAGTTAATACTTAAAATGAACTCTAAAATTTGATTTTCGATTTAATTTAACCTTTGAATTTTTAATTGATCCAAATTGTACTGTGAAATTTTAACACATGCCTTAAGTTGCCCCTTCTATCTATTTCCGTCACTGGAAAAATGACGTGGCAAATTTAGTTGACATCTGACACTGGCACAAGAAAAACGACGTCGTTTTTCAAAAATCCAATTCCTTGATCCTTCGTTATTTCAAATTTCCAATGTGCCAAATCCAAACAAACCAACAAGAAGCTCCTGCAACATCCTTCTACCACTGCGTATTCGTAATTGTTGCCATCTCTTTCTGGATCGTGCAACCTTGGCCACTGCACCGACATGCACCATTCGTCGCCCCTTCCTTCTCCTCCTCCTCCTTATACTGTATCTTCCTGTTCTTTCTCTTACCCATTTTGTCTTGGCCGGAATAATTAGCCTCTAAATCAGCCACATAAATCACATGAAAGTGGAACAGCATTCACGACGGTAGCGACAGAATCGTATGTGCCGGAGTCCGAGGTGGGGTCGGCAATGTGGTCAATGGGGGAGGGGGCAGTGGTTCTGGCATCGACGGCTTTGAGAACGTGGAGGGAACTCTCGATGAAGGAAGAGGATGAGTTGAGGTTGTAGTGTTGCACCAGAACCCTATCCCTCATTCTATATTTTCTTTTTCAATAATAATAATAATAATAATGATAATTAAGAATCAGTTTGAACTTTGAAGTGAAATGAAGTAGAAGAGGTTGTGGTTGTTGTGAATGAAGAAGTTGCTCATGCGTATGTGGATGAAGGTGATGATGATTACTTGATCACTAAAAATGGATTGGAGAGAAGCCATGGAAAAAAGGAGAGTGCGAGTGATAGATTTAGCGGCTATACAGAGGAAGAACGAAAAAAGAAAAAAGAAGAAGAGATGAGTCTAAAGCCAAGGATGAGACCATAACTGAAGTTTCTGAAGCTCGAAGTAGTACCCAAACTATGGTTGATTGAGGAGGAGGAAGAAGAAGAGGGAGAGCAAAACAACATCGTTTTGGAACAACTAGCAAAACAACGTCGGGTCAGGTTTCCAGTGACGAGAATGAACGGAAGGGCCAACTTGAGGCATGCGTTAAAATTTTAGAGTACAATTTAGGATAATTGAAAATTGAAGTGTTAAATTGAATCAGGAGTAAAATTTTTTAAAGGCCATTTTGAGTAATAACTCAAAAGTAATGAGATGCTACCAATTAAAGGAAGATATAGATAGCATCTAAGTAGGGCAGGTCATAAAAGATATGAAGCAGATGTCTGGTGTTTTCTTTAAAAAGTTGGAAGCCAATTAAGGACACATAAGGGATCATATAGGTGAAGTTCAAACCACTGCTTTGAATGAGAAAGGAGCATCACTTTATGAAGTTCCCATGTTGTCTAGTGAAGACTTGAGGTTTAAGATAAGGTTTCTTTTTTGTCAATGCTTTACTATCATCCACTTAAAGGAGCAAGAATATTCAATCAATCAATTGAGATTTAAAAATGAAATGTAAATGTAAATGTAATCTACTTTCATTAAATAATTTCATCAGAAACTGAAAAGTAGAGAATCTTATAGACTACTCAAAATTCAGAACTATAGAAATTAAATAATCTTTTTTAAGGCATGGTGTTAGTCATTAAAAAAATAGCATGCTAAGACATCAAAAGGGCCTTCAATTCAGTTTCATTTCACAGCCAAGGCATTTCTATTTTCCTCTCACTCTAATCTGAGCCTTAATCATTTAGATTCAACTTTGAACTCTGCATCAAAGCATTGCTATTGAAACCTATATACTACACAAACAAATTGTAGCACTCATCATTGCAAGTTAGAGTACAATGAAGCTTTGAATCTCTTCACCTATAGTTTGTTTTCCCTATTTTTCCTTCTTATCTGATTCATCGATCGCAGCCAACCGTTCAACAAGAGGAGGATGAGAGTAGTGATATGCAGAGTACCATGGATCTGTGTTCATGGCTGATAGATTCTCCTCCTGAAAGTCACAATTAGAAAATCAATCAGATGCAGCACTAAAGATTCAAGATTACTCCATCTTTTACCAGGAACAAAACCCATGTACTGATTAATTTTGCATAATTTCAAGCAAAGAATAAAATGTTAAGTATATCATGAATCAGATGTATCGCCGAAATTCATAAACAGACATTTATATGAAACTAGAACATCAAATAGATAGAATTACCTGTAGTTTCACAAGGCCGGCCCGTAGTTCAGCTGCATATCCAAGCTTCTTGGCGAAAGCATCAGCCTGCATTGGATGATGATACACATAAGTACAAGAGAGAGAGATTTAAACTGGAAAACAGAAAACAAGAACATCACCACTGTAACACAAGGCTGAATAAGGAAAGGGAGTAACCTGGAATTCAAATGATCGGCTCACGAGATTCAGACCAAAGCTCACAAGGTGCTGGATGGGGATTACAGTATGCTGCCAATAAAGCCAGGTAAAAGAAAATGTCAAAGGTGTTCTAAGTAAATTTGAAACACTACATTAAAGAAATGTCAACAAGGAGGTTCGAGTGAACGAGCTCTTGTAAACTAGCCAAAAAAAATGTATTAATGTGGCCATCTTTTATAGTGCTTCTTTATAACATGCTTCGTCTTTTTTGGGGTTTCAATGGACAGACAGAAAGTAGCTATACTATTCAACTCAACCATGGTTTTGAAAAATACCTGAAATATGATTAGTCCAATGAGGACTGGCTGTGTATCGAATCCAAAACTTCGAAACAGGTCGCTTGAGTTCCTCACAAGAGTATATCCGCCAAATTGCAATAGTGTAAGAACCTGTACCAATCAGAAGAGAATACATCAGGCAAAATAGTCAACTCGACGATGAATAGCTCAAAGCAATGTGATAGGAGAAGACTAAAGTAAATATGTTCTATGAGAAAAAGAATGCTACTACACAGACCTGCACTGCAACAAACGAATACACAGTGTGGTTAAGCTTCCAATGCCCCAGTTCATGGGCAATAACAGCTACAACTTCATCATCATTTTTGCACTGTAAAACAACAATTGATAATGTGAACATCAACCATGACCAACTACTATACAAATAAAGATATGATATCAATAATATATTCCCGAAATGTTTGCAAACATTTGTTAGTTTATATGGCTTTTGTCACTATGAGTTGGCCTCCACAATTCTCTCACGTGCCCCCAAACACAAAAGAAAAGGACACAGCACATTATTTATTTTTTTTTTTTTTTGAATAAACGAATTTCATTAAGATGGATAAAAAGTAATTTTTTTGTTGGGGGGTGAGGATGAGGGATAAGAGGCCCTCCATATGGTAGTAGCCAAATACAAGGAAAAAAACTGTAAATTCCTAATATATCACATGATAAGTAAATCTGCATTTTGGTCTCCCAGTGATAATGTCATGTCATATGGTTCTTCAGTTTTTAAATATAGTAGTTCTAAAGCAATAAAAATTAGTGCTATGATCTTCAATATGCAAGCTTAAACTAGACTAACTTTCCCAAACCAAGTCAATAAGTAGAAGACAACCGTATGCATAGAAGGATTCCAGATTTATTAAATAAGTCACTGCATGAAATAATGCAAGAAGGATTTTCAAAGAAATAACTACATAAAGCTTCACAGGTACACAGAAGAAAGTGTAACAATCACAAACATGAAAATAATTTTTAAAACTCAGTAATCTCAAACCTGCTGAATCAATGTGTCATATAAGACAATCCGCTTGTTCTTGAAGAATCCATACATATAGGCCTGCAATATATGTAATGATATATTGAGAAAAATTTAAAAGCCCAACAAAAATGAGGGCAAAAAAAAACATCCTGTAGCCTATGCCACTATTTAGCTGTGGTGGTTCCATCCTCATATAAATAAATAAACAAATAAAAAGGAAAAGGAAAAGGAAATGGAGTAGCAGATCTCGAGGAGTTCAATCATTACATTGCTGTGGCTTGACCTAGTTGATCCATCAACAACAAACAACTTCTTTAGTGGAAACTTGAGAGAGGCAGCAAGTTTCTCAATTTTCTCCCTGAGTGTACCATCCGGAAGCTGGTCCCCAGCAAAACATGAAGGGAATGGTGATCAAAAATAAAATATTGCACCTTCATAAACTGTTCTTAAAAGATTATTTAATATTTTGAAATACTAACTGGGGTGAATTTGTTGAAAAGTGGAGCTATCAGGACTGGATAAATTGTCATCATCACAAGAGAAAGAACAAGCATGAACCCCCATAGATAGATAGCAAGGTAAGGACTTCCTTTCTGCAAATATTATAGAAGATAGAATATAAGCACTCTAAAATTACAATAACAGAAATAACAGATAAAGTATGACAGTAAATATTGCAACAAAAAGTTTACACGTGATGGCTGTTTCAACAGCGATCAGGATCTTACCTGCACTATTACAATAATTGCAGCCACAATAGGTGGACCAATTACAATGGCTATCAACATTCCTTTGATCATGTCCCTAAAGAATAACCATATTGTTTGCTGTACAATAGATGAAAAAAGTAACAACATGAACCATTATGAAGATGAAATGTATAGAAGCTAGTCAATATTATCATTTAGAAAAATAAGACATTAAACAGAAAGATAATTTTAAAAAAACAATAAAGAATACAAGAGGATCAAAGGAAGAGCATGAACCTTGTTAAAACCATGACGGGCCTCAATCACAAAAGTTGAGTACAGAGAGAAAGGCAAATCAGTTATCTGTAAAAACGAGTAGTAAAGCTTAGGTCATTCATTTGCATATAAGATGTGAATTGAACACTACAACAAAAGCGACAAGGCCTTCTCCAACTAAGGGCTGAATACATGATAAGAACAATAACAGAGTCCTCTTGTGAATCGTGTTTGCAAAGCCATTCAACCTTAGTCATTCTTAAATGTCATCAATAATTTTTCCTTGCCTCCCTCTACCTCTAATTCGAACAGCTTTTCGTTTTGTTGTACACCTTAATAAGGCTTCTACTGGTCTTATTCCTGGTCTTCTCTTGTCATTTGTGACCACCCTTAAAAAATAACTCTCATCTTTGCAACATTGAGGTTTTTTGCTTTTTGGTTATGGTTGCCAACCATTCATTTAAATACAACAGAGCAACACAAGTAGATTTGCTTTGAATATTGAGTGGCAATTTTCTATTGGAAGTAACACTCAACACACTGCCGTATCTCATTCCAACAACTCAATTCTTATGGTTTGCATCTCTCTTTATTTCCATAATTTTGCAAGATGGACCAAAGAAACTTAAACTGGAATGGAATATACGATGTAAATATTGATATCAATAAAGCTTATTTCTATCAAAGGTCTTGCAGCATTTTGTACATACCTGTGACCAGATCATGACACCAGCTAAAAAACCTAGGGTATGCAATATTTCATTTTCTGCATTCAGACCTACTAATGTCACCAAATGTTCTGATTTCTGCAATCAAGAATAGGATTAATTGGTCAAGACCCATGATATAGTTGCTATGTTGGGTTTCATAAAAAACACTGAATTGAACTTTTACCTTCCAAAACCAGGGCAACACCCGAAAGTACAAGATTGTGGAGTCCATCACTATTGTTACAAACTCGTGAACAAAATGGAAGTAGCTGAAAAAGGTAAATAAACCTCCATGTAGAAGAACATTAACAAGACACATAAAACTATAGAAGCAAACTTCAGGATGACCTATGAATATCAGATAAACAAAATGACAAACCTTTTATCAAGACTGTAGGCCCTGGATTTCAAAAATTTATCTTGGCTGATTACGCCTTCTAAAGTCTTTGGAAGAGTAGGAAGTTTGAGTGCCTTATGTTGTCGTATATCCAAGTAGGTTTCAAAGAAGTACATAAAGATCATAAACCCTGAAAATGGATCAGATGAAAAACATATATCAGGTATATCCTATATGTTTTTGACATGTAATACTACCACAGTCATACACAACATTGGTTGATTTGGGGTAAATCCATACAGAATTAACACTTGATATGACATTGCCAACAAATTTTTCGTTTTCTAATTGATATTTTCCTGATTTATTTGAAGCTGCAACCAGAAAACACTGCAGATTGTCACTGAGTGTATAATTAACATGTTCTATGTTGGTTTAAGATGCTTAAGGACTTCATCTTACTACCAAAGCCAGCTAATTTATAAGAAACACTCAAATGAGTAGCAATGCAATACAAGGCAATGATGTTCGCATCGGAAAAATAATATTAAAAAAAGGCCACAATGTTATCAAACTCTCATTTCCCAGTTTAGGTCCATAAATTGAGTCTTACAGTTTTACAAAATGAGCTTTATGATTCATGTTTATGTCAACTTTAAGTTTGATTACTTTGCAAGGGGTGGCTTTTGACCAATTCAGTTCACTCTAGCTAGAAGTTATAACTACTAGTCTACTATGCACTATTTAACTCCCACAAAGATATGAACATATAGAATTATGAGTATATCGATCACAAGGTTTTGCCTTTTTTTTTCTCATATCAATTATCCATAAAACTCAACATTTCTAGCTCAAATGTTCCTAGAAATGCACGTAGCTCCCAGGTCCCATTAAAATTGAAGGATTCATAATCCTCATAAAGTTAAAGAAAAAAAAAATTCACCTTATAGGGAGAAATTAAAAAAAAAAAGAAAAACCCTAAATTTTTATGATAACCCCTGAATTCAGAACCCATAAAAGTTGAAGAAAAACCTAAGCTTCCCACAAGTCATTCACATGAAAACTCATAACAAATGGAAACTTTCTCATACCATGAAATAAATGAAACAAATTTCTATCAACACAGCTAACAGCAGCTCATTGAAAACGATTCCTAGCTTGTAATAAAGGAAATGGAAAATTACGACAGTGCCATTGCAGAGAGAGAAGAGGAAGAGGAGGGAAGAAGAAGAAGAAGAAGGAGCTCACCGACAACAGCTTCCATATAAGGGAACGCCATGGCTGAAGTATCTGAAGAAGAAAAGTAGCAAAGGGAAGATCTTTTTTTTTTTCAGCTGATACTAGTTTTCCAATGCGCTTATATATAATGGGTTTTGGGTTTAAGGTTTTGAGTTGGGTTGACCCAATTGTGTTTTGGACTTTCGGGTCAACACACCATTCATCTGTTTTACTTAAGAGTTAAGACACAAAACAGTTTATATATATATATATGGTAACCAACTTGGGTTGGTCGGGTGGTCAGCTCACTCGTCCGCTTAAGTAAGTATCGCGAGTTTGAATCCCGCCTTGTGCATGCAGCAACTCATTGGCTAGCGACAGACCTTTAAATGGAGTTCAGATCCACAACGGATTAGTCCTTAACCTGTCGGGTTGGGGGATACCGTTTGAGTAAACCAAAAAAAAAAAAAAATATATATATATATATATAGTAATTACATAAATAAAACTTCCATGAAAAAAATATATATATATAGTAAAACTTCGAAGCGATTTACATGAAAAAAAAAAAAAAGTAAACCATAAGACATTCCAATGATTTACGAAAATTTATTATAATATGGTCGAAATATAACCTTTCTTCAAAAGTTGTAAATGAGTAATATTTAATTCTATTTAATTTATTCATGAAATTTGCTACAAGGCATGTTTGTTTGAAAAATCTAATAGATTATAGATTCATGTCAGTAAGTCATGAGAAAATAAGAAATTTATTTTTAATAGATGGTTAGTATATAAAACTTAATATTATCACTCAATCATGTATTTTTTCTTACCAACAAAATCTAGATAGTTGATAGTTTAGATGATATCCTTTAAGCATTTGATAAGAGATTTGCTTTCTAACTATGTATATGAAAAGATTTGTTCAAATATATTTGTTTTTATCTGTGTATTTCTTGTATTATTTATGTCTAATTAGCATTAGCTTTAAATCATCATTGGAGGATGAATTCAATGCATGATTTTGGATAAACTTTTTTCTTTGACTTCAGTTCAAATTACGATTTTGGAGTTTAACCAAACTTCCATACATGCTTTCAATTGATCCAAGTAATGTAAATAAAACGATTTAAGTATTAACCTTGTCAAACTATTAAAAGTTTTCATGTCAAATACGGATAAGGGATTCAAGTCCCCTTAAGTTTTGATTTCCATTTCTAAACATTTCATTAGCAGATTTTTCAGCTCATAAAACAACTAGGGAAAAATATTGAGGATCCCCCTATAACAAAGACAATAGTTAATATTCCAAAGTCTGTGCTAAACAGCTCTATTTGTAGTAGTAACTACCTATAATAACAAACTGGTAGTGACTAAGCTAGTTTTTATTAGTGTAAAATTGTGGAACCAATTGAAAATGTGTCTGCATATCAATAAAATAATGTGAGCTTTAGTGTTCAGTTCTTGTTCTTTACTTGTTTTGTCCATAATATTGGTGAGAGTTCCATCACAACAAAAAAAAAAACATGAGTTTTGATCCATGGATACCAAAAAAGAAAAAAAAAATCAGTACTTTAAGGTACCGTTTGGTGGAGAGATAGAGACAGAAAGACTGAGACTAAGAGACAGGGATGGAAATAAATTTCAATATTCTATTTGGTGCAAAATGGGAGACAGAAATTGAAACAAGAATGAAACTCTAATTTAATTTGCACAAAGGGTAAAATTGGAATTCATTAATTGAAATGAGCGTATTTTAGGTATAAAATGTTATTAAAGTTTCAGTCTCCATCTCTAAAAATTTTAGTCCCCTGTGTCCTTACTTTTTGGAGGTACTGAAATACTAAAATTTTGAAAACAGAGAAAAAAATTTTAGTACTAGTCTCTGAATCAACAAACATAATACTAAGTCTCAGTCTCTCAGTCTCTGTGTCAGTACCTCAAAACAAACGCTACCTAAGAGATGCTACTTGTATAAAGGTTTTAGTGTAGGTGGATACTCTAATAAAGATTTCATAATTGTCTTCATATAAAAATACTTTATTGTGACCATTAGATGATAGATTTTAGGGCTTAATTTTCATATACTATAAAAGTGTTATTTTTATTTAAAGTTGGCAAAACAAATAAGTCACACTTTTTAGACCAAGATCATCATAAAAAGATGTTTTTGACATCTTCATTGGAGTAGCTGCCTTCAATTTAAAGCTATGTTTTTGAGTATCTACATTATTCCCATTTCATGATAAGTACTTCAAGGCATCTTTATTTGAATTGTTATCCGCAAAAAAAATTGCTCACTAGTTTGTTGAAGGTACAATGAAGATAGAGTCTCAATTGATACTCTTACATTATGTTGTTCTTATAATCCAAAAGAACAATTTAGAACTCAATCAATATCTGAAAAGATAGAAGTTATTGAATGAAATGAAAATTTGACCTTGAATTATCATGATTCATGAGGGTCTAAAAAGCAAGGGAGAAAAAAATGAAGAGAATCCAGACAACCCCGGTACAATAATGTTGGAATATTCTTATGTTACTGGTGGAAATTATTTCTCACCGATATTGCACATGCTACAATCCATACCAAAATGCTAAGATGCTTGGCTACATGGTACTAAGGAATCTAGGATCCTAGGACTTGGAATCATATTTCATTCTTCAACATCTAATGTTCTTTTCTAAGAAAAAAAGGTCTGTTCAGGTAAATTTAATCTTTCAACTACCAATTTCTCATCAATAACTGGTAATTATAATAAATTTAAAACACTCAAAATTATAACCTAATAATAGTATAAGAATGTCTCCCCTCATATCAAGAAAAATTTTAGGGAAATTATGACCTTTTTGTTCAGAAGTGCGAGTAGCTGCTTAATCAACTTCAGCAGAAATTTAGACCAGGCAACAAGACAAACTTTTATTATGTAAAATATATGTAAATGCATGAAACCATAAAGTAAAAGCTGCATGGCTTTATTGGTTTATATACACCACCATACACACAATCCTAAGTCCCTACTTGTATATACTACATTGTAGAAAGGAGAGCTTTCAAAGCATAACACACAAAACCTGAAAACCACTCAACATACTGTACATCATAGCCTCCAGAAGTTAACAAAGACACTCAAATTGTCCAAGGCATTCCAAGGATATACATTCAAGCCTCCTAACAAGGATTCTTCCTTACCTAAGGTCCTAACCATATGCCTAAATAACTATATATACGGTATTATATACACATGTTTGCATCTGCATCCTACATTTTTCTTCTTCTAGCAAAACCTTCTGTCGCTTTCCACCTTCTCACATGTCTGATTTTGTATGCATCAGAAAATGTTCTATCTGCCAACACCTTAAGCAGTTAGAACAGCACTCTCAGATTTGAGCAACTTGCTGCAAGGATTGACAAACTTTGCCTCTTCAGAGTTGGCTCCGTATGACGAAAGCAACCTCTTCTGCATTGTTTAAAAAAATGGGAAACAAGAGAATAGCTCAGTACACCATATTATAGTACGCAGGATGAGAGTAAAAATGATGCTGGAAAAGTCTGGAAAATGACCGGACAAAACTCGACCATAGAATGGACAAAGTAATGCACTAAACTTCAGAATAGATTCATCTTTTATCAAATGATTGAAGAATACAATAAAAAATCGACATGCACAGTCACTCTGTTGGAGAAGTACCATTGGAAAGGGGAAACAAAACTTACATGATCCTCAAATTCAGGACTCATTAGATTCATGGAGAGGTTTCTCATCAACAACAGTACCTGCAAAAGAGAGCCTTGTGAATAACTCGAGCAGAGGGGCCATGAATTTAAACCATAATATCAGACTTCCCTTGTAACCTTGAACCTTTACACACTGCAGAAAAAAAGGAATGATATGGAGGCAAGGCAAGGGAAGGACTAGAGAATAATTACCGTTTCCATATTTATTGGGTCCATCTGTTTCAGCCTCTGGAGATGATTAGTAGAATTGGGATCAAATACACTGCCAATGAAGCTGTAGACTTGTGCAAAATCTGGCATAACTGTATAGAACAGATGAATTTGTCAACAGGACAATCAATCATCATAAAATATATATAGTATGAAACAGATGCATAACAAATGACAACAATGCACAATTCAAACACTATTGATGCAAAAACAAGAACCAAAAACCATTAGTTGCAGTTTAAGTACCATCCCAACCTTTAATTGGCTTGGTCTGGTTTCTTTGTTCAAACCCATTGTTACTTGGCCAAGTTGGAGGGGTGTTCTCATTACTGCTGCTATAGCAACAAGTAAGAGGGACAGCTTGTCCAGCTCCAGCCAATCCCATATCATCTGTCAAAACAAAAAGTTCAGCAAAAAGCCCCTCATATTTTAATATTGAAATGTCAAAAGGTGGCATTGAGGTAAAATAAAGACCTTTAGTTGCTGGTGGCACATTGCTTGGGGCCACATTGCTTGGTGGCATGGTGTTATAATTCCAAGATGATAAAGGCACACTGGTTACTGGAGTTCCTAGCACAGATGATGAATCCGGGCTATAAATGTATGCAGGTTCAATGAAAGCTGAGGAAGATTGCAATGGCCCAGTGACATGGGATGCAGTAGGAGCTGATAAAATGCAGAAGTAGAAACCAGTGTTAATTTAAATACTACGCAACAGAAAGAAACAAGAAATGCATGAAATGTAGATAGATGCTAACCACTCTTGGGAGCTTTTTGAGGGTATGGATGAGAAGCTTTTCTCTTTGGCCGAGGGGGAGGTACATGTTCACTTGTTCCATTCTTCTGGACTTTAAGGAAATATTTTTGTGCATGACTCCGTATCTGCCAAGAAATAGGAGAAGCAAAGTTGATTCTACATTTGTTCATGGAAGGATGAAGAGAGGATAGAAATAAGACCACACAATGAATGTTTAGACATTTCAAAAGAAGAAAATTGATGAAGCACGTACAAATTACAAGTGTGTATTCCTATGCCTGTAAATAGATTTGTTTTTAAGGGAAAAGATAAGAAACAAAGTGAATAGCACCAATCATCACATATAACTGAATAAATTTAACAAAATACATAATTTGGAATTCAAAAATAAATAATCATGTTAAATAACGAACAAAATATAAAGTCACATCATTCTCACTGTCTAGACAGAAACCAAAACTATCCAGCAATCACCAGTAACTTCTTCTCTGCTCTTCTAAATTTTATTTTTCAGTAACAATAATAATTACCTGGATAACAGTTTTTGAGCCGACAAATGCTTCAATCTTCTTCCAATCACGATCAAATCTGAAACCAATCAAGAGAAATATAGAAGGAAATAAGCAAAACAAGACCATCAAGAAAATAACACAAATATTATAACAGGCACCAATTTTTTTGGATACCGTAATTCAATCTCATAAAAGTGGTGAATCCCAATCCTATGGCTTTGCCTAAAACTCAAATCAATGACTAATTTTCTGATACTTGTATGAAATGAAAGATTCCATGACTTGTAAAACCTATTTCTTTCAATTCTTAATTTTAGCAGAATCTTAGTTATTTAAATTATAAAGAACAAGAAAATAATTTTATGCTCCATGTTTCAGAAGCAGATTTCGTGCAATCCCAGCTCACAGAGGTGTGAGATTGAAAGCACCAATGGTTTTGGTAGTGATGTGGAGGAGCTGACTCACAGTAAAGATATCCGGTAACAAAGGGGGACTTCTAGTACAAGGTACACTAACTCCATAAGCACACTTTTGCAGCGCTATGCTATGCATTCACAAGGGATGCATATATCCTCTAAGGCTCACTAGTCACTACCAAACAGTTCCTACGGTTTAACCCTCAAAAACTAAAAAACCTATACTTTTTTCTGGGGGGGCAGGGAACCCTAGCAACCAAACTGTGATAAACAATATAAGGAAGAAGGAAATAAGTAAAGGACTTTGAGACCCCAAATTCAAGAACCAAATTGGTATACAGTGTTAACAATATAATCATTTTTACATGATCAATCAACCACGTGTTCCTTTTATCATTCAATGAGTTCAAAGTCATCACACGAGATATCAAACTCGCTAATCAACATGAAAAACACACATTTGGTTTAGATTTAGCTCACTTGCAGCTCAAAATATGATCTATTATCTAAAGCTTCCTGAGATAACTTTCAACAAGGGGGAGAAATTTTATTACTTCCCTGAAATCGGCTATATCAAACATAATTTTACAAAATTCAATAAAAAAACTTTTGAAATTCCAAAAACTCATCACCAATCCACACAATCTTAATTATCCATAAAATTCAATAATTAGGGAAGTAGGAGGTGGTGGGGAAGAGATACTAAAGAAATAACCAATTCTCACCATTCATCTTCATCCTAATCCAAACATTTAACCAGTATCAAACTTTACCTAATACACAAACAAAATCAGATATCCCAAAAACCATAAAAATCCAATTTTTATATTCAATTAAAACCGAAAATATAAAGAATTTAAAAAAACTTACAATTGAAGAGCTTCTAGAAACTTGTCATGCTCCTGCTCGGTCCAGCTCTCCCTAGACTTAGTAATCGTGTAGGGTTTCCGGATCTTCTTACTCGGATCCTCCGCCACGTTAACGGCGGAAGACGCAGCTGATGGCACGGTTGCCGGAGCATGCTGCGGCGGAGGCGGAGGCGGCATCGGATTAACGCCGGGAAGTCCCATATTGGACGAAGAAGGATCGAAGAAGAAAAATCCTTGAGCTGGGTTCGGATTCACCGACACCATCAAGTAACCCTTAGAATTCAATCAGAACCAAAAACCGAAAAACAACTCCGATTGCGTTTCAGATTTTCCTTCTCTTCTTTTTAGGGTGTGTGACTGTGTCAGTGGGTTTTCCAACAAACTCTGCGTCTGCTTGTTTCTGATGTCCGTTATCGTTTTTGGATCGCAAATTTTTGTGTGTCGTAATCTTTCGTTTCTCTCGAATCGAAATGGGAGGCTCAGGTTTTATAGAGGAAAATGGCGGTGTGAAATGTCTGTAATACCCTCAGCACATGGCTTCTATACATATAATGAGTGGCCGTGGCGGTTTCTCTTTTTGGAAATTTACGTACAAACAATTTTCTTTCCCCCCTAAAATTAAGAGTGACCCTAAACTCGCTACTATTAGAAGAATATAGAAAAACTATACTATTTGAGTTATAACTTATTAATACGAATAAATAATATTTATATTAAATAAAAATTAAAAAATATTATATATATATATATATATATATATATATATATATATATACTAAGAGAAACCAAAAATATTTTGGTAATGGTAAAAATTATATGAGGTGATAAAATTATGTTTATTGACGATGTTTTACTTCAATTTCTTAAAACTATATCATTATTTAAAAATAAAAGAGAAACTGTGTAAATATTATTAATAATTTGGAAAATAACAAATAAAAATATTACAACTATTATAAAATAATGAAGAGAATACTTTGTGTTTTAGTATTTATTTTTTATGAAACATAAATTTTCTCATAATCATTAAAAAAATAAAAATAAGAGAAGAAGTATGGTCCTAATTTGTTATATTCATTAAAAAATTTATGAAATTGAGAGTCATAAGAAGAATTCCTCATGTCATATATTCTTAAGGCTAGTCACAAGCTTAGTTTAATATAATAGGTTTTAATTTTTTTTTCATATATTGTAAATGTAAAAAAAATAAATATAAATTGACATTATGTATTCCTATTTGATTTAATCATTAATTATTTTAAACATATAAGGCTATGTAATTTAATATGATGACATACCTTACATTTGTGTTTATATTTAATTAGTGAATAATAATTACACATTTAAGAAAAATATGCATTGATGCATGGTATTTAGCCTACAATTCTAAGAATTTGATAATGTTTCCTACTAAATAAACTATTTAGTGATTTGAATGCATTGTATCAATGCCTAACTTCCTAATTAGGACGTTCTCTCTTCTTATCCTTTATATTATAAACTTGGTATGTGTAAATTAGGCTCAAAACGTGTTAGGAATAGATAGGTAAGAGAAATATTCCATATCAATATATATATATATATATATATATATATATATATATATATATATATATATATATAACTATTTCACTATGTTTTTATTTCTTTAGAGTTTAGGCTCTAGTTATATAAATATTATAAAATGTTCAAGAGAGAAAAATATGATTGACTCATTTAAATATTTAATATTTTGGTTTAGTCATCTAATATTTTGGATTGATTAGCTTTAATTTCTGTTCGGTTGGTCGGGTACCGGACGTTTCGGGTTAGGACTCTGAGGTCAATGCTTCGGTTGATGGGATAGCTCGTCTGGTCGCGGTTTCCAAATTCCGGGTGAGCGAGGTCCCGAGCACTTCTGATGGAGAAGGGGGGGGCCACCTGCAAAGACACTCCGACGCCCTTGTCAGAATATGTGCAGGCGGAGAGAGTGATGTATGAAATGTGACGTACCTTGGGGGGAGAGCCAGTCTCCCCTTATATACATGCCAGTAGTGGGCCCTTCCAGTGGGCGGGCCCACACTCTCGAGGGTGTTGTCACACGGCTGTGCACAAGCCGTACGGGACACGTGTTCGGGTCGGGTGGAGGGCGAACCATCGGGCCGGCGAGAACTCGGGTCGGGTCGACCCGCGCGAGTTTTGGGCCAGGCCGTAACAATTTCTCATAAAATATTTTGGATTGATTAGTTTTAATTTCTCATAAAATATTTACGATGGTGTTACATGTATATTAAAAATTAGTTATCAATTAATTACTGAATATTAAAATAAGTATTTGATATTTTATATTATTTTAGGATAAAATACTAAATTAGTCTCTTATGTTTAGGCGTAATCTTATTTTGGTCTTTAAAGTTTAAAGTGTTCTATTTGAATCCAAAAAAGTTTCATTTAGTTTCAATGTAGTCCCACTGTGACGTCAAAGTTAAATAATTAATGAAATATCCTACATGACAACAGTACAAGAATAAGGTTGATAATCTGGAGAATAACTGAATAAGTACAAGTTTCAGAGGCACAAAATCAACTAGGAATACATCATTATATTTATTTATCAATTTTTTATAATTTAAATGAAATATTTTTCATAGAACTATGGAGAATAATAAATAAATGTATTGATACATCCACAGTTGATTTTATGCCTCTGAAACTTGTGCTTATTATCCAGATTATCGACTTTGTTTTTGTACTGCTATCATGTATGATATTTCGTTAATTATTTAACTTTAACCTCACGGTGTGACTAAATTGAAGTTAAATAAAACTTTTTTGGATTTAAATAGAACACTTTAAACCTTAAGGACTAAAATAGAATTACACCCAAACGTAAGGACCAATTTAATACTTTACCCTATTATTTTATTATCATAAACAAATTTAATTATCGTCCATTACAAGTATTTTAGTTAATTTTTATTGTATATAAAATATTTTTATAAAACAAATTACACAATTTGTATCAACTTAAGTGATATATATTAATAAGTACTAGTAATAACCCAAAGTTTGCTCATAATTTAATACGACAACTTGAAACTTAGAAACTAATGCTGCTACCATGGCGAAAACATTGTAATAATGTAATTATATGAATGGAAGCGTAGCTTCAAAGATCCTAAGTTGACTAATTATATTTTGAATGAAAATGATATAATAATATTAATATCCAATAGTCTTTAACACAGTATATCCGAATTCTAAAGTGATAATTAAAATTGTGGGGTAATTGAAACGTAAGGAGAAATGCAATGTGATCAAAAGTATATTACTTTAGCTTTGAGAAGGTTTAACTTTAGGCTCCATAAATTTTAGCTTAAGAAACAACTTTTTTTTCCATGTGTCAACAAAATAATCTATGTTGCAACTTGCTTTAATACAAGTATATCCATGATTAGTATTATTTTACTATTATTGTTATTATTAAAAATATTAAATAAACAAGGTGCTAAAGAAAAATTAAAAATTAATTTTTAAAGGTTAGAACGTGGAAGGTTTGGAACTTTGGATGCTTCTGAAGGCTACAATTTACTAGACACTATATGCTGCAAAGTCTATCCAAAACTATATATTAATTTTAAAACTATAAAAAAAATTCTCATTACAAATAGAGACTCATTAATTTAGATATGCCAATCATATGTATGTTATGTATCGACATGAATGATAAAATGAAACCTGATAGAAGAAGAAATCGGACCATCTGAATTCTATGCAAAAAAAATTGGGTAACCAAATCGGATGGTCGAAATTGTGAGGGATGGAAAATTTGAACTTTAGGAGTAATTAATCGAACCGTCTGATTAATTTTTTTTTCTTAAAATCAAAACGAACCCTTTGCTTAGATTTTTTATTTTATTTTTTTTCTTAAAATCAAAACGGACCCTCTATTTAGACTTTTTTGTCTTTTTTTTTTTATTTCTAAAATCAAATAAGATCTTCTGAGTTTTATTAAAAAATATTTTGTAGATACCCTCTAATTGGACCGTCCGAATTTCTTACTCTAAATTCCTCGATCCGATTTTAACCCCTTTAACACTACATTCATAAAAAGCGCCCCTATTCTCCATAACGTTGTATCACCTACACTCTCCTCCATATTAAAAATAAAAAACGACAAATAGAAGCTTTTAATATATCTGGAATTTTTCCTTTTTTTTTTCTTTTAAGAAAAAAGAGTATTTTTTATATCTTAAAAATAATTATTAGCTAAATCATTTTAATATTAAATATATAAAAAATGTTAATATTAAATATTCTAAAAATATTAATAATTCAATAATTTTAATTATTATTTTTTATCACAAAATATATATATATAATTAAATTAATAACTAAATCAATATTTCTAGAACACCTAATAATTTTCCAATTTATAGATGTAGGCATTATTGTCTCACACATAGAAGTTGTAGTGTTTGGAAATGTCATGTGGGTGAGATACTAAGATTCTGACAGCAAAATATAATATTGAAACAAGATAAATGTGGTGGTGAACATTGAGGACTCAGTGAGGTACGAAATTACCTTTATACCCCTATCCTTGTACTATTTATATATAGGAGTTACCGGACAAAGCTTAGTACCTTCACTTTGAAGAGTTCTAGACTTCTAGTTTTGTCTAGAACTACAAAAGGATAACTAATCCTGTTGAAATAGGTATTGTCATAGAATCATAGCTCCATTTTTATATTCACAATTGATATAATAATTAATAAGAGAGTTACACTTGAACTTGATAGGTTCTATACAAAAACTTTGAAATGTATTGTTTTAATAATTTTTAACTGTTAATTAAAATTAACATTTAAAAATTATTAAAATATCGGTATATTAGTATACTTAAAAAATTTTTGATTTTATATATGTCAGTAATTTTATCTTTAGTTATAATTTTTTAATTAAGTTTACAGTTGAGTTTGAAATTTTATAAATAACTCTTATTCTTTTATACAAGTTTTAAGAATAATTTTTATTTTTATTATTTTTTCTCAACTTTATAGAAGGCCAAGAAGGCCACTTAACATTTAGATAATAAGAGTGGGAAAGGTATTAATCGATTCACTCGGATTGAATTAATTTTCATGCATTTTTATTATTATTCATCTCTTGAAAATCATAAAAGTAAGACATGTCAATTGATAATTATAGCAAGATTAAGGGCTCGTTTGAAAAATTTTAAAAGTAATCTTTTTTGAATTTTTGATTTATAAAAAATAGTAGAAAAATAGTAGTATTAATGTCTGGTGTAATTTTTAAAATTAAATTATAGCTTTCTAAGAATTTATTTAGGAGTTTATAGAAAAGTTAAAAAAAAGACTTTTCTCATAATACTACTATTTTTTATCATATTTTTATAAAATAAGTATTTTAGAACTAAAAATTTAAATATAAAATAATTTATTTATAAATTACTTAATATAGTTATTTATTGTTTAAACTATTTTATTAAAAAAAATTTAATTAAACTATTTATCTAGGCCTAAGTCCTACTATTGGTACAAACTTTGAATGATAAATACTAAATAGTTTACAATTTAAAAGGATTTGCGTTTAGCTTATGAACATGCATGTTTAGATATTTTTTAACTTATTATACAAAACAATGGCTAAGAAAAATTTAGGATGAATAATCAAAAGTTTGAATAGTTTGGTGGAATTTCTTTCTTTTTTTTTCTTTTTTTTCTTTTTTGGTGGGAGAGAGGGTATTCTAGAATGGAAAAAAATTAAGTGAAAAAAATTAATTATTATTAAATTTATAATTTTTGTTATTTGTAAGTTTTATTATTTTGATTTAAAAATAATTAAAAACTCATTTTTTATCATGAAAATAGTAGAATTTCTATTTTTTTTTTCAACAAGAATTTATTTGAGTTGACAGTAGCAAATGGTATGTGGGCCCAAGGAAATGAGGATTCCATTGATTTGCACATGATATTATGGTCCAAAAAAGTCATATCAATCACGAGGTTACAACTTTGGGTGGCCCATAAAAATTAAGCCATATGCTTCATAATTACGCCTTCACTCTTTGCATTCAAGCAAAGTGTGTGTCTTTCCACTTTCATGTCCCATAAATTTGAACGTCTAAAGTTACTAACATATATATATGCTTCTGATCTGTCTCTCAGATTAATCTCATTCTTAATTTATTCATATAGTTAAAGTAAGTAGTCATTTTTCCTTTCGAGATTCACTAGTGTTCAATTGATCTTATTCTAGTATTCATTCTTAACGGTTGTTATATGTACAAGGTAAAAAACTTTTGAAGTGGACAAATGAGTTGATTACTGGACTAATGTTTAGAATAACTTATTCAACCGAAATTTAAATTGCATTTGTACTTTAAAGAAATGCTAAAAGCCTAAAACAATTGAGAGTGATATAAGCTTTTGAGAAAATTACTTTGGGAAGAATAAATTAACAGTTACTTTTAAAAAAATTTAAGAATGGAATAACTATTTTTTTCCTTTCATTATTTCAAAAATCATATTTTAAACAAGAATAAAGTATATTTTTTATTTTCGAAGTTCGGCAAAAATGTTAAAAATATTCGTAAGTTTCATTTTGTTTTAATTTTGTCCTAAAAATTTTCGATTTGAATCAAATATATCTCTAACCACTAATTTTTCAAAATATTTAGGACCAATTCAACAACAATTTTACAAGAACAACCTTCAACCCAAGCAAATCAAGCATAATTTCATGCATTTTATTGGACTGGTCTTATTTTTTAAAAAAAAATTAGCAATCAGAAGTATATTTCATGCAAATCGAAAACTTCTCGAATAAAATTAAAACAATAAAACTTAAGAGTATTTTTATAAATTTTACCAAATTTCAAAGATAAAAAATATACTTTACCTTTTAAACCATTGTTTTGGTTTTGATATAATAATAATAATAATAATAATAATAATAATAATAATAAATAATTATATTCTTAATTACCATAGAGCACAATAAAGAAGGTGATGAAAAGTTGAGTTAGGTAGAAGTAAGAACTTTTATTTTTATTTTTATTTTTTGGTAAAATGGAGATTACAGAAACTTAACCATATTTCTAGACTTTCCCTTGAAAAGCCTTGTTAGTCATGTCTATGGAACAAAGCTATCTGAAATTTCAAGGCAAATAAAATTTCCAATTCCAAAATCACTTCCTCATCTCATCACTATATTCAAATAAAACTAGAAAACTTGATCAAATAACCTTGTCCTATGGGCTATGGTGAGGTATACATGCAGAAAACCTATATTAATGTATAAAAAAATGAGAATAAAAATTATCAAAATGGTTAAGACTTGCTGAGAGTTTGATGAATAATTTTTTTCCATATACATAGCATGCAAAGTTGGGAACAAACACTATAAATGCTTGCAAAAATTGAGCTCTAAAGACTAAAATTGTTTAAACAATATATAATATCTACAAGACTAATAAACAAATAAAATCTCGGATACATATGCTCAGTGTCAAAACTCAGTAACTCTCACACACCACACCCTCAACAATCTTCTTGTATTTCTCTATTTTTTTTCATATCTATTATGGTGGAGGATCAGATAGAATTTACAGCACAGTGTAAAATCAACAGACCACAGTGATACATCAACATATATCAGCAAGACAAGGCTATAGAACAAAACCATTCACAAACTCCACTTATCTACAAAATTAACATTTTGTGCATTCAAGTATTTCTTGCTTTCTTGGGGGTTCTACTTTTGACACTTTCATCTATAGGAAAGTCCTATTATCATCGATCGGAGCTACAAAGTATCCTCCTTTTGCTATTTTATTTTTCTTTTTTTGTGCTTATCTTGAAACTAGAACGACGGAATTTGTTGTTACCGGTCAGAAGAATCTCCTTCTAAAGTTCCTGGTTGTCGTTTGATAGGAACGCATGAGGAGACCAACGCCAATTCCAATCCCTACACACATCCCAAGGCCGATTCCAACACCAACTCTAACACCGGCATTAAACCACGAAAGTTGTCCGTCCTCGCCAAGATACATCTCTTGAGGATAGAAACCATGGCCCATCATCTTACCATCAGGATCATAGTCATCGGCATCCGGCCCTGTTATCTGCACAAGTATCATCCATGTTAATATTAATATCAGGAGTTCCAAATAGCTTGTCCAAAATCTATCACTAAAAATGCGGGAATTGTGCTCTAACCAAACACTAAGAACTAGTGGTGCATACATGTTGACCAGTGAAAAGCTAAAAAGCTTACTTTGATGATTAAGTGAGACAAATATAAACATTATGCTAGTTGTTGCTAAGGTACACCTATGGGAATGGTATTGGCATCCAAGGTGATTGGTCAAGATAGTACCGGTCGGTTGTTTACACAAAAAAAATGTTGAGAATTTATGAGACATAAGTAGAAAACTAAAATTCTTTGTCATGGCACTAAAAGCATATGAACCAATGAGAAAGGAGCTACTGCATTCAATCAAACATATGGCTTGAAATAGTGATCCCAGTTGATGGCAGGAACAGTCATAAAAAATACAAGCATATGGCTTGAAATCGACATGTGCAATAACAGATTCTTCAAATTCCACGCGCAACTCAGACTTTACCCAGCATGAAAAAACACAAGCATGACTCCATGCAAAGGAACAAACAAAATCACTAAATAATCACACTAATGTTATTCCTAAACACGTTCAAGCAGTTAAGGAATCATCCGACGGAGATTCAAATACTTGCAGAAGCATTGCTTATAAAATATAAAGAAACAGACACTCCTAATTGTAAAGCAAACCAACTAAATAATCTGACAACCTACACAGAAAATCATCTGAGACGCCAGCACTTCCAATCACATCCATAATTCATCATCAAAAACAACCACCACCACCTAGCCTTTACTCCACTATGTGGAAATCAAACAATTTTTACATTGCACCATCATAAACCCTATCTTCAAACTATTAAAACCTAGAACCTTTCTAATGGTTTTTCCTCTCCATAGTTTCTGTATCCAAACCACCTAAGACGAGATTCTATCATCTTCAAAACAAAACACCAACATTCCTCTCTAATGTCTATTGGATTAATTCCCAAATCCCTAATCCAATTTTGTATAATTTGTAAACTAACTATCCAATACATCATTCAAAATTGAAAAATCTTAGAACAAAATTGACACAAGAAAAAGTACCTGCAATTTCCCATTTGGTACCAATGCTTTAACACCCTTGTGCTCCTTCTCCATCACCTCTTCATCTTCAGGTATAGCATCTAAAGTGAAATGCCTTGGCACCCTCCTCCTTGGACTCATCTGAATCGTCTTGCTTAGAATCACCGGCATGCCGGAGCAACACCCTGCAACATAAACCTCGATCGAAGGCGCCGAAACCCCAAGTTTCGGCCTGAAAAACGCCGAAGAACCCGACCCAACCGAACCAGCCGCCACGTGGCATTCAATGCTCCAACCTGAACCCGAACCAGAACCCGCAGGAGGAACCACACTTCCCCATTGACTCTCCACACGCTCCAAAGACCCGCATAGGAACAACAACCCTTCTTTCTCGTAAACCTCGAACTCCACGCTCCCCGTGGCGCGCACGCTATCGGTGCTGACGTATGTCACCTCGGCCGAGTCCCTGTCGACGCGGTCACGACGAAGAGTGAGCGGCGCCGCCTCTGTCGCCGCCGGAACGGGAGAACCGTTGATCTGGAGGGATACGCCGATCTCGCGGTGCGGGTGGCGAAGTACGAGGTGGTCGGGGACGGCGTCGACGAGGCACGGCGAGATTCGGACGTAGAAGAGCCTGATCTCAAGCCACGCCGAATGGTTCAGCGACGGAAACGGAATCGAGTTCGCCGTTTTCGCAATTGCCTCGTCGTTTTGATCCATCTATATCGGAATCAGGAAATTCCGCTTTTTGAATGTGCAATCGAAGCCCCTTTGGTGAGAATCGAAGCCGGGTGTGTTCAATTTAGGGATTTAATTCTGTTTTCAGGTGCTATTATTATAAGGATCCCGTGAAGAATTTGGGGAAAAGAGAGAAAAAGTTATGGTTTTGAAGGTGAAATTGGAGACCCTTTTGAGGGAATTGAATCGAGAGCGAAGAAAAAGGGGATGGGTTTTAATTAACTAAAAAAACAAACAAAAACAAACAAAAAGAAAGATCTTGAGAGAGAGAGAGAGACAGGGGAAAAGAATGATTATGTTGATGAATTTAGTTATATGATTTGATTATGAGGGTGATTTTTATACTAAAGAGGGTTTTTGTTTTGGTGTGTGAGAAGTGAGAAGATATTAATAGAATCATACGCAGTCAACTCAAGAAGAGAAAGAGAAGGAAGAGACGCGTGTTCTGTTGGGGTGTGATCGGAGAAGTTAGATTTTTCTGTTATGTCTTTGTTTTCTTTTGTGCCTCTCTCTCTCTCTGTCACAGTGCTCAACTTCAAAATTCAAATGCTGTTTTTCTTTTTCTTATATAATATATTGAAGAATATTGTATACCTTTATTCCTATTTTTAGTCAATTTAATTTGATTATAAATATGCATATATTTTATATATATCTTAATATAAATAGAGATATAGTCTAACTCTTAAATTAGGTTTAAAATTATATTTTAATTCAACAAAAATATTTAATAACAAAAAAAATTAATTAAAAACAATAAAAATTTATCTTATTTAATATTTTTAATTATTATGTAATAATTAATAAAAATTAAATAAAATAAATTTTAGTTTTTTTTTTTTGGGAACATAATCTAAATCATAAGTGTATCTTGTGTAGATTTATTTCGATTTTTAATTTTTTTTTTAAAACACTAAAGATAAATATCTTAATACTTGCTAAAAAGTGTCAGAATCTCTCGATTAGTGTGTCAGAATCTCATGTAATATACTTCTACTTCCTAAGAGATACCAACTCAGAGAAAGGAGATTCTTCCTTAAAAAATTGGATAGGGACTAGGGAGAGCTATGTTCTTTTCTAAACTGGGATGACTTCAATTTTGGGCTGAATTTATTTGGGCTTTGTTGGCCCAGTTGCTACACTAAGAATTGAAGTCTATGCATCCAACTTGGACACTACTATCAATTTATCATCTAAAATTGGGCCAAGACCAAAAACAAAACGCCGCCCAATTTATAGCAAACAAAGAAATCATTAGCTTAACCAACTTGGACTAATGAAAAAAAAAAACTGAAAATTAATCGAGTAGTTAGGTTACTCGTTGGTTCACTTAAATAAATATCGAAAGATTTGAATTTTGCATTGTGTATGTAACAATTTATTAGTCCAAAACAAGCTCTTACATAAAGCTAAAATCTGTGACGGATTAATCTTTACCTTGTCGAATGGAAGTTTTTTTTTTGTTGGAACAAAGGGAGCTTCACACAATAAAGTGGAACAGAAAGGAATAAAGCACCACAAAATACAAGACATAAATATAAACAAAAAGGTATAATCCATTGTTATCTTCGGCATTGCCATCAACAATCAAACGGATCAACTCCACACCATTCCCTATAACTCAAGAAGGATATAATCATTACTCCTTCAACACTTGTCTCTAAACTCTGGAAAACTCTGCTATTCTGCTCAAACCAAATGTTTTAAATAACCGCACAAAATCCTATCAGTAAAACTGTAACTCGTGATGTTCTTTGAGAGAGTCTCTTTCTGCAATACCTGCATAAAAGAATTTGTAGAAAAAACACATTTTTTTTTATCAAATTTCTATACAACTGAATCAACCAATAATCTTACAATCTATAATTGGCCATAAAGTTGATTGAGCAACTCTAACTTTCATTAAAAGAATTCTCTCCTCTACTAAAAATTTCATATCCACTATAACCCATCCCAAAATCCACCGTCCTATTTCGGATTCTTGTTGATTTGAAGTTAGCACAGGAAGAAACATGATCATTGTAACAATCATTAACTTGCACCAACAATAATATACTATTATACTCCCAATATTGTGTTGAGTAAACTATATTATTATTGCATTAAAATTGGTATATCGTATGACATACCAAATATTATCATCAAAATCCAAATAAGCCTTAATTACGATATTACATAGTGTTGGATTCAATTAACTCCGGGGTCATTTTTATAGCTGATATGTATTGTATTCAGAATAAAATTTTTTCAGATAAAATTAATAGAATTATAGAAATCCATGTTAAAATGGGCAGGAAAAATAGATAAAAGTATAGAAGAATTAAACATCCAAATCCGTTGGTAACTCCCATAATTATTGTACATTATGTGGTCATCCACACTATAAATCTCACAAGACTATAAAATCTGAAAACTGGAAATTCATCCAAAATAAAAAGCCGAAAAATTAGTAGGAAAATGTTTGTAGGGACAAAGAAATGAGTGAGCATGACTCAGCTAACAGTCTGACACTGACTCATTGGGCTCCAACTGAACCTAACAAAGTATTGGAAAAATTTTAAATGTACCGAAAATACTAATATTCTATTATAAAAAATATATATATTAATTAAAATTAATGGTTAAAATAATTGGAATACTAATATTTTAATACACTTGAAACTCTTCCCAAAGTATTTTTGCATGTTAAAAATAAATCAATGATTTGATATGATAAACTAACTATTTCACATAATATGTACTTATATTTTTCATCTTTACATAAAAATTAATTTAATTATCTTCATGTGAATAGCTAACAATAATAAATAGAGTTAATACTTGAATTAATTTTTAAAGTTATATTCGCACAAAATTTTAATTTACTCAATTTGATATTTTATTTTAGTATTTTTTATTTATGTTAGTCTTTAATTCTATTTTTATCACAAAATTATTAATGATATAGAGAAATAAACCGATGATTATCACACTAAATAGTATAAAATTATCTGGTATGGCTATTAAAATTTTTTACTTCAATTTATTTTTTAGAATATCTCTAAAACCCTTTAAGTAAAATTAGAATCTTAGTTTAAAAATTTGATGAGGAAAAAATTGAGGTAATAAAATTTTAATACCACATCAAATAGTTGTTAATAAATGTCCTTTTATTAGAAATTTGTTGAAGAGTTGGAAAAAAACCCTAGCAGAGAAAGAGTACGTACTCCGTACTCAAAGAGAATGAGAGAAGGAGAAAGCGGGGACGAGCGGTTGAGGGTGAAACACGGTGAGGAAGATGGCCATGCCATCGGAAGAGATAAGGGGGAGAGCGTGGGTGGGTGTGCATCCGGTGTTAAGGAGGGTTCTTCTCGAGAGGGGTTAGGAAAGCCAACCAAGGTCTCTTTTAGAGATAAAGTTATTGGTGCAGAAAAGTCTAAGGCCTTTGCATTAGTAGGGTCTTTATCTGGGGATGGTATCGCGACGGTGACAGGTAAGCAGGGTGATTCTCGTCCACCAAGTGTCAGTTTTACCAAGGAGGCAAAGAGCTGTCTAGCTGAACCTTATAAGGAAGCCATCGTGATCAAGGTGCTGGATAAGTATTATGGCTACACGGCTCTCATGCATAAGCTCCGGATAGTATGGCGCATCAAAGGAGGGTTTGATTTGTTGGATGTGGGATTTGGATATTTTTTGGTTAAATTTGATATTGCTGGGGATCGTGAGAAAGTCATTCTTGGTGGCCCGTGGTTGATAGACGGTCACTATGTTGCAGTAAAGCCATGGGATGTGGATTTTAGGCCATGCGAAAAATCCTTTGGATCAACGCTGGTATGGATTCGAGTCTCGGGACTTCCAATTTGGTGCTACCAGGAACAAGCAATGCTGCGAATTGCTTCTGCAATTGGGATTCCGGTGAAAGTAGATTTGGCTACTAAGCTTGCAGAAAGAGGAAAATATGCCCGAGCTTGTGTTCAAATTAATCTTGAGTTGCCTGTAATTAAACATATTATAGTGGAGGGTGTGACTTATGAAGTGGAGTACGAGAGTTTACAGTTGATTTGTGCTACTTGTGCACGGTATGGGCATGATAAATCGTTGTGCATGGAGAAGGAGTCCTTGGAAGGAAACATAAATTCCTTTGGTGATGGAAAAAATAATGAAGCCCCAACACTAGTGCCACACAACAATCATGAGATTCAAAAAGAGGCTGAATCAGAAGCTCGTGATTTGGGTGAGAAATTAGGAGTTGTTAAAGGGAAGGATGTGGTTACGGAATCATTGGCTCCTCACGTGCCTGATGGTCTTGTTAATGAGGCATGCATGGATGATGGAGAGGGCTGGCAACAAGTGCTGCGTAAGAAAAAATTTACAATGGGCCAGTCATCAGGTTTGAAGGACCAAGATGGAAAGCAGCACAAGTTTGGTTCGAGAAGGGTTCCAAGGCCCAATTTGCATGGTGATGGAGGCAAATCAACTGGCATTAGGATGGGGAAGCAAGAAAAACATGAAATTGCGCCATCTCCATCGCGCAGAACTCCTGCACGTCGTGGAATTTCTCTACGGAAGCGTCCTCGGCCTTCCTCCTTGCAGAACTCGCCAGTTGATAAAAATGGTGGCACAACGGAGGAAACCTTAGTAGATGGAAGCATGGCAAATGCAGTGTCAGGGGGTCCAAAGGTGGCAATTATTGAGGATCAGAGTGTGCCAGTACCGCAGGACAAACCACCTATTGAGGTTGGTGATTCTGTTTAGAGTTTATGTTCTTATTTATTCTGTCCCTATTATTTATGGATAGTTTAAATATGATTGTTTGGAATATTAGGGGTGCTTCTAATAAGTTAGCCCGGGTGCATTGTAAGGAACTTGTTAGGAAATTTAGACCTGTTTTCTTTATTGTGGTTGAAACTCACTCCCCTTTTCAGCATTTAAAATTATTTTGGGAAAGGTTGGGGTATCACTCTGTTGGTATAGCAGAGGCAGAGGGGCATAAGGGAGGTATTTGGTTTCTATCCTCTATGAAGGGTGTTTGTTGTAAGTTCATTGATGCTTTTGATCAGGGTGTTACTGTTGAGGTTCACTTTGATAATTTAATTTGGAGGTGTAGTGGTATTTATGGCAGTCCTCAATTTAATAAAAGGGTTCTCCTTTGGGATTATCTTGTTGCACAATCCATGGTTTTTCAAGGACCTTGGATTGTTCTTGGTGATTTTAATGAAGTCAAATTTTCTCATGAATCTAAGGGCTGTCAATTTTCTCATCAAAGAGCAGACATGTTTGCTACTTCATTAGGGGATAGTGGTTTGTTTGATCTGAAGACTATCGGGAGGCAGTTTTCTTGGTACAGGAGGGTGAAAAATTATGTTGACGTGGCAAAAAAGCTTGATCGAGTATGTATAAATAGTAGTTGGTTATCTATCTTTCCAGAGGCTTATGCAGAAGTTTTAAATAGGCTTCAGTCTGATCATTGCCCTATTCTGGTGCGTTGTAAAGGTCGTCCTCAGCCTAAAGGGAATCGACCTTTCCGATTTGTTGCTGCTTGGGCTACTCATCCTGGGTATAAAGATATTGTGAACCAGTCATGGTGGTCTGGTAATAGAGGAATTCATGGCAAGCTTTCAGAAGTACAGAAGAATTCACTAGAGTTTAACTCGAAAGTATTTGGTAACATTTTTGTTAAGAAATGTGAATTAGAGCAGCAGATTAATTATTTACAAAAGCGTTTGGAAGTGGTGGATAGTATTTATTTGCGTCAGAAAGAGCAACAGTTGCTTGATGATTATAATAATACTCTAGTGCAAGAAGAGCTCCTATGGTTCCAAAAGTCCAGAGAGCAGTGGGTAAGGTTCGGGGATAGGAATACAAGATTCTTTCATATTCAAACTCTTGCGCGAAGGAAGCATAATAAGATTCATGGCCTTTTTCTCAAGGATGGAGTGTGGGAAACTGATCCAGAGGTTCTGAGTCAAGAAGCAGAGTCTTTCTATAAAAGCTTATTCTGTCATTTGGATTATGTTGATTTGGGTTGCCTTGGTGATGTGCCTCTTCCTTCTCTGAATGAGGAAGCTTGTAATAATCTTACGGCACCAGTTACTATGGAGGAAGTTAAAACAGCTGTTTTTCACATGAACTCTTTTAAAGCTCCAGGTCCGGATGGGTTTCAAGCTTTCTTCTTCAAAGAATATTGGGAGATCATTGGTTTTGATGTTTGGAAGATGGTTAAGCAGGCATTCTCCGGTGTTACTCTTGATCCGAGAATGTTGGAGACTTTACTGGTTCTCATTCCAAAGGTTGAATCACCGGTATCTATGAAAGATTTCAGGCCGATTAGTCTCTGCAATGTAGTTTACAAGATCATCACGAAGGTCCTTGTTAATAGGCTTCGTCCTCATCTTGCGGAGATTGTTGGCCCGCTTCAAGGAGGATTTATTCCGGGACGAGGAACTCCTGACAACATCATTATTGCTCAAGAAGTCCTCCACTTTATGAAGAAGACTAAATCAAAGAAAGGCACACTGGCCTTTAAGATTGATCTGGAGAAAGCTTATGATAGAGTTGACTGGAGGTTTTTAGCTCATACCCTTAAGAGCTTTGGTTTTCCTATTCCTACACTTAATTTGATTATGAATTGTGTCACTGCTTCTTCCTTATCTATTCTTTGGAATGGGAGTCGTCTGAATGGCTTTACTCCTAGCCGAGGTCTTAGACAAGGAGACCCTATGTCACCCTATCTTTTTGTGTTGTGTATGGAGCGACTGGCATGCTTTATTAGTCATCAGGTTGATTTGGGCTTGTGGGAGCCGGTTGCTATTTCTAGAGGGGGACCAAGAATATCCCATTTAATGTTTGCGGATGACTTGCTTCTATTCTGTAAAGCTACAAAGAGACAAGTGCAAAATGTGATGTTGGTTTTAGAGAGTTTTTGCAAAGCATCTGGGATGAAGATTAATGTGGAGAAGTCTAAAGCGCTTTGCTCCAAGAATGTCTCTGCAAGAAGGAAAGAGGTTTTCACTGGGGTATCCTCTATCAGATTTGTCCAGGATTTGGGCAAGTATCTTGGAGTTACCCTTAGCCATTCTAGGGTGACTCGTTCAGCTTTCAATGGTGTCCTGGATAAGATTCGGAGTAGGCTAGCAAGCTGGAAAGGGAGTTTACTCAATCGGGCTGGTAGACTCTGCTTGGTTAATTCTGTTGCCGCTGCTATTCCCACGTACCAGATGCAGGTCTCTATTTTTCCCAAAGGAATCATTAGTAAATTGGAGTCTATGATGAGGAATTTTCTTTGGAAAGGACAAGTTGATGGAAGAGGATTGAATCTTGTTAGTTGGAAGGTACTGGTTACTCCAAAAAAATATGGAGGTTTGGGGATTAGAGATCCTTATTGTGTAAATATTGCTCTTCTTGGGAAGCTAGTTTGGACTTTTTTCCAGCAGCCAAACAAGCTATGGGTCCAATTATTGGATGCCAAATACCGATCATCTCTATATGACTGTTTTAGTTATCCTAAGAACAAGGACTCTCCCATTTGGAGGTGTCTTTGCAAGGCTTGGAAAGTGTTGAAGGATGGGTTTGCTTGGTGTATTGGAGATTTGAACCAGAATTTTTGGTTTTCTAGCTGGAGGAGAGAAGGACGGTTATCTAATGAGATGGATTATGTCCACATTTCTGATTCGAATCTCCGGATACAGGATATTTGGTCGGTTGGTAGGTGGCATTTGGATACTCTTTATTCTCCTTTATCTCAAAATCTGAAAGATAATATTCTCTCTTACAATCCAGATGAACAAGCAGGTCCGGAAGTGGGTTGGTATTGGAGTGGGTCTGCTGCCAAAGTCTATGACTCACGCAATGGTTACTTGTGGTTGTGTAAGCAGCTGTTTGGTTGGGAGGAGAGGGAGAATTGGCTTTGGCTTTGGCGTCAGCTTGTTCCGGAAAAGCATAAATTTTTGGCTTGGTTGTGTCTTAAGGAGGCTCTTCCTACTGCAAGTTTTCGCTTTAGAAGAGGGATGTCGTCATCGGATATGTGTCCAAGATGTCTTTCTAGCCAGGAATCGGTTATACATTGTATTCGGGATTGTCCAAAAGCTCAGCTTGTCTGGCAAAGGTTGGATATTCCTTGTCATCCTTTGGATTTGAAGAACTGGTTCTTGTATCATAGCAGAGAGCACCCGTTCAAGTTCTTTTCGGGACTTTGGTGGATATGGCGAGCAAGGAATAACGACATCTTTAATCCCCATGAAACTTGGCCTCCGGAAAAAGTCATTTGTCTGGCATTAACTTCAGAAAAGGAGCTTAGAAATATTTTTGAATTACAACGTATGTCCCTTCCCTCTACTCTAAATGGTTTTTGGAATCCCCCATCCATTGGTACTTTTAAGATTAATTGTGATGCTAGTTATTTTGGTTCGGGTGATAGTGTTGGTTTTGCTTGTGTTATTAGAGATTGTAATGGGAGCTGGCAAAGGGGGTGTTTGGGAATGATTGAGAGTAATAGTATTCTTCAAGGAGAATTGTTTGCTATTTGGAGAGGATATCTCTTAGCTTGGGATGTGGGTCAACGAGATGTTATTTGTGAGACAGATTGTGTGGAAGCATTTAATCTTGTTACTCAATATGGTTTTGGGTTTATTGATCCACTGGTGCTCAAAATAAGAGATATCATGCATTGGAATTGGCGTGTTGACTTTCGTTTGATTATGAGAGATGCAAACACGGTGGCAGATACTATGGCAAAGATGGCGATGAAGTTACAACTTTCGCATGTGGAGCTTCTTTCACCTTGGGAGGAGTTTAAGAGTAGTCTTAAACGGGACTGTCCCTCTATTTAAGCAGTTCCTTGTTTTATTTTTTTTGTTTTTCTTTGTTTAATTTATTTCAGTCACCAAAAAAATAGTTGTTAATAAGTTCAACGTGACAGCTCACAGCTGTTAGCATGTCATTAACGTGGTGAAAATTAAGTTAGAGAACAACATGGGTTTTTTTATTTTAATAAATAAAATAATTATAATAATTATCGAAATAAATAATTTAAAAAATATTTACAAAAATAAATATTTTTTATCTTGTTTTACAATATAAAATAAAATAGGTGAATGCAACACATGAATATTTTTTCTACCAACTTTTGTATATACTAATTATATTTTAAAAGTTTGGATTATTAATATTTTTTATTATTTTTAAATATTTTTTTAAAAAATACATATATCTTATTTTACACGATAGACGAGATATACACGTGTCGTGTCCATCTATCTTAAGAGAAAAATATTTATTTCGGTAAATATTTTTTAAATTATTTATTTTGTAATTATTATATTTATTTAATTTATAAAAATAAAAAATCCGAACGATATGAGTCATAAATATTAAAGTGAGGATCAAATTAAATAAATCAAAATTTTAGAAATTATAGCAAATTATAAATAGAATTTTATGAACTAATTTAAATATTAATTTTAAGAAAGATAAGATTAGTTAAAATGATCAATATATTATATTATAATAAAAAAGTCTTAGATTTAGATTTTATAAATAATATAGCTTATGAATTATATGTAATGAAGAGTATTTAAAAAAAAGTATACAATATATATTTTTTATAGTATCATTATATATATATTAATTGTTAATGAATAAATAAATATTTTGAACTCCACATAATGACTTTAATTAGCTAGTGGGACAAATGCCGATAAATTGAAAAACGAGTGATATGAGAATTAATGTCATTAATTAAAAGTAGGAAAACCATAAGCCATAGTCATATACTCATAATAATAAATAGTTCAATGTGTGGTAGCATTGCATACAATCCCAAACCAGCAGCCACCAGTCAAAATCTCATTCTCATGGTTAATACCGAGCAGTCAATTCACTCATCTAATTAAATAAGTATCAAAATTTGTTTTGCACATTTAATAATTTATTAACTAACGATAAATTCTCAAATAAAATTTAGATCCACGATATATTATAATTCTTGATCTATTAAACCGAAAGAAATAAATCATCTCAATTGTTAAAAAAATATATATTTGGTGCTTAAGCAAACAATAACCAAAAAATAAAAATATCAATTATATTATATTAAATAACTTAATTAATTATATTAAATTATTTAAGTCATCAAGTTATCATATATAGTAAAAGAAAATAATATATACTACATCAAAATCAAATTTGTCTTGACCCGGAGCACAATTATCTTGATGTTGGAAAAGAACTCCATAACACATTAACTCTATACCACTAATTACTCTTCTCAAACTTATAAGACATAGTATTTCATACTAAAACCACTACCATAATAATATTCTCGTCTCGTCACTTTCTTTGACTCTTTCTTTCTCCAAACCTTCCTTCTTGTTCTTCTTATATTTTTCAATTCTCATTTTCTTCTTTTCTCTATCTCTTCTTAGTTCTTACATCACAACCACCCTTCACTCTTCAGTTATATAACCTTTTTTTTTTCTTAATTATTCTTATTCTCTCAAACTTTTTCATCTTCAAAATAGTTTGATCCGCATATCCTTGGATATCATACAAAAAGTGTAGAAATGAAGGTATATGATTCCTATGATCCTAGTTTCTAAATTTTTTTTTTTTCATTTTTTTTTAATTCCTCTGTTTTTTCCCCTACCCTTTTGCTCCTTATTCAAAGATCTGGGGTGTTCTCAACTGAATTTTGATGTTTGAATCATAAAAAATATTCCTTTATGATTTCTATTGAAAAATCTCTATGTGGGGTGCTTTAAGATTTCATCTTTTTCTATTTTTTTTTTTTTTGGTTTGATGAGTTTTTTGACAATTTTCTTTTTCTTTTTCTTTTTTATTAACATATTCTCTCTTTTCTGTTTATATTAAATATTTATATGATCTTTTGCTTACAGAAGTTGGTCCTCAAATTAGACTTGCATGATGACAAGGACAAACAAAAAGCTTTGAAAACAGTGTCAACACTTTCAGGTATAATCTTCTTCACTTTGGTTTGAATTTGTTCTTCCTCTATTATTATTAATTTCTAAGCTTAGCCATATTTTAATTAAAAAGTTGAATTAATGGATTAGTGAAAATTAAAAAAAAAAAATAGAATTTGAGGGCTGCACGTATGTTATGGATCCCCAATTTTCAAACATTATTGGATTAAAATGATGTGTCCTTGATTCTTTATAGATAAGGCATACCTAATATGTGATTATTAAAGTATAACAATTTATTTTAATATTTGTGGCACACAAATATGATTTGTTTCCATTTTAGTGTATATTTAATTATTTATAGGAGGTTGTGTAAATTGATGGTTAGTGGATTATCTTACAACAACAGTAATATATAGTACTACTATTGAATAAAATAGAAGTTACAAAAAAATTATATCATAATTTTGATCAAAATTAGCAATTTTAGAAAAAAAAAAAAGGGACATATATAAAAAATTATTTCTTATCTTGATGTAGCTCTTGTTTGAGTTGTCATATTGAATTGGGCTCCATTAAATTATAATTTTCTATAGCCGCCATCGTTCTTCCAAAGTGATCTTTTAGTAATCTCTCTTATTAGTTTTAAAAAAATATTACCATGATATTTTAGGATTTTAATCACAAAATTAATTTGTAAATTATTATTTTATTAGTCAAATTAATTTTTAAATAGATTGTTCCTTTATATAAAGAAATTAATTTGAGAATTTAAAAAATTCTTAAAGATTTTTATGTCGAACTTTTTATTAAAATTTGACGTGAAAATTAATTTGTTTAATAAAATAACATATCAAAAAATTGATTTGATGATTAAAATTGGTTAAAAACTAAAGTATTTGATTACAAATTCATAATTCCTTAAAGATTGATCTGAATAAAGTATTAGTCATGATTTTTTGTTCTTCATTATAATAACCTTTTGAAGCAAGGAATTCCTAATACTAATAACGATTATGTTAGAGAGAAAAAAAGTGGTTAAAAATTTGTTTTATTTAGCATTCATTGATTATTGTAATAATTAATAAATATTAAATAAGATAAATTTTGACTGATTTTGATTAAAATTTTTTTTTGTTACTAAACATTTTCGTACTAATAATAAAAACAAACTTTTTGGTACAACATTATTAGGTATTGATGCAATCTCAATGGACATGAAAGAGAAGAAATTAACAGTTATAGGGACAGTGGATCCAATAACTGTTGTAAGCAAATTGAGGAAGCATTGGCAAACAGATCTTGTGGTGGTTGGACCAGCCAAGGAGCCAGAGAAGAAAGATGATGGAAAGAAAGATGAAGGAAAAAAAGATGGAGAAAAAAAAGAAGAGGGAAAGAAAGATGGAGAAAAGAAAGAAGAAGAAAAGAAAGATGATAAGAAGAAAGATCAAGCACCACTTGACCCTGCTGCTGTTATGGAGATGGTTAAGGCTCAACAAAGGGCTTATTATTATTATAATAATCCCTACATGACAACACAATATCATACTCAAAGCATTGAAGAGAATCCCAATGCTTGTGTCATTTCTTAAAATAAAAGAGAAATGTTTGTTTGTTTGTTTATGTTGTGATTATTATCGTATTCTGATCCGACATATCATCTATTTATTATCGGATATTATGTTGGTTCGAATGTAAATAGAGTTATAATTAATGTGTTATATGTTTTGATAGTAAATTTGATAGATTATATTTTTAAAAATATTTATATCTACTTATTTTGTTAAGAATATTTAAAAAATATATAGCAATTTTTTTTACAACACATTTATTTTAGGTTAAATTACACGGTTAATTTTTACAATTTTATTGAAATTATAAATTGGTTTTTTCACTTTAAAAGTTTGTAATTTGGTCTTTAAAGATAATTAAAATTTGTAATTTAGTTTTTGTCGTTTGATTTAACAGAATATTCTCAGCACATTCTAAGAATATTCGGTTAAATTAATATTTTTTGACCAGCAGAGATTAAATTACAAATTTTAATTCTCATTAAAAATTTAATTACAAACTTTTAAAGTATAAGGACTAATTTATAATTTTACTGAAAATATAGAAACTAACTGTATAATTTAATTTTTATTCTATGAGCATGCTAGTATTTTTTAAATATTAGGTGGTATCAAGATATGAAAATTGATAATGAATTTGTTCAAATTAAATTACACTAATTTCTTTATAAATTCAACATCGAAATATGTAAACATGAGGGAAATATGAAAATTATCTTCATGGTAGCTCCTTGATTTCAGTTGTTGTATGTATTTCATGCCTTTTGGAAAATCTAATGATCATATCTAGCCAAATAAAAAAGACAGATAGTAGCTCCTTGTATATATAAAATATAATAAATTAATACTATATATGATGATGCCTTTTTCAATTTTGGAGGCATTATAATAGTGTGTAGAGAATAGAGAGGAGGAATAAAACTTTTGTGGTGAATATGCTTTCATATATCATTTGTATATTTTTTTTTTTTTTTCTTTCTGTCTATTTTTTATCATATTATATCACTCTCAACTCTGAAATCTCAACTACTAATATTTTATATATATTTATAAAAATATTATTTATATATTAAAATTAATTACTAAAATCAGTTATTAATATATTTATATAAAAATATATATAATTTAATTTATTTTTAATATATATTTATATTTTAATATATATTTTATATTAATAACTGATTTTAATAGCTAATTTTAGTGTACATGTAGCGTAGTCATACATTTATGTATATGTATGTATCTTTTTTCCTCTAATAGTTGTTTTGATCTCATTACATCACTATCAACTACTTGGATCAACATAAATATATGTTTGTTTAGAAATTAATTGAAAAAGAAAAAAGGGATCAAATTAATGTGTAGCAACCTCCTCTTGGCTCTTGGCTCTTGGCACATCCTCAACCACTATAATCCATCAATAAATTCATATATTTTATTTTTCAATATTAAAATTTTCACCATTTTTGTTTTTTCCTTCTGAAAAGCATAGTACCCATCACGAGGTTGAGATTTGATCTCATTTCAAACATTTGTCTTTATTTGCAATTTGTGTTGTTACATATTTTTCTTCAATAATAATTCATGACTTAAAGAATCATGGTCCCAAGGGTAAAATTGACCTATCATATTTATATATGATCATTTCTTTTTCAATTGTTGTTGATTAGTTAATGGGTTTATATGAACAAAGAAATCATGTTAATTTTGATCCATGCCCATATATTAATTAATAGCTAGCTAGATCTATATTTTTTGTTTCATAATTACTTGAATATATAGTGGTGTACCATTAAAGTGATTGTGGTTCCACCTCACCTTCATTATCAATATCTTTTTGTTTCTTTCTTCATCTTTAGAGACAGAACAACCTATGATACCTTAAACTTAATTTTCAATCCTTTTATATATTAATGACTGATTTTATGGCATTTTAAAAATTAATATTATATCTAATTATTTTTTGTTTACAGTATCTTTTAATCCGACAAATCAAGAACTAATTCGTCGCACAGATCTAAGTTTTATTTAAGGTCTGTCATTGACCAATAGGTTGCTGCATACATAAGGCGGAATCACTACAAGGAAAGAGAGTTATTTTAACATAATCTTTTTTAACAGCCATAATTAAGTGTAAAAATTAATATATATTTTTGACAAATATTGCAAATGTCAAATTTTTTATGTTTTCTTGATGAATAATTTGACCGTAGAAAATTACTCCTCAATTTTGACACTCGTTTGTTTTTAATTTACTCCACTGTTCCTCTTCTTTTTTAGGCTCCGTCAATTTTGGCATCACACTACTCTCAGTTTAGGATCATATTACTCATTATTTATCTTCAAAATCACAGTTTATTCTTCGATTTCAAGATCTCATCTCATTCTTTGTTAAAAATTTTTGTTAAAAATTTTTTATGGTCAATAAGTGTCAAAATAAATAGTATTTTTGACGGTTAAAAGTATCATAAAAAATATATTCTCAAATTTTTTAACAAATTATTTTTTACAGCCAATATTTATCAAAATAAGATTTAAACTTTTTTCACAATTACTTATATATTAAAAATATTATTTTTGACAAAATTTTTATTAACATATTTTCATAGTTAAAATAGTGTCAAAATTTATTTTTTGAGAAATTTTAATTCTTTTTTTACACATATAACCCTAAAAAATAATCTATATTGTTGTACTGAATTCAAATCTCCCGACATTTACTTAAACGGACGAATGAGCTGGCCACTCGACCAATTCAAGTTGGTTATATCTAATTAAAACTTTATTTAGGAAACATCATATCATCCTAGCTCAATCCCCACATGGTGGCCCAACAAACTATTTGTAGCCGTAGATTAAAATCTTAAATCATGTGAAGATATGATTATCATATTAATTAAATATGATGATAGATTAGCATTTGAAATCTCAAATCTGTCTCTAGGCACATGCTCCATTTTGACATATTCTCTATATAATAACTATTTGGGACTAATATAATAATTAAATTTCTATTTCAGTTTAGATTATTTTGGGAGTTCAAGTCACATTTTTAAAGAGCAAAAAGTAAAATATTTTGAAAAATGGGAAAAAAAAAGTTTAGATTCTTAAAGAGCATCTTAAAAAACCATATAATAATTAAGTGTGGTCTAATGTTAAGTTAATTAGGTATCTTAACTAAATAATGGAGATTCATATATATCCCACCTTTTAAATATGAAAAACATGTTGTAACTAACACTCTTGCTTTAATTTGAAAGATAATTCCATAAGTAGGAGAAGTTTAATCATTATTTTTTTTGTTGGATATCCTAATTTGATACCTTGAAAAAGAGCATCATAAAGATTTTTGTTATCAAAATTCCTAGATTTTATTTCTCCATGCAAAATGATCACCATGGGCCTTTTAATTTATACCTTGTTGATTTAAAAATAAAAAGGGATCCAATTCCATTTAAGCTAATTTTAGTTAGTTTAAGGGTTTAATTGTTATATATTGAATATTGATGGAGTTTACACCATTTATTTAATCCGATATTTGTGTTTTAAACTTAAAATAATGGTTAACTAATTCATACTAATGTTTGAATATATGCTTAAATAATTTTCATATAAAAAATTTTAACTATATTATATGTATATTAAAAATTAGTCATCAAATTAATTAGTTATATAAAATACATGTTAAAATATAAAATATACATTAAAAATATTTAATATATATAAAAAAAGTATTATTTTAATTTTTAATATTCGAAATAATAATTCTTAATTTGGTACCTAACTTTTCAAATGTACTATTTGAATTCTAAAAAAGATTCAAATTTTTTATTTCAGTTTCAAAAACTTTTAAACGTGTTTAATATTATCCCGTAATTAAATTTGATATGAACAATTAGCATATTAAAGAGTTAATAACATTTGATTTCGATACATAAGTAAAATTAATCCACCAACAATTACTAATGTAAAAGTTTTTCTTTTGATTTTGGAGCATTGATGATTGATTGATAGGATTTGAAATTTTTTGACAAGAAGGAGATCGACAAAAAAAAGTGTTATAAGAAAATTTTTGTTATGTGTTTTTAACACATGAAAAAATATATGATTTAACAATAACGTTGTTAACGTCCACGTCGGTCATTCTATTAATTATTTATGTAAAATTTAATGATAACACAATATTAAATCCATTAAAAAATTTTTAAGATAGAAATAAGACGTTTTGAATATTAAAAATTAAATTATGATTTAATTTAAATATTAAAATAATATTTTATCCTCTCTATACGCGTGCGCGCACAAATACATAATAACTGGTTTTTTTTATGTGAATATACTATTTTTAAAACCTTTATATAATGACCATATATACATAAACTGAACTAAATTAGAAACAATTAATTGGAATTTATCTTTTTTATTTAAATCTAAACGATCACCTGTTAACCTTTATGATCAGGGGTGAAGCCTTGGGTAACGTTTTGTGTGTGTGTAATATATATATATTTTTCTTTTTTTTTTTTGTGGTTTCTCTAAATCTATTAATTTACATACAAACTTTACATAAAAATAGTATTGACCCTCCTTTTTAAATAAATAAATAAAACACAAAGATGATAAAATTTATTTTGAATCAATTCAGGTCACTGTTGATATTAAGTGACAAAAAATCCAAGTAACTGTTGATGATATAAACCATTGACAATATGATTTGGTCGGCGAAGAAATGGAAATGGGTGATTAATCTTGTTTTGGTCATCTTAATAATTATCATTTCAGTACTTACTTTATAAACAATGTCAAAAAGCAAATCCAGCGGCTAATTAATCACAACATTTTTGTGTGGCTGGGGAGATAACCCTATTAAGCAAAGTTCAAAATGATCATGGTAGTAGCAATTTTTAGGTACAGTTTGAATAAATAATTTAATTAAATTTTTTTTTTGAAAAAATAGTTTAAATAATAAATAATTATATTAAAAGTAATTTATAAATAAATTATTTTGTATTTAAATTTTTAGTTTTAAAAATATTTATTTTATAAAAATGTGATAAAAAGTAGTTGTATTATAAAATAAGTCATTTTTTTATTTTTCTATAAATTCCTAAATAGCTTCTTAAAAAATTACAATTTAATTTTATAAATTGCATCAAACATTAATATTACTACTTTTCATAAATCAAAAATTCAAAAAAATTATTTTTAAAAATTTTTAAACGGACCATAATGGAAAAAAGAAAGATAATGTTACTATTTTCTATGTTTCTTCAAGCTTGTTATTAGAACTTTGAGTAATTAATCGTAAATAAATTAAATATTAAATTGAAAAAGAAAAAAAAAAAAAGCTAAGTGAGGTTCAACGTAAAATGTGTAAGGCTTACTTTTATTAATGCAAATTTATAAGTTAGAGTTGTTAGACAATTATTTCAAAGAGGAAAAAGTTATTCAATAAGTTTTTTAAATAGTAAAATATATATATATAGCATTATTTGTCCTTTAAAAAAATTATGGATTTAAAGAAAGTTAGTAGACAATTATTTTTACAGTCATATTATATGTGTACACTGAATATTAAATTAATTACTAATAATATCAAATATTAAAATTTTTATAGTAAATTGTTGATTTTTATTTTTGCCAAATAGATTGAATCTCTAACTTTGATATTTTTTATAAGCCTATAAAGTAACTTAGTGATCCATTTTAAATTTTGAATATCAATATATATTATTATTATTTGGTTTTAGAATGTAATAATTAATATACATAATAAAATAAAATAATAATATTAAGCCTTCTGATTTAAATCTTTAATAATTAAGATGACTAAATTCTCATATAAATTTTTATTTTCTAATTATTTGTCTCAACTGTAATCATTATATATATATATATATATGGTATTTAATGTTTTAAATACCTAGTATTACATCTGTGGTATCTATTATAAAATGGATGAATATAAAATAGTTAAAGTCTACATTAAAAATATATAAAATAGCATATATGTTAACTTTATTTATATATATGTGGTAAAGTAGTAAACACTAACAAACAATTATTGCTAAATTAATCGTATTTATATATTTTAATGATATAATATTATATTAATAAAATAATTATTTTTTATATAATTTTATAAATAATTATCTAAAAAAATAAATATAATGATATAATTGTATAAATTATTTTACACTATTAATGTATTAAAATAAACTCTTATATATAATAAAGTACTAAATTATTTTAGTTCTCAATATTTAGACTAAATTTTAATTTAACAGTGAATTAAATTAATAATATTAAATTTGTTTAAAATTTTGTGATTAAAATAAAATATTTAAAATATTAAAACAAAATTAAAAAAAATATGGTATATAAATAATTAAATACGGCTAATTTAGTAATGGTTTGTTAGCGTACAGTATTTCTTTTTTTTTTCTCTCTGATCTATTGCTGCAGATTGAATTAAGTGTTCTATATTCTATGACGATTTTATTGTTATTCTTTTTACTTAGTAGAATTTAAGGAAATCATGTAACTGCAGTATGCATATATAAGTATGTATTAGTGTTGAAACCGAAGTTGCATTGTCATTGTTGAATATACGTGCAAGATAGAAATGCAACTAAGTACTTAGTATTACATACACACGTCAACAAGAACCAAAGACACGTAGGATTCTTATCCTTAACAATGTTGCATGTGTAGCATCCTAACAATATTGATGTTTGTGTCAACAGTTTAGATTGCACAATTTTCCACTTTGCATGGATCATGATGTTATGGAATTTGGATTCGAATTTAAACTCCATCATATATATAAGAATGAGAATTTTTTAGAGGTGTATACATTAATCTTATTGTAGAATAATGATTCTTCTGATATGAATTGATTATCATGGGAAAATTTATATATGTTTTTTTTGGTGTCTAGAAAATTTATATATGTATAATAAAGAAAATAATTATTTAGAAAAGAAAAAAAATACTAAATGATAAATATATGTTTCGAGTTGTAGTTATATATTTGGGCCGTCTCTTGGGTCTTTTTGGGCCATACAATAAAGGAATGGTTTCCAAAAAAAAAACAACTCTGTAGAAAAAAAGATAACATTTTTTTTTTGTTTTTCTCTTTTTAAACACTAGGTTTTGAAAAATAATTTAACTAGAAAATCAAATTAAGAAATAATGTTTATTTTTTAACTTAATAAATCACTTAAAGCACTGATATTAATTAAATCCATAAATTAATACGAATTAATAACGAATTTAATATTTTCACATTGACGAATAACTTGGTATATATATGAGAACAAAAATAAAGAAAAAACAAATTATAGATGAAGTTAGCAGTATTAGATATAAAATTAATTATGTATCTTTATCTAAGAATTTAAACTTTTACAAAACATTGTTTCATGACAGGTAATGGGTAAAATTGCATGAAAACTTATTCTAAGTATTATTTTTCTAATAATCAATTGTTTGAGTTAATTATTATTTTAAAAATATTATTTATAAACTAAAATTAATCATTATATATTTATATATAAATAAATATAGTTTAATTTATTTTTAATATATATTTTATATTTTAATATATATTTTATATTAATAAATAAATTTAATAGTTAATTTTAATGTGCATCTAATAAGATTGTTATTCTTTATATGTCTCCAAATAGTACTAAAAAGAAGCCCCATAATAATAAGAAGCAGCTTATTAAGTTATTTATGAATGAATAATTAATCATTCATTGATGATTTCCAATTCATAATCAAAGCTCATTTTCATATATACCACCATTACGTTATTTTCTGTTTCTCTCTTTTTCGTTTTCTATTTTTGTTATACCTTATGCAAAATGTGTAGCATTGCTGACTTTGATTAGTACCTAACGATTTTGTTATTATCTAATTAATGACTTGGTTATTAGATTATTCAGAATTTATATTATATTGGGCTATTGTAAATTCTATTAAAATATAGCTATTATATATATACATGTGACTTTATCTATTAATTCAAGTTTTTAGGATAAATATAATTTCTTGACACATCAAAAATCAATAAATGATCACAACTGTACTAATAATCAGATTTTTATTATTGTCAAAATAGTAAAATCCAACTCGAGTAGGATGACCCTATACCGAATATGGGTTTATTTAGGTGAATTTTAGAAAAGATCTTTTTTTTAAGTTATTTTTTTAAAAGATTTTATAAAAAAAAATAAAAATAATTTTATATTTAAGTAATTTATGTAAATTTTATTTATTTATTAATATTTAAGTATAATCATATAAAAATATTTTTTATTTATTTATTACTTAAAAAATATTTTTTAAAAAAAATATTTAAAAATATAAATTATAATTTTTCAAAAAATATATTTTTTATTTTTTTAATACTTTTATTTTTATTATTAGAAATTTATTAAATATACTAAAAAATAAAAAAATAAAAAAATATATTTTTTATCAACTTAATAATACATAAACAAATATTAAATTAGAACACGTTTTTTTAATATAAATAAATGAGTCCATTAAATGAGACTTATTATTATATCAATCATTTGAATAAAGGCTATATCATATATTACCCAATGAAGCATAGCTGAAGTTCAACTCATACGCATGCAATAGCACTAGCTAGCAATTTATGTATGTGGAGATATATAATTTATTAAAGTCAAGGAATAGTAGTATATATATGTAATAGAAGAACAAATTAAAGATGTCCCAAACGGAAAGAAAAGCTCCCAAAATATATATGTCATGCTCCTAACAGATTGGAATTATTGGCTTTACATTTTTTTTGTCACTTAGCATCAAGTTGACTACTTTAACGATGTTATGTTTACGTAAGAATGATATTGTAAATTGTTAAATAATTTAATTAAATATATTAAATTATATAATAATTTAAAATATTATTTTTTATGTAAAAATATCATGATTAATAATCATCTTATAGCAATTATATCTTTATTATGAATAGTATTTTAGAAACATTTTTTTTTAAAACAAAGAACTTAACACAATAAATAGAGCAATTCAAGAATACAAAATTATTAGCCAACCAAATACAAATTAATCCGTAATCATTTTTAATATTGCTATTAATAAATTAAATGGATCAAAATCAGTTTACTCTTTGTAATTTTTAATCGACTTGTTGATAATTTTTGATACACCGAAATTTTTATTTTTGAATATTCTATTATTTCTTTTCAATCACATATTTTAAATAGTAGAAATTTAGGTGAAGTCGACTTCACGTGAAGTTGATACCTGAGAGTTGTTAGATGATTTGACTGATTTAACTAAATTTTCATCAAACGACTCTGAAATATCAACTTCACGTGAAGTCGACTTCACCTGAGCTTACACCCTTTTAAATAACAACAAAAAAACAATCAATTACTTATTACGCTTTTTTCTTTAGAGATGTTCTTGTCCAACTTTTATAGTATATTATTCTAGAAACATTCTTTCAGGAAGGAACATATAACAGAAGTTTTTAAATTTTTTTATACATTTAAAGGTTGGTGTTTAATTTAAATATAAGTAAAATAATCATGATTTATTGCTCTATTTTTGGACATAAAAAAAGCGTATTATAACTTATATATCTCTTAAAGATAAAATTTTAAATAATTTATAACGGTAAAGTATTTCTCATTTCATAGTAAGATTTTGGAGTTAAATTTAGCATATATTCAATCCTAATTTTAACATAATATTATTAGAATTTATCAATCTAATATTATTAGGCCATTCACCTGTAAATATTCAGACTTTAGATTATTTCATAAGTTTTCTGTAATTAAATTAAATCTATTCCATCACAATTTTAAACATATTAATTTTTTAAATAATAATAAATAAATCTCTAATTTTTTATTTAAAAAATAAATAAATTGCTCACAATCCTTATAAAAAGAGAATACATAAGTTCTTAATAGGAATCTAACACAAAATGAAGTAACTAATTCTATTACACACCAAGAGAAGCAAAATCTGAACAATTGAGAGAGAAGTTTAATTTGTATTCTGTACTTCAAGTGAAAAACTGAAGAAGAGAACACCAAGTTTGTTGTTCAAAGTTTTCATCAAGAAGAAGGTCTTGATTTTAAGTCTTTAGTCCTGTAATTAAGTCAGCTACAATTTAATTAGTTTTGACCATAATTTTGTCTAAAAACTGAATTATACGGCAATTTAATTTGAAAATAAAAACTAAGGTACAGTCGATTTTACGTTAAGTTGATAGTCGAGAACCATTATACGAAAATTTAGTCAAATCAGTCAAATCATCTAACAGCTTTCAGTTATCACCTTCACGTGAAGTAAATTGTACCTAAATTTCCACCTAATTTAAATAATACATTCTTAAATGAGAATTTACATCAAATATTATATATGCAATAACTTATTGATTTTGAACAAATCCCTTCTAACTATGTTTTCAAATTGCAAACTCATAAATCTATTTATGGATTGAAACAGAAATGGACACATTTTAATTTGATAAGAATTTTATTTTTTATGATAAAATATTAGAAATTTATTTCTTTTAAAAATATATGTGCGTGTCTTCAGTTTTGGACGCGTCGGTGGAGTTCTAGAAATGTGATGGTAAGAACCAATTTTGGTTTGAGTTCAGGGGACGTGGGTGGAGACTTCACGACCTCTCGAATTGTTGCGGTGTGAAGGGGGTGCCACCTGCAATGACACTCCGACACTCAAGTCAGAAGTGGTACAGATATCAGTAGAACGGGTCCCACAAGCTAGGTCTCTTTTCTAGAAGTTCCTTTCTCAGCTGTCAGGTAGCTGACTGTTGGAAGGCAGGTGTCTGGGTTGTGGTCTGGATGTGTGACGCCCAGCAAACCAACCGCTCGGATCGGATAGTCCTATACGCCGAGTCGGATTAGGCAGGGTGACAACTGGACTGGACCGTAACAATAAAAAAAAAAAATCAAAACGACAATTCATTTAAAAGTAGAGAATATTGTTCTAGAAAACCCTAAATTCATATGAATGTGAATTATCACATAACTGTATACGTGTTAAGGGTCGGTTTGATTGACATAAGAGAATAGTTGAATTTGGATATAGATGTAACCCAATGGAAACACAGAAAAATGTGTCCATGTGGGATGTGGGTCCCACCTATGTCCCCCTTCAGTTTGTAGGAAGAATAATCAAGTAGTGAAATTCACATGCTACCTAATAAACATAGAAAGCCAAAGAAAGATTGATCATATATATTGTAACACACTACACTATAATTGGAATTCCTTGATCACCCCGGAATTTTCAATAGCACATGGCTCATGCAATCACTTAGTTTTTCAATTACTACAAAAATGGAAATCTGTGTTTGTAGCCGAAGAACAAACAGTGTGTGTATACTCTAATAATAGTTATAGGTTTAGATATACTTGAAGTTCTTAAAAAGGAAGGTTTTATTATTAGGTTTGGTGACTTGATTTTGATGTATAATAACTCCCTCTTCTCTATTCTTTCTTTTTTTATTGTTTGGTTAGTCATTTAAAAATCTAGAGAGAAATATAAAGGATTTGGTTACGAAATTATTTTTCTTAGAAATTTAAGTTGATAAAAGAAGTATATGAGAAATCTCTTTTTTGTTAAGTTTGCATAAATTTTTGTATTATTTTTTATTTATTATATGTTTTTTTTTTTGAGAAAACAATAATCAAATTCCAAATATTTACATTATAAAATTATTTTTATCAAAATTTTAATAAATTGATAGAAAGAAACATATGGATAATTATATCTCTAACATTATACATAATAATAACTAGAACGAAGTTAATGAAATAAAAAACGGTTTAATCAAAATTTTAAATTAAATTTTTATATTTGATTGTCAATAATATAAAAAAACATATATGATCGTTTGATAGCTATTTTGAAATAGTTCTTAATTAATATGTTACTAGATATGCAATTACAATTCATATTAATTAAATTCTCATTTCTTTAATTTTACTTATATAAAGTCTACAAAGTTTTTTTTAGTCTTTAGTATTTAATGGATGCAAATGTAATTAATTTGAGTTAGTGTAGACAAATATCAGGAGGGACCAAGGCTCCCCAATGAGTGTCAATATAGTCCTAATGAGTGATTATTTTACTCTTTCACTAAAATAAATATAAAAAATTTAAGTCTTATTTTGTGTATGTAATTAATAAATTCTTAAATAAAATTTAAATTTAGGATATTTTTTTTTATTTGTCAGATTTAATGATACTGAAAAATATATATATATATATCCATATTTAGACATTACTATATATGTGTTTGAATTTCAGTCAATCATTGTTGATGAAAAATTAAAAATGGATTGATGATACATTATTAACAGATCAAGTTATGAGTTCCATAACCATAAGCTAGAAAAAATTAAAGTTGGGTTTTATTAGTGTAGAGATCGAGAATATACTATTGGATGGAATAATGAGTAGATATGCACATCGATCATCATGACATCATATACTATATTAATATCATATATATACAACTACCTTAGATTATATTGGTTAAGTGATCAGCTCACTCGTCTGTTTAATCAAGTATCGGGAGTTTAAATCTAGCCTTGTGTATGCAGTAATTTATTAGCCAATAACAAACAGATCCTTAAATACAGCTTAGATTCGTAACGAATTAGTTCTTAACTTATCGAATTAGAGAATACCGTAGACAACAAAAAAAAATATCATATATATACATTTCATCACAAGCTAAGGATGAAAAGAATGACCTGGAATTTTCTATATAGATTGGTTAGTCATTATATATATATATAAGAATATATGAAGCTACTTGGCAAGCGATGAACCTAATATGATTGTTGTGTTCCTTGTCATGTTCCATGGAATTGAAGTATTCATGCCACGCACACACATGCACATGCATGATGTCACATAAAATTGGCAAATTTTTATCAATCCAAACAATCGTCAAACTCTATAACTAACCCAATAAGCATTGCATATAAATTTGGGTATCTTCTTTCATGATAAACTTTTACCAGATTCTGACATTTTCCTTTTTGGTTTAGCAAATGTCCTCATCAAAATTAAAGAAAATAACCGCATGGGTTAATGGACTTTCATAATATCAAACTCCAAAGACAACAAAATTTTTCATATCTGACCATAAGTTGAAGTATCCAAACTGTTCAAGTGTAGATATCTATTATAGTCAAGACATGAGTTGGCACAAATAATAAAAATAATTTATAATACATTTTATAAAGGCACAAGTTTAACTTGTTTTTCTTCTTCAATAATTAATAAGAATAAATATAAAAAATTAGATTTTAGCTAAATAACATAGTCTAATTTTTTTTATTATAAAACCATATTTTTTTATTTTAATTTTTTAAAAAATTTAAAGTTTATAATTTAAATTTTAAAATTTAAAATTAATTTTAAAAATTAAATAATAATATTAACTAGAAGAACTCTCTAATCAAACTCATATAAAAGTGCTAGTTGAAACTTTAGGGTTTAAAATTTACAGTACAAAAATGGTGCATTATAATATATTTATACTACGATATTTATAGTGATTATGATATTTTAAAAAATATTATTAAAATTAAATTAAAACAATATTTTTATTATTTAATAGCGCTTTTGAAAAGTGTTGCAAAAAAATTATTATCAAAATATAAATAATTTTATAATTTTACATTATTTTATATAACTACCGTAAACATAGACATATTAAAATTATATATATATATATAATAAAATAATTAATAAGTGAGATCTGCATTTATAATAATATATAAAATCATGTCATACACTTTCATCAATCAATTGTACATATAATTCATCAGTCACCCAAATACAAACCACAGTTAGTTGTTTGTATACATAGGACAACCCAATATTCCTCTCAACTAACAATATATCTCAACTAAAATTAAATTAAAAACAAAAAACAAAATCATATGATGATGATACCTAATTCTTAACCAAAAACACAAACCTTAATTTCAAACCAACAACATTATTTTTTTCCCTTGATTAAATAATAATAATAATAATAATAATTAGATAGACATGATGCTACTACTCTTCATTATTGGTTAAGTTGAAATTGATGAACCACATGATAATGATTATGTTGCTTGAACAAGTGGTGATGAAGCTGGAATTGGTGAATGTGGAGACAAAATGTGAGGTGACATAACAGTTTCATGATGATCCAACAATCTTGATGAAGAGAAACTTAACCTAAGATTCTGTTGCCAACGTTTTTTCACTTCAACAACGTTGTTGTTTTTCTTTGCCCTATTATTATTATTCTTCTTTGTTGTTTTCTCTTTCCCAATCACAAATGCTCTTATTCTATTCAGTGCAACTTCAACCGTTTCATCATCCATGTTTGCAAAACAAACCCTAAACCAACCTGGTTCCAAGCAATTGAAAGATGATCCCGGAGAAACATTGAGCTTCACTTCGTTGATGATCACGCGCCATAGCGCCATTTCGGCTTCAAAGCTTTGTTCTTTCAACAATGAACTCAGATTCATCCAATAGAATAATCCGGCATTGCTCGGAAACCTTTTGATGTTAACTTCTTCTAGCCCCTTTGAGAAGTATTCGTGTCGTTTCGCCAGTCTTCTAGAACTTTCCTTAAGAAAATTGTCCACAAATTCGTCGTCTGACAGCATTGCGGCCAGCATATGTTGAGTCTGGGAAGAGACTAATCCAAAACTCGACATCTTGCGGCCGCAATTCACGACTATATCGTTGTACGAATAAACTATCCCAACCCTAAAACCGGGGAATCCCATGTCCTTGGATAGGCTATAAACTATGTGAATGAGTTCTTTCTTGCATGATGAGTCATCCATTTCTTCAATGATTTCGGCAACACTTACAAACCGTGGGGAATCAAAAACCGTGGCTGAATAGATTTCATCACACACCAAATGTATGTTGTTATCATTGGTGAAATTCACTAGACTCTTCAATGTGTCACGGTCTAAAGATGTTCCCAAAGGGTTTGAAGGGTTTGTTATGATCAAACCCTTCACATTGATGTTATCATCTTTAGCTTTTTTGTATGATGATTCAAGAGCTTCTCTTGTGATCTTGAAATTGTTGGAGCTATCACAATGAACCGGAATCAACCGTAATCCGGTTCGCCAACACAAATCGCGCGGATATCTGTAATTAAATATCAGTAATATCAGTAATGTTAGAGAGACAATAAAAAAAATATATTAAAAAAAATTAAAATACATAATGTATTATTAATATAACTATGACTTTTGTTTGATTCATTAAACTTGTTATTCTTTTATTTATTATTTAATCATGAACATTGCGTGATGAAACATTGGTGATAGGATATATAATATAAATTAATTTTTGCTACTTCTTATTCGTGTCATATATCATGATATCATGCCTAATTACTCAACTAATTTAGTCAAATCTGTAAACAAATTAGTCAACGTTTATGCGAAAATGGGCCCCATTGAAAGATTTGTAAGAGGAAGGAGAGGTAATTGAACTTTCTAAAAATTAATAATTAAATTAAAATAGAATAATAATAATTTGGAAAACATTACCAAAAAAGTTGAACATACATGATTATTGTGTTTATTAATTATTATCACTATTAAATATGATAACTTCGCTATCAATGTGTGAAGAAACTTGTTATTAACAAAATAATTAAATAATATGAAAATTTTATTTTTTCCAAAATATACAGCTGTGTGTAAAATTATTTTGTTATATGATGACGTTCCTGTTGAAAATATAAGGTGACCGTACAATGACGTTTTCATACGGTTTCAGTTTTTCAAAGTATGAAAGAAATAAAGACAGAATAATATATAACATGGTTACTATATATCCAATTAGTTTTGAGTAATGAAGTGTCTAATTAACTTGGATTAACACATGTTGACTAATAAAACATGCTCGTTGACTAATAACACTAGTAGTACCATAATGTTTATATAATATATGATATAAAATTATTAAAAAAAAATTTCAAGTGTATTGATATATTAGCGTTTCAATAATTTTTAACTGTTGATCTTAATTATAAAAAAATATAATATATAATTAAAATCAACGGTTAAAAATTACTAAAATATCAATATACTAGTATATTTAAAAATTTTTTAAATTATTATTATTATTACTACTACTAATTTGGTGGTAGGTAGGTCTAATATATTTCAGAATGAGATTGATTGACCTAACTTATTTAGTCATGTTTGAAGTTAATATTCTTTTAAATTTTAAATCCTAAATTTTAGGGTTGACACATCATAACCTAGTTAGGAAAAAAAGTAAGTTCATGTAGTAATAACAACATTAGAACTCTTAATAAATTAAGCAACCGAAAAAAATTAATTAAGAAGAAGAATGGAAGTTTAAATAATGAGCCAATTATTTTAGTGATTTCTAGTTTGACATGCATGATTTTGATTGATCCAAACGGAAGCTTTATTATTATCCAATTTGGTGTTTGCGAGTTGCAATGACAAAAAAAAATAATAATAAATAAATAAATAAAGAAACACGTCGCATAGATTTTCATCACTGAAATTTCAAACGTGGCACCATAGAATAACATCATAATAATAATAATAATAATCATCTAAAATTCTAAATTAATAATCTTCTACAGTGTTCTAATGGAATCAAAACCATATACTACTCTTAGGAACTTTATTTTGGTAACGTATTCAAGATTACTTTTCGTACCGGTCTATATGCTGGATTTATTTTCGTAAACAAATTATTAAAACCATTTCTTTCTTTTAATTTTTAGCATCATTCTTAATAACCATAGAACTAGTTAACACGTTTAGTAGAAAAATCTTGCTTTTATAAATTAAAGTGTTCAGAATATCGGAAATGTTTGGTAACCAAAGAAAATCAGTCAAAAATAGCCATAATTTGCTTTATTTAGCATTTATTAATTGTTACGACAATTAATGAATGCTAAATAAGGCAAATTTTGACTTTTTCTTTTCTCGCATTACTCTAAGAATATTATAGTAAGTTTATATTTTGTTACAAAATGTTTTAAAAAATATAATCTTGGTTTTATAAATTGAGTTTAAATTTAAAACAATGATAATTTAAAATATTTTTTAAATAATTTTTTACATAATTAATATAAAAAATGTCCATTAAAATTAAACTCTTATAAATTATATAAAAAATATTAAAATTAACAGATAAAATTATTCGGTTCCAAAATTAAATCGATAAATTTAAAAAATTTATCGATTTAATTTCGGAGTCGAATTTGACCATCTAAATTGACCTAAACTCGAGAATGAAAACCCAGTATATGGTTATTAAACTTTATATAGAGGTGCTTTTTTCCTTTCCACTTTAAACATTTGATGTAGTAGTGACATAGTAACATTCATTGAATGATATATGAAATGAAATATATAAAAAAATGTATGAATGAAAAAGAAAGAGGGTACATACGCTGCATAATAAGGGGTAGGAACAAGAAAAGCATCTCCAGGATCAGCTAAGCAGAACATGATTAATTCATTTGCACCTGTTGCCCCTCCACTCATCAATATACGGTTTGGATCAAACTTGACCCTACCACCTCTCACTTTTGACATAAACTTTGCCACAGCCTGAACACATTAATATCATCATTTTCAATAATTAATTAATTAGCAAATCCAATTCATTATTATATATTATCAACATTATAATAATTAATAATTAATAAAAATTTAATAATTATTCTGTCGGTCCGTATAATTTTATTAAATTTTTAGTTAAGTTTTATATTTTTTTTAGATTGAGTTTTTATATTATATAAGATTTGTAATTAAGTTTTTGATGTGACAAAAACATTAAAATTAACGGAATATTTCGTTAAACAAAACGAATATTCCTAACACTTGATTAAATATTCTATATAGTTTAACAGAATATTCCATTAATTCTAACGTCTTTGTCATAGTAGAAACTTAATACAAAATTTGATATGATATAAGGAATCTCAGTAAAATTATAGAAACTAATAGAGTAACTAAATTATTAATAAATTATTATTTGTGAATATAATTAGTAATAATTATTATTATTATTTTTCCTTACACTTGTGAACTGTGGTAATCCATGATAGTCTTGAAAGTTGGCAATATCTCTGAATTGATGAAGTCCTTCAGGAGTGCAAATGGAAGCCTTGGGATTCTTCTTTAACCACTCCTCAATGAGATCAAAGCATAGCTAAACAAAAAAAAGGAACATATATAAAATAAATAATGTTTTAATTTTACAATATCTTGTGAAATAATAATTATCAAATATATAGCTGTAATAATTTCACATTATCTTGTGAAACAATAATTAATATAAATACATGCAATTAAGCTAATTATATATAAAAAATGATGTACCTGATTTTCAGCAAGACCCATTTGAATAACACCTTGAGGGTTTTTTGTAGGGTGAAATGGATCTCTATCATAAGCTTTCCATCCATCAAAGTAAGGAGAGTTCTCTCCATGTTTGTCATTGGTTGCAATCTTTGATAGAAGCTCATAGCTCTTAGAACTCAAACCCACCATGTTGAGTGTTAAATTTGGTTATTGGAATAATTAAAATGAAAAATCTAAGGTTTATTTATATATAATAATATAAGGTGATCACACACTAGTATTTAATTTTATGAGTAGGTAGATAGTATGTAGTAGCAAAAGGGTTTTATGTGTGTGTGGAATTTGTTATTAGAGCTTAGAAAACATGCAAGAGTGTAAGGAAAATGGAAGAGAATGTGTGATATTTATAGGAAGAGAATAATGGATATGTGGGTTTATATTGAAATAAAATAAAATAGTTAGAAGCTTGAAGGAGGAAAAGTCTATATCGAACTTCAAAACTTATGAAGACTCAGAAGAAATCAAAAAGAAAGAATAATAATAAGCATGATGATGTGTACTTGTGTTGGTCAAATGCAAATTGCTTCCGTGTATTCGCATGAGTCTCATCACGTGTGGAAAGAGCGCTATTAATTATCGAAACAAATAAATTAAATTCATTATTAATATATTTATGTATAAATATATATTATTTATTTTATTTTTAAGGTATATTTATATTTCGATTTATAAAGTACGGATGTTTTTTTGATCATTTTGAACACAACACTCATCGACAGTCTGACACGCGTATTTTTTATGTCTAATTGTATCTTAATAAAAATAAAATATTTTTTTCGGACATGCTTGAACATACCTAAATAGTAAATACTATCATGTGTTAGCATGTCTAACTTTATTCTTAACATATATTTTTAAAACGAGTTTAGAAATATTATATATTATTAATTATTAAAATAAGAAATATTTTAAATACTTTATATAATTAAAAAAAGGCCTTTATATTTTATATATATATTGTGTCCCCGTATCTTGTAAAAATTTTAAATTCGTGTGTCCTGTGGCGGGTCGTGTCCGGTATTTGGATAAATTTTAAGTTATATTTTATACTAGTGTTTGATTTTAGTGATTAATTTGAATGCACATCTAACATAATTGATTAATTATATATCAATGAATATTAATTAATTAAAAAATGTAAATTAAAAAATATATAGGATCAATTTCCATTGATGAAATAATAATTCTTCTCTTGTCCAATGTTTTTATTTTTTTATTTCTTATTATTTATTAACAATTAAACGCTTGATTTTGACAGCGGTAAAATTTTAAATTAACTTACTTTTTGTGTTAGTAATGTTACTATAATAAAAGTAGCTATATATATGTAGTAAGCGTGTGTTAGGTATTTTAATTTGTGGATTCAACAAAACATGCATGAAAAATATATATGAGGCATTATTGTTCTGCCAAAATTTCTTTAAAAAAATACATGTGCTTTTAAGAGATTAGGGAAAATGCTACCATAAAAGGACACTAAAAAAGAAAAGATAGATAAAGAAATTCATATATGATGATTGACTATTCATTATTCATTATTCATTATTCAAGTAGTTAATGTAAGAGTTAACTATTATACCTAATTGGATAATTTATAGCTTTAGAAAACTTATATTGTTTAAAATAATTTAATTTATAACCTATTTTGTTAATAAATACTATTAATCAGTCCTTTGAGCATTTTAAAAGTTTTAATAAATAATGCATTGGTGAAGCATAACTGTAGTTGTCTCTTGTCTATATTTTTATTAAAAATTAAATTTAAACTTAATTCAATAAATACTTCTTTCATTTTTTTATTAATCCATACAAATTGTTCTAATTTGTAAGCAAATTGTCCTTAGTTACTTGTTAACCAAATATTCATTTTCAGAAAATCATTACAAATATATATATACCTAGAAATTTTCTTTTCCTTTAAATACTGGTAATATATATATATATATATATATATATATATATATATATATATGGATCTAATTCCAATTTGTTTAAGTATTTATGGATTTAATGATAACCTTTAAAAATGTATATAGATTGTAGATAGAATTATATGGATCAGTTTAATTTTGATTTTACTTTTTTGTTGTTGATGGTAATGGCAAAAGAAATAATAGGCAAAATTATGAATAGTTTGCAGACAATAATGAACTATATCTTTTGTAATTGTGAACAATACTATTTAGTAGTTTTTGTTATATAATTTTTATAAGAGTAAGTATAAGAAATCAATTTTTAATTTTAGTAATTTTTTATTATATATTTTTATTAATTTTTATTTTTTGAAAATTTTAGAATTTACGGTTAGAATTTAAAATTTAAAATTTAGACTTTAGATTTTAGAGTATATAATTTAAAACTAAAAAATTACTATTTTATTAGTTGAAAAATTTAGTTCTCCAATTAAACTTGTGTATGTAGAAGTTGATCTAATGTACCACTTTAATATCTTGCTCATTTTACTTTGAGTTAATTAGATACTTGGCTTACTGAAAAAAAATTGATGATAGAATTATAATTTCATAATAACTAGCTGAATCTCTAAATTAATGAAGTATAAAATAATATAATATTTAAATACATCTTATATTTTATATTCATTTAATTTAATAAATAATATTGTTAGGTTTTTCATTGTATCCCTCAGTTTGGCGCAGACAAAGGACTAATTCGCCGTAATACTAAGTTTTATTTAAGAGTTTGTCTCTCGTCAATAAATTACTGTATACACAAGGCGAGATTCGAATTTTTGACACTTATTTAAGCGGACTAGTGAGCTAACTACTAAACCAACTTAACTTAATTTTTTATTAGGATAATATGATTAGGTTATATTCTATGTGCGTGTTTATATTCTGTGTGCGTGTATAATAATTGAATCAAACATAGTTCTCTTCATATTATTAATAGCTTTCCATTATGAAGATTGAAGACAGGTACTGAATTTGAAGAGAAGAAAGAATTCTTGGCCGGTAGTTTGACACTTTGACTATACTATGAACCGAGTGGCTTCTCAATCTGACATACGGTCATACCTAACCATATTAATTACTCTGTGAAACATGCATGTCACATATTTGCAAGCCAAAATTTGAAGGATCAAATACACACTTTCTCCATAGCATTTGAACGAAGGTTTTTTTTTTTTTTAATAATTAGTTATATTTAGTTTTATTTTTAATGTTTTTTATTTATATAAAACTTAATTACTTTTGGACACGTTAATTTCATATAAAATATTAGAGATAAAATTAAAAATATTTAAAATAGTTTTGACACAAATTAGAATTATTAAGCAGAAAATTGAATAAATTAAAAGTGTTAAACATAAAATTAAATAAAATAAAAATTAAGAATATTATTTTAAAAAAATTACAAACATTAAAAAAATGGTATAATTTACCCTGATTTTAATTTATAAAAGTTTAGCATATACTAAGATTCAATTTTAAATTAATTTAAGTTGGTTGAGTGAAAGATAAAAAAAAAAAGACAATACATTCCACTTTAAATTTTTAAAATTTTAAAATTTTTAAAATTTCTAAAAATTTTTTTTGAAATAAAGAAAGCTCAACACACTAAAGTAGAGCAACAAACAAACAGACACAAAACCAATTCAAACACCATGGTTATCAATCCTCTGTCATCTTCGACATAGCCATCAACAATCAACAGGATCAATATCAGTCAACTCCTTGTAGCTAAAAAACGTCCTTCTTTAAATGACCTCAACACCTGCTTGTTTATAGTTGAAAATTCTGTCATTGCGTTTCAACCAAATGTTCTAAATTACTACAAAAAATCTTGTCAGCCACATCTTTTACTCCTCTTTTCTATTATGGATGTCATTCCAACTCTCAAACAGGCCTTTAATAATTTTTAGGACAGCCCAAACTCTATGAAAATACCTCAAAGCACACCACACATGTTACAAAAACTCACAAAACATAAACAAATAATAAATAAATTCTATCTTCCTTTTACACGGGACACATAAATTATCACATAAATTTTAAAATTATGAATTTCTTTCATCTTATAAAAGTTTTGTTTCTTTGTATCATATGTGAAGCTATTCTTCATATATGATCACATTGATTATTCAATGCAATAATCTATTTTTTAGCATTAAATTTTTAAATAAAACTTATAATCACAATAAATTAATCTTTAACTTTCGAATAAAAATACGGTAAAAAAAATTAAATATATTTACAATTTTAGAATAATATATATATATATATTTTTTTTTCCTTGAGAAGCAAGAGAGTAGTGGGGTTGGGTAAGAAGGTAGAAACCGTTGTGGGGCGGCAACAAAAATTTGTCAACGTGGCAGGGTTTGGCTCCGACTTTTTTATTTTACACATTTTTCTCAACGTTACAATAATTATATACAATATATAGTGTTATAGGATGCTTCAAAGAACCTTGCTCAAAAGAAAGTTAATAGCCTATGTTGCCATGTATAGTAAAATTAAAACCCCGACCATGAATCATGCATGAATAATATGGTTCCAATTTTCCTGGGGAATCTTATCTGTTTTCCCATTTTTATGGATTATATTATATGCGTGTATCACATTGAAATTGACATATAATGTTATGAATTTAATTTTAATATACCGTTAGTATAAAGTAATTTTTTTATACATATATTTAATTACGTAACATTATATCAGTAAAAATAACTACTTTTTTATATTAATAACGTAAATCATCATAAAAAAATAAATATAATTATACGATTATATAAAAGTTTTACACTATGATCAGTGTATCAAAATTAAACTCATAATATTATAAGTCATATATGTATGTGTAAATGGTAATTAGGTTTTAGTAAAATTCAACTACCAAAAATGGAAATAGAAAAATTCAACTCAAATGAGAATGGGACCTTGAATCAAACTTTTGGGCCTTCTTAATTAGTAATAATAGAAGTATTTTTCACGTAGATCGGTTTGAAATTATAAACCACCATGAGAAGCATGAGTTTCTTGCCAAACTTAAACCCTTCATAATTTAATTATTTTTTATTATTTTATTAGTTTGTATACTCAATTTTAGTTTTCTATATATCCAAATAATTACCATTCGTTTTATTTTGCTTTACTATCTATTTTGAAAAGTGAGAATTATATTTACCAGTTTTAATATATGTATGTTAATTATTTTTCATATATTAACTAGTCCATTTTCATGCATTAATTATCATTTTTATTGTTAGATTAATTTAATTGAGTTCTTAGGTATATACATATTTTAAATTATTTAATTTTTCTTTTAGTTATTTTTTTAGTACTTTGTGTTTGCTTTCTCAAATTTTACTTATGATTCAGTTTCGTCTTTTAAATTTCAATTCATCAAAATTAATTTATGTGAGTAAATTTGGTTTCTTACTCTTAGTAGATCAAAATATAATTTTTAAATTTGATTTTATAACCTAATTTGGTCCTCCCAAATTTGATGATGTAAATGATGATCAAATATACTATAGTAGATTTGAGTTAAAACGTCAAATTTAAAGAGACCAAATAAACTAGATTAATTGAAGATTAAAGAATTAAGTGATAACTTAGTTCCTAAAAAATTGTGTATTAAATAAACTCGCCTCTAAAAAATGAAAAGTATTAAAAAAATCTTTGACGTTTATTTTCATTGGATTCGTCAACTCTTTATATCAAATTTAAATCCTAAACTTTAAATTCTAAATGCTAAATTCTAAATCATAAATCTTAAATTCTATATCCTAAATTGGTTTTACTTTGTTTGATTATATAATAATAATAATAATAATAATAATAATAATAATAATAATAATAATAATAATAATAATAATAATAATAATAATAATACCCTAATTCCAATCTCTTTTTTCCTTTTAACTTCATCTTAATTTTTTCTTAAACTTATTATTATTATTATCATATCAAAGGTGGCAAAATTGTGTACTAACACTTAGTACATAGAAACTAAGATTTGTATTTTGAATAAATGTTGATCTCTGATCTTAACATTTTCTTATTACAGTATCCTCAAAAATTGTTGATATTTTTTATTTTGAAGGATATATTCTATAAGGTGGCTAAGAACTAGGGTTGCTCAAATTAAAACACATTCACATTGATCTGATTTGCCACTAGCTATGGAGTGAAGGCATTGTCTAATTCATACATACATGTTTTACTTTAATATTCTACGTACCAACCCTAACAAAAAAAACTCTAAAGAGTTTAATTTTAATTTTCCCCTCTCTTGAATTGACCAACTTTTGTTCCTTTAATTGATTGATTCCCTTCAAATTTCAAATGTGTTTCTTCATAGCAAACAAATAAATAAAGGGTAATATATATTTCTTTTTGTCCTTGAAGTTTGATATAAGTTTCAATAATAGCTGTAAGTTTTATTTTATTTTAATTTTGTCTCAAAAGTTTTTTATTTGTATTAAATATATCTCTAACAGCTAGTTTTTAAAAAAAATTTAGAACTAATTTAGCAATAATTTCAAAAGAACAATTTTCAACATAATAAAATTAGACATAATTGTTATGTATTATTACTGGATTGATCTTAAATTTTTTGAAAAATTAACTGTCACTTCTATTATGAGTATATTTAATACAAATCAAAAATTTTAAGATAAAATTAAAACAAAATAAAACTTAAGAATATTTTTAAAATTTTTAACAAATTTTAAGGATAAAAAATATATTTTACCCACATAAATAAATAAATAACACACACGTTCATGATTCATTAATCATCTTTAGTACCCTAAACCATTTATGAAGAAAAATATGATATTTTTTAATACTTCAATTGAATATATCCATGTTCATGTAGGAAACTATAGAATTTATATATTTAAATTTTATTAACAAGGTTTTTCTGATCTCTATTATCATATGATTAAGGGAAAAAATGTTTTGTAAAAATAACTCGCACTTAATTATTAATAAGATTTAGTAGTGGACATTTTTATCCAAAATAAATAAATAAATAAAAATGCGGAAAAATAATTTTTAGGTCCTTGATCGAATACACGAGTCAATAATGAATAATGATGCTCTTAGCTTTAAAATTTTCTACATTTAAGTAATTATTAATATCCTTCTATTTTTGCTCATGTAAGTGTAGGTTTTTCTAAATAAAAGTCAACAAGCTTGAAAAAAGCGATCTATAAGAACAATTAAGGCAAAGAGTTTATATTATTCGAGGGACAATAATAATTTTTTAACATGCTTAATTGTTGTTCAACATGTTTAATTGTTGTTCCCTTTAATCTAAACACATACTCAATTACTTTGAAATAAACTAATTAGCGACGATAATTATGGTAACAAGTACTCTATCTGCAGACAAAAGTCCAACGTTATGTTTTAATCTTCACGACCACATTAGTTTTTTTTTTTTTTTTTTTTTTTTTGGTGACTCACGTCCACATTAGTTGTTAACTTGTTATACATCATCCATGTCTCTTATGTAATAGCTTCGATAATAAAGATTAAACTCTAAATATTTTTAGGGTAAACTATTTTTTTTATTTCTAACATTTGTAATTTTTTAAAAATATTTTAACATTTAATTTTATTTAATTTTGTTTTTAGTATTTTTTTGTATTAAAATTATTTCTAGATATTAATTCCATCTAAAATGTCAGGGACAAAATTAAAAACTTTTAGTAATGGTTTTGACATTAATAAAAAATATTAGGAATAAAATTGAATGAATCGAAAACGTTAAGTACAAACTTGAATAAATTAAACATTAAAAATATTTTTTTAAAAAAATTATAAATATTAGAAACAAAAAATATATTTTATTAATATTTTTATTTATAAAGATTTTAATATTATATAATAAAATTACTTAATTCAAAAATTTAAACTGATAAAAAAAAAACACGTGAATGATTATACAATTTACATTACTAAAATAGTTATCTAAACACATCAAAAACAACTCCGTTAGGAAGACAATAAAAATTTTAAAATATAAAATGAAGAAACTCAAAAATAAGCGGCATAATATTCGCATAATTAACTTGCATTCGTATGTATCATTGGATATGTCATATTGAAACAAACCCTGATCATGCAATAATCTGAAATAAAGAAAAACTCACGCGTTTATGAATAATAATATGTTTAATTAAATGAAAGTTTTTTTTATGACACCTTTCAATTCAGCAGATCAAAGATTAATTTATCATAAATTAAAATTTCATTTAAAAATTTATTCTTTAATAAATTATTATATACACAAAACAAAATTCTAACTCTCAATATTTACTTAAACGAATTAGTGAAGTAATTACTAGACCGACCCAATTTGATTGTATATGAATGACTTTATTGGAGACTCTTGAAATGTATGATAGGAAGGAAATGCCAGGTTTGTAAGCCACCTTACACTTTTGTGTAAAAAGAATGATGACAACACTTAAGTCAGCATTTTGCAATGATAGAGTAAGGCAAATGGGAATAATAATAAAGTGCAATTTGATTGGGACATATAACAAATGAAGATAAGTATTGAGTGAGTTTTGTCCTAAAGTCATATATGCAAACATCTGTTTTCTCAAGAATTATGAAATCGAGTATCCAAATTTTATTAAGAGACAATATTATTGTATAAGATTTCACAAATTAACGGACGCTATATATAGTAGGCCCCATGAACAAGATAAGTGTTGGCCATGAAAATTTAAAAAAAAAAATTATTAAAACAAAAGCTTAACACAAATAATGCCTATTAATTATAAATATTTTCATTATAAAAGTTCCAATAGAATAAATTTAATTCAACTCTAAAAACTAATTCGACAAAAAAAAAAGTGATTATAATAGTATGGATAAACAAAGTTAAATATTTTGTTTTAAATTTTATTTTATTGTCCTCTATTTTTGTCTTTATTTTTTGTTTGCACTACGGATTCATCAGGTCGAAAATTTAATGACTAAACTCGGACGGATATAGGGGGCGAGTAGAGGCCTTGGCACCCCCAATTTTTTTTAAAAAAGATTAATAGTAATAAGTTATTAAGTACCATTTAATTTTTTAAAAAATTTATTTAGTATTTAGTCTAATATAAATAAAAGTCCAATCTACTAACCTAAATATTAATAATTTTTAATATCTAAAAAATAAATAAAATCTTAAAAAAATGAAAATATATTATTACTAATATTTTTTAATTAAATAAAATTTTTCAAATCCCATAAAGTGGATATTTTTCCTACTTCTGAGCATCCTTCTAGATTTATTTGGTATTAATTCTCTGTGTTTCAACTACTACAACTGAGAACTCTTTTTTAACTATGAATATTGTGAAGAATAATTCAGAAACAAAATGAAAGATGAATTTCTTGCTAATTGTCTTTTAATTATATTGAAAAGAAAATTACTAAAAAATTTGATACAGATTCTATTATCGATGAATTTTATGATACAAAGAATCGACCACTTCGTTAATAAAAAAGTGCATACATATTTTTTGTATTTTAAAATATATTCTCTATCGGTATATTTTTGTAATACATTTTACATTATATAATTTTTTACATAATTTTTTAATATTATATATATTATTGGCCCCATAATAATATTTTTAGATCCGTCTCTACTCCCAGCTACTACAGAGACACAATAAACGATAAACTCTCATCTATCTGTGCCAACTAACTAACGACTTGGTCTATTTAATCTTTGTAATTGAACAAATTTGTATAATTATTATTTCTATATTTACACTTATTTCTAAACCACTATACAAATATGGACTAATAGTACATTACTATTTTAAGGTTTCCTATTTTCAAAACCCTAAAATCTAAATCATGACCCTTTATTTAATTTATAAAAATTGGATATGAAAGATGCATGTAAGTACAAGTTGCATCATCACTTAAATTCGCTAAGCGCCATCACAAATTATTATACTTCTTTCAAATCAATTGGGGTCCATAGTTAATGATTTATAACTTTATAGAGAATATATGGGTCTATATGTTGCTTTACCAATATACATGTTCAGATGAATCCATATATTTCATCTGTTCACCTTTTTGAAGTCGTAGAGGTTGAAATTATTATAAAATAATTGACCATATCATCCTTAAAAAAGAATAATAAAATACTAATTAAATAAAAGGGGGAAAGGGGTATGCACATGTCAAATATTTTATGAACAAGAATATCTATGTAATGTAGTGCCAATTAATTAGTATATACTTAAGTTAATTAAAACCAAGCAAACTTAGCTTCTAAGTTCTTATGTTAATAAGATATTGAGTTAAAAGCAAAGCCGAAATTTGCTCTTAAGTTTGCTAAATATATGAAGTAAAAAAATGAAGCCAAAACTTATTGCATGCACTTATTAAAAGCAATAAGTGGAATATATATAATATGAATCACTTTTTTGACCAATATACTATATAGTATTAATATATAAAACCAATTAAACCATATCATTCAAACTTCAAAGTGTGGGAACAAAAGAGGCCAATTAAAATGGTACCAAAACTCAAGTTGATTTAATTTCTTAGCAAATAGAGTTGGTGCTACTTTAATTTCTTAGTTTGATTGTCAATGGGGGATGTCCTTAACTTATTAGGTGGATTTTTACTCATCTATTGCTATTGCTAAGGCTTGATGAATCTATAAAATTTTATAGGGTGTGATCTGTAATTTCCATAAATAACCATACACTTTAACAGAATGTACAAGACCAAAAAAAGAAAACCTTGAAATCAAATACCTTAATATTAAATTATGATGACAAACCTTTTTAGTTTCCACATGCAGCTTTGAAAAACAATGGGCTGTGAAGAGATTAATTGACAATATAGGGCTACATCTTGGTCTTAAATTTAACCTTACTTTTTGGATATTTTGGGTGCACTTGCCTAGTAACCTAAACTTTTTAAATTAAAAAGAGTGTTCTTTTTAATTGTTGCTAATAATTTTTTAAGACTAGAAAATTTGCAAATGCCTATTAAATTTCTGTAGAAAATAATCTAAAATTATGAGTTTATAGAGAATATATATATATATACATATTAAAAATATTATCCGTACACTAAAATCAGTCATCAATATATTTGTGTATAAATATATGTATAATTTAATTTATTTTTAATGTATATTGATATTCTAATATATATTTTATACTGGTGGCTAATTTTAATAACTAATTTAGTATATAAATAATATAGTCATATATATATATATATAATATATATATGATCAAGTGTGTGTGTGTATGTATTCTTGTTGATTGTTTATTGGTGCAATTACCCAGTAAAAAACTAAACATATTTGTTGATAATAAATTTGTAAGACCAAAAGATTTGCAAATAGCTACTACATTAATTTCATGATCAAGGCCATGATGCCATACAATCATAGAATAGACCAAATAATATTTAATGGTCAAACAAATTCGTTTTTAGTGGAAAGATACATATAATTTAATGAAAAATAAATAAAAGGTTATAACCAAGTTGTTGATTAGGCATATATAGTTATGAGTTATGCTACGTGTACACCAAAATCAGTCATTAAAATCAGCTACTAGTATAAAATATATATTAAAATACAAATATATATTGAAAATAAATTAAACCACATATATATTTATACATAAATATATTAGTAGCTGATTTTAATGGCTAATTTTAGTATATAAATAGTATTTTTTGTATAATTATATACCCTAACTATATGGCAACTCGGTAAACGCCTTATGCAGTGTACACAACACATGCATTTCTTATCACTCTTGAGTAGTCCTCTAACCGTGTGTGTGAAAACACAATCCACTTTGCTATTACCTTTTTATTGTTTATGAATATTAAAATGGGTTTGAGATAGAAAAGCAAAGGGTAATGGTCAAAGAGACCAGGGTCAACGCTAACGGTGGTCGTGAAAGAGTTTCGGGTCAGCCCAACGAGGATTAGACTTTGCTTAGACGCCGTCTGGCTGCCTTCCATCATCACACGTGGGCAGCCAGTGTAGCATCAAGCCTTTAAGATTTCCATTTATTTATGTATCCATCCATAATCAATCTTTTCTATTGAACTTGTAAAGTATAATTTTACACCAAATAAGACTTAAGTAGAACAATATATATATGAGAGACTCTTGGCCAACAATTTTCAGTATTTTTTATTAAATAATACTACACATCTAAATTTTTTTATTAATTAAATTTAATTAAATTGATCTAATATAATAAAATCAGTTATGATTAGTATTATTTTAAGTATTATTATTTAACTTAGTTAAATTTAGTTCATAAAAAAATTTGGATAGGTAACATTACTCTTTTTATTATTATTTATTCAATATAAATATTAAATTATTTTTAATAAATAAATTTTACTAATTTATATGTACATATTCTGAAAAATATAAATACAAACTGTATTAATTCATGTATACAAATTTTAATAAATATAAATACAAATGATATATTTCTTATATGCAAAATTTCTCTAAATACTGATAAAAAATTATAATATTTACTAATCATATAATACTGTTATATATATAAGAGAAAAAGTCATATGTTTTGGATCATACTTTAGAATATTAATTGAGAAAAGAATAAAAAAAAAAATCTATTTGCAATATCATATGTCACACTCTGTTTTATCACTTTTAGTTTTTATATGTTTTTTATTTTTACATCTACATTTCTTTCAATAAAGCATCTTAACTTTGATTTTTAGTCTTAAGTTGTATTTAGTTTTTCATAAACACTACTACTTTAGAAATTTGGAGTACAAGCATCACTTTTTTCATAATTTTCTTTGGATGCAATGAAATTATAATAGTTTTGGAAAATTTTATTTATACCTTGTTACTTTGTTAGACATATTTTTAAACATTCAGCTTCATTATAATATATTTTCTTTTCTCTTTTATCATTTTCTTAGCTTCTTTAAGTAAAAATGTTGAGAATTTCAACCAAAAGCAAAATGTTATAAAATAAAACATTTGAAAATTTTGTTAGCTATCAAATTTTGGAATTGATATATCAGAGTACTATTATTTTTGTTGCTTTAAAATCCTTTTAGTGAGTTGAATACATTAAAAAGTTTTGCTTAAAAAGGAAATCATCTACAATCTAAAAATAGAACATATTCTCTTATTCCAAACTACAAAACTATCAAATCCAGTATCTTATTATCTCATGAGAAGTGTCAAAGGGTCCTTACTCCCTCTGAAGGAAGAAAGGAGACAAAATAAAAAGCAAATAAATAAAAATTGTGTAGAACCCCACAAAGAGGATCTATAAAGCAATATTGTTTTAAAAAAAAAAAGTTGCAATCATCTTCAATAAGAACAAACATATTTTTGTAGAAACAATTAACAAATACATTGATCTATGACAAAGGATTGCTAGTCATAATAAAAAGATTGAGAAGACTGATTTAATTGATAGCATCCAATTGGTAGCAGATGTTGAGCCCTAAGTTTTAAAATTTTGTAAAGATTGCAAGGCAAAAGCACACATGAAACAATATATTATTGGAGCTTTTTCTTTTCACAATATTGCTAATCACTATTTCTTTTTGGACACCAGCAATCACTATTCACTAGTAATTGGGAAAGTTTTTGTCCAAAATCAACATCCTTTTACATGGTATATATTTTTTGTAACAACTGATGCAATCCTTTTCCTTTTATAACATGGACATAAAAAACAAACAAGGCCCACAAACCTGGAAAAAAAACTTTGATTAGTGATTAACCCTGCCAAAGAAGTGATCTATCTGCAGACATCCCTGGGGTCGCAAACTACTTGTTTTAGGTCCAACCTTTAACCTTTTTGATTCCTTGTCATTTTCCTTGTCATCCTGCAAAAAACAATCAGGTTACTTTAGCAATTGTCAGCATGCCATTTATTTACTGTTAGTCTGTTATATATATTCAAACAAGGTACTTGAAAGCAGTATTACTGGATATTGTTATTATAACCAATTCATTAAGAAACCAGCAATTATGATGCACTAAAAGAGAACAGAAAAGTATGTTTGGATATATATAAATCTTCAATTCCAACACAATAACAAAAGATTAAATAGTGGTTATTAAAACTAAGAAAAAGAATCAAGAAAGTGGACATGTGGACATGATTGACAACATTCCAGAAAAAATTATCAACAAAAAATAAATAACTAACCATGAAGGTTTGGCCTGCTGTCCTTAGAACTTTAACTCTGCCACCTCTACCATCAGCCCCAACAGCTATCAATCCTCCATTTACTGAATGCGATTCGCCATTTTTTCTACGCTTGCACCATTTACCCAAGTACCTATGTGATCCATCAGGACCAAGCAATCCGCCAGAAAAACAAATGTCCCCTGCAGTTTAAGAGAGAAGGAAATTCCAACTCTCAAGTTGTATTTGAATATTTTGCACAATCTATGTATGAAGATAATATCTATATAAAGAAAAACACACTAAAATCACAACTAGCAGCATACCTGGATTTGCAATTATTGGTGGTGACTCCTTTATAATATTAACCTTGGGTTGAACTTGTTTATCAAGTAATGTTATATCATCATCCAAATCAATGACATCATTTTTCGCCATTTCAACATCAATGTCAATTCTTGAAGAATCAGCCAAGTTACATGTTCCTTGAGCTGTTGTTTCTTTCTTCCTTTCGGATGCTGCATCTGACTTGGCTACAGTAGGCTTGCTAAGAGCAGCACCACTGTATCGATCATTGCAGTCACGTCTTGACCCTCCAGACAAAGGTTCAGTAAATTCTGAAGCATCAGCATCAAGAGATATAAAATCCCTCTCTTTTTGAAGAGCAGGGGTAGATTTATTTTCATTACTAACATTTACAGCTTTACTTTCGGTAGCAATGCAGTTGACTATCCTTGAAAATTGTAGAGATTTACTGTTGCTCACACTCAAGTCCATTTCAGATTTGGGTGAAGTTTGTTTCGTTTGTTCATTTAATGGAGTATTGCTGGTCGTGGGTACATCATTCTTAGAACTGAGGTTGTTTTCAAGATTATTTGAACACTTATTCATCTTTGAAGCTTTCAAAGACTTCAGATAATGGTTCTCTCTTACTTCTGCAGCTGTCTCTAGTTCTTGTACCCTAGCCTGATAAGTAACTCAGAAAATTAATAATTAATTGACCTGCAAACCAAGCTATTAATAAGATGATCAACTAGCACCCAAATCATGTGCTTACCTTCAATTTAAGAATCTTCTCCTTAGCCTTCTCAAGCTTTTTAATGTACCGAGCCTCACCCTTTTCTAGATGATTGCACTTGGCCACTAATTCATTGCGTTTAGCTATTAGATCTTTGTAATCCCTAACAAAATAGATGCAATGAGAACTTACAGTCATTCTATGCAAATAGAACTAGGCAAAACGTTAAGAACCTAACACTAACTTCATGGCTTCATGCCTACAAGCTAAGCACCAACAAATGTTGTATTTGCACAGAACAAAAGCTGTATTTAATACTTTTCAAAACCATACTGTCCATACAGATATTGTTAGAAAGTTTCACTACTTTACATCCATTTTCAATCTTGCTTTCTGTGAAAATCAAAATACCAATATTTGAAGAACAAACCTGTTACGCCGAACCATAGATCTGCTCAATGTGTCTATCGTATCTTTATCATTAAACCCGTTACCCAAAGTTGCATACTTCAAAACTTCCTCTTCATTAAGGTCAATATCAGAGACTCTGCAATGCAATGTAGGCCACCATATTCTCAATCAGTGAGTTTGCAGATATATAATACAGTATACACAATTGGAACGTAGTTCCACTTACAATTTAAATGCTGCAATTTCCTTAGCCAAAGTGATATTTCTTTTTTGTAATGAATAGCACTCAAAAGTTGACTTCTCAAGCTCCTGAGTCGACATGAAATTCATAGGATTTCAATGAGGCTTTAGAAAGTGGATAGTTAGTTTACTAAAATAAAATCAATAGTGCATATAGTAGTTTACCTCTGACTTCATACGAAGCTCAGTTTGCATGGATGCTTTTTGACTCAAGGCCTCATTTTTTAATGCTATTTCAATCTTTGCTTTCTCCTTGCAAGCACCAAGCTGAAAGTAAAGTCATGTATAATGATCACTAATCTCCCATTTGTGCATCTATGAATTCAACTAATATTTAACAATCTTCTTGCTGCTCAATTTCAAGTTCAAACTCATAAAATGACAAATGTTCAATGGATTTCCCATCCTAAACATAGCAGCGGCCAAACAAGCAATTAACCAATCACCAGTGCAAAGTTTCAGTACAATTCTGAACAACAATCAAAATAAATCTCAAGATCAAGCATCTTCACCACACAAATTACAAAACCCAAAACATTCAAATGGCATGAAATTAGCACTTCAACTGTTACTCGTATTAGTTTAGTCTTGCATAGTATAAAATAAACATCTATCCAATGACATAATTGATGCTTAAATACACATCAATAGTACAAAAGTGGCTAAAATAGCATGCAACTACTTTAGAAGAACTAACTTAATGTCCCAAAAAGATGGGAAGAAAATTGAAATTTTGAATTAGGGCCCAAATAAAATAAAATACCTCCTTCGTGAGCTGCTCAATTTCCTTCACCTTCTTCTCCAACTCTGAACTAAGCCCCGAAAGCCTGACCTCCAACCTGTTCACTTCCTTTCTCAAAACTCCGGAATCTTCTTCGGAATCAAATGGTTTCCTATGCATAACAGATTCGACCACATCGCCCACCGATTGGAAGTAAAGCCTGCAAGCATCGCCGACCCTGCAACTCTGCTTGCAAACGGGGCAAGTGTGCTTCTTCGCTTTCGAACAGTACTCGAACCATTGCTGCAAGCTGCAGAATTTCCAAACACCAACACGCACAAGAAATGATCGAGTTAAAAAGAACGCAACTTTAGTTAGGTTTTTCTTCAATTGAATTGCGAAAACTGAAAAGGGGTTTGTAGCGGGAATTTTCACATTTTCTTTTTCTTTTGTTTTTTAATTTTGTTTACCAAAGCTCGTGGAAGACGTGGCCGCAAACGGAGATAGATTGAAGATCTTCGGAAACTGGTTTGAGATCTTCGTAGCAAATGGAGCAAATTGTGCCGGCGAATTCACCTTCTTCGTCCACCATCACGTTGCGGTGCGTGGTGGTGGTTAGCTTCAACTGTTTTTCACTCTCTCTGAGTTGTTGTGAACATGTTAGGTTATTGTTTTCTCGCCAGGGGCAGATTTTTTTTCCCGAGAAAATAATTAGGGGGGAATGAGGCGAGTGGGAGAGAAGAATGGCGCAGAATTAGATTTTCTGAGGCGGGAAAGAGAAAATTACAAAAAAAAACAAGTGGAAAATGGGATCGTGCGTGTCACGTGATGCTTGAGTTACACTGAGAAATTAATAGTTTTTTTTTGTGTCTAATTAATAGGTTTAATAATAATGGTAGGAATACACTACAGTCCACAAATTATCATTTTAACCAAGCAAGATTTAACAAAAATATCCTGTTTATATTAAAAATTAGTTATTATATATTGTATATATTAATTTAGATATTTTTTTCACTAAATAATTAGTCACTAAAATAATTAATTTTTTAATAATATAATAATTAAACTTAAAATAAACGAATAATTCAATTTATTTATGTATAATTCTTTTTCACAAAATACCAAATACATATTTTTGTTTATATATATATATAATTGCATGTTTAAGGACTAATACTTTTAATTATGAAAAATATATAATTTAGTTTCGGTAGGAGTTCAAATCGATAAATAAGCACATGTTGAAGCAATTTTTGAAGGACTCTATGAAAAATACAGCTCCTTTATCACATCAATTAACACCAGAAACACACTTCTTCAAATTGGAGCATTAGAAGTAATGTTGGTGGTAGTGACGGACCCAAAAAATTTATATTGGGAGACAAAAATAATACACATTACTATCAAAAGATATATTAATTTAAATTTAAAAATATAAAAATACATATTAATTATTCGAATAAAAAAACCAAAAATTACATTAGCCACTAACTTTTTTCGCTTCAATTTTAAGAACTTCTTTTTATTAGAAGAGACTAATGGAGTGGCTTCAGATTTTAGTGATAGCTTTCTTTTGAAATATTTTTTTATTATTATTTCTAAAAATAAAAAATATATATTTTAAATTAGTAAATTGATTAATTCACTTTAAAAATTTATATGCAATATAATTACATATAATAGAATAGAATGAAAGATAAACAAATAAATAATAAGGATCACTAAATTGAGAATAAAATAAAATATATAAATTTATGAACAGAATAAAAAAAATAGATTAATACCTAAACTATAATTGTCTGAATTAAAATTTGCAATTGAAAATATCAAAAAGAGAAACAATGAAATTGAAAAATAAATAGAGTCATAGAGAGCTATATAAAACAAAATAGATAATTTAAAATTTACCTTTTGATGAAGAGAAAATGATCACTAGATAAGAAATAGAAAAGAATGTGAAAATATGAAACTAAGAAGAGGGTTTAAAAGAATAAATGAGTGACGGCTGGGATTTTAGAATAGAAGAAGACTAAATTTAATTAGGTTAACTAATAGTTAAAATGATAGAAAGATAAAATGAGTTTGGGGCTTTTAACAATTGGACTTTGTTTATTTGTAGTGGGGTCATTTAAAATTTAAAATGGGGGCATATATATATTGTTGAAAAATATGAAATGAGAGTGAGGGCTCACTACTATGCATGGGTCCGTGTCTGGTTGGTGGTAGAAGCAGAGTGGTTAGAAAAGTTGAAAAAATTAGAATCAATGATGGCAAATATAGCAAAGTTTAATTCATCTCAACAATGTAAGTATCATTCTGAATTTACTTATAATGGTAGAAGAGGATATAGGAACTTTTTAGGAAACAATAGAGGAGGCTTCATGCAAAGAGGACGAGGAAATGGCAGGATGAACTTCAGTCGAGCAAATACACGTCGAGGAAGAGGAACATATGACAATTATGGAAGAAATTCTGATAGAATAGTTTGTTAAGTTTGTGATAAAGCGGGTTCCAGTGCTATTGATTGTTAGTATAGATATAATAATTAGTACAGCAGTGAAAATGGAAGCACTCCATCAACTGAAAGAACTAGTGCCAATCTTGCTATAAGCAACATTCTTGCATATCAAGCCACTATCTATGATCCAAATTGGTACCCGAGTTCTGGTACAACACACCATATGACTCTAGAAAAAAGCAACTTCTCTGAATTTACAAGTTACAATGGCAATGAGCAAGTGATCATGGGTGATGGTAATGTTTTAAAAATATCTAATGTTGGAAGTTCCCTCTTAAAGTCATTCTATTCTAAGCACATTTTTACACTAAATAAATTGTTACATGTTCCCGAACTCACCAAGAATATTTTAAGTGTTTATCAATTTATTTGTGATAATAATGTATGGCTTGAATTTCATCCTAACAAGTGTTTAGTGAAATGTCAGAATTTTAAAGTGATGCTTCTCCAAAGAACTGTTAAGCAAGGTTTGTACAGCTTTGGCCAAGCTAATATACAAAGCTTAAGCCCAGCTGCACTCACTGTCAATGTGCAGAAATTGTCCAACTTCAAGCTTTGGCACATGAGATTATGCCACCCTTTTTCTCAGATTCTGTCCGTAATACTTAATAATTGTAATATACCCTATCAAATTCTCTCATCTCTTTGTAGTTCTTGATGTATAGGGAAATCCCAACAGCTCTTTTTTCCCAATTCTTCCTCAACTTTTTCTGCACCATTAGAATCGTTGTACACAGACATTTAGAGTCATTCCCCTATCCCTTCAATAAATGGTTCACAATATTACATTCACTTTATTGATGCCAATTCTAAATTTACTTGGATTTATGTTCTTCAAAATAGATCACAAATTTATTCTGTCTTTCTTGCTTTTAAGAAAATTGTGGAACTCCAATTAGGTACTAAAATAAAGACATTACACTCTAACAATACAAAAGAATTATTGTGCTTATTTAATTACTTGAGAGCTAAAGGCATTCTACACAGGTTCTCTTACCCACACATTCACTAATAAAATGGTGTAGCAGAGAAGAAACACAAACATATCACAACCATGGGGCTCACACTGATGGCAGAGGCAACAGTGCCTGTTCAGTATTGGCTTGATGCCTTTATGACTACTGCAACATTAATAAATCTCCTACCCACACCAGTGCTTAATTTTTAGTCTCCAAGATGCAAACTGTTTAGCAAATCCCCTTCCCTCCAAATGCTGAAAGTCTTTGGCTGATTATGCTTTCCTAACACTCGTCCTTATAATAAACACAAGCTGTACTTCTGATCTAAGCCTTATGTCTATCTTGTTCCATCAATTCAACACAAGGGATTCAAATGCCTCAAGGCAGATGGCAAGATCCTCATCACAAGGAATGGGATTTTTCAAGAAAATCATTTTCCATTTAAAGATCTAGCCCTTGGCTTTGCTCCCCAATCAGTACCTTCTTCAGAACCAGCCTTATCCTCTACCTTCCTAGTTATTCCTCTCATTCATTCCACTTCATCCATTTCTGTCCCTCATCACCAATCTGTTAACTCAGATTCACAGCTTTTAGATTTGGCCTATCAGTTAGATGGTGATGGCGCAAATACATTCCGTGCTTTTAACCCAACCCAAGCTGAAGAAACTTATTCAATGGTCACCGCTAACCGCTTTTGGTCCCAAATCTTTGGGGTTGCTTTTTCCAATAAACGTTGGTTACATTTCTTTATGTTATTTGTACCTGTAACTGGTTTATGGATGAGTGCTCTTGGAGTAGTCGGCCTGGCCTTGAACCTATGTGCCTATGTGATAATCCACACACCACCACCACTAATCTAACCAATTCCTCAATTTCAAGGCCTGCTTCTATCTCCACTATTTCTGCACCATCTAACATTCACTCCATGACTATTCATGCCAAGAATGGCATCATCAAACCTAAACTCTTCAATTTTGAACTTCACTCCTTCCCTTTAACCAAAACAACCAAAGAAGCTATGACAATACCACATTGGAGACAAGCAATGAAGAATGAATATGCAACCTTAATGAGAAATAGTACATGGAAACTCACCACCCTGCCCCTAAACAGACGTGCAATTGACAGCAAATGGGTGTTTCATGTCAAACAGAACCAGGATGATTCCATCAACAAGTTTAAAGCGACTCTAGTTGCTCAAGGCTTCAATCAAAGGCCAGGTATAGACTTCAGGGAGATCTTCAATGTAAGAACCGGACACTTATTCTAAAGGTTTTGGCCCGAGAATGGGCCAAACGAACCAAAAATGTAAACCGGTTGGATCGGGCCCAAGCCCAACATACATAAGCCTCATTTAGAGGCAATTCAGCATCACCACCCACCAAAATAGAGAAAGGGGCGCTGAAGAGAGGGAGAAGGGAAGAGATGGTTTTACTATTCACTCTCTTCTTCATTTGATCATATTTCACTATCTGGAGCTCCGATTGGCATGCTGTTTGCAGCCACGCGAAGCTCTCATCGAGCTCTTTAATTTTATTTGAATAAGTGGTAAGAAACTTTCAATTTCTTTCCTAGTTCTCTCTTCCATATATTTTTGCACTTTTGGCTATGGTGAATGAGTAGATTTTATAATTTTGGTTGTTTAGGTGTAATCTAGCATTGGGTTATTGTTGGATTTTGCCCCCAATCACCAGTGGTTAAGGTCAAAAAACTCTATATCCTTGTGGTTTATTAATTTTGTGAACCCTAGTATTGATGGTGGTAATTTAAATGAATTGGCTTGAAATTCATGTTGGTTTGGAGTTGAATTGGTAATTTGGAGTGATTGAAGTTGAGCTTTCGGTGGCTGAATTTTGAAATCTTGTTTGGTGGTGATTTTATGCTTGGTGAAAATCAGTCAAGGTATGATTTCAGTTTCCTTTAGTTAATATGTAATGTTGAGTGAGACTTAGGCTAGTTGCCTCAAGATAAGTTGAATTTGTATGAATGATTGAATTATTGTTGAGAATTATAAATGTGTGTGATATGAGAATGTTGAAATGGAGATTAAATTAGTTTACATGATGTTATGGATTGATGACAAATATTGATAAGCATATAAATGGAATTGGAGATTTATGAATGATGATATGAAATTCGTTGATGATTGTTGGAGTTGTGAAAATGAAGATTGAATGTGGAATGAGTTTGTATGATAGAGGTTGTATTAATGGTATAGAATGAATGGTAGTTTATGATTTTTATGATGATTATTGATGAGTATTGAATGATAAATATTGGTACTGATGAGAATTGATGGAAATTGAGGATTATTGATGTGATATTAGGTTGGATTTGAAATTGTTGAAAGAATTGTTAAGGTGACGAATAAATAATTTAGGGGTTGGAATGTTTGAGAAGTGTGTGGTATTGATTTTGGGTGTTTTAGTATGGTAAAATTGTGTTTTGGTTTGAGAGTTTTGAAAATTAGAAGACTTTGCAAATTTTGGTAAAAATATATTTTTGACGAACTTCAACGGACCATAATTTGGTTTTCGGACACTTGAATTTTGTGAAACTCATTTTGAATGAAAGTTGGGTTCGTGTAATTTATGTCATTTGAACAACGGATGAAAAATTATTTTTAATGAAAAAGTTATGCACGTTTGAAATTTAGGGTTAAAAACTAAAATTCTGCAAAAGTTACAGAAAATTGAAGTCATGCGTATGCATGACCCATGTGTAAAACCCGCAAAAATAATAATTAATTATTTAATAAATTAATAATTAATTAGAAAAATTAGAAATAGAATTTATAGTTTAATAAGGTAGAGCTAATTAAAATATGAATTTTGACACTAATATTAAATATTTTGGCCTAAAATTGGGTCTACGGACTAAACCGATTGGACTGGACTCATATTGGGGCCAAGGTCCAACATATATGAACTCAACTTAAGCAAATCAGCCACTCAACCCCTCTCATTATGTGAATCACGCTGAACTTGAATGGGAGAGCACCAAACCCTAGCTTCCATTTCACTTCCAACTTCAAATCCTTGTAACTTTCAATCCGGAGTTTCGATTTACAAGCCGTTTATGGTCACACGTTCATCTCAGAGTCCTCTTTAATTCTATCTAAACTAAGTGGTAAGTCTCTGTATATTGCACCCAGTTTTCTATTTCCCTCTTCTCCACGAAATTAGTTTGAGTTTTGAGTGATTTTAATAATTTTGGTAGTTTAGGTACAATCTAACATTGGATAATTATTGGATTTTACTCCAATCATTAATGGATAAGGTAAAGAAACTCTAAATCCTTATGGTTTATCCAATTTTGTGTATCCTAGTGCTAATTTAATGAATTGTATGAATTAGATTGAATTTATGTTAAATTGGAGTTTGAATTAGTGAAGTAGAGCTCTTAGAACAAATTCTTGGTGGCTGAAATCATTGGAGTTGATTTGAAATATTAAAGCTTAAATTTGTGGTGGTTTGAGCTTAGGTAGGAACCGGCCAAGGCATAGTTTTGATTTCTTATAAATAATATATAATGTCTCGTGAAAACATAGGCTAGATGACCATAAGATTGGTTGAAGCATGCATGTATGTTAAAAGTTAGTAATCCTAATAAAAATATTGATGATTGATGATTTTGATGATGATTGATGAGGATAATGAATGTGAATTGTTGAATGATTGATGGAAGTAAATTTGGATTGTGTATTAGTGCAAATTTAGTGGTTTTAATTAGTGCAATATGTGTTTGAGTTGATATGGTTGATGATGTTGGTGTTTGATGATGATAATGTATTATGATGAAATTGTGTTGAATCAATTTAAGTATTAATATGGTTAAAATAATGATCATGTAAGTAGATGAGTGTGTGATCTTGGGTAGCAATGGATTGTATTGGTTTTATTAATATTAGAATTTTAGTTTGATTTGTAGAGGAATTTGAAGTGGAAAATGGTAAGATTGAGTTTGGACATGTTGTGGTCATGTTAGGGAATTGTATTGAGTATACTGGAACTGATTTGGGTGTAAAAATCATCGTTTAAATTGAGAATTTGGAAAGGTTAAAAGTTTTGGTGTTTTCAGTAAAAGTGAATTTTTGACCAACTTCAGCGAGCCATAACTCAGCTTCTGGATCCCCAAATTGTATCAAACTTATTTCAAATGGAAATTGGGTCCGTGAAGTTTATACCGTTCAAAGAACGAATAAAAAAATTTTAAAACAAAAAAGTTATGCGCGTTCAAAGTTTGGTATAAAAATATGGTATTCTGCAGCTTTTGAACGAAACAGGGCTCGCGTACGTGAGCCATGCACGCGACGCGAGTATTCCTTGCTGTTTTGGATACTCGTATATGTGGGACATGGCTGCGTACGTGACTTGGCCGGTTTTTGTATCCATGCATATGCACAAACTTGCTGTTTTGAAAAAAGTTGTATTTTTTAAGTCTAAACCAATTCTTTAGCTTCCCAAACTCCTTTTTACACCTGTTTAGAGTCCGTTGGTGAGCTTTAAGCCTTAGAATGAGGGTAAGCCGGTGAAATAAATGGAGAAAATATTTGGTAGAGTTTTGCAAAGTTTTAACTAATTTAAGGAAGTGTTTGTGATGTGAGATAATGAGTGATTGATGAATATGATGATTTGTATCTGAAGGAATAATGAATTGAATGACAATAAGATAGATGTGACCGGGTAAGAGGCGGTGGTAATGACCACTCGCTCTGGGGATGTGTTAAGGAAATGTAGAGATGTTGAGAATGTATAGAAAATGAATTGATGATTGAGTGATTATGAATGAATTGGAATGATAATGAAAATCAACTTGAATTTGGTTGTAATATACCTTCGGATAAGAGGCGAGATTACCGGATAAGATGCAGTGGTATTATCCACTTGCTCCGGTTAAGAGTTCAAAGCTCCGGGTAAGATGCAAGGGTGGAATTCTATCGTCGCTTGCTCCGAGTTGAGAACTGTAACACCACCTAGGTAAGAGGCAGGGTGAAGCTGTCTCCTGCTCCAGGTACGCGGGTAAGATGCAAGGGTTGTGGCATTGTCCCACTTGCTCCGTGTTTGGTGTTCTTTCCAGGGTTAGCTACCGGACATGTCAGGTTTGACTTTATAACCGACAGATGAGACTCATCAGCCATAGGGCAGGCATACATCATATGCATATGCTTGATTTGTTTGATTGTGCATTAATTGGGTTTGTCTTTGTGAATTACCATGTTTAATTGCCATATTTGCTATATGCAGTACCTGTATTCTACATGTGTTTACTATTGTCTGCTTGTTTGTCTATGTGGTTCCAACGAAGTTTGGAAGACTGGAGGAAGGTGAAGGATTAAGGATTTTGGTTAGAATTTGGTTAAGTTTAAGAACCTTAGAGAACTACCCCTGTTTATGGTTTCTATCTTAAGTCTTTAAGTTTTATAATCTGAGTGTCGGAGTTCTAGGATTGCCTTTGGCTTTCCCGAGACCTTATATCTTATTTACGTAGGCACCGTTACTATGCTGAGAACCTCCGGTTCTCATACCATAAATATGTTGTTTTTTATAGATGCAGGTCGAGAGGCACCTCGGTAAGCGTCTGGAGTTCATTCTGCAAGCGAAGTGTGATATTTGGGACTCTGTATTTTCAGCTTATGCTTTATATTCTATAGTTAGATTCTTTTCTATATGTATAACTTTATTTTGTTTCTCTTAGAGGTCGATGTGGAGAAACATGTTGTTATTTTATCTATATTTGGGATATTTTGGGTTATGTATATCTATGTAATTATACTCCGGCCAGCCTTAGCTTTGCAGGTTGAGTCGGAGGTTCGGTATTTTATAACTCTTGACATTCTACTCTTTATACTTATGTATTATCCTTTTATGTTTTCTCGGTTTACGTTCACGCGAGCGATGCGCTTTTATTTTTGCGACTTATTGTTTAAGCTTTCTTTCAAGGCTCCTCGAATATATGTTCATTTCACCTATATTATATATATATGATTTTACTTTTAGAGGTCGTAACACCTCATCACCTTAGTTTTATGACTATAGCATAAGACTCTATGTGGTAGGGTGTTACACCATGTATACGCATGATGGGCGTTACAAGAATGAAAGAGACTTATGCGAGTGTTGTGCACATATCATGTGTATGCACAAAAGGAAGGTCATGCGTTTGCATGACCCATGTGTACGAACGACTTGTGTTTTCAGAATCAAACATTTTTCATGCGTGTACCATGTGCACGCACATAAGGGGACTCGCGTGTACGCACGAATGTCCTGTTTTGCTGAAAATGTTTATTTTAACTGTTTTTGCCTATCCACTCTATTTTTTCACCTCTGAAACCCCTGTTTAGGATCCCCTAACTAGTATTTAAGCTTTGGGACAAGGGAGAGTACATTGAGCGGACTTAGTTGGATAATTCTGTTATGAAATTAAAGACGGTGACTTAGGCTTGGGAAGTTTTGTGGATGGAATAACTAGAGCGAATTGGCGGAGTGTTGTGTTGATAATGGATCGAGAAAAATGAAATATTGAGGTTGTCGAAACTGATGAGAATGAGAGGTGATAATTGAACTGGATATATATTCTGATATATTTGATTAGTAAGTCGCTATGTACCTGACAAGGACGGTGGTTAATCCCGCTTGTTGAGGTTGCGACACTGGTGTAAGGACGGTGGTTAATCCTGTTTACATTGAGATGTGAGGTTTGAGGCAGTATATCCCGATCGCATCCTTTATGGTCACAAGAGTGTGCTCGGGCACTATATCCCGTAAGAGTGTGCTAGGGCACTATATCCCAGGGCACAATTATATATTCGTGACAGAAAAGCGACATCCCGAGGGAAGGTGTCAGGTTGGCAGTTGAACCAATAAGTGTTATCACGACCAATAGGACAGGCATTCATTATATGCATTCTTATGTGCTTGTTTGCTTTGTTTACTTGCATTGTGCCAACTTATATAACATGCTTAATTGCTAATTGAATTACTTGCGGTACATGCTATTTAATATTGTCTTACTTGCTTGCATCTATTTGTGTTTTCTGCTGGGATTGAGGAGGCTCGGTAGGCAGCGGCAATGGAATCGCATGGAGGATATGTTGGCGAAGGCTGTGGGACAGCGGTGTTCTGTAGAATAGAAAATTCTTAAGTTAGATAACCCTTTTTATTATAAGTTGAATAATTTTTATATCGGTTTGAAGTTCTAGGATTGCCTTTGTCTTTCTGAAACCTTATATCTTATCTATTGGGCACTGTTATCATACTAAAAATCTCCGGTTATCATACCATATGTTGTTGTTATTTTTCAGATGCAGGTCACAACCCACCTTGGTGAGTTTGCGGATGGTGATAGAGTGGAGGATAGCTCAGCTTTCCTTTTGTTTGTTTTCTTATCGTATCTCTCACTTTTTTATTAATGTACTTTGATGCCTTAGAAGCTTAAACTTTGAGAGATAGGACATGGCTGTTTTAACTTAAAACTCTGTTGTATCTTGTTTAACTAGTCGGCCTAAACTTCTCGGGCTGCGGCTAGTTTCCTTTTGAATATATATTTATCTTATATTAACTACCTTGTGTATCTTGGAGTTGTTTACAATGTTTTATATATATATTATGTTTTGTTATTATTTGTGTCTACGCACTTTAGTTATCGAGTATGAATTCTTCGCGCTTTGTATCTCTGTTTTATACAACTTTGGTCTTCTTTTTCTTCATCGAGTTTCTAGTCTTAATATTTCTTATTTATATACTATTGTATGGAGCTATAGAACTGTCGTGACACTTTGTCATTCTTTGCTTTACAATTAGAGGTAAGGTTTAAGGTGATAGGATGTTACATTCAGTCCTGTTGTCAAGCCAGCCACAATTCGAATCATTCTCACTCTAACTCTGCACAATCATTGGCCTCTAACTCAACTTGATGTTAATAATGCATTTTTGAATGGGAGCTTGCAAGAGGAAGTGTATAGAAAGTCGCAAACTAATCAGGTCATTTTATGGTCTAAAGCAGGCACCCAAATCCTAGTTTAATACTCTAAAGGCAACACTGTACTCTATGGGATTCTCCTCTACCAAGTCCGATGTCTCACTATTCTTCAAACACACCAACGAAGTTACTGTGTTCCCCCTTATGTATGTGGACGATATTATTGTCACTGGAACTTCAAAGGGGGCTTTTGCTAAATTGGTGCAGCACCTTCACTCTAAATTCTCACTTTGGGATATGGGAGAATTAAGGTATTTCTTGAGCATTGAAGTTGCCCAAAAATCTTGTGGAGTCTTATTACTATCTCAGACGAAGTACATTGATGATTTGCTGAAGAAAGCTCAAATGGGAGACTCTGAGGCTGCAACTACCCCTATGACTTCTAATATGAAGTTAAACTCTACAAATGGTGTGCCATTTGAGCATGTGAGCATGTACAGGTTTGTTGTAGATAGCCTCCAATATCTCATTGTCACTAGGCCTGAAATTGTCTTTTGTATCAACAAAGTTTGTTAATTTATGTAAGTTCCTCTTGACAAGCATTGGAAGGCAGTAAAGCGCATCCTGTGATATCTACAAAGAACACATTTCCTGAGTCTTCGTCTGCACAAACTTACTGAACTGATCCATACATGGTACACTGACTCTAATTGGCCCTTAGACATTGAAGATCGAAAATTCACTGCTGGTTATTGTGTCATGTTTGGGCTAAATCTTGTGTCTTGGTGCTCGAAGAAACAAACTGTCGTCTCTCGTTTCAACACAGAGGCTGAGTACCGAGGCATTGCAAGTGTGGTAGCTGAGCTACTATGAATTCAAAAATTACTTGGTAAAATTCATATTTTGGTGCCTACACGCAAAGTTTATTATGACAATGCAGGTGCTGTGCTAATGTCTGCAAATTCTGTGCTACACTCTCGATCAAAGCACTTTGAGATTGATCTCCACTTGGTGCGAGATCATGTAGCCAAAGGACGAGTTCAGATTCATTATATACATGGGGTGCTCAAATTGCCGATGTCATAACCAAAGCAATCAGCTCCTCTAAATTTATAGTTTTTCGGTCCAAACTCAAGATTGAATAATTTCAATTGTTGAGTTTGAGAAAGATACAAAAGTATCAGAACAAAGCACACAGTTATTAAATAACAGAAGTTAGTTAGAGTAGTTAATAGCAACTATAAGTTAGTTAGTTATCACTGATTACTTGAGTAGCAAGTCACTAGTATCAACATAATATATATATATATATATATATATATATATATATATATATATATATATATATATATATATATATATATATATATATATATATAGCTGTAGAAAGGTAACACAATAATCACAATCTTTATTTTTCATTCACTCATCTAAACTACAACTCTCTCAATTTCTTTTTCTCTCTCATTTTCACAACTCTCTCAACTATCCATACCATTCTCATGTATAAAACGTTTTAAAAAAAATATATAAGAATGACTATATAAAAATACATAGTAGTGGTAGAAGAATCGAGTGAATTAGTTAGCTTATCATGCCTACAATAACTACTTAGTGAAAGTAAAATACTATTTACGAAGCAAATACATTCTAATATTTATATTGCATGTTGCTTGATTGTTTATCACTATCTCATCACTTCAGTCTCTTTCAATGCCTTACACACACACACACCTCATTAAAAGTCTGAGTGTAGAGCTAGCTAGCTTTCATGACATGATTAATATATATCAACATCTTGTGACCACCATGTAATATATAAAACATTTTTTGAAGCATTGGGAAGTTCTCTGCCAACCACATAGTATAAGATCTAATAATGTATTTTGCTTGCCCCATTCCCACTACATATGTTAGCGCCCCCACTCATGTTTGTCCACATAAATGTGAGAAAGTGGAAACTCAGCTGTAGTCAATTTTACGTAAAATTAATACTTGAGAACTATTAGATAAAAATTCAGTCAAATCAGTCAAATTATCTAACGATTTTCAGTATCAACTTCACGTAAAATCGACTTTACTTGAGTTTTCACCATGTAAAAAGGTTTCGACCCGATATATCAAGTACTAATTTATCTCATGTATAAATTTTATTTAAAAATTTGTTAGTAAATAGATTATTATATACACAAAAAAAAAATTAAATTTTTTACACTTATTTAAATAAATTATATAAATGTAAAAAACTTAAATTATATATAATTGCATATAATTATATTATTTATATATTAAAATTAATTAAAAAATTAATCATGTTATTAATATAAAATATATATTAAAATATAAAATATATATAAAATAAATTAAATAATATATATTTATATATAAATATATAATAATTAATTTTAATAATTAATTTTAGTTTATAAATAATATTTTTGAATTGCATATATTTCCTATATATAGCTATTAGGCAGTGGAATAAGTGGCATCTTCCTCTCTTTACAGATGTTTCTTAATCTCTTCAACCTTATTATAATATTGCTCAACATTTTTTTTTTGTTTATTATATTTTATCTAATTTATTTGGTCAAAATTATCGGTATTTTATGGTCGGCGGGTAATTATTTACGTTGGGTAGGGCCAATTTGGTAGTATTATATGTTAAAAAAAAAACAAAGTTGCATATTTAGGAATTTGACCTAATTTCTTTTATTTTAGATTTGAATTTCGTTAAGAGCCAATGGAGTATCTGTACAATGTGTACAATAAATTATTTATTTAGTTTAATATGAATTAAAAAATAAATATTTAAAATAAAATATTACTAATTTATCAAACGTAATATACCTATACTATCCAGAATAACCATCTGAATACCAGAAATAATAAATATCTAATATCCAACTGAATCGAACATTCTTAACTCCTATTATACATATTGTATATATATTCCATTATTTCCTATACTTCCTCCTTAGGTTTTTGTTTTCTTTGGTTGCATATTTAGGAAATTTTTTTTCACTGGTTAGAGAAGCTCAAACTTGAAGTGACCTTTTCATAAGGGAACAGAGAATATAATGCCATTTAAGTTATAGCGAACAAAATTAATTTGAATTAGTTGAGTTATTAGCTCAATCCTTCGTTAAAATATATACATTGGTATAAATGGATTCATCACTAAAAATATAATTTTTTTTGGTGTTTCTTTGTGTATATAACTCGAATATATATAAAAATAGATATTTAATTTATGAAGAATAAATATTTAACGAACTAATTAATTAAATGCTTGTTACATACAAAGATATCTTTTGAAATTTCATCCAAACAAAATTATCTTTTGAGTTTGATATCAAGACATAAGGAATGTTTGCTAATGAGTGTGATAATATATGCTTTAATTATTATGATAAAGTAATTTTCATTGTTATATGGAGAAAAAAAAGTAGACAATGATGAGAATTTTGGTAAGATTTTAGAGGAGTGCTACACATACAACTCATTTGATTTACAAGTCATACAAGTTGGGAGAAACTTAACAAAAAGTACGCTGACCCATATACGATTTTCATGGCGTGCTTCGTGTTTTTCCTTTTCCTCCTCCTCTTTCTTCTTCTTCTCCTTCTTCTTCTCCTACTCTTCTTCTTCTTCCTCCATGAAAACGAGTTTCTTGCCAAATTTGATCTCCTTCGTGCGTTCTCTCTTTGCCTTTTCATTTGTTGTTTTATCTGCGTTTATCACTGGTATTCTTGCTTCGTTTTTTTTTTTCGATTTTCATGGTTTCTGAAATAACGCTTTGAAATCGTTTTGAAGATAATGGAACTTCAGAAATACACCCAAACAATTACAGAAATACACCCAAATAATTATAGAAATACACCTAAAGGATTACAGAAATACACCCAAACGGTTACAGGAATTCACCCAAACGATTATAGAAATACACCCAAAGGATTTAAGAAATACACCCAAAATACACCTTATGCATAATTCAGAACTCTTTCTCTTTCTCCTCCTCATCTTCTGCTGCTTCTTCTTCTTCAAAAACGATTTTCAGAGCTTGATGTCAAAAAATAATGGAAATTGAGAATAACGAAGAAAGAAAACAGAGAGAAAAGCACGTAAATGAAGAAGGAGAAAGAGAAGGCAAGAAACAAAAGAAAAGAAGAAGAACGTGCAGCAAGAAGAAGAAGAAGGTGCAGAAGATGAGGAGGAAGAAGATGAAAAACGTGCAGAAGAACGAGGAGAAGCACGGCGATGAAGATGAAACACTTCAAAAACGAAGAAGAAGAAGAAGAAGATATTATTGTTAAATGAGAAGGCATAACTCTTAATATTTAGTTGTATAAAAAAACGCTTGTACGTGGAGAATTTCTCAAGATTTTATTGTCAAAGGCATAACTCTTGATATTTAGTTGCTAATTTCACATTCAAATCCATAATTATTGTTATAACTTAATTAATTAACTAGCAATAACTATGTTTGTTGTTGTGCTTAATTAGCAATACAAAGAAGGGGAATAATGGAGAGGAATAGGGGATAATTATTGTAAACGCATTTGAATGTAATTTTTTGTTTTAAAAAAAATTAAGCTTTAGTTTTTAAATTATTTAGAAAAATTAAGTAATAAACTTCTGTTAGGTAATTGCTTTTGACATTTTTGGAAATTTAAACTAAAGAATAAATATTTTTATGTTATATATTATTATATAACAAGTAGTTAATTATATGCATGTCATTTAAGTGATTTAACACATGAAATAAAATAAATTTTTATGATATTTTTTAATTCAACAAATCAAAAATTAATATTTTACATAAATTTTATTTTAAAATTTGTTAAACTAATAAATTATTGTACACACAAAAAAAATTTAAATTTTTTAAACTTACTTAAACACATGATTAAACTGACAATTTTATCCATTCAAGTTGATTTAAAATAAATTAACTTACATTAATATATATAACAAATAGCAAGGCATAATGAATATTGATATTAACAGCTTGTTTGGGTGAGCTTCTAAGAAAAGATTTTTTTTTTAGTTATTTTTTTTTAAAAGATCTTATGAAAAAGTAAAAGTAATTTTATGTTTGGGTATCTCATGTAAAAATATCTTTTTATCTATTAATTATGTTTGGGTATAACGATATAAAAGTATTTTTTTGTTTATTTATTAGATGAAAAACATCTTTTTTTTAAGAGAAAAATATCTTTTAAAAAAAATGTAAATTACAGCTTCTCAAAAAAAAAAATTTATTTTTCTAGTACTTTTACTTTTACTACTAGAAATTTGCCAAACACGCTAAAAAATAAAAAAAGATATTTTTTCATTAAAAAAAACTTATTTTATCAAAATAATGACGTCGAAACAAGTACTAAACCAACATTTAACTTGCATGCCAACTAACTCTTCCAAACACAATTTTGTTGCTATATGTTAATATATGGCCGACGAGTTTTTTTCCTTTTTTTTTATATTCAACTTTTTTGAGTATATGCTTAAACAGTTTTTGAAAAATTTTGTATTAGATATTTTTGTTTTTAAAAAAATTTATTATAATCTTTTAAAAATAAGATATATAGGTCTTTATGTCGTATTTTTAAAAATTTATTTCTCTAAATAAAAAACAAAAAATTCAAAAATTTTAATATAATACAAATTTTTTAAAAATAAAAATATTTGATATAAAATTTTTAAAGAATCTATTTGGATATACACTTAACTTCTTTTTTTTTTTCCTCCTTCGGTGATTATAAATCTTTAGCCGTTCCAAATGTCATAAATGTGATAGAAAAAGATGTTATATGGTGTAGTGTACATTGTGACACTACTTGACAAGTATGCAATTTATGGAAGATGGGTCATATTTGAACATTTATTGTTCTACATACATGTCACAAGATACTAATTTCCTTTAAAAAAAAAAACTAAAATAAATAATTAAGCAAGACAGCTTTCTTTTAATACGTAAGAAACACTTCAAAAATTTTCTTTTATAATTTGTTGTGTCATCTCTCATTTTTTCACACACAATATCTCATGATGTCAACTATATATATAATATAATATTAAGTCAAATAGATAATGTATGTGAGTTGCGAAAGACGAAGAGAAAATCAAGGAAGATTTAAAATGTTTACATATTTCTTTGTTCATGATTTTAAAGTGATAAATATAAAGCGTTAAGGCTTATCATTTTATCCTTTTAAAATAATTTATTATAATAACAAAACCAATTATTCTATAGTGTCTTTATTTTAGTATTTAAATTACCTAACTTATTTTTTAAAAAAAATTAAATGTTTAAAATTTATTAAATATTATTAATTTATATTTTTTGGTAAATTACACATCATATTAAAGACATCATAGTAATAATTATCATAATTATAATAATTTATTAATTAAGAATAAAACAAAATAATATAATTAGATCAAAATCTGATAAACTTTTTACATTTAGATTTTCTAAAAAGTGGGATTTTTTATCATTTATTTTATAGGTGGGACTAACAGAAAATATATAAAAAAAAATATTTAAAGATAAAAGATCACACTTTATCATCTAAAATGAAAATCCAAAATTTAGAGGATTCAAATCCAAACTTTTTATTAAAAAACTTGAAAAGAGTGGCTTCAAAAAATTTAGAAGGCTGAAAGAAAACTTCCAAACTCTTATTATCTAATCAAATCTTTTAAAATCTTTTTCTCCCATCCAAAATCCTTTTAAACCAAACTTCATAACTAAACCCTCTAAAAGTCATATAATTTTTTATCGAAAATATTTGATAATAAAAAAATTAACCAAAAATAATCATAATTTATCTTACCTAATATTTATTAATTATATAATAACTAATAAATATTAATTAAATAAAATAAATTCTAGCTATTTTAATTTTTTTCCTAATATTACCGTAATTTATTTATAGATTATTTTGATCATTTTTTGTTTATTCATACAATAATAATTGCACCAGTATATAATATAATCATCACCAAAAAATTATATAAATGGATTCAATTATTAACTAATCAAATAATCAACATTATTTAAGATCCCATTTATTATGAAAGAATAATAATGTATAGATTATAAGAATATAGATGCCGTTTGAAAAGTAAGAACAAAAAAGGACGGATGGATGATGAAGAAGGAAATAATGAATGATAGATGGATTCAATGAACTTGATGTCATGATCTTAATATTCTCTCGTTATGTCTATCGCTATTCAAATATTTTATGATTTATGATTTATTATAAATAGATTTAATTACTATGTTATCCCTATAATTTTACAAAATTTTTAATTAGGTTTTTATATTTTTTTAATTAGGTTCCTGTATCATTTTTTTTTTAATTGAATCTCTATACTTTTTTTTCTTTTTATTTGAGTCATTGCATCAATTTTTTTTAGTTGGGTCCCTATATAATGAAGCCAATTACTACTAAGAGAGATCTAATTGAAAAAAAAAATTTGGTGCAGAGACTCAATTAAAAAAAAATATGGAGACCTAATTGAAAATTTTGTGAAATTATAGGAACCAATAGAATAATTAAACCTTATTATATTACTATTAATTAATAGGGTAAAGTATATTTTTTGTCCCTGAAATTTGACAAAAATTTTAAAAGTACCTTTAAGTTTTATTTTGTTTCAATTTTGTCCTAAAAGTTTTCGATTTACATCAAATATACTCCGAACGGCTAATTTTTAAAAAAATTTAAGACCAATTCAACAACAATTTCATAAGAACAACCCTCAACACAAGCAAATCAAGCATAGTTTTCATGCATTATTATTAGATTGGTCTTAATTTTTTTGAAAATTAGCTGTTAAGGGTATATTTGATGCAAATCGAAAACTTTTAGGATAAAATTGAAACAAAATAAAACTTAAGAGTATTTTTAAAATTTTTATTAAACTTCAAGGACAAAAAATATACTTTACTCTAATTAATATAAATCTCATACATATAATTATAGAGAGAGGTGCTTACGTGTATCCTTGTGATTCTTTTAGAGCAAATTATTGTAGAGGACCATCAATATATAAGGCCAAGTTTCACTCCATACACATATACAAGCACTACCCTTTGACATTTTCACAATGTCAACCCCCTCATAAAAAAAGAACCAAACATGAGAGAGAGAGAGAGAGAGAGAGAGAGAGAGCCCACATAGATGCCAAATTGGTCATAAAAGTAAAGATACTTATTTTATTTTGAAAGTGATATATATATATATATATTTTTTGGTGACTAAAGTGATATATATAGTATTGTAAAAGAATTTTACATATATATTTAATAGTATATTATTACATTATAAAAAAATTAATTTTTTAAATATATTATGTAAATAATTATCTAAATATATAAATTTGATTAGGTAATTATATAATTTTTTATACTATTAATAAATTAAAATTAATAAATATATAATTTAAGTTTTTCATTACTTTGTTATGTATTTATTAAAAAATTTTAAACTTACTCTTAATGTTAATAACCTTAATGGTTAGCAAAATACCATTTATAGTTCAACTGATGATGATCTAATAACTTTTTTCCCCTCTTGTAGTAGCTTTTTTAACACCAATCACTCCATACTTTATACTCGAATTAAAATTATATTGATTAAGACTTAAGAGGAAAAATATCTTTCACTTTAATTAACTATATTCCGGTTAAGATATTATAATAATTTACTATATATATATACGCTTAATAATTGTACAAACAAGGAAGTTAATATAGATGATAGAAACATTATGATTCTGACATCCCCAATTTGATTCTCTAAATAAGAAAACGAACATAAATACACTTAAAAAGTTTTTCCCCCCTTATTTCTTGTTTCAAATAATAGGGAGAGAATACTTTTGATGATAATTTAAAGAATCTAGGTTTCAATTTGGAATTTTGGATGATTCCAGAATGTTTAGATTATTAAATAATTTTAATAATAAAATATATTTTTAAATTTTTTAATAATTATCAAATAATAATTTTTTAATTTATTTATTAATTAATCTTTCGTATATTATTTAATTCTAAAATTTATCTTATATTTTATAAATTATTATGTTATTATTTATCTTATTTTTATAATTTTATAATTAACAATTTGATATTCTATTATTATTTATTTTTAATTTCTTTTTCAAATTTATTTTAAGTTTAAAACTTTAATTTTATCTTTTTCAATCTTAAGATTAATAATTTTATAATTTATCGTCAATCTCTTTTTTAATTCTCTAATTTTATAATTGTAATTGTTTATTAACAATCTTGATCATCATTTATCAGTTGCAATGTATACGTTATTGATAATAGGAGAAATACAATTTATAGAAAAACAATTTATTTTTTATTCAAGTAATCGATTGATTAGTGAACGAAAATTCTTTTTCTTTTATAATTTGTAGAAAAGTAATCGTTGTTTTTCATTCAAGTAATTAATTGGTTAATGAATGAAAATAATTTTCCTTTCACAATAATCGATTGTTTTATGAGCAAAAGTTCAGATTTTTTTTAGTCAATCGATTTTATTATCTATTTAATTGATTGGTTGAAAAAAATAATTAGTTAAATATTTTTAGAAACTATTATTTTTTTGATACAAATAATAATCAATTGATTGAAAAATGTTTTTAATCGATTGTATTCACAATAAATATGCTTTTTTGTGCCATCGAGTAGATTAAATATATAATTTATTATATAAATCTTTCTCAAATTATTCATGTTGTTTCTCCTTCTTCTTCCAGTAATAGTTCAATTCAAAAGAATAATAAAGATTGAATTTAATTTTATAATATAACACTTGAGATTGAAAAATAAAATTAGTTGACATTGTTTTTACATTGAATTCATTATCGTATTCATACAAAACATATCAAATTAGAATTAAAGTTACCATGGATGAATATTTTATTTCTTTATAGTTTCAAATTATTAATGATATAATTATAAAGATAAAAGAAAATAATATATAGATGATGAATAATAAATAATAATTTATAAAATAGAGAATAAATTTTAAAATTAAATAATATATATAAAAGGCTAATTAATTAATAAATAAAATTAAAAAATAGTTATTCAAAAATTATTTACAAATTTAAAAAATATATTTTGTTATTAGGACTATTTAATAGTCCAAAACTTCAGGAATCTTCTAATTCTTTGCCAAGAAACTATACTAGCTATATATATGGTGACATAAAACATAAAACATCTACTAGTGTTTTTTAAAAATATAAGTTTTTGGTTTTGTATTTGATAAATTAATAAAAAAATTATATATTTATATTTGTAGCTTTTAAAATATTAGGTGCTTTTGAAAACATTTAAAATATAGATTTTTAAATAGAGTTTATACTTCTCAAAATTAAAAAGTCTAATATAATGTCATATATTAAATAATTGAATAAAGTATTGTTTTTATCCCCAACGTTTGAGGTAAATTCTATTTGTGTCCCTAACGTTTAAATCGTCCTATTTGTATCCCTAACATATGTAAAAGTGATTCAATGTTATCCTGCCGTCAATTACACATCATGAGCGTTTTAGTTTGAGTTTTAAAAATCTCTTCTTGAAGTTAGAATACAAATGTCTGGGATAGAATCGGTGATCTACTCCGAAAAATAGCTCATCAAATGTTGAAACTAATTCCTATAACATTTACATAATTCACTTTTCTCGGGACATAATTGAATCTAAACACAAATAATGGGCATAATATTAAAATCGAACACATCCAAGTGAGACCTAATTGAGAATGAATACATCAAAGTGAGAATAATTGAAAAATATAATCTGATTTGTTAGTATAATTGATAGTAGGATAACATTGAATCACTTTTATAAACGTTAAGGATACAAATAGGACGATTTAAACGTTAGGGACACAAATAGGACTTACCCTAAACATTGGGGACAAAAACGATATTTTACTCTAAATAATTTTAAAATTTTATTCTTATATTTATATTTATTATAATATTTTTAAAAATTTTAAAACTCATTTTATCAAATGTAATTGTTATTGTTTTTACTTATTAAAAATTGTTTCTAATTTGATTTACCAAACATATATATTATTACAACTTAAAAAAAAATAAAAACATTATCAAATAAAGTCTTAGTATTGCAGGTTTAAAAAGCGCAAAATAGAATACACATTAGAATACTAGGTGTACATTAAAATCATTCACTAAAATTAGTTATACTAAATATATATTAAAATCATCTACTAAAATTAGTTATCAGAATAAAATACACACTAAAATATAAAATACACATTAAAAATAAATTATACTACATATATTTATATATAAATAAATAGTAAACTGATTTTAATGTTTAATTTTAAATTATAAATAGTATTTTTATTTATTAATTAATAAGGTTTGACTAGTTTAAATAATTTAGTGTATTTTTTAGATACAATGAACCATTTATTAGGTTTAAATTAAATGAATGAATTTTTTTGGTAAATTATTAATTAGAGATTACTTTCCAAATTGACTTTAGATATGATTGGATTTTGAACATCAATTTTATTTAAATAAAAATAAAACTATATATATTTTATAGAGTAAATACTACTAAATAATTAAATTTGTATGCGAAAGACCACTTATTTTTAAATTGGTCTCCAAAAAATATTTTTTAATTAAATTTGCATTCACCCTTCAAAAATTTAGTTAATCACGTTGGTTCTTCCATCACTTTTTTTGTTGATGGCGTCAAAGTTTGTTAATAATACATGTTAAGTAATACTACAACACATATTTATGAGTATTAATTGATTGTTAATATAATAAGTTTATGAAATTAAATCAAATTAATCCCAAACTGAAGGATTCCAAGTCCCTTCTCAATTAGGTTTCAATTTAATCTAATGTCATAAACTTATTATATTAGTTGCCCATAAGGACTACTAAATATGTGTTTGTGGTGTCACTTCACGTGTCATATCAATAAATTCTGACGCCATTAGCAACGGAAGAGCGGAAGGACTAATATGACTTATTTAAAATATTTAAAAGATGAATTTGATTAAAAAAATTTCGATAATCAATTTAAAAAATAAATGATCTTTCAGAGATTAATTTGACTATTTACTCATATTTTATAGTAACTTATGATAAATAATTAAATATAAGCACTAGATATTTTGATTTTCATCCAAATGTTTTATTATCATACTATGTCTACATAAAAAGTTCATTATTAAATTAATTATTTATATAAAATATATATTAAAATAAAAATATATTAAAAATATAAAAAATATATATTTATATATAAATATATAATGTCTAATTTTTTTTATATATACACAACATTTTTCAATGTTATTATGATCAAATTTTCTAACAAAAAATTTTATTAAGAAATCCAATATGAAACCTTATAAAATCAGATTAGTCAAATTTCTATTAACAGATTTTATGGAAAAAATATGTTTAATTTGTGTTTTTATTTTTTATTTTATTTTTAAGATATTCTTTTAAAATTTTAAAAAAATTAAAAGAAAAAATAATAAATTTTATTTTTTATTTTTTATTTTTATTTTTCACAAAATCATAAAAAATAAAAATATCAAAAAAAAAATACTAAAATACTAAATTTATTATTCTTGACATACAGTAAATTAATAATATTTAAAAATATAAACAAAAAATATATTATTAAATTATTAAACTAAAAAAACTAAACTAACAATTAAAAATATTAATAAAAAAATAATAAATTCTATTGACCATAAAATTTTTTTCCTAAAAATACAAACTAATATATTTCTCTAACTTGAGTGTGTGAAAATTGAGCCTAAAAAATTTAGATATAGAAGTAGTAAGAGTGATATACTTTAATATGGTAATTTTTGGTATCTTTTAAAATCGTAGGAAGTATAAACCTCTTACAAATCGGACCGATTTTTATACTTATAACAAATCGGAGTGTCCGACTCCTACTTCTCTAATTAAATGGTTCGACGTTTGAGAATAACAATCCAATAGTCTATATTTTAAAAAAAATACCGTTACTATTCTAATATCAAAAATAAAAAAGGGGAAAATTGAAAAACTGTCCACTTTCTCTCTCTATATATACTTGTCTTTTTCTCTCCTCCTTTTCAATAGCATCTTATCACTCTCTCTCTCTCTATCTCTATCTCTTTCTCTCTCTCTCTCTCTCTCTCTCAAACCTTAGAAAAAGTCAGCGCCTTCTTTTGTCCCTTTTCTCACACCAACACATCTTTTGCAGACTCTGTCTCTTACCCTTCTCTTCTTCTCTTTTCTTTCCAACATGGACGACGATTGGGATCTCCACGCCGTTGTTAGAGGCTGCGCCACCATTTCCTCCACCACCTCCACTACTACCACCACCACCACCACCACTTCCTACCAACCTCCACCTTCTTCTTCATGTGGGTTCTTTAACGAACAACAAAGCAATGTTTTTTCAGTTTCCAGCAACCACCCTTTTGAATCACGAAGCTCCGTTCAGGAACTTCAGCATAATCATAATCTTTGCAAGCCTTTCTTCTTCAAATCACAGCCTTTTCAGTCTTTTCAATCCTCTTCTTCTTCGTCATCACCACCCAATTCAGCTCTGACACAACAGAAACATCAGCAACAGAATTGTAATAACGGTAAGAACCCTCACCATGCAGGTTCAGCTACCACCCCACGATCTAAAAGAAGGTAAATTGAGTTCTTTTTCCTTCAACAAATGAAATGGAATCAGATTCCACTAGAAAATTCTTGAATTTAGACTTAAAAATCTTATCTTTTAGCATGTTTGGTAATTGCTTTCATTTTGTTATCTGAATTTTTTCCCCCTAAAAGTATTTTAGAACATGCCTTTGATATGTTTGATGAAATGCGCAGGAAGAATCAGCTTAAGAACGTTTGTCAAGTTTCAGCTGAGAATCTCTCCTCAGACGTATGGGCATGGAGGAAATATGGACAGAAACCCATCAAAGGTTCACCATATCCAAGGTTAGCTTTCAATTTTGAATGTTTTATTGATCAAATAAAATCAGCACAAACAAAAAAAAAAAAGACAAAGCTTTGAGCTAAAGGGTTAACAAAGATTTGTTTTGTTTTTTTCATGTGTGATTAACAGAGGATATTATAGATGTAGCAGCTCAAAAGGATGTTTGGCTAGAAAACAAGTTGAAAGGGACAGATCAGATCCAACAAAGTTCATAGTTACATTCACTGGTGTACACAACCACCCTGCTCCAACTCATAGAAACTCACTTGCTGGCTCTTCACGCCAAAAGCTACAAACACCTGAAATAGCCACTACAGGGGACACTGAAATGGTCCTCACAATGAAGCCGGCCTCGATTTCGGCTTCTCCTTCCACTTCAGGAGTGGAAGAAGAGGCTGAAACCGAGGCCACACCGGCGCAGAAGTCGGAGAGCGAAGAGGACAACATGGAGGATTATTTGATGAATGATGATGATGGTGGGATTGAGGAAACTGAGTTTGGTTCACCAGATATGGAGATAACTGATGATTTCTTTGAAGGATTGGATGAACTGACAGCAGCCACAGATGGAGACTCATGCTTTTCAACAAGTGTTCCTAATCCTTCCCTTCCTCCTTTTGTGGCCAATAGTGCTGCCACTGCTGCTGGTGGTAGCTGACTAATTGGCTTCATCATTTCATTAGATTACTAAGATCAGATATGTTTCAGTCTCAAAGAATCTTCATAGGATATATAGTTTATGAAAGAAGCTTTTAGAAAAAAAACAAAAGAAGCTCCAATCCACATCTTTTATGAGATATATTTCAAGATTTCTATATAGAGGATAGAAAAACTTGATTATTTTTACTTTTTTAAAGTAGAGGAAATGATGCATTTGGGAGGAATATTAACTAACATTGCCTTGTTAATGGGAAGGAAAGTGCTTCCCATATAGTATGTATATAGAAATAAGGTAGATTTTTGGTATTTTTATGTTTTATTAATCTTAATTATGAAAAATCAATTGTTTCAACAGCTTTTTGGTTATATCACTTATTATGTCCATGCTTTTATTTCTTTTAGTACTTCATCCATCGAACTTGAATTGGTCGAGTGATTAGTATTTTAAATAAATGTCAGAGTTTAAAATTTTTCTCTGTGTATATAATAATTTATTAATTAATAATAAATTTCTTAAATAGAATTTAAATTCATAACAGATAACTAAAAAATTTTGTAGAAAAAAAAAAGTTTGGGTGTGTGATAAATTACATTTTGCATAGCACTTGGCGTTGACTTTGGTTGGCAATGATTAAGATTGTGTGACTATGATATGATATAAGGGTTCATAATTGGGGGTAGTTATTCCAATAGTCATATGCTCAACCACAAATATATATAGCTTAGATTCCCTTTTGACATGAAGGGTTTTGTAGAGGAATTAGGTTCTAGTCAAGCACATCCAATTGTGATTTTATCAAATGATGAATAGACTTTGGCATATCATAATAATTTCTGTAAATAATTAGTCATCATTATGAATTATGGATTAAAAAAGTTTTAATTCTCATTATATGATAATTAATTTTATATAATAATTTATATGCATCATATACACAAGATTTTAATATGTGGTAGATGCAATCATAGCCGCAAGTTCTTGCTATGTGAACATTAGCAGTGTGATTTTCTTTCTGGCCCTTATATTTTAAATTTAAGCTTATTTCGTTATTATTGGAATTTGTTACAACCTTAATTTAGACCTAATATAATTTAACTTACAATCAAATAGCATAAATTAATATTATACTGCAGTTGTAATTGACGATTGCAAACCGCAATTTAAGACCTTGTTAGTAAATAAAATAATACTACATATAATAATTAAGTGGACTGATTTAATAGTTAGTTTATTAATCTGTTAAAATAAATATTATAATTTATAAATTTGAATTTCGTATTATGTATATAATAACTTATTAGTTAATAATAAATTTTTAAATAAAATTTTAATAAATAATAAATTAATTATTATTCTATCGAATTGGAAGATACCGTAAAAAAAAAAAAAAATCCTGCTACATATAGTGAAATACAAAGGAATAATCCACAAATAGGGAAAATGTTGACTGAAACTTTGTTTCATTCATGATGCAAGAAGCAAAGTACTTCAAGTCAACTCCATGACATGGCCAAGAAGAGCCACATTAGAGTGTAACATGTCAAACACACCGAATAGTTGTCACTTTGTGCCGTTTGCTTGGTTCCAAAATAAAGAAACAAATGCACCAACCTCTAGTGGAATTGACCAATTTGGTACCATATTTGTCTGAGAGCAAAAGGGTACTTTGCTAATCTAAGTGCTAAAGCTCATGTATTAGCATAAAGCACATGATTTTGCGGATAAATTACACTTGAACAATATTACACTTAACTTTGTTTTATTCTTAAAAATAATATAATAACCTTCCTACAACTGAACTTATATAATATTTGATATAACACTAACCTCTTATTAATCTAAGGTCTTAGCATAAAAAAATGAGTGAAAAATATTTTATTTTGTGAGGAGTTCAAAAAAATACCTCATTCAAAATATATAATGTAAGCTCCTCAGCATGATAATATTAATAATCGATTCAATAGTTTAAACCTGGGATATTAAAGTCATGAAAATAACTCAATTGGTATTCTAAAGTTTTCTCATCTCTAAATAAAATAATAAGAATAACAAATTTAAAGAGATTGATATATCCTCTTATTAATAACACCTAACTTAGGGTTGAAATTTACCTTAATTTATTTAACAGTGTTATAAATTTGCTGCTAATATAGAATAATACAATTGATATGCACAACTTGACTTAAAAAGGGAACATAAAGAATTTCTAAGCTCCATTTTCATTTGACAGAATAGTTTCATTTCATCCTGCAATCAAACTAGAATTTTGGAAAGCCTTTAGGGAGAGAAATGTTAAGAAGTTGCTTGTTCACCAAACACAATAGAAGGTTTAAACATGTAGCAACTGCAGCCTTATAGAAGCTGATGTAGATATTGCACAAAAGATCTTTATGCAAGCTGAAAAATATAAGGCTTTAAGAACACAAAATGATTTGCCCTTCTTGGTTCTTGTACAACTATTCTTATTATTAGTACATAACTAGCAAAATTTCAATGTATCAATGGCAGCTTATAAATCAAAGCCAAAAGAATGGATAAATCAATTGATGGTAACTCTAAGAACTTTTTCTTTTCCTGTCCGGCGATTCGGGCGGCTCCCTCAGGGGATGATAGGTTGAGACTGTAAATAGTTCTGCCAATGATGTTGTAAGGGAAGCTTTACCATCAGATGATTTGCAAGGAGCCCTCTGAGAAGAGGTTGAGGCAGCAGATATTTTTGCCGATGATGATCTTCTAGAGGAGGTTTTCCTATCCGCCAATTTGGAAGGCGCCCTTAGGGGACGATCAGTTGAGACTGTAAATAGTTTTGCCATTGATGTTGTAGATAGTTTTTCCATTGATTCTGTGGAGGATTCTTTCCCATCAGATGATTTGCACAGCGCCTTCGGAGAGGAGTTTGAGGCAGCAAATAGTTTTGCCAATGATGATCTTGAATCAGAGGAAACTGAATACCCCATGACAAATCGATCAAGTTTTCCAATTTCACCCACAGCAGAAAGCCATTCTGTAAGAATCTCCATGGTTACATAGTCAGCTCTGCAAGCATTCGCAATCATTCTGTCCATAAGTGCTAAAGCTACATTCAACACTCCCTTATCTCTAATCCCTTTGAGAATAGCATTATATGTTGTTGTATTAGGCCTAACCCCTCTTTCCTCCATGTCATCCATCAATGAAACAGCCTTTTCTACATCATCTTTCTTGCATAGAGCATCAATTAAAATGTTGTATATAACAGTATTAGGGTGAACCTTGGATGTAGTAGAACACATTTCCTGGAAAATCGTCATGGCATAATCAACATTGTCATTTAAACAATTTGCATGTATCAGTGCCCCAAAAGTAACCACGGAAGGCGCAAGACCCTCTTTCCTCATCTTTTTCATCAACTTATTGGCAGTTTCAAAATCTCCACTTTTGCCTAGGGAGGAAAGCAGAGTGTTGTAAGTGACCGTATCGGGCTTAACTCCAACTTTTTCCATTTCTTCAAGCATTTCATAAACCCTTTCCAGCTTATTCTTCTTACAAAATCCACTGATCAGGACATTATAGCAAGCTACATCAAGACCGAACTCAGCTTGCTTCAACTTCGACACGACAATGCTGGCATCATCCATCCTTCCAGCTATGCTCAAACCAGATATCAAACTGTAGTAAACAATTGCGTCTGGGGAGCATCCAGAACTCAACATCTCATCGAAAAACTGCATGGCTTTATCGATGTTGTTAACTCCACAAAAAGCGGATATTAGTGGCGTATACGTTGCAGCATTGCCTTTGAGGCCCTTCTCTTTCATTGCATTGAAAACCTCGACTGCACTATGGACCCTCCCACTTCTGCACATACCATTAACCAATACATTGAGGGTAACCACATTTGGCTGAACGCCTTCCTCATTCATCTGATCAAACAGCTCCTGCGCTTTATGAATGTTGCCGGCCTTGCCAAACCCGTCAATCAAGCAATTATATGTAATGGTGTTGGGCTTATGTTTGCTTCCTGTTTTCATCTCCTCCAAGAGACTCAATGCTTCTTCCTCCCTTTCAACTTTACACAATCCATCAATCAAAGTATTAAACAATACCACATCAGGTTCTACACCAAACAAATTACTTTCACCTTTGCCTCTCAACTTGTTAAACATTTCCAAAGCTTCATCAACCCTCCGAGCCGCACACAGATGTCTGAAAACAATCCCAAACGTCACGACACTAGGCCGTATATTCATCTCTTGCATCTTAACCAACAACTTATTCATTCCTTCAATGTCCCTTCCTTTTCCCAGCCCAGTCAACATAGCATTGCAAGGTGCAGCATCAACTTCACCACCAAATTCCATCACACAGTGCAGAATCTCCCGCGCAGCGTTATTACTCTTCCTTTTACACAGGTTGGTAATCAGTTGCGTCAGCTTGAAGGTATCAGGAAAAACACCATGCTCCCCAAGCTTCTTAACCAACGCCAGAGTTTCCTCATCAGAGAAGCTTCTCCCCCGTGGGTCTCTCCACTTTACCAACTCCTCAATAACAGTATCCCCCGTGGAACCATTCAGCAGAATCTTGGAATCCCGTTCAAGCATTTCGTCGAGCACTTGGAGTGCATCATCAATTCGGCCCGATTTCATCAACAACCTCAACAACTCGTTGAAAATTCCGGGATTTTTTGCAGAATTGTCGAGCCTCTTAAACAAAAAAAGTGAATCGTCCACCATTTTAGCACCCTCCAAGCATCGTAGAAGAATCAAAGCTGATTGGGAACTCAAATCAATCTTCCAATTTTGGGATTTTAAGTAACCATGAAGCTTCAAGACCTCAATTTTCGAAGTAGCGTCACGATTCGCGAGCTCAAGAGCGCTCTGGAACACCGAAGACAGCAAGTGACAGTGTTGCTGTTCCGGTTCTGCATTGGTTCTTATGAATTCGAGAAAGTCGAGAGCTTTGGTAGTTGAACCCAATTGGCGCGTGATCTGGAGGATCTGGCGGGAAGAAAGAGGCTCTGAATCGTTGAAGAGAAGAGGAAGAAGAAGATTCTTGCTTTCCTGTGAGTTCCATTCGTCTTTTGGGTGTTGAAGGAGCTCTTGGAGTTGGGTAACGATCGATGATGATACCACGTCTTTTGAATTGGAAACGTCGACGGCAGTGCTGTGGCGGCGAGGAGAGGAGAAAGGAAAGGGTGGCAGGTTGCTGCGGCGGCGACGGCGGAGGAGTTTGAAAGATCGTAACAACATCATGTGGCAAGTGTTGTAAGCTTCGGAAACAAGTGAAGTTCAGTGTAGTTGAAACTTGAAACAAGAGGAATTGGAGTTTTATTTTATTTTATTTTATTTTATTTTATTTTATTTTATTTAATATAAGAGTTTAATTTTTAAATATTTTAATTAAATCCTTGTATGTTGTATTATACAAAAATTTCTCAATTACTTTCTTATAGTTTATGATTCCATTATAGTTTGATGATCGATTCTTAATGGATGAGATGAATTTTGATAGGGAATTACTACGTGAGGAGTTTAAGGAGTCTTTGAAATCTATGACTCACGAACAGAGGAATGCATATGATCGGATACTGAATGCTGTCTCCATGGATCTTGGTGGATTTTACTTTGTTTATGGTTACGGTGGTACTGGGAAGACTTTCCTTTATCGCACGTTATCTGCATCATTAAGGTGTAATGGCAAAATAGTGCTAAATGTTGCATCAAGTGGTATTGCTTCACTATTACTCCCTAATGGACGAACTGCTCATTCTAGATTCAAGATTCCACTAAACATAAATGAGGATTCGGTTTGTAACATTAAACAAGGTTCTTCCCTTGCTAAGCTTCTTGCTAGAGCCAGTTTGATTATATGGGATGAAGCTCCGATGCTTAACAAACACTGTTACGAGGCTTTAGACAAGTCATTGAAGGATATTCTTAGATTTGAGCAATCCTACAAACCTTACATGCCATTTGGAGGAAAGGTTGTTGTCCTAGGTGGTGACTTTAGGCAGATCCTTCCAGTCATACCTATGGGATCAAGACAGGATATCGTGCAATCTTCTATTAGTTCATCATATCTATGGGATTACTGTAATGTACTAAAGCTAAGCAGGAATATGCGTTTATCTTCTTCATCAAGTTCTCAAGACAATTGCGAAAATATGGATTTTGCTAATTGGCTTATTCATATTGGAGATGGATTGGCTGGCGATTCTATAGATGGTGAATCTAAAGTTTTGATCCCGAATGAGATTCTCATTGATGATACTGACACTGGTTTTGAAGAGTTCATACAGTTTGTCTATCCCATGTTGATATATAACTTGACCAACACAGATTATTTCAAGGAACGATCAATTCTTGCTCCCACTCTAGAAGTTGTTAACGAGGTGAATAACAATATCATGAGTCTTTTACCTGGCGATCAGAGGGTTTATCTTAGTTCTGACTCTTTGTGTGTTGAAGAAGGTAATATGGAGTCTCAGTTAGACACCTTTTCACCTGATGTGTTGAATGCTATTAATTGTTCAGGTTTACCTAATCACCAGCTATGCTTGAAAGAAGGAGTACCGGTCATGTTGCTAAGGAATATTGACCAATCTAATGGTTTGTGTAATGGTACCAAGTTGCAGGTACGTCGTTTAGGTAATCATATAATTGAGTGCATTGTATTGACTGGAGACAAAGCAGGTAGAGTTGTGCTTATTCCACGCATGAACATGATACCAAACAATGACACTCTACCTTTTAGATTCCAAAGAAGGCAGTTTCCGTTAATTGTATCTTTTGCAATGAACATAAACAAGTCACAGGGTCAAACACTGGGCGTGGTTGGGTTGTATCTACCGAAACCTGTATTTACTCACGGCCAACTCTATGTTGCTCTATCTAGAGTGAAATCAAAAAAATGTCTTAGAGTTCTAATTCAGAACAACGGTTCCATGCCCAAGGGTAGTACCATAAATGTTGTATTTAGAGAAGTTTTTAACAATGTAACTTAAATAGTACATCATGTTTAATGAGAATATTCTAGTTGTTTCATGCAACGACTTTAGTAAAAAGTGCTATATTTGATGTAAAATAATTCGCATTCCTCGACATTTTTTTTCTTCTTCAGCGACATTTCTTTTCTTCTTTTGTTGATTCATTTCCGTGCGTAGCACGGGTCCTTCCCTAGTTTTATTTAATATAAGAGTTTAATTTTTAAATATTTTAATTAAATCCTTGTATGTTGTATTATACAAAAATTTCTCAATTACTTTCTTATAGTTTATGATTCCATTATAGTAGTTTGATTACAAAATTTCAAAAACAAAAAACATTTGTTTAATATATAAACATTTGATTAAAAATGATTGAATAATTATAGGGATTTCATTTAAAATACTTTTAGATATGATAAATCCTTGAATTTTAAAGACCTAAATAAAAATTGAGGAAGCCTTTATACTATATACAATTTATATTACACTATCATTGCTATTGTGTAAAAAAAAAAAAAAAAATTTAAAATATAAGACAAGAGGTTAAAAATAAAAACTACTTTTCACCAACATTAAGGGATTCTATTCTTAGAATCCAATTTTCTTTCTAGATTGAAGTTCCAAATTGCGAACAATGAAGATAGCTCAATTTTTGCAGGCTTTGAAGAATTGTGATGTCTTTTTTGAGGAATCACTCAGTCAATGTTTCTTTTTAGCACATTATTAATTTTTTTTGCATAAAAACATTTATTAAATTATTGTTAGTAATTATAATTAATTTTAATTCAATCCTATGCTTGTTAACTATAAACAAACATGGGTAGGGAGTGAACCTTAACAGAAATATAAGAGAATAGACAAACATCAATCAATAGTGAAAATTGGAAAGACATTTATTTGGTCACTATTATGGACCACTTCTCTTCTCTGAATAGTGAAAAATTTCAAAATCAGTTCCCAACATTTTGCTCTTACATTGATAAAAACATAATTTCCTTTTGGTAATCTGCCTAAGGTTTCATTGATGTTCCATATACAATGCTGGAGAACAAAATATTGATACATAAAAGAAAATGGTGCGAATTGGCCTAAGATAGTTGCATCATCACTCTATATATCAGTAGTTGACTGAACTTCAATTCTATCATGCCGTTTCAAATCGGTGTGCCACCAAAGAAGACGAACAACATCAAATGAAAAAACATGAAGGCTACCTCCATAGCTTTACTATTAACTTGTTCAGTTACCTTCACCCAACTTATTTGGTTGCATTAAGCCTTTGAACTGCTTCAGATGCTGCGGATGCTGCTTTGTCAAAACCTAGCTTTTGCAACTCATTAGAAAAACCTTCAGCATCTGCTTCACTAATTTTGTATGGACTATGGTGAGCATCAGGGAATGAACCGTTAGTCACATCTTCTTTATACTCTAGTAAGGCTTTGTTGATAATGTCTCCTACACGAGCATATTGCTTGCAAAATTTTGGAGTAACCTGCAAAATGATAGATCATAACAATTTCAGCAATGAATCCTATATCGCTTGAAGGAAATACATTATGTTAGCATTTGCTTGAAATACCTTTGCATGATGGGGGTGCTGAAGCATACCAAGAAGATCATGATAAACTAGCACCTGCATTAACATAAAACTGAATTGAATTCCTCATTTTATGTTTAATCATCTCAAAATGATTGAGGGATGATCGGAATACTAGTTCTCTCCATAGCTACAAGTACTCCAATGACTCAAGATTATAGCTTTCTTTTTCTCCAACTCAATTATGTCAAGATACATATATACCAAAGTGAATAAAAATCATTTAGAAACTGATCATGATACAAAAGGCTTAACATACAGCAACTTGATGAAGAAGAAATGCTTTCAAATAAAGCCAGGCCATGTGTGACACTATTATTAACAAATACAAATTTTGGCTATTATCATAAGCTAATCATCTTGTACAAAGTTTCATTATGGAAGCTATCAAACTCTGGTGTTTACGAGTTGAGTTTTGTGATCCAATTTTACCTATGTTCTACGAGTTTAGGTGAACTCTTTAAGGTTGATAACCTTGTCCATTTTGAGAATACTAGACAGAAAATTACACAAACTTACCTGTCCACTACAAAAGGGTCCGGCCCCAATTCCAATAGTGGGAATTTGAAGTGCTGCTGTTGCTGCGGCGGCCACAGGTGCAGGCACACATTCTAGAACAACAGAAAAACACCCTGCTTCTTGCAAAGCCAATGCTGTCTCGACAACCTAAACGGGCTAATTAATACCTTTTAGGATGATAATAAAATTGTTCAAATATTCAAAATAGATGCATAATTCAAAGAGAGAGATAAACCTTGACAGCACTTAAAATGTTCCTTCCCTGAGGTCTAAAACCCCCTAAAACACTAATGGCCTGTGGAGTAAGCCCTACATGCCCCATCACTGCTATTCCCGCTTCAACAATAGCCTTCGCCGCAACAATCCTCGAAGGGGAACCTCCTTCCAATTTTATGGCATCCATTCCGCCTTCCTTTAAAATCCGAACCGCTGTATCAACCGCCTGCTCATAATCAAACATAAAAATAATTCAGAACCATTGCACACTAGGTAAATTCAACTTAGATTCCCCACATCTTTATTCAAGCAACAAAGCAAATTCTATATATTCTACCAACATATTAAACATAGTTATATTTTGTCTACAACTTTCCCATCAATCAAACAAGTGCAAATGCATGTTCAATCCCAAACTAGGAAAAAGAAGAAAGCTATTATGGTTGAAAATATCCATATTTCAAAAAAAAAAAAAAAAGTGAAAAAGCACATTCCAATATTTTGCAGACTTTCCCAAAACCAAAATCTTGCAACAACTAAAGAAGCCTTTGAAAGCATGGCATGTTTTGTCTCAGAATCCAAACTGCTTCATATGCAGCTCAGAATCAATCAATGTTGGTTCAACAATGAAAGCTGTGGATCCAAGTGAAGAGCTTCAGTTGGATCATATTTACTTCATTGTTCCTAGAATCAGATCCCGGGTTCCGCTTTCTATGCAGGATTTGGGTCAATTAGCATTCAAGGCCAATGCAGCTCTTGCTCATTCTTCTTCCAATAATAATAACTTCAAGCCTTGTAATAACAAAGTTCCTCTTTCTAGAAGGAAGAAGCCTCAACGAACACACCCAATTCTACCAACAAATTAAACATAGTTATATTTTGTCTACAACTTTTCCATCAATCAAACAAGTGCAAATGCATGTTCAATCCCAAAAGCGGAAAAAGAAGAAAGCTACTATGGTAGTATGGTTGAAAATATCCATATTTCAAAAAAAATAAAATGAAAAAAGAAGTGAAAAAGCACATTCCATTATTTTGCAGACTTTCCCAAATCCAAAATCTAATTCTCATCAAAATACACACACAACTCTCCTACTTTATACATATACAACTCTCCTACTTAATTCTCATCAAAATCAAATCAATCATGGGCCATCAAATACAGAATTCATGTTAAAATACAAAATACACGTATTTATTGGTGACTGATTTGGATGAAAAGTAGGAAAATTCACCAATTTCGTTAAAAATAAAAACCTGATCGGAACTTGATTCATAGGAGCCAAAAGGCAAGTCCCCAACAAGCATAGGATTTTTGGCGCCACGGGCAACGGCACGGCAATGAACAAGCATCTCATCAACGGTGATAGGGAGAGTGGTGTCGTGTCCATGAACCACCATGGAAGCTGAGTCACCAACGAGGCATATATCAATGCCAGCCATGTCTAAGTGCACCGCTGAAGGGTAATCGTATGCGGTTACCATTGTTATCGGTTTCGAGTTTCTATGCTTTTGACGTAGCTGCATGAGTGTTGTTCTCTGGTTTGCGATTTGTGGCGTTGGACCTGAGTACACCGTGTTCTCTGGAACATTGCTCATGAAACGAATGTGTCTCAGAATAGAAGATGAAAATGAAGAAGATGGTGAATGTTTTGTGAGAAACCTAATGCAAGACATTGGGGGAAAGAGAGAAAAAGACAAAAAGAGAGAATTTTTGGATTGAATTTTGCCAAATCTGAGAGTTTTCTATGTTATGATAGTGATGTGTGAGATTCTGTTGAATTTTGAATAAGAAGAAGAAGAAGAAGAAGAAAGAACCAAGTTGAGTTCAGCTGCCACTGCTGAATGCTGTTGTTGCCAATTTTGTTTTGGTTTTTGGGTTGTCTGCGATTTTGGGTTTGATTTTGGGAAATTATGTGTGTGATTGTGAAATGAAACTCTGCATATTTATGAATCATTGAATCAAGAGAGTATGTAACTATGTATATGGATTATGGAGGTGTTGCATGCTTTTTTTATGTGCCACCAACACTAACACTGTGTTTGGATGAGTGAAATTTGGAAGGAAAGAAAATGTAAGAGGTGAAATTGGATGGAAAACTCAATTTTGTTTTGTTTGGATCACAAAAAAAAATTGAATGAAAAATAAAAAAATATATGTGGAGCCCACATAAAATTTTTTTCCTCAACCTTGCCAAAAAAATTGGTGGAGAAGAAAAAACATAATTAAAATTTTATATTTATCCTTTTGGTTTTAATAATTTTAATATATTATTATAATAGAAATTTATATTTAAATATTATATATATATTAGATAAATAATTTAAATTAAATATATAAAATTATAATATTTTATAATATTTATAAAATATAATAAAATATAAATATATAAAAATATTTATATTTTATTTTGTTATAAGGGTATTAATATAATTTTATATTATTATAATTTCCTTTTTTCTCACTTTTTTTTTATCCAAACAATATAAAATTTTCTCTCTATTTTCTTTCTATCCATTTTCTCTCAATCCAAACAATACACAAATAACTCTACTTTTCCATCTATTTTCTTTCTTTTTATTTTTTTCTTTTATTTTTTTTTTCCTTCCATTTTCTTCTCTATATCCAAACAAAATTAGCATGTCAAAACGCATTTTAAATTTTTAATAAAACTCAAAATGTATATTTTATGTTAAATTTTGTATGAGAAAAAATATTATAATTGACAATAATTTAACATGGATTAGAATTTATGTTTATTATTATATAAATTTTAAATATTTATTAGTCGTCCTTGTATTCTAGGCATTCATACTAATAATTTTTATAAAATTAAACATCCATACTTCATATAAAATATAATCCAAATCTACAAAATTATCAAATTTAATTTGTACAAAGTAATAATTTCTACACATAATATAGTTAAATTAATTCTCTCTCTATAAAATAATATACTATTGATATAATCTAATTGAGACATTCTCAGACTCAATAAAGTTAAAATCTAAATAGTATTTTTTTTTTGGTGATTAAATCTAAATAGGATTAGTAGTACCAAATCTATTATATGTTTTCTTTAGTTGAGTAATAATATACTTTCATAAAAAAAAAGAAATAATAATAAAAATGCCTCAAAGAACATAGATCAGTCTGATAAGCTAACGAATTATAAATCAAACGGCATAATCTCTTTATATTCACTTAAAAAATAAAGATGTCTCTAACAAAATTTTATTTTTAGCATAAAGTTAAAGTCACCATATTATACACACCACAAATAATAACAAAAATATTTAATAATAAAAAAATTAATAAAAAACCGTTAAATTTTATCTTATTTAATTTTTATTAATAAAAGTTAAATAAAATAAATTTTGAGCTTTTTTTTTTTTTATCTTTTTAACGTAATAAAATTTCGAATATTTTCACCAATCCATCAAATTTATCAATGTATATTTCCTCCTGAAATCTCAACTTCTAAATTCTAATCAACTCTTCCATAGTTGTACTTTTTTTCAACAGCAGAAAAGTAGCCCCATTTTTAGGGCAATTACTTCATCTAAATGGTGTTTAACAACTAGACCAATAATTTTTAGCGGTTTTCCTACAATCATGGAAACCATGGTCAACTACACATACTCCAAAAACATTTATATCTAAGAAAAACCTAAGAAAGAAGAAGAATAATAAAGAAAAACACATTCATCACCTCTGAGTGAGACTACCATAAACCAAATAAACTTCACACATTTGAGAAGAAAAATGCTCTTCAAGGCTTCCTCTTATGTCACATTTACCTCTCTTATTTGATGAATCAACATTCAAATTTAGATAAATATATACTGAGCTTCTTTCTCATCTGCTTGTCAAAGATAGCATTGTGGACTTATATCAAACCCCTTTGATCATAATCTTCCTTTTATTTGTGGGTAATATATCTCTTCTACAAGCCCTTTTAATTATATTGAATTCTAGTTATATATAAAGGGATAGTTTTTAATTTTTTTTCTATGAGTGTTGTTAGTTAATTATTTGTTGAATTCTAGTGGTATAAATATAAATTTTCCTTTTCCTTTTTAAGTCTTAGTCATTCATTCTTTTTTTTTTTAAGTGTAAAGAATGGTATAAAAGATAATAAATTGATATTGATAATAAGTTAATAACCAACTTAGTTGGTCGAGTAGTGAGTTCACTCGTCGGGTTAAATATATATTGGGATTTGAATTCCACACATTATGCATGCAGTAGCTCATGGGTATTAATTAGTTATTATTCAATAATTAATATTACTTTGATATTTAAAAATAGAAAATTTTTAAATATTTGACAAATTTGATAAAATTCAAATATTATTTATTTATTTATTTTTCTTAAAAACTTTTCGATTATTGATTTTTTTTTTATTTTAAAAAGTTATCGATTATACCACATATATGAAGCATGGAAAAATCATTATCATATTCCTAGGCATTCAAACAAAAATATTAAAAAGAAATTAAAAATCATAGCTCAATTCTCTTAATTTTTGAATAAAAAAATGTTTAAATTTTTTATTTTTTTATATTTTTAAAAAACATATATTTAAAATTTTATTTATTTAAATATTAAAAATAATTAAGAGAAAAAATTAATACTCTAATTATTAATCAAAATAAAAAATATTTTTTATATATTAAAAATTAATTATTATATATTTATGTATAAATATATATATATATATATATATTATTTAATTTATTTTAATATATATTTTATATTGTAATATGTATTTTATAAAAATAAATAACTTTTAATATAGATATAATATAATTGAATCAAAATATTATATCTAGTTCTAATGTAACAATAATGTTTTCTTTTTTAGGAAATTCCACATGCTACTATAAAAAAGGGTATTCAATCTCCATCCATTTTGCCTTCAAAATTGAAACTGCTATAAGCTAAGAACAGAAGTAGTGTACAAAAAATTGAACTTTCATTCTTTCTAACACTCTTGTTCATGAAAATGATGACGTGCCATAGTTTCATTTACCCCAATCATAATTATTATTATCATCATCAGAATTTCTACTTTGTGGCATTGGGAAGAGGAACTTCAATGGCTGCTGCAAGTGCTTCACCCACCCCTGTTCTCAGATCCGAGCTTAAACCCGTGGAACCCGTGGAACAAGATCTTCAAACTGCTCTTAATTTTGTATCCTCTCCTCGCCAAAGGGAGCTTGTTTTCGTTGTCAATCCCCAAGGTTTGTTGGTTCTTCACTTCCTCACTTACTGTTTTGTTTCTGAGAAAATTCCCAAGAGGAAAAAAAAATGTGATTTTTACTTATTTTTAGCTCAAATAACTGATGAGGTGTTGTGATTGGAGCCTGCCCATTATTTACTTTGTTGAAAGTTCAAATTTTTGAAAAATTGGAACCATGAAACTTGGGTTGCATATGCGAAAGGAAACTTTTTATATACATATATGTATATAATGTATATTTCTCCTTTGTTTTTGAGCTCAAATGAATGATGGGGTGTTGGAATTGGAACTTTACCACGATTTATTTGAGGGAAAAGTTCAGTTTTTTTTTTATTTATTTGTTACAAAACTTGCACTTTGATTTGCATGCAGGTGCTAATGGTCGCACTGGTAAAGATTGGAAGAAGTTGCTTCCATTTCTAAGGTCTCGCCTTGGTAATGATTACAATGTGAGTACACTATCAGCTTTGTCATCAGCCTATGTTTTGTTTTTAATTTTGAATCCGCAAATTCTGTTGCTTGTGTTTGTTTGCAATTTCACAATACTAGAGATTAACAGTTTTTGATTCTTCATTTTGTTTTTGTCCTTGATAGATTTGTGAGTCATTTACTACGGGTCCTCGTCATGCCATTGACATAACAAGAGAGGTTGGTTATTGATGAGCTGAAATCAATTGTGAATTTTATTTTTATTTATGTTGGTTCTTCTGAGTTATTAAGATGTTATTCTTGCCATTTAGGCTATAAGGGAAGGAGCAGAAGCAGTCATTGCTGTCGGAGGTGATGGAACTATTTATGAGGTGCACCCTGCGTTTTTCGCCCGTTATTTTTCTGTTTAAGTTTATATAATTGATTACACTATCGGACTATGAAAACGGACGACATACAGATAGACAAAGGACACATGATATACTAACATATATGTTCAAGATTTATATGATATTCAAGCATTCAAAAACGCCATAATACTAATAATCACTAATCACTAATATCTAAACTCACCCAATTATTTTTGAACCATTTTTAGTATATGTCATTTGTATCAATACTTGTAGCTACTAATTTCGTTTGAAAAATTTATACTAATATCCGATCTGTGTTTGAATTGGGTTTGAATTAGTAAAAGCAGAAGTAATTGGCCATGGCGGTGTCAGAGAATTGTCTTTTAACTGTCAAACATTGACATTTGTTGGATTCATAGACATCTTGCTTAGTTGGTGTGTCCATACTTCATAGGATTTGGTTGATGATATATTTAGACGGATTTCTTGCCATCTATATTACTACATACTTTAGTTTAACACTTGATGTCATTGAAAAACTTCTATCCGGGAGATGAGAATGTGTTCGATCAAGCTTGCCTTGAGCTTGTATTTGTAAAAGCTTTTGGTGATTTGGTAGCAATTAGTTTATTTTAGGCACACCGATTTCCATGATTTCAACATTCTTGATTGATTGTTCACCTAAGATATTTTGTTAAGAGACAATATTCCTCACGCATCACAGTATGTTATAAGCAGGTTGTTAATGGTTTCTTTTGCGATGGAAAACCTGTTGCTAGTAACAATAAAGAGAACTTAAAGGCAACTGCTCTTGGGGTGAGTTAATTTCCATAAGGACATGTAGTATTCTCATTTTAACTCAATCATGCGGTGTTTGATTCGGTTATCTCTAAGAAGATTGTATATGGGGCATGTTAAGAATATAACCATGTTCTGTCCTTTTGTAGGTGATACCCTTGGGAACTGGTTCTGATTTTGCAAGAACATTTGGATGGTTAGTTCCTGTTTATCATGAATTCATGATTCTCCTTTTGTTTCTAATGTACTTCATTTGCTCAAGAACAAGGAAGTGAATAGAAACATCTACTCTGCCTTTTTTTCTTCTCAGGAGCAATGATCCTTATGCTGCTGTTGAACGTGTTGCTAAAGGTTCAACCTCTTTTCTTGCGGTTTCTTTACCTTCATATCGAGCTTGTCTATGATTGCTGCACAATATTTGTTGCCATATCTATTTTTTAGTTTTCCACTCATGACATGTTTGAGTCTTTCTTAGGGATGAGATCAAGGGTAGATGTTGGTGTTATCACTGGACCCACCGGCGATCAGAATTACTTCATAAATGTTGCTGACATTCATTTGTAAGGTTAAATTGGGAGTTTCAGGTTAAGCATTCTGTCACGGACATCATTTCTAAATCGATTCGTGACAAAATTTATGCAGGAGTGCAAAGGCAGGATTTTACGCTTCTAAGTACAAGAAATTCGGCAACTTGTGTTATGTCATTGGTGCATTGCAAGCCTTCATGAGTCATTATAATCAGGATTTCAGGATCAAGGTCAGTACAACTTGGTTTTTCATCCCTCAGCTTTTGTATACAAAGATAAACATACAAACGTGTTTGGAATTGGGGACAAATATATGATAGTGTGTCCCAAAATACAAATTTTTTGTCTTTTTGTCTCTGTATACATGTCCTAGCACAGCTATCAAACGTAGCTTGTGCATATGAGGCCCAAGATGTGCAAGTTTTATGATTCAATAAAGTGCAGGTCAATGAAGGTGAGTGGGAGTTTTGTCCCCAAGTGACGGCCCTTTGTGTTGGAAATGCAAAATTCTTTGGTGGCGGTATGAAAATTACTCCCAATGCTGATCCTCGCAGTGGAAATTTATCGGTAGGCACCCTTATTATGCTGGTTAAAATCCTTTCTTTAACTCCTGTTAATATATTTTTCTCATGTAAATTCTGCAGGTTGTGATTCTTCAGCACTTCAAGTGGTACGATTTTATCCTAAACTTACATAAGATTTACAGTGGGACACACCTGAAGGTGAAGAATGTTTCTTCAAGAAGGTATAAGCTCTTTGGTGAAGATTGTCTTGGTTTATGACTCATGAATGTGTATATCATTATTATTTTAGTACTTATGCCTTGAATCGAAAGCATCCCAATTATAGAGACGCGAGGAAGGCAGAATTTTTATCCTTCCGTATGCTGGAATTTTTGACTTAGTTGATCTTACAGTCATCAGAAGTTTGACTTTGAATATCTTGTTATTATTGTGGATGTTGGTGAATGTTGCTAAGAAGATGATTGTTATGAGCGTTTGTGTAAAACAGAATTTCGTAAATAACTCTACCGACCTTTGTTTTGATTTGGATTTCTTAATATCAGCTAAGCCTTCTCCCACTAGGTGAGGTTTGGTTTGGCTACACGGACCAAACAGCACCGTGTATCCCACCTTGGCATAAAATATATAACCATGTCGATTCAATAGAAGCTAGTTCTTTTGTTAGCACTTTTAATTTCTTTTAGGCTTGCTTACGGTTGAGCTTGTACTAATTTGGTGCTTTCTTTGTGTTTGGTAGTGTAAATTCTATTGAGGTGGAGGACATTTCAGGCAGAGGTGGAGTATATATTCAATCTGACGGCGAGCATTTAGGGTTCCTTCCAAAGAAGATTTGTGTTCTTCCGTCCGCGATTGAGATGATATGCTGATTCAGCTCAATAATAACATAACAGGTTCAATGACAATACTTAAAAGCAGCAGAATATTAGTTTATCATAAGTTTTCCTTTTTGTTTGACTTGATTGCTGGCTTCAGCACCGGCGAATTGCACAGCTTTTGCAGCTCAGAGGCAACATTTTTTTCTGTGTAATTTTTGAGAAGGGAAAGATATATTAGTTTGGAACTTGAAAGTTTCTTCATGGATTGGTGAAAGCAATATTGTGTTGTTTCCTTTGTAATTTTAGTTGGTTCTAATTTCTAACGGAGGAAAAAAAAAAGAGAGAGAGATAGAGAGGGTGCTGGAGAGTGGTGTCTTATTTGGGGTTGCAAAAGCATAGCCTGGGACACAGTTGTTATTTTTTGAGTCAGCAATGTGTTGACAGTATAGTTTATCTATATTTACTGTAAAATGTTTCATAGTTCAATGCATAATTTATGAAATGGCATAACAGATTACAAGTTCAATACTTTTGATATCTTTTGTAAATATATTTACTGTATATTTTTAAGTTTGGATCAAAAGTTAGTTAGTTGTTACCTTTTTTTTTTTTTTTTTTCACGGTATCTCCTAAGCGCGATATACATGGTATCCATGTCTATCAGTGATGATATTATATCATAAGTTTATCCAAAAATAAAAAGTGAGTCATAGTTGGATAAAATATGAATAAAGTTTTGTAATATAATTTATTTATATCTTTAGATTTTTACGAAATACTTTTTTTACAATTAAAAGTGTCCAGAACATAATATCAAATAATAAAAAATTTCTAATTGTTATCCTAGTTAAAATCCAGAAAAAAAAAAAAAACTATGTTTGATAAAAAAATAAGAAACATATCAACTTCGAAGCTACTATATTTCTTATTGTTTGTTTTATGTGTGACAATTGTGCATATGAATATTGACTTCTCATTAAAAAAAGGGAAAAAAAGTTTTTGCTTTTAGCATTATTATTGTGTGGCTGTTATTTATTGATACCTTAAAGATATTTAAACTAGGAGCTTCTTCTTTCATATTTTGCACTCTAACTCCTAATGGCATTAGCAACCATAGCTTCTTTTCCTTCAATCAAATTCAACACTACTCACCAAAACAATTCTTTGATCTTTCTACCAAAACAACACCACAGCCATAGAATCTGTAAATTAAGAAGAATTCAATTCAATGGAACAGGACATAATCAACAAGAAGAGTCTCAACAACCACAGAACAATAACAATAATAATAACAATGCATTGTTAAAGGTAGCATGGTATGGTTCTGAGCTTCTTGGCATTGCTGCTTCTGCTTTGAAGCCATCTTCCAATGAGAAAGCTCCTCAGAGGCTTCTTGAATCCATTGATCGTGATGCTGTTGTGGATACTATCAAACAAGATTTTCAAAGGTCCTATTTTGTCACAGGTGAAACTGAAACCATACCCACCATTATTTCCTTCTTTTCTTATGTTAATCCCATTTTTTCCTATATATATTATGTGTGTATGGTTTGAAATTAGTACAATTTTGACTGTCAAAATGTGATTTTTATAATTCTACATTAGTGATATGGTAATGCCTTCATATACAATGTGATATCAAATTATCTAATTAGAGAAAACTTAGGTTTTTAAATTCCGGTTGTAGTTGTGGTTGAGATGGTTGTGATTATGGTTGTTGCAGTCGTCTCGATGAATTTGAGTCTTTTGCATAAACTTTTTCAGCAAAGTTCGAATTCTAAACTTTTAGTTTATAGAAGCTCTGATACCATATCATGAAACCACTTGTGCTAAAAGGTTAAGCTGATAGGAGAAGATATATGAACAGTTATTATATCTCTAACAGGCGCATTGCATGATGCAATCAGCAATTTTTAAGATCATATAGGCTAAAATTAAAGTCAAGCTAATATCAGTTGGTATTCTTCCAGCTAGTAATTTGAGTATGTTTATATGTTTCTCTAACCTTCTTCCAAACCTCTCAGGTGATCTCACATTAAATGCTTATGAAGACGACTGCGAATTCGCGGATCCAGCAGGATCCTTTAAAGGGCTTCAGCGTTTCAAAAGGAACTGCACTAACTTTGGATCTCTTTTGGAGAAGTCAAATATGAAGCTCATGAAATGGGAAGATTTTGAGGTGAATACAAACTTCAAACTTTTTAACATATTTCATAGTGCCTCATCACATGCTACACATTTGGATTTAGAAACTTGAATACTGAAAAAAACTTCATCTTTGTTATATGGTTTTTATGACAGGATAAAGGAATAGGCCACTGGAGATTTAGTTGTGTCTTGTCATTTCCTTGGAGGCCAATACTTTCTGGTACGAGAAACGATTTATCTTCCTAATAGATTCGCTTAAACATTGCCTTACAGAAAGAATTGGTTATTTTAGATGATGATTAAGAAGATTTTTTAAGAGACTATGCGATTAACTCTTCTGTTGCATTTCAAACCTTTTTCATTTCTATGCATTGGTTGAGCCATTGAAGATCATATATAATTAAGTAAACTTTTTCCTAGTAGATCTCTTATTACTTGAAAATAAATGAATACAATTGTGCATTGCTTTATCTGTTTTTCAGAGTAAACTTATTTCATATTTTAGTCATCATTCATTGCTAGTTTCTTGGTTTTAAGTTTTAACTTTTAATAAACATGAATAATATAAAATTTCTAATAAAATAATTAACAATTAATTCTTTGTTAAGAAAGATCTGTCTGTGAATATGTAGCCAAACGACTTTGCCTGGTAGGATAAGGCTTTGTTGTTGTATTCATGCAGCACGAATATTTATTATAATAAATTCAATTTGATCATGTTGATAATATGTTGCAGCAACTGGATACACAGAATATTATTTTGATCCACAATCAGGAAAAGTATGTAGGTGAGAAAAATTTTATACTTTTAATAATGTATATCCATGATTCGACATCTCTAGAAGGTTTAATTATTTTGTTGGTCCCTATAGTTTTACCAAATTTGTAATTAGGTTCCTATATTTTTTTTTTCCTTTCAACTGGATCCCTACATTGCTTTTAATTTTATAATTAGGTCCTTCCTAGTGTAAAAAATATTAGAGTTAACTGAATATTTTTTTGCAAATTGAAGGTATTCATAGTTAAAAACCTAATTAGATTTTCGACCTTATGTATTTTGGGAAAAATATTCTGTTAATTTTAACGTTTTTGACATGAAAAGGACTTAATTACAAAATTAAAAGCAATGTAGGGACCCAATTGAAATGAAAAAAAGTATAAAGATCCAATTGAAAATTTGGTGAATTATAAAGACCAACAGAGTAATTAAACCTCTCTAGAATTGATGTATTATCATTTTGGCAACTAATAAAATGCTTGAAAAATGAATGAATTCAGGCATGTGGAGCATTGGAATGTTCCAAAAATGGCTTTGTTCAAGCAAATTCTTAAGCCTAGCAGGGGATTTGGATTAAAAGACTATATGAATAGATGGTTGAAAGCATTTCAAGTGAAGATTTAGATTACTATGGTTTGATGAGTGTGTCAACATTTCAAGTCTCAAGATATAGCTTTATAAAACTGGAAACTTTGGATGCATGATGTATGCAACATGATGAAGATGGAAAGAGGATCAATTTGAGTAGCAAAATGATATCTCCACTCATTCGGTATAGGATATCGTGTCGATTCATGGTTCATTAGCTATTGTAATCTAGTTAATGAGCCAGGTCGACACGATGTCACTTGTTATTCGTGATTACTATATTGACCCGAAGAACTAATTCTTAGAATTGTATATGCTAGGAACTCACTAGATGGTGGAAATCTCATGTAGATATATGGTTTCCAGAGAATTATGTGTTCATGAAAGTAGCTTTTGTTAGAAGAAAAGTATTTGCTGCTGAAATTTGTCTTATGCTTCATTTTCTCTGTACAATTTTGCTAAGTCATTTTTAGTTATTTATTTGTATTTGATTTTGATTGAACTAATAATAATAGGATTTACCTAAGGTTTAGAAATACAATGATTTTGGGACATTGTAACTTGTGAGTGTTGTTCCTTATTAGTGCTAGATTAAACCAAATTATATATTGGTAATATTATATGGTTTAATTGATTAAACTAATGTGACACTAATTCAGTTAGCTATCTAAGTTGATCACCAACTTAGTTTTATTAATATTAGTGAAATTATGGTTTACCACAAATATTAATTTAATGACTCGGTTGCACAATTAATAATCATGTTATGAATTTGTTCATACTGTAGCCAGACCCAAAATGAATAAAGCCTCATCTAGAGATGAGATCCAAGCAACACTTGTCCGACCTCACACGACGACATCAGTTCAGTTCTACTTATCTAAATAAGTAACTAACTCCTAATATATCTCTTATAAATCTAGAAGGGAGATTTCAACAATTTCGCTAACAAAAAAGAACTCAATCTACTAGGAACTTGTTTAAACCCTTGCTAACTGAAGCATCGGTGTCCGAATTCGACTTGAAATACGAAACTCGCATAGCAATAACGTCACAATACCTGGCCGACTTCTTAGCCGAGTATACGGGAATCTAAGGGGACATATAGCCAAATACGTGAGTTTTTATTATCCAAGGATAGTTATTTACAATAAGTACTTACTATTTGTTGAGTTCCTCGTGCTATATGCTTCATATATCACAGGTAAGATCCAACTATGTCACTCCATTTTATGTCGTTATTAAAAATAACATGTAACTTATTTATCTTAGTTCTTGTAAATTTATAAAAGAAATATTTATAATGTTTTTATTTCATTTAGATTTGAATTGTTAGGTTTGCTAGGAATTTATTTCCTTCATCACTGGTTATAGCTTATTTTGGACAGTGACAATACAACACAAATTGCATTTTATTTTTAATCTTAACTCTTGATTGACTATGCAGTGTGATTGCAGGACTAGCACTTCGTGTGACCAATGGAATTATTGTCTTGGAGGTAATTTTGTTGCACAATTAAAACTTTTTCTTAGAAGCTTAATAATGCATGGCAATAGCGTGTGTGAATCAACAAAAATTATTCTGTTTGATCATAAAGATCCTTCCTGTGATAATGTTATGTATATATGGTCCAGACTCCAGAGACAAGATACTTAATTTATGTTAACATTGTACAATCATTTTTTTTCACTCTAAGGCATTACATGGGCACACTATGGCAATACTTAATAGCAGCACAAAATTAAAGAGAAGGCACAAAAATACAACACCAAAATTTAACGTGAGAAAAAATATCTCAGCTGTAAAACTTGAATAATCAAAACTTAGCATAAGTACTATCCTCTTTTTGGAATTTCTCAGCTGTAAACTATCAATCAGACTAAACTTGAAGTTTAAATCCACAAGCATGGTAGAAACTTTGATATCTCCATATACAAACAACAGGATGAAGAAATAAACAAGCCAGAAAATACTCAAAAGAATTTTCATCACAGATGTATTGATTAATTCATGTAAAGAACTCTAATAAATAGTTCATCACAGAGTTGGTTACCGTGGTTAATATACATCTCTTAAATTACAAGCATAGCCAATCATTGTGTGACACCAACAATTAGGCACATCACTGCAGTTTAAACATTCTAAAACAGTTATATTTTCAGTGCAATTAATTTACCTAGAAAATATCCTGATGGTAAATGATGTATAGATATATATTAATTTTTATTATGAAAGAATAGGATCTACATTCCAAAATTAGTGGTACAGTATAATTTATTGTTAATTATTGTTCACACTTGACACATAGTAAGCAAAAAGCATGGAGAATTTGAACAGTAGTTAAAAGAGAGGTGTTTGTTGAGGATAGTGGGATATATAGTAGATACTGCTAATGAAGCATAAGTTGTAGAGAATAATTTGATTGAATAGTTAAAATGAATATGTATATGTATGAATTTTTTTCAAAAAGAAGGTTTGCATTATCACAGTTAATTACCTGAGAGTCTGACATTGGCACAGCCCTGTATCAGTGTAAGTACCAAGAGATTAGTTCCTGTATACACCTATGGAAACCTTTTAAGCTAATCAATAATATATTTTAGCTTTGTTGAATATTGACATTTTTTAATCAATTGTGGAACTTTGGAAGACTAACTCTTATCCATTCATTTCTCCTATTTTGGTCTTTCATACTTGCTTTGTCATTTTTATTACTTCTGCAGCACAAGTATAAAAAATGATCCTAATGGATTTTTTCTTAATGAACTGAATTTCCTTTTGGAAGAGGATGATTCTTCTCTTTCATTTATTCAAGGAAGAGAGTAGTTCTTGTATACACCTATCAAAACCTTTTAAGATAATTAATAGTTGGTGCATTATTTTCAATATTCTTTGGTACAATCAAATTGAATTGCTTTTAGTTTCCTTTAATTCTTTTCTTTATTTTCTATAAAAAAGGAGAGAGAGAAAGCAGACAAAATGAAAGGTACATGGTATATTCAACCAAGCTAGACTCCAAGGCTTTATTTCCCCTACTTGTGTGCACATTTGGAATTTGGAAACATTAAGCTACTAGTTATATAGAATGTACCTCAATATAATTTATAGGCAAGATATTTAACATTGTAAAATGATCATTCATGATAGGAATAAACTAAACCTGTCAAAGGCATAATTTGGAAGCACCCAAACATAGTATAAGCACACTATGGCAATAGTTAATACCAGCAAATAATTGAAGATAAGACAGAACAACAGAACAACAAATTTTAATGTGGGAAAAAACCTCTCAATGTGAGATTAAAAAACCCACGGGAAGGTAAAAATTTTCACTATTTTCCAAATCAAAGCTACAAATAAGTCTCAAAACTTACAAGCACTACTAAGGATGCATGCAGAACTCCAGGTACAACAGACAATAGACGGCTGTTGCTTACAAACTTTTTGGCTAGAGAGCTCGGATTGTAGTCACACCTCAAAGTTGAAGGACTATGAATGAAGAACTCCAGGTAAACCAGAAAAGAATTTAACCATCCGATCATTCATTTGTTCAGGTTAATGCACTAATTGGGATGTAGAGGGACTCTCCAAAAAGTGTTTGCTTGGGCCTCACACAAAGGAAAATGATCATAACCTGCTTGATAAATACACAATGATGTATTATTCCTTTTTAGCTTCAAAAACAGAACGGAAAGGGACAAATTCAGCTTGAGAAGAGATTGACATCAAAATAATACAGAAATGCAAAATTTTACAGAAGTACTTACATGCTCACCAAGTTGCAATTGCCACAGAAACATGAATATTAGAGAATTACCTGCACAGAAATCTCTGTTTAGACGACTTGAATGGTTGGGATGTGAGAAATTTTGGGCCAAATCTGTTGATGCTTATTCTTGCAGTGTTCTTTCAGCAAATGACAGTGTTCAATTTTGAGTAGCAAGAGAGAGGGAGGCAGCTTTTCTCCTTCCATATTCTCCAGCTTTGGACACCAACGAATGGTCAATTGTTGAAGGGAGGTGAGGCGGAGAAGCTCGTTGCACTCCAATGTCTCCAGATTATGAAAGTATCCAATACGAAGAGTGGTAAGGGAGGGAAGGTGAGGGAGCGAACCCACCTCTGGGTATGACTTTATGTTCTCACACAAAGAACCATGAATGGTAAGATGAGTGAGGGCGTGCAAGTTGGGCATCCATGATAGATCCCTCATTTGTTGCTCACCAATTCCCCAAGAAAGTGATTTCAAGTTAGGCTGCAAACCACCCTCTGGCAATCTGCAAATGTTTGGGCAATCATATATCTCGAGGGACTGTAAACTTGGGAGTAGACTCTTCATATCACGTGGTAATGCCTCCAACTTTGAGCACCCACTGACATAAAGATGAGTCAAGTTGGGTGCAGCCAGTCCTTCTCCTGCAAATGACACTAATTTGTCGCACTCAATGATGGTGACTTCTTTAAGAGCAGCGTGTGGTGCCTCTGACATTGACACTGATTCCAGATTCCTACACCTGAATATGTTGAGATTCTTGAGATTGGGAAAGACATCCAACGACAAGGAGGTCAGTGAATCACAGCTGTGTATTCGTAGGTCTACCAAATCATATTTCTGCTGCTGTAGCTGGGGGAATTCTAGTTTTCTACACCTCTGGATGAATATTTCTGGGAGCCAACGTAGATGGTTGATGCTGATCTTTGCGTTAAATGCAGACTCCATCACAGATTCACTTCCCCCAATTGATAAAGTATCCTCATCAAGATACATGGCCACGGTGGGCAAAGAAGAAACTATTCTGAAGAATAGCCGATTAAGCATCTCTTCCTTCAACATCGGGCAATTTCTTATTTCAAGCTTTCTAAGTTGAGGAAAAGCTTTTGAGTCAGGTAAGTGCCATTCCTTCCAACATGCCATGTTATAAAATACCAAAGTCTCCAGTGAGGGAAACGGTGCAATATGCGAAGAATGATGATCTCCTTCATTCTCGTAAAACTCCTCGCCAATACTCCTCAGCTGATCCAAACCTTTAATGCGCAGGGACTTAAGAGATGGCAGCTGTCCAAGTGAAGGCAGCATGCAGCAATTCTTGCAAGACTCTAGAGATACACGTGTCATGTTTTCGTAGGAACAGTTCCCCAACCAATCTGGAAATATTGTACCCTTGTATCCCTCGATTTTCAACTCTTTCAACCCTTTATGCGGTTGCAAGTTATCGAGCATGTCTCTTTCTTTTTGAGTACTTGAAACCAAATCTTCACCTGAAGACCATTTTAAACATAATTCATCAATGTGCTTCTTATCCATTATCTTTGCCCTCTTTGCTTCTTTAACATCAACAATATTCTCCATCTTCTTAATCTCGAGGGATCCGTGAAGATTCACTAGCCCTCCTAGCTCCTGGATTCCATTGTCTTCGTGCTTGCCAACCACAAAGGAACTTAAAACATGCAACTGATTCAATTTGCTCATTTTTCTGGGCATTTCTTCCAAAGCAGTTTCTCTAATATCAAGATGGCGCAAACTCACAAGATTATGCAAACCACTAGGCAGCATAGTTAGCTCATAACAACGACGTAACTTCAATGTTTGCAAATTACACAAGTTGCACAAAGACTCTGGCAATGTCTTAATATCAGTCCAAGAGAGATCCAAGTAACGCAGATAGATGAATTCTCCTATTAAATTAGGCACCTCATCAAGTTTTGTAAGGGATAAAACTCTCAAGTATTTACACTTTGATAATATCTCACATGTTGCCGTTTCAATGTTGCAGTTGGGAGATGAGAAACCGCTAAACAATAATGTTCTCAAAGATTTTACTTTAGAAATAGAATTATAAAGTTTTGAGCTACAACGACGTAAATCTACACGCAAATGCCGAGTCTGAATCCTTATCTCCTCCTCTTCACCAAGTTCTTCTGAGTTGCAATAGAAATCTCCAGCAAGGAATATTGCTAAATCATGCAATAGATCATGCATCACAAAATAATCATCACCGTCTTTAATCTTCGTGAAAAATAATCTGGAAGTTAGTTCATCAAAACACTCACAACCAACTTCTTCTAAACTCTCTCCTCTCTTTGGTGGTGGTAAAAGATCTTCTGCTATCCACAAAAGGATTAATTGATCTTTTACAAATTTATAATCCTTGGGAAATAAAGTACAATAAACAAAACAACCCTTTAAATATATAGGAAGATGGAAGTAACTTATAAGTAATGCTGGAATAATCTTACTCTTCTCCACCGAAAATCCCCAAATATGACTCATTAGTATCTTGTTCCATTCCTCGACATCATGCTTTGTACGTAACAAGCGACCAAGTGTTTCTGCAGCTAATGGCAAGCCATCACACTTCTTGACAATCTTTCTACCTATTTCTTCAAGTGCTGCTTTCCCATTTGATTCTGTAAAAGATGCATTTTCTGCAAACACTGACCAACAATATTCCTCTGACAACTTCTTGAGAAAATAAGGGCGACAATTTTGAACTGCGGAAGCAACATTTTCCTCCCGAGTAGTCAGAAGAACAATACTTCCCTTATTCCCATTTTGTTGGAAAGGGGTCATAAAATTACTCCATTTGTCACCATCATCACTCCAAACATCATCCAGAACAATAAAGAACTTCTTATTGGACAATTCTTCTTTCAAAGCATTTTGAAGTGAATTGAAATCATCGAGACTACAAGTACCTCCATGGAGCTGCTTTATGACATTCCTTGTAGTCTCAACAACTTCAAACTCCTCCGAAACACAGACCCATGCTTTCAGATCAAATCCCTTCATGAACTCCCCTTCATTGTTGTACAGCCATTGGGCTAAAGTTGTTTTACCAACCCCACCTATGCCAACAATAGCAATCACAGACAAGTGGTGCTCATTGTTGCCATTCAGCATCTTCTTTAAGGCCTCCTGGTCATCCTCCCTGCCATACACATGCCCTTTTACAAGAGAAGTGGACGGAGTCCTCCATGATGAGCTACCAGTGGGAATCTTTTCAAGACCAAGGAAATCTTTTTGTTTTCCAAGATCCTCAATTCTTCTAACCACCACTTCCATCTTGTCTACCATCTCCCTATCTCGGTTGATGAAGAAGCTAAGGGACCAGGAAGAACTTGCATTCTTTTGAGTGGTGGCTTTGAGGAGGACAGCATCGAGCAAGTCCTCAGCACAGTAAACAGCATCCCGGAGACTATCGAGCCACTTCCTCACCAATGGCTTACCGAACTGCTTCAACTCAGCATCAGCAACAAGAGCTTCAGCACCCAACAGAGCAGTCTTCAGCCTTTCAACCAAGTCAGGGCCAAGCTTCTTTCCCAGGACCAAGTTGACCGCATCTTTTGTAAGGAGCCTGTCAAAGACAACATTAATGAAGCCAGAGAGGAAAGCTCCACCAACAAGTGCACCAGCCATGATATGATCTCAACAACAACAGAAAAGTGAATGAATTTGCAGAGAAAGGTAAGAGAACAATGGTTGCAGGGGGTAGTGAACTCAATAATAGATGGGTTCAAAGAAGGTAACTATAAAAAATTCAGTATCGGTGGAGTGCTTAGCTAGCTTTGCAATCAATCATGGTCTTATGTTAATAATATAAAACTAAGGAGCATGAATCTGCATATCAATCATGGTCTTATGTTAATAATATAAGTTAAAATGTGTTGGCAATAGACGTTGACTTTCACGCCTTCACGTGATGATAGCTAGCTTATCTATGAGGTTGCTTTAAAAAATATGTGATGCTTTGGGACTAATAATTTTTGTATTTTAACTCAGTACAGCATTAGGCGCTCATGATGATTCTTTTATTGGACTGCTGCATGTAAATATTATCTTCTTGTCAGAGAAATACAGATAAAACCAAGAGATCTTTCCAAAGAAAGTGGCATATACAAGCTACATAACCAACAGTTAAAATTCTTCTTTGGAAGGTACATCACAATTGAATTTTATCAGTATGTGCTGAGTCATACTCATAAGTCATAACTCATTCACACCTTTCTTGAATCTTCCCAGAAACTGCATCCCTTTAGGCTAAGGCAATGTTTTGCATTTGGGAGGAAATAAATTATCTTTCACTCTAAGAATGGAGGGAATAAATTAAACCTGTCAAAGGCATAATTTGGAAGCACCCAAACATAATATAGGCACACTATATATGGCAATAGTTAATAGCAGAAAAATATTGAAGAGAAGGCAGAAAAATAGAACACCAAAGTCTTATCCAAATGAAAGTTACAAAGATGTCTCACAACTTACAAGCACTAATAATCATACATGCACAAGGGCACAAACACATCAACAAAATGAAATCAATGATGCTTGTTTACAGACTTTCTGCCAGTCCTACTTGAGAGCTCAGATCACAACCACACCTCCAAATTGAAGAACTATGAGTGAAGAATCTCCATTCAAACAAGAAAACATTTGACCATCCGATTTTTCACTTGATGAGGTTAACACACTAAAAGGAACATAGAGAGAGACACTCCAAAAAGTGTTTGCTTGGGCCTCGGACAAAAGAAAATTATCAAAACCTGCTGATAAATACGCGATGATGTGCTCAACATTGTTGCATTTTATTTTAGCTTCAAAAACAGAATTGGTAGGGACAAGTTCAGCTTGAAAAAAAATTGACTTCAAAATAGCAATATCCCAATGGAAAATTTTACAAAAAGTATTTACATGCCGACCAAGTTGCAATTGCCATAGAAGCTGCCTAATGCACATTTTAATGGTTGAATCCATAAAGAAAGCAGATCCATCACCATCTTTTCTCCGGCAATATTCTCCAACCTGAAGTAAATTGTAAAGAGGAATAGAGTAAGTATACCAACCTGAAGCTAAAACAGAAATCACTTATTTTGATTCTGAACATATTAGTTCAGTTTACCCAAGGTAATGTAGATATGTTTGTATTGTATAAAGATTATGTTGTGCTGAAATCTTTGCCATCTGGGTACTTGTTCCTCAATAGAAGCTACCAGCAGAAGATGGTAAAAAGTAAAAACAGCAAATTTGATTCATCCATTTGTTTAACGGAAATGTTTGGTAACCAAAGAAAATCAGCCAAAAACAGCCATAACTTGCCTTATTTAGCATTCATTAATTGTTGCGATAATTAATTAATGCTAAATATGGCAAGTTCTGGCTGTTTTTTTTTTGTTTAATATGTCTAACGAAATTCTCAAATGCCGGATACACAAAATAAGATACTTACTGTCTTTCAATTTTCATTTCATGGTAATTAATTCTTATGCATGTGTAACGTGAAGATGAGAGAATTACCTGCTCAGAAATCTGTATTCAAAAAACTTGTTGGCCATTAACTAGAATGGTGGGAATGTGGGAAATTTTGGGCCAAATCTGTTGATGCTTGTTCTTGCAGTATTCTCCCAGGAAACGACAATTTTTAATTTCAAGTAGTAGGAGAGAAGAAGGCAGCTTTTCTCCTGCTATATTCTTCAACTTCGGAGCGTATATAATGTGTAAATGCTGGAGGGAGGTGAGGTGGAGAAGCTGGTTGGACTCCAACGTCTCCAGTTGCTGAAAACCCCTGAGATACAGAGTAGTAAGGGAGGGAAGGTGATGCAGTGAACCCACGTCTGGAAATGGCTTTGTGCTCTCATATTTATCTCCATACATGGTGAGATGAGTGAGGGCGTCCAAGTTGCTGATCGACGATAGAGTCCTCCATGGTCCCCCGATAGCAAGCTCTTTCAAGTTTGGTGGAAAACCCCCCTCTAGAATCGGGATACAATGCACGTAGAGAGAGTGTAATTTGGGGAGAAGAGCATTCATTTGATACGGCAATGCCCCTAACTTGTAGCAGTATTGGACATCGAGATTTGTCAAGTTCGGTGCAGCCAGTCCTTCTTTTGGAAATGACACAAATGAGTTGCAGTGATGGATGGTGAGACTTTGAAGAGCAACCAGTTTTTGCCTTGGAAATGACACAAATGAGTTGCATTGACTGATGATGAGACTTTGAAGACTTTGAAGAGCAACCAGTTCTTGCCTTGGAAATGACACAAATGAGTCGCATTGACTGATGGTGAGACTTTGAAGAGCAACCAGTCCTTCTCTTGGAAATGACACAAATGAGTTGCAGTGATGGATGGTGAGACTTTGAAGAGCAACCAGTCCTTCTCTTGGAAATGACACAAATGAGTTGCAGTGATGGATGGTGAGACTTTGAAGAGCAGCCAGTTCTTCTCTTGGTAATGACACAAAATTGCGGCATCCTTGGATGGTGAGACTTTGAAGAGCAGCATGTGATGGCTCTGACATTGATACTGATTCAAGATTTTTACACTCGAGTAAAGTGAGAGTCTTGAGATTGGGAAAGGCATCCAACGACAACGAAGTCAGTGAATCGCAGCTGCTACTAATGTATAGCTCCACCAAGTCACATTTCTGCTGCTGTTGCTCGGGGAATTCCAGTTTGCTGCAGTTGATGGCTGCCAGCCATTTCAGAGATTTGGGTAAACAATTGCCCGGAAAGGATATAGCAAATGAACACCCAGAGATTTTTATTTCTTGGAGACAAGTTTGACGGTCGATGCATATTGCCTTAAGTGCAGACTTCACGGATTCAGTTCCGCTAATTGATAAACCATTGCCATAATAACTGTAGAACTCATCTCCCTCTCCCAGTATCTCTAGTTGTCGAGTTTTGGAAACATCTGACAAAGAAGAAAGGGTTCTCAAGAATACCTGATGAAGCATCTCTCCCTCTAACATTGGACAGTTGCTTATTACAAGCTCCCTGAGTGGAGGAAAATCTTCAGAGTCAGATATGTGCCACACCTTCAAGGATGGCATGTTATAAAATTTCAATGTCTCCAGTGAGGGAAATGGTGCATATGGCAAAGAATGATGATCGCTTTCACTCTTGTAAAACTCCTTGCCAACACTCTCCAGCTTATGTAAACTACTAATCCTTAGAGACTTGAGATGTGGCAGTTGTCCAAGTGAAGGCAGCATGCAGCAATTCATGCAATACTCTAGAGTAATACTTGTCATATACTTGTAGGAACAGTTCCCCAACCAATCTGGAAATATTGTACCCTTGTATCTATTGATTCTCAACTCTTTCAATTCATAGTGCGGTTGCAAGTTAACGAGGATGTCTCTTTCTGTTTGTGTGTTTGAAACCATATCAGCACCTGGAAACCATTCCAAGCTTAATTCATCAATGTGCTTATCCGATATCTTTGCGCTCTCTGCCTCTTTCACATCAACAATATTCTCCAACTTCTTAATCTCAAGTGATCCATGAAGATTTGGAAGCCCTCCTAACTGTTGGATTCCATTGTGTTTATGCTTGCTGACGACAAAGTAATTTAAAGTTTGCAATTGATTCAACTTGCTCAGTTTTCCAGGCATTTTTTGCAGAGAAGTTTTTGTAATAACAAGATGCCGCAAACTCACAAGATGATGCAAACCACTAGGCAATGCAGATAGTAAACAACAATGCAACCGCAATGTTTGCAAAACACGCAAATTGCACAAAGACTCTGGCAACTTCTTACTATGATAATGAGAGAGAGTGAGGTAGCGCAGATGGATCAATTTTCCCATTGAATCAGGCAACACATCAAGTCTTTCAAGGGATAAAACTCTCAAGTATTTACACTTAGATAATATTTCATGTGTTGCCATATCATCGGTGTTCTTAGAAGAGCAGAAATCTTCAATAAGCAACAATGTCCTTAAAGATTCTACTTTAGAAATAGAATTATAAAGTTTTGGGCTACAACGACTTATATTTACGCACAAATGTCGAGTCTGATTGCTGATCTCCTCTTCACCAAGTTCTTCTGAGTTGCAATAGAAATCTCCAGCAAGAAATATTGCTAAGTCATGCAAGAGATCATGCATCACAAAATAATCACCATGATAATGAATCTTTGTGAAAAATAATCTGGAAGTAAGTTCATCAAAACACTCACAACCAACTTCTTCTAAACTCTTTCTTCCCTTTGAGGGTGGTAAAAGATCTTCTGCCATCCACAGAAGGATTAATCCATCTTTCTTAAAATTATAATCTTTGGGAAACAAAGAACAATACACAAAACAACGCTTTAAATGTGCAGGGAGATAGAAGTAACTAATGAGTAATGCTGGAATTATCTTACTCTTCTCCACAGAAAATTCCCAAATATTACTCGTCAGTATATCTTTCCATTCCTGAACATCATGCTTTGTACGTAACAAGCGTCCAAGTGTTTCTGCAGCTAATGGCAAGCCACTACACTTCTTGACAATCTCTCTGCCAATGACTTCAAGTTCTGCACTTCCATTTGATTGTGGAAAAGACGCATTGTCTGCAAACACTGACCAACAATAGTGTTCTGACAACCCTCCGAGAAAATAAGGGCGACAGTTCTGAACTGCTAAAGCAACATTTTCCCCGCGAGTAGTTAGAAGAACAATACTTCCCTTCTTCCCATATTGGAAAGGGGTCATAAAATTACTCCATTTGTCACCATCATCACTCCAAACATCATCCAGAACAATGAAGAATTTCTTGTTCAACAATTTTTCTTTCAAAGTATGGTGAAGTGAATTGAAGTGCTCAAGATCTTTAGTACCTGGAGAGATCTCCTTTATAACATTCTTTGTAGTCTCAGCAACATCAAAATTTTCTGAAACACAAACCCATGCTTTCAGATCAAATCCCTTCATGAACTCTTCCTCATTGTTGTACACCGATTGGGCTAATGTTGTTTTACCAACCCCACCTATGCCAACAATAGCGATCACAGACAATTGATCCTTATTGTTGTCATTCAACATCTGGACTAAGGCCTTCTTGTCATCTTCCCTGCCATACACATTCCCTTTTACAAGAGAACTGGATGGAGTCCTCCATGATGAGCTACCAGTGGGAATCTTTCCAAGACCAAGAGAATCTTTTTGGTTTCCAAGATGCTCTATTCTTGTAACCACCTCTTCCATCCTATCCACCATCTCCCTATGCCGGTCCTTGAAGAAGCTAATGGACCAGGAAGACCGTACCTTTTTTCCAGTTTTAGCTTTGATGAGGACAGAGTCGAGCAAGTCGTCAGCACAGTAAACAGCATCCCGGAGACTATCGAGCCACTTCCTCACCAATGGATTGCCGAACTGCTTCATCTCAGCATCAGCAACAAGAGCTTCAGCACCCAACAGAGCAGTCTTCAGCCTTTCAACCAAGTCCGGACGAAGCTTCTTGCCCAAGACCAAGTTGACAGTATCAGTTGTAAGGAGCCTGTCAAAGACAACGTTAATGAAGCCAGAGAGGAAAGCTCCACCAACAAGTGCACCAGCCATGATATGATCTCAACAACAACAGCAAAGTGATCGGATTTTCAGAGAAAGGTAAGAGAACAATGGTTGCAATGTAGTGAACTTGATCGAGTAGTTTTCTTAATCAAGTGTAAAAAGGTGTCAAGCAAGTCTTTGAGGTAACTTAAAATAATTCAAATTTCAAAGTAATGGAGTGCCCACCTAGCTTTGTTTAATTCATCTTTTTAAATTTTTGTTTGAATGATGAAGCAAGTTATTAAAAGAAAATAGCAACAAATTTATTTTATTTTTTTAAAAGAAGATTTTTCTGCACACTATGGTAATAAAACTATGAGTAATGCTACACATTTAGATTTTTTTATGAACTAGTCTAACTAAATTAAAAAATAAAACTTAAATTAATGCTAGTTATAACTGCTTTTTATGATGTTAAATAAACTTGATTAATAAAAAGACTTAAATATGTGGCATTTTTCTAAAATAATTTAAGGTTCATAGACATTGGTTCCCGCCAAAATTAGTTGGCCAAAAGACAAAGGCAATTGACTCAGAGTCTCCGTGGTAACATTAAAAAAATTGTTAGTGTGAAATGTCTTGCAGGCTCTTAATTATAACACTATACTTTTTAGTTTTTAATTGCTATTGTTAATTGTTAATTGTTATTTTGGAATGTGCAACGTTATTGCATAAAACCTTTAATCGTATCCTAACAAATTTTTGAAAGACGCGTGGAAAGTTCCACCCAACTTTTGAAGGACCAATGGAATTATAGTCTGTATGGAAAATTTTTTGTTAAAGTAAAAATCATATGATTCATGAGCTGTTTATGGTTCATATTCATAATAAAATAATGATGCTGATGCTGCAATGTTAACTTTCTTAATACTGATTAATTAAGGATTTAAGGTCTAGTTTTTCTTTTCTTATTCCCTTTGAAAATTGTTTCTAACAAACATGACTTCTATTTATTTATCTATTAGTAATATATTAAAAAATTAAAAATTGTTGAGTTAAAAAATTAACTAAATTAATTAGTGATGACAAATATTATTTAATTGGACAAAATAAATAATTAAATGTTGATTGTTTATAATTATATGAAGCTAATTATTTATTGTTGCAGGCCAAAATCAAATTAATACCGTAGCCTAAATTGAATGGAAAATGAAACAAGGCTGATGGGTTGATAACACAAACAAAGCCCAAAAGAAAACAAAGATAAGAAATCAAAACGGGCCAAATGAAGTGATCCAATCCAAGCCTGATTTGATATTCAATAAGCAAATTCCCTCTCACTTGCTTTCACCAACTCAACGTACACTTTTGCCTGCTTTGGTCAGAACTCAAAGAAAGTGAGAGAAAACTTCTTCCCTAAGCTAATCATCAAAGAAGCAAGAAAGAGAAAGACTAAGCTTGAAAGGCAGAAGTCTAATCAACCATTTCAAACCAAATCAAGCTTAGGTAAAGGTTAAAGGTAACCCATTTCCTTATACATGCATCAGAATATTAGATATTCTTCTCTTCATCTTCAATGTTACGCCTATCCATTCTGAGATACATGGGAAAGATGCTGTCTGTTCTTCACTGCTGTAAATCCACGGTCTCAAACATATCTTGGGGACCAAGTTGGTTTGCAAGGGCTGAATAAGGTTTTACCATTGGAAACATTTGGTTATGATGACTTGTGGCTTTCGGTCAACCAAGGAGGTTAGAAGCAAAGTCCCTAATTTGAGTAAAAATGGAAGAAAGTGAACGGCTAGGTTGGTGAAGCACAAAGCTCAAGAAATTGACCTAGGAAGAGCAACCAAGCAATATGCAAGGAGATAAAAGAGGTTTGCTGTTCATTCAGAAGCCAAGGATAGAAAACCAGAGTTTGGTAAGTTGTATTCTATGAAGAGTTCCCTGAAGAAGTTTCTCTACTTGGATAATGCTTTCTTTCAAAGAAGCATTCGGTCAATATTGAAGAACAAACTCAGAGACGTGCAAGTCTGGTTTATCACATAGCAAAGAGGTTGTTGAAGAAGTCAATCTCCTTCATGTTTTACAAATTGTAATGTACTTTTCAATGTTTATCTTTTTGTAATTTCTTGAGTGAAAAGGCAAATTGAGAGAACTCAAGTAAGAAGCCATGAGTGGAAAAAGGCTGAGTGATACACTTGAAAAAAAAGTCTAGAGTTATTTTCAGATTTCTTTAGGTAAGTTTGTGTCTTGTATCCAGTACCAGTGAGGTACCCCTTTCTTAGTTGGGTTAGCACTAAGAGTGAAGAGTTAGGTATTAGCATAGCCATTGTCAAGTTAGGTTAGGACTTGAGTGTGAAAAGATTGTGTCAATCCTGTAGAATTGGTGTATGTAATACTTTTAACTATAGTGAAAATTCTTCCATTGTTGTGGAGGAGACTGGATGTAGATTGCAGAGCACAAGGCAACCGAATCAGGATACATGCTTGTGTTAGCTTCTCTCTTCTCTGCAATGTTCTGTTTTCTAATATTCATGAGACAAAAATAAATTGTCTCATAAATTTTTCGCTGCTGAGTTCAAACAGAATCAGAATTCAAAGTTTGCGTTAAGGGATAATTTCAGTAACTAAAAGAAAGGCATAGATTCACGCCCCTCTAAGCCTACCACAACCTTCAATTGGTATCAGGAGCTAAGGTCTCAAGAATCAAGCTTCACCGCTTGGAGCAAAGATCCAATGGCGAACAACTTGGGCACAACCACAGTTGTCTACACCCTCACTGAAGGCCAATCAAACAACCGGCTACCTTTCTTCAACGGGAAGAACTATGCCTACTGGAAAGAGAGGATGAGGATCTTCATCCAATCTGTTGACTACAACATATGAAAGATTATTGTGAGCGGTCCAAAGATTCCAACAAAAACAAATGCTGATGGAGTGGTAACTCCAAAAGAAGAAGCTGAATGGAATGAAGACGATAAGAAGAAGATGGAGCTGAATGCTAAAGCCATCAACCTTCTTCACTGTGCTATCAGCTTTGAAGAGTACTGAAAGGTATCTAGATGCAAGACAGCAAAAGAAATATGGGAAAAACTCCAGGTTACACACGAAGGCACTAAACAAGTCAAAGAAACGAGGATTGATATGCTGCGAAAAGAGTACGAAATGTTTAACATGAAGGATGGAGAAAGCATTGATGAAATGTTTGAGAGATTCTCAACCATAATCAACAACCTTGATGCTATGGGTACAAACTATTCAGAACAAACCCTAGTAGAAAACTCCTTAGAAGCCTCACAAAAGAATGGAAAACCACTGCCACTGTCCTAGGCGAGAGCAATAACCTAAGCCCTATAACCTATGATGAGCTGAGAGGAAAACTCCTTGCCTATGAAACCATACACAAAAACCCGGACTCAAAGAAAAGGGAATAGCCCTCAAGTCAAAAATAGAACAAAAAGAAAGTGAGTCTAGTGATGGTATTTCAGATGATGAGCTCATGTTTTTTGTTAGGAGATTTAGAAGGATGATGAAGAACAAGGGCAAGTACAAGGGTTCAAGCTCAAAGGAATACAAGATGGACTTAAGCAAAGTGATGTGTCATCACTGCAAGGAGGCTGGACACTTCAAGCTAAACTATCCAAAGCTCAAGAAGGAGGACAAAGGAAAGAAAGAAAGGAAAAGAGTACTCATGGCAGCTTGGGAGGATCTTAAGAACGACTCCAATGAAGAAGAAGATTCTGAAGGTGAAGATAAAGACTGCTTCATGGCTGGAAACAATAATCTTGATGAGGTAAATTACTATGATTTGACCATAGATGATTTACATGCTATTATTGATGATCTCACTAAAAACACATCAAAATTGCTAGAAAAGTACAATAAGTGCAGATTTAAAAAAGATACTTTGAAAGCAGAAAATGATTTTTTGAAAGAAAAAGTGAAGGAAACAGAATGTGCTTTGGAGATTATTGAAGAAAATAGATTTCTAAAATCTGAACTTGAAAAACTAAAAGGAAAGCACATTATGGACCATTCTCATGAACTCATTGCTGAAAATGAGAGACTAAATGAAATGGTTAAGAAGCTGAATGGTGACTTAGCAAAATTTGATCAAAGTTCTAGTAACTTGGACAAATTACTTGCAAGTCAAATACCACTTTTTGAAAAATCTGGTTTAGGTTATATAACCAAGGAAAGTGCAGTTTTTAATGATTCCTCTATGAAATTTGTGGCTTCATCAAATACTAAATCCACATTCAAAAATTCTGGTATTGGACATGTTCCCACCTTTGAGGAGAAATTTGATGAAGTTTACACAAATGAAACTAAGCCTTCACCAAGAACCGAACTTACTTCAATTAGGCCAGGTTTGGGGTTCAATTCGAAAAATGAGGTAGCTTTTAAAAACACTGCATTTTACAACAAAACCTCTTATTCGAAAAGTCCAAATGTTCCAAAAAATTCTGGTTGGAACACTTTTGCAAAGAGGAGTAATTTCAACAAAAATCGGTTTGTCAAAAGGAAAGCACATCTTCCAAAAACCAGAAAATTTCAGCCCTTTAATCATTTTCAGTATGGTAGCTCATTTTATTTTCAGAAACATGCATCATAAAATCATTGTTTGAATTGCAAGAAATTTGGTCATTCACATTCACAATGCTTCATTGAAAAAAGAATTGTTGGAAACTAAATTTACAATGTTGTTGGTGATTTCAATGCACTTGGGCAACCAAGATGGATTAACTTCAAAGGATCCAAACTAATTTGGGTACCTAAGGTTAATTGAAGCTTTTCATGCAGATTTACCTAGCATCCAAGAATAAAAAGGATATGTGGTACATGGATAGTGGATGCTCAAGGCACATAACTGGAAGGTCAACTTACTTCATCAAACTAAACAAGTATGATGGAGGTTTTGTGACCTTTGGAGATGATGGTAAAGGTAATATTATTGCTGTTGGAAAAGTAGGTAATGAACACTCTACCTTCATTGATGATGTATTTTTGGTATGTGGTTTGAAGCACAATCTTTTGAGTATAAGTCAGCTGTGTGACTTAGGTTATTTAGTGACTTTCAAAAGATTTGAATGCTGTGTTGTAAATGAAAAGACCAATGAAGTGCTTTTTGTTGCCAAGCATTTTAATAATGTGTATGAACTTACTCTTGATGAACTAAAGGATTAAAATGTAGCTTGTTTTCATTCTAAAGAATCTGAAAAGTGGCTATGGCACAAGAGATTGGGCCACGCAAGTATGTTTCAAATAAACAAACTTGTAAAGAAAGGGTTAGTAAGAGGTCTTTCTTTGATAAGGTTTGACAAAGACATCACTTGTGATGCTTGCCAAATGGGAAAACAAATAAAAAGTTCATTTAAACCAAAGGAAGACATCTCTACTAAAAGGCCACTTGAATTACTACATATTGATTTGTTTGGTCCAACAAGAACTCAAAGTCTAGGTGGTAAACATTATAGTTTAGTAATTGTGGATGGCTATTCTAGGTTTGGTTGGGTTTTATTTCTTGCACACAAAAAATGAAGCCTCTTCGGCCTTTGAAATCTTTTGCAAGAAAATCCAAAATGAAAATGATTTAAAGATCTCTTCTATAAGAAGTGATCATGGAACCGAATTTGAAAACAATTTATTTGAATCCTTTTGTAAGAAATTTGGAATATCTCACAACTTCTCTTGTCCAAAGACACCACAACAAAATGGTGTTGTGGAAAGAATAAATAGAAGCATACAAGAAATGACAAGATCTATACTTTGTGAGAGCAATGTTCCAAAAATTTTTTGGGCTGAAGCGGTTAACACAGCTTGCCACATTTTGAACAGAACAATCATAAGGAAATTTTTGAAGAAAACCCCTTATGAACTTTGGAAAGGTTACCCACCAAACTTGGATTACTTGCACATCTTTGAATGCAAATGTTTTGTTTTAAATAACAAGGATAATCTGGGTAAATTTGATCCAAAGGCGTATGAGTATTTGTTTGTAGGATATTCTACAACTAGTAAAGCATATAGAGTTTATCATCAAGATGCTAGGATTATTGAGGAGTCCATACATGTTACATTTTGTGATAATAACTTGGTAAAAAGTATTTTAGAAGATTGTGATGCAGGAAATCATGCTCAAAAGGAAGATGAAACTGCTCAAAATCATGAAAATGAAAATTCTGGACAAGCTGAACCAGAAACTACAGCTGCTGAAAATTCAAGAGACAATTTCCTTTTGTCTCATGAATCTGAAGGAGATCCTGAAACCAGTAGTACTCAGAATGGAGATTCCTAAAGAATTATCCCGAGGAATTTGTTATTGGGGACATCTCTCATGGGGTGAAAACTCAGTCTTCAACTAGAAAAGAAAATGGAGGATCAAACATTGCCCTTCTCTCAAAAATGGAGCTTCAAAATGTTAAGAAAGCCCTTAGTGACCCTTCTTGGGTAAAAGCAATGGAGGATGAGCTTCTTGAGTTTGAGAAGAACCAAGTGTGAACATTGGTTCCAAGGCCAAGTGGAAAGAAAGTGACCGGCACCAAGTGGATATTTCGGAACAAGTTAGGAGAAGATGGCAGCATTGCAAGAAACAAAGCAAGGCTAGTGGCACAAGGATATGACCAAGAAGAAGGAATAGACTTTGATGAATCCTTTGCCCCTATTGCCCGAATGGAAGCCATAAGACTTCTCTTAGTTTATGCTGCTTTCTGTGGTTTTAAATTATATCAAATGGATGTAAAATGTGCATTTTTAAATGGTGTGATAGATAGAAAAGTGTATGTGGAGCAGCCACTGGGTTTTGAAAATAAAGAGCATTCTAACCATATTTTCAAATTATCAAAAGCTCTCTATTGTTTAAGACAAGCTCCTAGAGCTTGGTATGAGAGACTGATAAACTCCATTTTTAGGGTTTATCTTGTGCTGAATTTAGAGTATTTTGTCAATATTTTCTCACATTTACCCAATAAAATAGCATGGTTTCGTGATTGTCCATTAATTTGTGCTTAAGTGTAAAAACATGCTTTTAGACCCTTGAATTGATAATTTCAATCTTTCTTTGATTTCACTAGATGCCTTGATGTGTTTTGTTAGTAATTTCAGATTGAAAAGGGCTAGGAATGGATCAAAGGAGTGAAGAGAAAGCATGCAAAGTGGAGAAATCATGAAAAGCGAAAGATTTAAGACGCGCACGTGCAACATGCGCCTTCGCACGGATCGCGTAACACTCCAGGGACACGCACACGTGCTGTACGCATACGCGTCGATACCCGCGCTGACCTCTTTAATGAAATCGCCAGGCTTCTGGCCCAGTTTTGAGGCTAATCTTTGGCGGAAAAAGTCTAAAGAGACCAAGGACTAAAGGGGGAAGGCATCACTCAATCAATCAATCATTCATTCATTCAATCATACAATTTTTAGACATTAGTTAGGTTTTAGATGTAGCTTTTAGAGAGGGAGGCTCTCTCCTCTCTCTAGGTTTTAGGTTTTTAGGTTTAGTTCTTCTCAAATTCTGAATTCTATATTACTTCCAATTGGTTTCTCTTCTACTCTTATTGGTTCTAGCATTCTAGTTTATTCATTTCTCCTATTGATTACTTATTGTTACCAATTTAGTTCTTGCACATTTGATGTTAGATTCAATTTCCTTATTAATGCAACTTGACTTCCTTTATGCTTATTGCTTCTTCCTTCATTTGCTTTCATTGATGTTGAGATTGGTTGTTTAGATCTAATATTCTCTTATTAATTTCCTATGTTTTTATTGTGTGTACTCCAAGTGTTTGATGAAATGCTTGGAAGGATGTTAGAGTAGAATTTTATGTCATTGGCTTGGGATGGTAACTTAGGAATTCTTGAGTTACTAATGTCCAGGCAATGGATGATTGGAAGCCATTGACTCTAGTCACCACTGATTGAATTAGTGGACAGCTAGGACTTATGGACTTGGATCGATATAGCTCATTTAACTTTTCTCTACTTGTTAGAGGATAATTTAATGGGATTGATCCTTGTAATTATCATGTTATGGTTAGTGATAAGGATAGAGATCCTTGACCACCAAACCTTGCCAAGACCTTTTTGTTATTTGAATTTTCTTGTCATTTTACTTTTCTCATTTCCTATCCAAAACCCAAAAAATATACTTTCCTATAACCAATTATAAGCACACTTCCCTGCAATTCCTTGAGAGACGACCCGAGGTTTAAATACTTCGGTTATCAATTTTGTTAGGGGTTTGTTACTTGTGACAACCAAATTTTTGTATGAAAGGATTATTGTTGGTTTAGAAACTATACTTGCAACAAGAATTTATTGTGAAATTCTAGACCGCACAAAAAAATCCGTTCATCAAAATGGCGTCGTTGCCGGGAAACTTGCAAACGTGTGTCTTATTATTGGTTATTATAAATATTCGCTTTTGCTTGTTTGCTAATTTTTGTTAGCTTTAGGACTTAGTCGTTTATTTTCATTAGTTTTTGTTTTTATTTGCTACTATGAATTCTCATCCCTTTGGCTATGAGTTTGGTTCAAATTATGTTGTAGGGAATGGAAGCTATAATGATAACATGCATCATGACTGGAACAATCGAAGATGGGAGGAGTCACAAGGATTTGATCAACCCTTTCGACAACAACTTCCTCCGGGTTCGTATAGGTACAATTCCATTCGTTATGCATATCAATCTAATGGATGTGGTAGTCCTTCTTGCATGTGTCAACAACCACCACCACATACCTATAAACCCCCTCCTCAATATAGTTTTGAACCACCCTACCCACAAACCCCTTTTCGCCATTCACCTCCATATGACCCTAGCTCATACCCGCTATACCAACCACCTTATGAGCCAAATAACCCATACATAGAACCACCACAATTCCAACCCAATTACTCCTAAGAACCACCACCTCCATATCCTCATCAAGATAAACCACCTTCCTATTATGAACCCTCTCTCCAAAATAATGAACCCTCCCATCCACCCCAACCCCCACTGGGTGACAACGCCCTTAGTGTTATTCACCAAGAGCAAATAAAGCTTCAAACCACACTTACCTCTACTCTCACTAATCTCACCTCTACTCTCCAAGCTCTTATATCCCGTGTGGATGTATCAGCACAAGAGCAACATGATCACAATTATGCTATTGACACGGAACAAGAGAAGCACGAGGAAGCCCAAAAGTTGGAAGTAGTAGAGACCCTTGAAAGAAGTTGTCAAAGGGTGGAAGTCATCAAGGAGGAGTTCAATTTTGTACTAGAACAAATGGAGGAAGCCATAATTATTGAAGAGGAAGAAGTGGTTGAAGACTTAGGAGATGCTAAACCTCCATGGGAATCTAGAGTTGTAGGGTATTGGTACACGAAATTGTGATCGCACACTTTTCACACAACTCCGTGCAGCTGACCAGCAAGTGCACTGGGTCGTCCAAGTAATAACTTACGTGAGTAAGGGTCGATCCCACGGAGATTGTCGGCTTGAAGCAAGCTATGGTCATCTTGTAAATCTCAGTCAGACCGATTCAAATGGTTATTAAAAGATAAATAAAACATAAAATAGGATAGAGATACTTATGCAATTCATTGGTAGGAATTTCAGATAAGCGTATGGAGATGCTTTGTTCCTCCTAAACCTCTGCTTTCCTATTGCCTTCACCCAATCATTCATACTCATTTCTATGGCAAGCTGTATGTTAGGGGATCACCGTTGTCAATGGCTATCGTCCGTCCTCTCAGTGAAAATGGTCCAAATGCGCTGTCACCGCACGGATAATCATCTGTCGGTTCTCACTCATGTCGGAATAGGATTCATTGATCCTTTTGCGTCTGTCACTACGCCCAACACTCGTGAGTTTGAAGCTCGTCACAGTCATCCCATCCCAGATCCTACCCAGAATACCACAGACAAGGTTTAGACTTTCCAGATCTCAAGAATGCTGCCAATTAATTCTAGCTTATACCACGGAGACTCTGATCTCATGGAATGGAGGGCTCTGTTATCAGGAGAGGCAACCATGCATCGTGAACCAGGAGGCTAAGAGATACACACTCAAGCTATTGCAAATAGAACGGAGGTGGTTGTCAGGCACGCGTTCATAAGTGAGAATGATGATGAGTGTCACGGATCATCACATTCATCAGGTTGAAGTGCGAGTGAATATCTTAGAATAAGAATAAGCTTGAATTGAATAGAAAAGCAATAGTACTTTGCATTAATTCATGAGGAATAGCAGAGCGCCACATCTTAATCTATGGGGTGTAGAAACTCCACCGTTGAAAATACATAAGTGATAATGGTGTTCATTGGCTTCGGCCCCAGAGGGGGAACCAGAATAACCAAGACAAAAATAAAATAGTAAAAGGTCCTATTTATAATAAACTAGTAGCCTAGGGTTTACAGAAATGAGTAAATAATGTAGAAATTCACTTCTGGGCCCACTTGGTGTGTGCTTGGGCTGAGAATTGAAGCTTTCATGTGCATAGGCTTTTCTTGGAGTTAAACTCCAGTTCTGGTGCCAGTTTGGGCGTTTAACTCCAGCTTTTGTGCCAGTTCTGGCGTTTAATGCCAGAAAAGGGTCTCTTACCGGAATTTTGACGCCAGTTTGGGCCATCAAATCTCGGGCAAAGTATGAACTATTATATATTGATGGAAAGCCCAAGATGTCTACTTTCCAAAACAATTGAGAGCGCACCAATTGGGCTTCTGTAGCTCGATAAAATCCATTTCGAGTGCAGGAGGGTCAGAATCCAACAACATCTGCAATCCTTTTTCAGCCTCTGAATCAGATTTTTGCTCAAGTCCCTCAATTTCAGCTAGAAAATACCTGAAATCACAAAAAAATACACAAACTCATAGTAAAGTCCAGAAATGTGATTTTTGAATAAAAACTAATAAAAACATAATAGAAATTAACTAAAATATACTAAAAATATACTAAAAATAATGCCAAAAAGCGTATAAATTATCCGCTCATCACAACACCAAACTTAAATTGTTGCTTGTCCCCAAGCAACTAAAAATAAAATAAGAGAATATACAATAAATTCCGAAAACATCTATGAAGATCAGTCTTAATTAGATGAACGGGGCTATTAGCTTTTTGCTTCTGAACAGTTTTGGCATCTCACTTTATCCTTTGAAGTTCAGAATGATTGGCATCTATAGGAATTCAGAATTCAGATGGTGTTATTCATTCTCCTAGTTTAGTATGTTGATTCTTGAACACAGTTACTTTATGAGTCTTGGCCGTGACCCTAAGTATTTTGTTTTCTAGTATTACCACCGGATACATAAATGCCACAGACACATAACTGGGTGAACCTTTTCAGATTGTGACTCAGCTTTGCTAAAGTCCCCAGTTAGAGGTGTCCAGAGCTCTTAAGGACACTCTTTTTGCTTTGGACCACGACTTTAACTGCTCAGTCTTAAGCTTTTCACTTGACACCTTCACACCACAAGCACATGGTTAGGGACAGCTTGGTTTAGCCGCTTAGGCCAGGATCTTATTCCTGTGGGCCCTTCTATCCATTAATGCTCAAAGTCTTGGGTCCTTTTTACCCTTGCCTTTTGGTTTAAAGGGTTATTGGCTTTTTCTGCTTGCTTTTTCTTTTTTTTTTTCTTTTTCGCCATTTTTTTCCGCAAGCTTTTGCTTTTCACTACTTTTTCTTGCTTCAAAAATCAATTTTATGATTTTTCAGATCATCAATAACATTTCTCCTTTTTCATTATTCTTTCAAGAGCCAACAATTTTAACATTCATAAACAACAATATCAAAAATATGCACTGTTCAAGCATTCATTCAGAAAACAAAAGTATTGCCACCACATCAAAATAATTAAGCTATTTTAAAATTTGAAATTCATGTACTTCTTTTTCTTTTTCAATTAAGACATTTTTCATTTAAGAAATGTGAAGGATTCATAGGACATTCATAGCTTTAAGGCATAGACACTTAGACACTAGTGATCATGTAATAAGACACAAACGTAAATAAAACATAAAGTATAATTTTTGAAAAACAGAAAAATAAGAACAAGGAAATTAAAGAACGGGTCCACCTTAGTGATGGCGGCTTGTTCTTCCTTTTGAAGATCTTATGGAGTGCTTGAGCTCCTCAATGTCTCTTCCTTGCCTTTGTTGCTCCTCCCTTATGGCTCTTTGGTCTTCTCTAATTTCATAGAGGAGGATGGAATGCTCTTGGTGCTCCACCCTTAGTTGTCCCATATTGGAACTTAATTCTCCTAGGGAGGTGTTGATTTGCTCCCAATAGTTTTGTGGAGGAAAGTGTATCCCTTGAGGCATCTCAGGGATTTCATGATAAGGAATTTCCTCATGCTCTTGTTGAGGTCTATGAGTGGGCTCTCTTGTTTGCTCCATCCTTTTCTTAGTGATGGGCTTGTCCTCATCAATGAGGATGTCTTCCTCTATGTCAATTTCAGCTGAATTACAGAGGTGACAAATGAGATGAGGAAAGGCTAACCTTGCCAAAGTAGAGGACTTGTCCGCCACCTTGTAGAGTTCTAGGGATATAACCTCGTGAACTTCTACTTCTACTTCTTCGGATCTCATGTCGGATCTCTGGATATTCACTCTTCTTGAGCTTAAAGGGGACCTCGGGGATTACCTTTTTCTTTGCCACAACTTCATAGAAGTGGTATTGATGCACCTTTGAGATGAATCTCTCCATCTCCCATGACTCGGAGGTGGAAGCAGTTGCCTTTCCTTTCCTCTTTCTAGAGGTTTCTCCGGCCTTTGGTGCCATAAATGGTTATGGAAAAACAAAAAGCTTTAGCTTTTCCCACACTAAACTTAGAATGGTTGCTCGTCCTCGAGCAAAAGAAGAAAGAAAGGAGGAGAAGAAGAAGAAATGGAGGAGATGGAGGGTAGTGAAGGTTTCGGTCAAGGGGGGTAGTAGTGTGTATGTTGTGTGAAAATGAAGGTGGTGAGGAGGGGTATTTATAGGGTAAGAGAGAGGGTAGGTTCGGGCATGAAAGGGAGGGTTTGGGAGGGAAATAGTTTGAATTTGAATGGTGAGGTAGGTGGGGTTTTTGGGGAAGAGGTATTGAGGTGATTGGTTAATAGTGGGTGGGGAAGAGTGTTATGGAAAGGTGTGAAGAGGAGAGAAGAAGAGAGAGAGAGTTGAGGTAGGTGGGGATCCTGTGGGGTCTACAGATCCTAAGGTGTCAAGGATTTCTCATCCCTACACCATGTTGCCATGTAAACGCCCCTTTGAGTGCCAATCCTGGTGTTAAACGCCAGGTTGTTGCCCATTTCTGGCGTTTAACGCCAGCTTTTCTCCCCTTTCTGGAGTTAAACGCCAGCTTTTCTCCCTTTTCTGGCGTTAAACGCCAGCTTTGTACCCCTTTCTGGCGTTAAACGCCAGTCTGGTGCCCTTTTCTGGCGTTAAACGCCCAGAATGGTGCCAGACTGGGCATTTAATGCCCATTCTACTACCCTTACTGGCGTTTAAACGCCAGTAAGCTCCTCCTCCAGGGTGTGCTATTTTTAATGCTGTTTTTGAATTTGCTTTGATTTTTGTAGTTGTTTTTGTGACTCCACATGATCATAATCCTAAAGAAAACATAAAATAACAATAGAAAATAAATAGATATAATTAAATAAAATTGGGTTGCCTCCCAACAAGCGCTTCTTTAATGTCAATAGCTTGACAGTGGGATCTCATGGAGCCTCACAGGTACTCAGAGCATGATGATGACCTCCCAACACCAAACTTAGAGTTTGAATGCGGGGGCTCTATTTGAATCTGTATTGAGAAAAGCTTTTCATGCTTCCTCTCCATGGTTACAGAGGGAGATCCTTGAGCCTTAAACACAAGGTAGTCCTCATTCACTTGAAGGACCAACTCTCCTCTGTCAACATCAATCACAGCTTTTGCTGTGGCTAGGAAGGGTCTGCCAAGGATGATGGATTCATCCCTATTCTTCCCAATGTCCAGGATTATGAAGTCAGCAGGGATGTAAAGGCCTTCAACCTTTACCAAAGCATCTTCTACAAGTCCATAAGCCTGTTTCCTTGAATTGTCTGCCATCTCTAGTGAGATTCTTGCAGCTTGCACCTCAAGGATCCCCAGTTTCTTCATTACAGATAGTGGCATGAGGTTTATACTTGATCCCAGGTCACACAGAGCCTTCTCAAAGGTCATGGTGCCTATGGTACAAGGTATTGAGAACTTTCCAGGATCCTGCTTCTTCTGAGGTAATGTTTGCCTAGTCAAGTCATTCAGTTCTTTGGTGAGCAAGGGGGGGTTCATCCTCCCAAGTCTCATTACCAAATAACTTGGCATTTAGCTTCATGATTGCTCCAAGGAACTTAGCAACTTGCTCTTCAATAACATCTTCATTCTCTTCAGAGGAAGAATACTCATCAGAGCTCATGAACGGCATAAGTAGGTTCAATGAAATCTCTATGGTCTCTGTATGAGCCTCATATTCCCATGGTTCCTCAAAGGGGAACTTCTTTTCATTCAGAGGACATCCCATGAGGTTTTTCTCACTGAGAATCACGTCCTCCTCACTCTCTCTAGATTCGGCCATGTTGGTCATGGTTATGGCCTTGCACTCTCTCTTGGGATTTTCTTCTGTATTGCTTGGGAGAGTGCTAGGAGGAGTTTCAGTGATTCTCTTACTCAGCTGACCCACTTATGCCTCCAAATTTCTAATGGAGGACCTTGTTTCATTCATGAAACTTAGTATGGTCTTAGATAGATCAGAGACTATGGTTGCCAAGCCAGAACGGCTCTGCTCAGAATTCTCTGTCTGTTGCTGAGAAGATGATGGAAAAGGCTTGCTATTGCTAAACATATTTCTTCCACCATTATTGTTGTTGAAGCCTTGTTGAGGCTTCTGTTGGTCCTTCCATGAGAGATTTGGATGATTTCTCCATGAAGGATTATAGGTGTTTCCATAGGGTTCTCCCATGTAATTCACCTCTTCCATTGCAGGGTACTCAGGATCATAAGCTTCTCCTTCAGAGGATGCTTCTTTAGTACTGTCGGATGTAGCTTGCATTCTAGTCAGACTCTGAGAAATCATATTGACTTGCTGAGTCAATATTTTGTTCTGAGCCAATATGGCATTCAAAGTGTCAATTTCAAGAACTCCCTTCTTCTGAGGCGTCCCATTGTTCACAGGATTGCTCTCAGAGGTGTACATAAACTAGTTATTTGCAACCATTTCAATGAGTTCCTGAGCTTCTGCAGGCGTCTTCTTCAGATGAAGAGATCCTCCAGCAGAGCTGTCCAATGACATCTTGGATAACTCAGACAGACCATCATAGAAGATACCTATGATGCTCCATTCTGAAAGCATGTCAGAAGGACACCTTCTGATTAATTGCTTGTATCTTTCCCAAGCTTCATAGAGGGATTCACCTTCCTTCTGTCTGAAGGTTTGGACTTCCACTCTAAGCTTGCTCATCTTTTGAGGTGGAAAGAATTTGGCCAGAAAAGCACTGACCAGCTTTTTCCAAGAGTTCAGGCTTTCTTTAGGTTGTGAGTCCAACCATATTCTAGCCCTGTCTCTTACAGCAAAGGGGAAAAGCATAAGTCTATAGACCTTGGGATCAACTCCATTGGTATTGACAGTGTCACAGATTTGCAAAAATTCAGCCAAAAATTGATGAGGATCTTCCAATGGAAGTCCATGAAACTTGCAATTTTGTTGCATCAGAGAAACTAATTGAGGTTTAAGCTCAAAGTTGTTTGCTCCAATGGCAGGAATAGAGATGCTTCTCCCATAGAAGTCGGGAGTAGGTACAGTAAAGTCACCAAGCACCTTCCTTGCATTGTTGGCATTGTTGTTATTTTTGGCTGCCATGTCTTCTTCTTTTCCAAAAATTTCTGTTAGATCCTGTCCAGAGAGTTGTGCTTTAGCTTCTCTTAGCTTCCTCTTCAAGTTCCTTTCAGGTTCAGGATCAGCTTCAACAAGAATGTCTTTGTCCTTGTTCCTGCTCATATGAAAGAGAAGAGAACAAGAAACTATGGAATCCTCTATGTCACAGTATAGAGACTCCTTGAGGTGTCAGAGGAAAATAGGAATAGAGGGATGAGGTAGACAGAGAAGAATTCGAACATATAAAGAAGGAGAGAGTCCGAATTGCTAATAGAGGAGAAGTGTTAGTCCTTAGATAGAGGGAGGTGAGAGAGGGGGGAGAAGAATTTTCGAAAATAAATTAAAAAAGTATTTGAAATAATTAAAAGGAATTTTGAAAAAGTGGTTGATGGTTTTCAAAAATTAAAAGTGAGAAAGTAGTTAAGTGAATTTGAAAAAGATTTTTAAATTAGCAATCAAAAAGATATGATTGAAAATTATTATGAAAAGATGTAATTGAGAAGATATGATTAAAAAAAACAATTTAAAAAGATTTGATTTTAAAATTAATGACTTGGCTAACAAGAAATTTAAAAGATATGATTCTAAAATTCAAATATTGAACCTTTCTTAACAAGAAAGTAACAAACTTGAAATTTTTGAATCAAATCATTAATTGTTAGCAAGGATTTTCGAAAATAGTGAGAGAAAAATGGAAAAGATTTAATTTTGAAAAAGATATGATTGAAAATATATGATTTGAAGAAGATTTGATTTTGAAAAATTATGAAAATTTGAAAAAGATTTGAATTAAAAACTAACTTACCTCCTTTGTACTGTCCTGGCGTTAAACGCCCAGAATGGATACCATTCTGGGCGTTTAACGCCCAAAATACTACCCTTTTGGGTGTTTAATTCCCAGCCAGGTACCCTGGCTGGCGTTTAAACGCCAGAATTCTTCTTCACTGGGCGTTTTGAACGCCCAGCTTTTTCTCTGTGATTCCTCTGCTGTATGTTCTGAATCTTCAATTCTCTGTATTATTGACTTGAAAAGACATAATTTTGAAATTTTTTTTTTGAATTTTTAATAATGAGAGAGAACAACAACAAAATGAAACTAATCATGGAAAACTAAGATCAAATAAACAATGCATGCAAGACACCAAACTTAGAGATTTTCATATTAGAGACACTAATAAACTGAGAATGCACATGAGAAACAACAAAAGACACAAAACAAGAGAATTTAAAGATCAGACCCTAGAGAATCATCAAGATCAACTTGAAGATCAATGAAGAACATAATACATATATTCGAAAAATGCAAGAAAATTAAAAATATGCAAGACACCAAACTTAAAATGTGACACTAGACTCAAACAAGAAACACAAATTATTTTTTATTTTTATGATTTTATTAATTTTTTTTGTATTTTTTGAAAATTGTTTGGAAAAAGAAAATAAGGAATTCAAAATTCTTAATGAGAATTCCAGGAATCATGCAATGTTAGTCTAAAACTCCGGTCCAGGAATTAGACATGGATTACTAGCCAGCCAAGCTTTCAGTGAAAGCTTCGGTCCGAAACACTAGACATGGCCAATGGCCAGCCAAGCTTTAGCAGATCATTACATTCAACAGCAAGATTGATAGAAATCAACAAGCTCTTGTGATGATAAGTTGAAACCTCGGTCCAAAAGATTAGACATGGCTTCACAGCCAGCCAGACTTCAACAGATCATCATGAAACTCTAGAATTCCTTCTTAAAATTTTTGAAGAAAAAAAAATATATATATATATATATATTTGAATTTTTCGAAATTAAAAATAAAAACCTTAAACATAAAATAAAATTACCCAATCTAAGCAACAAGATGAACCATCAGTTGTCCAAACTCGAACAATTCCCGGCAACGGTGCCAAAAACTTGGTACACGAAATCGTGATCGCACACTTTTCACACAACTCCGTGCAGCTGACCAGCAAGTGCACTGGGTCGTCAAAGTAATACCTTACGTGAGTAAGGGTCGATCCCACGGAGATTGTCGAGTTGAAGCAAGCTATGGTCATCTTGTAAATCTCAGTCAGGCGGATTCAAATGGTTATTAAAAGATAAATAAAACATAAAATAGGATAGAGATACTTATGCAATTCATTGGTAGGAATTTCAGATAAGCGTATGGAGATGCTTTGTTCCTCCTAAACCTCTGCTTTCCTATTGCCTTCACCCAATCATTCATACTCCTTTCTATGGCAAGCTGTATGTTGGGGGATCACCGTTGTCAATGGCTACCGTCCGTCCTCTCAGTGAAAATGGTCCAAATGTGCTGTCACCGCACGGCTAATCATCTGTCGGTTCTCACTCATGTCGGAGTAGGATCCATTGATCCTTTTGCGTCTGTCACTGCGCCCAACACTCGCGAGTTTGAAGCTCATCACAGTCATCCCATCCCAGATCCTATCCAGAATACCACAGACAAGGTTTAGACTTTCCAGATCTCAAGAATGCTGCCAATTGATTCTAGCTTATACCACAGAGACTCTGATCTCACGGAATGGAAGGCTCTGTTGACAGGAGAGGCAATCATGCGTCGTGAACCAGGAGGCTAAGAGATACACACTCAAGCTATTGCAAATAAAACGGAGGTGGTTGTCAGGCACGCGTTCATAAGTGAGAATGATGATGAGTGTCACGGATCATCACATTCATCAGGTTGAAGTGCGAGTGAATATCTTAGAATAAGAATAAGCTTGAATTGAATAGAAAAGCAATAGTACTTTGCATTAATTCATGAGGAATAGCAGAGCGCCACATCTTAATCTATGGGGTGTAGAAACTCCACCGTTGAAAATACATAAGTGATAATGGTGTTCATTGGCTTCGGCCCCAGAGGGGAAACCAGAATAACCAAGACAAAAATACAATAGTAAAAGGTCCTATTTATAATGAACTAGTAGCTTAGGGTTTACAGAAATGAGTAAATGATGTAGAAATCCACTTCCAGGCCCACTTGGTATGTGCTTGGGCTGAGCATTGAAGTTTTCACGTGCATAGGCTTCTCTTGGAGTTAAATGCCAGTTCTGGTGCCAGTTTGGGCGTTTAACTTCAGCTTTTGTGCCAGTTCTGGTGTTTAACGCCAGAAAAGGGTCTCTGACCGGCGTTTTGATGCCAGTTTGGGCCATCAAATCTCGGGAAAAATATAGACTATTATATATTTCTGGAAAGCCCAAGATGTCTACTTTCCAACGCAATTGAGAGCGCGTCAATTGGGCATTTGTAGCTCGAGAAAATCTATTTCGAGTGCAGGAGGGTCAGAATCCAATAGCATCTGCAGTCCTTTTTCAGCCTTTAAATCAGTTTTTTGCTCAAGTCCCTAAATTTCAGCCAGAAAATACCTGAAATCACAGAAAAACACACAAACTCATAGTAAATTCCAGAAATGTGATTTTTGAATAAAAACTAATAAAAACATAATAGAAATTAACTAAAATATACTAAAAACATACTAAAAACAATGCCAAAAAGCATATAAATTATCCGCTCATCAGGTATTCCTCCAATATGCTTGAAATTGATGTTGAGGAGGGTAGTGCACAACCTCCAAGGCATATTCCATATGAAGAATTGGACGGAGTAGGACAAGAGGCAAGTTCCCTTGATGATGATGATTACAAATCAAGCCCCCCTAGTGATGTATTTGCATCCGCAATTGAACCCTTAAAGTTTTAAAAACCTTCCCCAAGTGAATTTGAAGATGATGTCGCGGTAGACTTTTCTCAACCTCCAACTTATGACTTGAGTAACGGGGAAGAATTGGAAGAATTTGATCAGGGCGCGGTTGAAGTTGAAGAGGCTTGCAAGGAGGTGGAAGAATTCAACGAAGAGCACCCAGGAGTGGAGCTTGTAAGGTCATTGGAAATACCTCTTCCCAAGCCATCACCATCCATCCTTTCATTCACGTGGGTAAACCCCTTATCTCTAAGCTTTATAATCCCACCTGAATATAGTTTACTTGAAACAGATGGTCAACTTCGAGCTCTTTGTGGCTTTAAGAGTAAAAGAGAGATGGTTAGTGGTAGAAGTTATCATGCAAGGTTTAATATGGTTGCACGCTCCAAGTTGAAGTGCAAGGATTGGTGTAGAGCTCAACTGAATGGGTCTAAGAAGTCATTTGGGTACTTCAGTGAGAATTCAGATTGTTTGCCGCCCGGTTGGAACAATGATGATCAACACAAAGACGGGTGCAAAAGCAAGGTTTGGGAACCCGGAATTCATTCTACCAGTCAACACTCTCGGGGCCTTGTCACTTGCTTGTACTTGCTTGAAGGTTTTGTGCGCCTAGTTTGGGATCCCGGACGCTATTGGAATTACAAACGTTGGTCGAGATTCCTAGACGAGTTCAAGCACAAGCCACCATGACAAGGAGCTCATCAAATGTCCAACTTAAGGACAATAACTAAAAGTGTTAGGTGGGAGACAACCCACCATGGTATGGTCTTTCAATTTTACTATTAGTTATTTGTTATTTTCATCAGTGTTAAGTCCTGCATACATACATTTATTCTGCGCTCAACATAAAAAAAAGAGAGAAAAAGAGAGGCGACCCATGCGTGCGCGGGAGCCACGCGTGGGCGTCGATGAACATTCTGCTCTTCCATCCAACGAACAGAAAGTTGTGGTGGAATCATGTGGCTGGTGTGCTAGAGGCACAAATAGACCCACAAGATGCGTACGCATCCCTTGCAACGTTGTCACACACGCGCACGCGTCGCACGTACAGTTCGCCCCATTCAATCTGAATAGAGAGTTGTGCGAAAACGGCACTGGAAGCGTGTGTTTCGCACAACATCAGCCCACGCGAACGCACACATCACGCGTACGCGTCCATGCCCATATCGCCATCCACGCGTAGGCGCGCCGGACGCTTCCGCGTCCCGCCCTTCCTTCGCCATCCACGGGGACACGTGCAGGACGCGTACGCGTGGATTTGAATTTCATAACCCCCCAGGGACGCGAGAGCCCCCTCATTCGCGTGCCCTAACCCCCATCCCTCCCAATGTCTCATCTCCCCCTCTCCTCTATAACCACCACCCCAGAGTTCTGCGACCAATGCGCTCGCCACCACTCCGGCCGGCGACCTCAACGCCGCCGTCGCCAACCCACCCTCTTCTTCCCTCCTCTCTTTCTTTCTTCCCTTCTCTTTCTCTCTCTTGCCGCTCCTCCCCCCACTCCTGTTAGTCATCGCTGCGGCTACACCAGCGCCGCCGGCGCCCCCACCTCCCTCACCACACTCCCTTTCCTCCTCCATTCCTCCTCCTTACCGCCTCCGTCCGCGCCGCTGTAAATTTCTGTCGTCGCCGCGAAGCCCACCGCTACCGCCACAACTGCTGGGCGGCGCTCCTTGCTTCTTCCCCCCATTCCACTTTTCCAATTCTGCTTCTGCATTCTAGGTTCCCGTGCCTCGTCACTGCCTCTCTATTTTGGTTTCTTTTTCTCTAATTTTGCTTGATTAATTTTAGTTAGTTTCAATAATTACTCTGCTTTGCCTAGGTTAGATAGAAATGCATGTTGTTAGGTAGTTAGGATGTGGTTAGAGGATTCTAGGCCTGATAAGTGCTCCGTTCCTGTTTACTATCTGAATGTACACTGCTTATTTGCTGATGATGTTGGCTTGATGTTTTGTGTGCATCATGTACTGGCTGTGCTGTTTTGTTCAATGCTACCTTGCTAAACTTCAGTTTTATGATTGAGCTTCTTGCTGACTATGCATATGCAATCCATGTTTCTCTCATGATTGATCTATTTTTGGATTCATATGTGATTTTTGTTGTTTTCTGTTATCCGAGAACGTCCAACTTACTGCCGGTATGCTGCCCAACTTTTTAGAAATTGTTTTGATCTTCAACTTGCACCCTAGGCATTGAACTTGGCACTTTTAATTTGACATCTACCTATCCTACACCAAGCTCAATTCCTAGGCTGATTTGGTTAGCATTTCCATGTTTGTTCTGTTTCCCGTGATATGCTTTGAACCTTGAATATGGCTCATTTTTTATTTTTGCATTGATTGGTAGACTTCACTTGTGTAACCCTTTTCATTCAACTTGGTTCTTAACTTGCTTTAGTTCCACTTAGTGCATTTTAACTTTTTGCAATGCCACTTATTGCATATTCAGTAACCATGACATTGTTGATGACTTATTTTCCTATTATATGCTTTTATGCACCATTTCTTATTTCATCATCGATGACTGCATCTTCCTTTTGTTTTCTGCATATGTCAATCCTTGCTTTCTATTCCTCTACCTGGCTTAATTGTTTATGTCTTGTATATCTGTTTTTCAGGATGGCTGACAGAGGGAAGGCCAAGGTTACCTCTAGAAAGAGAAAGACACCTCCTGCCCCCACTCTCTCTCCTTTTGCCAACTATGCTAAAAATCCTCTTTCAGAAAAGGATAAGGCGGATCAGTAGCTACCACCCACAGATACAGACAGGTTTCCTAACTTGTATTGTGAGCTTCGCTTCCCCAACTATCGGAAGAAAAATTTGAACATTGAGAAAAAATTGCCCCTTCCCACAGACCTTAGGCCATCCATGGAGGCCCGCATTCAGGGGCTGGGTCTAGGTTTTGTTGACAGAGAGTTGGGCAAGGTGAACACCTCTTGGGTCAAAGAATTTTACTGTAATTTCTTCTGAGGGACCCTTGAGTCGGTTTATCTGAGGGGCGATCAGATATTGGTTACGGAGGCTGCTATCGAGGATACCCTCCACTGTCTACCTCGGACCGGTGACACATGTGTCTATCAGCAGGCGGAAATAGCAATGAACTCTATGACCTTTGACTATGATACCTTGAGATGTGTCATTGCCACCCCGGATGCCCCTTGGGTGATGGATGCTGATAATAGGAGACCCAAGGGAATGCTGTTTGCTCACCTGTCGAGAGAGGCTCGGACATGGCAGTAGATGTTTGCCTCCTATGTCATGCCTACCACACATTTCACTGAGATTCCGATCGACATGCTCATCCTGATCGGGCGTGTTATGGAGGGGAAGGAGGTATACTTCTCCCGATTAATTCGGAGGTACATGTGGCGAGCACATATCCGTGGCTTACTCCCATTCCCCACTCTGGTCACTAGGATGGCTGAGCTAGCCGGTGCTCCCTGGAGAGAGGACGATGTATCACCGCCACCCCCGGACGACGGTGACAAGGATGTTATTTTGTGGGGGACATGGGTGCATGAGAAGCCCCCATCCCGGCGTGCTTCTAGAGCCCGCGTCAGAGCGTTACCAGCAGCCGGTCCTTCTTCTTCCTCCGCAGCAGCAGGACCTTTATCACCAGCAGTACCACCACCACCACCTGCACCCCAGCCGACATATCTTGTGGTCCAGCGTCTGTTCCGCTTCATCGAGCACACTGAGCGCCGCATCATGCGACGCCTGGACCGAGTAGACCAGATGTTCGTGGCGCTGGGCGTTGAGTTGCCCCCTCTCCCCGACTCTTCCGCATCTGAGGAGGAGTAGCACGAAGAGGCACTAGCTCATTCAGAGGCACCTCCTGAGGAAGCGGCACCCCCAGAGACACAGGCCCTCCCAGAGCCGCAGCAGCCCCCGGAGGAGCCCCAGCCTGAGGCCCAGCAAGATGTGACCGTTGACCCCCATTCTGAGCCCGAGCACTAGCATCGAGGACGATGCTTCATTCTAAGTATGGGGAGGTCACCGTCGGTGGATAGCTCTATTTTGGTGAACTATTTTAGACTTTTGTCCTATTTTGCGTTATTTTGTATTTTGCTTTATTTTGTTTTATTTCTCTGTTAGTACTTGCACACTTCTATTTTATTGTACTTTTTTTTACTTTGTTGCATTTTGCATTTTGGGCTTGTATATATCTTAGATATTTAGCTTGAATTGCACTTTTAGTTATTAGTTGTGATATGAAAAAATGTGGATTATTGAGCTTAGTTGACCCTTTTTGCATATGAAGTTTGTGATGATTGAATAAGGGCTTAAACTAAGGAAAATTTAGGATTTCTCAATCACAACATTGTGTTCAGAATAAGCTTAGTCAAACAATGGGATTTTTCAAGAAATTTATCTATAGGGCATCACCCCAATTGATTGGAAACTTTTGATGAACTTGCTTGAATTTTATATTTTGTGAAGCATGTTTTGAGCTAAGAACACACAACCTGTGAGATTTTGAGCTTAATTGTATGGTTACGTTATTTAACCATGATTTTCTTCTTGTGTGTTTTTTTCTCTATGATTGCAATCTCTGCTTTGCTTCATTCTATATGTCCATTATTTAGTGTATATTCATGCATACATATGATTGAGGCCATCATTTGTTATTAGCTCACTTATCCTAAATAGCCTACCCCTTTCATTTGCCTTTGTTTGCCACTTTGAGCTTTTTTAACCCCCAATTGTTCTTTATGTTACCACATCACTAGCCTTAAACGGAAAAACAAGTAATTACTCCAATTGAATCTTTGGTTAGCTTAAGATAAAGAGTGTGTGTTACTTAAGTGTGGAAAAATGTGGGAACTTTGGTTGACAAGAGTGCGTATTGTTTTATTGACAAATAGTGAGAATTTGGGTGCTACTCGTGTGAAAATTATGAACATCATATGCATTGAAAAAAAAAATTTAATATCTAATATAGGGGAATAAAACCACCCCAGATGTTAAGTTCAATAAAAGGATCAATGCATATGAGATGAACGAAAAGAACATTTAAATACATGAGTATGTGAAAAATACAAAAGTGAGATTATGGGTTGCTGGGCATGATTTTTAGAAGCATCTAGAGTGTGCGTGTGTGTTAGGTGAGAACTTAGGTTAGTCAAGGATTCAATTTATAGCTCACTTGGCCATACATACATCCTCACCCTTACCTTAGCCCATTACCACCTTGGAAAGACCTCATGATGTTTGCATTAGTACACTAGATAATTGTAGATTGGTTAGATGAAGAGCAAGGTTTTAGAAAGCATGATTAGAGGAGACTAGAGTGAATCAACCCCTAAACACTTAAGTGACTAGAGCGGATACACATTCGGAGAGGGTTCGATTGCTCAATCACATATATTCACCACTGTCTTCTATATTCTTTCAAGTTTGTAAATCCTTTTGATAATTCAATACAATTGTGGGTTGGATTTAATTCCTATTGCTTTAGCCCTTATGCTTACATCGTTCTCTTGAAAAGCTGATTTATTTTTACCTAAGCATTTACATTGTTCATAAGTAGTTGCATTTAGATAGTTTGCATATAGTTTAGTTGCATTGAATTAATGTCATACCCCTTATTTCCTTCTTAGTTTAGCATGAGGACATGCTAAGGTTTAAGTGTGGGGAGGTTAATAAACCCCATTTTTAGGGTTTATCTTGTGCTGAATTTAGAGTATTTTGTCAATATTTTCTCACATTTACTCAATAAAATAGCATGGTTTCGTGATTGTCCCTTAATTTGTGCTTAAGTGTAAAAACATGCTTTTAGACCCTTGAATTGATAATTTCAATCTTTCTTTGATTCCACTAGATGCCTTGATGTGTTTTGTTAGTAATTTCAGATTGAAAAGAGCTAGGAATGGATCAAAGGAGTGAAAAGAAAGCATGCAAAGTGGAGAAATCATGAAAAGCCAAAGATTTAAGATGCACGCACGCACTATGCGCCTCCGCGCGGATCGCGCAACACCACAGGGACGCGCACGCATGCTGTACCGTACGCGTCGATACCCGCGCTGACCTCTTTAATGAAATTGCACCTGGCAATTTCAGAGGGGCTTCTGGCCCATTTTTTAGGCTAATCTTTGGCGGAAAAAGGCTAAAAAGACCAAGGACTGAAGGGGGAAGGCATCACTCAATCAATCAATCATTCATTCATTCAATCATACAATTTTTAGACATTAGTTAGGTTTTAGATGTAGCTTTTAGAGAGGGAGGCTCTCTCCTCTCTCTAGGTTTTAGGTTTTTAGGTTTAGTTCTTCTCAAATTCTGAATTCTATATTACTTCCAATTGGTTTCTCTTCTACTCTTATTGGTTCTAGCATTCTAGTTTATTAATTTCTCTTATTGATTACTTATTGTTACCAATTTAGTTCTTGCACATTTGATGTTAGATTCAATTTCCTTATTAATGTAACTTGACTTCCTTCATTTGCTTTCATTGATGCTGAGATTGGTTGTTTAGATCTAATATTCTCTTATTAATTTCCTATGTTTTTATTGTGTGCACTCCAAGTGTTTGATGAAATTCTTGGAAGGGTGTTAGAGTAGAATTTTATGTCATTGGTTTAGGATGGTAACTTAGGAATTCTTGAGTTACTAATGTCCAAGCAATTGATGATTGGGAAGCCATTGACTCTAGTCACCACTGATTGAATTAGTGGATAGCTAAGACTTATGGACTTGGATCGATATAGCTCATTTAACTTTTCTCTACTTGTTAGAGGATAATTTAATGATCCTTGCAATTATCATGTTGTGGTTAGTGATAAGGATAGAGATCCTTGACCACCAAACCTTGCCAAGACCTTTTTGTTATTTGAATTTTCTTGCCATTTTACTTTTCTCTTTTCCTATCCAAAACCCCAAAAAATATACTTTCCCATAACCAACTATAAGCACACTTCCCGGTAATTCCTTGAGAGACGACCCGAGGTTTAAATACTTCGGTTATCAATTTTGTTAGGGGTTTGTTACTTGTGACAACCAAATTTTTGTATGAAAGGATTATTGTTGGTTTAGAAACTATACTTGCAACGAGAATTTATTGTGAAATTCTAGACCACACAAAAATCCGTTCATCAGAGACTTAGCTCTTTCCTTTTGAAAAATGGTTTTCAAAAAGGCACCACAGACACAACTCTATTTATCAAGAATTCTAATGACTCCTTCATTCTGGTCCAAATATATGTCAATGACATTATTTTTGGATCAACCAATGAATCCTTTTGTTCTGAATTTAGAAAACTCATGACAAGTGAAATTGACATGAGTATGATGGGTGAACTTAATTGTTTCCTTGGGCTTCAAATTAAATAAACTAAAAATGGTATTTTCATTCATCAAGAGAAGTAAGCCAAGGAACTAGTTAAGAAATTTGGTATAGAAAATGCCAAACCCATGGGAACTCCCATGTACCCTAGTTCAAAATTTGATAAGGGAGAAACTGAGAAAGATGTGGGTGAGATTAGGTATAGAGGAATGATTGGCTCTCTTATGTACTTAACTTCCTCTAGACCCAATATTTCTAAAGGTGTTGGAATGTGTTCAAGATTCCAATCTAAACCTAAAGAGTCTCATCTTTCTGTAGTTAAGAGGATCATTAGATATATCCATGGCACATCCAATTTTGGTCTTTGGTATCCTAAGATTGATAATTTTTCTACAGTTGGTTATTGTGATGCAGATTTTGCCGGTGATAGAGTTGATAGAAGGAGCACTTCAGGTTTATGTTGCTTCCTTGGAAAGTCCTCAAATGTTTGATCAAGTAAGAAGCAACCAACAGTGGCTTTATCCACTGCAGAGACTGAGTATAAAGCTCCTTCTTCTTGTTGTTCTCAGCTTATGTGGTTAAAAACACAGCTTGCTTATTACAAGTTAAATGCTGAAAATATTCCCTTGCTGTGTGATATCACGAGTGCCATCATTATTTCTAAAAATCCAATTTTGCACTCTAGGACTAAAATATTGAAGTTAAATTTCATTCAATAAGAGAACATGTTCAAAAGGGGGATATTAGCATTCAATTTGTTAAATCAGAAGAGCAATTAGCAGATATTTTCACAAAACCACTAGTTGAGGACAGATTCTGCATGCTTAGGACTTGTCTAGGTATTTTAAGTTATGATTCTTTGTTTGAAAGTCGCTGATATGTTTGTTGGAGTTTTTGTCTCATAAACAGGTATGAGACAATTCTGGGCATGTGAAGAATGTTCCCTTCAATCAGCGTGTTCTGGGCTTGTTGCAAGTGAAAATTGATCTGGGCCAACCTCAAAAATCAGATCTAGAGTGGTCCAATGTGTTTCCTTAAATCCAACTATCTCTGGGCCCAATATGAATGTTACATATTGTTTGCAGTTTGTTTTTGTTGGCTTGTGTGTTTAAGTTTTCTTTTTCTCCAAAAAAAAAGGTTTTCATTTTGATTTAATTTTTTTTTGTCCAGAAAGTTTTTTCAAAATTTAAAATTAATTTTGTTTTTAATTTTAAAATAAAATCAAATCTTTCTCTTTTATGATGTCAAGGCTTTTCAAGTCATATCAAAAGGTGATGCAGTTGCATGGTTTGTGAAAATCTCTTTTGGGTACGATTACCAACACTCCCTCTCTTCCCTCCATTAACTTCTCCTCAACCCCTCGGTTTCCTCCACTATCTTTACTGCTTCTCTTCCCTCAAAAGCCCGAAACTAACCAAATTAGGAAGAAAGTTATTGCAAAAAGAGCACCGCGTGAAAAGATTCATAAGCTTCCAGCAAATCCTCGACCCTCAACACGCTCTCAGGACCATACATTCACTCCCTCACTTTCTCCTCCTACCTCTCCTCCACGAACCGACCCTATGGCTCGCACGAAGAATCCCTTCAGGGTTCCACCTTCAGCCAAACCAACGCCTCCTCCAAAGGAACCTCAATCAAGGCCTGGCTCGTCGAAACCCAGCACCTCGAAAGGGAAACGTCCAGCAGCGCCTGAACCTGCCTCTGAGCCCTCACAACCTAAGTCAAGGTCTGTTCCATTACGTTCTCAGCGAGGTAAAACTCGAGTTCCTCTTAAATCTGTTAGAGAACCAAACATTGGCCCTTTTGATCACAAATCTCATTTCTTGACTTCTCATTCGAACTATAACCCTTATAGATTCAAATCTGCCATGAATAATGACTTTTATGATGGAATTATTAAGTATCGTACCCTGTGTCCCTCTTTTCTTGCTGATTTACCAACTTTTCATCTATTTGACATCAAAAAGCTTGTTTATCCTCTTTTGGTCAAAGAGTGTTATGCTAACATGACATATCATGAAGGCACTGTTCACTCATATGTAAAGGGCCGAGACATAGTTTTAAATAATGAAACAATCAGTGATTCATTGAAGTATACTGATGTTGGGCCTTGTGCTTATGCTTCTGTTAAGTGGGATGAAGGAGTTGGTGTTTCTTACAATGATGCTTTGGCTAATATTTGTGAACATGTCTCCTTGATTGATGGTATTACACCCACTCACAAAGTCCTAGGATATGAACGTGCTCAGTTGTACCGAATTATCAACCACATCATACTTCCTCAAAGTGGTTCATATCAAAGGGTTTCCTACACTGACACTCTTGTTTTATATGCCCTTCTCACCAAAACAGAAATTTCATTTGCATATTTGATGGTTAGATACATGTTCGACTCTGTTAGGAGTGAGAAAGACAAAGTACTTCCTTATGGCATGTTTCTAACTTGCATATTTGAGTATTTTGGTGTTGACTTGACCAATGAGGATTATCAAAATAGACATTCATATCTAAAGGGAGGTGGTGCAGTGAAACAGCATAAAGGACCTACTCGATCTGAAAGAGTGGTTCTATATGATGATGATGAAGAGTTCATTCCTGAGGACTCTCCTCCTCCTTCCACTGAGGGTACTTCCATCTCTATTGGCCAAAAATCTGCTCTGCTGAATGTTGTCAAGGATGTTGTTTATGAAGTTCATTGATAATCTTAACCAAGATGAAGATCCTGCCACTGATGTTGAAGAGAAAGCTAATTCAGAGGGGACCGGTTCTGATGCCTAGATTTGTCTCATGAATTTGGTACTGCCTGCTCTTGTTTTGTCTCATGAAAAATGTTTCTTTTGCTTTTCTAGACCTAGTTTTTCTTTGTATTGGATGACTGTAATAACTCTGACTATTGCCACACTTAGTTTTAATTTATTTTTTTACTCTGCTCTAACAATTTCTTGCAAGATTTAAGTTGCTATTTTTGTTGATCTTGCTTACTATCCGCCCTTGATGACAAAAGAGGGAGTGAATGGAAATGGGATAAGTAGCATTTACATGTGAATTCAATTGTGATCTTTTGATCTCTTGATTGCTGCTACTGTTTTCTGTGTTTTAAAACTGATGGTGACAAAATGGTTTGGAAATGGTTTTGCATTTGATTTTTCCTTTGGCATGTATATTGGAACTTGATGTCTTGTTTTTTGTTGCTGACATGACATCTTGCATTGAACTCCTTTAGTCAAAGATGAATTATATGCAGATCCTTTTAGTACTATTTATAAGTATAATGTAAACAATAACAAAAAAGGGAGAGCATAAATTTAGGGGGAGCTACTCTTGAAAAGAAAAGGGAGAGCAATACAAAAACAAGCAACATTATTCAAAGGAAAGTTTCCTAATTTTTCAAAAATTCAATTCTTTTTTTATTAATGTTTTATCATATTTGTCATCAATGGTTGCAATGTAGTGAACTTGATCGATGAGTTTTCTTAATCAAGTGTAAAAAGGTGTCAAGCAAGTCTTTGAGGTAACTTAAAATAATTCAAATTTCAAAGTAGTGGAGTGCCCACCTAGCTTTGTTTTAATTCATCTTTTTAAATTCTTGTTTGAATGATGAAGCAAGTTATTAAAAGAAAATAGCAACAAATTTATTTTATTTTTTTAAAAGAAGATTTTTCTGCACACTATGGTAATAAAACTATGAGTAATGCTACACATTTAGATCTTTTTATGAATTAGTCTAACTAAATTAAAAAATAAAACTTAAATTAATGCTAGTTATAACTGCTTTTTATGATGTTAAATAAACTTGATTAATAAAAAGACTTAAATATATGGCATTTTTCTAAAATAATTTAAGGTTCATAGACATTGGTTCCCGCCAAAATTAGTTGGCCAAAAGACAAAGGCAATTGACTCAGAGTCTCCGTGGTAACATTAAAAAAATTGTTAGTGTGAAATGTCTTGCAGGCTCTTAATTATAACACTATACTTTTTAGTTTTTAATTGCTATTGTTAATTGTTATTTTGGAATGTGCAACGTTATTGCATAAAACCTTTAATCGTATCCTAACAAATTTTTGAAAGACGCGTGGAAAGTTCCACCCAACTTTTGAAGGACCAATGGAATTATAGTCTGTATGGAAAATTTTTTGTTAAAAATCATATGATTCATGAGCTGTTTATGGTTCATATTCATAATAAAATAATGATGCTGATGCTGCAATGTTAACTTTCTTAATACTGATTAATTAAGGATTTAAGGTCTAGTTTTTCTTTTCTTATTCCCTTTGAAAATTGTTTCTAACAAACATGACTTCTATTTATTTATCTATTAGTAATATATTAAAAAAATTAAAAATTGTTAAATTAAAAAATTAACTAAATTAATTAGTGATGAAAAATATTATTTAATTGGACAAAATAAATAATTAAATATTGATTGTTTATAATTATATGAAGCTAATTATTTATTGTTATAGGTCAAAATCAAATCAATACTGCAGCCCAAATTGAATAGAAAATAAAACAAGGCCGATGCCCAAAAGGAAACAAAGATAAGAAATCAAAACGGGCCAAATGAAGTGGTCTAATCCAAGCCCGATTTGATATTCAGCAAGCAAATTCCCTCTCACTTGCTTTCACCAACTCAATGTACACTTTTGTCTGCATTGGTCAGAACTCAAAAAAAGTGAAAGAAAGCTTCTTCCTTAAGATAATCATCAGAGAAGCAAGAAAGAGAAAGACTAAACTTGAAAGGCAGAAGTCTAATCAACCATTTCAAAGCAAATCAAGTTTAGGTAAAGGTTAAAGGTAACCCATTTTCTTATACATACATCAGATCTTCTTCTCTTCATCTTCAACGTTCTGCCTATCCATTATGAGATACATAGGAAAGATGTTATCTGTTCTTCACTGCTGTAAATCCACGGTCTCAAACATATCTTGGGGACCAAGTTGGTTTTCAAAGGTTGAGATAAGGTTTTACCATTGGAAACATTTGGTTATGATGACTTGTGGCTTTCGGTCAACCAAGGAGGTCAGAAGCAAAGTCCCTAATTTGAGTAAAAATGGAAGAAAGTGAACGGCTGGGTTGGTGAAGTACAAAGCTCAAGAAGTTGATCTAGGAAGAGCAAATAAGCAATATGCAAGGAGATAAAAGAGGTTTGTTGTTCATTCAGAAGCCAAGGAGAGAAAATCAGAGTTTGGTAAGTTGTATTATGTGAAGAGTTCCTGAAAAAGTTCCTCTACTTGGATAATGCTTTCTTTCAAAGAAAAATCTAGAGTTATTTTCAGATTTCTTTAGGTAAGTTTGTGTCTTGTATCCAGTACCAGTGAGGTACCCCTTTCTTAGTTGGGTTAGCACTAAGAGTGAAGAGTTAGGATTAGCATAGCCAATGTCAAGTTAGGTTAGAACTTGAGTGTGAAAGGATTGTGTCAATCTTGTGAAATTGGTGTATGTAATGCTTTTAACTATAGTGGAAATTCCTCCATTGTTGTGGAGGAGACTGGATGTAGGTTGCATAGCACAAGGCAACCGAACCAGGATACATGCTGGTGTTAGCTTCTCTCTTCTCTGCAATATTCTGTTTTCTGATATTCATGAGACAAAAATAAATTGTCTCATAAATTTTTCTCTGCTGAGTTCAAATAAATTGCGTTAAGGGATAATTTCTGTAACTAAAAGAAAGACATAGATTCAACCCCCCTTCTCTAAGCCTACCACAATCTTCAAAGATAAGATAGTCTCTAAATATTTACCCACATATGGGTCAGTTAAATATTTTGTAGAATGGTTAAGGAAAAACATTCAAAAAATCAAGAAAGAGGGTAAAGAGATGCAGGACGAGTTAATAAGCAGTTTGGGGTTTCTATGTTAGTTAGTGTGGAAGAGCAGAAATCAGTATGTGTTTCAAAATATAAGAATTAATCCAAAATCAACAATTATCAGAGTAGTTATCCCAAAATCAGAATTCAAGAAGGTCAAAGATAAAGTTTATACAGAACAGAGTAAGAGAGAGAAACAGAAGAGTTACCTGGATAGCACCTCCCAAAGACTGGTTGAAAATTAACATTGATGCATCCTTTTGCAACCAGACAGGAAGAGCAGCAACCGCAACTGTTGTAAGAGTCAGTGATCACTAGTTCAATAACAAAAATTATGATAAATTCCAATTTGTCAACTGAAGCCTATGCTTTCAGGGAGGCATTAATTATGGTGCAAAATCTGTAATTGGACAAATCATTAATAGAAACAGATTGTCAAGTTCTTGCTCAAGCTTTAAAATAAAAAAGTTAAATAGAAAATTGATGCAATTATCAGAGATATCCAGGATTTGATTAATGAAGTTCCAGAAATAAGGATAACATGGTTCCAAGAGAAGGAAACAAATTAGGGGAGGGAAGTGAAGTTTGAAACGCAGCCTGAAGCCGGGTCGGGTTCTGCTGCTGTGTTGTTTGGGCCTGGGCCAGGTTGTTGGCCCGTTTCCCTGACAAAAAAAGCAAAAAAAAAAAAACCGGGTCTTGAGAGGAAAAACCAAAAAGAGGAAAACTGTGTAGAACTCTGGAGAGGGTGAAGTCACAGTGAGTTCCCAATTTGCATTGCTCCTCGCTCTTGTTCCATTCATTGCACTTTGTAGAACGAAAGCTACCTCATTTCTGATCTCTCCTCACTTTCCTCGAATCGAAGATACTTTTGGGGTCAGGTAAAAATGCTCTTTTTCTTTTTCTTCTAACGTTGTTTTTGTAGCTTCGGTTTTACTATTGGGTAGTGTTGTTATCTGCTTCGTTGTTGTTGTTTTATTTATTTTTGTTGGAATTTCTAAATAAGCTGAAAGGAATCAAATGGGGTTGCATACTGAAGTGAAATGTGATCTCTTGTGTAGTTTTGGTGTTGATATGGAATATGCACACAAACTGTTTGCTTGTTTTCCTCAGTGAAAGGAGGAGGAGTTCAACCTTTTTTTTTTTGGTGAATTTAGTGAGCAGTTGTGTTATTCTTCCTTTTTTAGAGTTTCGGTTCAATTGTTGTTCTGTTTTACTTTGATATTAGTGTATATGTTGAAACCATGTAGCTGGACTTTAGAATTTCTATCAAAGAGTGCAATGTGTCTCTCTCAAGCTCCTTGCCTTTTTTTATTGATTAATGCTGTGCTTATTTGTTGAGTGATGTTGGCTATGTTGTGCGTACATCCAGGATGAGGATGTCATTGATTCGGCCTCTGTTGGCAAGGCGAGGTTTCAGCACAAGCTCTGAAAAACTTGTTGCTTCTGTGCTCTTTGAGAGGCTGCCAGTGGTCATTCCCAAAGTCGACCCTGTAGTTTATGCATTTCAGGAATTTTCGTGAGTCTCAATTTCCATTGGTTTCTATAATTTTGTGCTGTTTGAGTATGAAAACAAAGAGAGGAAAAATAATTTTGTTTTATGTTACGGAATTTATTAATATAAGTTTTAAGTCACAATATTTATGTCACTGTGGGAGGGATTTAAAGGAGGACGAACCATAAGCTGAAGTGATGACATGGGATCTCCTAATCTGTGTGAGTTGGGTGTTGTGCAAAGTAGGTGAAAGATAAAGTATCCTCTTGGTGTTTGTCCATTGTTTGTAGTATTTTCATATAATTCTTAATCCTAATATTTAAATACTCTAATCTTTGTTGGATTCTTTTTTGGATCCCCATTCTGTCTTATCATCCGTGTTGAATTCTTGTGTGCCCAAACTATAAGAAATTATTGGAAACAATTAATAAATGGTATAAATTATGTCTTTAAATATTGTTCCTTTCGTCTGACCTATTGTTTATTAATTATCTTGCTGATATTTTGGTTGTAGCTTGTCATGTTTTCTATATTTATTTTTCAATTTTGGATTTTTAGATTTCGATGGCGCCAACAATTTCAACGCAGATATCCTGATGAATTTCTAGACAAATCTAATGCTAGGTATGTGTACTTAGGATTTATGTATTCCATTTTCGTTTTCTTTTCACATACTCATGTTAGAATTATGTTACTTCCAGGGGCAAAGGTGATTATCAGATTGACTACGTGCCAGCACCACGAATCACCGAAGCTGACAAAACGAATGATCGAAAGTATGCACCAATTTGAGTAGACCCCCTATGATATTACAAATTCTGTATTCCAATTATTTTTTAATATATGTAGGAAAGATGAACTAAGACTGCATTAAAGATGCCAACAATTACTATTTCTCTTATGAAATATGTACTTGGTTCTTCTCTTGTCCTCATCTTGGGAGTGATCAAATTTTCCGTATTCACTTGGTTTCTATTTTCAATTGCTTTCTGGCAGTATTGGTAATTGAATGAGTTTAGCTATGAGTAGTTTCGCTAGGCCAATCCAATGCTTGGCTAGGTAATATTCAGATACTAAAATTTGAAAGCTTTAGGATAGATAGAAGCTTATTCAGGCCTTTTGCTTGTGCTTGTAAATTTTGGGTTAGAACTGCTTGAATTTTTCTTCAGACATTATTGCTTAGTTATACATATTCTCATACAGTCTTACTGCTTGTTGCTATAGGTCATTACAAAGAGCTCTTGACCGAAGACTTTACCTTCTTCTCTTCGGTAATACATATGGGGCTCCAAGTGGGAAGCCTGTGTGGCATTTTCCGGAGAAAGTTTATGAATCAGAGGAGAACATGCGCAAGGTGAACTTTGGCTTTAGTATCCTTATTTTGTTTTCTTCTTTCCTCTCCTAATTTTTGAAATTTTTTGCAGTGTGCTGAAACTGCATTGAAATCAATCATAGGGGATCTTTCTCATACATATTTTGTTGGAAATGCTCCAATGGGTCATATGGTTGTTCAGCCTACAGAAGACACATCTAAATCCACCCCTTTTAAGGTATACTATTAGAAGCTTGACATGTTTCAATACGTCGGCATACGAGAGCATTTTCTTGAACCTTCTGAATCTAGCTTCTGGAGTGCTTATATCTGTTCTCTCCATGTGGATTTCAATTAAACTTGCTCATTCTTTTTTTAACTGAAATCTTTTTTCAGAGATTCTTTTTCAAGTCACAAGTAATCGCGAAAAACAAGTTCAACATTGGAAAATGCGAGGATTTTGTTTGGGTGACAAAGGATGAATTGTTGGAGTACTTTCCAGAGCAAGCCGAGTTTTTAAACAAGATGATCCTCAGCTAATTACAGCAGAGGACGGTTGTTTCATTAGGATAATTGCAAATTAGTTCATACAATGCTGCAGGACCCTGAAAGATTATCAAGCTAACATATAGTTTATGGTCAAAATAGAAGTTTATTCTTGTTTTGGAGATTTATGAGTTTATGGTGCTCAAATGCTATTGTTTTGGATCTCTTCTTTCCTTTTATTTTCTACCCCTTTTTTCATCTGTATTTTCTGCCAGTTTTGCTGTAATAAATGAGTTGCCTTTGTGATCTAGTGTTAGAATGTGTTGCCCTATTTTGTTGAGAGTCTCTCTGGGTATCATCACATCTTTATCAGTTCACCAACTTTGTGCCTCTTTTGGGATTTAAAAAATTAGCACTTTTTCCCTGTCATGCTAGGAAGCTTCAACCATTTCTTAGGGCTATCTTGATTTAAAAAAAAAGTATTTTGCTATTTCCAAATATTTGGTTTTATCTTTCTATAAACTTATGTTAGAAGAAAATTTGCATTGCATTTGTAATATTTTGATACCATACTACTGTAAATGTCACAATTATGTTCATACCTAGAATTTAGGGCTTAAATAATAACTATAAAAATACTACTCAGTATACTAAAATTCAATTGCCAGTCAAATTAATTATTAGGTATTTATGTATATTTATACATATTGATTTATATTTTTTTAACTAAATAATTAACTTTCTATAGGTAATTGCTGATTGATTGTTGATTTTTATATACGCATAAAGTAAATAAATAAATAAATATTGAAGTAACCAACTTGAGTTGGTCGAGTGGTTAGTTCACTCGTCCGCTTAAATAAGTGTTGGGGGTTTAAATCCCGCCTTGTACATGTAGTAATCCATTGACCAGCAGCAGACCTTTAAATAGAACTCAAATCTACGACAATTTAGTTATTGATCTGTCGGGTTGGGAGATACTGTCTGCAACCAAAAGAAAATATATATTAAAGTATCAAGTGTTGAAAAAGAGTGCCGAATTCCTAATGCAGTTTGCACTTTGCACGTGTATTTAAATTCAAGATTAACTTGAATGTTGTTAAGCCACTACAGAAATTACAATTGTGAATATTCATCATCTCAAAAAAAAAATTTCAAAGAAAAATTGTGTGTCAAAGCATATATGGTCAGTCAAACCCACGTTTTACCGGTTGGTAAACATTATAACTACATAATTTAATTATGTGAGAGGAAATTGGAGGACAGAATTAATGTGTTCCAAACAAGAAATGTTTGTTCTGGTGAGTTAAAAAAGTGAGACGAAATTAAGGACACCAAACTATATAACCCAAAAAAAAAAAGAGTACACCCATCTCTTTTAAAATTTGGTACAATTTAATCTATAATTTATTTCTCAAAAAAATATTGACCTTTCATGATAATAATATATTTAATAATCTTATATTTTGTAAAATATAATACTAAATGGGAGTTCTCATGTAGTGGAATAAAAAATTCTTAGAGAAATAATATTATTGAGCAAAGAAAATATGACATGTAGAAAGATTTTGTTATTTAATTAAACAGAGTATACTTATAAGTGTAATTTTTTTTTTTTTTCAAAAAAATGAATGGTTCTCAATTCTCTAGTACTTATGGTGAGTTCCCTATATCTTGCACCCAATTCTAAATCCACCAACTAAATTTCAACTACTTTCTGTTGAACTGCCATCTAAGTACACACAATAACGCTCTTATGACAATGGTGACGTGACCAACATACATACCCTTAGTTATCGTTCGTTATCCCCAATGAATAATGCTCTTACCTTATTATTAATCGATTTAATATAGTTTTAATAAATTGTCAATTAAATTTTTATTTTTTTTTACTTATATTCTTATATTATGTCAAATTTTGTAAGTAAATTTTTACTACGACAAAAATGTTAAAATTTATGGAATATTCTATTAAATTATACAGAATATTCAGTCTAGTGTTATGTATATTTGTTTGAAAAAGTATATAGAACCAACTTTAAATCAGCCAAGAATGAGACAACTTAATTAATTATAAATATAATAATTTGTTTTGTTTATTTATAATTTAAAATATTGGTTATTAAATGTTTCACCACATTCAAATTAGGAGGAGATATGTTCAATATCATTGTAACGTGAATCACGGAAATTGATTTAATTAGCTTCCGTCTCTTCACCCTCCTTCCGACCTTCTCTCTTCAAATGTCTAAAACATGATAAATCAGAAAATAGATTCAGAACCATCCAATTTACAAAGAAAAAAAAAACATTCTAATACCTAGCATAAGCACCATCCATATAGAGGTTTTTGGATTCACTCAAAGATATTTGGCTGATTTTTAGCTGAAACCATCTTAATTTCCTAATATTATTGTATTTGTTTTGTTTAATAGAAGACTTAATTACAAAATCTAATATAATATAAAAATTTAATAAAAAAAATATAAAAATTAATAGAATAATTAAATCTTATTAATCTAATGTTTCTATATATTGTACACGTACACATACATGCGTGTACCTTTATATGTATAATAAGTTGGCTGCCCTACCATTTCTACCTTCCACCACCCTTAATTAATCTCCTTTATATTAATCTTAACCCTAAAACATTCCCATCTTTCCATTCCCATCATTGTTCAAATGGAAAACCAAGATCCTTCACCACCACAATTGTTGCTACCACCACCACAACAAGATCATCATCACTCTCATAATGATAATAATATTCATGACGAGTCTCAATATAATCCATTGTTCTTCTTGCCACCACCACCTTCTCCTTCTTCCTCCATCATGATGATGCAAAACCCTTTGGTGCAAGAAAATATTGATTGGGTTAGTTTCCTCTCTAATGGAGAAAACAACAACTTGTTTATTGGAGATAATCATAATACCAATAAAGAAACAACAATGGAATGTGCTTCTTCTTTTTATGCTTCTACTTCTACCTCTACTACTTCTATGCCGTCTCTGATGACTGAGGTTCATCAGAGCGGCGAGGACGAGAAAAAGAAAGGAGGAAGATTGATGAAGAAGAAGACGAAGCCGAGGTTTGCATTTCAAACAAGAAGTGTGGATGATATTCTTGATGATGGTTACCGATGGAGAAAATATGGACAGAAAGCTGTGAAGAACAGCATGTATCCAAGGTACGTACGTAGTATAAAACAAAATTAATAATAATAAAAAAATATAAGTAGACAATGAAAATACTAAATAATGTGAACAATGTATACATTGGATGTTCATTTCACTAGGTATACGGATGATTATTCTAATATTAAGATTTAGATGGGTAATTTGGAGATGTCATGTGTTTTTATTTGATTGGTGGTTGTTCATGTTGTTCAAAAAAGTCATTGATTACCTAACATAACCCTAATAATAATAATATGCCATGTTCTTTAATTTGTCGTTGAAAGCATGAATCTCTAACATTAGACAATATTAAGAAAAATAAAAATGTTATTTGTGTACTAAAATCAGCTACTAATAAAATCAGTCATCAATGTATTTATGTGTTAATACATAATTTAATTTATTTTTAATATATATTTATATTTTAACATATATTTTATACTAATAACTTATTTTTGTAACTAATTTTAATGTACACGTAACATAATTATAAAAAAATTTATAACAAAAATAAGTTAATAAAAATTTAGTATATCATCCAAAAATTGAAAAATTGTACTATGTTCAAAATTTAAAAGCTAGATATTTAAATTTTATATTGAATAAATTTTTATTATTTTCTCATATCTACTATATATATTATACAATATTAATAAAGAGGATTTAAGAATATAATCACTTTTTGGTGTCTAACTTAGCTTTAATTTTAGAAATAATATTCTATTTTTTTAAAACAAAACAGTTATTTATTTGATATCTTTTCTTTTTTTTTTTTATTTAACTTTTTTCAGTTGTATACAACAACATAAATTTCAAAACTTGTCTATTGAATAATGATGAGCTTCAAAAAGTAAAATAAAAAAAAATGAAATGAATTGACATATAGGTATGACATTAAACTGGACAAGAGGGCACCAATAATGTAAAAAATTATATATATATATATATATATATATATATATATATATATATATATATATATTTGACGGTATATAAATATTAAACTATTCTCTCATCCAAATATCCAATTGTTTAGTTTTGACAATGATTAAAAAAAATTATTTACGTCTATATCAGACTTGGAAGCTGTGTGACTTGAGATTCTTTGGCATCAATGATAAAGGATTATATAACTAAGATGAAATATGATGAGAAAAAACACAATTATGTAATGTTTAGTTTGATAATAATAAATCAATCAATCACTCATATTCTCATATAATTTTTTTTGTTACAAAACATGGATGATGGGGCAATGAATTAAAGAAGCTACTACCGGTGCACTCATCATACATGCAATGTGAAGAAACAAGTTCAAAGGTTGTCCAAAGACACAAGCATAGTGGTGACAACTTATGAGGGAATTCATAATCACCCATGTGAGAAGCTCATGGAAACCCTAACTCCTCTTCTCAAGCAAATGCAATTTCTAGCTAGCTTCTAATAATAAAGTATAAAGTTCTAACGGTGACATTACTGAAGCTTCTCTATATCTTCTTAGCAACATGCACATGTAATTTATTTAATTAGTTTTAGTTTATATATATGTATCTCTAAATCTCTAATTATGTAATTTTCCAACAATAAGTACAAATTATACACATTACAAGTTGATTTTTATACTTTTTATGTACCCTAGCCCTTGAATATAATTAATGTTACTGAAACTCTAGGCACACAAAATGTTTATTGTTACTTATTTGATAATTTTCAATTTATAATAAGAGGAATGCTGGGCCAGCAACTTTTGTGATCTGTAGTCATTAAATAGCTATCAACGATGATTTTAATGGTGTGAGATTGGTGTGAGATTTTATTTAATGACTCTTTTTTTTTTGCTGATTACATACTGGCCAAAATTTAACAAAGTTGCTGGCTCCCTAGACTATATAGTGTAAAAGATCGTAGCTTCTTCTTTCATATGATACATACATTGTACCATGAATATATCAACTTGGTTAATTTATTCTTGGTGGATTTCGTTTTTCTTAATTATATACTTTCAATATATATATTGAAGCATAAATAAATAAATAAATAAATAAAAGTAGTCTACATTGATGTCTAGTTGAACAAATTAAATCAGGCTTGTTTGAGATAAATCCAAGGCTATTTGTAAAGAGGTGAAGTTCTTGATGTAAAATCTAAGAATAGTATTAGGAGGAACCACCACTAAAACTAATAAAATTGAAACTTAATTCATTGGGGAAAAAGAAAAAAAAAAACTCTTAATCTACCAAAAATCAATATTAGTTGATAAAATATTCTAAAATATTTTTATTTTTCTAAATTCTGAACATTTTAATCAAATATTTACTATTTTTTTAAAATTAAAGGTCATAGGTAGGTGTATGTAATTTTCTTCAATAGTAGTTAAATTATTAGTGCTATAATTTCTAAGAGTCAAAATTTGATTGTTTATTCATAGTAATATACATGAATATAGATATATAAAGTTACAAGTTAAAGAATATTTAAAAAAAAAAAAGCCAAAGAGAAGAGAAAAAGGAAGCTGATGGATTACTCTTGTTTTATGGTCCAAGAACTTAAATAATTCTTTTTCGAAAATAACAATATATAAAAATATCATATAAATATTTTTTAGAAAATTATATAAAATCAACTCCAAATCAGTCAAAAATGGAACAACTTAATTAATTATAAATATAGTAATTAATTTTATTTATTTATAATTTAAAATATTAGTTATTAAATGTTTTACCACATTCAAATTAGGAGGAGATACGTTCAGTATTATTACAACGTGAATCATGGAAACTGATTCAATTAGCTTCCGTCTCTTCGCCCTCATTCTCTCTCCAAATGCCTAAAACATAACAAATCAGAAAATAGATTCAGAACCATTCAATTTACAAAGAAAAGAAACATTCTAATTTCTAGCATAAATACCATCCACGTAGAGATTTTGGATTCACCCAGAGACATTTAACTGGTTTTTGGCGAAAACCATCTTGATTTTCTAGCATTATTGATTTTTTTTTGTATATTTTTCTAATATTTTGTATTTTAATATTATGAATATTTGATAAAAAAAAATAATTAAAAATTATATTTTAATATTTAAAAAATATAAATATATATAATACAATTATCACTGATCATCATTATTTTTATGCTGATGAAGCAAAGAATAATGCATGGTGAGTTTAACTTTAACACCTCATTTATTTTCACCCACACACTTGCATGCAATCAGAGATATTCATGTAAATGTCTCATACCGTGCATGACAAGGACCCTTCCCGCTTTCAACACGTGTCCATCACGTGTCGGCATAGCATAACGAAAACCCACACGTGTCAGTATCAGCAACATCGCATAGTTATAGGATCAAGATCAGTAAGCCTCATCCACTCCTATTAAAAACAAGAACCCATATTGAAGATGAATGAGAGTTAATTAGTTCTTGTTTGTTTCAATTCATAGTTTGTTGTTATTATTGAAAATGGCTCAGTTATTGGATAAAGCGAAGAACTTTGCAGCGGAGAAGATGAGTGATGTGGCGAAGCCTGAGGCGCATGTAACTGACGTGGACTTCAAGCGCGTGAGCAAGGATCACATTGAGTATTTGGCCAAAGTCTCTGTTCAGAATCCTTACTCTGCTTCTATCCCTATTTGTGAGATCAAATACTCTTTCAAAAGTGCTTCAAGGTATTTTTCATTATTCTTCATCTCATGTTTTTTTTTTTCTTCTTAGCTTCATTCTTAACTAACAGATGAATTATCTCTACCAATAGTTGTCAAATGAATATGAATCTATGTATATGCTATATGAATGTAATAGGTTTGTTAAGTATGGATTTTAATTACATGTTAATTGAGAACAACAATTTTTTTTTTAATTTTAATTGCAAATTTTTTACTCTAAAGAGAGAATAAGTTTTTTTTATTTTATTTTAAAAGAACTTATTCTCTAAAGAGTTATTCATATATTGAATCAATTGTGATAAAATATATTTATATCAAAAATAAAAAATTAATTATTATATTTTAAAATACAATAATAGGAGTGTAAATTACCTAACCGAACTGAATCGCAAAATCGAGCCGAAATTTACAACAATAGAAAAAATCAATTTTTTTATTTTTAATTTTTTTCGAATTAAACTGATCGGTTTGGTTCGGTTTTCGGTTGGATTCGGTAAAAACCGATCCGAACTGAAGAAGTGGCTTAGTAATGATTTGAAATGAAAATTTTAGACTTAACAATTGTTTTATGTTCAGTTGTTAGAATGAATTGAAATTGTATTGAATTTGAATGTAATGTTATTTCAGTTTATTGATTGTTTTGAATATTATTTTATTGAGATTAATTTTCTATTAGTTATGATTTAAAAACCAAAGAATCAACCGAATCAAATCATTTTTGGTTCGGTTTGATTCGGTCGTTGCACAGACAACAAATCGATTAATTGGTACTCTATGAAAACCGAACCGATTGGTTCGGTTGGTTTTTAGTCTAAAATCGAACCAAACTGAACCGATAACATCCCTAACAATATATATCAATGATATTGATTTAAATGAGTTAAATAATATATATACAAAAATTTATAGTGTTTGATTTGATAGTTAATTTAATTCATGCACATAATATTTTTTATATCAAATTCAGTTGATGTTGCTTTTTTTTTTCCCTGAAAATTGAATTTAATTCGATATGGTTGAAATTAAAGGGAGATAGCAACAGGGAGAATACCAGACCCAGGATCACTGAAGGGTAAAGACACAACAATGGTGGATGTGCCAGTGAAGGTACCTTACAATGTATTGATGAGCTTAGCCAAGGACGTTGGTGCTGATTGGGACATAGATTACCAATTGGACATTGGTCTTGTTATTGATCTTCCAGTCATTGGAAACTTCACTATTCCTCTCTCTCACAATGGAGAGGTCAAGCTTCCATCCCTCACTAGCATGTTCAGCAAAGAAAATTAATCAAAAATAATAATAATTTATTATAACAATTAATAAATATTAAATAAGTTAAGTTTTATTTTTTATTTTTTATTTTTGTCTCTGTAGTATTATAGGAAAGTTTAATGTTTTTTTTTAATTTAAATTAGTGTTGGGACACATGTACATGTGCAATTGTGCATGCATAGTGCGTGCATATGCTTGTAAGTAGTAGTGCTAGTTTGTTCCATACATGTGTGTATCTATGATTGTACGCATATATAGTATATGCTTTTGAATAATTATATTATACAAGAGGCGTCTTGTAATAGTATTCTCTTCGTAGCTTCAAGCAGGTTGATCTATTGGATGGAAGATTCTTGTGATTTTCATGGTTGTGTTGGTGTACAAGTTACTAAGAGAAGAGTATGCGTTGAACTAAAAGTTTCAATTGAATTATAAAATAATTTACACGACAGAAACAAATAAGCAAAAGTAAGAATGATAAAACTAAAGTAAGACTTAATAACAGAAAGGGGATGTAGCTCAGATGGTAGAGCGCTCGCTTAGCATGCGAGAGGTACGGGGATCGATACCCCGCATCTCCACCAAAAAAAAAGTTTTTTTTTTTTAATTTTTTTTCTTTCCCAGTGATCAGTTTATTCGTTTGAATGTGACAATCAATTTGTACTCGGTTATGGAATTTATAATATAAAAAAAAGAGAGAGAATCTGTGTCAAATTTAAAAATGACAATAGTTCTGGTAAACTCGTCATTTCAATCTTAATTTTGACAGTGGACACTTTAAATTAATCATAATTTGGACTAATGGAGTTTTGATTTTGAAGTAGAATATATCTCTGACCCATCATGACTAGAGGTTGAACAAATTTTCCAATTTTTTCTGTTCATGATTATTTTCTTAGTCATGTACAATGTGTTCATGCAACTTCTTTTGTGTGCCGCATACACCATATTTATTATAATATAATCCCATCACATTCATCTTTCATTGTTTTCTTCGTTTTAGCCTTTCTTATTGTAGTTCTTATTTTTCTTGAAATAAAAAATCATCAAGGTTCCATTGCCTTTAATTTCCATCTTAAAAGTGTGCCTTTTGGCATGAGTTGACTCTTATTATGAGAAAGTCTAAGACATCAGTAATTTTTGTATTTTGTGACCAACATTTAACTATCAAAAGAAAAGTGAGTAATTTCTCACCATTGAATTTAATCTCACACCATTAAAAATACTATTGATGACTAATTGATAGTTACAAAACACAAAAATTTTTCTAATAGTTAATTAGGAATGCAAATTTATCAACGCGGTAATGGCCACCTTCTAGAAGTGTATGTGATCCATTAATTTGTTCAGACATACAATGGAAAATATATAAGCCAAGGTTCTACAGAAATTAATTAGTACATCACCGCTATCTTATTTCATGTCCCTGTCTTAGGCTTGTAGCACAATCTATATATCTATTTGTTGTAAATATCGAGCAAAAAAAAAAATTAATTAAAAAAATTTAGTTATTCACTTGTCGAATTAAAAGATGACATGAGAGAAAAAAATTAGCGTTACACTAGAAAATAAATAGCCTTTTCTTTATTTATTTAGATAATTGAACAAGATGTATAATACAGCCTTTTTTTTTCAACAATACTATAGAAATTTAAATTCTATAAGGTGAGATAATTTTATCGTTTCGGCCAATAAAATTTAAAATAAAAAGGATTTGCAAAAGTTCTATTAAATCCAAAGGAAAATTATTCTTTTCTTTTCTCGTGTTTAAAATTATAGATGTATGATGTTGTTACTCTTGCTTTGTATATTTATTTGTACCTTCTGCTACACTTACAAAATAGGTACCAAACTAAGCTACTTATAATTCACTCTAAACCTTGTTGGTAGTGATATTATACTTCATATGAAATTCTATTGAATAATCTTATAATTTACATGTAGATAACAGAAACAATTTGTTTCCATATGCAAATGCCCACGTGTAATAATAATACTAGCTAGTACTAGTGCTATTTATTCAAGGCACAAAACAAAGTGTATTAAAGTATTGGCACAAATGACAAAACAACATTATGTAATAATAAGACCGTGTCCAAATAGCGTAAACATAAATAAAAACAGGCAATGTTGTTTACATGTTTTTAATTAATTTTCTTTTTAATTTAATTAGAAAGTCTTTATTTTATTATCCGATCCCTTACTAACTTCAAATATATAGTTGCAATTTTACACTTGACTAGATATGAGCTGTCGCAGATGTATTATGAAGAAAGAAAAGAATGTAATATTTTTTGTATAGTACGATAAATTATTCATATATTTATAGGGTTTAATTTTGATGCACTGACAATATGAAACATTTTACACAGTTGTATAATTACAACTGTTTTTTTGAATAGTCATTTATGCAATCAATGTAAAAAATAATTATTTTTACTAATATGGTATTATATAATTGAACGTACGTGTAAAGCGGTTTTACACTGACAGTGCATCAAAAATTAAATTCATATTTATATGCTAAAATAAATATTTAAATTAAATTTTTATTATTATTAAAAAATTGGTCAATTAAAATATAAAAAACGTTTCATGCCAATAAATTATAGCTTAAATTGTATAGTCTCTTCATACTGATTTAAGAGATTGTGAGTTCGAGTCTTCTATCTTTGGTAAAAATAAAAAAATAAAAAAACGTTTCAGTAAAAGTTGATTAAGCAATTTTATGCAATTTATTTTTAAAAGTGCCACAATCTGTGAAAAATAAATGTTCTCTTTTTAATTACACTTATTTTTAGATAATGAAATATTTAAGATACCGCATTGCTTTTCTTAATGCATCCACATTCCTTCTTTCTTTTTCATTCTTCTTAAAAAGGTCAAAGAGTATAAAGCAAATTTCAAATCAAATTAATTAACATGAGTCACATGCTTGTGTGACCAAAAAGAAAGGGAAAATAAACACAACTACTATAAATATTCAAACTAAGTAACAAACAAAAATAATTCAAAATCCAACCACATCTTCATCAATTTCTCCATTCACTTCTTCCCTTTATCAAAACCTCGTCAAAACCTCATCAAATCAACCATGGCAGAAATTGATCAAGTTAGACCCTTAGCCCCATCAAGAGACCAACAAAGTAGTAGTGATGATGAAGAAGCTCTCATCAAAACCAAACATCTTAGGAGAATCAAATTATGTGGATGTGTAAGTGCAATTTCTTTCTTAATATTTGTAATAGTAAGTGTGATTTTATCATTCACAGTTTTTAAGGCCAAAGATCCCATAGTTACAACTAATAATATCACACTCACAAACCTAGACTTTAGTGTAAATGTAAATCCAATGACTCCTAGTGTAAAGGTTAATATGTCTCTTTTAATAGACATGTCTATTAAGAATCCTAATTCAGCATCCTTCAAATTTCGTAATGCAACCACGGCCATCAGCTACCGTGGGGTGGCCGTGGCCGAGGTGAAGAATCCGCCGGGGATTGCTAAGGCCAGACGGACATTTAGGATGAATGTCACGGCGGATGTGTTGGCCGACCGGCTCGCTACTAGGCCGGAATTGTTTTCGGATGTTATGTCTGGACACATGACCTTAAACACCTACACAGAGATTTCAGGGCGTGTTAAGGTTTTGGTAATTAAGAAACATGCTGAGATTAAGATGAATTGCACTGTGAATGTTGATTTTTCAAGTAAGCAAGTTCAGGACATGAATTGCAAACGTAAGGTGAAAATTTAGACATTGTTTGAATTTTTGTTGTAATAATTGTTCTTCAATATATCTTCTCTTTATTTATTTATAGCTGAGTTTGTTTAGAGTGTTTTATTTTTGCTCTGCTTTTCTAGGCCTAAATTTATGTAATAATAGAAATTAATATAATTATTCTAGATTATACATCATATATACATATTCCAATTATCCCGTTTGTTTTACATAAACATGGTACAAAATAATCTAGTTATGATTTTCTTCTGTTAATTTTTGCATATAAATTTCATTAATTAGTAAATTGTACCTTCTTCTGCATATGAGCTATAAGGCCACGTTTGGATATAACAAAAGGATAGAGATATTAAAATTAATATTTTTATATTTTGTTTGACAATAAACTAAATATAAAAAAAATTATGCAAATTTAATTTACTTTCATTTTTTTCAGTTTCCACACAAAATTTAAAAAAATATATAATAATAAAAAATATAATTATGAAGAATCAATAAAAATAATGAAAAAATAAATTAAAAAATAAATTATAATTTTACTAGTGTCTATATATATTCTTTCTGTTAAGATTAACATAAAATACACTAATTTAAAATCTCAAAATACACTAATTCTAAATATAATTTTATATCTTTATATTTTTATTTCAATCTCTTATGTTTATAAACAATCAGAACCTTAGCTACTAGAGCAATAAAAGATTAACTTGAATATCAATTTTTATTAGGCAAAAACAATTGACCATGAGTGTAAGACTAATAAGTAATAACACATGCATGGTGCATAAGACTATAACCAAAACACAAAAACAAGATATAATAAAGACAAGATGACTCAAAACACAATCTCTAACCAAATTATCATCGTTCCTTTGAGACATATAATAAATTTGTTATCAATTTTAAATTTGAGTTTATTTGTTTAATTTAGGAATGAGTTTAGGGTTTATGTTGATCACTTTGTTATTTAATAAGTTATAATTGTGATCGCTTTTAGTTAGAGTTACAATAAATTTATTCACACCTAGTACATCAACTACTTGAATGAATAATGGATTATTTCCAACCTCATCATTATCTTTGTTGAAAAAAAAATCCTATTTATTTCCAACTCAAAATTCGGAATAATATATTCCTTCAATTCAAATTCAATATTGCCGTGGACAAATGGGTATTCTATAATCTAGCTATAAAATTACAAAAAAATGTTCGTTACATAAATATTTTACGACAAAATAGTTAAACTTTTTTATAAATATAAAAAATAGTCATTATTGCATCTTTTATTTTATACATATCTTAATTATAAACATAACTTTACTTTAATCATATTATTTATGACATTTTTAGTATTTATTATTTTATACAGCAAACTTAATTTCAAAAAGACTATTTATCCTTCTCTCATTAAATATGGGGTAAAAATAATTTAGTTAATAGTTGGTAGTTGGTCCAATAAAATATAGATATGCACATAAATTTTCTTAATTCACACATTAAATGAGTCGAAGGCAAATCCTACTAGTATATATATGAACTTATCATTTTTATGAGATAAATAATCATAAAAAGTTTTTTTTTTAATGACCGGTTAAAATTTTCAGTTTATTGAATTAAAAAATGAAAAATATATATTTTTTAATTTAGAATATATTTTTCAATGTATTGATGATTTTTTCCATTTACTTAAAAAAAAAAAAAAAAACTTAGCGGAAAAGATTTAGGATGATTTTAGTTGAAAACTTGTTATCAATAAATATCATAGTTTGGCAGATTTTGGAATTACATTACGGTCGGGTCCAGAGGTTATTAGTAAGGTTATTTATTTTTGTGTTCTGAACAAGACTGGATAGAGATATTTCACCTAACATCCTTCCAAATCACAATATTCACCATACATAATCTTAATCTCCCTCTCTCTCGAATACTTTCATACCTTCAATTTTGCAGATAGATAAAAATATAATATTAAAAAAAATATTATGTTACTAATTAGGATATATAGCATATACAATTAACGTTTACTAGTCCACTTAAATAGTATATAAAATTAACTTTTACTAGTTCGCTTAAGCAAGTATCGAGAGTTTGAATCATGTGTTGTGCATATAGTAACTTATTGATCAATGACAAAATCTTTAAATAGAATTTTGATTTACAATAAATCAGTCTTTAACTTATTATGCTGAAGAATACTCTCTCTCTCTCTCTCTCTATATATATATATATATATATAGCATATATTAGGTATTAGAAAGTTGTGTAGATATATATGAAACACGAACATTTTGCTGAGTTTCTGTGTTCGCGTGTCGGACACATTTCGGACACGGTACTCACCGACACTCGTTCGACATGCGTGTCTACTATATCCAACCGTATTTTAATAAAAAATAAAAAAATTTACTCCGGACACACTTAAATACCATCACGTGTTAGCGTATCCAATCTTATTCTTAACATATATTTTTGAAATAAATTTAGATATAGTATATATTATTATTTATTAAAACAAAAAAAATATTTTAAATACTTGATATATATAATTAAAATAAGATATTAAAAAATTTTAAAAATTAATTTATATTTTAATATCAATAAAAAATCAAAATATCATTATGATTTATCTAAAAAATACTTTATATTTTATATGTACGTGTATCTCCGTGTCTTATAAGATTTTAAAATTTGCGTGTTGGCGTATTTTGTGTCCCGTGTCCGTGCATCATAAGTAGATATATATTGTAGATTACTTCTTACTTGTCTTTTTTATTTCTTGGTTAATATACCTATCATCTTATATAATTAATGTTACAAGAATACTAGAGAATTATCGAAATTTATTATTTTTTGTTATTAATTAGTATTATTATTTAAAAGTGTATAATAAATTATATTATTAAATTGCTAGACTAAAAAAATTAATTAATGGATCAGTTATACATAATGAAATCTTACTTCCAAAATTATATGCCATTAAAAAAATTTGATAATACATCTAACAGTTTTGTATTTTCTTTTATGAGTTACACTACCATTTTGCTCGTTAGAAGGCTCTAACCTTAATTACCCAAGTGATTTATTGGATAACTGACTTTATCTACAAAAAAATATATACCGTATATACCATGTAAGAACAAAATATGAAAATACAGATAAAAGTAAAACAGAGGAGGATGGAGTCATGGAGACACAAATTAAAGGCACAAATTTGACACAAAATAAAAACTCTCTTTTTCTACCTATAGTCCATATGACATTTAAGAAAAGTGGGCACCTTCTACATATAATACTCAAATCCTCTGAAATCTGAACTGTTCTTACTCAAATCATCATACACATTAAACGGCATGCATGCACTATAATTAAGCATAAAAATAGAAAAAGAAATTGATACTACATACTAATATATACTATACTACTATAAACTATGAAGAATAACTAACTAAATCACTAAATGCATGCATTTATTATTATGCAACTACATATGCGAGTTAAGTGCTTGCAATTTATGGTGCCAACAAAAGTACATGCATGAATTGAGAAGCTCTAAACTCGTGTAATGTAATCATCAAAATGTCATAGACATGCATGATATATCGGGATTAATTAAGCTACTAATAAGTATTGTGCTTATAGAGTTTATTAAACTTTTACATGTAAAAATAGGAATTCACTTTAATAAAGATACTAAAAATGTCTTTTTTTTTAAGACGTTTATATATGTTATGTTATTATTGGATATTTTTATTAAACTAGTTAATAATTTATTTTTTTTTAAATCAGAACAAAATCGGTTTATTATAGCAATAATAATAAATCCAATTGTTTGCATTATAATTATTAGACCTGATTTGATCCGATCGAATTACACGATCTAAATCGAATATCTTTCAATTTTTTGATAAAAAGATAAATATATCCCTGATTTTTTGTTTTGTGAACATTTAAATCCCTAAAAATTTAAAAATACAATTAAATATCTAAACAAAATGAGTTTATTGTTATTGTTATAAAAAAATTGGTTTTATTCTAATTTATTAAAAAAATTTAAAATAATTGGTTCATTAATACGTCCAATAATAATGCAAAACATAAGTATCTTTACAAAAAGACGTTTTAAGCATCTTTATAGGAGCATCTCCCGTAAAAATATTACGACAACTATATATGTTACTACATGTTATCTATATATTAAAAATTAATTATTTGAGTAAAATATATATTAAAATATAAATATATATATATTATATACAAATATATAATAATTAATAATTTTTAGTATATATATAATATTTTTATTTAAATTTTTTAAAATATTTATTAATAAAAAAACTAGAATATCAATAATTTTTAAACAAATAACCGTAATAAATACTTTATGAATTGCCAACTGTAACAAACTGGGATGTGGTGTGAATACGTGATTGACTCTAGAAGATATGTGATTCATGAGATAGAAAAATATCAAAATTATGGGCTTCGGTATATATATATCTGTGTGTTTATATGTTTTAATATATTATTGATTGGAACGTATTTATTGTAGTTTCTGAGCTTTTAAATCTTCTTCGATCCAAGATTCAATGAATATCAATTATACAGATATGTTTGAATGTGAAATACTGTTACTCTGTTACATGATAAACCAACCAATAACTTAGGCAAAATAGAAGATACGCATATATGATTCAAATATAATTTAAGTAGTTTGGGTCGTGAATTAAGTGGTTTTATTTGGTCCAAAAGAAAAGTCTGGAACAACTAGCACGAAATATTAATTTTAAATTGGTCCCTCCAATTTTTACTCCATGATGAGTCAATTTGTTTAATAACATGTCATGTGATAGTTCATGTTATACATACATCAATCTTTTGTTAATTATGAATTTAATTTTTTATCTATTGACAACATAAAAAAAATTTACACAAATATTATTCAATAATACATTTAATTTTTAAATTTATCAGTTAAAAATATTTAAATTTTAGAGAATAAGTCAATTTTTGGATCTATATATGCAAGTTGAAAGAATTTTTGGAGAGATGCATGTATAAGAAAGGAAGGGGCGAAGGGCAAATGATCTTTAAAATTTCATATAAACCCTAGTTAACATAAAGAGTGTAAAGGTGCAATGATAAAAATACATTTTAAAATGTTTTTGTAATATTAACCGAGATTTTATGAAAAAATTGTAACTAATTTAGGAACTTCATTAAAATATTAAATTTTAAAATGTAAGAACTTATTAATTATGATAAATTTTTAAAAATAAAGACTAATTAAATAATCTAACTTAAATAAATCTTATTAAATAATAGTTTAAAACTATGATACCCAGGCATTTGACACGAACACCATACGATACGACACAACACATAGACACACGAATTTAAAATTCTTATAAGACACGGAAACATAACATATATATAAAATATAAAATATTTTTTTAAGATAAATTGTAATGATATTTTAGTATTTTATTGATATGAAAATATAAATTAAATTTGTTATTATTTTTATATCTTTTTTTATTATATAAAGTATTTAAAATATTTTTATTTTAATAATTAATAATATTTTTGTTAATACTCAATTTAATTCTTAAAATTTAAGGTCGGATTCAATTTGATCTTCAAAATTTCAATAGACTCAAATTGGATCCCGAAATTTATAATCGTAACTCGTATTAATCCTTGAGTTGATTTCCATTAAGATTTGATACATTAACTTATTGTAATTTGAATTCTTTGCTCTAGTTCTACGTGATCAAGACCTATTAGAACTTTTAGAAGTTTGAGTGCTGCTCCAAAGCCTCATATTTTTCAAATTGAACTTGTTATTGTCGTCTTCGTAAGAATGTTAAGAAGTGTGTCAAATTTTAGGAGATCTAATAGATCTCAATCATATAAAAGTATGAAACTTAGGTGAGGAGTCTAAATCATGGCAAGTTAATATGCAAAATTAACACACCCTTCACAAAAATTAGTTCAAGGGTGGTCACAAATTACTATTATAAATTTTAGGGTCCAAATTAAGTTAATTGTAATTTTAGGAATCAATTTGAATTCGACCTCAAATTTCAAGAACCAAATTGAGTATTAACTCAATAATATATACTATTTTTAAACTCATTTCAATAATATATATTAAAAATATAGCTGGACATGCTAATATATAATGATATTTAAGTGTGTTCAAATGTATCTGGTAAAATTTTTTTTATTTTTTTATTAAGATACAATTGGATACAAAAAATACACATGTCAAACACATATTATTAAAAATCGTATCTGAAATGTATCTAACACGTGAATACAATAAATTAAAAAAGTGTGCAAACTTTATATATAGATTTAAAATATTTAACAGTAATATTAAAGAGACAAAAAAATAAAAAAATTTATTTTATTTAATATTTATAAATACTAAATAAAATAAATTCAGACAAATTTTAGTTAATTTATTTTAGATACCAAACATTTTCGAATACTTAGTTTAATTGCATCAAAATTCAACTAATTGGATAAAAGACCACACACATCTAATAAATTAAAAAGATTGATAAATATACACTTGAATCCACTATAGCAACACATATAATGCACCTATATGTGCAAAGGCAAATCATGATCTAAAAATTTAATGCAAGGTTGCTCCATGAAAACAACCTTCTCTTAAATGCTTCATCTAACGCTTCCACCCACCCCACTCCCCCACTTCACCATTCTCCTTCCATCACCCAAATTCTCTTCCTTCTCCTTCCACAAATGGATTATTCCCCTTTTTACCCCTCTCTTTTTCCTTCTATCCCTTCTTCTTCTTCTCCTCTTCCTCCTCCCCCATGTCCTCTTTCTTTTCCTCTCCTCCACCGCCTCCACTGCCACCACCACCACCATCCGCCGCCGCCGCCGCCTACGTCACCAACCTCGGATTCGGTTACTCCATAGCCATAGCACTCGGCTTCCTCTTCCTCCTCTCCACAATCATCCTCTCTTCCTACCTCTGCTGCCGCGCTCTCCGCCACAACAACGACAACAATAACCGCCGCAGGAACCAAAACGACGGTGTCGTTTTGCCGCGTGTCATTTTCGTAGCTGAGAACGACGTTGAAAATAACCAGCCTGGTGGAGGAAACGACAGCGCCGTTTTGGGTCTGGACCAGATCGTAATTAACTCGTACCCTAAGTTTCAGTTTAACGGCAACAACGACGTCGATGTTGACAGCGTGTGTTCGATTTGTTTGTGTGAGTACAAGGATTCGGAGATGCTGAGGATGATGCCGGAGTGTCACCACTGCTTCCACGTGTCATGTCTTGATTCGTGGCTCAAGCTTAATGGTTCTTGCCCTGTTTGCCGGAACTCTCCGATGCCGACGCCGCTACCCACGCCGCTGCAGGAGGTGGTGCCGCTCTCTCTCTATGCCGCTGATAGGAGGGGAAGGAGTTGAGTTGAGTTGAGTTGACTTTTTTTTATTTAACAAAAAAAAAAAAAAAACTTTACTTGAAACTATGTTTAGTAAGTATTTTAGTATAAAAATTAGAATTTAATTTTAATATACGGAATATTTTTACACGTGCAATCAATAAAAATAATTATTTTTTTTATTGATCGTGTGAATAATTATTTAAAGGGTAAAGTATATTTTTTGTCTTTAAAGTTTGACAAAAGTTTCAAAAATATCCATAAGTTTTATTTTGTTTCATTTTTGTCCCAAAAATTTTCGATTTGCATCAAATATACGGTTAATTTTTCAAAAAATTTAAGACCAATTCAACAACAATTTCATAAGAACAACCCTCAATACAAGCAAATCAAACATAATTTTTATACATTATTGTTAAATTGGTCTTAAATTTGTTTGAAAATTTAGCCGTCGAGGGTATGTTTGATGCAAATCGAGAACTTTTGGGGCAAAATTGAAACAAAATAAAATTTATGGGTATTTTTGAAAATTTTGCCAAACTTTAGAGACAAAAAATATACTTTACCCTTATTTAAAAGAACGGATATGATTGCATAATCAGTGCATCAAATTAAATTCTAAAAATTATATATAGAAACATGTTCTTAGTTCTTTTTAATGGATGATTACTGATTAGATTGTTAGAATAATTTTCATATAAAAATAATTTGTTACGTCAAGTAGTTTAATTTATAAAATTAGTTAGTATGTTAATAAAAATACTATTCTAACAAATATTTATATGAATATTGAATAGGCACCTTTTAATTTATAAAATCTCAAAACTGTAGCTAGTTTTATAATTGTCTCTAATTGTAAATGTCTTTATGTTTATATTCTGTTCTATACAACTATATATTAAACACATTGTTCTAAGATTTCTCTTCTTGTGAAGATGAAGGTCTATAAGTATTTTTAGTTGCTAAGATAGTCATGTAGATAGAGTGTATTCATTTTATACAATGCCAAGTAATTCATGTATGTACTTCATGGATTGGATCAATGTGTTAACATTCTACTTGGTGGCATATATATATGATCTAGTATATGTGGCCATTATTATAAAATCGAGTATAATGAAAAATTTTTTTGTCAAGAAAACATTAAAAGAGCTTTTGTTATGAAACATTATTCAATTTTTTTTACTATAATCTTGCAATCTCGAATCTACTATCTCTAAATAAATATAAAGAGCTTTTGTTAAGGATTAATTCGTCGCAAATTGAAGTTTTATTTAAGAATCTGTCGCTAATCAATGAGTTACTGCATGCATAAGGCGAAATTCAAACCTCCGACACTTGTTTAAGCGGACGAGTGAGCTGACCACTCGACCAACCCAAGTTGATTTTTTTTTTCTTTTAGACTTAGTACTTTTACTACTCCATAAAATCCTATAAACTCTGCAAACTTTTTGGTAAACCTACTCTTCTTGTTACTCTTTCAATTTTGGGGCCATCTTCAGAATAATAGTTAGTCAGTTACTGTTAGTAGGGTCCAGACCCATCTACTTGTTGTGGTCATTAGTGGGAATCTTTGTATTATTTGAGGTATCACATTCATTCTCAGAACATGTGTTGTGTCCTGTTTTGTTGATCGCTAGTTGAATTAAATATTCAATTTTTGTGATAAAAAAAAATTGCATAGAATCATAAATATCCTACTTACTTGAGTAAATTTTATGATCACTTTTTGCTAATTAAAGTTGAGTATTTGTTAAGCGATCATCATTACATGACATTGGCTTGTTTGATTGAGTTTCTAAAAAAATATTTTTTTTAGTTATTTTTTTTTTAAAAATTTTATGGAAAAATAAAAGTAATTTTATGTTTAAATATTTTATACAAAAAGATCTTTTTATCTATCAATTATGTTTGGATATAACAATATAAAAATATTTTTTTATTTATTTATTATATGAAAAACATCTTTTTTTTAAGAAAAATATCTTTTTTTGCTTTTCAAAAAAGATTTTTTTTTCTACTGCTTTTATTTTTACTACTAAAAATTTGTCAAACACACTAAAAAATAAAAAAGATATTTTTTTATTGAAAAAAATTTTTTTTATCAAAATAATGACGGATAAACAAATAAATTGCATCATCCACAAGGAAGCTTTTGATTTGTGTAGGAGACAGAAATTAATCAGGGTTAAAAAGAGAAAAAGGAAGAAAACCTCTATTCTATTTGTGTGGTAAATTAATCCCATTTTAAATTTTTATGTACATAATTTTTTAATTTTTACATTAATCTCCCCTAGTTTTATTTGTTCTCCTCTTCTAAAGTTATATCCTTTTTATATTCGCTCCCTCTAAAAAACTATTTTAACTCCGTTCATGTAATGTCATTGGTAATAGTGGCTGGTTTGAATTCCCAATAGTCGGAGATGATGAGATAAATATTTGTTTTCATTTTTTAGAAATATATAATCATAGAATTGTTTAATTCTATAATATTATATCTTTGTCTTTCATTTCAAAATCACTTTTTGCATTTATTTTTGTATCTTTATCTTAAACATAAACCAAACCCTACCTATATAGTGTTAAACTCTCTTTCATTAGCATTCTTTTCTTGTTTGTTGTTGAACACCAAATACGTGGAGGACATACAAAAAATATTTGGACGCTTAAGTTAGCGAAAGAATAAAAATTCAAAAAACTTTTATAAATAAACTCAGATTCCAGTTGTTGCAACAAGAATGTAACAGTAAAAGAAGAATTAATGCAGAATTTGATCAAAAAGAAAAGAGGGGGGAGGGGATAGGATTTGGATCCAAACTCTAATTTTAAGTATGAGTTGAGAATATTATAATTCTAACTCTATTCATTCTTAATTCGCGGGTACCCAATTTTACAGGCTACTTACAAAAAAGATGTAACATTTTTTTTCAAAGTCAAGTAGTATTCATTTCATAATTCAAGAAATACAAGAAGTTCATGTAGGACAAAAAAAAGAGAACGGAGAACTCCCAATCAACTCCCGTGCTGAGTTATATAGCAACATAATAAAAGGAAGAATTACAAAGGGTATAATAAAAGGACAGAAGATCTAAATGGGGCTTTAATCCCTAACGTTTCACTAGAAGGGAATTGGAGAAAGGGAGTCACTCAGATAAAGATGCTGAAAACGTCTTTTTATAAAGATGTTTTTTAATAATTAAAATTTAACACATATAATCGATTAAATCGTGTTATTTTTATCAAAATTAGGCTAGACAAATTGATTTGACTGAAAAATGGTGAATCAAATCTTGAATTGGTCTAAATTAATATTATTTTTTATAGAAAATGACTACAATACCCTACTATAAAAAATGATTAAAATATTTTTATTATATATATTAATTTTGAGAATTTTAAATTTTAGTCCTTTATTTTTCTATCGTAGGACTAGGATTTAGAATTTTTAAAATTAATATATCTATATATAATAAGAGTATTTTAATCATTCTCTATAATAAGGGTATTGTAGTCATTTTTTTATAAAAAAAAATATTAATTTAAACCAGTTCAAGATTTGATTCACCATTTTTTTGTTAAATCAATTTGTCTAGCCTAATTTTGACAAAAATAACATGATTCAATCGATTATATATGTTAAATTTTAATTACTGAAAAACATTTTTAAAAAAGACGTTTTATGCGTCTTTATTTGAGTGGCTCCCTTGGGGGAATAGTCACCACTTCCATTAACATTCTTCGAGAAATTCGGTCTGTCTCTTCCGGTAAAATTTTTTCATGTTCAAAGACCAAGCAGTTTCGAGCTCTCCAAATATTTCGGTACATAATTTCAACCAAGAGCAAGTTTTGTTAGTCACTTCCACTCCCTCATAGGTAAGCTTTCTTCCTCCTCCAACATCGATAGAATTTCTCTTCCTCTTCTCCTATCGTCACACCTGCAAATGGACTTTTGAACCATACTTCTTTTGCCTTATTGCAGGTGAATAAGCAGTGCATAGTCGATTCCTCTCCTATCTAACATCGGGGACAAATTGCAGAAACTGATGGAATTCGTCGCTGGAGATTCAACAGGACATGAAGTCTTCCATGAAGGGCACGCCAGAGGAAGAATTTGATCTTCGGAAGTAATCTCATTTTTCATAAATCTTTTCAAATATTACTACATTGAGCTGTAGGTGAATAGAACTCAATTGGTGGGTGGTGAAAATGGTAAGCCACTTGATATACTGATACTACTTTATAATTACCAGACTTGTGAAAAATTTAGGATATTCGGTCCTCTCGGTCTTCAATATTAACTGAAAGAATACTTTGAGTAATTTTTGGAGAAAACAAACACTGTATTAATTGATTATTCCATTCCTTGTTCTTAGTTAAGAGTTCTTTTACCCAAGTCACATTTTGCCTTGTTGTTGCAGATTGTATAGGAGCACAATGGGGATGAGGAGATGGCAGCCATGGATCTACATAAACATGGATACTTTTTCCTGACCCTACCTTCCAGAGCAAGCCTTTTTCAAGAACTTTACAGCCCTCTAGGACGCTTCTCCAACTCCACGAAAGTACTGTTCCTACTCTTGCCTTCATAATAGACTGGTATATGTAGTACTTTCCTTTTAGCATCTTAGTAAATAGAGATTTTGGTCTGATAGCTATTCTCCAACACAGTTTTTCTAGAAGTGCCAAATTTTGGGCTCGCAGGTCCTTAAATATAATTTGATGATAATTTAAAATAGAACTGATTTTTATGTAAAAAAAAATCTATTAAATTATCCATTAATGATCTTCTCTTAGTGATTTAGGATCCATTTAGTGAGAAGTCTTTGATTCAACATTCACTTGAAATATACTTTTATATAAATATAGAACATATACATATATAGGGTGCAGGTTGGTCGAGTAAGATTGAGACTCAACCCACACCCGACCCGACCCGCACAAGAACCCTACCCACACCCTATACTACCCGCTGCGAATCAGATTGGCAACTCTACCCGACTAGGTTGAATCGGGTTAGGTCCCCACTGGTAAGGTGCATGTTGCCACCTCTCAATTCTCTGCCTTCGAATTCAGGAAAAATGAACTCCACTCGTAACAAACTCAACCATTTCTTACGTCCCACTATCCATCCTCTCTCACTATATTTCCATGGAGTCCTAACTAACTCTCTCTGATGCATTAGTTGGGTTTGTCATTGGGCCTTCCATCGAGTCATTTTGTTGAACCGGATCAGAGTTGACGTTCTCATTAACTATCCCCTGCCCGATAAGGACCTTGTCCCCAAGGTGATTTGAGAAAAAAACATTAGAGCTCATCTTTGTCAACCCAAGCTGTCTCTTCGCAAGGTGACCCTGCCCATTCCACCAACACCTATTCGATCGGCGCCCCCTCTCGCCTGACGATGTTACATCCAATAATCGCAGTTGGGAGGGGCTGGAAAGTCGTGGGTGTCGCTGTTAAAGTCGGACTTCTCATTGGTGGATTCCCATGATACTCTTTCGGCATAGAGACGTGGAAGACTAGGTGGATAGTGCTCCCCTCCGACAACTCTAACCGATATGCGAGCTTCTCAACTCGCCAATGCACGTGGTAAGGCTCGAAGAACCATCGACCTAATTTCGGGTGTTCCTTGAGAAAGAAAGAAATCTACCGGTACAGTTTAAGGTTCAATAAAACCCAATCATTCTCCTTGAACTCCTTATCTCTGTGATTTTTATCTACGTGCTTTTTTATTCTCTGCATTGCTTGATGCAGGTAAAATCCCAATTCATCATTAAAGACCTATGTAGCAAAATTCAGCCTAAGGAAGGAAGGAAACTCAACACTGTGGTCGAGAATGGATGAATGCTAGCAAATACTGCTCCAAGGAGCAATATGTGACTTCAGTTTAACCATCGCTTTGGAGATGATAAGTCGTACTATAATGTAGTCTAGTTCCATTATACTCAAACAAGTTCCGCCAAAATCAAATGAGAAAAATTAGGTCATGATCTGAGACAATGACAACAGAGAAGCTATGAAATTTGACTATGGACGCAATGAAGACCTTAGTAACAGATGCAACAGTAAGACCAAAACGCAGAGCTTTAAAATGGGTTGTCTTGCTAAAGCGCGCCGTCGACGACCACCATGATAGCCGAGTTATGCTAATTGCATCAAAATCCAAACCTAATATACACTTTGTCCAGATTATGTTTTACCAAATTTATATTTTTTTTTCTAAAATTATTTTTAGTTTGATGTTATAAGGTTTTATGAATAACATCTTTTTGAGCCGCATATGTTGCTGAGGAAGGGAGGTATTACACTCACCTTTGAGTAACTACTACTTTTCTTTGAGAATACATTAAATTGATTAGGATACTCATAACATGCACAAATAATTTACAAAGTTTTTCTTGTACAACTTCTGAAATTTCAATCAAATATCCAAATTCCAAACATGCACTAAATCCAAAAATAAGACATTGGTAGACCATAACGATTTTTTTGCCCCTCCTCTTTATTCTGGAGTTAAAACTCGAAAATATCTTTTGTTTTGTGTTAACAAATTGAGACCAAATTCTTAATTTTGTGTTTTGCTCTTATCATAAAAATGACCGTTCAAATTAATATGTTAGTAATAAGCTTAAATATTAGAATTTGGTTCAATCATTTTTTTTAGTCAGATTTAGACACTTCTAATTCTATGTATTACATCATAAATTTACACAATAATATTTGAATTTTATTCATTATTTGACCATCATTAAATCAAATATTAGAGTTTGATTCAATAATTTTTTTAGTCGGATGAATTGAACATTTTTAATTTTATATATTACATAACAAATTTATATATATAATATTTGGATTTTATTCATTATTTGACCATCACTAAATTTTCAATTCGAATACAGTATATTAAGAGACTAAATATACAGCCACACAACCAAAGCTTAGGTTGCAAAGTTCAATGCTTATTCATTCGTGTACTTTCCAAAACGAATGGTGGAAAAATGTATGTTATATGCCTTTCATTCTGGACTTATTTCCAATTAGTTTGTTAAAAATGACAATGAGTAATAGCTCAAATGGTATAGTCTCCTCATACTCAATTAAGAGGTTACGGGTTCGAGTTCTTCTATCTTTGGTAAAAAAAAAAAAATTAGTTTGTTAAAAATGTATGTCATATGCATATCACTCGTTCCTAGGATCTTTTTGGTGCACCTTGTTAAGAGGCACACAGATCCTTCACAAGATGGAACCTCAAGCTTGTGTTTTTTTTTTTTTTTCAGTTTTTGGTCTATGTAGTGAAGTTAGCCCAATTTCAACATAGCGGTACAGTCTCTTTTACCATAAAACAAATACAAAAAATGAAATCTACAATTTTTTTTTTCACTTTTTAACCAAATTAAGTACCAATTATTTAGAGTTTAGACACCATAGAATTTTTCTAATAGTATATTGTTGTATTGAAATTATTAGTAGGCAACCAAAATGTACCTTTGTTGAGTGACTACATATTGACACAGCCTTGTATAGTTAATTATTTTACCAAAACTAACAAGATTGAATTATTTACTTGCATATTATAGTTAATCTTTTGATTAATAGCCATATTTTGTAGATAATATCCTTTATTACGAATAAACAAATTTAAAAAAAAAAATTCTAACAGTTCAATACTTAACAATTTTTGGATGACTACAGATTAACCTTGATAATTTAACATCAATCTTGGTATTATGAGTATTATTTGAAAATTAGTGAGGCCTCAACGTGGAAGACACTAGACAGTACTATGACGTTAGCTCCACCTTCCACCACAAAAAGCACCAAGCCGACCAAGACCCCAATTCACCATTTAGTCCAATCCGTAGCCGCCACGTGTTTCATCCCATTCAGCTATCAGTCACTTCTTTCCGAAAGGATCCACTCTCAGACAAGGAGTAGTACCATGCTAATTGCTAACTTTGGCACAATTTGAATTGGGTTAGCAACTTAGCAAAAGGCTATTGTTGGTAGTAACATTTAAAAAAAAAATAATTATTGTTATTTTATCTGTATATTCTTTTATCCACATTTTTATTTTTAATATTAAGTTAACAATGATGTTTTTTAAATTGTGATCTACTATGTCACAAAAAAAAAAAATTGTGATCTACTATAATATTTTTCTAAAATGTGGGATAATTTAATTTACGGAGTACAAATTGGACCGTCTGATTTTTAAGAGGTATAGAAATCGAACCGTTTGATTTTTAGATTCTCCAAATTTTTTTAATTTTTTAAACACAAATCGAAAGAACCTCCTATAATTTTAAAAAACACAAAAAATTACTACGTTAAGAATTAAAATATAACACTCATCTTACCACGATATGGTTATTTTAATTATTGAGTACTGTCATTTTAATGTTAGTTGGTTGAAATGGAGTATTATATTTTTTATACTAAAAATAATTATTATAAAAACCATAGAACTAATAATTGATTCAATAATTGCACGGAATGCCATTATAGTAACATCATGTTCAAAAACTAGTTTTGAATGAAACTTTGAAAAAGATCTTATAAAAAAGGTAACAATTAATTAACTTATACTTAGGTGCAAAATATAAAATTATATATTTTATTTATTAATTTAATTCTTTATATAGTAAAGTTATCCTTTTTTTTTCAACGTTAAAATTATACTTTCTAAGGAATAAATTTTTCTTTAATTAGCTATATTCTTTAGGAAAAAATTTCAACCAAAAGGATTACTTTTAATATATTGTAAATACAAAATATTTTATAATTCTAGTTAATCATATTTCATTATTTAAGTAATTTTTATACACTTATAGTAAAAGTGTAAACTTAAAATTTATTTGAGGACATTAATCAAAACGGCGTTAAAAGCCTGGACTCTATCAAAACGCATGCCGCTTAATTCACGTCCGTTTCTCTATGTACCAGATTCAAATTTCTCCGAACCTTAGGCTCGGTTTCCGAGCCTCGTTCTCCGCAACACTATAAAATGAAAGCGAGAGATTCTCGTTTCGAACCCTAACATTTCGCTATCACGTTTCACACACACTCCAGCTCAAAAACAAGCTTAATAGTGTGAGCTTCGTTTTCTTCATCTTTTTAAATCTGAATTCGAAGATTTAGGGTTTGTGTTTCGGAGAGAATGGCTGAAGAACAGGAGAGCACTGTGACCAGCCAGGAGTCGTTGATCGAGAAGATCGCCGATAAGATTAAAGGCCACGATTCTTCATCATCGTCCGATTCCGATTCCGATTCCGAGAAAACCGCAGCTTCGTCAATTAAGGAGAAGGTGTTTCGCCTCTTCGGTAGAGAGAGGCCTGTTCACTCCGTCCTCGGCGGCGGAAAGCGTATGAATCTCTCTCTCTCTCTCTCACTCTCTCTCTCTCTATGATGTGCTTACACGTGGTAGTGGTAGATCTGTGATTTGAGCTGATTCTGTATCTGATTTAGTTTGTTTATTGAGAAAATGTTTATAGGAAATGATGTTAGTGCTACATTTTGTTGAATTATTCTATAGATCTAAGTTTTTAGCTGAAATCTAAAATCTAAAATGTGATAATTGTAGAATAAAATGTGAAATGATTCGAGTTTTTTTTATATTCTAATTTTATGTACCTGGAGCTGTTTATTATGCTTGATTTCTATTACAACTAAAAGTGACAATGTGAATACATAATTAGAGAATTAATAACAGTTAGAATCTTATGATGTTTTTTTTATTTTATTTTTTATTTTTTTTATAGTCCGTATAATATAAATAGATAAATCGCAAACCATTAAGAAGATAATCTTGACATTATGTCTAATCTATACATAATATATGCTATTTTTACTAAGATATCTTATGAAAAATCTTTCAAGTGTTAATGTATATATATCTTTGTGGAATTCATATACAACATCATATATTACTACACATATATTATATCTTGTTTATCTCTGTGATAAACTTATTCTTACATTGTATAATTTTGATGCACTGCCGCTAAAGATGTATTATGTATGCATTCAATTATACATTAACTAACTACGTACTACACCATGTGAATGGTCATCTAAAAGATCTTTGTGATAGGATAAAATCTCTCCGTGTCAGTGTATCAAACATAAAATGAACGATATATTCCAAAAATTTTACATAGTTTTATTTTTTAAATATTGTTCTTATGGTTTTGAATATTGTTCCAAAAATTAATTGTTTACAGCTGCTGATGTGCTATTATGGAGGAACAAGAAGATATCCGGTGGTGTGCTTGGAGGAGCCACTGCTGTTTGGGTCTTCTTTGAATTGCTTGAATATAACCTTCTCACTCTTGTTTGTCACATTTTGATCCTGTTGCTTGCTGGTTTGTTCTTGTGGTCCAATGCTCAGACGTTCATCTACAAGTGAGACTCGAAACTTGTTAGCATAGAACTGACAGCATAGTCATGTGGGTTTAGATCATGTTGTTTTAACTAATCACTTGCGTGTAATGTCAAATAATGGTTGTAGGAAGGAGCCTCACATCCCACATGTTCATATTCCAGAAGAACCATTCCTGCAAGTTGCATCTGCATTGAGAATTGAAATCAACGCTGGATTTTCTGCCTTGCGTAACATTGGTGCTGGAAAGGATTTGAAGAAATTCCTAATTGTATGTAGTCTAAAACCTCCTTTCTGTCATTCCTAAATACTATTTATAACTAATTTTCACAAATTTTGTATTAAGTTTAATTTCGGCATTACTAAATACTGAGGATTGTTTTTTGAAAATATCAGGTTATTGCTGGCTTGTGGGTTTTATCTATTATTGGTAGCTGGTGCAATTTCCTGACCTTGTTCTACATAAGTAAGTACAGTTTACAGGCATTTTATATAATTTTTTTATTATTATATTATTATATATTCCTTTTTTGGTTTAGAGATTTTACTGATTTGCTTAACCTTCATTTGGTTTGAGCAGCTTTTGTTTTGTTGCACACCGTCCCTGTTGTGTATGATAAGTACGAAGATAAGATAGACCCCTTGGCTGAAAAGGGTTTCATTGAGTTTAAAAAGCAATATGCTGTGTTTGATGAAAAGGTGTTAAGTAAGATCCCTAAAGGTCCGTTGAAGGCCAAGAAGTTAGCCTAGTGTTTAGGGTTGGTGTGCCCCATAACCCAACACAATAGAGTTGCTCTGCTTGAGTACTTTTATATACCAGAGCCTCGCATCTTTTGTCGTATAACCATGGCCTTGTTAAAGTTTGGTTTAAGCTTCAATATTTAGTTTTTAAGTTTTGTTACAGGCATGTATGGATTTTGCTGTCTATGTTTTCTGGGCTTGTTTTTAGTCCTTGAATCAGTAATTCTTATTGTGAGCTAAAAAACCTCACCTCTTGTTCTTATTGCTGACTTCGTGGTGCTTGCTGGTAAATAGAATTGCCGGTTCATGATTACGGAAAAGTTTTGTTCTTTACAAAAACAAAACTCAGGCTCTTTAGTTTCCATACTTTTATTTGTTGCCCACTACTTTTTATATTATTGTTGTACTTTGACTCGTGATTTATTTTGTGTGTACGATTACTTATTTTTAATTGTGTTATCAGATAGTATTATATGCTTTGATTCGGAATGAGGTTCTAAATAATACGTAACATTAGCTATTGATTAGCAAATTTACTAGATGATTCCTGAGTTTCTTGTTTTGTTATTAGACCTTATGTTTTGATTCGTAACGTGATTCTAAGACTTCTAAATAATGTGTAACCTTGGTTATTGATTAGTTAATTCACTTGCTGATTCCTAGGCGTTCTTTAAAATTTTGTTGAATCTGAAGGTAGTGGAAATGTCGTTACGGGTATGTATACATGCATTGGGTTGTTAGCTTCTCGTCTCTACGGTTCACATTTTTAATTTTGAAAAATATTTAATTCTAATCTAATTCATCTCCTTGATTATTTTTTTAATTATAAAAATTAAGAAATAATATATTGTATGAATTTTCACTCATTTATATTTTAAGAGAAAAATAGTTGAGAAGATGTATTAGTCTTTGTAATCATTACTCTTATTTTAACCGGATGAATTGATACAATTAAGTAATGGTAGTGATAGCGTTCTAAGGCCTAGTTTGGGCATACAGTTAAATTAAGTTCTTTTTAAAAAAATAGTTTAAACAATAAATATTTGTATTAAAAATAATTTATAAATAAGTTATTTTGTATTTGATTTTTTAGTTTTAAAAATATTTAATTTAAAAAAAATGTAATAAAAAAATTTTATGACTGAGAGAAAATTTTTTTTTTTACCTTTTTTATAAACGCTTATTAAGAAGTTAGAATTTTTTGAAAGCTCAAAAAATCTAACTTTTAAAACTTCCAAATGGTCCTAAGTATTAACAAAGACGTCATACCAAACATCGCGATCGTTACACTACATTAACAAGGGAGTCGAGGACCACATTCTTACAGGTCAGTTTGCAATGAACAAATAAGACAACAAAAATATCGCTGAATAGTGCATACGAATTGATATGCATCACAAAATTGAGCATATAACCTTAAATTTTTAAACTATGTACACGTGAATCCACCCGATATGACGACGGTAATGTTTAAATTAAGACTAATTTTGAATGTGAAAGAATTAATTGAAAATCATTGCATGCCTACATTTTAACCACCAATGATCTATACTTTTTTGATTAATTACATAGTTCCACTATTTAAAATCTTGGAAGCAGGTCTGAACTAGAAGGTTTTTCATCAGACGGGGTAAGAGGAACTGTTGAGAACTCGGAGTTAAAATTAGAGATACGAGGGGGAACACTAATTTTCTGATTAATTGAGAAAGCAGAAGCTGTTCTATTGCCAAGCCTGTGGTTGGAAAATGGTGATATTGGTGGAGCAGCAGGAACAGTATTTGGACCTTTATCTGGTGAATCCTCAATAGGGTCAGCAGTATTTGCTGTTGATGATTCCCTCTTTTCTCGTTCTTCGGTTTCCTTGAGAAGAAAATCAACCCACAGATCCGCAATGGACTGAAAAGGGGGAAAACGCTTCATTAAATCTCAAATCACATTGCAATATTTTTGCCAAAAAGAGTAAGTACTTGTAAGTGGTTAACTAGAACAACTTACCTGATCATTGGATCCCGCACTTGCAGCTGTGTCAGTTGAACTTCCTCTCAAGATGCCTCCAACCAGGCGACCCGGCAGACCAAGAACTCCACGAACTTTACCACCTTGTTGAGCAGCACCTATTCTTTGCTTGTCTTCATCAGAGAATCCAAGCATGCGAACCATTAGATCCAAAACCTGTACCCCAATATCACACATTATGAGCAGGATCAAATATGACTACAAATTGCGGAAAGTGATACAAGAACACAAACAATAGTGGTACTTTTACAGACATCAACTAACATAAGTCAAAACAGAGCGAGGGTTTTGTGCAGAGAACGAAGGAAAAATCCTTCCCTTCCCTTCTGCATATTTCACCTAAAGCAATAATAATTATACCTCTTTGCTGTGATTTCTCTGGAAATAAGTTACCAGTAATTTTATAACAATGCGCCTGCAACGAACAGCATAATTTGGATTAGTATAATAATTTGCAATCTCAACAAAAATAATTGAAACAAAGTCTCTCAAGTCTAGAATTCAATCAAAATTCATATATGCAGGACTTCGTTAATTAACTTTGATGAAATTAACAAGGAAAAGAATGTAGACAAATCATATGAACTTAGAGGTGGCGAAATGGGTTGAACGCAGTTGAGATCAAGTCTGCTAAACTCATACAGCCAAATCTACTAATTTCGACAGGGCTCTACCACCCTACGGCCTGCTAGGATTTTGTTTTTGTTGTCTTTTTTATGATTGACGGATGAGTACTACAAGAACATATATACGAAAGTTAAAAATTAAGATTTCCAAATACATCTCTTTCACTTTTATCCTTTTTTATTCCTTTTTTGTTTTCTTTATTAATTTTATTTTGCACCCTTTATATATATGTTTCAAACTATGCGACTTAACTTATTTCTCAAAACAAAAATAGTTTTTTTGTTTTTTTTTTAATCACAAAATTATGTTTCTATATTTTTGTTGTGAATGACTGAATGTCGTTTCAAAATTGCTGTAATTTGAAAATCAAGTTAAAATTGTTATTTTTTTATTCTTTGTATGACTAAACTACTAAAATAGTACTCAAAAGTTCGCATTGCTGACAAAACGAATCCCAAAAGATGCTAACAACAAATAAGCCCCCAAAAGATTTATAAAGTACAACAAAAAGAACTAAATATTAAATACATATTCTAAAAATCGACTTTAGAGATCAAATTTTGATACAAATTTTTGCAATCATTATTAAAAAAATAAGATCTTTTCATCTTTAAAATTTGGTAATTTTTTGTCAAGTGAGTTTTTAAAAACAAAAATTTTATTGTGAATGACCACATTTCTTTGAATGGAAAAAAGGACAGAAACAAGCTAACCTGTCAACAAGATAATCTGAATCCAGAGACATTCTATTTAGTTGCATCATACTTTGCTCAAGAGCTCGCCTAACTTTGGAATTGTCTTCCTCGAGTTTAACTACTCTGCTTCTCCATTCAGTTTGTACCTTCTCAGAATGCGCAAGCTGGGCTAAAACTTTTTCATTCTCAGTCCTAGATACATCTACTTTATTTTCGGCATCCTGATCATGGAAATAATAATTTAATCGCCTTGTTACCAAATCAGACACCACAAGTTCACTTATCTTTTTCGATTGAGAAAATATAATAAATGGCAGACTAGGGTAAATCACTTAGAAGTTACATTACATAAAAATTTTACGGTACTGAATGAAAACAAAAAAGAAATAAAAAAAATTCTAATATTATTCCATATAAACTTAATTTGAGTGTATCGCTTGAACTATATATAGAATATTTAGAGAGTAAGAAAGAGAATCATACTCTCAGAAGTTGAGTAAGCCTAGCTGTTTCTTCTCTTGCACGAACCAACTCTCCTTCTAAATGTTCCTGAGGACAAAAAATATATGAGCCTCTCCACAGAGGGAAGTGTAACAACTTGAGTATTCTCTGTGAATTTTGTTACTGTAAATAATAATAAAGAGAAAACAGTGGCATATTTTTATACCTTGGCTTCAATTTCAGCATAGTACTGCCCAAGAGCGGTCTGTAGATTCAAAAGTTCATGATTCTTAGCATCTATTGTTCTGATACAGTTTGAAAGCTTCTTGTCCAGGTCGTCGATGATTTCTCTAGACTTGAGAACTTCGCTGTTGTTTGCCATCTTCAGTTCTTCCTGACTTAAAACTGCCTGCTTCAGGGTTCTCTCAAGATTTGATACTTGAGCCCTTAAATAATCATTGCTTTGCCTTAGATCTTCAATAATTTTGATGTCTTCGTCCATTTTTTCTGATTCTTCGGCTTCCTAATGACAAGCAGCATGGAAAACGTCTTTCATATCGCAGCAGGATTAATATATTAAATCTACTCTATCTTGAATATCATGCTTTATTATCACTGGTTCCGCTTTTAGAAAATAAACTATGAAGGATGAAACCTTTTCCAACAAATGTTGTTTAAGGCGGGTCAATTCCTGTACTGCTTTCTCCTTTTCTCGCTGTGTATCCATCAAATCTTTATTTAACTTTTGTATGGATCTTTCCATTTCTTCCTTTTCTGGAAAACTTTTGGAAGGATCTGACATCTGTTATAAAAAGCGAATGCCGGCATTCCAAAAAGTAATTATTTACATTATCAAAAAGCCATTATATTGTTAACATAACTGATATCCCTTGAATGCTTGACCTGTACCTGAGAAGCACTGGAAAGGACATTAGCCGCTAAAGATTTCCTGCTAGTTTCAAGAGCAGCCTCAATTTCATTCTTTTCCATCTAACAATAAGGAGAACAATGGGTTATAGTAGAGTGCATTTTAGAGGTAAATATCACAAATTCACAACTAAAAAATATGTCTTTTACTGATAAGCAATAAATTTAGGGGACAGAAGGTGACAAATCTACTAACCTTAAGAGTGGCATTTTCCTTCTCTAAGGTTTTGACAAGTCTTTTCAAGCTATCCACTGCCTCACCTGCTACGTCACTTTCCCTTCTAGTTAACTCAATTTGTAGTCGCTTTATTTCTGACACTTTCTCATTTAGTTCATCACGTATTTTCGTCATCTCCATAGATGTCTTCCAAGCAATAATATGATGAGTTTAGCTAACAAAAATCTAATAAACACCCATGGCATTAGAGAAGATTGCAAGTAAACCAGTGTGATCCTTGTCAGTAGTCCTATTGCAATATAAGACTTTAGAGTGTAAGGAAGAACAATTTATGATGAACTTCTAAGAGATTGTTTTACAACTTTATAGTGAGCTAAATCATTGTCAGCAATAAAACAATGATAAAAGTATCAAATACAGAAGAAATCTCCAACTGTACAGCACAGTGAAATGCCATGTATAGTTGTACACCTTTTGCTTTATCTCGATTAATAGCTCTATCTAATTTTAAGTTATGACCTCCCCATAGTATAACTACAAACAGAATGATTCTTTTCATCTCACACACTTCTAACATAGATGATGTGTTGGGCTAGATGAGTACGGTGAGCAAAAGAATGCTTCAGTTACAATGACGAAATATATATAATATAAACTCACTTTGTCTCTATCCAACTTTAATATTTTAAGCTCCTCCTGAAAGGACTTGTTCAATTTCTGTTCCTCTGACATTTAAGTGTAGAATCAAATCGTTAGGCAACTTAAATATATAGACCAAAAATTACAATAACATTTAGATTCCAGATGAAGAATAAAAACCTTGGCATTTTAGCTGAATCTTTGCCAATCGAGCGCGTTCTTGCTCCATTTCCAACTTCAACTTTTCTATCTCAGCTGTATGTTGTACAGCATCTGCTGTTGGCCTATTTCTTCCATCAACTAAATCTGCAAGCTCCTAGAAGGCATTCATACATCTGTTGTCAAATTCACTCATCACTAAAAGTAAACTTACAAAAAAATATTAATAAATCAAAGTTCCCAGATAAATAAGATTTTAATAGATATAGGACGAAATCAGGAAATTACTTAAATTCAGAAATCTAAGTTGTCATTACCTTCTCATTTCCTTGTAAATTTGAATTTTTAGATTCCGTCTTACTTTGGGTTGTGAACTTATTCTGTCGATTGGGTGATTGGTCATTACTTCCCTGCACAAATATTTTAAAGCAGTCGGCATGAGTACTTATGTATATGTACAGACCAGAAATGCACCGAAAAAAGGAATACTCATGATCAGATTACAACAGAAACATAGCATTCCCATAGTTGTGAAGGAGAAGAGATCAATATTCGAAGGCTAATAACATGCATTTCAAAACAGTACATAGATCTTAAAGTCCACTCTCACACATAACATAATATGTAAGAGAATATTGAGAAATGAGAAGAGACATATATACCACAAACAAATATTATAAAAAGAAAGAGCTTAAAGATCCTAATGGGGGATAAATCATTAAGTCAGGAGAGATTACAATGCCATAGCCTTTGAATGCATAGAAGTGGCAAAGATAATGCTATTTCATATTGGTAAGTATAAATCTCTATAAGAAAAAAAAATATATCTTTCAAAAAAGTAAATTAAAAAGTGGATTCACTCAGGAAATAACCCTATCTTCCTGCTCAGAATTGAGGCTCACGAACTCTCAACTTAAAACTAAGACACAGCAAGGAATATGGAATTGCTCATCAAGCATCCTTCTCAATCACTAGTTAAATAAAATCTCATACAAATAAGCCAAATGTGTAGGTCTACCTTGACAGAATAAGTTCCACTTGTTGATGCTTCAGTTCTGGAGACTCTCAATGCAGCGCTAGTAGCATCCAAATGCTGTTTTAATGAGCCATTTTCTTTATTCAATCTAACAATGTGATCCTGTACAGTTGGAATGAGTGTGGTTAATCTAATCAAAGGCCATCAATTAAAAAAAGGGGCTAGTTAATTAACAATTAAGGTAAATTGTTAACTGACCATTTGAAACCTCCATGTGAGATACCACCTATTTAATATATAATTGTATTATGCATTGAAGAAAAAGAAATACCCTCATGTTACAGGGGAAGGTGGAAAGGATAATAGCTCTAGATTTAGGAAGCAAAAAATCCAGAATTTCTAAAGATATTTTTATTTCAAAACGCAAAAGCTCAATAGAACCAAAAGTAAGAATGTATGCAGCAAAATGAAATAGATCATTCAGAAGAGACTAGTTCATGTATTCCATGAGTAAAAATCATACCTCCTTTTCTTTTAATAGAGCTGCATAGTTAACTGAAAGAGCTTTAATTTCTGCCTCTGATGCCTGAAGTCTCTTGATTTCTGCTTTGTATTGTTCTATCTACAAAAAGCACTGGAAAAATTGAATTGACATGTTTTTTTCTCTTACTCTACCAAAATGGCATCTTATTAACCAGCTGTAGTCAGTACTAAATATAAAAGCAGACTATCAACTCCCGAAAGGTTTCTGTGTAAAAAATCGTAAGAAAAGGTAACATATATCTCTTAAGTAACTAATTTTCTATAGACCAGTCTAGACAATGGTTCATTGGCAACTTCTTGAAGTACAATAATTAATTAATAATGAGTTGATGACTTGATGACAACAAGAACCAAGCCTTTTTCTGACTTTTCTCACCGGAATGGCTTCCTCATAATCTAAGCTTAAAACTGGAGTGAGATGTCACACTGCCTCTAATTGTTCCAGTTTATATCTAAGCTTAATAAATAACATTAACTAAGCTTACAATGTTGACACTTAACAGTACGTTATAACACTAATTTAAAAAAAAACGTTAGAATTAATTATCCATAAGCGTGATAAATTAAATTATAAGCGAATAAGAAGCTCGTATATCTAAATACTGTCTTCTTCCATTTGTTTGTTTTCGATTTGATAATATCTCGTAAATCTATCTCTAGTCACTTTCTCTAATAATAATATCTCGTTAATCTCAATTGCATGAAAACTAAAACCCTAGAGCTAGCTCAATTCCAGAACCAGATTTATTTCCACCTAAGCTTATCAACGATTCGCGCGTTCATTCATTCACATTCCTCATAACAGCTTCCAGAACCTCAAACAGTTAAAAATGCTTCAGAGAGAGAGAGAGAGAGAGAGACCTCGGAAAGAGACGGATGCGCGTGATCGGTGCCATTTGCGAGGGGACGAGATCTAACTGCCGGCGATTTGGAATGAGCGGAGCCGTGAGAATTCCGACGATCGGAGACGGCGGCAGGACTTCCGGCGTAGATGCTAAGGATTTCGTCATCGTCGTCGTCGTCGTGAACGTCGAGTGCGATCTTGTTCAAGTTCTCCTTCAAATTAGCAATGGTGCCCCACATCTTTCAAAATTTTCCCAAATTTACATCAAATTTGAAAACCAAAAATAATAATAACAAAAATAATCGATGAAGTATTATAATAAATATATTATTAGATGAATGGATAGAGATAGATGCATCTGTGATGATTGTGGAATCGAATTTGAAATTGAAATGAGTGAGAGTGAGGGAGCTACTTCCAATAATGGCAATGCAATTTCGGGATATTTGTGTTTCTCTTTTTTTTCTGATGAGCTTAGATCTCAGATTTAAACGGAGAAGGAGACAAGTAAACAGAAAAAGAGAGGGACCCTTCTAAATTGTATTTCTTCTCATTTTTTTTTCAAATAAATAAAATTTGAATTTTATTTTATTATTATTGACATTTTTTTTTAATTTTGAGCCACGTGGTGTGGTACGTCCAGGTGCAGCTACATTGAAGCTGAAGAGAAGTGTTTTGGCAGCAAATCGTTTTTCGGTTCTTTTTGTATTTTACCAACCAATATATTTTCCCTTTATATGTTATTTAAGTTTCTTATTTACTTATATATATTATTAGGTAAAAATTCGCAAGTAATTATTTTATGTAAAATTGATATTTAAGAACTATTAAATAATTTGATAAATTTAATTAAATTATTATTTAATAATTTTTAATTATTAATTTTATATAAAAATAATTATATTTAAATTTTATTTTTTAATAATTAAGCATGTGAAAAGTTGAAGTTAATTTTAAAGGATTTATCATATATTTTATTAGTACAAGACTACAAGTTTTACATTCATAGGAAGATTGATAATTAATATTAAAATTAAAAAAAAAGTTTATAAAAATCCAAATTCCAAATCCAACTGGCATAGAATATTCAGTTGTTGACTATTCAGACACAATCACACAATTGACTACCCACCACTACATGCACTATTTTAACAAAAAATCTAAAAGAATATTCTTCTGGGTTTTTGGGGTAATCGGGTACAATTTGGGCTTTAGGCCCGTTTCTTCTGAAAAAAAAATGTGTTAGTTTCATTAACATTGGGGGTTTAGCACGTCCAAAAAAAAAAAAAAAAAAAAAAAAAAACATTGGGGGTTTAGCACTTTAGCTATATATATAAATGGAGCATGCTCGTTCAGCTAACTGCTGCATCATCTTCTCTGCTTCTATTGTGTTAACGAATTTTAGGGTTTTCATTTAGTTGAAGCCGCAGCTACGTGTTCTTCGTTTTCTCTATTCTCAATTCATCGTTAGTTTATTCTAAGCTGAATAATTATAATAAGATAAGATGCTATGAAGAGAAACAAGGAAGGATGGTTAATTTCAACCATCGATTGCGGATTTATCTGCAACATGATCCCTTCCAAGTTATTATGGTTCGTATTCACTGAGCATCTTCTTCGTCCTTCATCCTTCATCGTTCATCAATAACAAACCCTAGTTTTTTTATTTCGTTGTTTAATTTGAGATTTGGAAATGGAATCAGTGAATCGAAGGTCCTATGGAGGATGCGCCATAAATCAGTGCGTGATTCTTCAAGTTTGCTTTCGTACATTGATCGATTCGATGTCTCGTTAACGAATCGAATGAGTTTTAATCGTTTGGTTCGGTTTAACGGTTAATTTAGATAATCGCACACATTTATGTAACTTAATTAGGTACTTAAGTGTTAATTAAGTAGCATTAGTATTTAATAAACCGAATGCGAAGATCCCAGCAGAGGGGCGAGTAGCTCTTCGTTAATGAGGCCTCTCTAACTATTACTATCAGTAACCTTCGCAGATTGATTTGCCGAATCGTAGGATTGCCAAAATGCTTCGTATTTTTGGTGCATCTGGAAAATTCGGCTACATCCAAAAATAAAACAAATCACTTCAATTTATTCAACTATAGCTAAATCCTTTATTACACTATGAGTTCAACTTTTTCAAGGTGAAAACGGTTATGTATTGTTTATAGGATTCTGTTAATGATGATCTAATCCCAAGTTCATAGATTCTGAATGAAGCGAGACGATTTTAGTCAGAATAAGTTTAATGACACTTAATATAAAAAAATAAAAATAAAAAGGTGACATAATAAATTCAGGGGCAAATGACCCATATAAACCAAGCTGATTAGTACAATTCGAAATATACCCGGTGCTTGGTTTATATGGTCATTTGCCCTAAATTCAGTAATTATGTCAAGCTTTTATTGACAATTGACATCAAAATATCAATTGAAATATTATCTGAAAAAAAGAAGTACCTGCATTGTTGGGTTGCATCAAATAAATTAGAGTTAATAGAAAATGAAGGACCAAATATATATAGCAGAATTTTCTAATAAGTAGCAATGTAGCATTATGTGTAGAAGTGAGTTTTCTGTTTCTCTGGCCCTAGATCCACCTAGAGACATTCATATGAATGCTGAGAGCCTAACAGTAACTTCAAACCTTTTCAATTTTTCCCTTAGAGGCTAAAATTAAAGTACTCAGTAATAACTTAATAAGGCCAACTAGAACAAAGCCTTAATTGCTAAAATACATGGACAAAATTTATGTAACAGAAACTTATCCGGTGTAAAAAGGTGCTTTCCGGTTGTTATACACGTTGGAGCATCACCATAGTAAAGTTACAACAAAACAGCAAAACCTTTTCACCACTAAAATCTTCTGGGCTTGTTTTGCCTTTCTAATATACCACCAAGATTGGCCAATGCATCACTAAATTTTTGGATCTTGAGGAATCCCCTAATCATAGATGTTTCCCCCTGCGATAACTTTGCTTTCTCCATCACCATATTGATGAGTTCAATGAGTGTCTCCTCCCTGGACAAAGAACAAAGACCTTCTGCCAAGAAACAAAACGACGGGAACTCTGGCAATATTCCTTTCTCCAGCATCTCGACGGTGAAGTCGACAGCCTCTTGTATGGAACCACCACCATTACAAAGGCCGCGGAAAACGATTTTGTACGTTAAAGCATCCGGAGGATCAGCTTTCTCCATCATTTCTCTAAACAGCCTCATACCTTCTTTTATTCTCTTTCTTTTAAAGAGTGCTTGAAGCACCGGGTTATAAGTGCGCGGAGTCAAGACCATACCTTTCATCTGAACTGATCTGAGAAGCCTACTTGCAACCTCTGTCCTACCAGCCTTACACAGTCCTTGAACAAGGGTCCCATAGGTTACAATATCTGGTTCAATCCCATTTGAACTCATGGTCTGCACAATTTCAGCAGATTTCTTTATATCCCCATTTCGGCAATAGTGTGCAAGCATTGAATTATAAGTGTACTTATCCGGCTTTAATCCTTCCGTTATCATCTGATCCATAAGTTGTGCAGCTTCTTCTGTTCTTTTACTTTTGCACAGGCCATCAATGAGAGTGTTATAGGTTACTGAATTTCTTGACACACCCTCAAGCTCCATCTGGTCGAAGATCTCCTCAGCTTCTTTAATCCTTTTGTTCTTGCACAAACCATCAATCAGAGTATTGTACACTACCACATTCCTAGTGCAGCGATTTGCCTCCATTTCTTTAAGTAGCAACAAAGCTTCTTTAAGTTTCCTCTCGGAGCATAGGCTGTCAATCAATATACTGTATGTGAATTCATTCGGCCGACACCCTCCTTTCTTCATCTCCTTGAACAGCACCATAGCAATTTCGCGATTACTGGCCATGCAGAGGCCTTGTAGCAAAGTATTGAACGTGGAAACATTGGGCAAAATCCCCCAAGAAGTAAGCACGTGGACGAGTTTAGTGGCTGCCTCAACATGGTTCTCCTTGCACAGAGTGCTAATCAGCATGTTGTAAGTTTCAGTGTTCGGTGAACAATCCTTTGAAAGCATCTGCTCAAGAATCTCAACCGCCTCATCAACCTCGTCTGACCTACACAACCCAAAAATCAATGAGTTGTACGTGTGCACATCCAAGTCGAACCCTCTCTCGAGCATGAAATCCATCATCTCCAAAGCCTCCTTGATATTCCCAGTCTTGCACAATCCATTCACCAATGCATTTAGTGTAACTTGATTTGGGGAAAAACCTTCGTCAGAAACCCCGTCAATAAACCTCAACGCCTCCTCAACTCTCCCATCTTTGCAAAAACCATTCACGAGAACATTCACCGACACATTCGTCATCAGGCACCCAGACTCAACCATCTGTTCCTTGATCCTCAAGGCACCCTTCATGTCACCTTCCTCAATGAAACCCTGCATCAGTGTTGTGTATGTCATCTCATCTGGCACCAGACCATAACTCCCCATATCCTCAAGCATCAAAATTGCAGGTCTCAACTGATGCACCTTGCACAGAGCCTTAATTAAGATATTGAAAGTTGAAACATCAGATCTAACTCCATTATTAATCATCTTCGAATGCAAATTTTCCACTAGCCTAAGCTTTCCGCCTTCAACAAGAGCATTTAAAGCAATGTTATAAAAATGTGTATCAGGCTTCAAACCAAACTCATTTTCCATCAATTGGAAGAGTTCGATAATCCTTTCATGTGAGTTAAAATTAGCATAACTCTCAATGAAGATTATAAAAGTACTTGAATCGACAGTGCAATTTGTAGACTTCATTTCACCAAGTACATTTAACATTGAATCTAAGTAACCAACATTGCCAAGATGACGAAGGATTTCATTGTAGACGGTGAGATTGGGTGAGAAATTGGGCTGCTTTGCCGCCCATTGGAAGATGCGAATTGCAGACAACTCATCGTTTTGACAGCGCAAGAGATCAAGGAGTTCGGTGGGTGAGAAATTTGGTGGGAGCGGGTGTTGATGGTGTTGGGGTGTTATTGCGGAAGCTGAAGACGAAACTACAGAAACTTTGAACGTTTGAATGGAAGAAAAAGAAGGGGGAGTGAAGAGTTTTGGGTGAAGTTTTGTTGTTAGTGTGTGGGGGAGGAGAGGGTGGTGGTGGAAGTGAAGTGATGACAGAGCCATTGGCAATGGAAGCTACAGCAGCTCACAGGAGGTTGCAGTGCAGCAATGTTTGTTCAGAGTCTTCAATGTAATGCAGGATTGCATTGCACTGGTTGTGATTTACAATGCATGTTCTACTTTGAAGCTGTTTGGGTCCTGCATTTGCATGAAAACTTGCATTACTTTCTTTAAGTATTCTAAATCATTAGATAACTCCCAACCTATAAATCACATCATACATCACTTATTTAAAGAATATCGCTATCTCAGTAAATTTACAGTTAGTGAATACATATAGTTAGTTAGTGATATTATTAACATTGTCCCTTTTAATATCTAAACCAATAACTGTAATTTACAGTTTCTGATATCACTAACTATTTGAGTTATCACTAACTGATTTCAATGCCTTTGGCTTTATTCAATATGCAACCTGCCTAGGAAAATACCCATTTACAAATTCTAATTAATTACTCAAAATCAGCGTAATTTTAAACAAATACTATATCGAATTATCAACAATTCAATATCAACTTTGAACTTCAGAAAAATTAACTAGCAAATAGATCAAACTAACAATTAACTTTTAATAGATATAAGAGATTTTTTAGAGATTAGAGATTCAAAACAATTTTTTGTACCTACGTGGCTAGAACGGCGACACTGGAGAGAGAAAGAGAGGAGAGCAGCGGCACAGCTACGAAGGAAAGAGCAGAGCGGATAAGGCACGGCGGCGGAGGCGAGGCAGAGGTGGCGAACGGCGAGGAGAAAAAGGGTGCTTCAGGCGGATAACGTAGTCTGCCTCCAACCTTCTAGCTCTCTTAGGCTGTTGCAGATATCACCGCGTCTCTTTTCCTCTTCTTCTTCTTTTATTATTTTTTTTTTCTTTTATCTTTTCTTAGTCTTTAGACACAAAAACAAAAAATCATTTAGTATGATTATAAATACATAATGTGTTATTATCTAATTATGTATATAATTCTTACTCTAATATTTTATTCATAATATTCTGAATAAATAATTGTCCAATTTATTTTTGTTAAAAAAAATGATTTCTTTTTTAAAAATAATTTTCCATTTTCAAAAATTCTATTTTATATTATTTTATTATATATAATTTAACTCTTATTAAAATTTAATTGAACTTTTCCTAAAAGTTCTCTTAAATCTTACTTGGTGACTTATACTTGAAAAGAGGTGTAGATGTCCTATATAGAAAATAAATATAACTCAACAACAAAGAAAACTTCAATTATAAAAACAAAACTTATGGCTATTTATGTCTTTGATTACACTATTTATATCTTCAAATTAACAATACCATGCAAACAATTGCAAACTAACTCAAAGATGATCAAACACCAAATCTGGAAAGGATTAAAAAGTTTCCCATCTTGAGTTGCATAAAAAAATTATGTGAGATTTATGCCATAAGTTCTCCAACATGTTCTTGGCATTCAACCTCCACAGAACTACATCCCAAATCTTTCGTCAATTGTCTATCTTTCATCATTCCCCTTACTTTCTCAACATCACTCCATCTTCCCATCTCTGCATACAGATTAGACAGATGAACATAATATGCAGTGTTATCTGGCTCCAATTCAACTAGCTTTCTGGCTGCCAATTCACTCAACTCCAAGTTACCCTGAGATTTTGAACTAGCCAACAAGGAACCCCAAATAGCTTTCGTCGGTTCAAACGGCATATACCTTATGAACTCAAAAGCCTCCTGCAACCGGCCGGAACGACCTAAAAGGTCAACCATGCAAGAATAGTGTTTAACATTAGGCTGAAACCCATACTTGCCATTAACCACGTACCTGAAGATCTGTCTACCAGTCTCTACCAATCCTGAGTGGCTGCAAGCAGAAAGAACAGCAACCAAAGTCAAATCATCAGGTCTAAATCCATCTTTCTGCATTCTATCAAACCACCAAATTGCCTCCTCTCCACTCTTAGCTAAAGCAAGTCCCTTGATAACTGCATTCCAAGTATATAAATTCTTCTCCTTCATGCTCCTGAAAACACTCATCCCCTCTTCAACTCTGCCACATTTGGCATACATCTCGATCAATGCTGTCCCCAATACAACATCCAATTCCCACTTGTTCCTCCTCACAATATCATGTATCCAAGTCCCCATCTCAATAGCACCAAAATTAGCAGAAGCAGCCAAGGCATTCACCATGGTGACCCTATTAGGCTCCACACCAGCATACTGCATTTGTTCAAACACAAGCAAGGCATTGTCATACTTGCCAGCTTTCCGGTACCCCATAATCATCACAGTCCACGATACAACATCTCTGTGGAGCATTTCATCAAACAGTTTCTGACACAACCACATATCCCCACACGACGCATACAAATCAAGAACCGAATTCTGCACATAAACATCATTCAAATGCCCCAATTTGACAACGTGAGTGTACACGCACTGGGCACCAATGAGGTCGCACGAGTCGGACAATGACTTAAAGAGGAAAGGGAAGGTGAAGTTGTTGGGGACAATGGAGTTGTTGTGCATGTGGGCGTAAATGGATAGAGGGGTGTGAGGGATGTTGGAGTGGGAGAAGGCTCTGATGAGAGAGTTGCAGATGAAGACATGAGGTTTTGGAAGGAAGAGGGTAAAGAGAAGAGTTGCAGAGTTGAGGAGGCCATGGTTTTGGGATGCAGAGATGAAGTGCTGAGCAATGGTGGTGTGGGAATGGAGGTTGTGTACAATGAGTTGTGCTTGAATCTGCTGAACCTGAACAACACTATGGCAATGCTTCAGCAGACTCACTATTCTGTCAGCAAAAGCATTCACCTTAGACATGGTGCTTGTCATTCTCTTTAGTTTCTTTAAGTATTCTCAACCATAAGTGGGTGGCTATTTGCATATAGTGAATGTATCCCATTAGATAACTCCCAACCTATAAATCATAATGAATACCACAATCTCAGTAAATTTACAGTTTGTGATTACATATATAGTTAGTTAGTGATATTATTAACATTGTCCCTTATTATATCTTAACCAATAATTGTTATAGTATCAGGTATCACTAACTAACTATTTGAAGAACCAACTTAGATTGGTTGAGGAGTTTGCTTACTTGTTCGCTTAAGCAAGTATCAGTAGATTGAACCATGTCTTGTGTATACAACTTTTCATTGGACAACAACAAACCTGAGAAAGAAGCCAGATCCACCGCAGATTATTCCTTAACTTGCTGGACTGTGGGATAGCAAAAAAAAAAAAAAAAAACTCTATTGAGCTATCACTAACTGATTTCAATGCCTTTGGGTTTATTCAATCAGCATAATCTGCCTAAGAAAATACCAATTTTACTTGCAAATTCAATAGCAAATTCAGCTACACAAATTCTAACTAATTACTCAATCAGAACAATTTTAAACAAATACTATATCAAATTATCAATAATTCAATATCAAGTTTGAACATCACAAAAATTAACTTTAAAATAAAACATATGTAAAAGCAATTGATTAAATAAATACAAATGGAATGGATATATAAATATATGTGGAACAATATAATAAAAACATAGCATAATAGTACCTTTTTGAAAATCGGTGTTACTTTCATATAAACTAACACTCAGTAAAATTTTTGAGAAGCTGTTTACATATAAAATAGAAAACTTAAACACTAAACTAACTCAAAGAATGGTTAACAGTGCTAATAGCATAAAAAATTTATGATTTATCATAGCAAACTCACGAGAAATATCATCATAGTTAAAATCATAATCAACTCTAATAGAAATTAATCCATCTTCTAAAATATCAAATTGAGAATCTTGAGAAAATAACTTAATCCCATTGATCACATGTCGTCCAGAAGATAAATGACAACTTGGATGTGCCCTAAATTTCTTTGTATTTGAATAAACTTGACCAGCAGAGACTCCACATTGAAATGCATTTGGATTAAAAAATGTTTGTGTAAAATCTAGTCTTTCAAGCTCATCAATCAACATAGGTGCTGGTAGGTATGAAGTATTTGCAACAAACTCTCTATCCTTGCAGTTTTTTCTTAAGTTCTCACCAATACCGATAAAAACCTTTTTCTTTTTTGACTCTATTACTCATATCAGCTAACACTTTTCTTTTTCCTAAGTTTTTCATATTCCTTTCATCAATTGAGAGTCATTAGTTCTTTTTTGTTGTCCTCTTTTTAGTAGTAACATTTATTTTCTTCTTAATCTAGTCTTTTTGCACTAATATTTAGTAGAATTCTTTTTTTTCCTTCTAATAATAACTGCAAAAGAATTAAAATAAGATAAATTAATAAGCCCTAATACCAAATACTAAAGAAAAAAATAATAATTCATAACACAAAGGAGATATAAATAGTCACTATTGATTAAAGAAGATCAAATAGAATTTATTATCATTTTCCAAGAAGGAGTGGGAACTTACAATGTCACTTCACTTTTTCATTGTATCTCGGTTCTCATGTGCCTGAAACTGATCATATATAAGAGATCGGATTAACTATAACTGGTTAATTTGTCTGTAAGTAGTTATATCCAATGAAGAAGAATTAAGTTTAGGCTTAGCAATTCATCAAACATGTAATGTGCAAGAAAAAGAAAGTAAAGCAATTCACCAATCACTCCAATAAGTTGAACAGTTGAATCAATAAGCTCCAATATCAAACACTAAAGGAAAACATAATAATTCATAATATAAAGCAATTCATCAAACATGGAATGTGCAAGGAAAACAAAGTAAAGCAATTCACCAATCACTGTAATAAGTTGAACAGTTGAACCAATAAACTCCAATATATCAAACACTAAAGGAAAACATAATAATTCATAATGTAAAGCAATTCATCAAACATGTAATGTGCAAGGAAGTAATGCTAAAGAAAATAGAGTAGTTATATCCAAGGAAGAAGAATTAAGTTTAGGCTTAGCAATTCATCAAACATGTAAAGTGCAAGGAAAAAAAATAAAGCAATTCACCAATCACTGCAATAAGTTGAACAGTTAAACCAATAAGCTCCAATATCAAACACTAAAGTAAAACATAATAATTCATAATGTAAAGCAATTCGTTAAACATGTAATGTGCAAGGAAGTAATGCTAAAGAAAATAGAAAAAAATTATAATATAAAGGAATTCATCAAACATATAATATGTAGAAAAAAAAAAAAGAAAAGCATGTCATCATCAATCTCTAACTTGCATAGAAGCACACAATTATGAACAAATCCACTCTCTAATCATATTAGGATCAAACTAAAAGTACACTGGAACATATAATTACTCACACAAAACTAAAGGAACACAGTGGTAAGGCGGTCGTCAAGGCAAAGTGCAGCGGGTGAAGCGACTCCATTGGTGGTAGAGTAGGGAATTTCTGTGACGATGGAAGTGGAGAACGATGGTGAGGATAACTTGGAGAGAAACAGAGTCCTGAAATAGCGAGTGAGATTTCTATGATGATGGAAGTGGAGAACGATGGTAAGGATTGTTTGAAGAGAAATAGAGTTCTGAAATAGCGAGATATTTAACATCAGAGAAGAATTTTATTTTCTTTCAAGGGAAGAATTTATTTTTATTTAAAATTTAATTCTATAATTTAAAATGATTATAATATATTAATAAAATAAAATTTACATTTAAAAAATATGTAAGTCGATTTAAAAATCAGATTTATAAAAAAAATGAAAATTAAAATTAAAAAAAATTAAATTATTTATTTTTAATTATTTCAAAAAAAACTTTTAAATAAATTCTAATTCTTAGCCTTTTAAACAAGTTAGATGAGAAATTGATCGCAGTGGAGCAGAGGGAGATCGAGGAGATAAAATTGCACGAAAGATTATATTATGAAGCCTATAATTTACAATTGGAAAAAAAAGGCGGACAATATTTCTGATTTAAATATAATTAGGAGTAGGAGTGTGCATGTTCGGCTCAGTCTCAAGATTTGGTCCGGTATTGAATATTTTAGGGGCTAATTTGCTCTGATTTCATCGGATTTATGATCGGATAAAGGTCTCAAAAATAGACTCAGTCATTATTTTGGGTCGAGTCCGGGACATAACTCGGGTCATTCGAACTCGACGCGGTGACCTATCATCATACACAATTAATATTTTGTGTTATTAGTGATAGATGATGGTTATTTTTTGTGTTATTAGTCCTTACAAGACTATAAGTTAATGTTTTATGTTTAAAATGCATAAGACTAACTAGACTAATGCATAGTATTGTGTTATTTGTATTGATTTAAATATTTGGTGTTATTAGACAATATTAGTATTGATTGTGGTTATGTTTTAATTTTAGAGAATGGTTGGTTCTTGTTATATTTTTCTAAGTGAATTTTATCATGTCAGATAATGGTTGGAGTCTTAGAAATTTGGATATTTTTACATGCTCGCTTACAAGAAGGTAATTTTAATGGCCCAATTTTTATCCGATTTTTTTTTTTTCGTAAAATCGTGGCCCAAAAATGTGTATGTTTTTTATCAGATCTAGGGCCGAGTTCGAATCTAACGAATAGACCTGGTATATATTTCGGTCAAGTCTATGTCACATCAAATCTGGTTTCACTCGATTCATGAACACTCATAATTAAAAGATGCCACCTTACAATTTTTTATTGCAAAATTAGAATAAGATAATAAAAATAGATTAACTTCTCATAAAAATAAGAGGACAACTTATGATATCACTTTAATGATTTGATACAAAATAAAGGACCAAATATATACCGCATAAATTTTTAAGATCCAAAGCAGCATTATGTGTTTTTATTTTACTTTATACTTTTATGGACTAAATTAAATAATTGGAACATGCAATTGTCTATAAAGTAAGTCAACATCATATATATCTTTTAGAAACCAAACTATTTCTCATTCACCTTCACGAGTATGTTTTGAAGGAAATATTTATATTAGTATGGTCTAAATAACACTTAGTTTGTACCAAGTTCTATTATCCTTAATTTAAGGGGTTGAATGAAATATTCTAATATCAACAATCAAATGGAGTGTAGCTCAATAATCCTCTATTTTCACGCAAACATGCACAAGTGCTGAAATTATATATATTTTAGCCATGCCTCATCTTCACTTTTGTCAGCATTCACAAATTTAGCTGTGCATGTGGCTGTAGCACTTTCTTAAACCAGTAGACATATATTAATTGATTTATAATAATACTATTCATGCACCAAAAATACTTATATTGATATAAAAATATAATTGTTATTAATTAATTATGTATTTAAATTATTTTTAATGAACAAAACAAAAAGAATATGTTAGTCGTTAAGAAAATATTGATGTCAAAATGCAAGTTAATACTCAAGATTTATTAGAACTCTAAAAATTTAATTGTTACTTTTAGAACCACAAAATTTTTAAATTGAACTTGTTATTATCGTCTTCATAAGGATGTTGGGGACTTAGCCACATGGAATCTAAATTAGAAGTCTAAATCTTAGCAAGTTATCGTGCAAAATCAACACGCCATGTACGAAAATCAACTCAGAGAATTTTGAAGACCGAATTGAGTCAATTGTAACTTTAGAGATTAATTTAATTCCGACCTCAAATTTTAAGGGTCAAATTGAGTATTAACTCAGTCAAAATGTTATCTACTATAAAAAGTATACACACAATGGGATTGATTAATTTATAATATATAAGAAAGTTGAAATTTTGAACATGTGCATATGCCTTGATGCAAAGCCTTGTGGCACTAGTTGTTTCCACCCTCAGCTGCATTATTTTCTAGTTTCTTGCTACCAGAAATTCTCTAGATCCGTGAAATACTTAACTCATATTGTTTACTTGTATTGTCCAAAATAATAATAGAGGATATAGTTTCATGCTTTGACAATTCACCTTTTTTGCTTATTGAAACAAAGTATTTGTCAAGCAATCCTTGGAATGCTTGCAATATCAGCTAGATAAGTACCCTTTATTAGCATTCTTAGGAATATTGAATCCAAATTCAACACCCCTCTACTCCATGCTTCTGATTCTGGTTTACCAAATTGATGCTATAACACTATATCTTCACTGATAGTATCTTAATCCATGCCATGATCCATTTTCTTGTTCTTTCCTCAATTTCAGTCTTGCTGCTATGGCTTCATGAGTATATCCTCTTTGAAGTGCAAATGCTGAATCATTTCATAATTTGAAACATATGTCATTACTTTCACATTTAAGGATACATGAAATCTTTAAGGATTCTAAGTCCTGAAGATCCTGCAATGACAAAGCAGAATGTTAACACAACAAAGTTGAAAACATGGAGACGGGTTTACTTTCTAATCTTTGTCGCGGGGGCTGTTGCTCTTCTCCTTTCTGGTGCTGCCATGTCCAAGTTCTTCTCCTTGAAGTCATTTCTCGGCAATGAATCTTTCTACTCCAGTTTCAACTCCGGGAACCAAAATGAAGTGATTGAAACTGTGCGAACCGTAATTCAGAAAATTCAAGAGGAGCTTGAAAATCTGAGAACAACAGAGCTGGATCCAACTACTTCAGCATCTGTATTCAAACAAGGAGCCTTTCTTGCTGATGTACTAGGACTTCTTGAGTCGGCAGTGGCTTCTCACGATGAAGGGAAAAATCGGCGAACCAGTAATTTCGATGTTCATCCTCTGTTTAAAGAAAAGAAACGATCCGATGATGAACCTGCAGATTACTTTCTGCGAGAGGAGATTCGCAAGTACGTCAAGATCAAGCCTAACAGATTAGGAAAACAGAATTTCATGGGGGCAAATGCAACCTTCACCAGCATAGGACACGCTTGCTTTGCCATAAAGGAAGAACTAGAGGAGTACATGGATTATGATGTTGGCGAAATCTGCAATGATGACTGGAAACTAGCTCAACGGCTTATGGTTCACGGCTGCGATCCTCTGCCAAGGAGAAGGTGCTTCTCAAGAGCCCCTAAGCTGTACAGCCAACCGTTCCCCATTAACGAGTCCATGTGGAAACTCCCGGACGATAGAAATGTCAGATGGAGTCAATACAGATGCAAGAACTTTAAATGTCTCGCAAACACAACCACCACCAGTAAAGGATTCTTCAAGTGTTCAAACTGCTTCAATCTCACCCATCATGAGATGCCGAGATGGGTAAGATTGGATGGTGATTCAAATCAGACATCCGATTTCCTCATAACCGATGTTCTAGGAATCAAGCCAGGAGAGATCAGAATAGGGTTGGATTTCAGTGTTGGAACAGGTACTTTTGCAGCTAGGATGAGGGAATTTAATGTGACTATAGTTTCAGTAACTATCAACTTTGGGGCACCCTTCAGTGAAATGATAGCTCTTAGAGGACTTGTTCCTCTATACTTGACTATAAATCAAAGGCTTCCATTTTTCGACAACACCTTAGATTTGATCCACACAACAAGGTTTCTAGATGGTTGGATTGATTTTGTGCTCTTGGACTTTATATTGTATGATTGGGATAGAGTTTTGAGGCCAGGGGGGTTGCTTTGGATTGATAGCTTTTTCTGCTTAAAGGAAGATTTGTATGATTACTTGCAGGCATTCGAAATGCTGCGATATAAGAAGCATAAATGGGTGGTTGTTCCAAAGCTGGACAAGGATGATCGGGAGATGTTCTTTTCTGCCGTGTTAGAGAAGCCTCCAAGGCCATTCCGGTGATCTTTGCACCACGATATTTACCTTCTTTCTTTGTGGTTCTCAACATTCTTATTCTGGATTAGTATATACGGAAAAGTCATTTGTAGAGTGGTCTGCTCTAATGCTACAATAAATCGAGACCAACTTACCTTTTTTTTTTCTTTTCTAAACACAGAAATGACTGTTCAATATGATATATGTCAATTACATAATAGTCAATGTTGAATATATTTCAATTCCTAATCATTGAGGCATTTCCATATAAGGATTCAAATTAGTATGCACTAAATCTTATTTCTCTTGCACTTTCTGCATGCTTGAAATTTTAGCTATTCTTAACTTCTACTCTTATTCATTTGTTCATGTTAGTTATATCCAACAAGCTTCAACACAACACAAAACACGATAGCAAATGTCAATCCGTGCAGGTTCTAAAATCTGAACTAATGTTCCAAATGGGAAATGATCCCAATAAATAAATAAAATAAAATCACCCAAATCTAAAACAAAGAAGCAAATATCAACCTGTAAGCATTAAAATTTGGAACCTAACATAGTAAAGTCTTCACTTGTGCTTCACTCTTTTCTCTCTAAACATTAACAATGGGACCAGATTCTAAGTTTGGGCCTGTATTCTATGCAACAACATACTCTTGCTTCTAAACAAGAAAATTGCTATATCCTCAGAATCAAATCCTCGGTGCAAAAACTCCGGGTGTTTATTATTGGAATTTTATAATTTACATACACCAGTGAACCACTGAAAAATCCATCAGCTAATTAAGTGTATCAATCAATGTAAAATGACACAACATACAATGTATCAAACCAAAACAAGGATTCTAACAAGAGCATCCTTAAGCATAACACAACAAGGACAAAAATAAGGAGAAAGATATGTTAACCTCTTATCCTTCATTGACTTCAGAAGGTGTCTTTGCTACAATGGACAATGCATGAAGCCCAGACTGCAACTCATCATCCAAGAGCTTATAGATAAGCCTGTGCCTCTTAACCAAACTCTTCCCTTCAAACTCCTTAGACACAACCCTAAGATTGAAATGTGTTTCTCCATCACCACTCCCTCTAACACCAGCATGCCCAGCATGCTGATATGAAACATCTTCAACTTCCAATTCAACAGGATCAAGCTCCTTCTCAAGCTTCTCCTTTATCCTCCTCCCCCTACCACTCAATTCACCACCACTTGAATTCTCAACAAAGCTTCCACCTTTGACCTCAGAACTTGAGGTGAATTCAGCACCTTTTTCACCTGAACTTTGTGACACTGATTCACCACCAGCCCCAGAACCCTTTGAATTCTCAACAAAGTTACCATCTTTAACTTCCAAACTCGAACTTGAACTTGAACCCAATTCAGAAGCACCCTTTTCAGCTTCAACAAAGAGCATCAGTGCTTTCTTCTGCATCAACTTGAGCATATTCAAGAACCCATTATTCCTCGAAGGTGTCAAACTCTGCTGTAACCCAAGAAGGTGAACAAAATCGGGTTTGACTCGAACAATCTCGCTAACGGGTCGACCCGAGAACCCGGTTACAAGCAAAGCGGCGAGACCCTTTGTGAGGAGCGAGTCAGAGTCAGCTTCGTAGACAACAACGTTGTTGTTTTGTTGAGGGTCGAGGTAGGCTCGGACCCAAACCTGGGAGACACAACCTTGGACCTTGTTGTCGTTGGTTTTGAATTGCTGTTCGAGGGGTTTGAGGCTCTTGCCATAGAAGAGTAGCTGCTCGTACTTGGCTTTTGGTTCCTCAACGGATTGGAAGAGCTTCACAATTTCTTGAAGCTTTGGGGGAAGCTCTTCAATGGGTTGAAGGGAATTTTCTTCGGTAGTTGATGGTGACGGTGTTGTTGATGATGATGATGATGGTGTTGTTGGAAGCTTCTGGAAGGTTATGGGTCTGAATGAGAAGAAGGTGTGGTCGTTGTTTTTTCTGGGTATTTGGATGAAAGATGGGGTTTTGAGAAATGGGGTTTTGGGGATTGTTCGAGTTGTGAGGAATCGGAGAGAGGAGCAAGAGGAAATAGAGTTAGCGGACATGGTCGTAGGTTGCAGCTACCACCAAACAGAGGAAGTAAGAGGATCATTCATTTTTCAGTTATAAGATTCTGTTTTTGGAGTTGGGCCTGCCTGGCCCGTTATTTAGCCCATTAATTTCAATTAACTTTTTGTCTGATTTGTTTTAGAAATAATTTTTTATTTCTCATGCTATCTCTCAATCAAAGAGGGGATTATAGGATGTCAATGGGGCGGAGCGGGGCGGGGGCAAGGGATGCCTCCCTGCTCCCGTCCCTGCCCCCAGAATTAATTCCCATCTCCGTCCTGATCCCCACCATGAGGGGATAATTGTCCCCATCCCCATTTTCCGCGTTCCCCATATTTTCCGCAGGGCCCCATTCCCCATCCTCTTATATTTAACATTCATATGAAAATTATAGTAAAAAATATCAAAAAAATAAAAAACAAACTACAAAATACTATTATAAACACACAAACATATCTTATCCAAGATTATAAGTCCAGAAATACAACATAACAAATTATAATCCATAAAATAAAATCTTAAAATACAACTTCCATTCTAAAAAAAAGCAATAAGATATAGTCTTTAACATTAAGTATTCTTTGATGGTCACCATACTCAGCAAGAAAAATCATAATTGCTTTAGATACATAGAAGGAGAGAAAATCAAGCAACTATTACAAAATCAAACCCTAACTATTTCAAAATTATAAACCCTATATGTCTAATTGCTTTAGATACATCAAAATTATACAACACAGTGAGTAGAGAAGACTGAATAATAGGGTTAGGGTTTTTTTAATTGGTAAAATTACTAAAAAACCCACCTATGTTAGAAATAAAAGTAAGGTTATTTAAGAAATTTTAAATATTCGGGAAATTATCGGGGATGGGGCGGGGATCCCCGCTTGGGTCCCTGCGCCTGGGGGAATTTTGCTCCCCATCCCCATCCCCACGGAAAAAATTTTCCACCAACGGGGCCCATTCGGGGCGACCCCCGCGGGGATCCCCGCCTCTTGGGGATTTTTGACACCCCTAGGGGATTAGGAGAAGCACTAATTTGGAGTTCAGATTCACGGCGAACTAGTCTTTAACTTATTTAATTAGGGTATACCGTAGACAACATAATAAAAAGATAAGGACTAATTTATCGTGAATTTAAATTCTATTTAAGGATTTATTATTAGTCAATCGATTGCTATGCACACAAGACAGAATTCAAACATTGACACTTATTTAAACCAACAAATGAACTAATCACTCGATTAACTCAAATTGGTTGTTAATTCCTTTATGCATGTACTCTTTGACATCATTATTTTATTAATAACCGATGGAAAAAACTCACATTTAGTTATTTTCATGTGAAAGTTGCTCGTTGAGAATTGTTAGATGATTTGATATGTTTGACTAAACTATTATCTAACGATCTCAACTAGTAACTTCACATGAAGACAACTAGACAACTGTATGTAAGTTTTTAATGTATTATACTTTTTGTTAATTAAAAAAATATTTTGAATGTACAATTACTTAATAATAATTGTTGTTAATTAAAAAATAATTTAAATATAAAATTACTTAATAATAATCATATTTTTATATCGATTTTGATGTATAGACAGTGTAATTGTTTCCCAATTAATCTTTGTTCTCGTTGAAAAAGAAAATTAGAAAAGTAGCATTATCAATTAGAGAAGGAAAACATCTAAAGGTTTTTTTTTCTTATATACACAAAAAGTGTAAGTAGGATTTGACCAAAAACAAAAAGTTTAAGGAGGATTAGTAAGGTGATTGCATCAAGATTATGATTCTAAGCTCTTAATCGTTTATTGTATTATAATTCCAAAATGACATATTTTGAAATGAAAGAAATTCACAACAAAACCAGCATTTGAAATCCTAATCAATTAGCCTCTAACTTGTTCCACCTCTTGAGAATTCAGAAGAGGAGGATCAAATAAACTAAATGCTCTAAAAGCTGAAATCACTGCCAAAACCAAGAAGCAGCCAAAGGTAAAAAAGTGTAGAATCAAAGCCAACTTCACTCTATTGCAGAACTTGCCATAGGAACTGCAAGCTTCACTCCATGAATCTTCTTTAGCTCCATTATAAGCTAGGTAATATATCTCCATTACTGCAGCAACTGATGTGACAACTAAATAAGCTAAAATCTGTAAAATAGAAAATCAATTATATAGAATAATCAGCTCATGAACCAATTTTAAAAGGTTGAAACTATAATTAGTAGCACCAAGTAAAAAAATTATACAGAATATACCTCTAATTTGTATACTCATTTTACTTGGGTATAATTTGTATAATATATTAAAAGATCAATGACTAATTTATTCATTAATTTTCTTATTAAAAGCTAATTCGTCCGAAACAAAAATATAGAGATCATTTTAAGTGTTTATCTAATAATATATAATAAAAATTTTTAATTTATAAAAATAAAATTTCTAATACCAAAAGAAACCTAAACAGTCTAACTTATGCAAGTGGAAATGTGTGCATATATATGGTAATAAGTTATAAGCCTTAAGCATCAAACCTGATCAGAGATAAAGAAAATCCATGCTTTAGATACTGCATATTTGACCCAAGAGCATGCTACAGCAACAAGAGCATAACCAGCACAAAGGGCACTGATGAAAACCATATACCTGTCAACAACAAATTAAGAGTTCATTTGAATGTGTTTTATTGGAATAATTTAAAAAAAGAAAAAAAATTATTTCCAACTTTTTTTTTGTTTCTTATATGTAACCTACTAGCCGACTAATTCGAATTAAATTCATTATAGAGACGATCTTTTCAACTCAATTGTTTTATTTATAATAGCAGAATTTGAATTCTTGACATGACTTAAATTATTAACATTTTAACATTTTAAATTATATAAAACATTTAAGTCAGAGAATTTTTTTTGTTTTTCTGGAAAACAAAATAGTAATAGAAGATAAAAAAGAATTTTTTTTCTTACTTGAGACCTGAGAGATTGCTATACTTCAACATTCCATAGCTGCTATTATCCTCCTTGTTAGTCACAGTAATCCATATGGTTGCCACAGACAGAGGAACCACAAAGAGCCTCAGAGATGAATCAAAAAGCTTCAGCATTGCAAAGTGATTCTCACTAGATGAACTATGCTCAATATGTGAACTAATATTTCATATGAATTGAAAGGGGAGAGATCTCACTATATACATGTATATGTATATAGTTGTATCATTAAAGGATAAGGATTAGTGGAGTTGGTGAGAATAGTGGGATACACTTTTCTTTCAGACCATAATCATTGCACATTTGGTTGGTGAGTTTGTTTTGTTGGCTTTTTATGATGTTATAAAATCCATGTTCACACAATCACACTTAGCTAGTAGCAGCTCAAGTAAAGTCTTTTTCTTTTTACCTTTTCTTTGCCTACTTGATTCTTAGACAAACAAGATTAAGTATCTAATATGGTAATGATTTTTTAATACATGTACATTTATCAAAAGCGACTTATATTCCTTTGACATATGGATTATAAGCTAATTTGTATCCATATATTCTTAAATTTCTCAATCTTTTTTTCATTTTTGTTAATTTATATCCTAATATCCTTAGCCAATCATGTAACTATTTCATTGAATTACACATCATATATTCAATGCTTTACAAGCTCAACTATTCACAATAGCAAAGAGAACCCTATATATAGTGATATAGATAGGCTATTATATACTTGTGCTAATAGATTCTAGAACCATGTAAGGCAAGTTTCTCACAGCTATATGTATTCAATATATTTATCCATAATATGCACAATTTACACCAAAACTTTCTGAAGAACTTGAGCAATATCATGTTCTCTCAGTAGTTGAAGATACTTCAAAGTAAGTTGGTTTTGGGGTTGAGGGACACCCAATAGATCGAATTAGTTCTTCCACACTAAGAACTTTAAACTTGGGAGGTGAATTCAAAGCAATGTTGTCGACACGGTGCTCGTATATCTTGCCTTGTTTGTCAAGTTTGTACACAGAGGTTCCATCAAACCTACCTCGACTCTCCCATGGGACTCGTGGGATCCCATGAACTGTCCAGCGAACCATAATGATGTCCTCAACAGGCTGCCACACGGTACTTATGTCGATCCACAGAGCTTTGAAGAAAATCCTGCCATGAAAGCGTAGCGCCCAGAAAATCGATTTGTAATTCTCAATGCCCATGAAAGTATTCAGCGGATCTTTGAATACAATATCATCCCTGTAAAATATAGAGATATTTAAAGTTAGTCGCTTTAGCATAGCAGAGAAAAGCAGATGCTCAGTTATATGAGCAGTTACACATGAAGATGACTGAGCCTAACATCACATAACAGAAGACTAACCGCGTTCCAAAGAGAAGATTTAAACATTTGTGAACACGAATCTTGAAAATGGTTAGAAACCAAACTGAAAATAATTGCGTAAATTATCAAAACAACTATCTCAGCTTAAAAAATAAAGTCAGCACAATTCTTGGTGCTGTAGTTTCTGATAACCAGGAAAACGATATGCAAAAGGAAAAAGAAGCATAGCTACAAAGGGCATGCATCATTACACATTTTTGGGGGTAAAGTAACATTACACTTTCAACTGCTATTCAACTTGTAATTACCAACAGTTCAAAACTATCAATGACAGAACAAGTTTATTCATTTAGCATAATCCTCTTGCTTTTCCAAAACCAATCCCCTCACTTGGTTCACTATCAATAAATCCATGTAATACTCTTTTTTTAAAATAAATAGCTAAAACCACAAGTTTGGCAGCTACTAATTAAGAACAGATTAGCAAAACCTATAAGACTACAATTATAAATTGGTAGAAGGTCACAAAAGATTAGCTCAACAGGAAACAAAGAAAATTTAGATGAAAGCAACTATATACCAAAGATAACTATTCTAACTTGACACTTGAACTAAACGAAAAAAACTCAACCAAAACACTTAGAAAAAAAAGAGGGACAAATTACAATGAGCTGCCCTTATATTAGGTCATGCACTCATGCCTACACCTACATTTTACAAAATACAAGAGTACCAAGTATCATATAACCTAAACCTTAGAAAGCTTAGTGTATAAGCCTGTATGTTTGATTTTGAGATAATAACTGTATCAATCAAATCCTTCTTCAAATGTTACGTTACAATATTGAAAACAATAGACCAAAATTAAAAAAATAATAATAATAATAAAAATAAGGCAACCAATTTAAACTCATGAAAATATAGAAAGCACCGAATTTGCCACTCTCCTACTATGCCCAACAATATTATGCAAAAATTGATGAAAATTTTCCCAAAAAAAAAAGTACCTGTAGATGTCAAAGCTGAGTTCCTTGTAGAACAAATCAGGGAATTCTTCCCTCAAGGTTCGGATTGCGTATCCCAAATTTACATAGTAATTCTGCTTCTCTTCCTCCTCTTTGCTCTGTCTCGAACTTTTCTTAACATTCTGATCTAAACCCACATTCAAAACGCCCAATTCCTTCACTTTGCAAGAGATTTTCAGCTCACGATTCGACCCAATTGCCTTAAGAGTACCCTTCTTAGTGTAGGGTCTGAAGCTGTAGAGCTTGCTCAGATTAGGGTTAGGGTTTTTGACAATTTGGGGGGCAATTGACATTTCCGGGTAGTGTATTAGAACGGCCATCGTAAATTGGAATTCTTTTCCTATAAAGATACAGTGAATTGAAATCAGAAGAAAATCGAGCGAGAAAATCTCATTTTATTTTTCCGGGAAAATGTGACTCGGGAATTTTCTTTTTTGGGTGAAATGAAAAAGAAGGGTTATGTTATGGTTTTTTTGGATAATTGGGACATTATTAAGTAAGAAAAATACGCGATTGGTTGGATTTTCCTTCTGTTTTTTCCACATCTATTCTTTTGTAAAACAAAAGTACAAAATTCTAGAGGCTATGGAGGGACTAAATCCCACTAGATTGGGGAATTACATAATCTAGTGATTAATTTACTAATTTATTTAAATAAATATCAACACTTAAATAGTAAGAATCTAATAAAAATAATAGTTAGATTATGATTGTGGTGTCGATATAGGTTTCTATGATTACAATAAAATTTTATATTTAAATAAAATATTTAACTAAATTTAACTAAATTATTATAAAAAAATTTTAAATTACGTGTCTTTTTCTTTTTAAATTTGCGCACACAGATTCTTCTTCTTTCTTTCTTCTTCTTATACTCCTCTTCCTTATTCTTCCAAATACATGTACATAGGTTCTTTTTTTTTTGTTATCGTCATCACCAATAACACTAATATTTTACAAACATCTTTATTAGTTTTGATTTTTTCTGCTGTCATCATTAAATAATTTCGGTTCATTTTTTAATTTATTTTGGTTCATTTGTGTGTTAATTGAGGTTCACTTAATGCTGCTGATAAGTATTGACCAAATTTTTTATTTCTTAAGTAATTTCGGTTTATTTCTTTGTTTAATTGAGGTTTATTTGGATTCAGAAATGAATTCAATGTGTTTTTATTAATGATTGAGTCCTTTTGACTATTTGTTCAACTCTGAACTAATTTAAGTTCATTGTGTGCTAATTGAGGTTCACTTGATACTACTAATAAGTATTGACAAAAATTTTTATTTCTTAAGTAATTTCGATTCATTTCTTAGTTTAATTGAGATTCATTTGGATCCAAAAATGAATTTGATGTGTTTTTATTGATGGTTGAGTTTTTTTTATTGATTGTTCAAATCTGAACTAATTAAATAGAATAGAGTGGAATCTAATGCAATCCAATAAAATGATAATGAACAATTTCATTCTTCTTTGCTAAAAAAATTTAGTCAATACTTATCAGTAGCATCAAGTGAACCTCAATTAACACAAACACATCGAATTCATTTATGGATCCAAATGAACCTCAAATAAACTAAGAAATGAATCGAAATTACTTAAAGAATAAAAAATTTAGTCAATACTTATCAGTAGCATCAAGTGAACCTCAATTAACACAAACACATCGAATTCATTTATCAGGGGCGGAGCTAGAAATTATTTTGGGAGGGGCTAACATGAAAAATATAAGTTAAGAAAAAAGAAAAATTAAAAATTAAAAAGAGGTTAAACTAAAAAATTAAAAACTTATACATACACCTTATTAGTTTGGGGGGGGGGGCATTGCCCCCCTTGCTCATAACGTGGCTCCGCCACTGCATTTATGGATCCAAATGAACCTCAAATAAACTAAGAAATGAACCGAAATTACTTAAGGAATAAAAAAATTAGTCAATACTTATCAGTAGCATCAAGTGAACCCCAATTAACACACAAATGAACCGAAATTAATTCACAAATAAACCGAAATAAACTAAAAAATAAGTCAAAATTATTTAATGATGGCCTCAATGAAAATCAGAACAAATAAAGATGTTAACAAAATGTTGGTGTTGTTGGCGATAACGATAACGAAAGAGAAGAAGAGAAGCAGAAGAAGAACCTATGTGCGCGAAGAAGAAGAAGGAGGGAAGACGAAGAACCTACGTGCGCGAATTTAAAAAAAGGAGGAAGAGGAGGAGAAGATGAAGACGAAGACGAAGAAGGATATGTTTTGTGTTATTGAAACGCACATGTATATACGCTGATATGATTAAAGTGGTTTTTAGTGAGTTTGGACCAACTTGGTTGAATTTAGTTGCAAAAAATATTTGGATGTGTAGTTAGGCTGCTATAAATATGGTGGTAAGTGATTTTAAACATAAAAAAAGTATGGCTAAAAAGAGAGATAAATAATAATTTAAAGTAGTTTTTGTATAGTAATAATCTCTCCATTTAAGATAAATATAGTTAAAATTATTAAAAGAGTTTTATTTAATCCATAAATAAAAAAAGGTGAGTTCTACTTAATTCCCTCTAAAATAACATGTAGATTATTTTCTATGACATGGCTCATTTTAATTGGATGTTTAGTTTTAGTTTGAGATAATTTAATCCAATAAGAGTTAACATCTTAACTAAAGTAAGATTATTTTGTAATTACATATTTTTTCAAGATGTGTGATTATATAATTTTTGTAAATACTTGTTCATTCACATTCATCTCATTTACTTTCAACTTCAAAATTTGTACTCTTTTCTTGTCTAAATTATCTCTCTAACTACCCATAAATCAAATCTTAGGTCTTGACAAAGTTAAAATCCAAACTCTTAATGGTAGTTGAAAATATCAGAAATTGTATACTCTCTGAAACTAAGAGAAATATGCAAATATAGTATAATTAACAAAGTTCAAATTAGCCATAAAAATTTGTTGTGCCGGATTGACAAGACTAAGCTAATCTTCTTTAGTCGAAATTGCACAACAGCTATTATGATAGGAGCGAGTAACAAATAGTGTTATGCAACCATGGCTAGAATAAATCTACACCAAAAACAAATGTAAGAGAATTATGAGGGAATCGTCAAAACTTTTTCCAACTTTCATCCTAACAAATTTAAGAATGTACATCAATACGCGAAATTGCAGCTTCGTCATTAAGGGATGAGAGAAGACAGAAATAGAGATCGAGTAAGAGGGAAGGATAGTTGAGGACGGCGGCGCTGCTTGTGACGACAGCAATAGCAGTGCTTTGGAGGTTGGCAATGGCACGACAAACGGAGAGAATAAAACACCCATTGAAGAGATTATGCTCGGGTGGTGCGACGACGACGGAATGGAAGAGGAGCAACAAGCCATAAGTCATTACCGAGAATTAGGATTTATTCTCTGGAAGCATGATTTGGGAAAGAAGTAAAATTTAGTTTTTAATATTTTAATAAATTATATAATTATTTATTTTAAAAAATAATTTAATTACAAAATAGTTTAACCATAATTAATATAATAACCAATTAAAAAGTGACATTTTATAAAGGATAATTTATATGTTATTATAAAAATAATAGAATAGAATTTACCGTAAAAAAAAATGGTGATCATGAAGATGGTATAATCACAATAATAATCCACTTTTTCAAGTTCCATTACTAATGATTAAGGTTGAGTATTAGGTCATTTGCAAAAGTCTCAAGTAAGAGACCACTTGAATCTAGCTATGCCTTCTTTTGTGATTTGGAGATCACATACAGTTGCTTATGAAATAATCTTTTGTTAATAGTATCAGTCCATATTGCTTCTAATAATAATATTTAAACATATGAGAATTATTTGTCACTTCATTTTTAAGAAATGCAAATATAGGTTTTTCTCAAACTTGTTAGTAATTAGCATGTTATTACCATTTCAAAATTTCAATACATGCATATGCTATTATAAGTTTGAACTCTATAAATGAACTGTCCAACGAAATAATATTTTATTAAATCAGAATATAAAAAAAATATTAAAAAAATAAACTAAATACTCATAGTCAAGATTCTCGTAAATAGTATTTACTAATAATTTTGTGGGAGACGCGCAGTTGGTGATTTACTTGTGACTTGTGAAGTATAACTTTAGAGCAACTCCAATATTAAGCCATCTTTAATAAGGAACTCATTTCAATTCTTATTTATGGTTTATCTGTGATAAAAAATAACTCCACATCAGTTTTTGTATTATAAACAACAAAAAAAAACTAAAAAAAACTCTCTCTTTTTTATTAGAAGAAACTAACTTTAATCCCTATTATGATCCTATTTAATTAATTAATTAAAGTAATTAAAATTAATATAATTATTATTTTTTATAATAATATTATTTAAATTTATAAATTTAAAATAATTCAATATTATAAAATATTAAAATAAATAACTTAAATTTAATTAATATTTTAAATTTTATAAATAAAAATAAATAATTCAACTAAAAATTATTTTATAATATATAAAAAATAAATTTATTTTTATATAAAATAAATTTAATTAATTATAATTTATATAACAATATAAATAATATTTGATATTGATTTAACATAATTATTTATATTAATTATAATTTAATATAATTAATTATTAAATAATTAATATAAATAATTAATTAAATAAATATATGACATATGAGTTCCCAATATGTCAGAAAAGCAACTTTATTTCTTAGCATTGGAGTTGCTCTTAGTCTTGAACTCACCTGCCCCACCGGCCCGCCCACCCATCCATCTCGCACTGCACTGTCTGTCTCACTCGTTCCTCAGCCTTCTTCCTCTCCGACCTGCGAAGTGCCACCAGCCTATCACTAGCCTCTTTTCTTAGCTCTAAGTACCCACTTGCTCCTCCCAGTCCTCTCCTACCCCCTCGCTGCGTTGCTTGTTCGCTGCACAGCTTGCATTCCGCTGCCTGCACGCCTGCGCTGCTGCCTGCCCGAGTGGCGAGTGCCTGGCCTCCGTATTTTGCGGCGCCACTGCCTTGCTGCGATCCTGCCTCTGCCTCCAGCGGTCCCCTGCCTCTGACTTCCTGCTCCAGACACCAGCCTCCTTGATCCAGTGTTTCCCTGCCTCTGCCTCCCCAGCTGTCTCAGCCTTTGAGGTTTGCATTTTTTACCACTTTCATTCTGACCCATTCTTTTTAATTTTGAGAAAGCTCACTTATGAATTGGAGGTTATTTTGAGATATCAGATGAAGTGGAAAGTATATAATTTAATCCTTAAAATTTAGGGTTTGGAAATCAGATGAATTGGAAGTTCAATTTGATCTTGTATATCATATATAATTGTGAGCTGCTGTATTTTTTATTTTCTGTTAAAAGATGAAACATGTTCTTTGTGAATATGAAGTTTAAGTTGGTCATTTTTTGTTGCAGTAATTTTAATCAAGTATATATTATGGTTAATTGGTTAGATTATTTTTCATTTAATTAACAGTATAACAATTTTGTCTCAAATTTTACAAAAGGAAAAAAGCTTTATGGCGCGGGGCAGGCTAAGATTTTCAGACTGCTGGCCTGCCCGGTTTAGTGGCGGGCTTCGGCACGGCGGGCTGGGGAGGGGTGGGGTGGGGCGTACATGCCTGTTTGCCACCTCCTATATCATGCAACTGACTTTAATGTTATACATGTATATATTACTTTTAGCAATCAACACAGAGAAACAGCAATGAGTGATTCAAGGGAGAGCTCCCCAGATTGGTTGCGTTCTTTTCAGGTAATTTGATCAGTTTCCATTGGGATAGATGATGAGCTAGCATGCTTTACATCCTCAGATAAATTTTATTATTATTGACTAGGTGCCATCACATTCGCCATTGATACTGTCATCTGATTCCAAGTCCTTACATGACGATAGCCTGTCAATTGGGGATGAGACTGATGCTGAAGGATCATCTCTGGAGATCAGCAAGTGTAAGAGTAAGAATAAGAGTAAGAGCAGGAGCACTGGTCTTGGCAAAAGCCGTTATAAGTCTTCACCTAGAAAGACATTAGAAGTAGCTGCTGTTGAAATAGAAGGTTGTACTACGTCATCTAGAAGAAAGAAATTAGAGAAGCAAAATGCAAAAGGTATACTGATTTGTATTTGTGTTTAGAGTTCTGTATTGATGAGTAAATAGAACATTTAAGTTCAGAGGTCTAGGACATGAGTAATGCAATCCTAATTAATTGTTTATTAACAGAACAGAAAAAAGGCTGTATAGATTATCTATACTAATTGCTGAGAGAGTCTCCCGCGTTTGATGCCTTCTCTATATTTCTAAAATTTTCCAAATTTTACTCTCAATATAAGTAAAATCTAGGGGATTTTTTTTGGAATCAATTAAACACAAAAGACCCATGACTTACACACATTGGAGCTATTATTTTTTTGTACTTCTAATTTAAAACCAATCTGCATATAGTTTTATTTCCCCCCTAAAAACATGATATCATTAACATATCAGGCTTTGTTTCTATCTAGTGATAGCATGCAACAATCATTTTACAATTTGCTACTTTATTGAATTGTCGTTTGGTCTCTTATGATGCAGGAGACATAGAGGAAAGGAAGATTAGCATTGATTCAAACAATGACATGCATGTCGAGCATAAAGTAAGAACCTTGCCCCATTAATTCTTAGGTGGGATCAGTAGTTTTAGAGAAGCTATTGATATTTCATCCTTGAACATCAAGAGGATTCTAATCCATCAAGCATAGAATATCTAACCAGTATACCATTTTTTCTCGTCCTTAGAATAATTCTGTTTCCTACTACAACACCAATATGAGCATTGCAGGGTCGGATAGGTAAAGGATTAAAAATGATATATCACCAGAAAAAAGGAAGCATATTTTCCCTTGTATTTTATAAGAAAAATGTGTTTGGCTTGCTAACGCTTGGCTGCGATTACTTTCTGGTTGCTGATTAGTCAAATGTTTTTGCATAGGAATCTGTTTATCCAATTTTGAGTCTATCATCGGATTCTGAGTCGTGCCTTGATCATAGCCCCAAAAAAGAAATTCGTAACAATCAGGTGGAAGCTTCTCAGCAACAAATACCTCAATTGATTAGTGAAGAAGCTAAGGATAAAATTATCCTTGGCAATGATGGAAAGTCTCCATCCAGAAAGGGTTCAAAAGGAAAGTCTTCTCAGAAACCAATTCATGTAGAAGAAGATCATTCACCAGTGAAAGGGAAGAAAACAAAGGGCAGTGCAAAGGAGAGAGGTATGGAATGGGTTAGTATGGGCATATAAGTTGTAAGATATCACTCCATTCTCTTTTTATGGATTTCTGACCATGTGCTTGTGGTTTCTACAAATGGGACAGGTAGTGGTGGAGATCTGGAGGCTGAGGAGGAAGAAACTTGTGAAAAGCTCATTGAGACAAATGTAAGAATGACTACAATAATTAATTAATTATAATGACTCACCACACTCCCATGACTTTGAAACTGAAATAAGTGATAGCCATCATAAGCTATCTTGTTATCTAGTCCAGCATCCTGATTTTGCGTGCTATTTGTAATTTGCAGGTCTCCTCTTCAAGGCTGCCTTTGGTGCTTTCTGAGAAAGTTCAACGCACAAAGGTAGGATAGCAACTATATGTTATGGATTTTTCTTTGCTGTATGTTGTGTTTTGTAATTGGAAGGGCCATGTTGTTATGTTCTCTTCTTAATTCATGAGAATGGAAAGGGTACCTGAGGAGGAGCTTTGGTTTTGCAGGCTCTTGTTGAGTGCCAAGGTGACTCCATAGATCTCAGTGGTGATGTGGGAGCTGTAGGCCGGGTTATAATTTCAGATTCTGCATCCAGAGATCAGGAAATGCACTTAGACTTGAAAGGTACTTTTTGTTTTAGCTCATATATTTTCTGATTCCCAAAGAAATCAGAGAGTTTCATCAATATAAAGACATGGACAAATATTTTCTTAATCATAATATTGTAGCGTGAGTATGTGAAGAAAAAACAGAGTACAGTTTAGTAATGTCAACCTACTTATGGCAAAATTATTACATGTGGAGTTCCCAAAATACAAAAGGACTCATGCTTCGTATTTTAAAAATAGGAATATCGAAATCATAAGCACAGTACTTTCTTTTCTTCTTAATGACATATTATATTGTTTTTTTTTATTTAAATAAAAATCATCATAAATATTACCTCAGTCTTTTAGCTTAAAAAGAGAGAAAAAAGAAAGAAAAAACTTCTCGTAATATATTTTCATTCCTTTCCTAAGTTATATGCCTTTATAATATGTTCATTATAAGTATATTCCATTTTCTGTGTTAGTTTTAGGCAGTGACAAACTGTTTCTGATTGTTTGTATTGTTGGCATCATTTCAGGAACTATATACAAAACATCTATAGTTCCTTGCCGGACATTTTGTGTGGTAAGTAATTAAGTTGGATGTAATCTGCATTTAAAATTTTTATTTGTAATGTCCTTGTGGCTAGTTACCTTCATGATCGAGTTATATCAAACCTTTCCTGCTTGTATTTTTCAAACACTGATACGAGCTTGTTATTTGTTCAGGTTAGCTTTGGACATTCCGAGGCAAAGGTCTGTTGATTATCTAATATTTTCGTATTTACTCACATATTTGAAAATTGTTTGACGCAATTATTACTATCCTGAGTTATAAATCTGTATTTATTGTCAAGGTTTCTCTTCTACTTTTTATTTGTGTTATTCATCAGTATCAGCCCTGACAAGGATTATGATAAATATCTGCTGTCATTATGTTTAACTGATATTTTGATGCTATTCTTAATATTTCTTCATCAGATAGAGGCCATTATGAATGACTTCATACAGCTGGAGCCACAATCTAATGTATATGAAGCTGAAACTATGGTTGAAGGTTATTTGCATCTACCAAATTGAGGCTTTTATTTCTGGTAGTTTTTCCTTTATATTATGAATAAACTCCTTTACTCACATCTTAACCTTTCATGTGAGAAGGGACACTGGATGGTTTTGCCTTCGATTCAGATGAGGAAGCTGGCAAGATGCCAAAGGCCACCCAAACTGATCAAAATGAGCATGCTGAGGAAGAAACTCACAGTAAATCCAAAGGGAAGGGTGACAAGAAAACAGTAAGTTCCTAAAAAGTTTTCTTGGTTTCAGATTCTCCCTTTATAAATGAAAATGCTGCTGCATACATACTAAATTGTATAAGATTTGGATACAGGGTGCTGAAAAGAAAAGAGGTAGAAGTACTGGAGGAAAACCACAACCTAAGACAGTAAAGAAAAAAGCTCCGAAAAAAGCTCCAAATTCTAAGAAGGCAAAGATGAAGAATTGAAGAATTGAGTCGAAGAAGTGTTCCATTGTGTATGTTGTAAACTTATACTCAATCCTTGGGTTAAAAGTACTAGTTGATGAAATACTTTGCCCATGTCAGAGATAATAACATTACAGCAGCAACAAATCCACCCCAGAAGAATTGGTACTTTTATGATTGGTGAATGAGTTCTTATCAAATCCTTCTTACATGTTCCTGTTTCCATAATACTCACATTGTAGTTTCTTTTCCAGTGAATTATTATTTGTTATCTCTGCTTTTAGTTGACTTGTACTAGCTGGCTAATATAATTTTTGAAATATTACTTTGTTAACTAAATTCTGCCAAACATGGGAGAATGAATTTCAGGATTCTAATTTTCCTGATTACATTGACTATGCTTGTTCCCCTCCAAAGAATGTCTTGCAAGATTGTAAATCTTGTTCGCTGATTGCTAATATTATTCTTGCTTGTTCATTTCAATCTCACGAGCAGGGATTCTTTTCTCCCTCTTTTGAGAAGCACTCCTGGAGTTTCTTGTCATTCCATATCAATAATGTTCGTGTCTTAGAAACACTGAGAAAGAAGATCGAGAATCAAGAGAACGATAGGCGCTGGTAAGGGCAAGAGAGTATTTGATGAGGAAGTAACTTGCTTACGCTTGGGCTTTCTAGGTGGTGGTGTATGATTTTGGTTTTTCATCCTGTGTTGTAAATTGTAATGTAAAATGTTAGTTAGTTATTGGATGGGTTTATCATGAAAATGTGGAAGATGATGCATAGTTGTAAACCTGTAGGGACAAAAAACAATCTCATATTCACTAGCTTTGCAAGTGAAAGTGCTGGTTCCATCATCAAATGCATAACTATAAGCTCTAGGACACGCCTTCTTGAAGATAGTTGAATAAAATGTAGGCTGGCAACTCTTTGGGTTAGCATATTGTCCAGCGCAGCAGTACCGATCCGACTTGAATGCCTCACAAGCACTTCTGGACCCTACTACACCAGGCTGGTTTCCTTCTTCACCAAGCACTTGAAGTTCTCTCGGGCAACCTATACCATTGCATATTTTTATAATTCTATAAGGTACCCTTTTTATTCTCGCATGTTAGCTTTCAGCTGTATAGTTTATTTTCTTTATGTACTTTTGAACTCTTACCTCTGTTGATATCAGTCACGCATCCTGTAGCATTACAGGCTCCACCAGATACACCTCGTGGTAGAGCCACTAACGGCAAATTGTAGCCATCTACCATGCTGACATCGTAGAAATCTTGTCCATTGGCTCCGTCGAGTGTTATCTCAAACAGTGAGGTAGGAGGTGCTGCACCATTTCCATCACATTCCAGTTTTTCCCCAGAGTCACCAGTTAGGCATTTGCCAGCTCCTGTGACATCAAATTTGCAACCCGTCCTTGCCCATATTCGTCCCGACCATCCTGGTACCGTGCTTAGTCTGACACTTTGGCCTGAGTCCAACTGGAATCCAGTCGTTGATAGTTTAGGGCTCCCTGAACCAGCAAGTGTACCAGGCCATATAGTATGAGGGCAGTTGTTGATTATGGTGAATGTGTAAGAGAAAGTGTTAGAGAAAAATGTTAAGAGAATAAGTAACCTAGGCCAGGGTGCCATAGTTGTGTATTTGAAGGATTATATTTTGGTAGTAAAAGTTGAGTCCTAAGGGGGTACCTAGGGAATTGGTGCGAGAAAGGGAGTAGTCAATGGCCCCCCGATTTGATATTTATAAGGATGTTGAAGGAGGTAATTGTATGGTATTACCGTATCCGTTATGCAATGTAGAACCAAATCGTTACGTTGCTTAAACCAATATTATGGATTTCGCATTTCTTTTTTGGTTTGCACTAGGGTATCTATCAGGCCGGAAGCCCAATGACTAATCCCTCGGGTACTGCAGAGGCACACAAAGTGGGCGACCCTCCCAAGTCCCAAGCAAGCAAGCTCCATTCCCTCCTCCAGTGCGTATCGAACTCGGGAGAAATGGTTAAGGAACACAGACCCTCATCCATTTGTGCCAACTTGCGTTGGTAGCAATTCTTTGCTTTTGCTGTTGCATGGGAAAATTCGGTGTGTTTCCAAGTCCAAAGGTAGAAATAGAACTTTGACTTTTACCAAGGTTTTATGGGAAGTAAAATTACTTTTCAATGGTGAAAAATAGAAATTGACCTCAACCTCCCTCAACCTCGAGTATGCAAATTAAGCAGATATCCACCGTGAAGACTAAGGCTGCGAGAGGATCTTCCCCGAGACAATCTTGTATATCTTAAACTTTTGGGTTAAGTACGATTTTTATCTCTAAGGTATAGGTTGAAAATTTTTTTCGTGCTTAATCTTTTTTTATATACAAAATCGTCCCTATGGTTTAAATCAAATTTTAAAATCGTCTTTTTTACTTAAATCTTAAAATTTTGGACCAAATTACCCATAACAAAAAATTATAAAATTAAAAAAAAAAGAAAAATAAGAGAAGGAGAGTGTTTCTTCTCCTGCGAAGGGGAATAGAAGAAGAACAAGAGAGAAGGGAAGAAGAAAAAGCTGGTCATGATTCACCTCTGCCTCCGCTTTCACCGCTAAATATTTAAAACCAAGTTAAACCTTAGGGACGATTTTAAATTCAAGTTAAACCTTAGAGACCATTTTATATACAAAAAAAAGTTGGGGATGAAAAAAATTTTCAATTTATATCTTAGGACCAAAATCGTACTTAACCCTAAACTTTTCGAGAAAACTTGGAGTTTTGGTAGTAAATTTTGCGCAAACTTATTATAAACAAATTTAAAAGTTTGCTTGGAAGAAATCCATTTTTCTAAGTGATATTTTGATTGAGAAGTAAAAATGAAGTGAGAAATTTTATGAATTCATTTTGTATGTAATTTTATCTATTAAATTTAGGGCAAGTTACATAATTAAATGAATTAGTTTGAAATTTATCCAATTTCAACTTTCTGAAACGGAAGACATGTTTGTAATCTTTTTACAAGAGAAAAGGTGTTGAATAGAAATCGCTAGAGGCTGTAGAGGTTGTAGTGGTTTCTAAAGGATTCAAGCAATGCATGAACTGCTACTGACTATATCGATTTATGAAGAAACGTTGGCATGTTCAATCTGTGGGAGGTTCTAGCGGTTTTTGTGAAGCTGGTTTCTCTATAAATACAAGTGCAAGACAATTGAAAAGATTTATTAAATAGATAAGAACTGCATTAGATGCAAATAGTGAGGCAATGTGAATCAGATCGTCAAAATTTCAATTCAGTTTGCACTAAAATCATCTAATCGGATCCAATATATATGTTTTTTTAGTTTGGATCTGATTCGCACATTTGCAAATCGGATATATTTGCAAAATATAAAATATTTTTAAAAAACTTATTTTTATTAAAAAATCAATATTTTTTTTCACTCTTTTAACTTCTAAAATATTATTAAACATACTTTTCCTAAATAATAAAAATAAAATAATACAACATATATAATAATTATTATTTGAAATAAAATATAAAAAAATTACTTATTTATTTATATTTTGCAGATTCATAGGATATGCGAAAATCTACCTGAAATTCGCAATTCGATCTCATTAGTGTGCGAATCGAATCTAATCTCATATCAATATACTGTGTATACACATATAAAAACAAAGTCAAACAAATTAAGTAAAAAAAAACATTATATAATAGTGATATATTTGTGCATGTCTTTTGGGATAAAAAAAATTTACAAATAAATGAAATATAGAATAATTTGTTTAAATATTTTATAACAATTTTTTATTAATTTTTTAAAAAAAATATACATGTTTAGTGTAGAATGATAAAGATCATTATAACAGTTAGTTACTTTGCTTATTCAAGCTCCAAATAAATCATCATCACAGGATAATTATTTAGCATTATTTCTTAAACTCTCATAATAATAATAATAATAATAATAATAATAATTTATTTTCTAATTATGTCAATTAGAATTATTTTATTATTCCAAACATTCTCGTATCTTAATAGCTTATTTAAAATGAAATTAGTCAATTTAATCTTACTATTTATATTTATAATGGAAGATCCAAATGTCAATTCAGTCACATCTAGAGATTATAAAAAATTTCACACATTAAAATTCACCTGAGAATAACCAGCAACCTCCCACAGATTTTTTCAAAAACCACTCTAATCTCTAACAATTTTTGTTCAATACCTTTTCTCACATAATTTGCGCTAGCTTGTAGCGAATTATATTTAAATTAAAACTGCTACAGCTAATAGCGGTTTACATTGGGTAAAAAAAAAAGTTACAAACATGTCTTTCGTTTCAAAAAATTGCAATTGGATAAATTCAAAACCAATTCATTTTAATTATGTAACTTGTCCTTAAATTGATTCATAAAACAAATTCCAAAGCAAATATTCAAAATCCTATAAATACATTAAATAGGATTTCTAAAACAAAAATTTTAACAAGCTCTCGTAGCTCAGTTGGTTAGAGCACCTGTTTAGTAAGTGGGAGGTCTTGAGTTCGACTCTCAACGAGAGCAATTGTATAAGATTTTACCTATCTTTGGTCTATGGTGGATTCAAAACTTGTTATTTAGGTAAACCTTTTTGCTAAGATTTATTCTGAATGGCAACTTGCTTTGGCTTCCTTGGCTTAATAAATTTTCTATCTTTATAACATAAAAATACTTTGTATACACAAGTGAAACTCAACTGTTCTAAATGTTCCACTAATTAATATTAATGGTATGTTACAAAAATGATAGAGTAAAAGCAACAGCCATGGTTATCACAATAAAAAGATCGAGTTTCAAAAACAGAACGGATTATTATAAAACCTAAATCTAGAATCCGACTCATGTAATTATTGTTTAATTAGATCATTAGATGACAAATAATATTAAAAATTATTTGACATTACACTTCTTCTAAAGTATGAGAACTTTATGTTGTTTGGTTTATTGTGTGAGAATGACTCTAAAAGGATAAGATGCTACAAATTAAATGAAGTTACTCTATATATAAGTACGAATGTTTCATAGCCACATCTGAAAAAATAACAGAATTTATTAACCCAAACTTTAGTGGGCACTGGCCAACACCTAATCTTGTGCCATTATATATTTGGACACTTATGATACTAATTAATTTTAATGAGTCTAAATAATATTTAACTAAGTCATATAATGAAAAAGAAGAAAAAGGCTCCACCAACACAACTTTTTAGTCTCTTATATAAAACAAAAAGAAGGGAACATACGAATCAGTGAAATATATATATTTAATCGTTATTAGGTGCAATAATTAATTATTGAATGGATGTTATATTAGGTGTAGTTTGGTGTTTGGTGGCGTTGAGTGCAAGTTGACACTTGACACATTACCGGTGACCCACCGTATACATACAGTAATACAGTATTGTATACTGTAGCCATACTCATCAGGTTTTACTACATGATGAGGTTTATTTTGAGTTTGATATTTTCTTAAAGAAAGCAACTTTCTTATTCACAAATTACGTTTAAGAATAAATAAATGTCACATTTAAATAATCTAAATAAACGCTAGTATAATATAAGAATGATTATGAGTCAAATCTATTTCTCTTTTAACATTCAAAATTTAATTAATATTTTATTATTTTAAGTTGAACAGCTTTGTTCATAAGATTCGAATTAAAATTTTACTTTAGAAATATAAAGAATGAACTACTATAATCAATTTAAGATTAACCTTATACAATCTATAACTCTTTTATTTTAAACTACATATAAGAAGAATATTAATGTACATTTAATTTAAAAAATAAGTATATAATCCTAATATATATATATTATCTGCTAAAAAGAAATTGATACAAATAACAAAAAATATACATATTTAAATTGAAATATGTATATACATTGCAAATAACATACACTGCTATATATAAATATTTCATTTTTACTGTAGATGAAATGTGTATTATAATTTAATGATTAAAATATATTTTTTATTTTTAAAATTTATTAAAAAATTTAAAAATATTTTTAAATTTTATTTTGTCCTAAAATTTGTTTATTTACATTAAATATGTGTTTGGCCACTAATTTTTCAAAAAAATTTAAAATAAATTTAATAACAATATCACAAAAATAATTTTTAACACAAACAAATCAAATATAAATGTTATGCATTATTGTTGAATTGATCATAAAAAATTTAAGTATTAGTAATATTTTTTATACAAATAAAAAATTTTAAGAATAAAATTAAAACAAAATAAAATTTAAAAAAATTTTTAAAAATAAAAATATATTTTATCCTAATTTAAAAAATAAATACTCTTAAATTTACTCGAATAAATGTTATATTTAATTATTTATCTTATTTATTTAAAAAAATCTCCCAAGTAAGTATATACGTGATTGCCAATGAGTAATAATTCAAATGGCATAGTCTCCCCATACTCAATTAAGAGGTTGCGGGTTCGAGTCTCCTATCTTTGGTATAAAAAAAAAAAAAGTATATACGTGGTTATTATACGTAGCAGAGCTGCGGTGTCAGCTGCACTGAGCAGCTTGTACGAGTGACTGTGATAAATACGAGGGGAGGGTAGTGATGTCTTTTCAAGTTAAAGCAAAGCAGCGTGGGGCGAGAGTGGAAGTTGGCGTCAACTAACCACCGCGCCACGTGGCACCGCATTAAATATTCTCATCCTGTTTATTTAACACCAAAACGAAAAATAATATTCAGTAACCTTTTATTATTTTCCAAAAGAACAAAACACAAACAAAAAGCTCACTCCCTTTCTTTTCTTTTCTTTTCTTTTCTTCCCCCTTTCTTTCCATTCTCCTTCTTCAATCTTTCCCTCTCTCTTCTTTAACAAGTTTCCTTCTCTCTGATTAATCATAACAACACTGAACACAATGGTAGCAGTTCTGCGTTTCTAACCGTTTGGTTGAGTTTGTTACGTTTTATGCACAAGTTAGTTACGTTCCGTTTCACACGCTTCTGAGTTAGTTACGTTTTAAGCGTAGTTATAAAAAAATCAATGGAGGTTGAGCGTCCAACTACAACGCCTCTTAACTCCGCCATGACCTTCGACGAGGCTTCCATGGAGCGCAGCAAGAGCTTCGTCAACGCTTTGCAGGTTCTCTCTCATTCTCCTTCTCACTGTTTCATTCTCAGCTCAGATCTGCGTTTATTTTTCGCTGTGTTGACTTTTTGACTTTCGGTTACTCTCTCTGGTTTGGTGGCGAAGTTGAATTCTGTTTTGATGCGGTGAGAATCGCGTCGTTTCTTAAGCTGTGCGCTTGCATTGCTAATAACAGTTGTTGACTTAAATTTGAAACCGTGCGACCGAGGATGTTGCTGAAAATAGATAGTTTAATTGTTAGCGAGTGTGGATTACTTAATTATAAGAAACTACAAGCTTATAGCAGCTGAATTTAGTAGGATATATATGTTTCTGAAGAGTTATGTTTTTTTTTTTTAAATTGCCGTTGGGATGTGAAAATTTTGCGGCCGATGGAAGTGGAATTGCTGTAGCGAATGGTGAATATTTCTGCCGCAATTGATGCCGATTGCAATTTATAACCATGGTAAACTTTAAAAAATGAGAATGTGGCGAAGGAGATTTGAATTTGACGTTTGGAAGCAGTTACATTGAAACCTCTGGATGGAAGTAAGAAACAATTGTGTTGAGTTACAATATGTAATATAGGAGAGGTAAAGGGTTGGAAGAGAGAAGAGGGAGAGAGAGAGAGACTTATCATGTTACTGGAAATTTAAGATATCTTACTATACATTAGATTATCAGAATTGAGGTTAATTTTGGCTAATAGTAGATACAAACTATACTAATGTGTGGCATTAAGTAAGTTGAGACTCCAGATGATATAATGCTCGTGGATTTTTACAGGATTATTGTACCTATATATAACTTATATTTTACTTTTCTGGCTTAGTTATTTATCCTTTGGCTATATTGGCTATGATTTAAACTTTAAAAGTTTAAAGTAAGCAAATTGCATTGATAGTCATTTGATCTTCATATTATGGTCATTTCAGGAGCTTAAGAACCTGAGGCCTCAACTTTATTCTGCCGCAGAATACTGTGAAAAATCTTATCTCAATAGTGAACAGAAACAAATGTAAGGATATTTGTTTTGTTGATGAGTTCTTTTTCCCTGTTTTAACCTGATCTGAAGGCAGAGTCATCTTAACCTGATTTTTTCAACTGCTTTGCTATGTAAATGATTGAAGCTTTCCAAGTCAGACAAAAAAGTTAGTGGTTGAGTTTTTCCTAACTGGTTTTTACAAGAGATGGGAATAATATATGAACGAACTTTTAAGTTTCATTCTGCTAGGTCATTTTGATAAATGCTAGTACTGTATGTTAGGGATGAAATGCCAGCAATAAGCTTTTAACTTTGGAGATAGTAAAACGAATAAATAACATGAGTAATTTGCATTATGTAAATTAAATGAAATGAAAACATTGACAAACGTGTATGCATGAACTTTTTAAGTCTTGCCAGCTGATGTAAATGAGTAGCAACAACATGCTCTGTGTCCATTCTCCTTTGTGTTCAAATGTTGAAGGGAACTTTCATCATTTGTGCGTTATTCATGCATTAGGGTACTTGACAACTTGAAAGATTATGCTGTAAGAGCTCTTGTGAATGCTGTTGATCATCTGGGAACTGTCGCGTGCAAGTTAACCGATCTTCTAGATCAGCAAACGTTGGATGTATCAACTATGGATTTGAGGGTCTCTACTGTAACTCAGGTAACTACAAGCTCTTCTGCAAAATTATGTTCAATTAGACCAAAGATCAATTAAAGTAACATATCTCTTACTTGCAGAAACTTCTTACATGCCAAATTTACACGGATAAAGAAGGTCTTCGGCAACAGCAATTGTTGGCAATCATTCCCAGACATCACAAGCACTACATTTTACCAAGTATGATTTTTTGTTTTCTATTCATCCGAAATTACTATTGGCATTGGAAAACTCTGTTATTATTTATTTTACTTATGGCTGCCTATGTTTGTTTATCAATGCAAGCTAGATTCTGTCAATAAAAAGGTGCATTTCAGTCCACACATACAGATTGATGCAAGACAAAATCCATTTCAAACCAGGACTCGTTTTCAATCTTCAGGTATGCATTGGGGAAAATTTTGCCCCTTCTAGAGTTTTTGACATGGATCTTATTCTTTTCCTTTTGGACATAAGTGAATATTATATTGCTAATCGGAATGTATATTTTTACATATAGGTACCCCTGCATCAAAAACTCTTTCATGGCATTTAGCATCAGAGACTAAGTCAACCTTAAAAGGAGTTTCACATGCTTCACCAATGTAAGTTTGGAAAAGTTTTAATATTTGAGGTCATGCATGGTTGCTGCTTTTTCTGTTTTACACACGAGGCACAAATGGCATTACACTATATTTTTGCAGCATCGAGACCCCAAAGTTTTCTGCCAAGACTCCTGAAGTTTTCCAGCTTTTAGGTTTGTCGAATAGCTGTCTCCCTTTCGTTATATTGTAATATACCATTTAAAATTCAGTAATAAGTCAGGTGCTGGTTATTTCTTAATGTTGAAATCATAGCTAGCTTATGGTCCATGGCTACATACCTGCAGATAATGAAGAGAGTACCTGGATGAAACCATCGCCAGCACAAATTCACTTATCAAATGGAGCTCCTGCTTCTAATATCGGGCTATCTTTGGGTGGCACACGCAAGGTAACACCATATTCATTGACAAGTGCAAATGCCTTGCAGTTGCGGAACCCTGTTTGATGGTCGATATCTGATAATATCATTTTATTTTGCTTTCTACTTGACATATTTGTTGCTTTTATAGGATTATGCATCAAATAATGAACTGTTTAAAAGGATATCATCGCGTAGCTTGCATGGGATGAGTTATCCAGCATTAAATTAGTTTCATTAGACCACACATAATGTATTCCTACAAATGGAAAAAGTAATGTTCTATGTCGAATAAGAGTACAATGGAAACTAAGATGATTAATATTCAGTTTTTAGGGAAAACAACATTAGTGAAGACTGGAAAACTGTTTTGCTAATAAAATATTTTTCATTAAAAACAAATTATGATGGGAAGCATTTAGTAATAGGAGGTTATCTTTCCCTCCTTGAGTTTTGTTTCTTCCAATTGGCTGGGAAGTGACACTAAGTTTGGCTTTCACTGAACACAAGAAATGTTGGCAAATATTGGAAGTGTGGACAATATTTTGCAGCTAGATTTTACTTGAACATAAGGTTCTCAAGAGTTGAAAGGGTTGCATTTATTTTATTCAAATTCCTTGTACTTTCCTGAAGCTTTCTTTACAAAGTTACTAACAAGTCTTTTCTGCAGGATTCATTGGAGGGTTCCAGACCAATTACACCATTCAGGTCATTCGACAACCAAAACCGATGCGACACTGTCCAAGTCCCTGTTCGAAGCAAAAGTGTGCTATCAGCTTTCTTTGCTAAGCAGAAAACGCCAAAAGTGAAGGCCGTTTCTTTCTCATGAGTATCTCAGTGCTAAGTTAAACCCCGTCTGCAATTCATGCTTTTCTATAATTCTCTAAATGCTTAGAATCTATTAGTTTCTGGTTCATATCTGGTACAAGCCTTTGAATAATGGCCATGTATAGCTCCACAGGCCGGGAAATGATAACAAATTCATAGTAGTGATATTGATCTTTGTTACCCTTGTGAATCTTGATCTATGTTCTGTAGTGCTCAGGCACATGTAAAATGCATAAATGTGGTATGCTGATGCTAACTGTTAGAGTTTTGATATACAAATCTTCCCAAGATCTGCTTTGTTTCTGAATATTATATTTTCTGAGGGGACTGATTTGCTATCCCGGTATAAGTACATGTGATAACTGATATACCTGTGGGAAAAAAAAATGATCTTTAAGGCAAGCTTAATTTGTATGTAGGCTTTTGTTGTATGTCTTGTGGTGTGGTGGTTGTGTTTCACAAAACTTGTGATTTGTAGTTGGTCCTTGATAGCAATGCTGAAGGGGATTAACGATGAATCAAAGAAAACTTTTTACTCCCCTATTTGGCTAAAAAAACGCAAACTCCATTATATAGACTATAGAGGGAAGGAATAATATTAAACAAAGAAGGTAGGTGTTCAAAACTGGAAGAAACTTAATTTCATATTGCACATTGGCTGAGAATCGTTCTAGGGAATGCCAAATGACATGTGAGAATCACTGAATAGAAGGAATCTTAGTGTTTTAACTTTTCCGAATGAAAATAGAAGATGGAGAAAAAGAATTGTGCGTTTGCCGGGAGTCGAACCCGGGTCTATTGCTTGGAAGGCAATTATCCTAACCGTTGGACTACAAACGCTTTGGTGATTGATGATCTTTCCGCAATTAATTTTAATATATAATATAATATTTCTTGGGATTTCCTCGGGTTCCATTATTTTGATACAAAAAGGGTGTGATTTCCCATGAACCTGTTCATTTTTATGAAGTGAAATTTATGGAGTCTGGTACAATGTGCGTCAAGTTTCAAAAAAGTTGATACTGAAGGATGTACATAGTCATTAATACCATGTTAAAGTCTGTGAGCCTATTATCAATGAAAAATACTGTACGAATTTAATCATCATTTGTGAATTGCGATGGTCAATAATCTTCTACAAGTATATTTTGATAATTTTAGTCTGCAAACCAGAACTGGATCATGAGCAAGTGGTTGGAACTTGAAAGATGCAATTCACCTTCTTCCAAAGTAACTATGCATTTTCAGTTTTGTCACCAGGAATTGGAGACCAAGCCCTTATTAAACAGTGAGAGTTTCAGTTGTTGTAGGACCTATATGGCCTACAGGCTACAGCTGATTACCATTGAGGTGGTTTATGCAAAGCAATGGCGATAACATGGTTATAAACTCATAACAAAATAGGAAAAGCTAATGCTTTATAGATAAAATTGTGATACAATTCATATGACTCCAATTGTGATGGTAAATAAGTTGATACTGGACAAATATTTATAAAGGGTAATGGACTAGGTTCCAAAACCTTACACTAACAACACTTGTAATAAGTTGTAACCTCATCACATTGGTTGGTTCAGATTTGAAGTCATATGATAAGACCCTCACATGGAAATTGGTCATACCATACATTTTTCAAGTTGCCCTTCAACTAGCAAAGAGCAAACCTACAAGATTTAAATATCAAGGAAGTCGCTTTTCTATTGCTATAGTTAACTGAGAGAATAAATGCATCCTCCTCTTTTTGGGTAAACATAAACTTAGTATATAGAGATAAATTCAGGGGTTTCTATCACCATGCCAAATTTCATAAGTAGCATAATTTTATCAACCATTTTACTAGCACTAAAATCAGTTATTAAAATTAATTACTGTTATAAAATATATATTAAAAATAAATTAAATTATATATATTTATACATAAATATAAATAATTAATTTTAGTAACTAATTTTAGTATATAAATAATATTTTTATCATTTTATTGATACAATATTTCAAGAATAAAAATATAACTATTGAACAAACAAACTATTGTTATTATTATTATTATTGATAGAATATTTACCATTTATCTAATTTATGTTAAAGTGTTGTCGGCTATGAGGCTGTTTTTTCCTAAATAAATCACATTTTTTAAAAATGAGATAATATGACATAAGATTTTTTTTATTTTTTATTTTTTTAAATATATTAGTCTATTGATTAATTATTGATATTCCTGTATTTTGTAAGAAGTACATAATACAATTATCTCCCTCACATAGAAATAGAATTGTATTGAATCATGGATGAGTGGCTAATTTTACTTATTAAATTAACTAATAAATCATTCAATCTTAAAATATTTTCAATTTAATTTTATCCCAACAAACCAAGGATTTCTTGGGCATCAATTTCTGCTGACAAGAAAAAAAGCCTAAGAATTAGTTAATGAAATCACATTTTTTCATTTTTCACATTTTTCTACACGTAAAGTAAAATCACCTCACGTGCAAGTACAGCTATGCACGCGCGTGTACACCCCCAATCTCAGTTTAACGCGTGTGTGAGACATTATCACCCAAAAATTTAGCACACTTAACCCTTTCAGACCAAAAAACACAACAAAAATAAGCAATTTTTAACACTTTTATTTTTATTTTTTTTTTATTTCTAACTAAATAAAATAGATTTTCTTTTTCTTTTCCAAGTCTTATGGTCACTGTTTAAGGCTTCATTGTCTCTATAGCGTGTGCATCCATCTTTCTCTATTCTTCAACGCTAAATCTTTTGTTTCTTTCTTTCTTCTTCTTCCCACTAATTCACTGAAAAACACTGTTCAGAAACACTCATTCTCCTTCACCATCAGCAAAATCCCCATCAAAAAACCAAAATCACACTTTTTTGTTTTTCTTCCCAATTGGGTCAATTTTTTTGGCTATTGCTTAACACCCCATTATATCTCTTCGCATTTTTCTTGAATTCAAATCTCAAAGTTTGAGTCTTTTTCAGCTTCTTTCACTGTCTCTGAGCTATTTGTTTGAACCTCGTTGAAGATTCCCAGCTGGAGCACCCTTGTATGCATGCATTATTTTTAGTTTTGGGGGTCAAAGTTTGAAGCTTTGTTTTTGTTTTTTTTTCTTTTTCTGTTTGTGTTATTTGATGTGCCCCAATTGATGGGACTATAAATGGGTTCTTTAGAATCCGGAATCCCATTGAAGAAAGGGAGCTTGTTCGGTAACAATCAAGCAAACAGTAGAAAAGAGAAGCACCCTTTATTCTTGAGGTTCAGATCGAGCTTCTCAAGGTTGCTTTTCAAGAAGTTTGATTACGTGCAATGGATTTGCACAGTGGTGGTGTTTCTGTGCCTTGTGGTTGTGTTTCAGATGTTCCTTCCTGGCTCTGTGGTGGAAAAATCAGAGGACAATTTGATGAGGGATGTGAAGAATCTGCATCACAATCATAAGGACTTAGATAGTTTTGCATTGGACATTGGTGGAGATGATGCTGTTTTTGTGCCAAAGATTTTGGAGAGGTTTAGAAGAGGTGGTGGTGATGGTAGGGAAATGAATCTGCTCAACCAAACGGTGCGGCATTTCGGGTGGCGAAAGCCACAGCTGGCACTGGTTAGTTCACCTAATTTTCACTTGGTGAAGAAAGTGTGTATGAATATGTATCTAATGATTTTAGTTTGGAATAAGAAAGGTCTGTTTTTAGGTTAATTTTGAGCTAATTCAGCGGAAGCAAGTTGTTACTGGTTAGCTTAGCATGTGGTTTTGTACAAAGTCATAACTGTTTAAGTTGAAATGAGGTTATTATTAGTTAAACTTTAATTCATTTTAGATGTTAATAACTTTGATTTCCTTTGAAGGTATTTGGAGAACTATTGGTGGATTCACAGCAATTGCTTATGTTAACAATTGGAGCTGCTTTGGTGGAGATTGGTTATGAAATTCAGGTACATTTTATTATTCATTCTCTTTCCGGAATTCAGCTGAAAAAGAAATCTTGAATTTAGACAATTTAAGAAAGGAACCAGAAAAGGTTTAATCTTAGTTATTAGTTTTGAATGCCTTGATGGATGAGTAAGATACCCTTGCCATGCTAGAGTAGTGTTTTAAAATAAAATCAGGCATGTGCATTTAGAAGTGTATATGGGGATGGTGACTTATCAATTGACATTATAAAATTCCGGAAAAAAGGTGTTAACCTCATAGCTATTTTAGGATTTTGTTTCTTCAATTGGTATTGTGGTTTTAGCTCAAGTATTCTCTGTTTTTCAGGTATTTTCACTTAAAGATGGGCCAGCACGCTTTGCATGGATAAATTTAAGAGTTCCAGTTACTGTCATTCAAAAATGTGACAAGTCATATAATGCTATGGACTGGCTAAAGTATGATCATTATTTATTTATTGTTATTTACTTTTGTTTAGACTCTATACTAAGCAATTTGCATAGTTTTAAGAACTTCCTAAACAAGTCTCTATTATACGGAACCGGTTTAGCTTGTTTGTTTATGTTAATGACTGATAAAACCCTACTGTTTTGGTTGATTAATAGCTGTACTTGCATCTGATGAATGTCTGTCCTTTGCAGCTTTAATGGCATAATTGTGAGCTCTCTTGAAGCCAAGCATGCCTTTTCTTGGTAAGATTTTTCTTCTTATTTTCATAAGGCTAAGATTTTGCTCTCCGACTTTGCACGTAGCATTTTATTATTTTTATGTATCAAGCAATGACTTAGTGAATACATGTTTGCTGATTGTGTTTGTGGTTTTATCATGAAAATCCTTATACTCAAGTAACCCGAATGATTTTAGTTGTTACAGTTTTTTGCAGGAGCCTTTCAAGTCGTTGCCTCTTTTATGGGTCGTTCATGAAAATGCACTTGCTTATCGGTCAAGGCAATATGTTGCTAATGGGCAAACTGAACTATTGAATGATTGGAGCAGAGTTTTCAACCGGTCAACAGTTGTTGCCTTCCCAAACTATGTCTTGCCGGTAATATGTATGCGACAAGTTATATTTGTACTTATCATTGAAAATTCATAGATAGGCACAGATTTAACAACTTATGCTTAGAGACACTCACAAAAAGTGGCGGGATTCATAAACAAGTAGCTTTTTTGTCTATCCTCTTTCAAATCTTATTGTGTTGAGACCTAAACTAGCTGTTGGCAACTAATAATTTGACAGATGATTTACTCCACATTTGATGCTGGGAATTTTTATGTCATTCCCGGTTCACCCGCCGAATCAATAGACGTAGATGCATATATGTCCTTGCAGAAAGATGACTTGCGCATCAAGTTGGGTTATGGCTCAGAAGATGTAATTATTGCAATTGTGGGGAGTCAATTGATGTACAAGGGCATGTGGTTGGGGCATGCCATTGTTTTGGAGGCTTTATTACCTCTTCTTTCGGATTTCCCTTTAAGCAAAGATAATTCAAGTGCGCAACTACGGCTCATTGTTCATAGCATGGAGTTATCAAGCAACTACAGTGTGGCGCTTGAGGTATGCATCCTATTTTCTCTATGTTTGTTAAATAAATAATGTAAAGCTTCTTATCTTATATTTTCATATTTTGTTTGTTTTAGACCATGGCAAGTAGCTTGAAATATCCAAGAGGCATTATTGAGCACATAGCCGGAGATTCAAATGTTGATTCTGTTCTTGGCACTTCGGATGTTGTGATATATGGTTCTTTCCTTGAAGAGCAATCTTTTCCGGAGATTTTAGTAAAAGCCATGTGCTTTGAGAAACCAATTATCGCTCCTGATATTCCGATGATCAGAAAATATGTATGTCTAATGTCCCTGATCTTTTCCTGTAATAGCATCTATATTCTATAATAACTTAAAAGCATCTAAAATTTGACACTTTTTTTTAAATAAAAAAAAATCAACAAATTGAGTTTAATTTCTAATGAAATCACCAACCATTTTGTCAACATCATAGGTTGATGACAGGGTAAATGGCTATCTTTTCCCTCTGGATAATAGTAAAGTTCTGAGACAAATTATGCTGGAAGTGATCTCGAAAGGGAAAGTATCACCGATGGCTCGTAACATTGCCTCAATTGGAAGAAGGGCAGGAAAGAACCTTATGGTCTCAGAAGCTATTGAGGGATATGCAACTTTACTTCAGAATATTCTCCGGCTTCCGTCAGAGGTTGCTCCTCCTAAGGCCGTTTCGGAAATATCCCCCAGTGTTAAAGAACAATGGCAGTGGCATTTATTTGAGGCACTTCCAAATTTGACTTACCAAAACAGGACATTAATAAGTAACACGTTTTTAGATAGATATGAGGAGCAGTGGAATCATTCTCAAAAAAATAGATCCATTAGTGCAGTTGCAGCTAATGATTTGTTTGTATATAGCATATGGGAAGAAGAAAGGAATATGCAGATGGCCCTTATGAAAAAAAGAAGAGAGGATGAAGAGGTAAGTTCATTGAATCTTTCAACTCATACATTAATCATGAAGAGAGGTTGGTGTGTCAAACTTAAATATGTTGAGTTTTGATGCAGCTGAAGGATAGAACAGAACAGTCACACGGGACATGGGAGGATGTATATAAAAGTGCTAAGAAGGCTGATAGATTGAAGAATGATTTGCATGAAAGGGAAGAAGGAGAGCTCGAGCGGACAGGACAACCGTTATGCATTTATGAACCTTATTTTGGCGAAGGATCCTGGCCTTTTCTGCATAAAAAATCTCTCTATCGAGGAGTTGGCCTGGTATGTTGCATGCATGTATCAATAGTAGAGTCCTTTATCAAGTGTTGTGGTAGAAATTGTTAGTAGAGTGATAATATGGTAATGCAATCCATGCTAACTTGAATTTAATTGTTTGCAGTCTAAAGGCCGAAGACCTGGGAAAGATGATATTGAAGCACCATCTCGTCTTCCACTACTTAATAACGGTTACTACCGAGACATACTTGGTGAACATGGAGCCTTCTTTGCGATTGCGAACAGGATTGATCGAATACACAAAAATGCTTGGATTGGATTTCAGTCATGGAGAGCAACTGCAAGGAAGGTATATGGTTCATGGTTGTCTTTCATACCTCATTTACCTCTCCTGATTCACTTTTCGATCTCCGGATATAGATATCAGTTTAAAGTAAATTCATATTATCTTTATATCCTCATCAATCATACTAAGGTAGAGGTTATGATGCTGATTTTAACAGGCATCATTGTCCAAAACTGCTGAAAATGCATTATTAGATGCTATCCAATCCAAAAGGTATGGAGATGCACTATATTTCTGGGTGCGCATGGATACAGATCCGCGAAACCCTTTGAAGAAGGACTTTTGGTCATTCTGTGATGCCATTAATGCAGGAAATTGCAAGTAAGGTCATTTTTACTCATTAATGCAACTCACCAACTTTTGTATTTTCAGTGACATATCTTGATTTTCTTGCCTGTGTGTTTTAAGGTTCACCTTCTCGGAAGCCATGAGGCGAATGTATGGGTTAAAAGACGATATGGAGTCTCTGCCGCCGATGCCGGAAGATGGTGACACCTGGTCTGTCATGCACAGCTGGGCTTTACCTACAAGATCTTTTCTAGAATTTGTCATGTTCTCTAGGTATGCTTGGTTTCTCTAATCCAAGGTTATCCTCAAATCGCAATTCAAAGTGGTAAAAGATCATCATTGTAACTTGTTCAACAGGTAAATAATTGATCTATCTTTTTTGCAGAATGTTTGTTGATGCATTGGATTCACAGATGTATGATGAGCACCATTTGACCGGACGGTGTCCTTTGAGTTTGTCGAAAGTAACTTTCTTTACCATGGTTTGATTTGTAGTTAGTTTCATGGTAGTTTGGATTTGTTGCTCCATTATTAACTGAATTCATGAACACATGAAACTTGTAGGACAAGCATTGTTATTCTCGGCTTCTCGAGCTACTCGTGAATGTCTGGGCTTACCATAGTGCACGAAGGATGGTATTCGTGAACCCAGAAACCGGTCAAATGCTGGAACAGCACAAGTTCAAGAGCCGTAGAGGTCAAATGTGGATCAAATGGTTCTCATATAGCACACTCAAGAGCATGGATGAGGACCTAGCCGAGTTATCGGAGTCCGAGGACCCAAGCCGGCATTGGTTGTGGCCGTCTACAGGCGAAGTATTCTGGCAAGGCGTACTAGAGAGGGAGCGAAACTTGCGGCACAAGGAGAAGGAAAAGAGGAAGCAGAAGAGTATAGAAAAGCTAAACAGAATGAGGCGGCGGAAACGGCAACAAGTAATCGGAAAATATGTTAAGCCGCCACCGGAATGGGAGGAGGAGAACTCTAATTCAACTATGCTTGGAGTAGAAGCAACATGATTCTACAATATTTCAAGGCTTCAATTTTATAAAGTAGAGACCCTGATATAAAATTCTTTTCTTCTTTTTGTAATTTTAATATATCATTCTTCTCATTCAGAAAAAAAGGATGCAACAAATTGGGTATGAAGGTTGTGTATGGAAAAACATGCATATGCATCCTTTTTTGTTAGTCATTTGAGGCTGATACAATAGGGTAATATGTAAAGTGGCCTAATATTTTTTGGTTTCTTTTTTTCATTTTTAGTTCCATTCTTTTGGGGTGATAGATTTGTTTAGAGAAAAGTGTGGGATGTTGTAATCTTGATAGCATTTGTTCAATCTTAATGAAATTAACTTGTGGCATGTTTAACAATTCACAAAACCATGTTCTTATGTTAATTATACAACTAATAATTCTGTTTATTCAATTGAGTTAGCTGTTCCAAGAATTACTTATAGCAGAATTGTGATGGTTTAATCAATCATTACATTAGTTGAGTTAGAATTTAGAAAACAATAGTTTTATTTTTTTAAATTTTGTTCTTAAGGGGAGGGGGAAAGAAGTAGTTTTCAAAATAAAATCATGTTTGAATAACTTTTGTGCAATTGAATTAAAAACAAAATTAGAAAAACCTATGTTATTGTAGGTTAAATAAACTTAAGCTAATCTCTGGGCATTATTCATTAACTATTGTGTTAATTTTTTTTTCTACATATCCAAATAAAACAAGATTTGAAATTATTTTTAAGCAAAGTATAAAACTTATTATTATATACTGAAATAATTTTACTCAACCTCTAGTTTTTGAGACACACCAACCATGTGTGATGTGTGTGTCTCTTCCTAAGAAGCATATAAAAATCAATATTCTTTTTATATTACCATTTTTATCTCTAATAAGAAGTATTTTGTTATGAATCTCATATGATTAACTGACTATAGATGCATGCATTATATATTTTCACATAAACACTGGATTTAGTAATTTTTAGAAAAAATAAGAGTACACAAGATGATATATAGATACTTGAGAGCAAGATGCCCTAACTCATACTAATAAAGGGCAAATTTAAGCTTTAATTATGTTTGGTATACTAGTGAGGAACATATAATTTTAACTTAGACAGCGTTTTAAATCCTAATTATATTAAACCGCTTCTAAGAATCGGTATTTATTTAAACTTTAATAATTAACTACTAGCGTCTTATCGGACATATAGAATGCCCGTCAAGACGCATATTTATTTATTAACACTATCATGTATTTTGGCACTAAATCCGCTTGTTTTGTCCGATTCTCTGTTCCACAGCATGACTCCTCCATACTTGGGCGATCTCTTGACAAAAGGCAAAACTTCATTTAAGACGGCCTCCGGCGTCACGTAGCCGGTGCCAGCATCCGGCGTGGCGAGGAGGCCAACATAGAACTTGTGAGCTTTTATGGTTTTAGTCCACTTATTCCAGCTTCTTCGGAAGTGGTTTGAGGCCTTTGAGCCAACTTGGCAATCAGGGTTGTTGTAGAACTGAATGAAGACAAGGTCGAAATGAACTTTGGAGAGTGCTGGATTTTGGTTATGATCAGGGAATGGACACTGTGGTGCAGCACTTAGGTAGAACTTTTTCCATGTGTTCTTGTCCATGTGTTCTCTTAGCTTCATAGCTAGCACTGCATAGTTTTCTGGATGTTCACTATTACCTTCTATGTCAAAGTCAATTCCATCCAATATAGCATCACCAAATGGCCTTGTTTCATTAAAAATAATCACAACTATACCATGTTAGATAAAATTATACTGGCGAAACTAAGGTGGAGACTACAAAATATTGTCTTTACGTAAAGTTGATAATTGACTAGATTATCATCTAATAATTTTCACATATTAATTTAACATATTTAACTAAATTGTCTAACACGTGAATTTTCATTTAAAACTATACTTAATTAGGATCTAAATTGATCTTAAAAGTATTAAAATGTTAAAATCTAAGAACTAAAATAAAATAATATTAGATTACAAGAATTTAAATGTAGCCCTAATTTTATTAAATGCAACTTAGTGAATAAATTAATTATATGATGCTAGTTTTTTTTTTCCCCTCAAAACCGTCACTAAACAGTTTTTTTAAAGTAATTTAAATGTCTATAAACTAAAAGATAAGGAATTTATTTGTCTTTTTTTTTTAAATCAACTATTAAATTAAATCAATTATTTATATAAAATATATATTAAAATATAAAATACACAACAAAAATAAATTAAACAATATGTACATTTATATAAATATATAATGATTGATTTAATAGCTAATTTTAGGTATATGCGCATAAATTTTTTTAGTTTTTGAGTTACATACCTTGAGCTTGAGTGTCCCCCCAAGAAGTTATTCCATAAGTAATCTGCTAATTGGTTGGCATCAGCAGCAGATGATAATCCATAGCCTTCAACAGCACCTCCAATTGAGAGCAAGACTTTGACCTTTTTCTTATGGCAATGTTTTATGCCTTTGCCAACTTTTGGGCAATTAGGAACAGTGTTACAGTGACCTGCTAGATTCAATTTTGGACTTTTGGAATTCCCAAATTCACTTAGGAATGCTATGATAACAGTTTCATAAAGTCCTGAGTTACATGCTTCTGTTAATGTTCCTTCATCTTGGATACCTTGGCCCCAATAAGTAACAATGCCACAATTTGCAGTGGAAAATAACACAAGGGAAATTAGAAGGAATAAGAGAGCTGAAAAGTGTGATGGTTTATTCTCCATGTTTTGTGTGTGTTTTTTTGTTGGTGCGGTTTGAGATTACTTAGTTCATGCCAATTTATAGGACAATCACCCCGGTTAAAGGGTAAAGTACTAAATTGGTCCTCTATATTTGGGTGTAATTCTGTTTTGATTTTTAAGGTTTAAAGTGTTCTATTTGAATCCAAAAAGGTTTCATTTAGCATCAATTTAGTCCCACGGTGAGTTCAAAGTTAAATAATTAACGGAATGTCCTACATAACAACAGTACAAGAACAAAAATCGATAATCTCGAGAACAAGTACAAGCTCTAGAGGCACAAAATCAACTGTTGATGTATCAATACATTTATTTATCATTCTCTTTAGTTCTATAGAAAATATTTTATTTATATTATAAGAAAAATAATAAATAAATGTATTGATGCATCCACGGTTGATTTTGTACCTCTCAACCTTATACTTGTTCTCCAGATTATTGATTTTGTTTTTGTACTGTTGTTATGTAGGACATTCCATTAATTTTTTAACTTTGACTTCATTGTGGGACTAAATTGATGCTAAATGAAATTTTTTTGGATTCAAATAGGATACTTTAAACCTTAAGGACTAAAATAGAATTACGTCCAAACATAAGGGACCAATTTAGTACTTTACCCTTTAAATTATTAGTCGAATGTTTATATTGCTAAGAAAAATAATTTTAAAAAATACAAACAACAAATAAGATTAGAAATTAGTATTTTTATGTGGTCTTTTTAAGTATTATTAAAAATAAAATATTTTTATTTTAAAATTAGATTATTTTACACCAAGTGAATTTAATCTTTTTTTTTTGTGATTGACTGATTTTTTTTTTAATTTAAAAG